>NC_052049.1:30801354-33201354 GCF_903992535.2 Arvicola amphibius | reverse complement strand
TCAGAATCAAAATTTCATGAATACTAAAATAAGAAACTTGTCACATTCTAATAAAAACATAGCAGCACAAATTAATTAGAGAGAACAGATGCTGAACAATTTTATAAGATAAAGAGCATAACATGCTACCGCTTGTGACACACTCAAAATAATACATATATTAAGAAAGTTTTCAGAACTTCCATAACATTCTCCACAACTCTAATAAGTTTTGTCCACAGCAACAATATGCAGGATCTCCTCATTGTCCTCATTCTGACCCATGCTGTCTTTCATTGTCTCAATAGCAGTTCTAACAGGAGTATGATTATTCCTGTTTGCTTTACATTTTCCTGATGACCAGGTGCTGTTGAGCCTATAAAACACATTTATATGATGCCTGCTTCAGAAGTACTTACCAATGTCCACAGTTTGCTCTTCCCTTTCTACCTTCCAGATCCTTCTATAAGAGGTTTTTTGTCTTGCTCTAAAATCCATGGCCTTGTTTTTATTAATTGTTTTTGTAAGCCTGTATATTCTCAAATATCACCCATGTAGTCTCTATAAAATCACTGGTATGTATGTTTGAAAAGGCAGGCTAAGGCATGTGTCATATAAGGAAGGAGAACTATTCTGTGTTTATCTTTGCTGTGTGGGTTTTCAGTCTACATATTTAGTCTCCCGATATAATCAACTGATACAATGTATGTGGAATATAGGCAGTAAGAATTTCTTAGTCAAGACAGGATTGTGTATTATTTGAAAAGCATTAGTTCATTCATATTAAATTACTGAAATTCTTTACATATAAAATGTTTTAGTAAGAGTTTTGCACAAGAAATATCTTCTTTCATTCTCTGTCTCCTTTCTTTGACATCATTATGCAAATCAATTATCATTCTTCTTACCCTGTATATTCCATGTACTTATTTTATTCACTTTTTTTTTCTTCACAGCAATTAGGAACCATGAAACAATGTATTTGTCTGCTTCATGGTGTGTTCTTTTTACTAACATAGGTCTAACCAATAATACCCAAATAATAATTTTTGTTGAAATTATTAAACTTATGTAATAAAATGGCAATATAAGTATCTCCATAACAAAATGTTCAAAACAAATAAATATTCCTTCAATGAGTTACACAATCTATTAAAGTTGTGACATAATAGTAAATACTCTTTCATAAATATTATATTAAGATAAAAATAATTTTTTCTGTAATTATGGGTACTTAAAAAGTAGAATCATATGGATTGAGAAGAATTTGTCTCTGGTGCTGATCTTCGTCATTTTCTCATCAAGGAAGCTTCTTTTTGCAGTGGATGGAAGTCATTATAGAAACCACAACCAGTCAAACAACAGAAGTTAACCGATTGTGGGGTGTCCACCCTAATTAATGTTCAAACAATACATCTCCCAACTTAGGCTCTGAGAGCAGTGAAGAAGAGGAGGCAGAGAGATTGCAGAAGCCAGAGGACCAAGACATATGCTGAGACATAGACCCTTCGAACAGCAGCTACAACGGAGAGAAAATCAAACAGGTGAGTAGAAGAGGGGGTTATAAAGGAGGAGCTGGAACCAGAAAGAGGGTGAATATTGTAAAGATATATTGAAAGAAATTATCTCAATATGATGAAATATTATTAAAAAATTAGGCACCAAAGGTATTACATGTCAAAAATATTATTCTTTAATATATGATTTCCCCTTCAGATCAAAGATTATGTTGTATATAATGTCGACAAATAGGGGTTAAGTTTCAGTCTCCACATTATTACTAGAAAAAAAGTTTGAGGTTGTTGTTGTGTGGTTTATATTTAAAAGGTTTTGCTTTTGGTTAGTTAATGGTGAGACCATAATATATTTTATATAAAACTACATCTATAATATGTAACAGTTTGTGTCTATTGTAAACTATTGTTTTCACAAGATATAAATTCAGCATTAAACATGTATGAGAAAATAGTGTTTATAAAATAATAAAAGATAGTATTAGAGATGTATAATATTTTAAGGGAATTTCTTAATATTCGTATGGTTCATGTGTTTAGGTTCAGGCATAATTATGACTATAAAATTACATGTTTAAAATATCAGTCCTTTTAAATGACAATTAAGAACTTTAAACCTTGGTTTCTAGTGATGTAATGAGAAAATATTTTTTCAATTCTGGCTTTATTTTTAGCTAAATTACCAATACCAGTGTTTTGTAAACTGTTTTTTATTTAAGTACAAATACTCTTACTCTTGGAGAACGTGCTACCGAAAAAAATCAATGCTTTTATGTAAAATTATTTTCAAGCACAGATATTTTTAATTAAATATGTATGTGTTTGTGTATGTGACATAGAAATGTCTGCGTTTCTTGCCCTGGTTCAGTCAACATGCATCTATTGTGCATGTAGAATGGGCAACGCATATTGAGAAGACTTTATTAGAGTTGACAATGTTCCAAAATAAGATTGGTATGTGTGCATTTACTTGAAATTATTGATTTAAAAATCTTTACTGCTAGACTCAGTAGCTGAAATAGCTGTTGTATACATGAACACATATGCTTTGTTTACCATCCAAAAACGGTTGGAGCAGTAAAATTTCCAACATGGAGTGGGAAGGGATTCTATATGCCCTACCTCAGGCTCAGGAACTATTGCCAATTGACTGCCAAAGAAAAAATAACTTTGCTTTGGGGTAGTGGCCACTGGTAGGTGGCCTTGCCTCAGTAGGTAACTTCGTATCCATCCATATATGGGCCACACTAAATGAACTAAGTAGAAATCTTAAAAACATGAGGCTATGAAGTGAAGATGGATACAAGAGGAAGATAGGGGGACTGGAGGCATAGAAATAATTATAGACATGACCAAACAATGGTATACATTTGTATATTAAAATGTACACTTCTTTTAATTTCCACAATTCAATCATTTTGTGTTCTCAACCTTTTTCACACTTAAAATTTTGATATGTTGTTTGAGTTCTCTGAATTTCGAATAAGAAAAAAATGGTTAAGTATCTTAAATACCAACACTTCCTGTTCCTGACTCCCTTTTCACCTGTAGGTGACCACAGTCTATCTGAGCCGATAAACTTAATCTCTGTTTCTTAACACACTGCATACTTACAATGACTACTCTTTATCAATCGCCAAAGCTCATGGTGGACACTTTGAAATAGTTGTTGATAGAGCAGTTATTTCTTCCAACTGCAACAGAAGAATTTAGTGAGTGTTTGAAGTTTGTGTGTGTGTGTGATTATACTATTTGATAATTATACATTTTATTAAGATAAGGTTAAATACAAATAGAAAGGAGTCAACATTACCTCATGAATGGGGTGATTATCTGTAATCAACCAACTTTGAAGCTTTCTCCACAGGCAGAAGGAGCAATCAGCTCTGTTCTCATGTCATTATCAGCAGAGTTGCACTTCTGGGGGTTTTGAAATTGCTGATGTTTGCATAGTTGAAGATAGAGAGCAAAGCTTGTTTTCCCACTAACATTTCATTGATTGCTTGTTCTTCCCTGATTGTTTCTGACACTTTATCTCTCTGGCAGCTGGACTTTTTACCTGGCTGATGTGGAGTGGTTTCATTAGAATCTCATTGATTTTGCAATTGAAAGGATTCAAAGCTAGTATGTGTCTCATAATTTATACTTGTTGCTTCTCTCACTGGATGGTGTCAGAATAATTAATTCTGTATTTAAATGACAGCAATGTGAAATGATCAATCCAGTTGCAATGATATATTTGTTCCTTATATAAATAAAATATTCCTAACGTCATTCCTCGTCAAAGTTTATCTTACAAAAATTGATTATTAAAAGAAGTTACAAAAGTTTATGTAATTCCCTTCAGAAGTTAAACACTGGCTTTTCCAAAAGGAAGACAATATTATATTATACAATTCAAACAGACTCATGAATTATTTTATGACTCTTCACTTAATGTTTTCCCTTTGGTAAACCATAGTTTGTGCCTATGTAACTAACATTTCTTAACTTTGAATTCTTAGCTCTGTGTGCATGCATCTATTTATTTCTGCCCCTGAAGGTTTTCATAATGATTTTCCAGCATTTAGAAAATATTTTTTGGTTCCTTTACTCATGAAAAATGATTTTAAATTCAAAATTACAACTTGATACATGTAGCAGTTCTTTTTCTTTATCAAATTCAATATACCTACTGCCCTATTGTAAGAAAAATACAGCATGTTTGACTTTCCATAAGAAAACTCTAAGACTTCATGAGCTAAAGAAAGTCCTAAGTGAAATCCACTGGCCTATTATTTTGTTGCCCATGGGATTTAATAACCATGTGGAAAGCATTGTTCAGAAAACTAGTGGGTGGCCCCTTCAGGTGAAATCTGAAAGGTACTGGCAAGGCAGGATGGGAACCTCCTCTCCCTATTCATCTTTAATCTCTTTCTTTCAAGAACACTAAATTCATAGCTCTGAGTTGATTAAATTAAAAATTCAATTAAATACATATTTTAAAGTGGACATACTTGCTTTCAATGGAAAAGCATCTTTTGAAATACAATAGTTTTCAGAAGTAATATTTGGTGTGTATAGCTGTTGCTATTTTCTATAAATTATTTAGCATGTTTTAAATTAGAAAATTTAATACATACTCCAGAGATCAAAGGACCAATAGCTAAAAGCTGAATAAGAATATTGTCGTACAATTTTCTATTATTCTGTTACACTGAGGATGAAAGGCTATCAAGACCACTGTTACCAAAGAAAATATCCTTTTATCATTTTCAAGTATGTTTTTATACCTTTCCCCTTGTACTAGTCAGTATTTAGTGCATACTTCTCCTTATGTATTTTTAATCAAACACATACATAATAAATAATTCCTAATATTATTTTAACAAAATGATCTACATCCTAATATTAAAAATATTGCTTAAACTATTTACATTTTATCTTTAATAAAGGCATCATGAAATGTATACATATATAATGTATATAAAATTAGAAGACTTATTTACATGATCCTAAGTCTTTTGGTTAATATGTTATGCAAAGCAACTTTTAATATTATGTGTTTTGAAGCCTATATGTGAGCTTTATGCTTTAAAGATGCAAATTAAGCATGACAATTTCCATAGTAAAATACAAAGTCAAATAACAGCAACAATATCTTAGAATTTACTTGAGGAATAGTTTTCCAGAGCTAAAGCATTTAAGATTCCAAAGATTGTAATAGGTAAAAAGAATCCTGAAATACATTCCCCACTCAGCCACCTCCAAGAAGGAGTCAAAGTTCTAGATTTCATAAACCCCTATCATTTGATTTGGATTATTGTAAAGTCTTAATTAAATACAGACTGAGTCAGGAGATGTTCAAAAAATTACAACTGAAATTTGAACAAATAACTTTTTTCAAGGTTTTAATTCCTGGTGATAAACATATTACTTAGATTTCTGTGAACTCAGTGAATATTTATTAATTTTAGTTTTGTTGATTAGTATGTGGTTTCTGTAAAATAGTGTCAAAAGACGCCAAAGTTAAAGCTTTATGCATTATGCAGTTTGAGCCTCTTGCAGACACTACCACCTTCAGCACACTATACTTAAGACTTAGCCAAGGGATCACAGGGAGTTTCTGTAATTATCGTCTTAAGAGCCACAGATGATTTGCACATTCCAGACCAGTCAGGGTAGGGAGTTCTCTCCTGGAGTTTAGAAGCATTGATTTGTATATTTTGTGGATTCATTTTCATTAGTTTCAAATACAAGGTGGACATGTCTTGCACAGTAGCTGAAGTAGAGAGTATTATATCTACAAGTCAATTTTTTGTTTGCTAGTATTAAGTACTGTAAAAAGAGATGATTTTTGACAATTTCTTAGTTCATGCCAAGACAATAAAAACACAATTTTAGTTAAAAATATAAGGGCACTAGAAAATTTTCTACCAAAGATCATTTGAATAGATGAGAGATTTTTATTATATATACTTTTAAATCATTAAGCGGATGATAGATGCAGTATAAAATCTTTCTGCAAACCAACTATTATGATATGATTAAAAATTCTATGTTTTATGCTTAAAGATGGTGCATGGTTTAAGACTGTACATAAAAAATTCAAATTGATTCCATACAACTTTTTTTATATTGTTCATCTAGTACACACCAACAAGATTTGCTGATTTAAAACTCATAAAAGGATTTCTAAGCCTTACTTGTACATGAATAATGTTTGATAAATAATAAATTTACTATTTGGTTAATACATTAATTTCATATATGAAGGAATGTTTTATATACTTATATATTAAAAACCTATAAGTTCCGTATAAAAATTCAATATAACTTTCAGGTATAGGGCCTATTCTTAATGAACAATGCAGTTCTTTTAATATTGCAATTCTTTTAATGTTGTGTAATGATCAATTTTAATTGACACTAAATAATTTTATAGATCTTAACACAAAGTATAGACAGTCAAATGCTAAATTTTTAATATTTATTTTGATGTGTGATTCCTGTAATGCTTGAGAAAAGTATTTTGATGGGGTGTGTCTTTGAAGAACCCTATCTCATCACACAAATAAGATGTGGCTGCTTGTCATAAAAGTGTGAACAAATAAGTTACAGTTCTCTTTCAGTCTCTTGTCCTTACAATAGGATGCTAGGACAGTTCCTGAATTTCTAAAATGATTGTAAATGGTGATACCATTCCAGTTCTGATTCTTAAAAACTAGCATACTTAGCAGGAGAAATGCCTCAGTGCTTAAGAATGCTTGCTGCTTTTGTAGAGGGCCTGGTTTCGATATCCAGTACCCACATGGCATCTCACGACAGCCTGTAACTCTGTTCAAGGAATCTAATATCTTCCCCTTGACACCAAAGTCATCGATGCTCATGTAGAGCACACAGTCTCAATTATACTCTCCATACACATTTTTTTTAATTTAAAAATGAGCATATTGTTTTATAGATATTCTCAGGCTTTCTCTTTCATAAGACATGCATATTTTCAGAGTCAGGAGAGATCATAGACACTTCTTCTTAGCCCCCCTCTCTCTCTCTCTCTCTCTCTCTCTCTCTCTCTCTCTCTCACACACACACACACACACACACACACACACACAGACGTGCGCGCGCACTAAAGATGCCAACGGATTGCTGTGTCGATGTCCCTAGAATTAACCAACACTCACTCCCTCAGTTTAGTGCTTGTTTTGTTCGGTTGTTGGTTTACCTTCATGGTATAAAAGATATTTACTAAACCTTGTCTGATATCCAAAAGGTGTCTTTTATAAAGAGTTGAAATGACAATTAGATTTAAATAAGCCACCTTTCCTTTTCTTTCTTTAACTTCCGGTGTCCCGTTTAGTTTTCTTGCATGTCAAGCTTCAACATCTAGAAGCAGTGCTCAGGGGAGCCCTTCCTAAAGACAAAATAATTTTGATGTCAGGATTTATGTAAATGCCTGTTGAAGATTCTACACATTTATTCAGAATTTCAGTGAGATCTTAAGATGTCAGTTAATTTCCTAAAATAACAACAGTGAAATTGAAAGATGGAATTTCTAAGAGAATTGGTGTTATTTCTTACAGTGATTTTCAGTGTTACAGAGAGCTGAATAGGGAGCAGAAAGAATATATATTTATGCTGTGCGCGGCCCATCCCCTTCAGTGACTTTGGCTTATGAACATCCGTGTTTCTTATGGAATGTTCAGTATAAATGGTCAGTCTTTATCAAAACACGAGGACTGATAGGGTCTAATATACACAGGCAAGTTCTTTATTTGTGTTATGTATTTCTGTGTGTTTGCTCAAGGACCAGTCTCATATCTGTCATCTTTTCTACCAATCAGTTTTGCTTCCCTCAAAGTCCCTTACATTAAAACTCCTGTCCCCAGCACCCACTGACCCTTTTTGTGTTCGTTTCACTGTTTTTATTCAGTCACTCAGGAGGGGACATGTCAGATACTTGCAGTTTTTCATGAAGCCATCACAGTCATTTCTTAGGAGGCTTCTGTGTGTATGCAAGATTCCACCTTTTTTTTTTTTTGGTATATACATAGGAATACAGAAGCTAGACAGTGTGGTGAGGCTATGTGTTGCTTATGTAACTACCCAAATTTTTTCAAAGTAGCTATACTATTTAGAATTCCTGTTCTACCAGCAGTGAGGGCTTCTAAACCTTCCAGATCAAAACTCATTCTTTTGATGTCAATGTTCTGCACTTCAGTTACTCTCTGAGGTAACCAGGGGTATCTTCTGTTTCATTTTGAAACTATTCCAATGACATATGCTATCAAACATGTTTATTGATATCTGTTTATCTTCATTGATAGTAAATCTGTTCAGAAACATCAGAGAAAACAAAACATACTCTATGACATAAGGAAGTTGATAAATTTAGTTCCATTAAAATAATTTTAATTCTTCTTCATTGAAAGACAATATTAATACAACTAGGAAAATAGCTCAAACAGGGACAGCATATTGCAAACACTTATAGAAAAAGTATGTTTAAAACATCCTCAAGATGTGCAAAGACTTTTTATAATGCACAATGAAAATATTATTAAAAGTAGATAAAATATCTGAACAATTAATATTTTAATTATCAATAACTACTTTATATTTATAAATCTGTTACTTTATATTGATACATTTAAAAATAAATGTATAAATTCTATAAAAACGGATGACCTATTTAGTTCCCTGCAAATCCATTTGTTTCCCTTTTAAAAAGTAATCATTTTGTTCTCAAAAAATTAAAATGGTGATTTTAAACAGTGAAATTCAATTTATTAAAAAAGAAAATATAATACAACATTAGGACATATGATAAATATCATAATTAATATTACTATGTATAGAGTTAAATAAATGCCAAAGCAATGCTACTAACTTGGTTTCTCAAAACATACTTGTAAGACCAACAACTGATACGGTGAGTAGGAAGATGAAGTCAGTCTGAGCTGCAGAGTTGGAAACCCTTGTGGATTGCCTAGCAAGACTATCAAAGACAAAACAACATTCAAATAAAGAATATGGCTTTTGTTCTGATTAATCCCTTCCTGAACACATCTATACTCTGCTTTCTCTCTCTTTCTCTCTCTCTCTCATAAACACACACACACACGGAGAGAGAGAGAGAGATGATCTACTTCCTTATAGCTAAGACTCCATTGCGTATTAATATATTTTTAATCTGCTCATCTGTTGATGGGCCTCTAGATTTGTTCCAAAGCTTGACTAATGTGAAAACTGCAGCAATGATACAAATGTACAAATCTGTATTTGTTGTGCTTACATAGATATTGAGTATGTATACAAAGTGGAAATAATGACTCATAAAGTGATTCCATTCTTAACATACACCAACACACAGGCACACAGACAGAACCCCCCCATATACATACAGATACACACTTCCAGGTTGCCTACCACGGCAACTAGAGAAGTTTACTTTCTCACCAGCAATGTATAATGACCAATCTTTCCTTCATTTGCTCTAGCATTTCTTCTTGTTTTCAGTAGATTAGCCATTATGATATGCTTAAGTTATAATTTCAATGCAGTTTAAATTTGCACTTACAGGATAAAACAGAATTTTGTATGCTTTTGATATATTTATTGAACATATATATATATATATATATATATATATATATATATTCTTTTGAGAGATTAGTTTATTTGTGTACTTTTAACTGGGTAACTTATGCATTTGTTGTCTAAGTTTTTGAGTTACTTATAGCTCTAGATTTCAAGTCCCCTGTTAAGGGTTGAGTTGAGAAAAGTTTCTCTCTGCTGATGTCTTCTTCACTCTGATGATCCTTTGCTTTCTCATGAGGAAACTTTGGAGCTTCATTCAGTCACAATTGTCTATTCTCCCATTTGCTTCCCAAGCTAGAACAGTTCTTCCAGAATGATCTTGGCCATGCCTGTATCTTGAAAGATCTGATTTTCTATAATAGTTTCAAAGTTAAATTTTTACTATAAAGTATGCGACATACGTTGAGCTAATTGTTATAAGAGAAAGGAGGACATACATTGTTCTACCTGTGAAAAATGACTGTCTTGGCACCATTACTAAAGAAGGTATCTCTCTCCAATACAGATTTTTTAAAAAATACATTTGTCAAAAACTAAAAGGCTTTGACTTGTGTGTATGTGTATGTATGTATGTGTGTGTACGTGTGTGTGTACTTATTTATGGATTTTTTACCCCATTGTTTTACATCTCTGTTTTTGTGTCATTACCATTCTCTTTTAGTGCTATATCTTCATAAATTTAATTTGGTCTCAAATATGATGATACCAGCATCATTAGTCATTTTGATTATGATTTATTTAGCTATTCAGAATCAGTTTTGTTTCCAAATGAACAATTTATTTTCAAAACAATAACTCTGTCAACTTTTGGAGATGGGGTGCTTTCTATCTTTCAAGATATTCTTTAATATCTTCAGCATTTTAAAGTTTTCATTATAGAAGTCTTCCACCCCCTTGTTAGATTCATTTTTCTGAAACTATTATGAGTGAGGTATTTCCCTGATTTCTTTCTCAGATAAATACAGATGGACTGTATTTATGAACTATATACTGCCTTTTCCCCTCAAAACCCCAACAAATGAGCCGGCGGTGGTGGCGCACGCCTTTAATCCCAGCACTCGGGAGGCAGAGGCAGGTGGATCTTTGTGAGTTCGAGACCAGCCTGGTCTACAAGAGCTAGTTCCAGGACAGGCTCCAAAGCTACAGAGAAACCCTGTGTCAAAAAAAAAAAACAAAAACAAACAAACAAAAAAACAAAAAACAAAACAAAACAAAACAAAAAAAAACCCAACAAATGAAAACCAAAAAAACATTGGCAAAATCAAAACTGAAATAAAATTTGTCATGTCACAAGTGGCTTTTGTCATATATTTTTCTTTTCACAAGTCACTAATACTCTGTCCTGATGGTTTTATTTTTCAGTTTAGCACAGATATGCAAATTGACTTACTAAACATATGTAAATAACAACTTTGCAACCAAAATGATAAATAACTTTTCTTTTATTCCTGTGAAGGCTTTATGAAAAGCTCTTCAAAATAGTCTTTGGCCCCCTACGTTCATTATTTCCATCCACTGAAATTTCAAAACATCTTTGTCCCACTTATATTCATTATTTTCATCTAGTGAAATTTAAAAACATCAATTATACCTAATTTCCATCACTTATTTTACTTCTCTTTTATAGTTTAAACATTCTGTAATATTTCTATAACATGCAAACACAAATTTAATTAATTAAGTAAAGTTCTTTGAAAATAGTTCTTGGCAAGTCCAAAATAGAGCTTCAGTTTGAAAAGCACACTCACAGAATAATTATAAATAATGGTTCAATGTCTCAGAGGCTCTTGTCTGTGAGAGCCTTTATTTGTGTGACATCCATCATAAATTTTGAATGAAAACCCAGGTACTAAATGGCTGGATTAAATGCGGACATCTCTGAAACTGAAAACGCATGCCTTCTGACTTTGGTTGCTCTCCTGTTATCTGTCTGCACCCTCTGCTTCCCTGTCATACAGCAACCTAAATCAGACAAAGAAGAATGCGTGTGTTACACTCAGAGAGCACAAGTGGCAGACATCAGGACCCCTTGACACACAGTCCTGCAGTCGGAGATAGCAGAGCTGTGCAGGTGCTTTGCTGTGATCAGAGCCTGGGGTGCTGCTCTGTGCTATACTGTTACAAGCCAAAATGTTAAATAAGGGAGGAGGGATTTCTATCACAGGGCTAATTAATTAAGAGCACAGAAAGACTAGAAATCAAACAATCTGACGCATGCTAAATAGCATTCTGCTATCAGTTCCCAAAATGTTTATTCAGTATCTTGTTTCAGGGAGAGACTGGCTGAGCCATCACTAAAGGGCTGCTGTAAACTGGTGTATGGAATACTTTTGCTTGCCAAATTGTTTTTATTGTTTGTTTGTTTGTTTGTTTGTTTGTTTTCGAGACAGGGTTTCCCTGTAGTTTCTAGAGCCTGTCCTGGAACTAGCTCTTGTAGACCAGGCTGGCCTCGAACTCAGAGATCCGCCTGCCTCTGCCTCCCGAGTGCTGGGATTAAAGGCGTGCGCCACCACCGCCCGGCACCAAATTGTTTTTAGAGACCTAACCCAGAAACTCAAATTGATGTGTTGTTAACTTTGTGAAATCTTGGTAGATAATGTTCACAGGTTTCTTGGACTTATCTACTTTGGTCCATCAGTATCTTGTATTGGGTGGACCAGAGTTCAAAGTTGTCAAGACGGTTTAGGAATTTCTAATAACTAGCTACAGTGATTGGCTATTCGTAATTGATAAACAAATCAATGTGACAGGAATGTACACAGGTTTCTATCTTGATTTTCCTTATTTATCAAAACAATTCGTTATGCATTTAAACTTAAATCTTAAGCCATAAGAAATTTTATTTTCTTTCTTTATTCTTTCTTTCTTTCTTTCTTTCTTTCTTTCTTTCTTTCTTTCTTTCTTTCTTTCTTTCTTTCTTTCTTTCTTAAAAATGAGCTTGGTAGTGGTGGCCTATGCCTTTAGTCCCAAGACTTGCGAGGCACAGACAGGTGGATCTTTATGAGTTCGAGGCTAACCTGGTCTAAAACGTTCCAGGACATCCAGGGTTGTTACACAGAGAAACTCTGTCTCGCAAAAACTAAAACAAAACAATGCAAAAGCAAAAATGAACAAAAATCCCAACCAAACAACAACAATAACAAAAATCCTGAACTCATAAATTAAAATTTGCAATTTTATTAACTTATAGAATTTTTTTAATTCTGGTTAGGACTGGTTTACTTTTACAGTGAGACAAGGAATGCAAGGTTCAGTCATGAGGTGCTAATCACTTGGCTTATCTTCCAACAGTGTATGAAATATTGTCACTGTAGACTCTGTGAGACTGTGTTGCGTCATTTTAAGAGTTGGGTTTCATTGTTCTTGGCTGCTGTTACAGAACCTACAACTGAGTACTGTTTACAGATTGCTGAAACCACATATGAGTTTTCCTATATGCTTTCATTTGCCTGCTCTTTCTTACTGTATGGTTATTTTTATGGTCACCACATTTAAGTGCATGAATTGAATTGTCGCTTTATAGTTGGGGAAGAGGTGGTGTTTGGGAGGTGATGAGGTCAATTGGAGGACTGGCTCATACTGAAAACTCCACAGGACTGCCTAGTCCCCTTTCCACATCAGGACACAAGCAGAAGATGGCTTCTGTGAATGGAGAAAGGAGCCTTCACTAGACACTAAACTTCCTATCTTCTGATTTCAGAGGTCACATCCTCTCTAACCTTTGTGGTTAGTTTTGTGAGTTTGTTGCAGTAACCCAAATGAACTACGACTGTGAGATACTTACTGTATGCTACTTGTGGGCTAAAAAATTAGTACTTCATTATGCTTATTGAATGTCCATGTTGATCAAAATATATTTTCATATTAAAGCGTCATAAATATCAAACACTTACTCTTTCAGTACTGCTATTAAACAACTTAAATCTCTTGTCTACCAATAAGCAAAACCTAACTAAATAATTCAGTGCATTTCCTTGGCAATGTCAAAGAGAAAAGATTTTGTTTTGCAAATCTAAGATAAATAAAGATAAGTTTTAGTTTAACCATGTTATTTGACATAATTTACAAGAAACAATTTTATTCTGTTGACTTTTATTCACAATTTCTAACTATTAAATTTAATATTTCATGTCAGGAAGTTCAAAAGGAGCTTTTGCTGTTAACAGATTCTGAGTAGTTCTTCCTGTTGTACACATTTTCAGCTGAAATAAGCTCTGAGCTTTTTAAGTCAATTAAGATTCAGGAAGTGCTTTTTTGCTTCCTGACCAAGAGGAAGCCACCATAGTACAATATTCTAACTCCTTGGAGAGTCATTTTTTTCCTTAATGGGTTTTACTTGAGTGATCCATTCTGGTTATATAAGATGCAACACAATTAAACACGCTTCCATGTGGCTTTGCACACATGTACACGTGTATCAGAAACAATGAAAGTTGCTTCCTTAAATAGCCTAAAAAAAGGAACAAGCAATGCACACACATCCCCAATAGCCACTTCAGTGGAGAAGAGCATAGAGGCTGGATACGAAAAGAAGAACTTTAACGGAGGGAAATGGCAAGGCTCAGGGAAACGAGGTCGATTGTTTCTTTAAGGTTAGGAGTCATAAGGCTGATGGGCGAGCTGGGAGCTGGAGATGTGATTTGAAAAGAGTCAATTATGTCCAGAGAGGCAGGGAAGTGGTTCCAGATGGCAGGTAAAACACAGGAGAAAAGGAAAGTGGTGGAGTGGATAGAGGTGAAGAGGGTGAGGGGTGCCTAGATAAAGAGACTAGGGAGACTTCTAAATCTGAATTTAATGATAGAATAAAATAAGCACACAAAAAAGCGAATGTTCTGAAACAATTTTCAGTAACAATCTAATGTAATTCAAGATCAGAGGTTTAAGTATATTTGCAACTACTGAGGGTACCAATAACATTGCCTTTTACAGCAACCTCTTCTGCCCTAAAATCACTCCATCACCATCAAATCCAAACTCTATATTTAACAAGAATGTCTGTCTTATAATTCATATATAAAATAACTCAGTGTGCTTTATCAAAATTGCTTAACTTTATAATCAGTGTTTTTGCTTATTTAACAGAAAAATACAATTAAGTTATAAGCCCCCCTTTTGCAGACTTTAACTGTCCATGATAACACACATATTTTCCTTATAGAATTTAAGAATCCACTTCTAGAAATGTCTCTGTACTAAGTATCAGGTATGGTATATCTGAGATATTTCCTGATTATAGCCTTCTATCTTTTACTCTAAATGATCACCCTCTTTAGGTAGGAGCTTCCAACTTTAGGTAACATATATGTATCTCTGTTTCTATTTATAGATGGGAAATTTTTCTCTTTGGAGTAAGCCAGGACACTAAGTATAGTAAATTTCCATTGAAACCACGTGTATGTGTTGTTTTACATTTGATTTAGAACATATTAAGGGTATGCACATTGTACTGTACAATAGGACAGAACAGTTACTAATGCCAAGTTTCCCTTCTCTAAACTTATGAGAAAATAGAATTCAAAATGAATATTAAAAAATCAAATAAAATGTTGTCAAGAGATTACAGGTTAACATATAATATCTGTGCTCTTTAGTAATCAAAGCATCAGGGCCAGAGTAATATGGTCTCCCTCAGTTGTAACAAACAGTTGTAAGTTTTTCATGTATCTGTCACATTGGATGTCTCAGAACAGAATAATTCCAGTCTCTTGAAAACAATTTTACAATCTCTGCCCTGGTCAATATCCACACTGTGCTACTCTCAGAAACACATTGAAGTTACCTCGCCTGCTCACTCCTTCTTCTCAAAGAGACTCTCCTCAATATAAGCTGGATAGTGATATATCATTTCCATTATCCAAATTTTTTGTGTGTCCCAGTTCATCAATTCAAAGGATTCTATAAATCACTATACTCTTTTTTTTTTGCTAAATTCACATATGATGTCAGAAAATATTTGAAATATAAAACCATTCACCTTATTCTGAAATCTAGGTAATCATACGTAAAATTTATTGAACTTTCTATTTAAAATATAATTAAACCAGTCCCCCTTTCCACTCTTTCCTCTTACCTTTTCCACATCTTCTCCATTCCTTGAATTTAGTCATTTTTGTTGCATATACAAATGAATGAGCAAACATTAAATGAGTTCCTTCAGGGTTGCCTACAAGTATATGTTCTTAAGGCTGACTATTCAATATGGAAACCTGATGTGGGATTTTCCTCTATATGTTATGAAAATGTCTTATTACCATTTGTTTTTAAAGAATCTATTTTGACCAATGGCTAAGTAGAGTAAAGCCAGGCAGGAAATCTGGACAGAAAGTAGCCAGAGTCAGAGAGACACTGTGTAGCTTCCAAAGAGACAGACACCCTGGAAACTTACAGGTAGGCCACAGCCTCCTGGAGACACACATATTAATAGAAATGGGTTATTTTAGATGTAAGAGTTAGTTAATAAAAAGCCTAAGCTAATAGACCTAACAACATTGTAATTAATATTATTTTTGTGTGATTATTTGACTCTGAGTGGTTGGGCAACAAGTGAGCAGCTTATGCCTACAAATTGGCACCCAACATTGGGCAGCTTCATCTACATAAAACCTGAGAGAATGCTGGAAGGAATTCTAGACACATATACAAAAAAAAGTTAAGCATGACTTCATGCTAACAGCATTTTCTTAGGTGGACTCTGTTTGCTAAAAGCAAGGAGAGGCATTATTCCTTTAAGAAAAAACATCCTGACTCAGTGGTAGCAGCAAAAACTGTGTGGCTCCTTCAAAAATGCTTCCCCATCTGTGCTAGTTGTGTGAACAGCTCGCTCCTTCAGGAGATGGAACACTTGAATGTAGTTTGTGGGTAGCAAGCTAGAAGTTGCTTGGTGGCAGCTTGGGCCAGCTGCTTACCCGAGTTGTGTTGGTGAGCACAGGGCTCCCACCCTGTGGTCCCAGAGCTGGCAGTGAATGTACCTCCACCATATTAAAAGGCTGAGAGAGGCAAAGCCAGCATCCAGGGCCACTGCAAACAAGTTGCTTGCTATTTTAAAAAATGTTCCTGACCAAAAAATGATTATAGATCTGTAATAAAGACAGATTCAGACAAAAATAAACCTCTAAATGGGTCACAGTGTGTTTTAAAAAGGTATGTAGGTTTGAGAGAGAGAAAAAAAAGTTATAAAAATAAATTAATTTTAAAAAATAAAGCAAAGCCGTTAAAGAGAGTAAGGCAGTTATAGATTAAAAGAGTAAAAAAATAAGCCACATAAAGATGGAAAATACACAGATAGTCTGGATTAAGTATATTTTTATGTTTCCTTTGATATTCTCGACTGTAAATGAGCTAAGTACAGAGAGACATTTCATTGTATGGGCTGCTAAGCTAAGCCAACATAAATATTTTTAAGGTATCTTGACTTCAAAATTTGGGTCTAAGTTTATGTTGCTTTGGAAAAGAGGTTCAACTTTTGTTTCCACAGAGGAGAAAAAGCTGGATTCCTTACCAGCTAATATGGTTTGATCAAGCAAGACCCCCTGAAGCAAGGGCCTAGATGGTCTAACCATCAGGACTGCTTTCTGAGATTGACCTATCATACAAGATATCCAATAAAAGACCTGTCATACAGCACTCTCAATCAGCAGAAAGTAGTCTAGAAAATGCCCAAATTTCCTAAATAAACAAGCACACTAATTGTTATGCAACATCAAATTTTCAACTCTGAAAACATACATACAAGTATCGTTTACAGACTAAGTGGGTTATATTTAGGAACATACATGTATATGCACGCACATAAATGCATTTGACTAAAAATAATAAAGAAAGAGCTTGTGAATTCGCAAGAGATCAAGGAAGGATATGTGGGAGGGTTTGGAGAGAGAAAAGAGAAGGGGAAATGATATAATTATGATAAATTATCTAAAGTAAAATAGAAAAGAATTTAAGCATTCTTATTACAATAGTATAGTTTCTTCTAAGATAGATATTACATACTATAAATAATTCAATAATTTACTAATCTTATGATTAGTAACTAATTATTAATAGGCTTAAATCATCGATCATATCACCAATCTGAAACAGTTGTATTCTAGATAAGCTTATTATTATTATTTTAAGATTTATTTATTAGCTCACATTTGAATGAAATCAGCTGCTCCTCGTGTGTAACTAGTAGTTTCTGTATCTATTAACCTTCAAGAACAGTGAAAACGGAGTGAAGCCAAAGTTGACAGCAATTTACAGCCTTCGGTAAATTGAACCTGAAAGGGGTCTGCTGCCTGTGAAAATGCCTGGCTTAAAAACTCTGACAAGAAAGGAATTTCTATGTTGACTGACAATGCATTGCTATATACATAACCATCTTCCTGGACTAAAAATGAATTCTTCAGAAATGCTGTAGTGCAATGTAGAGCAGTAGGCAGCATCCACTTTAAAAGAGAAGAAAACGTAAAGAATGCGAGTTTGAGCATGGGGTAAAGTCCATTAAAAAGAATGGTAGTGCTCCATCTCAGAAGTAGGACTATAAGAAAGCAGGAAAAGTAGAGGTGACAAAAAATGCTTGTCACCAAAATAATAGCCATGTTAGGTTGGCTAGCACAAAGCCATCAGTGCCTGTGTACCTCTATTATTTTCTTATCTTTATGTTTTCACTTCTATGTAACAGCAAATTACAATCCATATTTTATTAAAGTAAAAATGTAAAATAAACACTGGACACATAATTAAATCATTGTACATTTTAGTCATAAACAGTATCTTTAAGATACTGATTAATAAGGGAAGCAGACCCATAGTTTGTTTGTTTTTTTCTCCCCATTGCTGGACTTTTTAATGTTCTCCATCGATAAGAGAAACTTGGAAATGAACAGAAAACAATCTCAGCCTTTAGAATGGCTGAACTAAATTTTAGCATATCTTTAGTATTGAAACACGCATTAAAGTTTGAAAATAACGATCTTTCTAACAGATCTGATTAGCTACATTTTATCGATCTCTTTCCATGTTCATGAAGTCACAGCAGGATAACATCTAGCATGATAAATGAATAGTGAGTTTTTACCATGTTCATTCTTAGAAATCCTAGTGTCAAATCCAATCTTTTATTTATTTATTTACTTTTTCCATTCAAAAATTTACTCTTCCTCCCCTCCTCCCATTCTCCTCCTGCTCCCCCACTCACTCTCCTCCTTCCCCCTCCCTCCTTAAGAGAGGGCAGGAAACCCTGCCATGTGGGAAGTCCAAGGTCCTCCCCCCCACATCCAGGACTAGGAAGCTTTGCATCCAAATAGACTAGGGTCCCAAAAAGCCAGTACATGCAGTAAAAACAATTCCCAGTGCCTTTATCAATGGCTTCTCAGTCAGCCCCCATTGTCAGCCACATTCAGAGAGTCCGGTTTGACCACATGCTCATTCAGTCCTGGTTCCAATCTTATAACAACTATAATGCTCTTTGTAGTAGTTCAGACTCCTGAAACAGCCAAGCTGCCACTAAAACACTTATGCAGTTCTGATGCGTAGCTGCATTGCTTCCTTTTGAAATGTGTTACTGAGCGCTCAATAAAAATCAACAAAAACTAAAATAAAATGTGTTACTGTAGTTGTTACTTGACCCAAAGGCATAGATTATTGACTTCACCCTAACTGTTATGCAAATATTGAAATACTTTATTCTTGCCATAGCAAAGAAAAAGTAATGATCTTGAAACAAGCTACCCTTTATCTCCTATTTCAATTCCAGGTAAGTTGCTTTGCATAACATCTGTCAGAAAAAGGAAATATGTTAATTGAATCTTCTCATGCTCACCTTCCATTTGATTTCTTTCCAGCTGTGCTCCTGTAGTGAAAACCAGTAAGGTCTGCACTTAACAGTTTAAACTGATTGCAAATGTTACTTAATAAGAAAGTAGTGGCTGAAAAACTAAAAAGTTAAAAAAAATAGAAAGAAATGGAAGTAATATTATAATTAGAATATACTTTACAACCCAGACACAAATGACTCTCCTGTCCTAAAGCTATCTGCACATCGTACTTTCAATTTTTTATTCATTTTCTTGTTTGATTACATTCCTACACATACCATAGAACACTTATCCTTATTCATGCTATTTAGACTTTCTGATGCTGTCACCACAGATGATTTAAACCAAACATGGGTTTGTTTATGATCAGAGTATTCCTGAGCTCTATTCTCACTCATGGTCTAAAAATAGAAAACATCTCTAGACTTTGCAATAAATACCATGGGAATCACTACTGGAAGGGTCTTGGCGATATTATTGTCAACCTGACACAAACGACAGTCATCTGAGAGGAGGGAATCTCAATCGAGAAAATACCTCCATAATCGGGCTTGTTAGACCATAGAACATTTTCTTAATTAGTGATTGATGGGGAAGAGCCCAGGACATTGTGGATAGTGTTACCCCTGGCCTGGAAGAATATAGGTTTTTATACTTGTTTGTAAAAGAAAGCAGGCTGAGCAAGTCGTATGAAGCCAGCTAGTAAGCAGCACCCCTCAAAGACCTCTACATCAGGTGTTGGTTCCAGGTTTCTGCCCTGGATTCTTCTTTGTTTTTATTGAGCTATATATGTTTTTCTAGTCCCCTATCTTCTCCAGCCTCTTCTACTCTCTCCAATGATCCCCAGTCTCCCAATTTACTCAAGAGTTCATGCCTTTTTCTACTTCTAATGTAGATTAGATTCATGTGTGTCTCTCTTGGGGTCCTAAGAATTGTATACAATCTCTGGGATAATGAATTGTAGACAGATTTTTCCTTGCTTTATGTCTAAAAACCACATATGAGTGAGTACATATTATATTTGTCTTTCTGACTCTGGGTTATCCCACTCAATATGATGTTTTCTAGAGCAATCCATTTGCCTCAAAATTTCAAGGTATCATTTTTTTATTCTGCTGTGTAGTACACCATTGTGTAATGTATGTCACATCTTCTTTATCCATTCTTTTGTTGAGGGGCACTTAAGATTTTTCCAGGTTCTGGCTATGACAAATAATGCTGCTATGAACATAATTGAGCATATGTACTTGTGGTATGATTGAGCATCCTTTGGGCATATACCAAACCTGGTATTGCTGGGTCTTGAAGAAGATTGTTTCCTAATTTTTTGAAAATCATCATACAGATTTTCAAAGGGGCTGTACCAGTGTGCACTCCCACCAGCAATGGAGGAACATTAACTTTACCCCACATTGTTTCCAGCATAAACTGTCCTTAGTGTTTCTGATCTTGGACATTCTTTGTTGGTGTATGATGGAATCTCAGAGTTGTTTTGATTTGCATTTCTCTGATGGCTAAGAATGTTGAGCATTCCTTAAGTATCTTTCAGCCATTTTAGTTTCAGCCATTTAGATTTCTCTGTTTAGGTCTGTACCCCATTTTTATTGGATTATTTGCTCTTTGGATGACCAATTTTTTGAGCTCTTTGTATAATTTGGATATTAACCCTCTGTCCAATGTGGGGTTGGTTAAGATCTTTTCCTATTCTGTAGGCTGTCGTTTTGTCTTGTTGACAGGGTCCTTTGCTTTACAGAAGCTTCTCAGTTTCAGGAGGTCTTATTTATTTATTGCTTCTCTCATTGTCTGTGTTACTGGAGTTGTGTTTAGGAAGTGTCTCCTGTGCCAATGCATACATGTGTACTTCCCACTTTCTCTTCTATGAGGCTCAGGGTGGTAGGTTTTATGTTGTGTCTTTGGTCCATTTGGACTTGAGTTTTGTGCATAGTAATAGATATGATTCTATTTTCATTCTCTACATGTTGGTATCCATTTATTCCAGCACCATTTGTTGAATATACTTTTTTTCCATTTTGTATTTTTGCTTCTTTGTCAAAAATTAGGTGTTCATAGGTGTGTGGATTAATATCTGGGTCTTTGATTCAATTCCATTGGTCCTCTGTCTGTTTTTATGCCAATATCAAGCTGTTTTCAGTACTGTAGCTCATAGTAGAGTTTGAAGTCAGGGATTATGATGCCTCCAGAAGTTCCTTTATTATACAGGATTGTTTGGCTATCCTTGGTTTTTTGATTTTCCATATGAAGTTAAATATTGTTTTTTCAAGGTCTCTAAAAGATTTTGCTGGTATTTTTTGATGAATATTGAATTGAATCTTTTGATTGTTTCTGGTAAAGGTTGCCATTTTTACTATGTTAATTCTACTTATCCAAGGGCATGGGAGATCTTTTCATTTTGTGGTGTCTTCTTCAGTTTCTTTCTTCAAAGATATAAAATTCTTGTCATACAGTTCTTCAACTTGTTTGGTTAGAGTTATTCCAAGATAGTTTATGTTATTTGTGGCTATTGTAAGGGGTGATGTTTCTCTGATTTCTTTCTCAGCCCATTTATCATTTGATTAAATGAGGTCTACTAATTTTTTTGAGTTAATGTTGTATCCTGCTACATTACTCATAGTGTTTATGAACTGCAGAAGTAGAATTTTTTAGGTCACTTGTGTAAACTATCATATCATCAGCAAATAGTGAGAGTTTGACTTAATTTTTTTCTGATTTGCATTCCCTTGATCTCCCTTTATTTTCTTATTGCTTTAGGTAGAACCTAAGGAACTTTATTAAATAGATAGATAGAGAGTGGACAACCTTGTCTTATTCCTGATTTCAGTGTTATTGCTTTAAATTTCTCTCCATTTAGTTTGATGTTGGCTGATGGCTTGCTCTATATGGCCTTTATTATGTTTAGGTATGTTACTTGTATCCCTATACTCTACAAGGCCTTTATTGTGAAGAAATGTTGTATTTTGTCAAAGGTTTTTCATTCAGCATACAAAGAAATGGTAATGTGGGTTTTTTCATATTGTTTTTATGGTGGATTACATTGAAAGATTTTCATATGTTGAACCATTTTTGCATCTCTGGGATAATGCCTACTTGGCCATGGCGATGATTTTTCTAATGAATTCTTGGATTTGGTTTGCCAGTATTTTTTGAGTATTTTTGTATCAGTGTTCATGAGTGGATTGGTCTGTAATTCTCTTTCTTAGTTATATCTTTGCATAATTAAAACATAATTATGTCCTTTTCCCCACTCCCTTTCATCTCTCCAATCCTTCTAATATAACTTTCCCCGTTTTACTACATCTCAAATTCAGGACCTCTGGCCTCTTTATCTCTAACTGTTGTTTGATATGCACACACACACACACACACACACACACACACACACACACACACACACAATATCCTGGTAGAGAGAGGTCATGAATCTTGGAGGGGAACCTACAACATCCATACAATTATGATGGAGGATTCTCATTGGCTAATAAACACTGCCTGGCCCATCAGTTTCAGCCTCTTATTGTCTAATTCTCACATCTTGCTTTAACCCATATTTAATAATGTGTGTAACACCATGAGTGCTGTCTTACCGGGAAAGATTCAGCACATCTGACCTGGCGGCTGGCTTCATCGCATCTGTCTCCCTGAGGAGAGGCATAGCAGTCTGCCCCAGAGAGGAGAGGCGGGGGCAATTGTCTGAGCCATCTACCTTACTTCCTTCTTCCTGTACTGTCTACTCCACCTATCTAAATCCTGCCCTATCAAAAAGCCAAGGCAGTTTGTTTATTAGCCAATGAGAATCCTCATCACAATTAAACCAGCATAATACTAAACTACATTCTGAATATGTATTCTTATACCCAGAGATAAATGTATGTCTCACACTTCAACAAAAAGTTTCTCATTGTAACAGGTAAGGACCGTTACATAAAACCTCAACTGACAGAAATGTAGAGAACAAGTGACTGTGTGTTGTCCAACCCCAAACTGATGCACTTACAATGCTGAAGGGGCGTGGTAAATCGGTATTTAGAATTAACCAGACTAGCTTTAATATAAAAAATTCAGCTTTAATAAAGGGAAGAGGGGGAACTTACAAAACCAGGGTTCCAGTGATTCAGGAGTGCAGGAAAACAAAGAGAGAAGTGGGAAGTACACCTGCTTTATAAGATTTATAAGTAAAACTTGGCCTTAGGGGAACACACTCCACAAACAGAATGTGATTGGCTGAACTTCCCCATCACAATGCGACTCCTACAGATAAGCCTAATAATTTATCATTTTTGTTGTTTTCATAGTATCTGAAGGGCACATTAAATATAACTATATTTTCAGGAAGAATAAGCTCAATATTGACACTCAAAATCATTTAAAATTATATAGACAGTAATCTTAAAACTTAACCATTACTTTACTCTTATAGGATTCCATAGAAATAACATAGCCCCATGACAGCTAAAAGCAATTCTAAAAGATGGCATCACCTCTTCCAACAAAGTTTGTCCTCAGGGTTGGGAACACTATTTAGGGGCTGATTATTAGTTGTATAAGGTAGAGGATTGGGGTGAAAATTATGTAGGCCCAGACATCTCCTTAAAAATAAGATGAAAAATTGAATGGGATAATAGGTAATTTAGTGTGAACTTATTCAAACTACTACTACTACTACTACTACTACTACTAATAATAATAATAATAATAATAGTGTGTAATAGAGTGAATACTTGTGAGCTATTATTTATGGACAATTTACATTGGTATAGTTTCTTGTACATTGATACAAGTTCAAACTATATTTGTTATTTCTGTTTACAATATTTGTACAACTATGCAAATTTATTTTGTCAGATCCTATACATGAACATTTCTACCTCTGTTTAAGATATTTTGTATAGTGATACAATTTAGGATATATTTATCATATTGCAACATATATTCCAACCTCTGCTCAAGATATTTATATGTTGTTTACATTTTGAGGTCATTGACCTTCTTTATTGCACAGTTGTTTAAAGATTGTGTAATATTCTGATATGAAGTCTTAGTCTTTAAGTTACACAGGTATTAAGTATTATAGGTCAATATTCACTCATGTTTGTTTTACATCTAGTCAGATTAATTAGGTTCTTTAGATACATGGAGATCGTATTCTCCATAGATAGGTAATCTTTAATCACCTCAAGGATCTGTAGAACATGGCATTTAAATAACTTAGGGTTCTGTTGTCATGAGACACAATTTCTCCTGAAAACACTGATCTATTACTGAGAGAATGTTGAACACTGAAGACACTCCACTTGGAGCTTGTTTTCCTTTGGGCACAATTAGCCTTTGAGCAAGGAACGGCCGATACCTCAACAACTGACAGGCTATATGGTGTATAAGCAGTACACAAGGAAAAAGACTGCCAAACGTTGCCAAGACAGGGTAAGACAGTTATGAAAATTTTTCTGCCTCTAAAAATTGTCTGTCAGTTACACTAAGTCTTAGCCAAAATTGGTTGCTTCAACATTGCAAATGAGGCTTTTGGTGATTGATCAGGTATCCAGTTGTCTCTCTCATATACTGAACATTTTAGAAGCTGCTTGATTGCACTTCCTGCCTACTCAAGTAATATTATTGCCCTTCTTAGGACTTCAGTAGGGTTGAAGATTAGATAGTCATAGTTACCTTCTTCTTATGACTTAGCCAAGTCATTTCCAATGCAAGACTTAGACTCTTTAGGATGAATGTATATTGAAACATTTAGAATATGTTCCTTGCTGAATATTGTATATGATGGTTGTAATCCTAATTTTATACTTGATATCTTTCCTAGTGTATACTATTTTTATTGGGTTTGAAACTCCATTATTTAGACAAAGGGGGGAGGTGATGGGGAATTTCTGACAGTCAATGATCTTTAAAAGTTTGGACCAGATTATGGTGTGACCCCTTTGAGGTACCTGGAGAAAGCTGACTGCCAGCCTGCCCAGGGTTCTCTCTCTCTGTCTCTCTCTCTCTGTCTCTGTCTCCTCTGTCTGTCTCTGTCTCTGTCTCTGTCTCTCTCTCTCTGTCTCTCTCTCTCTCTCTCTCTCTCTCTCTCTCTCTCTCTCTCTCTCTCTCTCTCTCTCTCTTGTTCCTGCATTACACAGCTAAGGTTGAACTTCTAGTTCCTGTTTCTTGAGTTTTCCCCTTACAAGAAAGAAAAATATAATTTTCATAACTGGAGATAGCTAGGTATTCTTCGACCCATGCCGTTTAACAAACAGAGCTAGAAAATAAGTGTCTATTTTTTCTAAGTGGATAGATTATGATACGAAAATGTGGGTTTTGAAAAGTGTATAAAGTCAAGAGAATAGCACATCCCCATAGTATCTATCAGGTAGTTTATTTTATCAAAGGCAAACTAAAAAAGTACTAAAATAGTATTCCCAATTTACAAATTAATTTTACAAGGTTTACAGTTGAACTGAAATCCATCTTTCTACCTTTAACCTTCAGATATACCCACCACCAAGGCATACTGTAATATAAGCAGTTTTGATGCAGAGAAAACATGGCCACTTTCCCTGTACCCTGTGATTATCCATAGTTGACTTTTTGACATAGTTTTGTCCCCCATACATGGCCAGTGCCTCATTTCTGAAACTTGGGAATATGTTAAAACATGGTTTGTAAGGAAATGCCTTTACACACCAGGTTTATAAGCCGTTTCTTAGTAAGAAAAGGGAACAGCAAGATTATTTAGTATAAATTGAATACAAAATGGGAACATTCAGAAAAGGGTACAAAGAAACAGAGAAACTTGTGTATGTTTACTCTCAGATCTGATAAGAGTAGAAAGTCATGCCAAAATGGGGTTCAACAAAAAGAATATAATCCAGTGTAGATAATCCTAGAGATATATAGAAAGGCTTGTTTGCTCTGCTTATTCAGAATGTCTCCCTAATTATTGAGGATAAACATATTCTTTTCCTGTGTGTGTGTGTGTGTGTGTGTGTGTGTGTGTGTATCACTGGATGAAGCTTTAATAACTCATTTCAAAGCAAGAAATTTTTTCCTAATAAAAAAGTAAGGGAAAATCCATTTAGGAAATAAAGGATTACCCTATAATAGTACCATTTCAGCTATAGGATGTGAGACCCTTTTAGATTTGCAAATTACAGAATGACACATTATATATGTGATAGCCTTAGCTAGGATGTTTCTAATTATTTTATTACAGAATAACATGGAAACTAAAGTGATCATTTGATACTGTTCAGTTCCTATAAACACGAAATACGTGTGTACTTAAATGTGTCTATCCATTCACAGAAATTTTCAGGCAAACTTACATCCTTTGTGTGATTCAACAGTATTTGTGCTGGCATATTTTGAATTAAGGAATAGTTTGCAAAATCCTGATCAGGAAAAATATGTAGTATTTGTTTCATTTTGTGACGAAGAGATACTTGAATTCTAAAGTGCCTATAGGACCTAAATCTTTAAAATAGGCTCAAAGTGAGAAAAGAGTAGATAAAGAAATAAACATACATAGAGAAAAATGGGTTCATTTGAGCTGTTAGTACATTCATTAAAATGGAACAAATAGGACTCATGGAACAAGAGAAAAACCATCAGAAGAAAAAGTGGTTATATCAACTGGAGATATTTTTTTGGCTATGAGGTGGATAAAATGTTTTCAACCATAAATCAGTAAATTCTCTCTTGAGAGATAATTGATTCATAATTTGAAAGAATCTCCAGCTATTTTAAGAAGTTGTGTATATGGAAAATCTTGCTGTGTTCCCTTAAATATCTATTGTTTGTGTTGATTGTAATCATGACTGTCAACACCCAGAAAATCATTCATTACCTTTTCATCCTCTAAGACCCAATGAGGAATGATTGTTTTCAAGGTGTTGTAGCATGAGCATTTTATGTAATATTTCTCACAATGGGACCCAGTGAGGGGATTTACAACAAAGGGGAAAGCAATTCAGACAAAGGAACTGTTTCTTTCAAGTTAAAATTCAGGGGCAAAATGGAGAGACTTGCCTGAGGAAAATAGTTGGGCTTCTGTGTTCATTTCTATTTCAGACAGCAAATATCTTTGGGGATTAATCGTGGGCCATTTAGTTAATAAGGTTGCTTTCTGTATTTTGGGGAGTTCTAAGTCATCAATTTTTAAAACTGGGTTTGTTTTGTTAAGTAAAGCAAAAGTATGCCTCTGGCTTACTAGAAATAGCTAGTTATTGTGTTTACAAAACAGCCTGTTCTTGCCATTTTCTTGAGAACATTTTTCCCTGTTCTCCTTCTGTCACAAGGGGAGCTTGGCAGAGTTGATGAGTCTGTTCATGCTGAGAGAATGAAGTCAGAAGTGTGCCCTGGCATTCGTAATACAATTCCAGTTCCAAAACCTTTGACTTTTTTGTTTGTTTATTTTGCTTTTGATTTCTTGAGACAGGGTTACTCTGTGTAACGGTCTTAGCTGTCCTGAAACTTACAATGAAGACCAAGATGGCTTTAAACTCACAGAGATCCATCTGCCTCTGCCCCCCAAGTGCTGGGTTAGAGGGTGTGCCACCACTGCCCTACACCTTTGTTTTTTTTTTTATGCAGGTTCCCATGTTAAGCAATCTCATGGGAAATAGCTGCTAACTGATTCTCTATCCCTTTGTACCTTCTAATCATTCTAGCATGTTCTCGCAAGGTACTGCACTTTGCTAAAATTGATTTCTTTTTCTGTTCCAAATATGTTTTTCTTTTTGTCATTTAAATACTACTTTTTATTTTATAATATCTTAGTGTAATTTCTCTTCATCTTGTTTCCATCTTTTCACTATTAAAATTGTTTAGCTGGTCTTTAATTAATGTTGCTATGTGGTACTTATCCAGAAAATCGTCCATTTCTCTTAGATTTTCCACGTCTGTGGAATACAGGTTTTTGACGTATGACCTGATGATGCTCTGAATTTCCTCAGTGTCTGTTGTTCTGTTCCACTTTCCATTTCTGATGTTGTTAACTTGGATATTATCTCTCTCTTGGCTGGTTTGATAAGGGTTTGTCTATCTTGTTGATTTTCTTAGATAACCAATTTTTTTCTTCCATTGATTCTTTGTGCTGTTCTCTTTGATTCTATTTTTTTTATTTCAGTCCTCAGTTTTATTATTTCTTATTATCTACTCCTCCTGAGTGCATTTGGCTCTTTTTGTCTTAGAGCTGTTAGATGTGAGGTTAGTGTAAATTTGCTAGTGTACATTTTCTTCAACTTCTTTAACTAGGCATACGGCGCTAAGAACTTTCCTCGTAGTACTACTTTCATAATATTGGGTATGATATACATTCATTTTCATTGAATACTAGAAAGTTTTTAATTTCTTCCTTATTTCTTTTTTGACCTAGTTGTGATTAAGTTGAGCACTATTCAGTGTCCATGTGTTTGTAAGCTTTCTCTAATTTGTGTTGTTGAATTCTAACTTTAAGCCATGGTGATCTGATAATATACAGAGGGTTATTCCAATTTTTTTTGTATGTGTTGAGATTTGCTTTGTGACTAAGGATGTGCTTAATTTTAGAGAAGGTTTCAAGGGGGTGCTGATAAGAATGTATATTCTTTTGTGTTTGGATGGAATGCTCTATAGATGTCTGTTAAGTCCATTTGAGTCATGATATCTGTTAGTTCTCTTTTATTTCTCTGTTAATTTTTTGTTTCGAAGACCTGTTCATTGGAGAGCGTGGGATGTTGAATTCTCCCACTATTAGTGCGTGGGGTTTGATGTGCAATTTAAGCTTTAATAATGTTTCTTTTTACAAATATGAGTACTTTTGTATTTGGGGCGTAAATGTTCAGACTTGGTACTTCAGCTATTTAGCTCAGGAATCGAGGGTTTGTTGGTCATGGGTCTTGAATGAGAATTGTGTGTTTATGCTTGACCTTTAAAAGAAATAACATTTTGTCATCCTGAAAATAGTTCAAAAGTGTTGGCCAAAGTCTGTGAATTGGTAAACACTGAAGGAAGAATATTATGCTCCCCAGTTCAGAAGGGTAGTTTATGTATGACTGTTGTTGAAAACCCAAACACTTCTTATGCTGCGGGGACTCTACTTGACAGGGGTCTTTTTGGCCAAATTGAAGTGTAAGCAGAGACAAGGAGTAAGTCAAAACTGAGGTCAGTGACTGAGTGTGAAGTTCAAGGGAAGGGTGCATTAGAATCCAGGAGACAAGGAAATCTGGGCCACAACTAAGAGGAAAAGAAGGAGGAGGAGATTAAACAAAATGAGCAAAAACCTAATGTCCAGGGTTATGTATGATTTCCAGAAAGAAATTGTATGATTATGGAGAATTATCCAGATCAAGGTAGTTGACTAAATACAAGAGAGGCTTCCTAAATGGGAGGTGGAACTATAAAACACATGGGTGTTCTCTGAGGATACCTGAGAATACTTATTGAACCCCTGAACCACATAATAATATGTTAAGCTTTCGACCTGAAAAAAGTAATTATAAAATCCCAAACAACATGTTCTTCTGTTAGGCTCAAAGCTTTGTCCAATTTTACTCCAGGCTTCATCTTCCTTCTCAGTAGACTGACTTATCAGAGTGTGTTCTAAGATGTGAGACTTATAAACTCAACTGTGCTTCAGTGATGATGTTAATGTTACATTATATATTTCAAAACTAGCAACAAACTGACAGTATTCTGGTGTCTCGTTCATTCAATTTGATCTAATATCAGAATAGGCATGTATAAGCCTGTTGACATGTCCATTTCATAATCATTTCTGTGCCAGGTAATTGCCTACAGACATTTCTACATAGGCTGTGAGGCTGTGAAGATCAGATTCCTTCCTAAAATCAATGATAATGTGACTATACTATAAATGAGTATAGTTTAGTTGTATAATTAAATATTCTCGTGCTGGTAATAAAATTAAAATTAACATAATTTTTAAACGGTTTATTATTTTAAATTGAAAACTATTTTTATAAGAAATAAAACTGTTATCTAGAGCTTTAAATTAAGAATAATGGAAAAACCTGAGTCCTTGATATGGATTGAGCCCTATTTTATGCTCTGCATTCTTTTGTAACTAAGAACTGTCGATACTTTCAGGAGACGCCATTGTGGAGGCAGAGATGCAGGACGCCATAGCATAGATTACCAATCAGCTCACTCAGACCGATCATGAAGCCTCAAGGCCCCTCAGCAGGATGCTGTGCTGACTTGTCTGAGTGGATCTAATTGAAAAGTGAACCCCTTCTGTGACCCGGGCTACCTGACCCAATCAGTGTCACGGGTTCCGCCTTCGCTGAGCACTTCACTGTGGAAATGGGTGTGGATTCATGCAATAGAGTGGGCCACTGACCCCAGGTGGGAAGCCCCCCACTTATTTTCAGACAGATTGTTGCCTGGTTCCAGTTTTCCCACGATCCAACTAGCAACAGGGAGTTTCTGAGCTAATCAAAGTGTGCTGTAAGTGAAAAGGAGCCCAATCTGGGAGCTGTAGCTTAAGGTAAAGAAACACACACACATTAAAAGTCTACACAAAAAACATTAGTTTTTGCAATTAATATGAATTGTATCCTTGGGTAATTCGCCTAGAAAGAATGAGAGAGACTGAGAGAGAGAGACAGAGAGAGAGAAAGAGAGAGAGAGAGAGACAGACAGACAGAGACAGACAGACAGAGACAGACAGAGACAGACAGAGAGATAGAGAGAGACAGAGAGAGACAGACAGAGAGAGAGACAGACAGAGAGACAGACAGACAGAGAGAGACAGAGAGAGATACAGACAGACAGACAGACAGAGACAGACAGAGACAGAGAGAGATAGAGATAGATAGAGAGAGACAGAGAGAGAGACAGAGGCAGACAGAGAGAGAGACAGAGAGAGACAGAGACAGACAGAGAGAGAGAGAGAGACAGAGAGAGAGAGGATATCTAAGTCACCCTCAACCAATTTTTATCATAGTTCCAAACAGGCTTTTGCTCATTATGCATTTGTATTTATTCTGCCGTTATTGTTCATCTAGTAGCTGCCAAGGGCCTTGCTTGTTGACAGAAGCATGATGCTAAGCAGGTAGGAGCTCTGGCTACAACCGAGATAAACCATGCTATTGTATCTGAGCGCTTAGGTGGTTCCTGGGAAAATACCATTCATGAACTTGACTTTCTTTGACTGCTTTGACACTTTTACAATGCAAATGTGTAAGATGCAATGGCTGAAAGGAAAAATAGACTAGCGCTGAAGCCATGCACAGCTCCATGTGGAGTGAGCATTACACTGGCCTTATACATCTGCAGTTTTATATCCATCACGCAAGTTTACATTTAGAGCGATGAAGGTACAGAGACATGCAAGTATTATTTCTTATGTAAAAATATATATGGTATATGTACTCTATAAAGCTTAGTTTGTTATCTATGTTACAAAACTGCACCAGAACTACATTTTATGTATGATTTATGATTCCTTATACTGGGGATTTTTTCCCTTAAATATTGTTGTTGATTTCAAAGCTTTTAGGACCTATTTCAACCTCAGTCTTTATTTGAAAATTTTACCCTCTGCGGGTTCCTTTGTTTTGTATTTTTAAGTAAATCTTTTCTTTTCCCTTTATTATTTTCGCAGCAATGATCTTCAAAAGAAATATCAAGAACACTTTAACATCATGGTAACCTTTGACCTTGTCCAGGGTACATAATTAATTGATTGTGTTCTAGCAAATCTGTTTCCCCCCAACTCTATCTTCCAGTTCTCTTTCTGCTCTGAGAATTGTCAAGTTATAAAATGCTTAGATCAGCATTTTTTTTCTACAAATTTGCAGAAACTCAGACTAGGTGTCAAGCTCTCTTGGACTTATTTAATCACTCAAAGTGGAAAGGAAGACAGATTTTGATTAAGATTAGCTCTGCTGATCAATAAAGACCTTGAACTTGCATAAGTCATGGTGATACTGATAGGCTAAAAGTCAACCTTTGAACCATTGGCACAAAAGGAGCAACAGAGAACTTGAATAAAGGTCCTTTTGCCTTTATTCAAAAGAATAAAGGTTCTTTTCTGTTTGGAATTCTAGAAAGTCAACCTTTGTTATTTTTCCTGTTGCCACTGTTCACTTCCCTGTTCAAAATATTTCCTTCAGCCTGTCATTTAGATCTTTTCCCTCTCAAATTCCACTAAGATTACAATTCAGCACAATTGTGGGCAGTGGGGAGGCTTGCTGCATTCCAGAGTATCTGACCTTGGTACTGGAGCAGTTGGTTAGGTTCAGAAGGCAGGTAAGGCCAAGGTGAGAGTGTACTGCTTCAGAAATCCTCACGATCCATTGGATATTACACTTAAACAAACAAGAAATTACTTCCATTGATTAAATGTAGATTGAATTAGGAGGGAAAAATGGCAGGCACGGCGAAGGCTGTGTCCTCCGCTCATTGTTTAACTCGGCATGACTGATTCGATCTGCTGAGCTCCAAGGAAGGCCAAAGATGTCACTCACGGATGGCGCACAATACAAGATCCTCAGAAGAGCAAAATGGAAAACTTGCACTTTGTGCTCTCACAGCCTGGAGCCACTGTTCTCATTCTGGTCCTGCGTTAGCCGAACAATGAAGTGCAGCAGGCGTGGGGCTGCTCCACATAATAATTATAGGTACCCCACAGGCAAAGCTGCTGTAGCTTTTAAGACCTGACCGAATGTGTCTGGTGGGCATGGCCTAGCAGATGGGGACTTTTCTCTTTCATCTTTTACCCAAAAGCCACCTAGGTGAAGCAGATAAAGCATCTTGATAAGGGATATATTTTCTCCTATAGGGGTAGGTCGATTACTATAAGCTGCTCTTCTTGCTCATTCACCTTAGAAATAATTGCCACTCTGCCGTGGAAGAAGTCAAGTACAGCCACAGAGTCGGGGACGGACCTTCTGCTCCATCCCACTAATTTGCGTCACCGGCTGCACTGCCTTATGTATTGATGGTAGGAAAAAAAAAAAAACGAAGCAGAAAATTAAGTCTGAAAGGATTTTTTGTCCTGCTGTCGCTTTGTACAACATTTAGTTCAGTTGACATGACACTGTGCCTTTTGTTACATAAAGCTGTCACATTGTCCCCTTCTAGTTAGCTACAGTTGCTGGCCAAATCAATAATATCTGTCAAAACTGTCAAATCATGAAAGGATCCTATGATATTTTGGCCCTCATTGAATGGTAGTTTTTAAAACCATTTATTAAAATGCTGTCAAATTAGGTTCCAACATATATTAGATACAGAGACAAGAGATGAGATTTGTATTTGCTTTGAAAATAAAGACATTGCATGTCATTTATAATTTTAGAGAAAGATTGAAGTCACTCGGATGGGTTGCTTTCAGAGAGAACTTCAATGCGCACTTACGGAGCTAAGTGGAAAACAGTGCACTTTGGGCCAACTTTCCTTATTTGTAGGGGTTAGGGCTGACGGCAGCAACTCCTCCTTTTATTTCCCAAGACAGGGTTAGATCAGAAGAGACACTTGTCATCTACTATTTTTCATTGGTGGGAATCAACTGGGACTTCTTAAACACAATTTGTTTTTTTACCAAGAAACCGAGTTCCAGACAGCCAGAGCCAGTCATCAGCCTTAAATGTTTCTTCAAAGATGTGTAAGAGAACACCGCTAGGGAAGCACAAGCATAGGAGCGTTTCCTTGGGTCCTCAGGGCCAATGAAAGGGTTGCACTTTGCATTACAGTTAGAGAGATAATGCTCTGCTCTACTTAGAGATCACATGGTTTTTGTCTTGATATCCTTAACTTGTAAACAAGCAATGAGCAAACGTACAAGCATATGCTTCCATCAGTCACATCATCCACCTATGCCCTGCTACCCGCGAGACTTGTTTTTCAACCTTGACAGCCCGACATCAACCCCTCCTTGGGCCATTTATTTACTGCTATGATTCTGTCTCCTCAGAGGCTTGTGCACATCATTATGTTTCCTCTGTTCACCTGAGTTGGTGCACACAGACATTTTAATGCACACATCTGGGTTCTTGGAAGAGGTTACCTACATAAGCCTGACTAGAGAGTAAGTTTTCAGTCCCGTGTATTTTGGATTGGACACCGCGTGTTCGCATATGAACCACTCCTCACATTCCTCTTTGCACTGAAGGAATACGTCAGATTCTTCCACATAGAGACAAAGTGAGACATCCCAGTGAATGTCCTAGGCATGATCAACTGCCACTCTTCTACAATCTTACTTCTAAGGGTTTGAAGGATTGTAAATCAAAATGGGTAACTTTGCTTCACTTAAGAATATCACCACTAGAACCGCTAAGAACATTTGGCTCTCTCAGTAAACTGCAGTAATATTTTGATGAAAGCAGGGACAAATTCAGGAAACAAGTGACTTACTCAAATGTAACCCCTGGTATAGGCATACTAAGAGCAGATAGCCAACGGGTGCCTTGACTGTAACAGATTTGCCTTTCTGCTCTTGCTCTTCCTGCAGGGTTAAGAACACGGGGCTCATTCTGTTTCCCTCCATGGAAAGATTATACTGTGATGCCCTCACCAGACACCACATCAGTCTATCTTTAATCTTGGTTTCTTTTCTTTGAGTTCTAGAATTGTGGAAAAGAATTTTAAATAATTTATTAATGCTCCATATATGATATTTTGGTACTGCATCCTGAATAGATAAAAATAGCTTGACGTGAAGACAATCCATTTTTTCAAACTCAGTTATTCCAGAAAAAAATATGTATACGCATTCTCTTTGCTAATTTCAGAATATTCTGGCTGTGAGCACATTATTACATTGGTAAGTACCCATATAATAGACACAGGAAGGGAAACTAGAGAGTAGAAAAGACAGAGAAAATCTGACTTGTTCATGCTCACCTGGGTTCTGAGAATGCAGAATACCAAGTGAATACATCACGACAAATGTAAATCAGAACTTGATGCTAGTGAACTCTGCTGAGGCAGATATAGTGTCTGTTCATCTGGGCACCCACTTCTGACTTTCCTTTGTTATTTGGGAACATAGGAAAATCGAAACTACAGCCCCTTTCCGATTTAGATATATTGATACCAACACCCACCTTTGGGCTGTAGCCGAAAGTTATATAGACAGGAGACCTTCAAATCTTTTGTATTTGAGTGAATGTGATAAGCAAATCCCTCTGACCATTAGATACTTAGGTCACCAATAGCCATTTCTATTTGAGTCTACTAAAAATTTCTAAAGAATTGCACATAGGGTGCTTCTCTTGAGAAATAATGATGCTAATTTTGACTAACAAAAGAATACAAAGTAGTGGGACCAATGCACCAACAAATCTCAAATCTCAGTGTAAAGTTCTATCAACACTAAATCTGAATCCATGAACTCATTTCAGAATCCACAGCAGAAAAGCAGAGGAAGTTTTCCATCGGAGGCTTTCTTAATGAGATATAGTCGTGGCTCGTAGTCATGACATTTTCGCTATTCCTACAACTCATTCGTTGCTGGGCATCCCTTTGAATATTCCCCCTGCTCTATCTCTTGGGGTCTCTCCCATCTCATTGCACTTGGCAGACTCATTATATGAGTGAAAATTGAAAAACTGAACCATGTATCAAGAACACCCACCCCAAGCAAAAACAAAACACAATGACCACCATCACTACAACAACAGGGTAATTATAGAAATCTGATCTTTCCCAAAATCTGAACATAGGATGAAGGAAAAGGCCTGAAAAAGAGAAAAACACCCTGATTTATCAGTCACACAGCCTATTTACATTTTTATATATGTGTTCCATGTAAGTAAATAATACAGCTTTTTCTTAGTATCTGCAAAATACAAATACTTATTTTAAATAGTTATCAAAACCGTAAATAATTTATAAAGAAATAAATTAAGCAGCCTTTATTTTCTGCCTACAAAAAGTAACACAGAAAATTAATTTTTCTGAATCACAAACTGCCTAGTAATTTAAAAACATCAAATAAGCCCTGGACCACAGCCAAAAATGAACTGATTACAGACTGTTAAAAAATCAGTAACAATGAAACCTCTAAGTTTCCACGTTGTAGCCAAAACTGTATCCATTATAATGGAAAATTTCTCCCATTTTTGTGGGCATTCCAAATCCCAGTTGGACATCAATTTATTGCAGGCTTTTAATCACTTGCTTTCTTCTCTGAGGATATTAATCTTCATATACATTTTTAGAAACATAATTCTAAAAGTTGTCTCTTGTGTTCATGAAAAACTGAATTAAGATATTGCTTGAATTCCCCGTACTATTGTCTCTGAGCTATTTTTGAATGTGTCTGCTCCTAAATCCAATTAGATTACATGTAAAGGCAAGTCTCCATTTTCTGAATTTCCTGGAAGCAACCAATATTCTCTCTCTCTCTCTCTCTCTCTCTCTCTCTCTCTCTCTCTCTCTCTCTCTCTCTCCTCTCTCTCTTTCTCTGTCTCTCTCTGTCTCTCTCTTTCTCCCTTTCTTCCCTCCCCTCCCCTTTCCTTCCCTTCTCTTCCCTTGCCTTCCCCTCCCCTTCCCTCCTCTTCCATCCCCTCCCCTACAATCCCCTACTGTCCCCTACCCTCCCCTCCCCTACCCTTCTTACCCCTCCTCACCTCTCTCCTCTCTTTTACTTTGCTATTCTTTTCTTTCTTTTTTTATTCAATGTGGGTCTGGCTTGGGATTTCCTGTGTAGTCCACATTGCATCTTAACTCAGAGATTTTCATGTGTTTGATCCTTCCAGAGTACAGGAATCAAAGACCTGTGCCATTATGCCCAGCCAAAAAGACATATTTTTGTATGATAAATAAACAGTCTCTCAAAAGTTTCCTACTGTTATTGGACCTTTATGATAAAGAAATTTTGCTCTTTCTTTATGGGAATACACCTCATGGGAAAATTGGCGACCGCTTTTCCAACTGCTCTTGAAATGATTGTGAACTATATATACTTTCTGCAAATCCATCTGACCCTGGAATATTCCCAATCCATCAGAACCTAAACTACTTTTCAGTAATGTGACGCAGAGGTATCCGAGTTAATGGCTCACCTTAAACCTTCTTTCCATAAGAGATGACCTGTTTCCAAGGCCACTTATCATTTGAAATCTGCTCTTCCCTCCTAGCAAGGGAATGTCCTCAGTAATTTCAGCATAAATTTTAATGGGGCTGTTAACAGCTCCGCAACTCAGGCTTTCTTTCTTGCCCCCGAATACTATACAGAAGAGGACCGCATGCCTAAGAAAATTAGGGAAATGTTTTTGTAGAGCAGGCCGTACAAGGTGTCGACATGGTCATTTTAATTTTCTGAGTCTTCTACTAAAAATTAATGCATTTTGTGTCTACAGCAGAGTTGTTAACAGTTATACCTTGTAGTTGAATATACATAATAAATAATTATGTGTGTGATATATAACTCAGCATAAAGCATATACAAGAAATATTAGAAAGATAAGACCGAAGCTTTAAGAACAGGGAGGTTTCTTTGATGAAAGTTGAGAGCTACACTTAAATGCAGGTAAAAGGATAATTATTTAGAATGCAGTTCCAGAAAATCTTGGTTTAGGAAAGCTGCAGTTGTATATTCTCCTCTAGGGTCTTGGACTCGCTATCCAAGGGAAGAGGATCAGGTTTGCAGTGTTAGGCATTGATCAGTCCTTAAATCTAATTAGACAAGCCGGGCAGTGATGGCGCATGCCTTTAATCCCAGCACTCGGGAGGCAGAGGCAGGCGGATCTCTGTGAGTTCCAGGCCAGCCTGGTCTACAAGAGCTAGTTCCAGGACAGGCTCCAAAGCTACAGAGAAACCCTGTCTTGAAAACAAACAAAACAAAACAAACAAACAAACAAACAAAAATCTAATTAGACATCTGCTGATTACCCCCAGGTGTTAAGTTTCACTATTGTACCTTACAGTTTCTTGCCAGTGTGATAATTGTGATTTGTAAGTGTTGCAGCTGGTCAAGACTATGTATTGTTTTTTACCTCTTGGCCAAATCTGTACCAGCATCAGATAAATTGAGAGCTAGTCTTCAGGGAGAAGCCTTCCATGTAAGTGGTAGCTTAATTTCTCAATGTCCTGGGCCCAAATATGCAGAGCTTTCACCAGCAGAGTAGTATCTTCACTTCCTGCAAGGTAACCAGGAGCAGTAACAAAAGCCTATATTGTCTGGATTATTGTTTGGGATTTTCAGCCAGCAACGCAGAAGAAAGTTCTCCATGCTTACTGAGCTTTTGCTAGACAGTCTATGGCTTTAAGGGAAAGAAGTGTTGCTGCAAGTAGTATGGTTCCATTAAAACCATATTTGTGTGTACACACACACACACACACACACACACATGCATTCAGATGCATGTAATTGTAAGAAAATATAAAATAATACGATTCTTTATGGTTTTTTAAAATACTTCTAATTTAGTGTTATTTATACTTTATCAAAGAAGCTACTTTTTTGCCTCAGAAACTTCTAAAAAAAATCACAATTGGTCAAAATGCAGCACACAAATGATCATGTGATACCCAGCACCAATTGGAAACCTATGATACAAGCTGCTCACTTAAGGCTCAAGAAACAAACCTCACAGAGAATGGGGTGACAGAGCCATAGGTCCAGGATCGTTGCTTTGTGGTGATGTCTTCTATGTTTTATGTGGAGGCTACACCAATTAAATCTCAATAATACGCCTACTGAAATAAAACCTGAAAATGGTACAGCCGGTTGGTGTGTCAGTGTTAATGAGGAAAGTCTTGGGGGACCCCAGCTCTAGATAAAAAGCTATAGACAGTTAATGCCTGTTCAGAATGAGACACCTGATAGATTCTCCTCCAATCTCAAGTAATCAGGCCTAAATACATATACATATGAGCAACACTTACCAAACTAATCAGGTTGGATTTACAATATATATGTATGTATGTATATATATGTGTGTGTGTGTGTGTGTATGTGTGTGTGTGTGTATGTGTGTGTGTGTGTGTGTGTGTGTGTGTGCACATATGAAACAAGAAAAGTTATAAGAGGCTATGAATGTGAGGAGTGGTGTATATGGGTGCAGTTAAAGAGAGGAGATAGAGAGGGGAAAATAAATATGATATTCATATACAGAATTCTTAATCAATCAATTAATAAATAAAAATCACATTTTTCCTGACTTGACTCCTGAATTTCAGCTCTTTTGTGGTATAATCATAGCTCTCTGATTCTCATAAGCTACATAGCTAGAATGAGCTTATGTAACCTGTGTGTGATTACACACAGTCTAGGAAACCTGGCTAAACCTTATCTGATGCTATTTTATTAGTTTCTACATTCTTGTTTTTTATATAATTAAAAATAAGATAAAATTACAATCACGTAAAAGCATCAAATGAAAAAATGGAAAGTTTCTCTTTGAAGGCAATTTTCAGCATCCTCTGATTAAACCATGCAGCTTTGTAAATCAGTGCCTGCTCTAGTCTAAATAGATGCTAAAGATGTTCTGGACTCAGAAAGTCTTAAGTTCTTCCCATATCTAATGTCATCAACAAGTTGTGAATAAAAAACAATATTTTCTAAATATCGATTCAAGGAAAAGAAAAGCCATTAATGTTGTTCTACTAGTTTAAAACTGTTTAAACAAAAATAAATGTTAGTAATCATCTCAATGTCTGATCTAAAAACAAATAATTAGGAGAGAAGAAAGCAAGAAACGTGTGAATCTATATAATGGTATTTATATTTATGTAAACTTGATAATACCATTGCATTATTTGTTACCACATTAATAAATAAATAGTAAAGCCTATTCACATAGACTCCAAGGGCACCACTCATTTATACAAATATAAAATATAACAATTATATGGAATTACTTGCTAGCAATAGCAGTTATTTTTTTTTAGTCTGTTTTGTTGACACTATCACCAGTGGTTTACAAGATTATATAAAATTGATAGTTGGATTTTATTTAAAAATATTTTGTTTGTATTTACTTTATGTGTGAGTGTTCCCTTAAATGTATGTTTCTACACCACAAGTGTTTCTGGTGCCCACAGAGATGAGAAGATGGCTTCAGGTTCTCTCGAACTGGATTTAAGGATGGTTGTAGATGATTGTGAGCTGCCATCTGAGTGCTAAGAATTGAACCTGGAGTCTCTGCAAGGACAGCTACTGCTCTTAACCACTGAGATAGCTCTCCAGCCCTAACAGTTGGGTTGACTTCAGTATAATAAAAACAGAAGATGAAGGAGCCGAGGAGATGGTTCAGTTGGTAACTCTTTCTGTGTAAGCAAGAAGACCTGAGTCTGTCATCCATGATAGTTAGCAGAGGCCAAGTGGCTTGCAACCCAGTGTGCTGAAGTGTATAGGGAGAGACATTAGTGATCACTGGCCGGCAAGCCTAAGCACCATGAAATTCAGGTTCAGTGAAAGATACTGATGACAATAATTATAAGGTTCAATAGATAAGATTCAGAGCAATGGAGGAAGATATTGAGATCTTGTAAGTTCCACATCTACCCAAAATACCGCATATCCACCCAACATACCATATTACTTACTTTTCTATTGATGTGATTAAAATGCCACAACTAAGGGGACTTATGGAGCAAGAGTTCATCAAGGTGTGTACTTCATAGGTTCTATGACGGCAGAGTGAAAGGGTTATTGCAGGAAAGGATTCCGAGGACTTACACAGCTGAACCCAAACTGTGAAGCCAAAAGAGTGGATTCAAAACTGGTGTGAATCTTTTGGATAGTTTATCATAAATGTAGATAATGGAGCAATATTTTATGGGTTACTTTCCCAGAAGATAGAATGGCAAACAATATATCAGTACAAAAAAACAAAAAAAACAAACAAAAGAAAAACCCCACCCCACCAGAGACCCATACAAATACCCCCTCAGTGAATAATTCCATTGCCTGGCCTTCTCCAAAATATAATGTGGTTGAAACTATGCAAGCAATTATCAGGGCTAGTAATACAAATCTAAGTTACTTGATGGCTTTCGGTTTCTTGACAACGTAATTTTTATTGCTTAGTAAATCCCCTTGTATCAATACGAGTATTTACAGAACTACTGTAAATATTCATATGTGAAGTAGATAATGTTTTATAAATAATTTATTTGTATAAATTTCCAAGAGCACAACTACTGAACTATGTGGCATAGTATTTTAAAGGAATTTCAAACTCTCCCTCAACTAAGTTCCATCATCTTATTCACCAAGTCATTCCGACTTTGCACTATCCACACACAGACTTACTGACTATTCTACTATTCATTATAGTAAATCTTGAAGCGCATAGTACCATTCTCCCAAAGACATTTTTTTCTATTTTTCTTTTTTACAGTCACCCATCATACAGCATTCTGTGTCTTTCCCTTTACATATAAAATATGAAATTTCATGGCTGTAAAAATTATTTGCTGGTTTTCTTCACTAGTATTTTGTGGAACCTATCAATTCCTTAGAATTAAAAGTTTAAGAATATGGAGGCTCCCCATTGGGTATGGAATGTATTTCTATTTAGTTCTTAGTTTTAAATTATTGTTTTTCTTTTCTGGTGTGGTTACTTTTGTTGTTACTTTTAAAATATTCAGGCACTCCATTACTATTATGATTTGAAAATATATATTAAGTGTCAAAGTCTATCTTTCTGGTCTTCCTGTGTCTACACCAAGTTTTTAGTTCCATTACCCAGAATATACCCAGGAACAGTATTTTGGAATAATTCTTACCTGTGTCAGTGACATCACAGGTACAGAATAGGCTAAAATAACTACTTTCTCTGAAGCTTCATATTTTAGCATTAATTTCCTTGGGATTCTTTAGTTGAGCTTCGTTACTTACTGGGTCACTGCCCATAGTGGAAGCCTTCACATTCATAGCTTCCATAAGAGTCTAAAGATGCCCATCACTCCTCACCTTAGTGAAAGAGATGGTGTGTGTGTGAAGGGGAGAGCTTGAGAATGAAGATCTTCAATACTGGCATTGGTGTTATTACATGGAGTTGTTTTTTTGCAAGATTAATAATTTTCACTGCTGTATAGTTTATCATAGGATTAGACAATGAAGAAATGTTTTATGGATGTCTTCCTCCAGAGATTGAAAGGCATAAGGTAACACGAAAAATGCAAGCACACAAATAGGAACCTTTGCAAAAACCAGCAGAAATATTGAAATATTGCATAGTCAATAAAAATAGCATTTTAGGACAAGAACAAATTTGCTTTTATGCAAACATAAATTTTCGGTTCCAGGCATTTATAGAGGCTTTTTTTTCCAGTTTATTTATTTTTTATTAAAAATTGCCATCTCCTCCCCTCCTCCTCCCCCTTCCCTCCCCTCCCCTCCACCCACACCCCCACTCCCTCCCTCTTGAGGCCAAACAGCCATCAGGGTTCTCTACACTATGCTGAGTCCAAGGTCCTCCCAACTCGCCCCAGGTCCAGGAAGGTGAGCAACCAAACTGACAAGGCTCACACAGAGCCCGTCCATGTCGTAAAGACCAAGCCCATCGCCATTGTCCTTGGCTCCTCGGTCAGCCTCCACCATCAGCCACCCTCAGAGAGTCCGATTTGGTCGCATGTTCCATCAGTCCCATTCCAAGTGGATTTGGTGGTCTCCCATTAGTTCTGTCCTGCCGTCTCAGTAGGTGAACGCATCCCTCATGGTTCTGACTTTCTTTCTCATGATCTCTCTCCATCCGCTCCTCATCAGAACTTTGGAAGCTCAGTCCGGTGCTCCTACGTGGGGCTCTGTCATTTTCTCCATCCAATGCCAGGTGAAGGTTCTATGGTGATATGCAAGATATTCATGAGTATGGCAATAGGATCTGGACATTTCTGGCACCCTCTCCTCAGCTGCCCAAGGACCTAGCTGGGGGCGTCTTAAGGTGAACCCAAAGAAAAACATATAGTTATCCTCCTGGATACTGGAAGTAGACAAGATTGCCGGACAAAAAATGGGAACATAGGGGTGGGGTGGGATGGGGGGAGGGGGGATGGGGCGAGAAAAGTGTGAAGTGGAGGGTGTCCAGGAGGCTTTTTTTTTTAAATACCATGTTTGTGACAGTATTAGGACTTGGGTAAGATTTTTATTGTCTGTTAGCTCTGTCTTTGAGTACTGTTGTTTTAACACAATCCCAAGACATGTTTACACTGACAAGGAGAATAGAACAGGTATGAACTGTTTTCTAGATACCAGTCGTTATGCCTGAAGACATTAATAATTCTCCAGTTTGTGACAATTGGAATTGTTTTTCTTTCTATGTGCTAAAAAAAGGTCATATTTTTTGGGGGGGGTGGAAGAGAATTTGTAAAAATAAGTGACTTGTCTATATTTTCTCTATAGATTTTACAAAAAATTTAGATCTTTTGACTAGCTCTCTATGTACATATTATCTTAATACCCAACATTACCTCATGACTAAAGCAATAATGGACTTACCCACAGCTAGACCTCTATGCCTGGGCAAACCAGGTTTTCATTTTAGTTGTTGGATTTTGTTTTGTTTTTAGTTCTTTATGTATTCTGGACATCAACCCTCTGTCAGATGTGTAATTAGCATATCTCTCATTCTGTGGGCTTACACTTCACCCTCTTGAGTGTTTCTTAAGATGTATTGTAAATTTTGTTTCTATTTCATTTCTGCTCTGATTTTAATATTTCACCACTGTCAGCTGGCTTTAGATGGGTTTGTTCTTGGTTTTCAAAAATTTTAGCTGCATCATTACGTCATTTATTTGTGTTCTTTATGGGTTTTAGTGTTTTTTTAAAAAGTATAGATGCCCATCAGAAGAGCAGTAAAGAAACAAATACACATAGAGAAGAATTATTCCTATAAACAACAAAGAAAATAAGTGCAGCTGGACATCATAATGTAGAGAGAAACAATATAGCAGACTAAAGAATGTAAATCACATATTTTCTTTCATATCAGTAATGTGAAGACTTTTTCCACTTTTTTGTATTTTTGAAATAAATTTATTTAGCTTGTTCTTTGACTATTTCTTATACATACATGGTGCACTCTGACTGTCTCTATGGTTATATAAATTGAAGCATGCTTATTGAAGACTTAATAGCTAACATAAGCAAACGTATATTATATTTCTATTCTAGGTTCTATATTGCCTCACTCAGAATGATTTTTTAAATTCATCAATTTACATGAGAATTTCATGCTTTCATTATTGTTACAGCTAACTAATATTCAATTTTGTATGTGTGTGTGTGTTTGTGTGTGCACGCACACATTTCTGGGTCCTTTATGAATAATCAAGTGTCCATAGGAATTTGTACTTATATAAAGTCATTTACACTGATGTGTCCACATTATAACAGTATCATGTTGTTTTATTACTATAATTCTGTATTACAGTTTGAAATTGGGGGTGCTGATACTTCCAGAAAAATTATTGTTGTTGTTGTTATTTATCTCAGGACTGTTTAATGTATATTCTTTTTTGTCTCTGTGTGTTTCCATACAAAGCTGAAAGTTATCTTTTCAGTTTTGTTAAGAATTATGTTAAATTTTGGATGGGGTTTTGATTGACCGTGTAGATTAATTTTGTTAGGTGAGTCATTTTCAGTATATTAATCTACTAATCCTTGAACATGGAAGATCTTTCCATTTTCTGATATCTTCTTCAATTTCTTTCTTCAGTGTCTTAAAGGTTCTATAATATAGCTCTTTTGCTTCTTTTGTTTAAGTACGTCAATGCAGATAGACATTTCTGTCCTGCCTGGTATTACAGTCATTCAGTCCCAAAGAAACACACAGAGGCCTATATTAATTATAAACTGTTTGGCCTATTCACTCAGGCCTATTATTAACTAGCTCTTACAACTTAAATTAACCCACAATTCTTGTCTATGTTTAGCCATGTGACTTGGTACCTTGTATCAATGAGGCATTCTCATCTTGCTTTATCTGTTTCTGGCTGATGATGCCTCTCTCTCCCTTTCCTCTTACCACAATTCTCTTAGTCTGGTTGCCCTACCTATACTTCCTGCCTGACTACTGATCAGTCGGTATTTTACTAAATCAATACAAGTGATACAACTTTAAAATGTACAAAAGTATTATCTCATGGCATTTTACATTTTTCTTTTCAAAACAGGAACTCCGATATGATATAAAGTAAATTTATAAATACTGTGAAAATGAGAAAGATGTCTTAGAGAAGGACTGCTCTAGTGTAACTTGGATAGTTAAATGTTCCTTACTTTTCTCCAGTAGAGGTGTAGTGTTGAAAAGAAACTTCCTTGGTGTTTACATATGTACTTTATTTACTCTCCTTTTATTAGATTTTTAACCCTTTTAGGACTAAAGATAGATGTCATTTCTGTCTCATATATTCACTAGAGTTAATCTGAGAGGGCATGGTACTATCTTAACTCTTTAAGATCAAAATAGGTACATCAGAGCTCTCCAAGGGGCATGCTACAGACATCTCAGATACATATGAATGTAGAAGAGAGTAAACATATATGTTATAAACATCACAAAAGAGGAATTTAAGAAAAAGTAACTTTTTTGTACTACATTTTGAAAGTGAGAACCAACATTACAAAATAATAGGTATTTGTTACAATATTCGAAGGTCGGCGTACTTACTGTTTTTACAAAAATGTTAGAAACAGTACTGTATCTACAAATAATGATCTTAAAAATATAATTGCTTTTTTGCATATAAATGCATTTTCAGTTTTGTGTATTGAACTTTAATCAGTTAATCATCTGTTGGCTACTATATGAACGATACTGTTGCTAACAAAAATGTATAACTCTCACTTATTATTATGATTTTCTAATCATGCTTATAACATCATTGTTACAGCATATATAAGGCACTGTATAAAAGAAACCTGCTGTGTTTACCTACTGGGTTTTTTCCTTAAATTCTAAAATCAAATTCTTTGCTTAAATCAGCAGCTGCTTTGATGAATTTCTAATCACTAAGGAATAAATTAACACCTGGAAGTATACACTGTCTTAAATATAAACACTTAAACATGGATGCCTATTGAATACATACAATTTCAATAAAGCAAAAATTATTGTTAACAAATTAGATAACACATTTGCTAATTTTGGCTATCTCAACACACACATATGAAAGGGGGAATTAGTGAAATATATTTTCCTGTTTATAACATGAATTTAAATGATTAAGCAACCTCTCACAGAATAGTTCAATTATATTCTATAAATACTTTGAAGAAATACTTTGACATACTAAAGTACATAAACCACATTGCTGCTTAGGAATATTTAGAATGTTTCAGATACTAGAAATGACATAGTCTTTGTGTATGGTATGTCTTTAGTACAATTTAGACCACCATTTGTCCTCAAGTAGGTCTATTTAAAGTATAATTGGCTGCCCTAGCAATTATTGTGAATAGCAGCTGTCTGCTGGTAAAAAGGCATATATATAATGAGGGAGAAAGGATCAAATACATGCAATACAAGAGCAAAGCATAAAGAAAATATCTCTATGAGGTTTCTCAGCTCAGATTTTATATTTGAAAAGGACTAGGCCTATTAGCCATTTACAATTAGGTACTAAATAAAAAATAAAGGAAGGAAGAAAAGTAGGTATCTGTTTAGAAAAAGCAGCTGGGACTCCGTAGATCCAAAACTGGCGAAAGTTTATTTGTTCTGAAATTGTAGGAGCTTACAACATTTCAGTTATTTTCATTAGCAACATTAGGTTTTGTGAAAAAAACCCTTTCTTGTATCATGCACCTTCTGCAACACACAAAAACACCTTGCTTTGTTTTTCTCCTAAATAGCTCCATAATTAGATGGATTATTTCATATGTCTGTGCCTCTGTTTGCCGAAGAGAACAAGCCAGATAAATTAGCACTTAGGCGAATTCACAATAGCACATAATATGCCCTTGTGTTTCATATAAAGCTTTATTTGTCGTTCACGGCTGGTTGGCAAAACTGACTTTGCTTTTGAAAATGACAGGTGGCACTCTGGTGAGCTCTCTGTAGAAAAAGAAACAATCTCCTCTAAGACAGTTTCTATCAATAGCTCCCATGATCTCGCATTCAGTCCGGCCTTGTGCTTCTTCAAAGTTCTGTTTCATTTGCATCTCTTAGGTCTGGGCATCACCAAAGATGTTTAATAATTGGGATTCTATACAGATAGAAAGGCGGGCCTCTTCCTTCTCCACAGGACTGATTAAAAGACAGGTGAAGTTCAGAGTATTTCAATAAAGCGCAACATTCCACGTCAGGAATCAATAGTCCTCCTTCTTTCTTAGGGGTTATTAAATTGCAGCTGTAACATTAGCCTTCTTTACCTAATTGATTGTCTTTTCACAGGGCTAAGAAAATCAATAGCAGTCAATGGGACTGCCCTGTTTTTACCTAATAGATGTTTTCTCCTAATTGGCTGCCTGGGTGGCTTCACCGAGCTCAGTGTGTTTTCAGAAGTCCGCAGTATGTTGCGACCCTTGTAAACTATTTTACCCTGTGCAACAATTATTGATTTCATAATGAAATCTAGAAAAATCAATAGCAATCAGGAATATAGATCAGAATTCCTAGGTACGTTACCACAAAGGGCAAACTCACTTTGCTGCCACTTCAAACTGTGATTCAATTAAACATATCCTTAAAGCATCACATTTTCCAAAGACTTTGATCAAAGTCACTTGATTTGTTGCCTAGGACTTCTCTCAAAATCTAAGAATCAAAAGATACTAATTAAAAAGCAACATAGTGATCTTTAGTTGGCTCTGCTCTTCAAAATGAGAAAAAAAATTAAATCAGAAATGAATAATAGATTTGTTAGAGAAAAATGACCTATCAAACTAATTATGCACAGTACATGGGGGCTAGAATAATATTTGGCCATCTTTCTCCAAGTTAATATATGAATTTCCTCGACTTTATGTAGTTCTGTAAGCAACATTCCTCTTACACAAGAGATGCACATATGTTTTTCAACTTTATATATATGTATATATATATGTATATATATATATATATATATACACACACACACACACACACACACAAGTGGGTTTGCATGTAGTTTTTGTGTAGAATTCTTACTAGAAGTTATGTTCACAAGATTGGAAATAGGGCTAAGCATTTAAGAACACTTGTTGCTCTTTCAGACAGCCTTGGTTCAGTGCCAAGCGCCTACATGGTGGCTCACAACAACCACTAACTCCAACTATAGAGTATTTGAAGCCCTCTCCTGACCTTTGCAGGTGCCATGTCTGCTCATACATACATGCATAATATACTATAAACAAATATTAAATAACATTTTAGAAAGAAACATTATTCAACTTCCATTTCAGAATATGATGAGTTCAGTTTTTGAATCTGTTTGAATAGCTAAATAAATAAACGATATGGTTAGAAGTCAATTCCTCTTTTAGTCAGGCTATCAAATTTCCTTTCAAGGAAAAAAAACTCACAAATAAAAATATAGGAATACTACTTTTCTTTTAAAATACAAAATTTCTTTTTTGAAAGAAATCATTTTTATAGAAAAATTTAAAAAATGTCTTTATTTGATTATCCAGTCTATTTGGGCTCTGTGTGAGCCTTGTCAGTTTGGTTGCTCACCTTCCTGGACCTGGGGGGAGTTGGGAGGACCTTGGACTCAACATAGTGTAGAGAACCCTGATGGCTGTTTGGCCTCAAGAGGGAGGGAGTGGGGGTGTGGGTGGAGGGGAGGGGAGGGAAGGGGGAGGAGGAGGGGAGGAGATGGCAATTTTTAATAAAAAATAAATAAACTGGAAAAAAATGTCTTTATTATCCTGTTTAGTTTCTCAGTTGATTGACTTATCTATGTCACTGAATTAGGTTTCTTATCTACTTTCATACAAACCTAACTTTGTAATCTTATTTTTTCATGCACCAGGAATTTCAACTAGATGCACCCACCTCTCAAACATGCATATATTGCCAATTTTTACTCCAGGCTTGGATAAAATTTGCATCTCTGTGTTCTGAAACCCTCTATTCATACTCATTAGGACAACAAGTGAAGACTGAGAAAAAAGCCAAGTTGGAGCTGCAATTTGGAGAACAATTCTCTTTCCCTCTTCTGACAACAAACTGGAAATTGCCAATGCTTCGACGGGAATTGGAGGCTGCAAAGGAGTTGCCTTTGCAGATTAGCATACACGTAGCCTCGTCCTTTTCAGTCATCACTGAATTGACATGCCCTGCTAAAGTGTCATGCCATTTAATATGACTAACCATGACGGGATGACAGTTTCACAGTCAGTGACAATCAGGCCATGTCTGTGGAGCTGTCTCCAGCTCTCAAATCACACTTCGTATGGTATATTTCAATTTGACCTCGGCTCTACCGGTTCTTCCCATTATCTGGCAAATGAATAATTAAATAAATAACACTACAAATCAAGCACCCTCTCAGGAGTCAGACTTTCTTTTATACATAGTATTTTTAAATAATCCAGAATGAAGAAGAGATCAAGTCAAGGTCTTTTATTCCCCCCTGCCACATAAGAAGGGGGGGAGGGTAGAAACTGAGGTTGGCGAGAGCACCAAGAAAAATGATACCTTTCTTAGACTGAGAGACAAGTGCCACAGAAAGGAGCCAAAATGTCAGCCAGATATTGTCAATAGCATGCACATGTCTCAGAATATAATGCTAGTTTGTCTTGCTTAAAAGAGTAGAGCAGTATACTTCTCTGCATTGTAGCACAGACGAAATGACAGGGACAGATTTTCAAAGTTACTTTCCAATTTCCTTCCTTGTCTCTGCAGTGGCCTCAAGTCCAGATAGAATTAGTTCTGTGGTTTGTTCTAGTGTTCCTGCTCCTGATATATAGGTCATCAAGATGGATATGGTAAAGGGACTCTTGACAAGTATGAATTATGGATAAATATCATTTCTGTGTAGCAACATTTAATAAACATAAAGTCAAATGCATGACTGTGAAGCATTCATACAGAATGGAGATCACAAGCACAGGGCTTGTTTCCATGCAAGCATGATCTTCATCCTATCATGAGGAAAGAAGCCAGCACGGCTGTATTCAGAAATCTCCAGCGAAGTTTACTAGAATCAAAGTACAGAAAACCAAATCATATCAGTTGAATGAGTTATATGTCTATAGTTATTTCATTGATGATGTTTATCATAGACCCAACTGGGCAACCTGCTCTTTTCCTAGTATAATGTCTATCCCGCTAGCTAGAAACTTAGAAATTGCCAATTGTGTTAAAGTTTATGAGCAAGTAAATTGACTCGGATTACCTAAACAATATTCTATAATTTGACTATTATAGTTGGAGAGATTGTAAGAGCCAGGGGAAATGGAGGCTCAGTGGGAAATAAGGCTTTCCAAGCCCAGCAGGATGGATGCTCTTAGGACTCACAGGGACTCTGGCAGCATGCACAGGGTCTGCACAGGCCTAAGCTAGATGGGGTCCCAGTGCTGAGAGAAGTGGACATAAGACCACATCCCTAACCCAGAAGCTGTATCTAATTGACAGTAGCTCAAAAAAGAAAGGCAAGTTTTCTCCAGCAGAGTATCACTGAGAGTACAAAAAATAACAGTCCCCGTGCTCAGCAGTAGACGACCAACACGAAATGAACTCGATGGCCTTGTTGGAGGGTCCTTGTCTCATAATGCGACGTCTGGGCATTGTCTTTTTATGTATTTGCTCTAGGGGTCTTTTGAATAGATATAATAATTTCCGGTACTGTTTTGACAATTTTTGGCATGTGGTTTATCATGTGTGTCTCTTCTTTGCCCCTCTGCTTCTGCTCCTATGATATGTCTTATAACAGTTTATTTCATTTTATGTTAGATTATTATTATTTATTATTATTATATTTAGATACCAGCTTGTATTCTAATGAAAGAAAGAAAAAAGTGTATGGATTTGGATGGGTGGGTGAGTCTGGGAAGATCTGAGAGTACTTGCAGCATAATCAGAATATTTTGTATTAAAAATCTATTCAGAATTTTGCAAAAGGATGTATATATATGAATCAAAGGGAAAAAAGAAATTTCTGTGTGATTATGGAGCATGAGTTGTCTAAGAGAAGATTTTGACTATAGATTTTCCAGTTCCTTCATCTAGAGATGTGAATTTCAATGACCGCGTAGATGCATTGCGTTTCTCTTTCATCCCCAAGCTCACCGTGAACTTAATAAAAGCAACACAAATCACTGTTTTCAGACCCAAATCTGAATGAATTAAACATATCTGTTTATGGGAATATGGGATATATTCTATATACGTGCACAGGTAGATAGATACACAGGCAAATACGAAAGTATTTAGGCAGATATGGGACATAGAAATGCAGATGTTCATATAAAAGTTTCCGTGGTTTTTCATATGAGACACATTTCAGTGAAAACTTATTCCCTCACATTTCCATTGATGAGCTCGCAGGAAAATCAGAGGATGATATCAAGCACAGCCACTTCTCCATCTCCTCTCACTCTTTCATTAAAACACCACTGTCATCATTGTTATAAATCCAGGGTGATTACAGTTTTAATAATAGTGATTGTAATTTTGTGGCCTCTTTCATTTGAAAAGCTGTAGTTACCCCTTCCCCCCCTTGTGTGTATTTTTCACACATTTCAATGAATTCAACCCAAGAGACATTTTTAGATCTCTAATCAAAAAAATGTTTGTGTCAGAGAGCAGGCAGTCTATCTTGAGGGTCCCTTTAGGTTGAGAATCAGGATTTTAAAATGTAATCCAGGGAACCAAGCACTGGTTCTTTCTTTAAACTTCTTTACACCCAAAACTGATCTTCACCCTTAAACTTTAGTTACAAGTTTCAATTGCAACCTAGATTTAAAGATTACAAAATCAAATTATTATTTGTCATTTAAACACCATATTTGTGTGTGTGTGTGTATGAAACACAAGTTTTTAAGAGCAGCATAGGAAGTGGTGAAGATAGTGAAAAAAACAAATCACAAGTTTCTGTCTACACGCAATCTTGAGAAGGAGCAAACTCCAGAGTAACCTGGCATAGTCCAGACCTTGTAAGAAGGGCATTGAAGGACAAAGTCCACCTCTAAGGAGGCCTTGAAATGTTTTAAATTAAAGACTGTGTCTCCCTTTGCAAAAGCTAAGTTAAAAGTAGCATCTTCCATTTGTATGCACTTTTCCCTTCTCCTTTTTTTCCAGCCTTCATGTACTGCACTAGATGAAAGCCATCGTATGAAGAATATAATCATTAGAAAATCATGTTTATTATGTGGGGGAACTGAGAGGAACTCTTCGAGAATGAACAAGAACAAGGGATTTATCTGTGATCTCTGCAGGGGAAAAAAAGCTGGATAATTTAGGAACTGAGACAAAATGATGACAATGTCATAGCTAAATTCTAACCTCTGCAAGCTGGATTGTCACAGGTTATTGAAAAGCCGTGGGCAACAACGCAGTCTGTCTCTAGTTGGAAATAGTTACTGAATACAGGTCTGTCTTTGACAGCATAATGAGCCATAATTGTTACAATACTTGGACTTCACATGAAAATTAGAGTAACCTTATGCAGTATCAATCCTGATGTCGGCATTCATGATTTAAAAATATTTCTCAGAGTTTCCAACCCAAAAGATTTATGAATCATCTGTCTAGCTAATATTTCAAATGAGAACATGTTTGATCATGATCTGTATCATGACTGCAGATAGCATCATAAAATCATGAAAATAATTCCTCCTCACAATTTTTTTATAATCTGCTTATATCACAAAGGGAACATGATTTCAAAAGAAATTAATAGCTCCATTGGGATACCAGCTGTGACAAAGACACTCTTTGACACTGTGTTGATGCTGTGTATATGTTGAAAATGGAAGGAACGCCTCCTGGAAGCTGACATTGAGCGATGTAATAGAGTAATTGAAAATTTAAAAATCCTCCCACATTCTATGAAGAATCATTTCATTTTTAAAGAGTTTTTCTATGTAAATTTGAGAGTTAGACTGACATGTAAAAACAGACTTTTTCTTTAAATATGGAGGGGGGATAGTAAATGCTCCATAGAAATTGACAAGAAAGGCTAATTCTACTTCCAACCGGGAAAGTGATTGCTATCTAGCCTTAAATCCCTATAAGGTCCATTCTTCCTTCTTTCTTTAGGGATTAGGGCAGGATAAGGGGAAACAGAGACAGGAATAGCACAGAAAGTCAGTATGACATTGGGGTAACGTAAACTCCCTGGGTATTTTATTTGTTAAGGGCAACCAATCTGCTCTAATACTCTCTCCAAATGAAGTTTTTCATTATGTCACCTGCATTGTAACATTATTTATATAGCTATTGTTCTTTTAATATAATTATAATATTATATGTGTGCAATTTTATGTTATTTGAGCAGACGTCGCACAATGCATGTGTTTGTTCATGTGATACATATATTTACATTACGGTCATGTTCCATATATTCTTTCACATCCTGGAGACATAAGAGCTGGTGCCTGACTTGTGAACCTTATTGTGTGGGACTTTATTATGAAGAAGAATATGAATATTACAAAACCAATGCCCTGTTCCATGAAAGCTGGTATGCATCTTGGTCATCGTTTTAGATTCTTCATTATGTAAAGATGTTTCTAAGATATTTTGATGGATATTGCTTTAAAAAAGTATGTATTATAAACCCATCATTCAGTAATATAACTTCTTGTCTGGTCACAGCATCTTAAACCACATATTCCGACAGGGTCACACTTTTCCTGTTGCTACACTATCCTTCTTCTTGTAATTATACTTGCAAATCTCAATTTATTGTAAATTGCTCTTCGTATTCAGTATACAGAAGCCACCCCTCAGGAAGTGCTGTTTCTGTAATCCCCAAACTTAGGGACCCCCTCTTACTCGTTCTCTATTATTCGGTGCTGACTTTATGAGAGCCATGACGCTGTCCAGTTCGAGGCAGTGTTCCTACAAATGACAACATTTCAGTCTCCTTCAGAGCTAGCAAAACTGAATAACGCTTCACTGCGTATGCATAGGATACATTCTTTCACCCATGAATCTGTTGATAGACTTATAGGCTGGTTCCTATATAATCTACTGTCCATAGTGCAGCAATAAATATGAGCATGCATTTGCCAGTGTCTCTGTAGTCTGTTGTGTGTTTTTCCAGTATGTGCTTAGAAGTGGGTGACGTCAGATATTTTTATTTATATAGGTGATGCACTATCCATTCCTAACAACAGCGCCTGAGTTCCTTTATTACTTCAAACCTTCCAACATTTGTTGAGTTTTTTCTTCTTTAAATCAAATACCCATTATAAATAACTGTCAAATTAAAAACAGCATGCCCTGAAATTTGCACAAATGTCTGTACATCTCAATGGATTTTTATACACTTAGAATAGCTATTCCGATCCTGTGGAACTTCACTATGGGTGTTACACTTAAACATGTTAGCGTAAAAAACAGATAAAAGGGAGTGAATGAAAATACCTTATTTGAATGGAAAGAGAAATAGTTTCTTTCTACGTAACAAAAGACTTAGTTTAAGAAGAATATAACAGTGTTGCAAAAAGTTCAAGTAAGAAATTGAATGGGCTTTATGCCCCATCCCTTTTAAATTGCTGTTCTGACTGGTTGGAATGGGATCACAATGCAGTTGAAAATTACTCCAACTTTTTACCATTACTGTTACACTCTCAACTCTAAAGTATTATACAGTATTGCAAATTTCAATGACTCTTTAAGCTAATCTCTGTTCAGCACTCTCAGTGAATATGTTTTACTTACTCTTCTTTGTTTTCAGATGTGAGATTTTCCTCCACATCTTGTTTCATAGTGTACATACATTTGCTTACATGTTTGAATATATATATATATATGTTTACATAATAGTCAGCACCTTATTGCATACTAATCCCATACTTTCCTTTAAATCTTTAAACACCCTTATTCCTTTATACATGTTTATGACACTTATTGAAAGCTTTTCCTGATCATTCATCCTCTGGTCCATTTTAGTATTGATAACTATGTACTATTGCTCTGCAGTTGTGGCTATTTCTTGTCTATAGATCACAATTGCTAGTTATGGGTGTGGATTATTAACACTGAATTGGTGATGAAATTCTCCTTTTTATCTCCTGAAAATATTTTTCTTGTTGTTCTAATAGGCATTTCTGAAGCATCTTGTCCATTAGTGACTTTAGATCTCTGATAGCTATAGTTTTAGGCTTTCTCCAAGTAGATCTACTGCCATCTGAATTTTTGCAAGTTCTTTCTCATCAAAGGGAGTAGGCTGTCTGAAGCTATCTTCCATGAAAATATTGTCAGTATTTGACTTATAACTTTGTTGGATGTCGGGGTAGAACTGACCTTTTGGTAACAGTGTTAAGTCATGATCTTTCTGATTTCTAAGCTTTATGCTTCGATATTTCATATTATTCTAACTTGTTATTTATGTACTTTACTCTTTGTGTGCCTATTTGCAAGACCCCTGCCCACTGCATAATGACCAATATTATCTCTATATGATCCTTTTGCCTAAATCCCAGCAATCTCTATCACTTTGTGTAACTTTTGTTCAATGACTCAGAAAATCTGACAATATTCTGGTGTGGGTGCATGTATGTACATGTGTGTGCATATGTGTGTTTTTTACTAGAGTTCTCACAAGTTCATTCATCCATGTAGATACACTGTTCCATCTTTTTTTAAAACATGGTACTGTGCTGAACATGGATCTCATGCTTTTATTAGACTAGCAGCCAGGGTCCTCCTGTCTCTGCCACTCCTGGAGTTGTAATTTTAGAAAATATTAAACGATTGGGTTTTTATTGTAAGTTCTCTTCTTTTGAAAGTAGTATGTCAGGCAAGTGATATGTCGCAGTCAATAGAGCAGTTACTTTAAAGCTAAACCACCTAAATTCAATCCCAGGAATACACAAATACACACAGTAGAGGTAAAGAATCATCTCCCACAAGATGTTCTATAACCTACACACACACACACACACACACACACACACACACTACACTACACTAAGTGTAGAAAAAGAAAAGGAACATTGGCTATATTGCCAAAGTCTTTAACGTGTGTTTTGGGCATTTATCTTTCTTCATTTATTCATTTATCTATTTTTTATTATAGTTCTGGGCATCAAACCCCTAGCCTTGTGCTTTATTGTATAGTATTTAACCATTCACTACTTGTACATGCTTTTTAAACAAAAATTTTCAATTTCTTTACCAATATTTAAATTTCTATTAAGAATGCATTGACTATGTATATTATTGATTTAACGTGGCAACAATTTAATTAATAAAATATGCTTGTAGGTAGGTGTTATGTTCTTAAGTTTTCCGTTTACTATGATTATTTCTTACCATTTTGTCATTTCTCTAGTGCTCTGTTAATTTTTTTGTAGATAACATTTCCATTGATGACTGTGGGGTATAGAATTCACCGACAGTCAATGTGTTGGGGTTAATTTGTTATTTAAGGCCTGGTAGCATTTGTTTAATGAAATTGGGTACATGTGAGTTTGATGCATATATGTTTAGAAGTTTGGTGCTCGTATAGTACTTTGCTCAGAATGAAATAACCTTCTTTATCTTTTTTTTTTTTTTTTTTGGTTCGTTCTGGTAGAAAATTTTCTGTCAATTGCTTTCTCTTTCAGATACTGGGATGTTGATACCTGATTGACTCTTTGTCGCTTTTACCTGGAACATCTTTTCCCTTCTTTCAAGTGAAGATATTTTTAAAAGAGAATATCTTAACTACATATGGTGTGATACCCAAATATTTAAAATCTTTTCCCTTGCCACATTTTCATTTCCAGCCATCAGCTGGAGGTGAGCTACTTGAGACAGACAGAATCTGAATACTAGTCATTGTATCCAAATGCTTTGTTACATTCACAATCTATTAGAAGTAAACCTTTCTATAAAATGTTATAGACAGCTGAATGAGGCACAAGTCTCTAGTCCCTACCAGTCAGCACATATAGGAACTTGGGAAATTAAATCAATTTTACAAGCTAGTTTTTTTTAAAACACTGATACATAAAAACATAGAAGTTATACATGTTTGTGGGTTGTCATTTCAATATACTTACAGGTTGTATAAATCAGTTTAAAGTAAACCTAATTCTCATATGCTTATCATTTGCTTGCAGTGGCAAGCTTGCAACTCATAGTTTTAGAAAGATGCAATAGATGACTCTGTTGTGCAATAACTTCCCTATAATATGCACTGAGTAGCATTTTCCCATCCCTGAAGATCTATTGTCACCAGACACAGGAAACATTATTCTGTACTCTTTTTCCCATTTAATATACCGACCACAGTTCCCCCTCCCTTCCTTCCTCCTCCCATCTCCCCACAATCCACTCCAATCCACTCCTCAGAAAGCATAAGGCCTCCCATGAGGAGTCAACAAGAATGACACATTCACTTGAGGGAAATCCAAGCCTCCCAGCTCCATCAAGGCTGAGCAAGGCATGCTACCATATGAAATGGACTTCAAAAAGCCAGCTCATGCACTAGGGATAGATCCTGGTCCCACTGCCAGGGGTCCCACAATCAGACCAGGCTACGAAACTGTTGCCCACCTGCAAAGGGCCTGGTTCCACCCAGTGCAGGATCGGCAGCTATTGGTCTAGAGTTCCGACAAGTTTGAGTAAACTGTCTCTGTGGGTTTACCCATTATGATCCTGACCCCCCTTCTCACCTTGCTCATATAATCCCTCCTCCCTCTCTTCGACTGAACTCCCATAACTCTGCCTGGTGCTTGTCTGTGTTTCACTGCATTTGCTTTCATCAGTTACTGGGTGAAGTTTCTAAAATGAGAGTCAAGATAGTCACCAATCTTATTACAAGGGAAGACCAGTTTAGACACCATCTCCGTGATTGCTTGGGGTCTTACCTGGAGTCATCCTTGAGGATTCCTGGGAATTTCCCTAGTAGTAGTTTTCTCCCTAGCCCTGGTCAGTGGTTCCCTCTATAGAGATATCTCCTTGCTCTCACACACCATCCTTCCCCCAATTCAATCATCCCATTCCTTTATGTTTTCATTCCCCATCCCCTTTCCTTTACCGCTTCCAGTTTACCCTTTCCCCCAGTTTACCCAGGAGATCTTATGTATTTCCCCTTCCCAGGGTGACCCATGTGTCCTTCTTAAGGTCCTCCTTGTTACCTAGCTTCTCTGGAGCTGTGGATTATGGTCTGGTTATCCTTTGTTTTACATATAGTATCCACTTATTAGTGAGTACATACGTTTGTATTTCTGCGTCTAGGTTACCTCACTCAGAATGATGTTTTTCTAGTTACATCCATTTGCTGAACAAAGACAAAAAAATTGACATGCTAACATGGAAGGCCTAAGAGGCCGCAACCTTACACAAAGTACAAAAGGAATGCAGAGTGTGTAAGAAATAGTCTTCCTAAGAAATCTAAAAAAATAAGGTTTTCTTTTTTTCTAAATATTAATATACTATAAATGTATTATTAAATATAAGAAATAGAAAGTTCATCATGCTCCATTCTTACATTCTGGAAAAAATATTAATGATTGTCTTTGATCATGTGAAAATATGTTTTTAAAACTATGGAGACAAGAATGCTGTAACAAATCAACGGGCATAATTTTCTCCAGTAATTTTGAAGCTTGAAAATGCCTACCAATCACCTAGCTCAATAAAACATATAGTTTTTAAATTTTATAATATATTATATGTTTTTGTCAAAAATTTTTACCAATTTTTTACTTATAAATATTAATATATAGGATATACACTATTAAAATTTACTGACATGATTTAAACTTTCAACTTTACTGTAAATTCTGTTACAAATTTATTTGTTTTGAATTAAGTAGAATTTAGGTTAGAAAAATCTACTATTAGATACTGAAACTAATTTGCATTTTCATGTTATCTTATTTTTTTAAATACTGACCAGTTGCCTGAATATTTGCCAGTGTCAAAAATTTCTTATTAGTCACAGGACAATGCATTCCTGAGTAACCAATAGCCAGATCATTATTTAATTACTAAAATTATTTACCATTTAATATACTATAAAATCATTCATCATACCTTTACTTGATGTCTAAGAAGCATTTCTGCTGTTCAAAAACAGTAATCAATGTCATTACATAATATTGAAACTTTTCTAATACTTAAAAATGTGAAGAAAATATGAGAAGCATTTCTATGTATGTAATCTTATAGTTATGATAACATTACAAAAATAGTTATTTTATATTAATAGGAAGTAGTTTCTTCAGGCATGTTACACAAAGTAAAATCTAGCAATTAGTATTTTAGCAGATACAGTTTAATCATAGTAGATTTTTCTATGGTTACAATTTGGGCCAAATATAAAATTTTATCTTATAGTCTCCAATATTTTAAATTTGGTTAAAATTTGGAAATGTTATTCTATTACTATCTTTTTACATTTAAATTGAACAATAATTGCATCTATCCAATTTCTCCTATGCTCATAATTATTCCTTCTCAAACTCATAGTCACTTTTTATCTTATTATTGTTGCATATATGTGTGCATATACACACTTATAAATACATAAATAAATCTGGTGAGTGTGTTTTCTTTTGCTTATATAAATATAACTTCAGGGTTGACCATGTGGTATTAGATGACATTTAGAGAGCTATCCCCGAGAAAGACAAATTCTCCCCGTCTCAGCAATCACAAGTTGTTTGTATTTTTCCCCTAAGAGTGGGGCCTCATGGGATTCCCACCTTCACCATTAGCATGTCTTTTGATGCTATCATTGTTCAAGCAGTTAATTTTTTGAAGTATAATGGAAGTAGTTTTCCTGTCATTTCTAGAAGACATAATCTCACAGTAGACCTCCCTTATACTGGCTTTTAAAATCTTTCTCCCACCTTTTCTGATATGCTCTCTGAGCCTTAGGAGCACTAGAGTTGTGTTGTAGATGTACCTGTTGGGACTGTAAACCCACGATTAATTGTTCTCTGCATTTAACCACTACATTCTAGTATTTTGCAATGGTCTCTATTGGCTGCAAAGAGAAGTTTCTTTTTTGAGGAGAGCTTCAGTTGTGTGTGCTGATAAGAATGCATTAAGAAGGTCCACTCTTCTAGGAAAGTGGTAGTAGTTGTCCATTACCTCACTAGCTTCTGGCAATTGACTACATTCACAGTCCCAGGCATGATTTCCCTCCTGTTAAGCAGGCCTTCAATTCCATTAGCTATCTGTTGGTTACCTCCAGGCTGGGATATCTTACCATGCTATCATTGTTATGGTTCACAGACACCACAGCAGGGTGTACTATTGATTGCATTCCTCTTTTGGTAGCTACAGTTTTACTTTCTCGTATGATGAAAGTTAGATGCCAGAGAAGGTCCTTTCAGGCCATATCCGTCTCATCACTAGAGTATTGTTATTTACAATTATCTAGAGTTATGTTCTCAATTCACCTTGATCAACCACTTGAATTAAAAGTTACATGAAAGAGAAAACAAGTGCTGTTTCTAATGAAAACTGGTATTTTTCTTTAATAGGGGCCAAGGAAAAGATGAAAAAACAGGTCCTTTAAAATTGTGTTAATATTGCTATGTGAGTTCATATTAAATTAGATACAGCAATGACAAATAGTGTGTATCAGCTGTGAATAATAATGAGGGTAAGAAGAAGAATATGTTGGAAGGAAAAACACAGGTATTGGGTATAAAAAGCTAAAATTGCAGACCACAATACACTTCTGGAAAAAGAGTAGTCAAGCAAATGAGGATCATCCAAGTCACGCTGCTGTAGAGGTACTCCAAGTCTACACGAGTTGCCAAGCTGAGTCTCAGCACTTCCTCCATGCCCAGTTGCGGTTGGGTGCCATGCAAGCTTGGCATGGCCACAGGGGAGCATAAGAACCCATCAAAAGAGATGGCTATAGAAAGTTGGCATACAATCAGCCAATTTTACTTCTTATATGTCCTCTAAGGGAAATCTGAACTATGAATTGTAATGTTCTCTTTAAACCCAAAGAATCATTTCAGAACTGTACACGTAAATTTCAAACACATATTTTAAAATTACATTCAAGTGGTGCACTCATTTGGAGCAATGACATTCTGATGCCACAACTCTGAATAAAATTGCTTTGACAATTAAGGACTTCTCCCACAACACAGTCACGTTATTTTTTTCTTTTCTTGGTGTGTGGGAGAATATCATCCCTCTATCCCGCCTTAGTATTGATAAAGCCACTCATCCTCACCCTACACACACACTTTTCATTCTCTTCTTTCATGGTTGCATTTCTGTCTATTCTCTGAAACAGCTTTCTCAAATGGAGAAGAGTTTCACATTAAAAAGAGAGCAAAGAAAACACACACAATAAACTCAAATGCATTTATCCAAAAATTGATGGATTTTTTTGGAAGGAAACATCTACAATGAAGCTTCCTTCAGAATGCCACTTTATGGGAGGTCCCAAACTGCTTCGTTTCTAACTCCACTCTTTTCTACTTGACTTCTTAGGAAACTTTTGCTGTCATGTTGCAATGATTTTGACCTCCTTTATGGGTCTAGTCTATCTCAGGATTTACCCATTACTCAGAGATTATCCCATTAGCATCGACAAACCTACATTTGATGTAATATGCTAAAAACAGAGCACTGTTAGAAGATTATTAATGAATTTTAGCATCATTAGCATTCACTAAGTAAAAAAATTTCAATGCATATAGATTGTCTATTTAATTAAAAGATACTCTGAACACATGTTCCCACACATTTCCCTTCTATTTATTCAGCTATAATAGCCATAAAGTCTGTTTAAATTACAAAATTATCTACATGGTTAGACAAATTTTGCTACCTATTTTTGACTATTACCTATCTATATATAATATAGTATATATGTATAATATATATGAATATATATGTACATATATTTGAGCTTTTCTAATTCCTTCACATCAGGAATCCTAAGCTTAATTTTGATTCTGTAACATGTTGGGGTCATACCATTTTTTTTGAGAGTTGGACACAATTTATTATAAAATGCATTTCTTTTTTTTCCAATGAGCATTTAATCTTTATTTTATTAAAGGCTTAACAACCTGCCCTTGGGATATTTATTTCACTTTCATGAATCTCAGTTATTCTGCAAAGACAATGATACCTATTTTTTTATTTTTTATTATTAAAAATTTTCTGCCTCCTCCCCACCTCCCATTTCCTTCTCCCTCCCCACTCCCCTCTCCCTCCCTCTCCAGTCCAAAGAGCAGTCAGGGTTCCCTGCCCTGTGGGAAGTCTAAGGTCCTCCCTGCTCCATACAGGTCCAGGAAGGTGTACCTCTAAACAGACTAGGCTCCCTCAAAGCCAGTACATGCAGTAGGAACAAAACCCAGTGCCATTGTCCTTGGCTTCTCAGTCAGCCCTCATTCTCCACCACGTTCAGAGAGTCCGGTTTGATCCCATGCTTTTTCAGTCCCAGTCGAGCTGGCCTCCGTGAGCTCCCATTAGATCAGCCCCACCATCTCAGTGGGTGGGTGCACCCCTCGCAGTCTAAATGAAAGTCATCAAACACAATAAGTCTTCTGACGTATACATTTTGTAATATAATTCTTGCCACAAACAAAAGAATGAAAGGGGAATATGAAATCTATACAAGAATACTGATAATTTGAGTAATGGTAAAATATTATACACATTTGAAATACTTAAAAAATTTTCAATCTCAGAGCGTTAGTCCTCTCTATTGCCCTATCCTTGAAAATGTTCACTTGTTTTAATTGATTATAAGGTTAACTATTGTAAAAGACAGTATTGTCCATGTCTACTTAGACTTTATGGGTATGCCATCATTTGCGGTGAAGTGGCTGATGGGAATGACAAACTTTGATATCATTTATGACTTTTATAGTTTAAAGAAACTTTGTGGTCTAATTCAATGCAACTGAAATCAAGTTATTCATATGTTTCTAGTACTTCCTTTTTTGTGTTTCTCTTGAGAGTGTGAACCTCGTTATGTTTCAAAATCATCTTTTAATATCCTATTTTGCATGAGGTATTAAGTTTACAGTTTCTATAGAAGTCTTGACATGTGTAACACTTTGCTCTTAAGTTTTATCACACATATCTTTGATAACATAAGGAGAAAACCCACATAACCAAGTACAAAGTTGCTTGGAATGTTAGGGTATAAATGCAGAAAATATTTAAAACAATTAAAAATGCATTGCTTGGTATGACAGGAACTTGACATCAAGTATTGTGTAAATTAAAAGTCTATCCGGGCTATTGCTTCCTTAATAACATTTACAGGCAAATATTTAATACAACAACAACAAAAAATAGAGACCTTAAAATAAACAGACAGAACATAGAAACAAAACTTCTTTTTATCCATATGTTAGCTTCTAGAAAATTCCATGAGGCAGAGAAATTTTTATTTCTCCAGTCATATTTGTATACAACCCAAAACAAGAGTATCCATTTCCTCCTCGTTCTCTGTTTCTTCTATAACAGGGTCAACTGCTGAAGAACATTTTGCTGCTCACGTTCCTGCCAAGTTTTAATTGAAATGTTGTGATAAATTTCACTGCCGGGTCAGATGTCATTTTCTGGTTAAGGAGGGTCAAGTTGGTCTCTTAAAGAACCACTTTTGATTTTTATAGTGTCCAGTGACTCGTTCCTGTAAGCTGATTTACTGCAGTTTTGACCTCTGTCCCCTCAGGCGGCCTTTGCCAGCAGGCAAATCCCTAGTTTCCCTATAGCCAATGCAGGAAAAGTATTTTATTAAAACTTTGCTTCTCATTTTATTAGTGCGAAAATAAGCCTTTTCTTAATCAATTGAACAGTAAGCATTCTTTTTATTGCTATAGACTACAAACTAAAGGTCATTTAACATAAATAGAACAAAGCACATAGCAGAATCTGCAATAAATATTTTTGATATGTCAGCATAAATAACTTGGTTAGCAGAAAAACCTGCCTTCCTGATTATAAAGTTAGATAAACAAATATGACAGTTGTTGAAATTTGGAAGACCATAGTTTGGCCGACAGTCCAATGATTTATTTGAAATTATGGCTTTGGGTTGGTAGTTTAATAATCTACCCAACAGTCTGAAGAGGTATTTGAATATTCTCAGTGTTCATATTGAATATGACTTATATTTCACATTTGGGTAATGTTATGCTATAGATATTACAAAATTCCCCATCAAAGAGGGAATGGATTTTGGAGAAGAATCACAAACTGCCAACTAAGATAAGGGACAAATCAGAAGACAGCAAGCTTTTATTTCGTCAGTAAAAACACTGCAGAGGTAACACTAGAGAACAGGGCCGTATCCTTACTGGCCGCCTCGCTGAGCATCTCTCAAGGATGGTGTGTAATCACTCAGAATCATCCACCTCTCTCGGAGGAAAGATGTCCTAAGATTCATAGGGTCCCATTGTTCAGCTTCAAAGGACCATCTTGAGCATCCTTGCATCTCAGTAACATTTTATAGTTTTGTATAATGACTTGAAAATTCACTCATACTACTTGAATGGTAATTTTATTTTATGATTCAGGACAACTTGCATGTTACTTGTATGAGATACAAAAATAAATAAAGGGACTAATTTTAATATGCACCTATAATGTCTTATCAAATAGTATTTGGCATATGTTTTATTTAACTATTGCAAATACATGCACATGATACTAAATTATCAAATCTCTCCATAGACAATATTTTCTTCAACATGCTGAGAATAAATAGATTATCGAATCTTTATGCAAAAGAGTCATTTTGAATGGTGGATAGTAATTAATGAGGAATTTAGATTTACCTGCAATTTATGATTGTGCTTTGGCAAGTCACTGAGATAACTGAAGAGTATGTATCATTAAGAACTTTAGATTGTAGAATTAATTACTACTGAATTTGAAATTGCATAGGCTACTTAAAGTACTCAAAAGGACAAAGCATAATATGCATGCCCTTGTTTTTATTACTTCTTGGTTGATTTTGTTCTGTTGCCTTCATTATACAAACACAGTGGTGTTTTTACTACAAATATATCTTAGTTAAGGGAGCCATTCTAGGGTTGGCAGAGACTTGACTCTAGAGGGGTTCCCAGGTGTCCAGGAAGACACCCCCAGCTAGTTCCTTGGGCAGCTGAGGAGAGGGTGCCAGAAATGTCCAGATCCTATTGCCATACTCATGAATATCTTGCATATCACCATAGAACCTTCACCTGGCATTGGATGGAGAAAATGACAGAGCCCCACATAGGAGCACCGGACTGAGCTCTCAAGGTCCTGATGAGCAGCAAAAGGAGGGAGATCATGAGCAAGGAAGCCAGGACTGCGAGGAGTGCTTTTACCCATTGAGACGGTGGGACAGATCTAACGGGAGACCACCAAGTCCAGTCGGAATGGGACTGATGGAACAGGGGACCAAACCGGACTCTCTGAATGTGGCTGACGGTGGAGGAGGACCGAGAAACCAAGGACAATGGCAATGAACATGAACTCTACAGCATGGACGGGCTCACTGTGAGCCTTGTCAGTTTGGTTGCTCACCTTCCTGGACTTAGGGGGAGCTGGGAGGACCTTGGACTTGACATAGTGAAGGGAACCCTGATGGCTCTTTGTCTTTGGAGAGGGGTGGAGTGGGGGTATGGGTGGAAGGGAGAGGAGGGAAGGGGGAGGAGGAGGGGAGGAGATGGAAATCTTTAATAAAAAAATGAGAAAAAAACCTCTTGCAATTTATGTAATTATTGATAGTCATAGAAACCTCAGAAGAGTTTACTATTCTGAGATACCACAGTGACAGAGTGTTGCTGTGTCAGGATCATATTCTTATCATTAAATATAAGCAAGAAAGTTTTGTGTATAACAAAGGAATGATATTTTTAAATTGAAATCTCTAGTTCTTAAAAAACCTCTGGCTCTAGGTATGAAAATGAAAATAATCAGTTTATTTTTATATATTAAAAGGGATGGGTAGTATGATATAATTATTATGTAATTTCAAAAGTAAATATTTTCAAAATTGTATAAACAAATGATTTTGCCGTATATAAGAAGACACATAATTATGTCTAATGTAGCTTCCATTTTTATCCATTTATTTAAACATCGTGCTATCACTGCTCTGGCTTAAATAATGCAGGAAACTACAAAAGTGAATATTAGTTGTTTGATTGTTTTAATCTCTGTGCTGGTACAAGCCTAGGCAGGTGGGAGTTATGAACTTCGAGTGGCTCCAGCCTTGGCATTAGAAGCTTTCTAGATTTGTGCTGAGAACATGCTTCATAGGATACAGAACTATCCCTTCCCTTGGCTTCATGGCTGTTGGAAAATGAAGATAAGAACTAGAATCTTTAACCTTGAACTTGTGGGATATTAATAACAGAGCCTTTGCACGTGTCTGACATTCCAGGGGAAACAAAGTCAACTAAAGCAGGAAGAAAAACATGTGAAATGAGTCATTAGGCAATTGTTATGGTTACACTGATGTCGAACTGTCCTGTTCAGTGTCCATCCGGACACCCTGTGGACGATTGCTACAAGTGATATTTCATATTACATGTGAGTTACATTTCAACTCTAAATGGTCTCAAAGTCTGTAACAAGTAATTCAAACAAAAATAGCAGAGGCTGAGTGTCTCTCAGATGTTCTTGTAAGGATTTTTATACAATGGCTTTAGTATTCACAAGAATCTACTTTTCAAATTAATTATAGTAATTATCCCGATTTTATAAGTGATGACATGACATAAAATATAACTAAAGCTAACAGTGTTATGATTCAAATTTAATTCACGCTCTAAAGTGGTTAGGCTGTATGTCTGACGATTTAGGGGAAGAAGCATAGTTATGAAATTTGTCATGTCCAAGGTATGAAGAACTGGCTATTCAGAAAGCTTAAATTTGAACATAGGTCATTCGGACATAAAAGTAGAACTACAACCTGATCTAGTAGTACAACTCCTCGTAACGTGTCTCAGGAGATGGAAATCAGTTAATAACCGAACAGCCATGTTTACTGTGTCACCCTCCACAAGGGCCAAGTTAGGATTCAGACTAATGATTCAAACTAATGATTCATCAGACTAATGATTCATCAACGAATGATGAATAAAAAAAATGCAGTTTAGCTACACAACGGAGTTTTATTTATTTATAAGGAATAAAATATATAGTTTTCTGATAAATGGATAAAACTGAGGATAAGAGAAATAAGACAGAATGAGAAAGGCCAAGTCACCTTTTAGGTCTCATATATCAAGTATATGAAATATGTAACTATGTCTTTGAGAATATGTGAAACATAAATGTATAGAATACATATGACATGGAAATAGAATGGAGAGTATGTAAAAAATATTCGAAGGGTGGGATGGAAGAAGGAAGAAGCAGAAGACAATAGGTGGTCAAAATAGATGTATAGTGTATAATTTACTTGAATGAAAATGTCATGGAACCCATCATTTTGTACAATGAATATGCACTAATAATTTTTTTATAATCTAGGTGTTCTAACCATCTCATTAGAGTCTTTTAAATGTGAGGTGTGTCTCGGGTTAGAAGACTTTAAACCAGGAGTTCTTTGGTCCTCAACATATGTCTCTGCAAATAGAGAATATGATCGAATCATACTTAATTTGATACATTCTGCACATTTGGTTGTCGCATCAAAGTGAATAATGCCTTGTATGTTATAGTGTTCAAGCATGAGATGTGTTAGACCTTATGCTCAGGGCAGATGTGCACTTTCTCTGAGAGAAATGTGATATTGATTTTACTTGTAGGTGAATATAATCAGTAGGGGAAATCTATGCAAGGGAGAAAACCAAGTCTATATGATAAAGTCATTAAAACTAAATCACTTTTCTAAGTCTTTAAAATCCACCAAATATTCCACATACAAGTGAACATTGAGCTTTATTGTGAAGTCTCCTCTGAAGTTAATTTTACTATGCTTGGCATCCCTTCCATTTTATGTCTGCTGATTATCAGGAATAGTTAATAAAAATAAGGATGAAAAATATGACATAGCAAATATATCATGTCAATATATTAAATACACATTGTGCATAATAAACACAAAGTATTATCATAGCATTTCCTTTGTGCTATTTTATTAAGATCTTAACAAGAACCATCAATAATTTTGTTAAAAATAGTTGATTCACTTAATCCATGATTACTTATTAAAGGACTTCTAAACTTCAACAGGCCTTAGTATTTTCACCTGCTTTTATATACTATGCCCTTTGGCTTCTAAAATAATGAATTTATCTTTGAGATCATGTCTTTTTTGTCCTGTCTGATGCTTAGCAGATGCCACCTGTTTCCAGCGGACAGGTTGTTTGTTGTCATTAGGGCACAATACAAGGGACAGGGCTTATAAACACAGTTGTTGGAGAATAATGACTTAAGCTCTTTACGGAGGTGGATCATCTCAGAGCACAATGCTCCCCAGGACAAAGTAAGACCAACTGTCTTTAACAGCATCAGCTGCCGCACCAAGTTTGGTCCTTTGCCACAGACACCGAGTCTCTTTTGTTTACCGGGTAATTAACAGTAATGATGTCTTGCTGCTTGCCTTTGTTTCAGAAGCAAGCCTCCTTCTTTGCAGATTTGGATGGACTCAGAGGCTCAAGCCTGTGGCCTGACTGTCATTAAGTACCAGCAGGCAGTTCTAGGCTTAATTACCTCCCTGTTTTGTTCTGTACATTGGGCAATAAACATCCAGTCTAAAGGCAATTTGTAGGCAAGAGGGGAGAGGAGGAAGGGGGTGGGTGCCTCCTTTCCCAGCAATACATTCATCAAATAAACTAACTTAAAAATGTTTTGACCTTGAGTTCTTAAACATTATTGTAATTCCAACATCTTATAAGGAAAATCGTTTTAAAGAAAGTTATTCAAATAAGGCACAACTCTACAGATAGGCAGTCTGTTTATGAAATATGAGGGAATTCAATTATCTATGAATGGATGAATGGCTTTTTCTCTTCTCTTTGTCTGGTCATCAGTGTTACCATGCATTTCTTTAACAAAAGATATCAAAATAAACAGAAATGTCTTCAATGAACTATGAGCCTGCAGATAAATGGCATATATTTGGGAGTGTTTTTCTGTGTTGCATTTAGCATAGGTATGATTTATTTAATAATACATTATTGAATTTTTAGTATAATCACACTATACAAGAAAAAAATACTACATAATAATGAACCAAGCTCTAACTAAGTCACATGCAGCTTTTAATCTTTTTCTTACAAAAGTAAGACTTCTTTATTAGTCTTAAATGAAATTTGAAATAATTTTATATAAATTGCCTATGCCTGCATAAAACTATGTGCAATTGATTTAGTAATTATAATTCTCGAATCCGCTGAATGTGTCATGAATTCATAATATTTCATAAATAAATTATACTTCAAAATAAACCTTAGTGTGCAACATTTTTTACTGTCAAGTATTTACTAGTGGTCTCTAAAGACATTTTAAATGCCCAAATCCTGCAATGATAAAGGAAATTCTACTAGTTATAATTTGTGATGTCATTGCATTTTAAACTAGATAGCTTTCAGAGACAAATGATCAACCTTTCAAAATCAAGTTTGCCTTCCATGCCTATAAATATTTAATTATTCTATAAAACATTATATACTTTTCATTTCAAGTTTCTATCATATGTGGATTAAATTACAGTCCCTTTTATGCCTGTTGAAGAGTTTCACTACATCGTTCATATAATGAAACAATTTTATACCACTTTTAACAAATTTGAATAAATCTATGTAATTTTTCATTAGAAAAAAGTGTGATTTGTTTTTTAAGTTTTGAAAGAAAATTTTCACCAAAAAAACCCCATTGTTTTCTTAACTTCGCCCAACATAGTAAGTTGAGAATGTTTCCATGCCTTATTGATGTTCTTCAGGTTTCTCCAGATGGAATTTGCTTTATGGAGGCAGTATGGCCATTTCTACTACCTAATAGAAAGAAAAGTGATGTTTTATCAGCATTCAAGTACACTTTCCCATTTTTAACTATTTTTTGAAAAATAAGTTTGCATAGCCTGACAAATTATTTGCCACCCTTTATGTGGAGATAGAGAGAAGAACACATACTTCAAATGTTGAATAGTACTCACCAATTTAAAAAAATATCAGATTTGTTTTGAGTTTCACTGCTATAATATACCAGTTAGAGCAAAGCCATTAGACACATTTGTACTAAGAAGTTCTTATTTTTCACAAAATTCCCCCGCTATTGACTTAGAATAAATGGCATTCATTCTGATGAAATAAGAAACACATAGATTGTGAAAGGAGAATGAGTGTGAGTGGAAATGTACAGTTCATAATCATAATTAAAATAACAGACGTTTAAATACGATAGATGTTTCCAAACTACCAGAATTTATCTGCAAGTCTTGAACCATAGTGATGCTGAATCTCTCAGTTTAGGTGCACTATAACCGCAAGGCTAGCGCTGGAACTGAGAAGACCATCACAGCATGCTCATATTGTTCTCAAACATGAAGTAAACATAAAGGACTTAAATCAGAGCTTTAAAATCATAGATGCCTTGCCTAGATTCCTATTAGAATACTTATTATTTATCATAATTTCTTTTGTGTAAAGGTAACATTGCAATAATTACTATCAAAGTGTATTCTCAACTGGGAAATAATAGTTTTTATATCTATGCAATAAAGGTTTGTGACAATCACTTCCTGAAAAGTACTGCAAACGCTCATGGGCGTGATGAAGCCTGAGAAGGTGTTTGAGATCTGCAGACCGCCTCCCTTCTTTCAGCTGGTATTCTTTCAATAGAGGTTGCTTTCTATCCGTGAAACCACAACAAATGTAATAACATTAAAGAACATAACTTTTAAATTGTGACTCTACAATATGCTGTGCCCGTGAGAAAGAAGTGTCTAAAATCACTTCCACTGCTGCTCATTTTTCCTCCACAACAGAAGATCTTGATCTCCTGGTGTTTAGCAAACAGTGACAGCTGATGTTTTCTTGTTTACTGCAAGTTTGTGCAAATGAGCTGCTTAGATATGAACCTGGAAATTTTGAACCTTTATCGACAGAAGGGGTTGTTGATTTCGTCAATAAGATAAAGTCCACATGCTCCAAAAGCTTTGGGCACAGAACTTTCGGTAATTTCAACAGAAATTAAAATGTAAAATTGAGGGCAAAACTAAGGAACTTTTCCTCTGATCAAACATGTAGGTGAGGATAAATTTATGTAATTTTTATAAGGACAGTGCAAATTTTTTGATAAGCAGTAAATATTAAATGTAACATATGAGATACATTTTGGGAGAAAGTAGTCTCTTTTGTATGTTTTGAAGATTTCTCTCTTTTTTGTTCTCTCTCTCTTCTGTGAACAAATTGCTTTTGAATTTCCCTTATATATCACAGAAAGAGTAGGAAGTAATAATGATGATGACGATGCCAATCCAACTTTAGTATCTGATTTTCTCCTTTTTTTTCTGCGAGCTCCAGTTCAGTCTTTACCACCCTGTAAACACTTATTTAGTAAAAAGAAACAGAATGCATTTTTTTCTTTGGTCGCTCCACACTGGTATACTGAAATAGCAGGGAAGGGGGAAAAAGCCCATAATGCTTCATTAGTTAATTGTGCAAAGTACAGCTCTTTAGGGGTAAACAAGTGAAGGACATTTGCTGAATGGCCATCCCTCTCGTCATGCATATTATGGCCTAATGATGCTAGTAATGGCGGGAGCTCCCGGAGAGTCATCTGTCAAATTAGCACATTGAATTATTTATTGCCTTGGAGTAAAATTGTTGAAAGGTAGCAGCTGAGATGTGGTTTTTATAAATCTAAAATTCAGGGGGTGGGGAGAACACCAGAAAATTCATACAGCTGCTTGAAGGGTATGTTTGCTTTCGAACAGTTGCATTTAAATCCCAAACAGTCTTATTGGATGAACAGACCAAGTATATTTCTTTCTTAAATATGGTGTGTGTATGTGTGTGTGTGTGTGTGTGTCTGTGTGTGTGTGTAGTTCAAATCTTTAATGCCATTATTTACCATGTGATGAGCAAAAGTTCACCTTTTGAGTTATTTTTAGCTATTTGAAGTCCTCATAGCTCATTTCAACTACATCATCTCTGTAAACCTAAGGCAAGATGTCAACTATGACTCAAAGTTGTACCCAGGCTTTAACAGGAGGAGTGTGGTCCCTGATGTCTACTCCAAACACCTGTACATAATTTCACTAAATACCAGATTATCTAAGAACAAAAGAGAAAATCTTTTCTTTGTTCTGGATTCTAGATGAGAAATCTCCAAATAGAATTTCTTAAAAACCAGAGACTAAATATAATAAGAATAATAAAATTGGAATTTACAACTTTAAAAGACATTGTTCATATATATACAAATACACACACAGAGAGAGAGAGAGAGAGAGAGAGAGAGAATATAAGGAGAATAGAAGGAAGGAAGAGAGGGAGAGAGGAAAAGACAGCTCATCAATATTCTGTGGCCCCTATTATTTATTTTTAAAATTATTATCTTAATTAGATAATTTCTTGGCAAGATTTGGAATTAGATTAAAGAGCAAGTCACTCATTTTAAATTATCAGAACAGCCTCATACATTAATTGTCCTCTCAAGTGGAATTTGAGTGTATATCTCGAAAACCAAAAATTGTGAATGGTTATTGCAGTTCAAGTGCATACATAGATTTGTCTATTGACTTATCAGGAACACCCCAGTTTTTCTAAGATACTTCGATGCTCTGAAAACTTCTGGGCTATCTGGGGTCTTACACGTGAGGAACAAAAGTGGTCCAGTGTCTTGAGAGTGGATGACTTTTTGATGAGGGAACAGAAATACCAAACATCACTTTATTTATTTATTTATTTATTTATTTATTTATTTATTTTGAGGAATGGCAGTCTAGAAAAAGCTATTGGAGGAAATAAACGGAAAAAATAATATAAAATCTAGTTATGTAAGTAAAAAGAAATTCTTGATAATATCTTTTAAAAGCATACACACTTTGCTTTCAAGAAACAATGTTTTCTTCTTGAATAGATAAGGTAAGTAATTAGTAGGAGAACCTCTAGGAAAATATAATGTGGTGTTTAAGGAAAGATTGTTAATTGTTAATTCTAAAACCATACTCCCTCTCTCTTCCCCTCAACCTCTCCTATTCTTCACACACCCAACCTAATTTACTGCTGTCATCAATATCTCTACCACACCCAAACACCAATACCATACCACACTGAATCTAGGGTGTTATAACAGAATGACTGAGAAATAGCAAATGGAAACAGACTGGGTTTAGGAGCCTGTGCACTAAGAGAAGAAAAATTATAGTAATCAAGGAAACAAAGAGCAGCATCACATTTCACAATGGAGTTGAAAAGCAATCCATTGTGGGTACTTGGTTTGGAGGTATGAGTGAAGCACTTGAGAAAGAAATGTCTAAAAGTTGCTTAAAACTGAGACTTGTAGCTCAAAGCAAATTGGCATAAAAATTTACACTGAAAACTAGAAAAGGGGACAATGCTGTGGGCATACATAAGTGGGTTATTTAGTGTGGTTTGCATTATTTTTAGTATTTCTATTAATATCTAGGTATTGAGAGTCTCAGTGGTAGGGTAGGGGCATTTGTGATATCAGAGAACAAACTGGGGATATTAGTTATTCTCTTTCATCTTGTAGGGCCCAGCGATTTAACTCATGTTGTTAGACTGATGGCAAGCATTTATACCCACTGAGGTCTCTGGCTTGCCTTTTCCATTTCCTTGGAAAAGGTGAACAAGATGTTAAATGAGTATCATTCTTTTTTTTCCTTCTTTTTGAAATGGGGCTTCTCTGCAGTTTTTGGAGCCTGTCCTGGAACTTTTCCTGTATACCAGGCTTGCCTCGAACTCACAGACATCCATCTATCTCTGCCTCCCAAGCGCTGAATGAGTATCATTCTTAATAACACCTCTGCTTATGAGTTCCAACTCCTTATGCCCTTTTCATTAGGTAATTTTTATTGTTTTTAAATTGACTTTTTACAGGTGAGAACATTTCAGGACTGTTTTGTTTTGTACTCTAAGATTTTATACACATTATCTAATCCAAAAAATTGTGAGTGAATCCTTTTTTGACAAGGGTTCACTTGTTTCAGTATGTTCTGATCTTCACCCAGACCTCTCTTTTTCTCTTTCTCTATATATCTCCATGAATGGCTTTGCTTAATCTTATATTAAAACCTTTCTGAATAAACCATGCCTATATATATAAATATATGTGTGTGTGTGTGTGTGTTTGTGTGTGTGTATGTGTATACACACATTTGAAATTGTATATATATATGTATATATAATAGATAATACACACACATATGAGAAACTGTTATTGCTCTGTGTAGCAGTTGATACTTACTCTTAGCATAGTTGAAGTGCTTGCCCGTATTACTCTATTTTCACTCCAAGGATTTTGCAATTTCTTTTAGCTTTAAGTTTTATCCATTCATAAGTCCATGTATGAATGTGTAGCTACCTGCGGTGTATGCCAAGGGAGTGCAGGGGCCTAAAGATCATAGAAGAAGGCATCATATCGTGTGATTCTATGGCGATTTTCTATTGTCCAACATGTGTGGTTGGAAGAGATCTACAGCTTTCTACAAGAGCAGCGCGGTCTCTGTTGAGCCATCTCTGCAGGTCTGCGTAGCTTTGAAGTTTAGACTTCATCCTGTTTCTCATAGTGCTCATCTCCCCAGCTTCCTTTCATGTTCTCCCACTTTCCTTCCCTTTCACCATTTTTATTGAAGCTCTACTTCTTCTCTTTGATTTTACACATTCAGGAATTCATTTTATTCACTTTTGCAGATCTACTGTAACCTTATCATTTTATTAACACAATATTTAAAACCCACTTTGGTTTTCACGTTGGTGACAGTTATGAAGAATCTCAACAAGTTGAGAACTTTTACTTATGTAACAAGCCCATTCAGTCTGCAGTTTGGGGACAATTTCTCCTGCTTCATATTTGTATGCAGAAAGCACCAATTATTTAACTATTCATGTGAATGCTTTCAAATATATTCTTCTTATCAGAATATATAGAAATAAATAGATGAAAAATTTACACAGTGAAAATGCTCTGAACAGTCGATTTTTAGAAGAAATGTATGCATTTTTAGAATAGTAATTTATCATAAGACATAATATGTTTGATTGATTGAGCCAAGATATCATCTTGCAATTTTTTAACATTTCAAAACCCTGAGATCTCCTATTGTGCGTATGAGAGCTGGGGCAGAGTACAAAGCAGCCTGGAGCTGAAGTATGTTCCTATTAGCTACATTTGTAAGATAACTAACATTTCACATTCCTTGGAGCTTGAGTTGGGATGAATGTGGGAAGACTTTGCAGAGAAACTTGGGGTTTATTTGTGAAGCATCTTATATTAAAGGGGGATATTTACATTCAAGATCTGGGAGACCAGACTCAGCTTTCCAGTAGGTGGCAATCTTCCACCAGGATACTGTCATACCAGGGTCCTTAGTCAGATTTGGGATGTGACTCTTGCTAAAATGACAGGAATTCTGACCCCGAAAGTCCAAACTTTCATAAAAAAAAAAAGTGCGCTCCTCCTTGTATACTAAATATTCACTGTTCTGTCAAGTTGAAGTTCAGCAAATCCACCTTACTTCAATGAATAGCTCTTGGAGGGCATTTTATCACAAGTTATGAAGGTATAACTATATTAGCATAACATTTCCATCATTCTTCTCAAATTACCATGAACCACGTAGTAGAAAATGCTTTTTTGCCAAATGTCCATTTATAGCATTTTCAAAAGAGTCAATGAGAACCTGTAAAATGTCATCACCCTTGCAGCAGGTTAAAGGCAGGAGAATTATGAGATTTTTGTGGTCTATATCTGAATTCCCACCACATTTATCACACCTATTAAGGAATTTTGAGTGCAACATTTTGAAAAATATTGTGAAAAGCATCCAAATGGTTTCTCAGTGTGAAGTTCTAAAGTGTCTTTATGAGTAAAGACAACAATGTTGTGCTTGCCTTATTAGAGAGAAAAGCATAGAGGAAGAGTTGATAGACTGTAGCATCATAACTTTGTCATAAAATTTTCTAGTGCTATGTTATATTATCATTTTGCTACACTTAAGTGTCGCTTTCTGGCAGCAACCTCAGAATAAACTACCTGAATCATTTGATCATTCACCATTTTGTTATGTTTTGTATTAATTCAAAATAAACTTAGAATTTTATTATTTGGAAGGATTTAAAGATTTATTTTCACCAATATCATTTTTATTTATGGGATGGCATGTGATACATGTAGAGATTATGTAGCTCTTTTTGTTTTATTTTTTTAAATAAAGCATTTCTTTGCAACTGAGGTCAACCAGGAATTTACCAGGGAGCCCAGGCTTCTCTAAAACTCATGAGCCTTCTGACTTAGCTTCTAAAGTGCTGGGAATATCCATGTGGTTTCCTATGCTGACTGCATTGTGTACTACTTAAATCAAATTAAACATCCTTATCTCTTCAAACAATGATTATGTCTTTAAGCTGTAAACATCCAAAAACCATCTTCAAGCTTTCAAAATGCATAGCACCTTACTGTTGGCATGTGATCATTCTACTTTGCAATAGCATATCAAAATCCATTGTCCCTGTTACTTAGTGCACAATAATCAGCTGTAGTTCAATACCCATTAGAAAGCCTTTTCTAGTCTCTCCCCAAACCAACTTTGCCATTCACTTTTAACTACCATTCTTCTCTTAATTTCTATAGGAACAAATACCTTGGATTCCACATGGTAGTGAAATCATGTGGTGTTTGTCTTTCGGTGCTAGTTTCTCTCTTATTAATACTAATCACAGCAGATTATCATAGACTTCATCCATGTGATCAAAAATGGTACACTTTGCACTACTGCAGTTGAGTTGTATTCCATGTTGCACATGTATCTCATTAAATTAATCTCTTTATCAATTAATGATCATTGAAGCAATTGCTTCATGCTTGGCATTCAGCTTCATAACTGTAGTCAGATCGTGTGGCATCACTATTCCACAGTGATATGTTCTTCTTTACTCTGAGTGGAAGCCTTCTTGTACTTGCTTGCCCTATTGTCAAATGTGATCATTTTTAGCCAAAACTGTGTGAAAGTGACTCCTGCCACTTTGGAAAGAAACATCACATCACCATTATGATATTTCCTTCTGCAGCTCCCCTATCAACCTCTATCTTTGGGTGATGTCTAAGTGGGAGAAAAATCCTAGTAACAGCAGATACGAGGCATATACAAGGCATACATCTCTGTGGTTTAAGGCCACTGAGGTTTTGGATCTGTTTGCTAGCTTGGTATAACGTATTCTACAATTTAGAGAGCTCTCAAATTTACTAACATAAGTCGTAAGATATTAAAGTATATTTTCTAGTTACCAACCCCCTTTTTAAGATAGGAATTACCTACAATACATAGCATATCAAACCTGGCAAAGTGGTAATCTCAAACCGTAAATATATTTTCTTAGTATAGAGAAGGTAATTGTAATTGTAGTTTCCCTCCTGAGAATAAAGTCTGAATTTGTAATTAGGCAAGACTCAGTTTTTTTTTTCCTGGAAGGTTTGAGAATCTTTTAATAAATATTATTTTAAATCATGATCAGAAAAACAGAGATTTTCCTATAAAAAACATACAAAAGCAATATACCAGTGAAGGTAAAACATAATTATATTTGGTACACAGCTAGAATAATGCTGGTTATAGAATTACCCACCTAACGGTTTATATACAACTTCTCAGATATATGAATTTTTATTGATAACCAGCTTTCCAAGAACAAATTATGGCATTATTTGAAAAGTCAAAAGCTTGATAATTCCCAAGAAATCCAATATTTCTGTCTTGTGTTTAAGCAAAAATGCATGTCTTTATTTTAAAAAAAGAGAAATGCATTTAACCATCAGAGAAAACATTTCTTTCATAATGACTTCTTAGCAATACTTATTTGAAAGAGTAATTGCAAATGTTACAATTACTTTTATTCATTAAATAAACTTGTGGTATTTGTGAATAGATCTCTAACCTGAAGTCTAGTACATTTCATTAACAAGAAAAAAGTAAAGAGTTGGATTTAGTATCTTGATAACTAATCACCATAATATATGTTCTTAGTTTGTGCTGGGTATTTAAACCCTGTTTGATTCCTAATCTGATTTGATTCCTAACCAGTCATTGTTTATTAGAAAATACACATGATTTGAATGTCTGATATACATTCAAAATAAAACATCTTTAAATTCTTAGCTCCCCCCTGAATGGTAGAGCAATTCATGTCAATGATTACTTAATGGCTTTTTACGAATCGAACCAAGAGTTCTCAAGTTTATGCTGCTTTGGAGAACTATGTGTTATTAGGGATGATTCAGAACAACCAGGGATATGTTGACTATGGGACAGATAAAATAGTATTCACTCATAGAGAATAAAAAAATTATTATTTGCTATTATTATTTGCTTAAGATGAAATATTTCATGTAACAATATACTGTTGCAAATATATATAATATAATGTTTGAAACTCATTAATTACTATGCCCTGCAAATAATGATTATAAGCAAGCCAATTAAGTATATTACAATAATAGCTTGTAAAGTAGGGGCTATCAGAAGGATATGGTTTGCTACCTCAGTTTTCAGGATGTGTTGGTGCTTTATTTAACATGCCATTATATCCTAGAGGGTATAATTCTTTTTTAATGGATATGCTCAGTTTTCTTGACATAGAAATTAATAATATATTTTGTTTTCAAGTATATATGCTAGCAATTTACATAATGAAAATTTATAAAATCTATTTTTATTAAAGGATGCTTATGATAATTTTGTTTGAGATTTTACACTATTTTTTTAGTTATTATTTTTTAAGAAGTCATATGAGTACTGTATTTATATCTTTCCCATTTCTTTCACTCTTCCTTTGAATCCTTCCCATATCCATCTGAGAATTTAGAACATTCTATTCTTTCATTACTATTCTACCATGCATACACACACACACATATATCCTACTAAATCCATTTATTATTGTTTATATGTACATGTGTTTACAGCTGACTACATGGGATTTATAACTTGTTAAGGAACTTATCCCTGGAGAAATGGATCCTTTTTGTAGTGGCCACTGATTGCCTGTATTTCTTCATCTATGTGTGACATCTCGTGAAATTTCCCCAGTTCATTTTTTTCAAGTCAAGTAGTGTTGCCATCATGTAGGTCTTGCTTAGACAGAAATAATGATGAGGTCTCGTGGGTATAGCTTCCCTCTCATGTACAGGAGAAACTAGCAACAAGTGTCCTGATTTTCTGGTTCTTAACAATCTTTCTGCCCCTTGTCCAAGAACTGATCTAGAAGTCTTCTCCCTGAGAACTATCTCTCATAGTACCAGAAGAAGCTACATTAACCACCAAGGGAGAAACACAATCAATATTACTATGCAGATGTTATGTGCATGCATGAATCAACATGGAAAGAGATCCCTAAAGTTACAATAGTAGTGTTTTATAGCCTGGTTGTAGCAACAGCTGTGGGTTTATTTGCTCAACAGAAAGAAATCAGGCCTTGAACTGAAAATGTAAATGACCAGGAGTGAGTGGGGCCATAGATCTTGAAGGAGAAACTACTCTTGCCATTATCCTAAAGTAGTATAATTTCTACTATCCTAAACCGGTATAATTTCTAGCTGCATTCAAGTATGTGTGCCTATACTTACAGATAATGGGAGTTCCTGCCTCCTTATCAAACACTCTTTTTATGATGAAGACGGTGACTAGTAAAGAAAACCACAGCTTTTCTTTGGTCTACAAGAGCTAGTTCCAGGACAGGCTCTAGAAACTGCAGGGAAACCCTGTCTCGAAAAACAAAAACAAAAAAAACAAACAAACAAACAAAAAAAAAACAAAACAAAAAAAAAAGAAAACCACAACAGGTCAAAGTGCAGTGCACAACTAGGATTGACCATGGGGCACCAAGTTCCAGTTGGTATAGTGCTTGCAAAACTGGTCCAAGATTTTCTCAATTCTACACTATACCATGCATTCTGTATTATTCACATTTGGCAAAACTTCCTGATAAAAATACACACACACACATATTGCATTAAAAGAGGCAAATATGAAAAGCATAAAATCTGTTTATTTATTTTAAATATATTTATATTTTAATATTGTAAATTATTATCTATATTAAGAATATATAATATTTTGTTAAAAATTTACACTCTATTATACAGATAATGTAAGCTTCATTAAATTAACAAAAATTTAATTGTTGTCAAAATATGAAATTACAAAATTAGAATAAATAATTTAATTTTTAAATTTTTAATAATTAAGCATGTTGGTGTCTGTAGAGTTTATGGGATGAGTCTATCTATGACACCATTATAATAATCAGGTATATTAACATTTTGGACTGAGAGTACAAAGAGGAAAGTGTTATTATTTCTTAGCAGGTATCTTGCAGTATCCATCAGATAAAGGTATAAAGAGTCTTCATTACTAATCAGACTCAGAGGGACCAAAATCAACATTAACCAAGCCATTACTAGAGACAGACTTCTCCACCAGAACCATTGTAAATACTCTCTGAGATTCTAAACTGACAGCCAATGGGACTCAGCGTAGACTACAAACAAAGAAGGGAAGTTCTTGTAGCGATTTAAACAGTTAGCTTGGTACTGCACTTTCCTATGTGATGCTAGAGAATGCTATGAGCTCATGGTCTTGAATAGTAGGTATGTGTGTCCAGTGTTTAACATTCTTCATAGTTTGGCATCAATCAGATGATTTAATTTACTGTATTAAATTAATTAGGTTTAGATCTTTACCTTATATTTCTTCCTTAATAAATTATGCTTTGAATATGTGTCTTTCTCCCTGCTCTTTAGCATACGTCAAAAATACAGTTCTCTAATTCTTGCCTTACCCAATCTGTGTTCAAATATTTCCCAGGCCCCATGTAACTGATGTGTTACTAACGTATACAAATATGCTAATGTGCTTCATTTTTGTTTGAAATGAATTAACTATGTTGCTTATAATTTAACTGAATGTATGCCAGAAGCAAAATTTAGATCATTAAAAAAAATTAAGAATTAAAACAGATTCCTGGATTTAGCCATCTTTTGTTAATACTTTTACTTATTGTTTGAATGAATTTATGATGCATGAAGAGTCCCTGGAATGCTTAATATATTATCTGACACCTTTCAACACTGTCTTTTTCTTGTGTACCAGTGGTTGTTCCCAGCAGCTTGTCAGCTAAGGATTAATATGCAGAACAGCAGCACAAGATCACAGGACAATGCTCTCAAGTGCCAGAAGTTACCCAAAGCACAGTGTTCTGTCATTGCCAAAGTTCAATGCACATTAGGTTGTCGTAACAATATTAAAAATAACATCTATGAATAGAAGTCTGAACAAATGAGTCAGAAGGATGAAGCATAATCAGGGTAATTAGATACAAGTTTATGGAATCAACAACAGTGGAAAAAAATGGCACAAAGCAATCACCAAAGGACAAGATCGAAAAAGGCAGTGTGCTAGACCTGGAAGGCACTGTCCACCTGTGACATGAGCCTGGGTAGTGGGAGTAGCAATTTAGGGTAAACTGACAAAGGAAAAGCCAAAAAACGTAGTGAAAGGTGTTCTGTACCAGATAATACCATACAGAAACGGACTGAAATGGGGGATAGGTCTAAGAAAGCTGTATGAGCAAAAGGGAGCATTGAATAAGAACACTTCCTGGTGACGTTTCATTCAACAAATTGCATAAGAAAGACTGTTTAAGAAATAGCATCCATTCTTATTCCTTGCCTTTACTTGCAGCTCACTGTAATGGATTGCTTCTACTCAAACTCAAAGAGCCATTCCCATCTGTGGCTCATGGCCGATCATCACCTGCCCACTGAAGCAAAGATGGAGATGCTATCATACAATTGGAGTGCCCTTATAACTAAAGTATTTGAGCAATATATTGGCTGACAAAGTCTGTGACCTCACTGGTATTTGGGTGTGGCTGTCCCATGAGTTTGCCTTCACATTCCTAACTGCAACCTTTCCATGACGTGGCAATGGACAACCTTCAGTGAAATTTATACTTTTGGAAGAAGTGAATTTAAAATCTCAGTTAATTTGATTGGAGGGCAGAACTCTTTATTTGATGTTCTCTGGAAACTCAGAGATGGGTTTTACTCTCTTGGGAATAGAGAGAATCTTGAGAAAGTCTTGAAAATGATATATTTGAGGACAAGATAGTACAGAGAGAAGTCTTGAGTCACAGAGTTTTTGACCCCTGCTTCAGGCTTTTGTGCCCTTCCTGAAAGTACAAGAAAAATAAAAAAAAAGGAAACACAAATTCTCAACATAGTCTCTCATTTTTAGGTTTTACCAGTTACATGTAGTTCTCTTTTGATACAGTGTAACCTTTTATCAGGAAAAAATACTTTTTCGAAAAAAACCTTAAATTTAACACAAAATCTAATTCCTTTTGCTCCTATTGAAGCCTGGGAGAGTGTGTCTTTATTAGAGTGCATTTCTACAAAGAGATAAACATTTTTTAAAAAGAAGTATGAATGGAATCCAGGGTAAAATGCATCCATTTGTGCAGTAAAATAGCTTTTACTGAAGAAAATGGCACAAATTCATCATATGGAGAAAAATGTCATCTCTGAGATGATTTTTTCAAGACCCAAAATGTAGAACATTTAATATATTAGCTTTTACCTTCTCCAAATCTGTAACATTTTAAGCCAAAGGATCATTTTCAGTCTCTTAGAAAATATCACCAATTAATTGTCCTTATCAATATAGAAATCATCTAAACCAGTTCAAAACTATCTGTGAAGGGTCTTCACAAAGTAGGGGCTTTGAAAATGATGGCATGCAACGGGTATTTTCTTCTGCAATAATTTTACCAGAGCATTTCAATTATGCTTTGCACAGATAACTTGCTCATTTTACAAAATAGACTTTCATCTCAGTCCTGCTCGCTGTTTGTCCTTCTTGTGCTAACTGCAGCTCAACATGCCATGACATCCCGCTAATAAAAGGGCAGCTGTCACAAGGGAGTAAGTACCAAAATCAACAATTTGCATAGTGAACAAGGTTTATATTATGGTGGCTCATGTTGCCCGGCTTGGAACAATGGGATGAACACTCCCTTATGGCCTCCGCTAAACACTAGACATGTGGCCTTAGAAAAAAGAAATCCCCTGTCATCCCACTTTTTTCCAGGGCTGCTTTGTCAGTTCACAGCAAGGGTTTGACTTCATGCCCTGGTCTCTGTCTGAGAGGAAGTCCAGCTCAATTCAATTTGCATCCCTCCGCCTTTTAGTAATGAAACAGCATCCATCTGAGCAGGCACCAGGATAATGCAGAGCAGATGTCAGAGTTTTGTCTAATTAGATTCTGGGAGGCCTGTTTGCTACAGTAAATGTGCGTGCATTTGCTTATTTCACACTTATTTCACGAACAACAGCTCAGTAAGCACAAGATACAAATGAGTACAGGTAGACGGCCTCACTTAAGATCTAATTACTGTACACTAATCATTTTAATCCACTTACTATTTTCTATCACCTGTTTGATTAATTAAAGGTAGGCTCTCTGATCCAAGAAACAATTCTTATGGAAAATAATTTCCTTCCTCTTGTCCTCCTATGACTTTTTTCTTCCTTCTCTTTCTTCCTTTTTTTTTTCTTTTTTTTTTTGCAGCAAATTACTGGGAAGTTATTATAATCCCACAAACTTAGAATTAATTTTAGACTCTAACTAAATATTCACTGAAAATTCCAATATCTATAAGACAACACTTTTGGTTCTACTCTCAGATTTTTCAAAATATATATTTAGGTTTTGGAAAACATTTTCAAAGGTTTGTGTTATATGTCTTCACCCCTTGGTATTTATCACCCCACCATTTTTTTCAGCGAATTACCTTGGTTAGATCTGTCTTGTGTCTTGTCTAGTTGAAAAGTCACTGAAAAAAAATGTAGGATTCGGAGTTTTGATGATGAATCTCAGTTCCATCCTTGTTTTACCAATTGTAGTGTCTGAACTGTTCACACCCAAACATACTCGCATGTACACACACACACACACACACACACACACACACACACACACAATCTTGGAACCTTGACTGAGAGACAATACAAACAGTAAGATAGAAAGTTTCTGCCTGGGAGGTTTATTTCCTTCTCTTGCAAATCTTCTCCTGGACTCCATGCTCCCTCAGGTACCGTACATTAGGACCTTTGATCCTCTTAGTCAGTAGTTGGCAATGGATATTTAAATCGATTTCTTGACAGTAGCAGTTTAAAATGCATTCTAGAGTTCTGTAACGCTAAAGGTCTGCTCCTAAGGCTGTCTCATGCCCTCCTCATTTTAAAGCATTTAGCATGAGAGTTTTCGGGATGGAGTTGTATCACCCAGGCAGTGGCCCACGCATGCTAAGGCAAAGACACATTGCATTCACAAGTATCCAGATGTTTAATCTGGATCTTGGCTATGAGAGACATCCAATCCCCAGAACAGAAACCCTGTAGTCCTTCTAGGTAATTTGTATGCTCACTTGCTTATTTATCTTCATTCAACTTCACAGGTAAATCTTAAATCAGTTCCCTTTGCCTTTATGTCCCCAACCAGTCTTGGAATGGGTTTCTATTTGAAAAAGAGTAAAATCCAAGCCTGCTCTCCAGTCTCTCCTATTCAAACTTCGACAGTAACATGACTGTTTTTACTTGAATGTAAATACAATCAGCTAATTACTTATTTTGTCAGCATTGCTGCCTCTCTCTTGACTAGAGAATGAAATATGAAATCTGTATCACCTTTCATCATCTTCTCACGTATCACATTTCATGTAGCAGGATAAAATACAGTCACTATGGATTGCTTCTCCACGGCTAAACCAGTTGCTCTTAACCCTTTAAAACTTGAGATTTTACTTGCTTGCTTCCTGTAGGAGACTCAATGCACATCTCAAATATGTCCTCTCTCGTGGATGAAGTCTGTGGAGTACAAAGAGCAACCGTCCACGTTCTATCAGCTCTGGGATTGCATGTTATTTTATGATTTTAAAGAGGAAGAGATGATACTTCGGAGACTCAGAGAACCTGAGCAGTGGAGCCAATACATTCTTTTTGTTTACCGCACTAATTATGAAGGCCTAGTAACCAGACTTTAGCTGTGTAGGACACTATGGAAAACCTGTGTTGCTCAATCAATGAACATGTGATCTAGGTGTCAGGTAGCTAGTTTTCCCCTTCTTTGTTCATATTGTCACTGTTTTACTGGTCCATCTGATTTAAAAAACAAACATGTAGCTATCTGCTGTGCAAACATCTTCTGTCTCCCATCAATGTTCACTTCCTGTATCTTTGGCTGCTGACCCAGGAGCTAGTCTACTCTGCTAAATCAGTCACATTAATATTTCCTAAAACTTCCAGGTATTTTCAGTATTCTCTAAATTTCCATTCCCTCTAAGATGACAGATAAACACTGTTGCTTTTTCCTGGATCTGGTGAATCTGCCAATTCAAATAACACAATGCATTTCCTGGAACTTCACAGTTAGTAAGGTTGAATCCTCTACAGTCTTCTTCATTCTTGAACCCCCTGTCTGACTTCTTTTCTCTATGTGCTAAGTATAAACTTAATTTTCCTTTACTTTCTTGCTAAAATAATATTCCAAGTACCCCTTTATACCTTCTGTGGAATATGCTTACTAAAAATGTATTCTGTCTTGCTGTTTAGACATTAACCACCTCTTCCTCGAGGTGAATTTAGCTCTACTGGACAAACATTCTCAAATGTTCTAAACTTTCCCTTCCATCTGTTCTAAAATTAATGCTGAAACAGTACACAACTTAATTGATCATTATTCTCTATATAAGTAATTATTATAGTGATTTTTAGGAACAGTAAAATTCTGGCAACATAGTGAACAGGTTTGGTAATCAGAAAAAATATTTCAATTTCAGACTTACTAGTGAGTAGGTCCTAACCACAGGCAAATGTTTCAGCAACTTGTTTTGGGTTTTTCCTTCACAATATCTACATTCCGTCATAGATAAAACTAATATATTCTTTATTAGCATGGGAGATAGCCCAACTAACCCATTGCTCTGGTTACTCCTGTCCAAAGGAGTATTTCATAAAACTATCACATTTAGTATGTTTCTGGTCCCTTCGCAAATTTAGTTGAATTTTAAACTGAATAAAACTAACTCCTCCGGCCACTGACTTGTAATTTTGTTTTCTGTAGAGTAAAAGGCTTTTTTCCTCTGTCTTTGGTGGGGACTTTGAAGGCTTCAGGGAAGGGCTGGCTTCTGGGAAGACAGGAATAAGAGGTGAAAATAGTACTATAAACATATAGGAAATTATCAAAGAATATTTTTTTCAAATATTTAAATTTTTGTCAAAACCAACTAGCAAAATCTCAAGAAGAATTATGATTAATGTCTAGTAACCTTTCTAAAGTACAAATTACATATCACTTTTCTTATTTTTCTCAAAGTTATAGATCTCATGCTACTAAGTATATGTGATTGGAACCCACAGGTGTTTTCTTCTGCTCAGAACAGAATTCTTGACTATTGGAACTGCTTTGATTTTTGACTCCACAACATGAATTACCTCTGGCTACATCACCTCAACCACAAAACAAAATTTGTTGTGTAATTCAGATTGGCAGCTGGGCATTGTGAGTAGTTGATTTACCCTTTCCAGTTTTTTCTCCTTTCAACTGAAATAAACTAACATCAAACAAATTAGACTCATGAATATCAACAAATACCAAATTATGTGTCCTACCTTCAATGTTATCCTTCATATATCTGTGTATATGTGTATGCATGGAAGTTTAAAGTTGAGGCCTAAGACTTCAACGGATGAGGTGAATTACCCTGTTCTGTACAGATTTGGCTTTTGTTTTTCATTCCCAAGACTTCTTTGTATTATCCACTCGATTATCTAAAGCACAGGAATTTTTTTTTCTTGAAACTGACATATAATTCATATACCATAAAATCGACCCAATTCATGTGTAGGTAAGTTCAGTACATTTTAAAAACAATGTCATTTTTAATTTAACAATATTTTAGTTGTTGTTACCTGGAGAGCTTTGTTCATTAAAGGTCATTATCTTTTTACTTTCTTGATTAATTCTTTCCTTTCTGAAATAGTTGTTTCTCTATATTTCAGATTGTACATTGCACAATTAATTACATATTTACAATATCCTAAATTGTAAAAGTAGTGTTAGAGATTTTTCATTCTCTGTTACATCTTTTCTTATTACAAACGTAATACACATAGACACACTCACTATATATATATATATATATATATATATATATATATATATATATAAAACAGGTATTAAACAGGTAGAACCCTTTAGACCTAAGTCAGGCAGTCTTCACTTAATTAAATCAAGTACATTTGATGCCAGGGAGCACACTGTGATGGCTCCACATGAATGAACCTTTGGAAACAACTTTCCCCTATGGAAGGGAGCCAGCAATTATGTTTGTACATTTCTAAACAAAAAAAAAAATCTCAAGGAATTGCATTCTAAGATATTATTTTGTTTATTTCTCAGCTGGTCATTTAAGAAACCAAACCTATTCAAGAACATTCTATTTCCCAGCATACAACACAGTACAGAGGATGTTTCTAATCACATGCTCCTAAAATTGTCTTTTCTGGTACTGTTCACAACTGGAAGTTTGTTTCTTAAATGGTTGTTTTAAAACCATGGATTCCTGATTGTTCACTTCTCGAGGGAAAATTAGCATGAACCTTCTTGCCATTATGACTTGATATTACTGTACTAATGAAAAACAGGGGTGCTTTATTTATAATGGCCTTGGGGTCAATTATCAATTTATCATCATGTCCTGCAGATTTAAAGTAAAATATACTGCCAGTATAACCAGGGAACAAAATTGACATTAAGTAGATTCTCTGAGTTTGGACTTAATAAAAAATACAAAGAGTGCTGCCTAAAAGGTTTCTCCAACTATAAATTCTATTAGGTAGCTTTTAATACAAGGCAGTGGGACACTGAACAACTAAATTACAGAGATTTTTGTACGGCTGTTTTGTGTCTCATGCACGTGACCAGTTTTAGGATGATATTCTAATTTACAGAAACAGTATTTCAAATCTTGGCAATAACACAGAAGCTGCCTATGTTTTCACCGATGTCAGTTCTGTAGACTCCGAAGTATTTATTTCAATATCCGCTTATTTTCAGAGGGCATTCTGCTAACTGTAGATAATTGATTACAAAGACATGTGGAGCTTCGTGTTCCAAAAGAACCTAACTCCGTTTAATTGGCCACTTAAACCACATACACCTGACTCAGATCACCTGGTCTTCCGGTGGTCCCAAAACAGCACAGGATTTTGTAGTTTAGCACCCATGTTAAAAGCACTAATTCCCATGTATGTGCATCTATCCTCCCTGGGAGTCAGGTCCTGATACTCTGGGAAATATGTCTTCCATGCTATGATTTTTACACACAAACATATGGACACCAAGAGAATGTGAAACATGTGAGGATGAAATTAAACCAAACATTCGATAAAACTGAGACTCCGGGTTGTGATATTTGAAGACGACAGAATTCTCCCGATAAGTCTTACCTAGCAGCAAGGGCATCCTTGCTTGGTCTGAGTTCAATGGCTCAAGCATCACGTAGGACCACATTGATCAGTGTGTAAGATAGCATAGCTATAGAAAGTTCTTATTTGCAGGGAAGGTTGTTTCAGAGACCTCTGCTCTCGAAAGCCAAGGGCCGTGGCTTCAGAGTATGGAGCCTGTGACATCTTTCTCCTAAGAGGGACTGGACTTCAGAGTACCCATCTAAGCAAATATGGAAGAAATAAAATCTACTGTTGTGAATTTCAGAATTTTTAAGTTCCTACTAAAGTAGGAAAAAGTATATATTTATCTCAAAACTAAGTTTCTTACAGTCTCATATTAACTTAAATAAAATTGATATGAATAGAATATATAAGCCTGGCATTGGAATACAAATTAATTGTTGAATTTTCATACTGACATTTAATTCAATTATATGTATTAAAAATAGCTTAACGTCACTAGCTTTTGGTTATCTCTAGAAGTCAATTTGTAGCAATGTAAATTTTGAAGTCATATTAATATTGGAGTAAAATAGTTCTCTTCTAGAAAAAAAAACAAATTTGTATCATTAAATCACTTGCAGTAATACATATTTTAGAATGAGCAACTAAATTTTTTAGGTCATCTGGAAAGTTGATGGGAAAACTCTAGTTTATGTAAACAACCCAGATAATTTTCCTTCCCTCCTTTAGCACAAGTCCACTCCTGAGGAAGCCTCTTTGGGTATGCATATCTATTCCTGTTTAATGTGCTTTTTCACTCTTCTCTCTAAAAATGAATCTCCTTAAAAACAATAACAGTAACTGACTTCCCTATGAAAGAGGGCTTTGTATATTTATTCAAATGACAAGACAGTGTCCTTTGAAGGAAAGGCATTACCCACTGACCACTTTCAGTCTGTTTCCAGACTTTGGGTGTACTTATCCAAAGAGCACCAACAGGTTGCCCAGAGCAGGCTGGGTTGCTGCAGCTACACTGTAGAGCCACCTCACAGCTTCCTCAGTACCCTGTCTGGGTAGTTGATGAATGTACTTCAGGCAGGGCTTGGATAAGGCACAGTACAGTTTTCTAAACGGTGATAAATGACCACCTTTGTGTGAGATGGGTTAGGTGGGAGGGGCCACCCTTTGACAAGGCAGAAAATGAAATGATTACTATTGGATTCTATTGACTTGTCTGCTAAGAACAGTTGTGCCTCTTCCTAGAGGTTAATTGGACTTGAACTCAAGAAATTAAGAGGTCAGCTCAGGTCACAGTGACAGCAGGCCCACTTTCAACTTGCTGTTCATAACATTTGGCAGATGGAGGATGAATCTGGGAATTTTAGCCTTGGCGCAGTTCAACTTCTTTAAGAATAATGGTTTGTACACGTCATTCAGCAAACAACAGCTCTGAATCACCTTTAAAAATGAAACATGATCTCACATCCTACCAGGCCACATACTCAGTTATATATTTTCTTCAGACATTAAATAATGGAATATATGTTTCCATTGTTGACAAAGGTAGACACATTTGCAGAATACTTGCATAGAAGATGCTTTTAAGAAATGTGGACTTAAAATTATAGATGCAGAAATACTTGGACGTAACACAAACAAACATATATTCATACACACACACATATATATGTATATATGTATATAGTGAGAGGGATATATGTTTGGATTTTACAAAAAACAAAATGTTAGCCTTTTTTAACACAAAAAGTATAAAGAAAGCATAGTGAGATATTCCACAAAAGTCTCCAGTGAGTCTGTCTAACCTAATACTAACTCCCTGTCCTCTTACTGTTCAATATCTGTTCATACAGGTATATTCCTATGTTTCACATTTTAAAAATGAGTTTGTAAACACTACAGTTATGTTGTTCCCTGTTCCCTAAAATGACATGCAAATTTAGTCCCACAAGGCTTACTTCAACTTTGGGGTTCTTTCCTTGGTTCCTTTAACTTCCCAGTCATGGAACACTCGACGCTTCTCCATGGGGGCACCTGTTTTAAGACTCATCTACCAATGAACACCAGTGGGAAAAAGCCCAGAGGGCCTGGCACTGGGACCAAAGACATGGGGCACAGGTAGGAAGATTGTCACTAGGGATGAACTGGTCATGGGCAGCCAGATGGTGAAGAGAAAGGGGGAAATCATCTAATCATTGGAGTTGCACCAGCAGATGTGAAAGCAGGGTGGCTTGTTGGGACTGGGAGAGCAAGCCTTGTTAAACTTACACCTTAGGAATGCTCGTTAGTTCTTTTTAACTCCACACACAAAAACGCCATTATTAAACCATAACTTTCCTTTTTTTGTCTTACCCAAAGATTTCATGTTGTTATCACAGCATAACGTATTAACTTCTGACCCCCAACCTCACCCAGCTTGGGTTTTCCTCTTTGTTGACTTATGCAGTTCAGTTCGGTTTTTGTTGTTGTTTCATTTCATGGTTTAATTTAAATTCTATATTACTCTTTCCAATTATAATTTTATCTACATATTTGTAATAATTTCATTACAACCCTCAACATGCCCTCTATCACTTTTTACAACTTGGAGATTATGGTGGAAAATTCTGTTTTTTGTTTGTTTCGTTGTTGTTGTTCTTTTTTAAAGACTACTATACTGAATCTTCGGGGGTTTCACATCATATATCCCAATTGTACTCACCTCCACTTCCCCCCATTTTCCACCCTCAGCCTTATTGCATCCCCCTCACAAAACAAAATAAAACAAAATGAAGCAAGCAATAGCAGAAACAAAAACAAAACAAAACTAATAAACCATAATAATGACAAAAAACCTACACCCGAAATCTCCGCTTCTCCATCTCTCCTGCCTCTCCATCACCTTCTCAACCATCCTGATGGCATTGGAGGCTTCAGTTTGTCATATACTCCTTTGCCCCAATAGCTTGATTGTAATCTGTTCATTACATTGAGTCATTGGTCTGGTTCAAGGCTTCTGGTTTTTGAAATACCATTCTCATTGGCTTTCACCGGAGCTCTTCTAGTGTATCCTGTGTCTCGAAAGTCTTGTGGGTATCATTCCATAGGACCAGTCCCTTCATGAGCTCCAGCAGCACCTAGATGATGTAGAAGCTAGGGAGGGCCAACTCAAGGCCCAAGGTCAGATCAAAGAGTCACTGCAGCCACCTGCCTTGGGTGCAGTAGCAGAGTCAGCTCCCATGCATGCATGCCCTTAGGTAGGTTCATCTTTGCCTGTGGGAAGGTGTGGGGGCCTTCTCCGAGTACAGAGGCCAGCTCTGTTGCTATAGTAGGTAGCAAGAAGTTTCCAACAAGGCCAGTTTCCCCAGGGTAGTGAAGGACAGACTGACTCAGTATAGCCTTGTTTCATCTTGCATGATTCCTAAGGTCTCCTGCGGTGCCACTGGCCACAGATATTAACACAGACCCCAACTGCTGGACCGTGGACGCAGACATGACCCTTGGCAGCAGCTTAGGCTCAGACGACATCCTGGCTCTGGGATGAAGGAATGGCCACTTAGGAGAGAACATATCTGGCGGATGTGTGGTTGCCAGACACCGTCAATGCCTCAGGTTGCAGCCTTAACCCTGAGCCTCTAAGTGACCATTAGTGGCAATGCAGGAACTGAACTTCAGATCAAATCCTCAGTCACAATAGGACCACAGACCCCAATGCTCCTTAGCAGCAGCTGGGTATGGACATCACCACTGACCCCAGCACAAGTATGACCTTGAGACACTAACTTAGCCCTTGAATTTGGGTGTTTGCAAGGCTTTTGATAATAACAGGAGTATCAGACATCAGTACAGACCCTGGCTACAATAGGGCCACTGACTCTGACATGGCTGCCAGCTGCAACTTGTGCCCAGATGTCGCCATATGGCTCTCAACTGCAGCTTGGGCCCAGACGTCACCTTATCATTGAGCAGCAGCGCAGGCTACTCAGATATTAGTGCATCCTGGTCCTTGGTCACAAACCCAAATTCAGGTTACTGGTTTGACGCCAGATTTATTCATGGGGCTTAGCGGCAACAGGAGTCACATACATCAATCTGGACCCAGACAGGACTTTCAGCGGCAGCCTGGGCCCAGGTGACATCCTGGTACCTTGTGGTAGTGCAGGCCACCCATATCTGTATGACCCCTCCCTGACTCTGCCCAAGCCGCAGACTCCAGCCCAGATCCTGAGCCTATGTATGGGCCCTAGTGGTAATCTATGCCACAGAATTCAGTGCTGACGCCTGCATAGGAACTTTTCAAAAGATTGTATACAAATAATTGAGAAACAAAAAAGTATTCAACATGTTTAGCATGCACACGAATACAAAATAAAATTACTATACGATTTCATCTTACCTCATGCAGATTTAAAATAGCCAGATTGAGAAAAAATAGTGACAGCGGGTGCCGACGTTGACGTGTGGATGTGGAGAAGGGGGAGCATTTTGGTGAGAGAGCAACGTGGCAGAGCCACTATGGAAATGATGGTGTAAGTTCCTTAGAAAGGTGAGAATCCACGTCCCACCTGATCCAACTATCCTTCTCTTGGGTGTATTTCAAAAGAACTCTATATCTTGCTGTAGAGGAACTGCCCATCCCTTTCATCTCTGCACTTGTTACCCCATTCGGGAAAGAGAAACATCTTAGATGTCCATCAGTTGATGAACAAATAATGCAAATGTGAAACATTCACACAATGTGTAGCATCCAGATGCTAAAGAAAATCAAGTTGTGAAATTTGCAAGTAAATGAATGAAGCTAGAAACAGTCATTCTGCGATAGGGTCAGCCAGAATCGTAAGGGAGGGGGGATCTGATGGAGCCATTCCTTTTAGAACTGTGTGTTCCAAGGTTTCGGTCTATATGTAGCATCTAGCTGAGAGTTTCTGAATTTGCTCCGATCTCCTGGGATCATCTCTGATGGTGATCGAGTAAGGTACTGATCTATATAAAAGTGAAGAAATTGAACACTGGCAAGGAAGAAACTATGTGTGTATTTATATATCTCTGCTCTTAATTATGGATATTTTGCAACTTGCTGCTTCAAGGTTCTGCCACTGTGGCTTCCCCTCTGTGATAAACTATAACCCGGAGCTGTAAATAACAAACCCTCTTTCGCCTCTGTTGTTCTTTGCCAGAATATTTTATCACAATGACATAAATGAAAATAGATCACTTCCCAAATATCAAAAATTCCTATCTTGTTTGTCCTATATTAGTTTACTTTTACTATTCAGTCACTTAATTAAGATTGAATTAGTAAACTGTTAAGTCCATTTCTTAAAGTGTACGTTAAAGAGTCAAATTAGCTCAATCACCAGTAAAACAAAACAGGAATATCTTAAGGCCAAATGCACTTTAAGAAATGATAAGTATGAATTAGGCTTTTAAAGAATAAAGTATTTCTTAATTATATCTAGTTTCTTAAGATACCGAGAATTCCCTTATTGTTCTAATGTTCACAGTATTTCAACAACTATATAACCAATGAAATGAATAGCCATTCAATTAACCAAGCATCATCAATGAAACATTATATGGAAATAGGTATAAACATAGAATCACAAGTATGGTCCCAAGCATGGAAGTTAATTTTTTTTTCTTTTGAACATCTGTGATATTGATTAATTATAGATTGTGAAGGTAAAAACTTTTAATTTCAAAAATATATACTAAGTAGAATACACAGGATTTCTTAACTACAACCTTCTGTTTTGGAAAAGAGAGCATGCATCTTATTATTGAAAGTGTTGCTTAAGTTGCCAGTAATGTCAGCAAAGTTTAAGAAATAAGTTCAATAGACTAGTGAACATGGGATTCTACATGACCTTTTGCCTGGAAAAATTCACTATCATGACTCTGTATTTAAACTCTCTAAAGCATATGTGCTCTATATTCCCCAAAGGAGGATTACATTCCCTTTGATTTTTGGAATTTATAGAATATTCTAAACCAAGTAGATGTGTAGCCTCCCCCAAGGAAAAGTTTTACAAACATCTTTTGCCAGTCTGTCACAATTAAATCTATAAAGACAAGAATAAGATAAGATACAATTATGTTCCTTTGAAGAGGTGAGTGATAAAGTCAAGACCAAAATCAAATACATTGCCTTTTATTTGTCCTAGAAATCCAGATCCTGCTCCCAAATGGGAGGAGTTTTCTGTTGCAGCATATCCTTATTTCAATATTGTGAGTGCACCCACTTTTTTTTGGCTGAAAGTCATTTTTCCCAAGAAAGCAAAAAGTCAAGAATCAACAATGCATTTTGCTCATCTTTTTCTCAATCCCTTACGCTTCTGCTTTTCTAGGGTAGATGCATTTTGTTCAAACACTCAGGATTTTTACATTGATTTTGGAAATATTTATTATGTTAATTAATATTAACTATCACTGGAAGACCAACCTATGAAAAAACGATTCTCTCCTACCTCACCTTTGTGGAGCAGACACCACTGATTACACTGCCATTCCTAGCAGCTGGATTTCAAATGTAATAAAGTATTAATGTAACTACTTTGACAGAGAAGGAAAATAAAAGGCAGTAGAAGCAATATCATAAAAAGATATTTTGAAATGCTCTTAAGTATACAGAAATGACAGTACATAAAATCTCCTAAAACATGATTATTTAAAAGCACTGAAGTATACAGAAATGAAGATATATATTTCCCATAAAAATTAATTCTGACATCTAATTTTCTTATGAAAATTATAATACTAAAAGTAGTATAAAATTGAGCCCATATCAGGATAACTTAAAAATCCATTGGGAAATGAACCAGTAAGGAATCTTAGTCATGTAGAGAACATGTGAAATATTTGAAGTCATTTGAAAGGAAAAAAGGAAATGCTTCTTATAGCAAGGCATTGCTCCTGTAACTTATAAATGGCACTCAATTCCTCCATCATAAATTATGCCTAATAAGGGCCTAGAGAGGTAGCTCAGATTAAGAGCATTGGTTGTTATTCCAGATGACCCAAGTTAAATTCTCAGCATCCACATGACAGTTCACAATTATCTGTAACTCCAGTTTCAGGGAGACTGATGTTCTCCCTTGGCCCACATAGTATACAAGCAAAACGCCCATGTACATATTTTTAATGGAAACTATGACTACCTAGATTCTAAAGGTACAGCTCTAAGCTTCCTAAAACATGACATTGAACAGCAGAAAAATGAACCTTGGGTGTACATTTTTTCAAGGAGTATAACTGTGGCACATGGATTCATACATGGCGAGATCTCCCAAGTTTCCAGGCCAGAAAGTTGTGAGGAGTGTTCTATTTCTTTTTCTAACAGAAAAGAGATCAGCAAAGACCACATTGACTGAATGACTGGGTAACTGAGCACATTTCTTGACCATCACCTTTCAGATGTCAGGCAGGTTTTGCTTTCTCCTGTGCAGAGAATAGAATCATGAGCTGATATAATGATATAATGAAGAATATTAATATTAAGATGTGCCAAGGTACATTAACACCTTTCCCAAAAACCTGTTCAAAAAGATTTGACACTTCCCTCCATTCAACCAGTCTTTAATTGCCTCAATAGAACAATACACCGGCATAAGCTGTTTATAGAGAAGGAATTATTTGATTTTTGTATAGAACTGGAACCACACTTAGATATTAGTGAAATTAAATTTCATAGAAGTGATAAGGTGAGCCATTATCCTGTGGGGAAATACCCATGACTATGTTGGTTAATCCAAAGGTTGTGCAACACCTAATTCATCACTACAAGAAGAGAGAGCAATTAGGTACATTTCAGTAAGTATAATTACTTGGAGGATTTCGTCCAATCATTTTCATTGTATTCATTTTAACTCTATTGTAATAAAATACCTTATGATAGGGAATGTGGCGTTCTAGTGTCTCCTTGGAATACTCACTCTGGTCTTGTCAGTGAAAAAATACATTAACTTGTTTTAGTTTTTTCATCAGAGACAAAGGACAGAAGTCCTATTTAGTGTTTATAAAGCTTAAACAAGACACGTACGCAAAATTTTTGTGTATTAAATATTCAATGTTATAGTAGTCAGTATCATATTCTTATAGATAACAGAAGTGACAACTTTTAAATACTTCTGTTAGAACTTGAAATTAGATTTAGGGGGCATTAAGATATGTCTCATTAGCTGATCTGAGTTTGCAGAAGCTCATGGTCGCTGGACCAATAGTCAGGGAGTCTGAATGGGACTGACCTAGGCCCTCTGCATGTATGTGACAATTGTGTAGCTTGGTTTCTTAGTAGGGCTTCTATCTGAGAGCAGAACCTTTCCCTGGCACTTAGCTGGCTTTTGGTAACCTGTTCCCAATGCTGGATTAGCTGGCCCTGCAGTACGGGGAGGCTCATCAAGGTCCTGTTCCTCTGACGTGGAATAAGGGAAAACTATAGAATCCAAACCCTAACCTTTTATCCTCCTAGATCCCTGTGCACTGCAGGGCTTGTGTTCAGCAAACCAAATGAGGTGCAGACTGCATAGGTCATGGAGGAGGGGGATGGCATGTGTTCAGATAGTGTACAATTTGAGAATTGAATAGTGGAGAGTATTGTTTTGAGCAGTTTTTCTACTCATGGGGAGACTCAGTCACCATGGATTGAACTGTATTCAACTCAATTTATGATTGAATTAAGTTTGACATTTTGTCTATGGGTCACTAGTAAATCTCCTCTGCCTGACTTTTGCAAATTTTCTGTTTTATGGAGAACATTTTCATTAACAATTTGGATAATGTTATTCTTGATGATTAGAGAAATGTAGTAGCAAATATTCAAAATGTTAATCAGTGAGACAGAATGCAGAGAGAAACCAAGGACAACGGCGATTAGCATGAACTCTACAGCATGGACGGGCTCACTGTGAGCCTTGTCAGTTTGGTTGCTCATCTTCCTGGACTTAGGGGGAGCTGGGAGGACCTTGGACTTAACATAGTGAAGGGAACCCTGATGGCTCTTTGGCTTGTAGAGGGGTAGGGTGGGGTATGGGTGGAAGGGAGGGGAGGGAAGGGGGAGGAGGAGGGGAGGAGATGGAAATTTTTAATAAAAAAATGAGAAAAAAACAAAACAAAACAAAAAAGAATACAACATTTAAAATAACTGTTATTTAACATTAGAACTTTTAATAAAGAATGTACTTCCTTACACGTCTTGTGCTTTACCACATGATTCTAATTTCTATGGTTCCATCTGCAAGAGATTAACCACAAGTAAAGACCAGAATTTTGCATATTGAATATTCTGAATGTGTTTCTATAAAAACCTGAGAAGAAAAAAAAAAAACAACGTGATTCTGGTGTCTATTATCACACCTGAATACATCTTAAACAGTCCTCTAAAAGAACTTACATTGTCTTGAAAGGATATGCCCTCACCCTTCTGAATATTTGAAAAACAAGCTAATATCAGAATTGTTGTGAACGCTGTCTCAGGGTCTCCAGTCTGACTCCTCACATTCTTTTGTGAATAGGTTTTGTTGAAAGACTTCCCGCCACCCCATCTCATGGCTTTCTATTTATAAGAATAAGAGAAAAACTCTTACAGCTCAGGGTGAATAAGGAGTCCACTTGGGTCATGTAAGAAATGTAACCCTTTCCTTATAAAGAAACCAAGCCAGAAATACCTCATTTTGCCTTATGATAGCAAACGTGCTTCCTTTTTACACTGAGCATGCATCGACTCTTCATAAAGCTTTATTTCTGAATTCTAGCGAGAAAGTTATTCTTAAAACAGATGCTGTGACTCAAGACTATAGAGCTGAGGTGGTAGAATTGCAATATGTTCAAGGCTAGCCTGGACTACAGAATGTGACAATATGTTCAAGGCTAGCCTGGACTACAGAATGTGGCATTATCTAAGCAACTAAGAGAGGCTTTACAGTACTTTTATGATGGAGAAAGTCATTCTCTTCAGTGTTTGAGCCACTTGCACCTGCTAATACCGAGTTTATGCAGAGTTCTGATGGGTAATTCTAACTTGGGGTGTTCAGAGACATGAGTAAACTTTATTTATTGTGTATATGTGAATGTATTTCCAAGGAAAAAATTAAGAACTTAATCAGTGGACTCAGAAAAGGAAAAGGCCTGGCCTCTGTCTGTAGATTATTTCTCACCCATTAACTAAGTGCAGGAAAGGAAGATTTTCCCTGTCCCTCACTGCTAAGCTGTGCACGGAACTTAACTGCATATCATGCTAATACAGGACTTGTAGGTCTTAGGCCAAAGATTGAAATCTGTAGCTATAGGCAGATTTAGCTTTCATGATTACATGTCTGATTCTGATTGTGTGACAGAAATAGATATATAGATAGATGATAGATGAAAGAATCATAGAGTTAAAATAAGCTTTTTTATTAATTTGCTATAAGTCTACTGAAATGGGTAAATTGAAAATAAAGAAGTCTCTTTGAAGAAAGTGTGTAATTATTCATTCAAACAATACATTTTAAGCATTATTCTTGATATTAAACATTCAAATATATAACTAAGGCATATGACTCATTTTTGTACAATATCACAAAGGTTGGAGAGTCATATGACTAAAATTTATCATTAATTTTAAATAAATCAAAGGAGAAAGACAGGGGAATATTCAGCAAAATGTATTTTTAAAGTCATAGAACATTATTTTATTAAGAGATGTGTGAGATTGCCTTGATATGAGTATTTTGAAATAACAAATAAAATAAAGAGAAAAATCTATACAAGTAGTGACACAATACTTGTGACATCCCAGTATATATACACATGTGTTTGCATGTCTACATGTGTGTATTGTGTGTGTGTGTGTACACATATGGTATACATTTAAAAAGGTCAACTTTAATGAGCCTTCCAATAATATGTTGACCCCATGGCTTTTATAACGTTATGTGATTTCTTCCCCTACAACTTGTTTTACCAAGAGAATATGAGTAAGGAGGTTTCTCTTCCTTAGATTCCACTGCTATGTTCTTACTACATAGATTAAATTTCCAGGTGGGGAGGTAACACTAACAGATTGATTACTAAAATCAAATGATGCAGAATGGGGTCGCTTCACTAAACAACCTCTGGGTAGTTGATTATCTTTGTTGACTCTCGAGATTCACCATTTGAGGGTCGTGATCTCACTGGAGTGCTGTGAAGATTACAGAACACTGTCCTGGTGAGGTACTTGAGATAATGATGATCCAGATGCACTTCCAACTTACTATAGCAAAATGAAGGCTTACATTCTCTGTTCTCACTTATCCTATGTCCTGTTCATAAAGTACCCTTTTCTTCCTCATCCAGCCCAACAACAAAGTCTCTCAACACTCAGCAATACTGAGTACTGGGAGTCTGTAGAGATATCAACCGAAGTGTTCTTCCTCTTCCTTGCAGGGTTTAGAAAACTCTAAACCTCAGGTTCAGGTCAAGGTTCAACTGTCTCTGATGGATTTCTGACACTAACAGGCAGGAGTTATTTATTTTTATTCATTATTTATTCTTTTTACCTTTATTCTTTATCTGTCAAGGCAACTTAAAATCATTCAGAAAATATTTATTAGTCAAAGGTTATTGTTCTGAAAATTATGTGTGCTAAAATACACTACTGGTAGAGTAAGATTGTAACTCAGAGAATATATACAAACTGTCTATTGGCAAAAAAAAGAACATGGGAAATACACAGGGAATGCATAGAACTCAGTGACAGTAACAAGAACAATGGCAACTAACTCAAAATGTGGTACAAATAGCTAAACTAATATCTAACTATAGCAGGTATATTAATAACAGAAAAGCTATAAAATGATGTTCATCCCACTAATAATTAAGAAAACAAATTGAAAGGTATTAGATGGCTCAGCAGATAAGATCACTTGCTGCCCTTACAGGGGAACCAAGGTTCACTTTCCAGAAGATTGACAGCAACTCACAACAGTGTGTAACTTCAATTCCAGGAGATCCAACTAAATGTTCTAACCTCTTCAGGTACCTGGCAGGCACATGGTGCTCATATATACATGCACGCAAAGCACTCATACACATAAAATAAATGACTCTAAAATTTAAAGCTATGATAAGATACGATCTCACTATTATTTTTAAAAGTATATAGAAAACGGTAAAGGTTAATGGGAACCTGAAGACATGAAAACACTTCTGTACTGTACATGAGAAATAAAAGTTACAGTTGTAGGGAAATCGTGAAAGATCACAAAATATTCAACATAACATGACTATACGATTCACTAGCTCCGTATCTGGCCATAGAACCCCAACACATTGAAGGTGGAGCTCAAAAAGATATCTGTCTGTCTGTATTTAGAGCAGCCTTGTTCATAACAGCTAAAAAAAGCTAAGAAACTTAAGTGGTTATTCCATGAATAATTGATAAATGAATATGAGAAAAATGGTTCATACAGAGAACCAATTGTATGCCTCCTTTAAAAGAAGAAAATTTAATACGTAATACAACATGGATGTGCCTTGAAGACATCAGCATGCAAGGGAAATATGTAAGGATCACAAAAAGGCCAATTCTGTATTACTACACTTTCATGAAATACTTAGAATGATATGCTAAGTCTTCAAATATAGAGACAGAAGTTGGAATGGCGGTTGTTGAGGATGAGTGTGTGAGAGAGTGTTACGTTTCTATTCAGTAATATAGCTAATCTTATAAAGCAAACATTTTATTTTTAGATGATGCTGGGTGAGTGTTTTTGGTACAACTTCAGAAGAAAATAATGCTCAAAGTGATTGATTATCTCTGTTGTGATTTTATTAAATTGTGTAAGAATACCTTTTGCTAATGGGCAAAAGTAGGACCCCTCAACTGGCTTAATAAAATAAAAAGCTGTTGTGTGTAGGAGCACACCTAGCAAAGCATAACACATTCTTGCAAAATCTTGAAGTTGACGGTAGTTTTGAGCCAACCAACTAGATGATGAATTGCTCAGTCCCTGACAGAAATGGAACGATTCTCTCAACTTGAGGAATTTTGGGTATGGATAATTTCTTTAGTGGTGCACAGAGGAAAAAACCATTCTTTGCCCAACACCTTGATTGTAGTCCCATGAGACCAGCACAGAGGAGGCAATGAAGCCACATATTCTCATAACCCTTCCCCTGAAAGAAGGCAAAATATTAGATTGTGGATTCTTTAGAATTTTTATTTTTTATATTTTTTATTATTAATTTTAGATACCAACCACAGTACCCCCTCCTTTCTCTCCCCCTCATCTCCTCCTCCACCATCTACTCTTCAGATAGGATAAGGCCTCTCATGATGAGGCAACAAAGTCAGCAGCAACAAGTTGAGGTAGGAACAAGATCCACAACCCTTGATCGCATATCAAGGCTGAGCAAATTATCCTACCATAGGGAATGGGCTTCAAAAAGTTCATGTACCAGGTATAAATCCTTGTCCCATTGCCAGAGAGAGTTCCCACAGATAGACAAAGTCAAACAAATGTTATTCACATTCAGAAGGCCTAGTTCAGTCCCAGGCAAGCTCCCCAGCTGTCTGTCCAGAGCTCATTAGCTCCCATTAGCGCAGGTCAGCTGTTCTGTGGGTTCCCCCATCATGATCTTGAGCACACCTTTTCTTTAATAAATTATTTTGCCTGTGCCATAAAATAGGCTCAAAAAAAGTTCAGAAAAAAATAATCTCATTCAGGAAAAGATTCTACTAAAAACTGTTAGAAATATTTCTTGCCTAGTAAATATAAGGTTAAAAAAAAGTTATTTAAGAACCCAAAAGTGTAATATTAGATATTTAAATGTATCCAAGAATGTTGTTACTACATTTTAGTTGTACTTTCCAGGTGAATTCATACATGCATACCAAATATAATTCATTATTCTTTTCATAACAAAAAAATCACCTGGTTGTATTTTAATCTGTGTATTATTGTGTTTTGGAGATAATGTCAGTATTTTCTTCTCCACTGGTAAACCTGAGACAGTTTTTAGATTTGAACAATAACTCTAACTACTCAGTACTCTGATACTTCATGTCTAACAGGGTGAGGCATGTGATAAAATGACTTCTTTTCTTTTTAAATAAAATATTTTAAATGAAAAAGTATTGTTACAATATATTCTGTTCATGCTTTTCTCCTCCCTCAACAACTTCCAGATCCTCACCAACTGTCAAAGTTCACTGCTTCTCTTTCTCCTTAAACAAGTAAACAAAACAAGAAACACACACACACCCCAAACAAGTCAAAATCAAACAAAAAGTCTTCAATACCCTTGAATTACCTTTGTTTTGGTTGACTACTCCTGTGCATTAGGACCAAAGCTCTAGCTAGTGTAGATAATATACCCAGTGAGATTAGATTAGAGAGAACTTTTTTTTTTTTGCCACAGGGAGTCAAATACAGATAGCTTTTAGGCTAAGCATTGGAGCTCATGTCTAAGTCCCCCTCTCAGCCCTGAGATCCTGTCGGATTTGAAAGTCTACAGGCCCTATGTTTGCTGCTATGGCATCTGGAGTTCTCACGTGCATCAGTCCAGCTGTGTCTGGAAGACACATTTTCCATTTGGTCACCCACCACCTTTGGTTTCCACAGTCTCTGGGTCTCCTCTTCTGAACAGAACTCTGAATCAGGACTAAAGGAGTTTGGTGAAGACATTCCATTTAAGACTAAGTACTCCAAAGTCTCTCACGCTCTTCACACTGCCGATTTGTGAGTATCTGTTAATTTCCATCTGATTAGAGGAGAGCTTCGCTAATGATAGTTGAGTGAGGCACTGGTCTGAGTCACAGCCTACTGTTGACAATGCGGGGAGGGGAGGGGATGAGGATGGGGCTGGGGGTGTCTCTTGGAGAAAGTCTTTCTGGGGATGAGAGGCAGAACACAAAGGAATGGAGATGGACTGGAAGCGAGAGAGATGTTTTAAAGGACAATACCAATAGAACACATGCAAATATGGACCAGGTAAAGATAAGGAGGCCTCAGCTTTACTCAAAGAATTAAGGAACTAAAAAACACCATCCTAAGTGAAATAACCCAGAGCCCAAAAGATGAATTTAACCCATTTCTATTAATCTGTGTATCACCATGAAGCGTGGCCTACTGGTAAGGTTCCAAGGCATCTGCCACCTTTGTAAGGTAGGTGGCATTTCCTTGACTCTGCCTAATTTCTATATCTCTGTTTGGATTTCCTACCTGGTTTTTCTCTGCTAAACCACTGCCTGAAACAACTATGATATAGAGATGAATACTTTGCATTGGTATAATCTTGGATTTTTTTGATACAGACTTAAGGTAGATTTTGTTATACTGTGTGTATGTATATTTCTACTCTTGTTTAAGTTATTATGCTTATACATCTCATTTAAAATTTAATGTTTAATTTAAAATTATGTATTAATAGTCATTTATAATAGTCAAACTTGTAGTTATGTTAGTTAGGTTTTCTAGATATACAGAGATATATTTCAGATGGATAAGTATTCTTCAAACCTTTCAAAGACTTACAGAATATGTCTTTTAAGATGTTTTAAAAAATTAGCATTTTCTCAATAGTGAGACATGTATGTTTCAGGCAGTACCAATTTACTTCAGAGATGATGGGCATTGAAAAAACTCTTATGGAGTTTGTAGTCATTGTGGCAAGATTAGTCATTTGGGCAAGAAACTTCTCGTGCCTGGATTGCTTGATAATATGGTTTATGAACTGAAGATATAGAAGCCACAGAAAAATGACTTCTGAACTTTCCAAAATAAGGTGAGACAATACTTCAGGGTTCCTGCTCCAACAAAGTAACTGCCAGATATTCTGCAAGACACAAAAGAAAGCAACTGATGAACTTTGCCATTACAAGGTAAAACACCCTTTCAAATTTCCTGCTTCATGGAAAAGTCTACCTGATACTATGAGCCTGTAAGCTGAAGAACTTTGGATGGCTGTCCAGCTAGCATGATTCCTCTGTCAATTCTAAAGTTTTGGAAGTTGCTTGATAGTTGTTTACTCAAATGATCTTATTTCCCTTCTCAGGTCTTCAATGGTATTGAACACTAAATAGTTATAGTAACTTTCCTCTTATGACTTAGACAAGCCACTTCTAATACAAGACTTAGACTCCTAAGATAGGATAATTATTTAAACATTTATCATATCTTTCTCTCTTGATATTGTTTATGTTGATTGTAATCTTAATTTTTATACTTATTTCTTTTATTGTATACAATTTTGTATTAGGCTTAAAACTCTTATTTAGACAAAAGGAGAAGGTGCTGTGGGAACTCCTTCAACCAATGGCCTTTAAGATACCAGCCCACTTGGATGTGGTCTCTATAAATACCAATGTAAAACTTGTGAGCTCTCTCTCTCTCTCTCTCTCTCTCTCTCTCTCTCTCTCTCTCTCTCTCTATCTATCTATCTCTTTCTCTCTCAGCTGCTAGATTCAGTTCCTGTTCCCCACTCATGCAGAGGACTGTGTTCTGTGAATCTACCCCTAAATAAAGAACCCTTTGTTATACTCAGTTTTGAGCTAGAGTGGGACTGCTTTATAGAGTCCATCACAAAATACCATGGAATTAAATATTGTCACTGAGCCCCAAGACTGTAAAAGGACACTTCATCATAAGAGCTTGCACTTTTTTAAGACTGCTGAGGCTGTAACCAACCTACCCCAAGACATCCAGTTCATGGAACCTGTAAGATTATACCTCTAAACTTATGGTAAATTGCTCTGCAATTACAACTAATATACTAATATGAGATTTTACTTCTAAATTTTTCAGTTTTATTTCTCTCCCATGTCAAAAGATCCTGGAGGTGAGAAATGTAAGACAGATGCCTGATTTCTGTCATCAGCCTCCTCAGTGTGTGGCCTTGTATGAAAAAGTGGGAGTTTAAAATGCAAACATCAAATCTACCAGTGAAAAGAAGAGAAATAAAAAGAGGGCCTTCTGGTATCCCCTTTAAAGACTTGTGATTTTAATTTCCCTGATTGTTATACTAGTTGCACGTGTATTATGAGAAACAATTTCACGATTTGGAGAAACACAAAACACCTATATAACTGAACTATCTCTTTTAAATGAAAGCTATCTTAAAGGACTAATTGGTTATAAAAAAAAAAAACCTTATAGCTACTGCATGATATTTTAGAAGAGAAATCCATGTGTGCACAAATCAAATTATGTAAGAAGCTAAAACTGATCCAATCACAGCTCCAGCATTAAATATGAACCTGAGAGGCTTGCTTAATAGAACATTTTATGTGTGTTATGTTAATATCAAGGCTATTTTCCCAATATGTAGTCATGCTAAGAAAGATTAAATGAAAAAGGCAAGAGATGAATTTCTCAAACATCAATATTACACAGCAGCCTGAGATCTGGGTTGATTCAGTAAGAACTGTGAGTCATGGAGTTTCCTGGGGACAAAGCATTGTCTTTCATTACTTTGGAAAATAGAAATTTTGAACACTAAGACACTGCATTGCATAGAAAGGATTGTGGGGGAAGATGATGAAAATGTTTTAACTTACATTCACCCTCCTCTATTTTACCTTATCATTGTAGAAAAATGTAATTGAATTCTAGTTTTGTCGTGTTTTTGAATAAGTGTTGACTGATAACTAAGTAAAGTCTATTTTAAAAGCCACCTAGCATACCTACAATATATATGGCATAGTGTTTGGTTAAGAATTACAATTTAAATGATGTTAAATTTAATTTCCTCAGAAACTTCACCTGCAATTTTGGAGAACAACAAAGAGTAGGTGAGCTCAGATCCAGTAGTGTTGATCACTGTATGGATCTAGTAATGCAAACACTGAGAAGTTCTAAATTTCCTATTTGCCTGATTGAATGTCCATCCATCTACTTCTTTATCTACTTATTTATATAGGCTCGGCTCACTGAGCATTAGAACAGCTCCTTCATTTCACACCCCATATTTAAATTATTTGCTTTATTCTATAAAGGTATTTCTGTGTACTCTGGCTTTAATGCTCATGCCGGAAAACAGTTTTTGAAATATATAAATAGCGTGAGAACTATCTTTCTAGACTTTTTTAAGTTTATAATATAATTGAAGTGTTTATCCTTTCCATTTCTTCACTCAAAACCCCCCTATATAGCCGTGCATATCTCATTCCAATTCATGTCCTTGTCTTTCACTAATGGTCACTGAATGCAAGCATATATGTGTGTATACTTAGATTCCTATATAACTTGTTTAGTAAACATAAGGCTACTTTTATGTATGTTTTCAGGGCTGACCATCTGGTACTAAACAACCAATTGATGTGCTCTTTCCTGGGGAAGACCACAGGATACAAATATCTGATAGGGGAAATATGAAACAGGGTGCTTTTTAGGGAATAGGGAGGCAAATTCAGAAGAAAGGGAGAATGAGTAAATTAACATTAAGGAACCTTAAAAAATCACAAGGGATCCCACTATTAACTGTTTATCTAGAGGAAAACTGAAACATGTTTTTAACAATTTTAACAATTTTTACTTGTGGTAGTTCCTCGTGTGGTTTCAAATGTGACAGTTTATTCCCTAGTCTTACAAACATATACATTCTCAATTTTTTACTGTTTTCTAAGAGTAGATAAGATAAAACAAGCAAAATGAGAGCCACATTAGCCAAATTTGATTCTTTTTCACATGTGGTATGAAATTAAGTTACCTATATTTCTGAATGTTGTTTTGAAGAAACCTAAAATTTGAGATGGACAGAAAGCAATCAGTCTAAAGCAGTTTGGATTACTATATGTGAATTGATAATATTTCTCTTGGAGATGATGTGTATCTCTCTCTTTCTCTATATAAATACATGTAACCTTTAGAGTTAGTGAGTGTATATTCATACAAATATATACATGAAAGAATATGCATATATGCACATATGTATAACTTATCGATATCTATACATCTATATGAACATCACAAAAATACTAGTAGTATCATACTCATTTACAAAACAGGAACAAAGAATTTTCTAGAAGCTTATACCTGCTCATGTTCCCATTCTGTTCTCTTTATTGATCTGCAGTTGTGTGTAAGATATACAAAATTTAAAATAATTATACTCCAGAGAAAGAAAATATCAATAAGGTCATGTGAGCTTAATTAAAATTGTCCGTGGTAATATAAAGTAAGCAGCTGAAATAAAAAAAATACTGTTTGATATAGACAAATCTATATGGGTTATTTTAGAAGTCCACAAAATTTGCCTGAAAATAACAGAAAGTAATATCAAAATGAGAATAAAGTTTCAGCCTCACTGATTCCGTTCTTAAATCATGCCTTCTCTGCTGTTACACTGAACACACTCACAGAAACTATGATAATTGAAAATTTGTACATTTCCTGATTATAATTTGCTAACAATTCTCTTCCTAATGATAATAATTTTGAGCTATTCAAACACCAGTTTTATTGAAAACCTTTTTTTTTTAAAGAAAAAAATTCTGAATTACAAATAATTGAGCCCTATTATTGTCTGTGTGTGGGCCAGGGAGTAGAAGAAAGTGAAGTAGTTAGCCTTAATTATCTGGATAATTTATTTCTGTCAACCCAGCCTTGGTGCCCTTTCCTTTCAAAATTGAAAAGTTATATTAGAAATTACAGTTCGTCTTAAAGGAACTATAACATTAGAGATGACATTTCGGCACGATAACTTATTTTCACCGTGTCACCTTTCTGGTGAGAGTTGTGCAGTGTTCCTATCTCAGGATCGAGATTGAGCGAGCAGATGACAGGAAGGTCAGCGGACTCTTCTCCATCCCTCGGAGGCTCCTACCATTGCCGTCTGCAATCAGATTGTTAGCATGTCAGCTTGGGCTGTCAGAGTCCCTTGAGTGCTGTTCAGCCAGCTAAGAGAAAATACCTTGTGTGCTGGCTATAGCTGTCCCTCAACAACACCCAGTCACTCAGCCGTGCAACCTGAACGGGGCATCCGGCCTCACCTTCACACCAGTGTGTGATAACTGATTTTGTCTTTTCCATGTGCCTTGACCTCATAAGAAGACGCGGGGAAGGGCCAAGGTGAAGAACCTGGCAAGTCTTGAATGCTACTGGCCCTCCCTTGTCCGTGAAAAATGGCAGCTTCTTTTACTCCAGTCCGTCAGCAGCGAGCTTAATAAAACAATTTTTACTCAGAAAAACCAATAAAGCCTTTCTTTTATGTAGTGGTGAAAGGCAACCACTAGATGACACCAAGAGATAGTTTCTATATGTCTCATTAATCTGCACTCCGTTGTCTGTTCAAAGGTAACACTCTAGCTTGGATTGCTCTGGGGGTCATCGACGTCAGCCAAGTAAGAATCTGAATTTTTTAAAATGGCCTCCTTTTTTTTTTTTTTTTATTTTTTTCTTTTTTTCTTTTTTTTTTTTTTTTCTCATGGTTTATTTTTTTTTATATTTAAAAATTTCCATCTCCTTCCCTCCTCCTCCCCCCTCCCTCCCCTCCTTCTCCCCTTTCTCTCCCCTCCTTCTCCCCCTTCCCTCCCCTCCCCTCCACCCATACCTCCCCTCCCTCCCTCTCAAGGCCAAGGAGCCATCAGGGTTCCCCACTCTATGCTAAGACCAAGGTCCTCCCAACTCCCCCCAGGTCCAGGAAGGTGATTGACCAAGCTGAGAAGGCTCCCACAGAGCCCGTCCATGAAGAAGAATCAGAGCCCAGAGCCATTGTCCTTTGCTTCTCAGTCAGCCCCCGCTGTTGGCCACACTCAGAGAGACGGGTTTGGTCGCATGATCCATCAGTCCCATTCCAACTGGAGTTGAATGGCCTCCTTTTGATATTATCATTTGCCTTCTAATCATGAGGAGCAAACAAAACTAACTAGAAATATAAACACAATGAAAAACTGTTGTTAGATCACGTAGGTGTTTAACCCTTAGCATTCCCACGTTGGCTTCTTAGTGGGCAATGCTTGGGGAATACTCCATGGGTACAATTACAGTGATCTGGGGAGGTTCTGCAGGACCATAAGACCTCCTAATGGGCTTAAAACAAAGTTTCCGTTTTCTCTCTACATTTCAGCCTTGTGAAATGTAAGTAAATCTCAGCAACTTGCTAGCATCATCTTGCTATGTGGCTGGATGTTGTACTGTTCATGTCTGCATAAAACAAGAAGCTGTAGCAACATATGTGAACATATATGAAATCTTGGATGATTTTCTACAGTTCCTTCAAAAGAAAACTAACAGTTTGTTGCAGATTTAGATTGTGGGTGGCCCATAGTTAATTAAAGTAATTTGCATTTGGTACCATAAAATTAAAAAGAAAATTGGTTTCCCTAAATCATATGATATTGTTTCAATAGAAAGATTCTTATTTATTAAGAGCTAAATATTTCACACAACACTACTTGACTAAGAAGTCTTCAGAGGTCTACAGTCATAAAGACAGGTAAAGAGGAAGCAAACATTAAATTAATAGTTATCAAAAGTGTTTTAGAACACTTCATAGTAAAGTTTCAGAAACCCTAAATATAACTTTAAACTATGAGAATGATTTTATTTGGGCAATCAGTTCCAAAAAGAAATCATATTTTTCATTTATCTACTATTAGAAAGAATTTAGGTGGATGGAGTAAGTGCATGCTTTAATCCCAGCACTCGGGAGTCAGAGGCAGGCAGATCTCTGAGAGTTCGAGGCCAGCCGGGAGGTCTAGAGTGAGTTCCAGGACAGGCTCCAAAGCTACATAGAGAAACCCTGTCTCAAAAAACCAGAAAATAATAAAAATAAAAAAGAATTTATATTATGTATTCTTGATTCCCAAAGACTATTAGAATATATGATTACTTTTAAGAAGTGAATTGGAAATTAAACATAATGTTAATTTCATGGACAGAATAGTAGTTCAAAGATGCTCATCAATTTATAAATCTATAATGAAAAAAATTTAAAATTACTCTGGAATAAAACATTTAAAATATAACACATTATATTCTGACAATTTGGTAAACTCTTTTTATATCATTTATATATGTAGACTTTTATCTGTTTTGTTTATTTTATGGGATAGTCTAAAATTGTGGAAAGGTTTTCCTTGAATTTCAATAGTAGATATATGTTGAAATTAACATAAAAGATGTATTTTACATTGAGTATTGCTATTGAACAATGCTTGTTTGCATTAAATGGTGGCCTCTCTACAGATTCACTTTTTTGTTTTTCTCATTTTTCTAACTGAAGAAACAGAAAAAAAAACCACTAAGAAAATTTATTTACAGCAGTGTATATGTCAATGTCTTTTGTATAATTTTAATAATTAACATTTTGAAATTCAATAAAATATAGAAAATAATTATAAAGCCATTTATTTTTAGAATTAATTTAGAATTTCAAAAGATTAGACATTGTGCTTGATATGACTATATGGCAGGGAGGAGAAGACAGGTCTTACAGATTCATAACAACCACTATTTCTCCCAGAGGTTTTGATGGTTTATTTTCTGTCCCAATGAACTAAGTATTAATTTTCCTCTTCAATATAATGTACTAGTACATAAACTAAATGTATACACACACACATGCATGCTTGTACAAACAAATATGCAATATGCACAAATGCACACAGACACACACATACTCCATGTAAACAGGAATGCCTCCTTTTAATATTTATACCATATTGGTCAGTACAGATGTGTAATGTCATAAATTGCTAATTTTCCCTGTGTCATGTCTTGCTAATTTTTTTATGTTAGATGTTTTGACATCAGTATGTGTTACAGTCTAAATCTTATTATCAGTATTTAGATAGAGACATCATTCTGGTCTAAAATAAGAAATCTTTAGAGTTTTATGATGCATGTTATAAATGGTTATATTAAATGTTAAAATCAACTTAACAGAGTGTTTTTTGTATTGTTTTAAGCTCCTTCATTGCTATAGTCTAACCTTATATCCACAAGAACAGAGAAATAGTTTTTCATTTGTGGAAAGCCTTGAATTAATAAGCATCTGAATTTTAGAGGGAAATCACACAGAAACAGCTAAAAATAATTTGGGTGCCTAATTTATTTGTCTTTCTTTTCATTTTTTATAGAGATATTTTCTTTATTTTTTCCCTCCATTTACAGGTGCAGAATTAAAGAACATGTTCACTCACTAGATTATTGATGCACTTAAGTGGAGTGTTCCGAAGCATGTAATTACCGTGTAGGCTTATGGCCCTGAAGTAGCCGGGGATGGTGGTGCTGCATATCCATGATTTGAAGGACATACAGTGATGATTATAGAGGCAGTGCTCTACAGCCATTCCAGCCCTTTTGTGTTTAGCTGGTTGTCATGGCAAATAATTGGATAGAATTTAAGCCACTTTCTTCCAAGTGGGAAATTCATAATTTTACCCTTCACCTAATTTTGTAGATACTTTTAAAGAATCTTAAAGTTTCTAGAGGAATGACGTAGAGCAGTGTGGGAAAAAATTCACATTCAGCAGGCATCGAGGAAAACACACTTCTGTTTTGGAGGGTACAAGAGAAAAAAGAATCGATTTTCATTTGCATCGGTTTGCTTCCTGTCTCTATAACTAAGCCACAGAATTAAGCATTTTTTTTTTAAATCAAGGCTACTTTAGATAGTTGCTGCGGGAAAGAAGAAAAAGAGGATAAAATATTCTATTCAACACAAGCGAAAATATTACACAGCTTATCTGCAGAAGGTAAAGAACCTTTCAAAAAACAAGAAGAGAAGCAGTAAATCGAAATGATTAGACTAATACCATAGGAGAGAATGTGGTGGGAAGAAAGAATAGTGTTAACAGACAGGTAAAATATTTAAATTAATTTAAATTATTTTAAATTGATTGATTTGTTTGTTTATTTATTTGTCATTTACTTTCAATTTTAGTTGTATACTATTGAAAGACATGCTAAAAATATCTTTCGATTCTGAAACAACCTTATAAAACCTTAGAAAAAATTGGGACACCATGCAGGGCATTACCTGCCTGAAAGGTACTGGTCATGCACAGTCTTTGCAACAGACACATCTATTCAATTGTAATAAGCAATTTAAAAAAAGAGCAACATCAGCAAAGCATCCTTTTGCCTTCCAGGAGAATCCATTTTAGAGAGGCTAAATAAATATGGATGGAGATGCTTAATAAAATTGGTCACTTTATATAAGTGATTATTAGTGTAGAACCAAGTGTATAATCTCAACATTATCAGTCATAAGACAAAAATTTTCCTGTATCATGGTCCCTTCAGTTTAACAGGCATGTTCTAGGTGCTCTGTGTTTAGCAGGATACAGACATCAAGTCATAATCAGTGTAGATACACCCTGAAATGTCCAAGGTTGTATGTGTTCATTCAAATTTTAGGATTCTTATGTCCATTTTTAGATACTGCCTCTTGATCAAGGGAAAGGAAGTTTTTCTATACCTTAAAATATATACAAGTAAAATGAACGAATGGCAAGAATTTGGAAAGAAACAAAGACAGACAAATGATAGGACCTTGCCTATATTCTTTGAAACTTTTTTTTCTGATAGCTGCAGATTGGAATTAAAGTTTTGAGTTACTCAAGTATCACAGTCCATAATGCTGAAATAAGTTACAAGACTTGTCCATCTATATTTATAGTAATAATATTATGTGGTTTATTTCATGAAAATCTGTGCATAACCAAGCATTGAGGTGAGAAAAAAATAACTAATATAATTCAAGGTAAGATTAAAACCAAATCTCAGGAGTTTTTTGATATTCTAAAAATGATCAGTTGTTGCTACAAAGCAGGTTTGTTTTCAGTTACTGAAAGGCTTTTTGACTCTACAAACCTGAGTGAGAGCAGAATTAACTGTGTGCATTGTAGAGCATGACATATTATAGAGAAAATTCTGAATGCATGAAAAAAAAATCATCCCGGCTTCTTGCTATTCAGAACTTAGAATACAGAATATTTATTATTTTTCATCAGAAACTATGATTTCCACCTATTTTAAACAGTTACTTCCAATAAGAGAAATATCACAACCAGAGAGCAGTGGTGCACACCTTTAATCCCAGTCCTGGGAGGCAAGGCAGGTGGATCTCTAGGAGTGCGAAGCTAGCCAGGTCTACAGAGAGAGTTCCAGGACACTCAACGCTACACAGAGAATCCCTGTCTCAATAAAAAGAGAGGGAGATGTCCTTTATTTATGGCTGGAAACCGATTATGAGTGAGTACATCCCATGTTCATCTTTTTGGGCCTGGGTTACCTCACTCAGGATGGTGTTTTCTATTTCCATCCATTTGCCTGCAAAATTCAAGATGTCATTGTTTTTTACTGCCGAGTAGTACTCTAATATATATATATTCCACACTTTCTTCATCCATTCTTCCACTGAAGGGCATCTAGGTTGTTTCCAGGTTCTGGCTATTACAAATAATGCTGCTATAAACATAGTTGAACAAATGCTTTTGTAATATGATTGGGCATCTCTTGGGTAAATTCCCAAGAGTGGGATTGCTGGGTCCTGGGGTAGGTTGATCCCAAATTTCCTGAGAAACCTCCACACTGCTTTCCAAAGCAGTTGCACAAGTTTGCATTCCCACCAGCAATGGATGAGTGTACCCCTTACCCCACATCCTCTCCAGCAAAGGCTATCATTGGTGTTTTTGATTTTAGCCATTCTGACAGGTGTAAGATGGTATCTCAACGTTGTTTTGATTTGCATTTCCCTGATTGCTAAGGAGGTTGAGCATGACCTTAAGTGTCTTTTGGCCATTCAAACTTCTTCTGTTGAGAATTCTCTGTTCAGTTCAGTGCCCCATTTTTTAATTGGGTTAATTAGCATTTTAAAGTCTAGTCTCTTGAGTTTCTTATATATTTTGGAGATCAGACCTGGTTTCTAGCCATATATAAAGGACTTCGAGCCTATAATTTGTAAAAAATCCTAGAGAAGCTAAATAAGAAGGTGAATCCAAAGAAAAACATATAGTTATCCTCCTGGATATTGGAAGTAGACAAGATTGCTGGACAAAAAATGGGAACTTAGGGGTGGGCTGGGATGGGGGATGGGGAAGGGGGAGAGAAAAGTGTGAAGTGGAGGATGGGTAGAGCTTGGGGGAATAGGATGGTTGGGATATAGGAAGGGTGGATATGGGAACAAGGAATTATATATCTTAATTAAGGGAGCCATTCTAGGGTTGGCAGAGACTTGACTCTAGAGGGGTTCCCAGGTGTCCAGGAAGACGCCCCCAGCTAGTTCCTTGGGCAGCTGAGGAGAGGGTGCCAGAAATGTCCAGATCCTATTGACATACTCATGAATATCTTGCGTATCACCATAGAACCTTCACCTGGCATTGGATGGAGAAAATGACAGAGCCCCATATAGGAGCACCGGACTGAGCTCCCAAGGTCCTGATGAGGAGCCAAAGGAGGGAGATCATGAGCAAGGAAGTCAGGACCGTGAGGGAACCTTCACCTGGCGATGGAGGAAGATAGAGACAGAGCCTCACACTGGAGCACGGGACTGAGCTCCCAAGGTCCTGATGAGGAGCAGAAGAAGGGAGAACATGAGAAAGAAAGTCAGGACCATGAAGGGTGCATTCACCCACTGAGACGGTGGGACAGAACTAACGGGTGATGACCAAGTCCAGTTGGAATGGGACTGATGGAACATGAGACCAAACCGGACTCTCTGAATATGGCTGACGGTGGAGGCCGACTGAGAAGCCAAGGACAATAGCGATGGGCTCTGTGTGAGCCTTGTCAGTTTGGTTGCTCACCTTCCTGGACCTGGGGGAATTGGGAGGACCTTGGACTTAACATAGTGAAGGGAACCCTGATGGCTCTTTGGCCTGGAGAGGGAGGGAGTGGGGGTATGGGTGGAGAGGAGGGGAGGGAAGGGGGAGGAGGAGGGGAGGAGATGGAAATTTTTAATAAAAAAATAAATTATAAAAAGAACGAAAAAGAGAGGGAGAGAGAGAGAAAGAAAAAAAGAGAGTAAATTAACATAATAGATATGAGTTCTTAGAGATTTAGTAAAATGTAATCAAATATTACAGTACTACAATTAAGCATTAAAAGAAATATGGATAACTCACAAAGATATTCATGAAAAATTAATCAATAAGTACACAAAATAGATTTCTACCAAAAGATTAGAAGAAAATATTCTTATAAATTTCTTTGTAAACTTGATAAATGATCAAATGAGTTAAATATTGACCAAGGTACCTTGATGAATTTATTTGAGCAGCAGGCATTCTAGCTTTCTGAGGTTATTCGTGAGGCAAATGCAGACAAATTTACAAACATAAGAGCAAGTATTGTCATTCTGTGCCCTGGACAGAAGAGAAGCCATACACTGTAGTTTACTTAATATGGTAATAAAAAGCAATTGCTTACCGAACATTGCAGAGCTCTGGAGTCTCTTTGTTATAGTCTGTACTTTTATCTCTCCTTTTAACGTCATATGTATTTGATTATTCTCCGTGTTCTGTAACTTGTGGAAGATTTTGCCTTTTGGTATTTTATTATTTATTTATTTATTTTTTAAAACAATCTTTTTTTTTCATTTTACATGCCAATCCCTTTGTGTATTTTAAAACATTAAAAAGAGTTCATTGGAAACCCCAAGAACAGATTTTCTTTTATTTGCATTGCTCTAGTTTGTGTTATTTCTAAGTGTATTGTCATTGTGAATTGGTATTGTCATCCTTGGAAACCCAAAACTGAACGAAGACGGGATGGACCTGAGAATAGGGTAAGTAACTGTGTGCACTGCAAAGTACTGAGACTAAGACAAAAGATATTGTTTAATTTTGAATTGAGAAAGGGTTAAAAAAATCATTCATGGTTTTCAGTTAACACCAGAAAGTATCCCATGCTTGCTCATAAACTTAACATCCGAACAGTCTGTCTTAAGTTTTACTGACACGTGCAAGGGTAGAATTTTTATGAAGTGTTACTTCTCATGGGGATGATAAGTTTACATTGACAGGTTGGCCTTTTTTTATTATCTCATTTATGGATTTAATTCCTCTCCTATGCATGAACAATCCCCCTTGTACTCCTCCCACTTAGTCACCTCACACAAACCCTCTACAAAGAGAATCTCTTCATTAGAAATTTGATATAGGAGAAACAGAGATTAATAAAGGTATTTTGATCATTTACATTTAAATACATACTTGAAATTCATGGTGGAAAATTCATTTATCAAATAATTATCGGCAGAGAAATGTCCCAGGAGTAGAGTGCTTGCACCACTAGCCTGACAACGCAAGTTGAGACACCCAGACCTCACATACGTCAGGTGCGGTGGTGTTCATATCTGAAATCTAGCGCACCACTATGGAATGATAGAAGGCAGAGGCGGCAGCATGACCATCAGCTTCCGTGTGTCAGCGAGCCCCCTGTAAGCAGCAGAGACCCACAGAGAGACCTTGTCTGAAGCAGTGGAAACTGCAGCCAGTATGTAAGGTTTCATCTAACCATGATGCATGCTCCATGAGAATATGTTTACATTCACATGTGAAGTGTGTAGATGTGTCTTCACACATAAACAGGGGAAGAAATTATTTTATCAAGGATTTTTTTTTCTCCTCAGCATCATCTCCTCTTCCCAGCACCACCACCTTCTCTTCGTCTTTATCCAAATCTTCACTTGACAACAGAAATTGACAAAATACAGACAAAATCCAGCACATGTACTCTTTACATAGTATTGTTAAAATTGAAATACAAGTCACCGACTACAATGTTTGTACTTTGATCATATTCAATTATGCTTTTAAAGTGTATACACACACACACACACATATTTATATATGAGTCTATCTCAATAACTGCATCATAATGTTTCAATACCCTAATAATGCTGCAACCATTAAAGACACTCCCCATGGTCCATTCCTCACAGACACAGTGACCTAATTCCTGTCTGTATATTTGTCTGTTTTAAAGATGAGATGTAAAGGAAGTCACTCCATTATAGCTCAGTGTCTGTGAGTATTGTTGTTATATTCCATTTCTTTAGCAATTTAAATATACTCTATCCTTTAGTGACTGTATCTGCAGGCTTTTATGTTTAAATATACTCTATCCTTTAGTGACTGTATCTGCAGGTTTTTATGTTTATTAGCATTTCAAAAAAAGTCAAATTTCAAGCTAGTTGATTTCCTCTGTATACTTTTCTCATTTTTTTTCATTAATCTTTATTAAATATATATTGAACCATTTTAAAGGTTCAGTTTGCTCTTTTTTTCATTTTTTTAAGGTAGAAAGTTAAGATAGTAGTATAATAAAATTTCCTTATAATATACATAGATTTATTTTACCTATAAGCATTTACTTCATTTACACTTAAATATAAGTAAACAATACATTGAATATAAATTTTGTATATAATTATCTTTTAAAATATGTTTAACATTTATATATTCCTATAAAATATACATCCAAATTTCCTTCAAAACACTTGCTTAAATACATTTGTGTTTTTAAATAAATGGCTTCCACTTATTTATTTTTTTCCCACTGTGATTTCTTCTTTGACCTATTTTCTTCTTAGGAACTAATTATCTATTTCCCACGTGTCTAGAACTTTAAAATCCCTTTTATTGGTATTTAATTTAATTCAGTTTTGGTCAGGAAACATCTTTTATATAATCCTATATCTTTTCATATATTGAGAATTGTTTTACTAGTTCAATACATTTTAGGCTATCCTAAGGGGGGAGGATGTTTATGTGTATCTGAATGTATATTCTGTGGTGTTGGTTTGAAAGTTTCTGTGAGTGAAAACCTGTTTGGCTGTTTATGTCAAGAACTTGTTTATAAATTGTCATTTTCTTTTTGCTCCCATCCTTTATCTGTGCTGGACACTGAAGTACAGCTTGCTGACTAATTTGATATTTGATATTTTTCTTCATTCTAGCAATTTTCTCTTCACATCAACTATGGACTCTATTTGTGTGGGGAGGAGTGTGTGCCTCTGGGGGGTGGGGGTGTGTTTGAGTGTGTGTGTGTGTATACATTTTGCCAATTCTAAATGGGTTAACCAAACTCTTATGACAAATTATCCCCTTTTAAGCTATAATGACAATGTTTGTCTAAAATTTCATTGTGTGTCTCCTTCCTAGCTCTTCTTAGTTCATATTGGACTCTGAACCGTTTTCTTTTATTGTTTTGTGTCATATAAATAGATGGTATGTATGCTTTTCAATTTATTTTTCTCTGTTTGCTTTGTTTATGAGCTACCATTTCACAGTTGTGTTTTCATGCATACCTTCCTTGTTTATCACCCTTCCCACTCTCCTTCTTAACCACACCCCCACATTGTCTCTCTTCTCCTGACAGGAGCACAGATTCCACTTTCATGGCAAGCATACCCTGTTATTCTGTTACCCTCTCTTTCTGCCTCATATCCCCCTAAGACCTCAATTTCCCTTTCCATGGTTATTGTTCCAATTTTGTTATCTAGACACACACACACACACACATATATATAAACATATATATATATATATATATATATATATATATATCCTAAGATTCACACAGGAGAGAAAATATGCAATGTTCATCTTCTTTGCCCTAAGTTGCTTTATTTCATATGAAATTTTCAGTTCCGTTAATCTTCTTGTTTTATACTCTATATTCATGTCCCCTTTTTAAAAAATATACTTTAGGCTATTTATTCTCAGCAATATTATTATTCATTCTTGGAAAATTCCATACATATTTACAATGCATCTTTATCATATTTCCCCCTATAATGCTCCTAAATAAGTCCTCCTCCTAACATTATCTCCTTTATGCATGCACATATATATATACATATAAGTATATCTGTATACCTATAAGCATGTGCATATATAATATGTAATATTCTATAGAGTCTAATTAGCACTATCTCTATGTGATATGTATAAGATCAATTGACAGTGCATGGGCAACCTACCAGTAGCCACTACAGCAATACAACAAAAAGAAGTAATTCTTTCTTCGCCAGTATCTACCATCTACTACCAGTAGAGCTCAGATAGGGGTGAGTATTTAGGAGACCCTCCCCCAATCACTTCTGGAATTTTGACGAGATTGATCTTGTGCAAGACAGTCACAGCTATTGTAAATTTATGCCACAGCTCTGTCACATCCAGAGATAAGACAGTAGTCATAGGAGTCCCCTGAAGTCTCAGATTTTTACCTTCTTTCTGGCCATCTTTCACGATACTCCCTGAACGTTAATGAAGAGGGGTTGAAACGCCCCATTTAGGGCTGAGTCCTCAGGCCCCGCACTTCAGCACTTTGACTAGTGGTCGGTGTTTGCATTATCTGTTGCAGCTGCATCAAAGAAGCTTCTCTAATCAAGGCTGAGAGCTGCAAAGGTCTCTGGAGCTTTGGTCAGCTGTAAAGAACAAGGAAATCAGGAACGAGCGCTTCAGGTAAATGGATGAAACTGAGCAAAGTTATACTGAGTCAAGGCACCTACAGCAGGAAGCACATGTGCTCATGTGCTACCTCACTGGAAGTCTATCTTGGAGCATTTTGTTTTGAATATTTAACTGGAGCACAAGTAAAAGCCAGGGGATTACATAACAGTTACTGAAGCACAGTACATTTGAGGAGTAGGATAGTTAAATTTACACAATTTCTTTAGGGCTACCCTGGTGTTTACCTCTAAAATATAACTGCCTAGCTCTAACTGCATGAGTTTGACTCCATTAGTTTATAAACTCACTGACCTTACACTCTTATTCCATATCATCCTTTAGATTGACTGCCACACTGATTACATAGTTCTATGTTGTTCACATGGACAGATTTTAAATTATTCATTTCACATCCTTGTTTATTACTATTGCATGAATGTGCGCATGCTGAGGTGAATGGTCAGTGTTGTAGAGTGTGTTCTCAACTTCGACCTTTATGTGGGATCCAGAATTGAATCAGGTCACCAGGCTTACACAGCAAGCTCCTTGTCTTTTAAGCCATTTCTCCAACCCTATTATTTCTTTTGAACATTGGAAGTAAAATGATAACAAGAAAAAATACACTTGCATGACATTCAATATAAACCTATGTGTTTACCTTTACTAATGGTCTTTATTTCAAACTTGAGATTTTGACTAATGTCTTTTGATTTAACCAAGAAAGCACTTTAGGATCTGGCAGGACAGTATTTTAAGCCACAACTTCTGTAATTGTTTGAAATTTGACACTTTTCAAAATTTGGCAACTTTTTCATATTCTAGTATTTATATGTGTGTGTGTCTCTCTGTGTCTGTGTATATGTATGTATATGTATATATACACACATATATATTTGTATATCTATATCTCATTTAGCCTTCCAGTCCCAGTTACTCTTCAAGAGCAATCAATTATTAATATTATTAAAAATGTTTCAGGAGTCTTAAATCTTTTCTTCATGGTTTTAGCAGTGAAGCCTTCCAATGATTATGGCTTTTAAGCATTGTTATGACTTATCATAACATATCTTAGAAAGTAGTGAGATTTCTAGATGGACAGATCATTATTGTTTATTGAAATTAGTAAAACATTAGCAATTACATCTCAATATTCTCTAGATATTTCCCTGTCTGTTTCTTTCTCTCTCTCATCACATAATGTATGCTGGTCCACTTGCTGTTTCCTAGATCTCTGACATGATAACTAGTGGTTTTCTTTTTTGTTTGTTTATTTTGTTGTTGTTTTTGCATTTCAAACCTAAAGATTTGGAGATAACAGGTCATACCTTAACACCTCATGACCATAAACTCACTCATGTTGCTATAACATAGGTACCTTGACATGGCAAGGAGGTAGGACTCAGAGCTTCTGATTAGATCTCACCTTGTGTACACTGAGAGGCATTGCTCCAAGTGAGGGCCGACCAGCTTTAATCATTGTCTTCAGGATTATGCAGCCTTTTAAGTTCATTAAAATACAGAAAATAGGAGTTAGATGGGGGAGCAGTAAAGGGTGCAGTAAATGATGCCCTTGCAAAGTACCTGTGCTTGGTTCCCTACACACATATTAGGTGACTTGCAATTGCTTCTAACTCCAACTCCATGGGGTCCTATGCTCTTATGGCCTCCATGGATACTTGCACTCGCCTAGGCATACACACACTAACATGCCAATACCCCCCCTCTCATACACACACAACATGCATACACATGATTGCAAACACTCACAGATATACCACACATAGCAAACACAAACACACAACACACATACATATAAACACACCATAAACACATACACTTTAATACATCAAAAATAATTAAATCTTTAATTTATGAGAAAATACAGAGAATAAAGTCAAATTATTTGCAACATTTTATGAAGGTGAAAACCTATAGGTTCTTATAAGTTAACACATCATTTAAGAGAATTCTGACCCATCAATATCAGCCTCATTCATCTTATTTCTTTTTTTATTCTTTTTTATTGATTTTATTGAGTTATACATTTTTCTCTGCTCTGCTCAGTCCTCTTCCCTCCCCTTTAACCCTCTCCTATGGTCACCATGTTCACAATTTACTCAGGAGATCTTTTTTTTCTACCCCTCATGTAGATTAGATCAATGTATGCCTCTCTTAGGGTACTCATTGTTGTCTAGGTTCTCTGGGATTGTGATTTGTAAGCTGGTTTTCTTTGCTTTATGTCTAAACCCACTTCTGAGTGAGTAGATATAATATTTGTCTTTCTGGGTCTTGGTTACCTCACTCAATGTGATGTTTTCTGGCTCCATGCATTTGCCTGCAAATTTCAAAATGTCATTATTTTTTTCTGCTGTGTAGTACTCCATTGTGTAAATGTACCACATTTTCCTTATTCATTCTTCTGTCCAGGGGCATTTAGGTTGTTTCCACATTCTGGTTATGACAAACAATGCTGCTATGAACATAACTGAGCACATGTCCTTGTGGCATGATTGAGCACTTAAGGAAATGATCAACATCCTTAGTCATCTCTTTTCTTAATAAGAATTTAAACATCTCTATACATTTAAGACTAACCCATTCACTCCCTGCATTCTTTGTCTCCTTTTTTTGTCCTAGTAAATCATCATAATTCTCTTTTCTTGTGGCTACAAGTTACTTTCTCTATTTGGAAATGTTTCTAAGGATCTTTAAGGATAGAGTTTGTAACTTGGGGTAGGTTAGAATCCAATCATAGCCCACTGTCATGATTCAACACTTTCAAAGTTTATGAGAACATTTATTCATCATAAGGTTAGAGGCCTGTACCCCAAAGGGTCCAATCTCAATCTAATACCAGTGTCTTCTATTCTTTTACAGTTTTGACTATTTTGAATTTTCAATTTTCTATAATTCAGATCTAAATTTTAGGTAATTTCTTACCACTTATTATTTTGTTCTTTGTCTTATGAGTTAGTGCCTTTGGAACTTAGCCAACAATTTCACTTTTTAATCTGTTTTGTTTTGTGTGTATGTGTATGTACCACCTGTGTGCAGGAAGTCACCGAGCTGAGAAAAGGCCTCAGATGCCCTAGAAGTAGAGTTACAAATAGTAGTGAGACAGCACGTGAGAACTGAGAAGCAAACCTGTGTCCTCTGCAAGAACAACTAGTGCTCTGAGCACACCTGAGCTCTAAGACAATCATCTCTAAATTCCACTACCAAGTTTCCTTCCACTAATCACCAACAAAAAAGTTGAACGTCCATACCACAGGTAACTCCACCCAAACTTCCTTATCCTCTCCTCTTTATTTTTCCAACCATGTATTTCAATCATTCAGGGCCTGGGAATTCCTGACATCAACTGTACAGGGTTAATATCCTTTCAAAGTTGCAGAACCTAGACTTCCAGACTGCCACTTCTTCCCAAACTTCTATCACTAACTAAAGACAGGGATAATTCATAAATTTATCATAAATTTGGTAATATTCTAGAATTCTCTAGGATTATAATTTATTATAAAGAAAAGATCCAAATTCAAACCAAACAGAAAATGATACATGAATGCCAGTCTGGGAGGGTCTCAAGGAGCAAAGATACTTGTCACCTAGCCTGGTGACCAGAATTTGATTCCCCAGGTCTTTTTAATGTTTTCTTCCAAAATTCAGTACCAATATCACTTTCATATTGTAATCCTGAAAAGAGTTACCCTATATTAGAACTATTAGCAGTGCTCCTCCTTTTTTTTCAATATGCAGTCCTTTCAGATTATCTGCAAGCAGATGAAGAAATGGCTTACAATTATATCAAAGTTTAAAATATAAGTCCTTATTAAAAGTACTTTTAGTGTGAGGCTGTAGCCCTTCTTCTACATGCTAATTTTCTGGGGCCTGAGAAGCATACAAACTTGGTGGATCTTCAGAGTTCCAAACATTTGCTAAAGCTCACTAAGAAATAAACTCCATTTTAAAACCAGTAAATAATATTTATGAAGCAAACACTAATTTGGACACTATGTGTTTTTATTACTAGTTATTTTATGTGTGAAAACAAGTGCGATTTTAATAGGATACCCAATGTATTTTTATTCCAGAATCTTATAATTTATTGGATGACAAATAAGTATGAGGTTCTTTATTTCTATTAAGAAAAATTAACAATTATAAGCCAAGATTGACAAGTATCTCAAAATACATATGACTACCCAGATGCCACTCTGTTGAACCTGCCTTTTTTTTTAACTCTATGGAAAATAAATAGGTGATTTTTAATAGTAATAGAAATTATTTACACTGGAATTCTTCTGCCTGATTAACAATGTTTAAAATTTTAGGAAGTGAGATGCCATTAGGATATCCTACGCAGAGCATGTGATATCCCTTGCATGCAGTTAGAAAAGGTCGCTTGAGTTAGTCACCTGTTGGAGACTATGATGTGATGCCTGGAGGAAATAATTTTAAAGAGGAAGAATTATAATTTCCAAAGGTCAGGCCATGGTTGGTGATCATATGGATCATGGCAAAAAGCAACAGAAAAAAACCCTGTTCATTTCATGGCAGTCAGTGAGTAGAAAGGGACAGAAAGGGGAGGGAGTGTTCAGGGTGAGATATATCCTTCAAAGGACAATTCTGGTCACACATATCCCCCACCTGAGCCCTGCATTCTAATACCCATGACTTTATAGTGATAAACAAAACTCTAAATATATTAATGTGCTAAGTCATTAATTAGGTCACAGTACTCATGGGCAAATGTCTTCAGAGCTCCCCTCCATTTGAAACTATGGCTTCAACTCTAGAGTCATTAGGGCCACTTAACAGACAGCCCTAGCTATGCTTAATCATCAGCAAGGCTTACGTGATCAACAATATTGATGATTACTGATAGATATTCTTGTGACTCTAGACTACTGACTATTACCTTATCTTCCTGTGCAAAGACCTCATGCCTCAGGCTTCTCTAGTGCAAGGTAAATAAGCTTTGGGACATTTTTGTATGTTGTTCTCTAGGGAACTGCATATGCAATTTCTTTTGGGGCGGGAAGAAGTTACAACATTTTAAATGTGTATTTTTGCTTTCTTTCATTCTTCTGACTTAAACTTGGTCTAAAAGGGCCCACCACTTATCCTATCTTGTAGACAGACTTACACAGACACACAAGTTCTGTGATTTCAAACAACTATGAAATTATATCTGACCATTTATCCTCCGCCTTTTCTATGCTAATCTCTAACAGTAGAAATAATTACAAGTTCACTATGCTTATTCACTTGATTTTTATCTGTCAAAATGTTGTTTCTAAACGCACTAGCCTGCTGTTCCTCAGGCTGTCTGCATCTCTCTCAAGGCCTTTGTGCAACCCCTGCCTCAGCTGTGTTTCCCTCCCTTGCTATCTGGGACAGCAGAGGAGAGTAGGTAAATGTCGGCGTACTAACCAAGGAACTCAATAACCCCCACAGGAGGAGCCTGTGGGGAGTTTATATTTTTGGCCATGAATCCAGGGCTTTCATTTTAAGTTTCAGGGTGCGTCATGCAGTTGAGCACTGATTGAATGGGGGCACTGGAGGCTCGAGGGATCAAGCTGTGACATTTTTCCCCGAGCCTGAAGGCTGCTCGCAGTCATTACTGCACAGTCCTTGTGGACTGCTACTTCAGGGAAGCTGAGGGAGAAGGGGGCCGCGCCTCCGAGTGTGGGTGGTCGAATAAACTCTTTTAGCAGCAGCAGTTGGTCTATTTAGCCTGAAAAGGAGACCACCAGCAGCCCCCAAAGTGCTAAAAAAATTGCAATCAATTTAAAAAATATATATTATATTACATAAAAGACTGTAAGAGCGAGTGCGGGGCATTGCAGCACAGTGTTACCAGCTGCTAAATGAAGCAGTCACAGGCAGCCAAGCGGGATTTGTCCTGCAACCCAGAGACTTCAGAGCTCTCCCTTCACTCTGCCCTTCTCTTGGGGGGAAGAGAGAGAAAAAGGTTCTAAACCAAACTAAAAATAGAAGCAGGAAAAGAAAAACACCACAACAGCAGCGAGTTTAGAGAAAATGTATCAAAGGGCTACTGAAATTTAGTCATCTTGGTTGTCTTATGGTTCTAAGTGTTTAAGGTATGCTCTTTTGGAAGAGGATTGTTAAGACCCACACCCACGTCTTACATTTAGATAGTGATTGGGGACCAATGTACATCTTCAGATTCACTCAGGAGGTATGTCATCCTCAGTATCCAAAAAAAAAAAAAAAAAAAAAAAAAAATGTTGTTATCTAGGTTTTTACGTGATTGGAAAGTTTTAAAAGCCACACACTGGAATCTAGATGCTAATTAGCACCGAGAACACGTATCAAATGCACTTTAGCAGTCATTCTACATCAATGCCCTGGATTCTTTTTCTTAACCCACAACGTCTGAATGTTAAGGATTTCTCAGCATTGACATGGGTGGAATAATTTCACCTTCATCCCCAAAGATAAACCTCATTTCACTGCATTGGGGCTCACAGTAAACTATGAGTTTAAAGTATAATATACAAAAGAACTTAGTGTTTTTATAATAGTAATCACCCCAAGTCCTCACATCTTAATGTTGAAAGAGATATACCCAGCTTTAGAATTCTCTAAGCAATAAGAAATATTCTGCTGATTTGAATACATTGCCCATTCTGAGCAATATGATGACATTTGTGGCCATTCTACTCTGTACTATCTAGACTTAGAAATAATTCCTTTCCCTAGCATAGCCACACTCTATACGCTATCCTCCTGTTAATCATGAGCAGTCATCTTGGTTCTCATCATCCAATACTCTTACTGTGCCTCACTTCCTATTAACTCTATTAGAAGTAAGATTAAACAGTTTTACACAAAATCTATTCAGGAATACCATCCCCAGAATAGGCTTCAGCGTTAGTTGATATTTTCAAATTTTCCTTAAATTGCAGTTCTACATATTTAATCTTATTAATATAGACAAGCAAGATTGAAACATCTAGACTCTAAAAAATAGCTCAAATCTCTAGTCATTGAACACTCTATCAAATATATCTCCACTATATAATTTTAATGCAATAATTATACTTTACAAATTTTCATTCATGATTTATAGGCAAATCAGGCATCTATTGTGTGTACTGGTGATATGCTTAGGTGAATAAAAATGTTTCTTGATTTAAATGGCATACAAATTTATTAATTCCTTAAGAAAGGGGGTTTGTCTGGTCGGGTCACTACTGTGAAACTCTGCTTCAGCCCTGGGCCTCACACAGATGAAATCTATCATGGCTCATAAATTGATGAGTACATAGTGGAGACAAGGCAGGATCATAAACTATGAATATGATAGATCATAATAGATGCCCACCTAATACTTTCATAATTTATTATTCGTGTACTATTACCAGCCTTTACCTACCTGCTAAAACTTTCCCTCTACACTTAATTTATTTTAATTGAACACTTTCAATTTATTACATTTAATCCAGAATGCTCAACAGGAATTCCAGTACCCTGGCAATTAAAAATGCGCTGTTATCATGGGCAAGAGATATTGTGCAGTGGTAGAGTACTTGGCTAGTCTGCTCAGGGAGCTTGGTTAACTCCTCAATACCACAGACAAACAACCAAAAAGGCCAAGATTCACAGTGTTCAAAAACAACATGATAAAGCCAATTCATTGTTTTTAACTTAAAATGAAATTATTCAATTAAAAATATGAAAGTTATTAAAGAAAACATAGCTAGAAGACACTGCTCTCATGGGCATTGGGATTATGTAGAACAAACGGGTGAAGATTATTTTTAATAGCCATGGTTAACATTGAATTCGAGAATGAGAGCGAAACCACATTGGACAGGAAGACAAAGCTGCATTAGCAAGAGGATGACACCCACGGCAGGTTCGTGTGGAATGTTCACATGAACGTTCCTTACGCCTCGAGGACACCATCGAGGTGTTCTACAAACATACATCCCATGTCGTCCTGTCGGACACTGTCTCTGCTTCAGAAGTGTCATTTATTTCATACCTTTTTGGAACTTAATTATTCCATTTGGAAATTAGCCTCAAATCTTTGTGAACCTCCCCAACAATCTGCTTCTCTTTTCACTTTGCATTCTACAGTATTTCCTAGAAACAGTGGAGGTTTAAACAGACATTTTAATCATAGCCAAAATAAAAATTAACTAATGCACTTTTTAAAAAAAAAAATCCCAAATATAAATTATTACCATTCCAGAAGAAATTAACCATTAGATTTAATTTGAAATTTTCACGTGGTTCATGTTAATCTGTAATTTTTAAAATAAAAATCAAAGGTACATTTTGCTTCCACAATATCTCGTAGTATCAAACCATTTCAGAATAATCTCACTTAGTAAATAACTACATAAAATGTTCAGATGTTTTTAATGATTTGTTTACGGACTGTTACCATTTTATTTTTTTAATGGGAACTGTACTGATGACCCGAGAACAACATTTCTGCTGAGGTTGACCTGGTGGGAATTCAGGGAAAAAAAAAAAAAAAACGAACAAACATTGAAGATAGCATGTCCACGTCCATTCTATTGTTCTGACTGGGTTGGAGATGTCCCTGGCGACACATGAGCTAAGTAAAAAGTCAAGCAGAAACTGCTCCTGCATTTGCAGTGTTTGGCTTCTTAACCATTCTTTGTGTCTTCTTGACGATGAGATTTTGCAGGTCAGTCAGGTGAAAGCGACCCCTTGAAAGGTCAGCGTCAGAACACCTAAGAAGCATTTTGATAATATCCTTCCAAACTACCAGGATTCGATGACAGCTATTTTATTGTGTTGACCCCTCAACACACAGAGAGTAGATGCATTCAAATGTCAAGTGCCTGCTAACAAAGGCCAGCTTAGTCTTGAGTGGCTGTACTTGAACCCCTTTAAAAAGACACCTCACTATCAGAGGTCCATGCTTAAGTATTTTTCCTGTCTTATTATGGCTACCGTAGTTTTAAAATCTTTAAGACATAGTTAAGGTTATTCTAAATAGCCAGTAAGATTTATTAACTATAAGAAGCAAAAAAAGTTTTTGATCAATGTAATTTCTAATTTTCAAGATAACTAAACAATAAATACACAATATTTAACAAAATTGCACATCCCACCACACACGGAAATCATCCTAAAAACAAACCCCATTTGTTGGGTCTTATCAATTAAATCTTTGATACTTTCCTCAGAAACTGCGATGGAAACCATTTGATTTGTGAATGAGTAAAGATTTTCTCAGAAAATAAGCCTAAGTCATTTAAGGCACTAAGGTGAACTAATATTTTTCATGCTTGGAATAGGTTGGGTACACCGCTACTAAAAAAAGGAAAAAAAGTAGCAAAAGATTATAGAGGATGTGTAAGATATCTAAGAATAACATCATTTATAGTATTTTTACAGCTATGTTACTCATTATTTAATATGAATTTCTCAAATTAGACAGGTATTTATACATGGTTGTTAATAATGTATGCAAAGCAATATATGTATGTATTTCAGTATCCACTATGTAATTTATATAGCAATATATTCGCATATATTATTATATATCTTATTATATATAAGCATATATTCTATATATATATATTACTATAAAAATAAAACACTGGAGTGTTGATACCTATTTTGTTTACATTAAACTCTATGATAGTATGTGAAAACAGGTAAGCCTCACTTTAGGGGAGTGGTAGGGTTTTCTGAAAGAAAAACAGTTAATTTATTGATTAGTAGATATAGTGAAATTATAGCGCTGATACCCAGCTCTCCTAAATTTCAGTCTTATGCTTGTTTCACATTTAGTTGTGCTACTTAGCTAAGATCAATTTATTTCTCAATATGAACAACATATTCCCAACTGTATAATAATTACTAATTGCCTACTATTTTGCTGTTATTTTCAACTGCGAATTGAAATGACTTGGTCTTTGAATTGGCTAGCAATCTCCAGAAGTCATTCAAATGTCAACAATAACTTACATCTTTGTTATATTGTCTCTTAGATGGAAACTCTTTAAAACCTATTGCAGACAGTGACTGACTAGAAGGAAGGAAGTTAGACACAAGTGTTTTCTAAGGAGGAAAGAAAGATTTAAAAGAGTAGGAAGGGTAGATTTAGAGAAGTTAAGACAATTTAGTAGGAGACACGAAAGGTCTATAAAGAACCAGGCAGTAAATATTTTAGGCTTTGCAGGTCATAAATTCCCTTCCAAGAGATACATTTCAGCCAGCTGGGTAAGGAAGGAGCCACGAACGACTGTAAACAAATGAACACAGCTACATTTCCTAAAACTTTCTTTGTGAAGCTGAACTCTGGATCTTGTTCTGCCAGTTGTAGTACTTAACTCTTGTAATAGGTTATTGAGTTCCACAGGAAAAGGTTCAGCCTAGTATTTGTTGTTGTCATAAGCCAGGATTTTGAATGCCAACAGGAGACCTTAGTCTTGTCTAGATGAGAAATTCAATAAAGTAATCACAAATGATTAAGAGCCTTTGAAGGGAGATATATAGATGCAGTGGCATGGCCTAAATACATATACATGTGAGTGCTTAGCCCTAGACACTATGAAAATGAAATTCACCTCTCTCTCTCTCTCTCTCTCTCTCTCTCTCTCTCTCTCTCTCTCTCTCTCTCTCTCTCTCTCTCTCTCTCTGTGTGTGTGTGTGTGTGTGTGTTTGATATTTGTAATTCTGTTTACATAAAATATACCAATAATAAATATGGAAGAAAAAGATAGAAATGTCAAAAATGTCAAAGGAAGTGGATGGATAAGAGGAGTTGGGGGAGAGAAAAAGGGGTAGAAATGATGTAAATACACTTTGTATACATATATGAAGTCCTCAAAAGATTAAATAAGAAAGTGGGACTGAGAGATGATTTTCTAATTACACACAGTAGTTGCTTTTTCAGAGAAACAAGGTTTGAGACACAGCACTCTGTTGATGACTCACAACCTTTTCAAATTCCAGTTACTGGAATTCTCCCTTCTGACCTCTGCAAGCACGAGATATGCATGTGATGGACTGACATACATGAAGTCAACACACCCAAACATATAAAATAGAGAGGACTGGGAGATAAAGAAAGGAGGTGGGGGGAGACAGAGAGACAGAGGGCTTAAAACATGACATTGCCTGCCTTGTCGATTTATGTTTATTGACTGCATCTCAAATCAATAACCACCCTTCAGTTGAGTGTGTAGCAAGAATCACCGATGACAACAGAACCATACTTATAACATAGAGTAAAAATTGTGCATTTATATATATTTTCCCAATATTAAGAATAAAGGATACTTTTTACATAGCATAAAGAATATGTGCTTGCAACAGGCAAGAGATACGAAATTTACTACCTAAAGTATAGTTTGATCTAAAAGGAAAGACTGCGATCTATTACCTACTCATCACAAGCTGTCCTAAGTTAACGGTGATGAAAACGTGTGCCTTCCCTTCGGCACACACCGCAAGAATTATTTTTTGCATTAGCTCCGTACCATGCAAGTGGAGCAATATTCAAAATGCGCTTTCATTTTTTCCACTTTTGACCGTAGAGCTGCATTTTCCTTCTTCATCTGTCTGACCCCTTGCAACCCTTCCATCGGCTGTACACTTGTCATAGAATCCACCAAAGCTGCTCTCTTTTCTCCAAGGAGACAGCTGTTCGCTCCTGACAATCTTTTGCCCCAAGCACTGACAACTAGAACTTGCTTCTAATGTGGTTACAAATCTTGTCCCAGCTGGTGGCTCCTTTTCAACAATGAAGGTTACTATGAGCCCCATGATAGCACTTAGGATTGAAACTCCACTCTTCAGCACTTCAGGCTCCATCTGGTAGCCCTTTAACCCTTTCTGTGGCCCAGCACAGCCTCTCAAACATATGCCTGCTGTGAAATTTAGAACGTGTATGATCTTAGTATATATATATATATATATATATATATATATATATATATATATATATATATATATATAATTTATTTCTGGTCTGAGTCTTACAAACTGCCTTATAGAGAACAAGATACAAGTGGAAAAAATCACCTTACTATTTTATTTTTTTTCTAATGTCTCTGAGCTTGTTCAGTGAAGAGTTTCAGTTATACACTTTATTTTAGGGTTCACCCTACCTGATTCAAATTGGAAATGTGCAGAAATTTATCAAACACCAATTCTCCTGTAACACTTGGAGCCATGCGTCTGTCAATGTTGAGCTCACCCGCTTACTAAAATGCAGGAAACCAGCTGAATAGAGGCGGCTCGCCTGACAGTACGAATCCGGTTTTTGCATCCACTGCACAGTTGGCAATAAAAGACCTTCTATAACAATCTGTTAAACCTAATCACTTTAAAAGGCAGTTTTCACTTACATATCAATAATTCATTTTCTGCCTAGAAATTTAGCAGCATTATGAAGCACAATTTATATTTTTCATATATTAATTAAAAATCCATTTCCATTGTATAATTTGTCAAATTTGAAGCACTGATTTTGGGGGGAATGCCATTAAATATTACTATACTTTAAAGAATAAGTATCACAGTTGATGAATAAGTTGAGATATATTTTATTTTATATTTACTTTGAGATTTCAATAAGTATATACCTGGCAAAAGAGTTTCACTAGAATTGAAAAATAAGATTTTTAATGTTGAAAAACAAGACATATATATATATATAAATATATATATATATATTCAATTTTGCAATAAAGGTTGCTTGAAATTGTTTTAAATTGAAGTTAACAAAAAGTAATTGAGATTTAACTTAAAAATAATTTAGAATCTGTAAGTGAACACTGATCGTCTTGGTCCGGAGAGCAACATTTTGAACCTTCAAAATCACCAATGCCTAATTGTACAATTTCCTTTTCAATGATTGCTTAAATGAGGAAAGCACCTTGTATACATAAATGTGTGTGCAAAGTTTTTAATAGCACATCTTTTTATACCAAGGCATATCAAGGAAAATAATGAAGATAGGTAATTAATCTTAAATTATTTGAAAAATATAAGTTAATTGCCATACTTAAATAATGAAATAAGGGAAAGTTAATGGATTGGGGGGGAAACATGGTTATAAGAGTAGCCCGTTATTTGACAAAGCAATTTTATTTTGTCAGTGATAGAAATTGCCACTTGCGTGTCCATTCCTTTCACATTGCATACACAACTTCTAAGACATTTCACAAAGACATAAAGTGTAACAGGAGCTATATATAGAATGTGTGCAGCAGCTACACAAACACATCAGTCCATCATTGCCACTATGTGGGCTGAGCTAGAATTCACCTCAAGGGAAGGGAAATAGCAAAATAATAAAGAAAAATCAAAACCAGATAGTACAACTCTGTGCTGCTGGTAATTTAGAAGGGGATTTTCTTGAAATGTCCTTTTACTCTGAAGAGTTCTGGCAAAATAACTTCCCATGAATATAAAATGGTTTTGATTTTTGCTTTCTATAAAGATAAAACTTAAAATTCAATGAGTTACTTTATACTTTGTATTATTCTTTTCTGCCTAGTATCTACAGTGCAGGCAACAGTTTTGGCTTTGGCCTCAAATCTAATTCTGAACTCTACCCTATGAGGCATCACCAGAAAATAAGAATAATGAAATATGATTCTGATCTAACACACTTGTTGTTCTTTGTTTGGGTTTATACTTTGTTTTATTTTGTTTACATTTCAACCTGATTAGAATTTAATTTCAATTTTTTTGGTATGCTAGTTGCTAGTTAATTTGAAATGAGAGATCTCACTAGGTGACACTGAGGGCAATTCTAAAATACAAGTGAGAGATCCACTTAGTGATGTTTGATCATTTGAAAATTTGTTAATGACTCTAATGTAAATATATACACATGCCTGTATTTGTGTGTGTGTGTGTGTGTGTGTGTACAAACATGCCATACATTATATACACATGTGTAAGTACAAACTTTTGTAACTATGTATTTGCAGTATATGTATGTGAGGAAGTCATTAACACTAAACAGGAAACGACTGGCCAATGCTGTACATAATCGAAGGGGAAGAGAATTTTACACAGCTGCTGCTAACAAGTATCTAACAAGTGTGCCTTCTTGACGTTTACAAGGAGAAATATAATTTCATGTTCATATTTAAAGAAGCAATATGTGACATGCTTGGGAAATTTAGAATCTTCTGAAAATCATTGAAGAAAATTAAATGTCCAATAATGCTAAAACAAAACAAATATCATTAATTTCATTTCTGGCTTTTATTCAAAATCAGTACTGAAACTTTATGAAGTGATTTTTGTTAGAAAGTGCAGCTTATAGAAGGTCCCTACTGTTATTAACTTAAAAGTTTTGTTTTTAATTCTTATGTGTTGAAATATATCCTGTTTTTGCACTGTGTGTGAATATCCCTTTAAAAAGCTATTTCTCTATTTAATTAAATTCCTTAAATTCAAATCTTAAAAGTGGGTTCTTCAGCTTATAGTTATAACAGGTCTACTTTAACAAACTTAGACTTGCCATTATAAAACGTGACTTCCAAGGCCAACAGAACTGGGGAGAGGGTCTCTATCTTTAGCTGTCCATATCTTAGGCAGAAAAATGAAAGTGATGATTTCTGTTTCCTTTCATATTTTTTCATTATCAGCAATAATTAACATTGGTTTACATGCTACTGAAAGCTCACATCTTCTATTGACATTCAAGTATTGACTATTGTGTGCTAGGATTAGAGATTTCTATGTAGATCACACAAAGTTGTTTTCAAGTGTATAAAACATGGCTGTAACATCATATTCTTTTCTTCTATTTTTATTTAAATTTATTTAATTGACACATACAAGCAGAATGACTTATTTTGGTGGTGAGATATTTCACCACATGTGTACAGCATGTAATCTGTAAGCAGTTTAAATTTAAATTCTCAAAAACATTTTCTTAGTGTTTCTTTTTGTTTTTCCTTGACTGTAGCTCTTCTGCCTAATGAGCGTTCTCTTAGACACTCTCCTTCTTCATCCTCCTATGCCTGTCCTGTTCTGTGGATCAGTGTCCCTTCAGAGCATCTTTCTTTGATGACTTTGGGCCGGGGTGTGGATGGGGAAGGACTCTTTTCCTTAGGCGACAGGCCCACTGAGAGTTTGACCATTCATAGGCTCTTACAATGTGTTACAGACTGTCCTGGCCTTGCTACCTTCCTGTAACAAGTTTCGTCAAGGTAACTCTTGCACCAACTATAACAATCATAATCGAGGAGGAGAGGCGGAAGTGATAACTGGAGAGACAGTGGGGATGGCAGGAGGAGTGGAAAGGGAAAGAAGAAGGGTAAAGTTAATACAAATACAGTACTTATGTATGAAAATCTCAAAAACACCACAGAAATGAAATGATTAAGTATAGTTATCTTCTGAATTCTCAAAAAGTAAATACAAAGTTTTACTAGAGTTTAGTATGGCCTTTGGAAGACTGGATTCAGAAATATCCTAAATCTAATTTGTAAAAACAATGGTAAATTGATTATCAAAATACTTTAAATACAAGAATTAAGATCTACCCAAACAGTGATATGAAAATAGTATAAACAATATTTATCAAGCTCTTTCTGAGATCTTTCCTACAGACATTTGACCTAATCCTTTCCTGCATTTGAGAGAAAAAAAATAAAAGTGTCCTGTTTTGCTTAAAGGCCATTGGCAAAGTCAGAAAATTCCCAGTCCAATTACGGAGAGCTGATTCCTGTGTTTATGTTCTGCTGTCTTTGCTGTCTTACACCTGAAGTGGAGGCTTAAAAAAAGAAACAAAGGATAGGATGGTGAGAAGTAGTTGAAAAACAAACAAAAAATAAAAAATATAAAAAATAAAGAGAGAACAACAGCCTTTGCCTGACATGCATTTAAACATTTTAAAACCAGCCTTCTTTTTTTTTTTTTTTTTCAGTCTTCTTGAAGTAAGGGGTGAGTTCCACATAACAACAAACATAGAATTTTGAACTTGTAACTCATGCAGAGCTATATTGTCAAGTAGTCAGTGATGGCAGAGGAAATTTTGTGCTCAGCTTAGCTTTAGGCTTCTCAGGAGTCTCAGGGTTTTGTAAACAACACTGAATCTTACCTGGAAGATACAACTAAATGTGACACTTCATAGAAGGAAGAAGATTATTAGCTAAACTGAATTAAGTAATTAATTATTTTGAAGCAAGGACTAAAATGCAAATTCCACAAGCAAAAGGCAATACTTTAGCAGTTTAAACTGTTTAATAACATCTTTGGACATCTGGCTGTCCAATATATTGAAAAATGGAAGCTAAAATGAAAACTTTAGTATTACAGCAGCCTCAGGAAACTGGTCTGTTTAGAGGGGGAAACTGGTTAAAACTGGTAACATTAGGATAATTAGGTCAAATAAGTGGGAATAGTAAAATATTATGTGCTACAACCCACAGATGAAGATAAAGAAATTTTGTAACTAACTTACATGGCTTTTTCTGGGAGAAATTTCAGCAAGATTACCTTTAAAGCATATACTTTAACTGCACAATCACAAGAAAATGTAAAATTAACATTAATATATAAGTTAAAATTTTGTCTCATTTGATTATCTTTTAATAATTTCCTACATCTGGTTAGGAATATGTCAATACTGTGTGCTTGCTATACACAAAATAGAAGCTTCTTTTGTCCACCTGAGCCCTCTTTTTAGGCTCTATAGCAAGTAAACACTCATAAAGAAAAACAGTTGGTACCTGGGGGAGCCTTGTCATGTTCCAACAATAAACAAAACACTTGGTTAAAGGAATAACTTAACAGCTGGGAATCCCAGAGCTTCATCACCTAGTCCATCCTCAGACTTAAGCAACGTCTCATGAAAAGGAGACTGTCAAGATCATCTGAGAAAGTTTAGTCATTTATGTCTCACAAACAGGAATTCGTAAGCCTCCCCTAGCCAAGAAGAGCTCTGTTTCTCCAGGGAATCTAGGCAGCCAATGCCTCTCCTTGATGTTGCTTTACAGACTGACATAACACACCTCGTAAGGCTTTAACGTGCTGTGCCCCGGTTTATCACTAGCAGAGTCAGGTGGCTTATTCCTGAGATGAACCTCATGTTCTCTGTCTTAAATAGGGCAGTCCTACTTCACTGTGGCTCTCCTCGTTCTTCAAGGGAAAAAAAGAATCCCTTCCCCAGCCAGGAGTCCTGATTACAGAAAATGATACCAACATGCAATTACTCTTGAACCTCACTGGCCATTACATGCCATTTGAACATCAAAGAAAACGTTGAGTACTGTTAACCTAACCATGCGAACTGCAGCAAAAATTCAGAGAACTGGTGAACTCCAACATACATAGTAGAATCCTGCATTGTCTTCATCTCACAGTTAAAGGAGAATTTCAGCTTATGACTAAAAGCAATCACCTTCAAAGGCCTTTAACAAGTAATGGCGATGAATCATATACAAGATCTTAATCGCTTTCAGGACTTGACGAAGCTATATATACTCAAATTGGTTTGTAGTCTCCAGATTTTTCCATCTCAATCCCCACATTTCTATCTAAAAATCCATCGACTTGCTGGATATATATGTCCTTCTTCCCCAGTTTCCTGTCAACCACCATTTGCTTTGTGGCTCTGACAATTTGGTCCTCCAAATAGTTCAAATAAGAGAAACCATACACTATAGTGTAGTGGTTTATTTTATGGTGTGTGATGTCTTTAAAATTCTCCTATATCTTAATATATAGTCAGAGAACCCTTTCTTTGTAAGATTGAACAATATCCTAGGACACGCATACAGCACAGTTTGTTTGCCTATTCATCCAACAGAGGACGAAGAGAGCAAGAATTAAACAGGCTGGTTCAAGGAAAGTAGGCTGTCTGCTTCCACACGGACAGTCATTTTACTAACTTCCTTGCTATCTAATGAAATAATTTAAACGGATTGCTGCATTGTTTAAAAACAGATAAGAACATTTCTCTGTCACTTACGTATTATTGTTTTAGTTACCATTATGCTCCCAAGTAATAGATACATCAAACTAAATATTATTGCTTTTGCTCAGTCCTCCTGAATATCCCTCCCTTTTGCTCTTATGCACTGAGACCGGGTTTGGAGCTCTGTATCTCATCTGAATTATCTGTGTCTACACCTGTAGGCTTTTCCTGCCTGGAGCATCTATTTATAATTCATCATTCACATGGCTGTTTTAAGCTTCTTGAAGCAGAATACTGACGAGAAAACTTCTCATAGTTACCGGCATGTTCTTCACACCAAAGAACTGAAGACCCAGTTTGTTATGAAGGCTAAACCTCTATGTGACCAGTTGCCAAGTCTCTCCAGCATCTCCCACCTGCTCCTACCTGTGCGTGCACAGCCCTTTACAAGCATGCCTAGAACCCATAGCCTGGCTTCCTCTGAAATCTCGCAGCGTCTTTTACATTTCTGTTCTTTTAAATCCTAACCTTTTTGTCTGAGATGTACTTCTAACTGTCTCTCTTTCCCCTTTGTACTCCAAGCTCTTCTTTTTTGGCCAGATTCATCTTGGTTCAAGTCACCTCAACTTCCTATTCACTCCCATAACCTTGAAGGAGGTGAGTGAAAGCCACAACTAAAAATGTGGCAATGATTTAGTGGGCTATTAATACTTAACTCTGGACTCCAGTGTAATTTAGGGCATGGGAGACCCTATTGGGTCATTTGGACCATTTCTCTTCTTCATCAAAGACGGCACATTCACAGCTAGCTAAAATAAACATGTAAATAAATTATATAACATAAAGAAACATGTACATTTTGTAAAACCACTCTCCAGAGCCCTTGATGATGTGTAATGAACCTGCTTGTTAACTTCTTGTTTAAATTCCATCCATTTCCCATCCTGAGATTTAGACAGATTTCTTCCTTTTAATTCATGGAGAAACAGGAGATGGGAACCATATATTTTTGACTTGCGGATTTAAAGAACATCTTAGTCCTTGCCTCTGAGTTGAATAATTCCAGATCTTTTCACCTTTTCCTGTAGGTCTTACTTTACAACCCATTTATTATCTTTGTGGCTGTCCTCTGAACCCTCAAGTTCTCACATTCCTCTTAAGACCCGGAGTCTGCGACAGGCTGCAGGATTCCAGGAAGGATTTGACAAGTTGTCTGTTCATTAGGGATGACCTCACAATGCTTTCAGGCTAGCTCCCAGAGCACCAACCTTGTCTTGCAATCTTGAATGCTTACCTTCCCAATAATTTCCTCATGCTCCGATGGCTAAGGATATAACCTACTGCTATGTACCAGCACAAATTCAAAACTTGTTCATTTTCCTTTGTGCCTGAGTATAGTCAGTTTTTTATTCCTCTTTCTTGTACTCACAGCCTCAGCAACTGTTTTAATTTACCCCCACAAAACTATAACGTTTATAATTATTCATACTTACTAGTATAATATTTTACTCAATATTGGTCTTCCAGGGCTTTTAAATAAACGACATTTGCACTTTAGTTATATGATAATAAATCAAAACAGCAATGCTACCAGTAATTCTGGTTATCCTATATGGATTATCTTGCTTGGCACTATCATTAGAGTTGGTGGTATTAACGAAGTCAGTAGTTAAGTAGTATTCACGTTACTCCTTGGTCTTTTGCAATTTCCCCGTGAATCGCTTATTTCACCACCAGATTACAAAACGGGGCACGGAAGACCTAAGTTATTTGTAGATTGTCTCCCAGGAAAGTACCACAGACATAACTTGTGCTTGAGTAAAGCGTGACTCATAACTTGTCCCTAGACTACATACTTCCACACAAATATTGGGACCTACAGAAAAGTAAATGTACTCGGAATGAAGGGTTTGAGGAAGGAAGAGAACGCTTCTTCAGGATCTGCCTCTCTGACTGCACTGAAAACAAATCTAAGTAGAGAGATAAGGGCAGGGAAGAGCAGCAGACTGAAGGTTTCTGTCTGCAAGAGGAATTACCGAGCTGCAGAGCAAAGCTCTGTCCAGACCTTATTAGTAGAAGGAAGCAAACGCGATGCCTTTCCTTGATAAGATAAGCAGAACTTACAAGGAGAAGCTGATAACTAAGACAGCTTTAAAATCCCCTGAAGCATTTGTGTGTGCCTGTGTGTGTGTGTGTGTGTGTGTGTATGTGTGTGTAGCTAAGAACTGCATTAAGACTGCATTAAAATAAGCATTTCTATAAATTTTGCTCGTTAATAAGGTAGGTAATTCATTTTCCCCTATAATTATATTTCTATTAAGGCTAATATACAGACGGTAGCAATTATTATTTGATTCAATTTTCTAAAAAGTTATATTTTATATGAAAATTAGCTAGGGTAGAACACTCATATAATCTCTCAATACTAATTGGAAGCCTTAGGAGTTAATCTAAATGTTGGAAGCGTGCTTCTGAAGCCCCCCCCCCAAATTCACTCTGTTGCACAGCAGAAAAATGCAAGTTTAGACTTTCAGAAAAAATCAGAAGTCTTTAAATTTGTTCAGCTATTAAATGAAAGACAGTGGGTTTAAATTTAGACTTATTCAGTGGCAGAAATTATCACAAATTCTCTAACTCTAGCCATTCAATGTTTGACAGTAGGAATCACACAGAGAATGGGATACACCTTTTGTTCTGCTGATACATACAGACTAATTAAGTGCATAATTCCCAGGAGGTTTATGCATATGAAAATGACTCCGACCGTGCTGATCATGCAAGGCATCTTCTCTCCTTTCTATTAACAAGTGTCACATTCAACGTTTTTAAATTATAAAAAACATCTTCAGGCCTTCACAGGTCTTCAAATAGTTGGTGCAATTACACCCATTCGTCAACAAGTTCCATCAGCAATTAAATTTATTCTCTTTGCTTCCCTAAGCTTCAAAATTTAAGCATAGCTTACTCTTCTCTCAGCCTCCTTGACTATGTAAAGTGATAGTGATATCTAAATATAAAGTGTAAAACTCAATTATATTTTTAAATTAACTTGTGGTGATTACGTGAGGGCTACAATCGTAAAATTTGTGTTCATACCTGGCATGATCAGTACTTGTTTGAAAAAAGAACAATTTCTTCTGCATTTCCTTGTAAATTTAGGATTAGCAGCTTTAGTTCCAGACCTGTCAATCACAGAAATCAACACAGGATTATTTCTGAAAATGTGGCAGGATGTGAACTGTAATCATTATTAAGAATACAAGCCAGAGCTTTCTTTCTAATTTTAACAAATGTATAACTTCTTTACTAATGAATTGGCCAGTTAATTTATATCATATTTATAATTTTATACAAACACACACAAATCTTTAAAACTAACTTCCACTTGAATTTTAATACAGAGAATTGTGTCTTATAATTGTTGTGTTTTGATATTGTTGTGTTACATTAATAGTATTTTCTTTGGTTGTTTTGTGCAAGTGTGAGGAATTATGATATGTCTTATATCCAAGTTTTTTTTTTTTTTTTTTAAGTTACAAAGCTGATTGGCCCATTAGCTCTAGATCTATGTTAGCCACGTGGCTCAGTACCTTTTTTCAGTGGGGCAGATCACATCCTGCTGCTTCGGTGATCTGGGCAGGAGTGGGAGGAATCAACTTCCTCCTTCCCAGAGTTCTCCTGTTCTCATTAGATCATTTCTACTTCCTGTCTGGTTTTCTCAACTTTACCTCCTGCCTGGCCAATCAGCGTTTTATTTAAAACATGATTGACAGATTACAGACAAAATTCTCCCGCACCACTCCCCCCCCCTCGGACCTTGGTCTTAGCATAGAGTAGGGAACCCTGATGGCTCCTTGGCCTTGAGAGGGAGGGAGGGGAGGTATGGGTGGAGGGGAGGGGAGGGAAAGGGGAGAAGGAGAGGAGGGAAGGGGGAGGAGGAGGGGAGGGAGGGGGGAGGAGGAGGGGAGGGAGGGGAGAGGAGGAGGGGAGGGAGGGGGGAGGAGAAGGAAAAGAGATGGAAATTTTTAAATATAAAAAAATAAACCACAAGGAAAAAAAAAGAAAAAAAAAACATCTTAAGATGGAGACTAGGGTTGGGGTCTTTCACTGTATTTTATTATGCTCTCTTTGAATTGTTTAAATGCTGAGGAAGGAGCAATAGCTGCTAAAAGATATTTGCTTATAAATGTCGCAGATAGGTATTTTGAAAATACCTCGGCTTCAAAGTTGAAGTCAAAAGGTATGTTACTTTGGAGAAGAGATTTTGCTTTTGTTTCCACAGAAAATGAGAGGCTGTGGATTTATTCAGAGTTAAGAAAAATCCAATTTGATCAAGGACCACCACCTGAGAAGTCTCCGACAAGAATAGATGGCCCAGATATCTGAGTTCTTCATCCAGAACAGGTTCCCATAAGATTATCAACGCCCGCAACCAGCTGGAAGTAGTCTGGAATTCTGCGCCCACATTCCAATAAAATGGACTATGGATATCCAAGTTTTTTTAAAAAATAAATGTCTTTCCAAATACCAAGAGAAATCATCTTCATTCTTATAAATCAAACAACTATGCCATAATGGCTGTTTGCTATCAAATTTCCATTAAAATTTTTTGCTAAAAATGTAAAAGTGTATCATTTGGGGCTAGGACCACCTAATTGATTGTCCAATAAAATGTGGTTTGCTCTGAAACCTTATATACTCAAGAATACTAAGTGGACTAAGCATGCTGTATTCACATATTTATACATTTATGTATAGCTAACAAAAATTTTTTAAGAAGGACTGTGAATTAGAGAGCAAGTAATGATGGGTTTATGAGACGTTAGAGGAAGGATAAGAAGTTGGAAAATAATGCAGTTAAATTTTAATTAAAATAAAAATTAATATCTGGTGATGCCCATCATGAAGGATAAATATGACCTAGGTATTCCCACAGTCTCTCTTCAAAGCTCCCCATATTTGTCATATCTTAATGTCTATGTTGATTGATGCCAAGTTTACCTTTAATAAGTTGAACAATATTTTTAGTGATTTTTATGCTGGGATGCTCAGTGTGTTCTTGTGGAAATTTTCAAATGACCAATCAAAATGAATGTCAATTTAGTCAGTAAGAGCTGGTTTGACACTTTAGCTCCAATAGCATGACTTATAAATCCATGTCCCCTGTACAAGTAGATAAGTTCTCAGGTACAAAGAGTAGTCATTGGTCTATCATTGGTCTAATGAGGAATTCTGCTCTTCACAGGATTTACTTTAGATGACATTATATAATTTAATAAATATAGTGTATGAAATTATTCACAATAACCCCCATATTATCCTAAATGGGAATCTGTAATATTCAAGTAATGACTGAATATAAAAACTATATAACTATGCCTATTCCAATGGGTTAAGATGAAAATCTTTAGCTATTTCGAAAGCATATGTGGATTTCCTTTCCTTCTAGTGGTCAGAAGTGTTAGGAGAAGCAGAAAGCACTGTGGGTTTTAAATGTTGACAATTATAAACTGAAATGAACCTCCCCCTAGCTTGAGTTTGCTTCTGTCTCTTGATAGTGCCTTTCCTCTTCTAACATTCTGTTAGGACTCCAACCTTTGCAGCAACTCACGCTGTTAGCAGTTCCCCTTCTTCCTTTGAACACTTCCAGTTTAGTTTCTTCAATAAAAACTTGGCTATGCTGTTCCTTGGCTAAATTTCATCACTTACTAGCAAATACTTCCAAAGAAAAGAAATTATTTCGTCTTATTATGGACGGTGTAGCTTTAATCCTCGCTACACTGTCGACATGACATTTTTGTCTGTCTGTCTCTCTGTCTCTGTCTCTCTCTTTCTCTCTCTCTCTCTCCCCTTTCCTTCCTTTTTTCCTCTCTTTCTTTGTTTCTTCTTTCTTTTCCTCCTCCTCCTTTTCTTCCCTCTCCTTGTGACAGAGTCTCGCTCTTTAGCCCTAGTTGGCTTGGAAGTCATGATGTTAACTCTCAAAGTTCCCCTGGTTCTGCCTCTTCTATTCTGAGATTAAAGCTGCAGACCATCATACTCAGTGGTATCACTTCTTCCCGAACAATATACTATTAGAGAACTCTTCAGAAAGCCAAGTGCTTTCATAGACTTTGGCTGTCTCCTCAAGTCTGTTTTCTGCCTATTTCTCTTCTAATTGTTCCCACACCAATTCTGTGTAATCACCCCCGTCCTTGGTTGTTCTTCCGGTACCTAGTACATATTTTCTCAATCCTTCATAGCTTCCTACTTTTGTATTTATTAATATGCATGTTGTTTCTTTAGGTAGACAGGCTAAGGATGCATTTAGAATGTAGGCTTTATTTTACTATTTTCACTGCTACTACCTTGCATGACTTCTGAAGAATTTTTATTTATCATGACTATAATTTGGCATAACATTTTTCACTTGTGACCAAGTGTGCTAAAGAGTAGAAATATTGTCAGAATGAATACTTTAAAGATATTTTATTAATCAAACAACATTTTACTTTCAAATAACTCTAATCAAATAAGAGTTTTTCTGTGTTTTATAGTTCCCCACAGTGGTGATAACAAACCATCAGTAATACTACCATTTTTTTATAAATCTATTTTGTTCTCACTGCGTTAATTCATTCTTCATATATATTTCACTGTGACTTCAAGGAATTTACCAAAATTGTTATTTCTATTTGTATATTAGGAAAATTACATTGATAAAAGTTTTCATCTATCATATATTAATTAATTTCTTCAGGGCCAGAAAGTTATTGGAACCAGTTTTCTACAAAGGCTAGTAGAGCTCAGAGGCAATATCAACTCTGTCCCTTTCCAACAAATGCAACTAAATTTTCCCTAGAATAGTATAGTCAGTGTTAAATTTTCATAAAATAATAATGATTTCCTTTCAATCCTGCCTTTGCTGTGAGGGAAATGATAGAGTCTAAATACATACAAGAACTTGTAAATAAAAGAACGTAGTAATGAACAGCCCCCAAGTTCTCATCTTTCTGCACAGAGCATAATAGCTGTCTCAACCTTCATCAGAACAGCTTGTTTTTACAGAAGAGGGTGATTAATACAGAGACCCACAACTGCTCAACGAACAGAGAATATGGTGAGGTAAGGTGCTTGGATTTAAAAGTAACAACTGCACAATGCCTGGCAAAGATTCCCTATTCTCCCAGTCAGGCATCGTTACAGAGCAGGAAGACAGTAAGAGACAATGACAGTGGCGTTTGCAAGAAAATAGTATTTGCAGAGCATGACAGAACAGCTGCACACGTGAACTGGCAGTGGCTGTGGCTTCAGACCTGCACGAGATCAAAGCAGAAAAATCCCGTAATGGAGGGAGGAAGGGCTCATGAATTCACATCCATTTCTGAGGACCTATTGACACCTGATTGGAGGAATCAGAGTTTTGTTTTTCTTATTTTGTCTCTAAGGAGGCGGCTCCTGAGAGAGATCCCTGCTCTAGTAGATAGTCTTACACCCATGCATGTTTAGACAGAAATTATGGAGATTAAAAACATATATATGAAGTTTGGTGTGTGTGAGCTGGCCAGCAAGGATGGTAGGAAGGTGGGTGAGCAATCAGGAGGGAGGGAATGAGTAAAAGATTTAATAAAGCTATATTATATACAAGCAGGACATTCTCATTTTAAGCCATTTTGAATAAAAACGCAAGCTAAATTATTATATTAATTTGCAGAAAAGGTTTTGTTATTGAGTTGTAAACTTCGCTTTCATTATGTTGAAGAATCAAATGTGGTTCACTTAGTATGTGTGGGCTATGCCTCTATAGACAGTATAAACAACAAACATAAGCAAAGCTTACATATTTTAAACAAAGAGAGCAATTTTACTTCTAGAGTTTTTCAGCTCAGCTGCATGTTTTTATTTACACTGTGCATGCGTGGTTGTAAATCATGCTTACAGTTTGTAAAAATATGAAATAAAATTTTTCTTGGAATCTAACTATGAAAAGTAAATTACATTTTTCCACTTAAAACCCCTAGTAGGTTAGGATAATGTCACATGAGTGTCACAGTTTATCAAGGATATGTCAGTGACTTTCTACAGTCAGTATTTCTCAGCTATTTGCAAACAAGTGCCACCCTAAACGGTCACACAGATCTTTGTGAGTCGGGGACAGACACAGCACTACACGCCCAGACACTGCTGATTTCTGTATTCGACCTCTAGCACATAATGACCATAACGCTGCCTCTCTCCCGCCTTCCTTTAAGGATCCTGTAAGAAAGATGTATAGTTATTAACAATAACAATTATGTAGTCAGTTCTTACTAGCTTTTTCATTGTAGGAGATGAATTTCTACTCACATTCTCTTACAAATATGCACTTCCTTTATTGTTATGTAATTACTTGTTTTTGAAGAGAGAGTTTTCAAAAATTAAAATCTCCCACTGTCAAACAGAATTTCCTATCATTACAATTGTCCCTACATAGCAGCACCAGCTTTTCCCAGGATAGCAGAGTTTACGTGGGCTAGAAAAAAACACAAGAGGGGACTTATTCGCTGTTAATAGATATTAGTTGGCAATTTGGAAGGCTAGGAAATAAAGGGAGCTTGCAGTGGGTCCAGAACCTTTCTCTTTGCTTACAGAGCACAAAAGTGTCATGTTAAGCCGGAGGCAGGGCTGTCTGGAACTGTGTTTACTGTATTCTTTTCAAACTGCAGCACAGAGCCTTATCGCTTATCAGTGCATAAAGTCTAACAGATTGCAGACTCAAATTTCCCCTTCCAGGCAATGTTGGGTTTCACTATTGTTTGCCGTGACAAAGGTTTTCACAAATTCTACAGCTTGGATTTCTGTCTTGTTTTCCTTAGCATAACCCTCTAGGCAACCAATCAGCTTTTCAGCTGCTAGAAATGGCTCAAAATGTTACTACAAAAGCAGCATTTAAAATTCCATGTCTTGCCTTTGACTCTTTCTCTTCCAGGAAAAAGAAAAAAAAAAAAGTTTGCTGGTCTTTTCGGTTACAGCTAAAAGAAGATGCAATTAAATATTGCCTACAGCTGATGTGACTGTAAATGATATTGCCTGGATCTGGTGAAAGCAAATCTGCTCTCAACCATGTTTCATTTACAAGCTTAAAGCCACTGGGTAGTAAGAGGGGGCGTGTCTAGGGTAGACAAATGCAGTATTGTAGTTTGGTGGGGCCAGGGCTAGGTCTGAGCACTTTCTGGCAAGTCAGACACAGCTTACAGATATCTTGGCAGTTGGGTTTGAGCAAAGAATCCCCACCGTTCTCATCAAAGTATTAACGTTTAGATGTTACTTGAAAACTCAGAGAATCATTTCCTTCAATCTTTTCCAAAGCGAATACTCCCTTTACACCGGCTTCATAGTTTTTGTACACGAAGCCATTTTCACATCAGAGGTTTCACCTCCTTAGTTGTTCTGCATCTGTCACCTACACATCACCTCCTTCCTGCTCACTCAGGTAAAAGTCGTACACTTTCTTACCAGGAGTTGCATCAAGTTTCTCTTTCAAATCATGCCCACACTGCTTCAGAACACACCACATATATCCCCAATTTGATCATATCCTTGCCCTCTGAAATCCCTTAATTATACTAGGTCTCCTACACAATAGAATCCAAAGCCTCTCAGGATGACATAACACACATTTCATGACCTAACTCCACCAATGATTGCAAATTTCACTCCCATGAAGCCTGATTTAGATTTGCACCATACAAAATAAGCACAGAGTGATCATACCAATTCTTCCTTGTCACTCAGATCTTTTTGGCTTTGTGTTTTCTGCTGCTCATTAAGTCTGGTATGGTCTCCCATTAGAGCTTGTGCTCCTAATGTCACTTCCCTGCTCGTCTATTAATTAACATTCTTTGTGGGAAAATTCACTAATATTTTCTGATAAATTCTCTGATATTTTTGCTATTTGTCTCAATAATGATTGCCACTGTATCCCTGGGTTTTGGTATGCATACAGCAAATAGTTGCAATTGTTACTCAAGAAACACACACACTAAAACAGGCATGGTACTAGGTTGCAAACCTTGGGAGATAAGAGATTTTGACAACTTCCTTGCATGTCTACTTGTTAGGTGAATTTTTAGAAGGAATATAATTGTCTTACCATAAACACTGGCAGACTTTTGAAGATGCTTCTTTTATGTATTACATAATGCTCTAGACATCTTTATTTAGTGAAAACTTATTGATTTATCACCTTCCACAATAATCCTTCCAAATATTACAATCACTAACCTTGTAAATATGGGCAGTGAAGAATGAAATGAGATATGAAACATCCAAATATCTGTGATCCACAATTTGCAATTTTCTTTCAGAGTCTAATCTCAAACACTGTCAACTTTCCCATCATGTCGGTGGAATGAGGTGATGTAGATGGCCCTCTGGGCCTGTAAACATGGGGAGGAGGGAGATATAAACTATTATAAATGGTTTGTGCTGTTGACGTAAATTCCCAGGGTCTGCTCTAAGAAACACATAGAACCAGAAGAGATGGATGAGATCTGAATTATGGAACATTATAACTAGGATCAGATAAACTAAAGTCACAAAGTGCTTATTCAAAGAAACGAGAAAAGTTCAGTCACCATGAAGAGGATAGAAAAGTTTGTTTTCTGGGCAAGGATCTTGGACTTAAAACGATGGTGGAAATACAAAGTACAATTCTTTAGGGAAATACAAGAGTGTGGGAACGAAATTATTCCGAAGATGATGGCTCAGAAATGTCCAGAATTCAAGAAAGAGATCTGTTTTTAATTTGAGGAGTCAGACTGGGTTCAGATTGGAAGAGCCAACAAACAAGCATGCTGTTTAGTCAGAGGATTATGACAGTGGAGTCAAGAATGGGGAAAACTAACAGGAAAGAAAAGCACACACACACTCTTGTAGGAGGCACCGTTGTACCTTCTCCTGCTATAAGCTTATACTCAGTGGTAACAGACAATAATAAACAACTGATAATACGCATTTACACCTTAAGAGAGAATGTGAAAATACCAGAGGGCTCATCATCATTACTGCTAGGCCTAATGATCGAGTTTCAATTCTCGGAGCCCAAATTGTGGAGAGAACCAACAGCAAGGTGTCCTCTGACCTTCAAACACCCACCCCAAGTGAATAAGTAGATGAAGCTTTTTCATTGGGAGAATGTGAAATAGATTTCATTAAAAGTTTAAAATATAACCTGACAGCAGTGGCTTGCTGACACACCAGGAATAAAGTGCATATGAAATCATAGAAGCTGTGACAGCGTGCACAGGGCCTACACATCTTCTAGCCAGATGGGATCCAAGCACTTAGAGAGGAGCTGGACGCAAGGTTCCACTCCTTACCCAAAAGCTATTTCCAAGTGACAATCACTAGCAAGGAAAAAAAATAGTTTTATCCAATGGAGTCTGATGGGGCAACATATTAAGCCACTCTAGAGAAAAGACTTCATGCCCAGCAGTTGATGGCTAATGCAAAGTGAACTCAATAGTATTTGGGGCGATGTTTTATTTACTAATGTATTGTTTGGCCATTTTTTATTTACTTACGGTTTCCAATTATGTGTTTTTATAAGTTTTGTATGTGTGCTTGTGTTTCTTGTGCTTTTTCCTTCTGTTCTTTTGTTTGTTTTATTCTGTTTTAAATTTTGTTATTGGTTTGTTTGTTCCTTGAGAGTTAGAAAGGGATGGAGTTGTATGCGTGGGGAGGTTAGCAGCAGAATCTCAAAATAAACTATATAAAAATTTTATTTTCTATTTAAAACTAAAATTACTTGTCAGAATCTTGCCAATGACTGTGGAAGTAATTTTAAGAATTAAAATGTTAATAAAAATCATTTAAAATTATAATTTCTATGAATTATTCATAGCTATTCATTTTACTATAGTATGTTTATATTAGCATACTGCATTAGATTTAATGCAAAACCTCTTAAATTTATGTAGAAAATATAGAAGCATAAGGCTTAAAACAAAGATGAGTGGAATGAAGTTTATTTAATCCCTAAATAATATATAGGTATAGCTATCTTGATTTTATTTTTAAAAATACATAGCAAACAGAGCCTTGGTGCATACTTTTATGAGTTTTGCTATATGTGACATGATATAGAATAACCCTATGATGTGGGTTTCTCCTCTGTTTATTGTGAATACGATTGGTTAGTAATGAAGCTGATTTGGGGCTACTGCAGGACAAGATGGGGCAAGGCAAAAATTCCACGCAGATAGATGTAGAGAGAGAGAGGGCAGAGTCAGTGAATGGAACAAGCAGCCCCCCTCTACAACCCTATTATCCCGAGGTTTCTATGTTCTGTCCTATTTTGGTCACACTCTTCTTCTAGTTATGAAATGTGAAGATTGCTGATGTGTTCTGTCTCAAAAATTTGCTTTCCAGTATACATATATAATATCATATATGATATCATATGGAATATCCATTTTGATTAGCTTAATTTACATAGATTTATTCAAGTCGTTGCATGCATCATGAGTCATCTTTCTCTGGTGATGATAACTCTATAGTAAGAAAATGGCAGGTTTTGACTATTACCCAGCGATGGAAGTAGATTGGACAGTTTCTAGAGTATTGCTGTTAAAAATACAAATGCTGTCAACATTTTCTCACACTTGAGTGTGTGTGTGTGTTTTGTGTGTGTGTGTGTGTGTGTGTGTGTGAGAGAGAGAGAGAGAGAGAGAGAGAGGGAGAGAGAGGGGGATTCTTTTAGAGCATGCACAAACGTCATTATCAGGATTAAGAATACTGGGTCAGACACTAAGTATGTTTCAGACACAGTTGGACTTTCTTTTTTTTTTCATTTTTTTATTAAAGATTTCCATCTCCTCCCCTCCTCCTCCGCCTTCCCTCCCCTCCCTTCCACCCATACCCTCACTCCCTCCCTCTCCAGGTCAAAGAGCCATCAGGGTTCCCTTCACTATGTTGAGTCCAAGGTCCTCCCAACTCCCCGTAAGTCCAGGAAGGTGAGCAACCAAGCTGACAAGGCTCACAGTGAGCCCATCCATGCTGAAGAGTCTGAGCCCATCACCGTTGTCCTTGGTTTCTCAGTCCTCCTCCACCGTCAGCCACATTCAGAGAGTCTGGTTTGGTCACCTGTTCCATCAGTCCCATTCCAACTGGACTTGGTGGTCTCCCGTTAGATCTGTCCCACTGTCTCAATGGGTGAATGCACCCCTCACGGTCATGACTTCCTTGATCATGATCTCCCTCCTTTGGCTCCTCATAAGTTCCTTGGGAGCTCAGTCCGGTGCTCCAATATGAGGCTCTGTCATTTTCTCCATCCAACGCCAGGTGAAGGTTCTATGGTGATATGCAAGATATTCATGAGTATGGCAATAGGATCTGGACATTTATGGCTCCCTCTCCTCAGCTGCCCAAGGAACTAGCGGGGGCATCTTCCAGGATACCTGGGAACCCCTCTAGAGTCAAGTCTCTGCCAACCCTAGAATAGCTCCCTTAATTAAGATATATAATTCCTTGTTCCCATATCCACCCTTCCTATATCCCAACCATCCTATTCCCCCAAGCTCTCCCCATCCTCCACTTCACACTTTTCTCTCCCCATCCCCCCATCCCACCCCACCCCCAAGTTCCCATTTTTTGTCCGGCAATCTTGTCTACTTCCAATATCCAGGAGGATAACTATATGTTTTTCTTTGGATTCACCTTCTTATTTAGCTTCTCTAGGATCACGAATTATAGGCTCGATGTCCTTTATTTATGGCTAGAAACCAATTATGAGTGAGTACATCCCATGTTCATCTTTTTGGGCCTGGGTTACCTCACTCAGGATGGTGTTTTCTATTTCCATCCATTTGCATGCAAAATTCAAGATGTCATTGTTTTTTACCACCGAGTAGTACTCTAATATGTATATATTTCACACTTTCTTCATCCATTCTTCCACTGAAGGGCATCTAGGTTGTTTCCAGGTTCTGGCTATTACAAAAAATGCTGCTATAAACATAGTTGAACAAATGCATTAGTAATATGATTGGGCATCTCTTGGGTAAATTCCCAAGAGTGGGATTGCTGGGTCCTGGGGTAGGTTGATCCCAAATTTCCTGAGAAACCGCCACACTGCTTTCCAAAGCAGTTGCACAAGTTTGCATTCCCACCAGCAATGGATGAGTGTACCCCTTACCCCACAACTTCTCCAGCATAGGCTATCATTGGTGTTTTTGATTTTAGCCAATCTGACAGGAGTAAGATGGTATCTCAACGTTGTTTTGATTTGCATTTCCCTGATTGCTAAGGAGGTCGAGCATGCCCTTAAGTGTCTTTTGGCCATTTGAACTTCTTCTGTTGAGAATTCTCTGTTCAGTTCAACGCCCCATTTTTTAATTGGGTTAATTAGCATTTTAAAGTCTAGTCTCTTGAGTTCCTTATATATTTTGGATCAGACCTTTGTCTGTTGTGGGGTTGGTGAAGATCTTTTCCCAGTCAGTAGGCTGCCTTTGTGTCTTAGTGACAGCGTCCTTTGCTTTACAAAGTGGCTGTAGTTTCTCACACCCACCAACAGTGCATCGATACTTCATTTGAGAATATTTCTTTTAGCCTTGATCATCTATGTACTTAAGGAGTGTTGTCTAGCAGTTGTTTCAAGACACAGGTTGTTTGGGTTTTTTTTATATTATTTTCCTCTGTCTTGGTTGCTTATTTTACTAAGCTCAAGATTTTTACTATAAAGCAATGTTAGTGAGAAAAAAATACAAAGAAATCATATTGAAAAGTTGAAAATAATTAAAGTATTTGTTACAATAAAGTAGACATCTGTTGCTAAAATTGGGGTAACATTTAGACTTATCCACGTGGAAAATGGCATTCTTGTTAACACTAAGCCAAGTCTTAAGACATATAATTAACCATATTCCTGGCTGGAAAGCAAGTACTTTGTCTTTTGCTCTAATGAATTGAAGAGAATCATTCACATCCCCACTATACAGATTACAAGAAAGAAAATAAAGGTTTAATTACTTGTATATCATCCACTTACCATATGAAGGCAGGGTCTTATAGGATGAAGATCATAGGCTCTGCAATTGGGCAGACTGTGTACTTGATTATAATTTGATAAGACATATCTGGCCAAGTTTAAAGGTTGCACTGGGTCCAGTTCAAGCATCACAGCCTTAACTGCCAATACCTTAGATGTGGCCCTTTGTGGAGATAAGAACTCCACAAAGATAATCAAGTTAAACTAACACCAGCTTGGTGCCCGACACATGTGGTACCCATATGAGGACAGGATTTTCATACAGAAAGCACGATACTAGGATAGAAGTAGACCACATAAATTCATCAGTTACCTGAGTAGAGAGATGAAAACAGATCTTTCCACCCTTTCTTCTGAAGGAGTCAGTCATATCAATGACTCTTATATAATGGATGATTTTGGCCCCTAAGCACATATGTTGCTATCTGGATACTTTTTAACAGTGTTTTCAGTTGAGAAATTTTGGAGTTAATTAGGGATTTGAAAACAACAGTAATGAATGGGATTATTGCTCAATTTGACACAGGCAAACAAAAAGGAAATTGATCCAGCCTACTAACTTCGGTCCCTCAAGGATATTATAAGAAATCAATAATCGCTTGGAAGTGTGGCATCATCAAATTATAACCATCTTGTCTTCTTATCCTCAGAATCCCAGGATACAGATCTGTGATTATAAATTCTATCATGGAACATTACCCAGTATGAGGGACATTATTAGATCCTTCTAAGCTAAAAAAACAAAACAAACAAAAAACCCCATGGTTTTGAAATTCTAGCCTTTAGGACTTTGGAACAATGAATTTCCATTATTTAACCCAAGTAATTCATGGAATTGCAACAGATAGAAACAAATAGAGGCCCACCGTAGAATATTCAGTCTGTATGGGATGTCTCCATAAAATTCTACTCCTCAAGCGTCAGAGAACCCTGCAGAAGAAAATGCAGAAAGATTGTAAAAGCCAGTAGAGATCAAAAGTAGCTAAGGAAACAAGGGCTTCTAGACACAAAAAGAATCAATGTAGAGATGAACTCACAGAGACTGTGCCAGCATACACAGGGCCTATACAGGTCTAAGCCAGAGAGGGTCCAAGTACAGGAGAGAAGTGAGCACAAGCCATCATCCCTAACATAGGAACTATTTCAAATTGATAGATACTTATAAAATAAAGATTAATTTTCTCCAGTGAACACTCCCTGGATATACAAATTTGGTTTGTTTTCATTTTATCTTATTTTTTAGAATCCTGTTTTATTTTTATTGAGAGAGAGAACTAAATTGTGTGTATTTGGTGGATGGGGAAGTGAAGAGAATCTGGAGGAAGTTGGACGAGGGAAAACTACAATCAAAATATATTATATATAAAAAGCTCTTTTCAGTAAGATAATCATTTTAGGCAAGTTAAACCATATTCTAGTATATATGTTGGAATACAACAAAACGCAAAAATAGAGTTTCTTCACAAAGAACACAGTAGAGAAATTTTGCTTTCTAACACAAAAACTGAGCATGTATTAGATAAATTCCATTGCTAAAGCCTGTATGTATTTAAGTCTTCATATGAAGACAAGAATTACAGTAGCATTCTTAGGGATGTCAAGACCTTCCTCTGGCCCAGCACAAATGCTGGGGAGCATAGAGTACAAATCACAACTTTCCCCTCCTGAGTCACCTGGGTCACAATGGGTCAAGTCCTCAGACTGCACACCTACAGAGACCTCTTACCAGATCTGCTAGCTCAGTGTCGTGTTCATATGGATACAATAAACCAGCCTCCTTGTTCATCTCTGCACATAAAACCACTGTCTCAGTTCAAATGTATAAAATAAACTCACTGTGATTTCAGCCTTCTGATGCTTCTCTATCAGAACCCATTGCTCTTCTGATCCCAGGTTTCTGTTCCTGTGTCTGTATGTCTGTCCTTTCTTCATTCACATCCCAACAGGCATCAGTCAGGACAAATTCAAAGCCATACTGGTCTCAGCCATCAAGCTTTGATCTTATTTAGTAAAATAATTGAAATGAGAGCATTTCTCAGCTGTATAATTGAGAGTTCTCTACAGAAGTTCCAATACAAGTAATTATACAGATAAAGTTACATATCAACATAAGAATAACATAGTAACATATGCTGATATGTAACTTTATGGCAATATGAAAAAGAAAATTCTCGCTCCCTGGAGATATAATGAGTATCCTGTGGGGTTTTTTAATATTTCTTTTTTTGAGATTATGATATAATTACAACATTTCAATGTAAAAGTTTAACACAGAAGAATAAGCTTGGAGTATGAATTAAAACTTTTTAGTTGAATATTGGTTTAGTCCCTCTCAACCACCTGAATTTTCTAAATTAAGATCAACTTTCTGTTTCCACATTTAGAAGTGGAAATCATAATCTATATTGGTAAAAGACTTTAACTTAAGAATGAAGCACGTTGAGTGGAAGAGTCACTTTGTTGTGCCTGTAATTTAGAGCTCTCAATGTCATAGGACAGGATTTATGCCAATGGTTCAGTGTAAGGAAGAGCAAGCAGGCACAACTTTCCCTTTGTGCCACAAACAATGGAATCCCATGAACTGCCCAACTCGAACTCTTGCAGCACAGATACTGTATTATTTATTGCATGCATCTCTCAGAGTGACGGTAAATTTCTATACTGTGATATCACATGCACAGCTTATTGTATCAGAAGGCAATCAGTGCCTGTGCAGTAAAAGACAGTTTAAAGCAGTTCTCTCCTGTGAAATGGAGCAGTTTACATTTCTTCGTTTATTCTGCCCTAAAATCATGGAATACTAAATGAAGTTGTGAAAACATCTTTATCACAAGCAAATGAACATTCTGGAATGTGAAGTGTGATGCAAGCCTCTCATGTAAATAGTTGGATGGGAGATATTAATTGGCACAGGAGAACAAGAAATATTCTTCTCTTTCTCACTCAACAACTTCACAAAGCCTTTTGTAACTACCAAGTACTCAATAATTAATTGAGGAAGTTAATGTTGCAAACGATGGGTGTATGAGGTTCAGCCCACATGTCTCTTTTCTTTATAGACATAGAGAACAGTCATTGACATAAACTCAGGTTTTGTTTGTTTTCATGTTCACAGCTTGCTATGAATACAGTCCAGTCCAAAGACATATGAGGAACTAAACGTAACCAATACAACCAAGAAACTGTAGGCATAAAATGTCTCTCTCTCCCCTCAGAGACATTTAATTCTAAAGCTTTACCTCTCACGTTGTGTCCCAATTCCTCGCAGAGATTTTCACTGGCTCTGTCAGATAACCTCTACCTTTGCCTCTCCTTATATCAAACTTTATTTTCACCTCTTCTTTCCTGCTATAGCTTTGCTTATTTCTTGCTTCACACTCACCAGACACACAGGCGCACACACGCTGCGTGCATTCGTAGGAGCTTGTCCATGCTCAAGGATTGGACTTTTGTTTCTGCCTGTTGATCAGACTACTGAATGTGCTCTAGTGAATAACTAACTAACTTCACTTTTTTCTCCATGATGCTTTTTTCTTTGGCCTTAAGAACTATTTCTTGCCTATTCCTTTTCCTCCTCTCCTTTGCATGGAAATATCTAAATAAAATTCCACAGGTAAATTTTTGAGTCATTAGGATTAATCAGGAATGAGGTGGTCCTGTCTTGGCGGCGTTCACTGATCTTACAGACTGTCAGTCTAATTTATACCTGGTCTGGCATGCTCTCAAGGCATAATTTTATGTCCATTTTAAGGTATTCATTCTTGAACAATTCTTATAAATTATTATATCACTCCTAGCAAGTGTGAATTAAATTTAAATGCCCTATTCTTTAATTTCTTTCTTCCTTTCTTCTCTCTCAACCGCTTTCGTGTGGTGAGAACTTTAACATTGTGTGTATGTGTGTGTGGGGGGGTGATATCTTGCCCACCTTCCTCCTTCTCCTCTTCTTTGCCCTTTTCTCCCTTCTCCTTCTCCGTCTAAACTTCTGTTACATTATTCTAAAGTATTTGTAAGTTCCAGTGTGCTGTGAACTTACACCACTATCACTGTCTTTTCATACATAATTTTACTGCTTCGAAATGCTGACGCTGAGACGGTGTAGCATTACAAATCTGAAATTTTCATACCATTTCTGACCTTTGAAAGGCATAATTTTACGTCCTCATTAGACACATCATATTGAATAAAGATTAAGAAATCAACAGTACACTCATGGAGATAGTGGATTCACTATTTTCATTCTTCCAACCCAAGAATCTGGCTCTCAGAAGTACTCTACTTACTATAGTCTCCATAGGAACAACTTCTGTAATACTGCATAGCCTGGAACATGCCCTGTTCTTTACTGTGCATCAATACCTTAATTCAGAATAATAAAGAGGAGATAAATTCAATGTAAATATCTTCCATAGCAAAACTGAACATCTTTTTTATGTGAAATGAATACATTATATATCCTTTTAAAAAACATAATTGATTAAACAGATATTTATATTATAATTTTTAAAACTATTTAACTCATGCCTCAATTTTACCTATGGTTAATACCTTTAGCTGGTTTGTGCTTGAGGGTGGTAGCTTTCAAAAGTAATATTTTAATAAAAGTGAAAATGTATTTTCCTAAGTTTATACTAAAATTCCTGTTGTATAATTTTTCATGTGTGTTTTCTCCTCTGTATGTATATCATTGGTTGCTCTGTGGCGATCAGTTTCCTTTGTTCTTTATTGCTCTGTACTTTGTGTCTTAGCTTCCATTAGTAATTACTGCTAGAGTCAGGATGGCTTTGGAAGTGTAGACGGCATGAGTGACAAAGGGACAGACAGGTGGAAATGAAAAACAGTTTCCTGGAATAATGAAATAAATAGTGTCACCCTCAAAGTAAGACAGGTGTCTCCTGAGGCTTAAATAAAAATGCTTTGATGCATAGAATATTAAATATGGCATTTAACTCATATCAACAATGAAGTTTTAACATGACTTAAGATTGTTATCAGAAGATATTAATAGTGAAATTATGTCAGATGCTACTGTGATTGGGACAAAATATTACACTTTAATCATTGTACAATTATTTTACGATCTCTTTATAATGTATAAAATATGTGATGATGCACCCATATTTTAGAAAAAGACTTATTACAAGTTGTACTTAGTCCACAGGAACTTGACATAAACTCTTAGCAAAATTTTTCTCTTAAAAATAGGAAGAATTTACCTCATCCTCATGTGGTTTTCCTGTTCAGCACGGCCCTTTGGTGTGATCCGGTTTTATTGAGACATAATCAGAAAAGATCAGTTGCAAAAGGAATTTAAATGTGGAAAAGGGCACCATGTCTGGGAGCCGAATCAAAGTGAGAGAATCCAATCAGGTGTGAAGCTATCATAAAGATGGGTCTGCAAGACATGGCCGTGAATGCTAAGCACACCAGGGCTCAGATTCATTGGAAATAAATTTTTTAAAGTAAAAACCCGTACTATCCCCCAAACAACATATGACTTACCTTCATGTCTTTATTTTCCATTCTTAATTCAATTACAGTATGTATAAATTGAATTTTAATTCATAGTATTTTGTATTTTCTCTATCTTATACCGTTAAGTGACCAGCATTCAAATGAGCAAAGGACATGTTTATTCTTAAAAAAGAAATCTTTGCAAGTTGCTTGGAAAGCCTTAGATTTTTAGAGCAAATTTCTGACAGAATTGTTTTAGAATTTATATTATTTAGTTCATATACCTATAACTGAGTGTTAAATATGCTCATTTAGCCAAGGACAAAACTAAATAAAACAGGAAGATCTTTCATTTTAGTCAGATAGTACTTTTGTGAGGAAAGAGTTATTCTCTTTTCCTCTCTCTCTCTCCCTCTCCCTCTATTCTTTTCCTTCTTTCTGTTTTCTTTACCAACTGACTAAAATGAAATATAAAGGAAAGTATCAAAACTGAAAAAGCCAAATAATAATAATAATAATAATAATAATAATGCTGCAAGCAACATCAGAGGGAGAATGACCAGAATTCAGAGAAGTTTCAGTTAGAAAGTAAAATTGAGCTTGGATTTGACCCTCGCAATTGTGAGTAAACAAAACTCATTCACAGATCTATGTTTATAATCAAGCAATATCTATAGGTCCCTGTCTGTCTAAAGACTGTGATAAAATCTGTATTTCAAGGCACAGGCAATAGGCGTCACCCTGTGGTTATGAGGATGCGAAGAGGAACTGGTAGAGGAAAGACTTCACACCTGCGCTGAAGAAACCTGGCAAGATGAGAACTGAAACAATGAAGGGTGGGGTCAGATGATCAAGGAGGGCTGCCATAAAGAAAAAAAATCACTTAGCTTCGAATCTAAATGATGATCAATATTAGGTAGACAATTCAATGGTAGATACTCCAAGCAAAAGACAAAGATAGTGAATGCTGGTAATATTTAATGTCAGAATATTAGTGCAGCATCCTTTGCATTGTTACTATTTTGTTTACAGTGGCAAAACTGAATGAAATGTAATATAAATGATTAAGTAGTTATTCCATTATCATTTTTTCAACACTCTCCAGCTTAAAAAATAGTGAAAGCTATATATTTTGCGCAGAAATAATAGTACCAAATGATATTAAGCACATTTTATGTATTAGAAACTGTGGTAGGATAATTATCACCAGGATTTCATACCTATATTATATAAAATATTGCATTTAAAGTTTAACTAATTTACACAAAATTTTAAGGCATGGTTTTCAGCATAGGCTTATGTTGACCAGACCAAAAAAAAAAAAAAATGCGATTACTAATGTTCTTTGACAAACTATGGAACTATAGTTACACAGAATATATACTTGTATATTTTTATAATTGCTCTTTAAACCAAATAAGAATACATACTATTATACTTTATAAGAAAATAAAACCCTGAAGAAAAATTTTTGAGAGAACTAGGATTGAAAACGATAGGTATTTCCCCTCTCCTTCCTCTCTCTTTCTCTTGGTCTTTGAGACCTTTTGTAGCTAAGTAGCCTCCTGCTGGAATGACCCACCTGGGCCACCACCATGCCTGTGAATGCAGCGCTGGGAGTCACTCAAGGCTGTCTGTATGGTAGGTAATCACTGAGGCAGCTGAGACATATTCCAAAGCCCGGATCCTTACTTCTGTGATTTTTTTGCATCATTTTTAAAGTCTTCGTGACTTTGATTATGATTCTGCTTTGATTTCTATTCAAAATGCAAAACTATATCATCTCAGCACTTTGAAATTAGAGGCTGAGAAGGGAGATTTGAAAGTCAGAGGCTATTCTGGGCTACACAGAAAGACCTTGGGTCAAAAAATTAACAGAAAGGAGAAAAATTTAAACAAAACCAGGAGAGAAGTGAAAGAGCCCTTAATATTTGGTGATGTGTTTGTTGAGAATCCCTTCTAGGAGTAATGCTTTATTTTTAAAATATACAATGATAGAACTTCCTCTTTGTCAGTTTGTTAAGAGAATCAGAGCCTTTTGATTCATTTTGGTTGCCATGATAATTCAATCTGATTGTCAATGCGAACCCTGTTCTGATATCTCATCCCCGAGTTTTATCATTTATTTGAACATGTCTTTATCTCCTCTACTTCACATTATGACGAAAGGCAAGAAATTTTATTGAAAATGTTATAATATATTTTTCAAACAAACTTTTCAATTGAAAATTATGCAAACTAAAATTATGTAACCTCATTTAGATATAATCTAATAGATGGATTAAATTATTCAATGACATGAGGGATTTGAAAGAATCACTACATTTTTGTTTTTGTTGTTGATAATGTTTTTAATAGGATCTCGAATTTGTAGTCTTGTCTAGTCTAGACCTCTTTAAGAGGACAAAGCCTTGTCAAGCAACTTCTCCAAAGTCACACTGTTTAGAAAGTTATCAATGGTGTTTAGATAAAGGTCTTTTTGGCTGATTACAAAAACTATCACTTTTTCCTTATCTTCTTCTTTTTATTCTGTTTAGCTGATGCTTCACTTACAACATGACTTTTATGTAAAAGTTATAATATGTTTACCCTTTATTCGTCATAATTTAATAAACTAATTAGTGTGAAACTTTCTAACTAGGAATATTTTCATTCCAAAGTTTATTGTTTAGAATGATTACTTGGTCTGATTTTTAATAATATTTTTATGATGAATAATTCCCTGTCATGATTTTCCACTAAAATCACATAAAGTAATTATATAAATTCTGTGCTAAGGGTTTTCTTGTTTTGTTGCATGTATAAAGCCTAAAATATCTGGCAGTGAGTTTTGTTTTACTCTAGGTTTGATATTAAAATATAAAAGTATTGGTTCTGCATTGTAACTAAATACAAATACTTAAGAAAAAAAAGAGTCCAGATTCTGCTTATGTTTCTAAATATACTACTGCATACGGTTAAAACTTGAAAGTCTGTTATGTTTATTTTAAAGTTTTGTTATAAATATTGCCGTTCAAAGTTGTATCTTCAAATTTGGTATTTGAGTAAAAATTTTGTATTTGAGTAGACACTTTAATTAATACATCAGTTCCCATCATAGTAATGGTTTTAAAGAATTCATAAGTTTAATAATTGTTATTAACATTTAACTTCCTAAATTAAGACATGAACAAAACATCAGTAATGAAGATTCATGTTTGGTAGAATATGCCCTTTGAGTTGAGTTGACATTTTCTTTAGGTCTTTGTAAAGCAGCATCTCCAGGAAGTGAAGTTCTTTGTTCTGGTTGAGAGCATACCCAATTGTGGGCCAAGCCAGTACCTTCCTGCCCTATTATTGACCTCGACTTTGACCTGGCTGGACCACCCTGGAGGGAATGAAGGGTAATAAAGTCCCCTGGCTGACTCAAGCCTGAAAGTTTAAGCTTAGCAGAGATAATCAATCACTTACAATTAAGTGTTGTGGCTTTGTGATGTGGACATTTACTGGGGACTGAGATGAGAGCAGCAAACACCGTCATTTTGTGTGCAGGGCTGTCTCGGAGCAGGATCAAGGGCGTTTGAACTGGTATTTTAGGAAGTCTATACCAGATCCAGGGGCAAGAGATAGCATCTCACAGGCAGGGAAAAGAAAGAAAGAGAGCAGTGGAGGAATCACAAGAGGCCAGGGAGAGGAGGACAGACTCCGGGAGAGGAAGGGATTCTCTGACCAATCATGGCTGACTCACCTCAAACAAAAATTAAGAAAAAGAAAATACTCAGGTCTTTAATTCTTTTCATTGAACTAAGGTTACCATCGGCTTGCTTTGCCCAGCTGTACATCTTTGTTAGAGGCAATATTTATTTCCCGAATTAAGTTTGAGAATACTACACAAATAGCACTTGTGGTAAGATCTCTGTTTCAGGGTGTTACTTCAAATGTTCTCCCCTTTCTTGCTAATGCTCTTCTTTCCCAAAGGTTCTCAGTGGCTCTCAGGATCAACACTCACTTGATATGTTTTTTGTTTTTGTTTTTTTTAATGACCCTGACTCCACCACTCCAACCCCAATCTGATCTTTTCTTTAAACTTTACCCTGAAACCTTTACACACCTTTTTTTTATAAGTATGAAAAAAAAAACCTTTTATTTTAATAGGGAAGGAAGAAGGAATGCAGGATCTTGGCCAACAAAATGACCCCAAAGGACTGCTCTCACGTGAGGAGCACTGATTGGTTTATACTAATTGCTTTAAACAGGAGAAGAACCAGACAAAGTCGCCTCTATCATTTTAATAGAGCCAGCAAGAAGCAGGACAGTGTCTTTTATGGAGGTCTGAGACATTCATCAGAGAACTGTCATAGATGGATACATACAGACCCTGACTGGGAGAGAAGTGTGACATTCGCCTGCTCCTCTCAGACTGCAGTCTTATATGCTGCACTGCCAAACAATTTGACTAGAGACAGCGCTCCAATCTCCTCTGAGGAGCCATGGTAACGGTGTGGAGAGTGGGACTCTCTATCCTTTGCCTCAGCTGAAGATGGTGAGTGAGTCAGGAACTGATGGATGTCTTGGAGCACTTCCCACAAAACATTCAAAGGAATGAAATAATCTGTGGCGTTGTCACTTGGTACAAATGAATGAGCTGCTCTACTCGCTCTTGAGTTGTTCCAGTTATTAGATAGTCGTATTCTCAATAAACTCAGTGACCCTAGCTGCAGGACTTAGCAATACCCAAAAGCCTGCCTGATATAGCGAACCTGCACTCAACCCTTTCCCATCTTGAAGAAAGAAAGCTTCAGCGATTACTCTATGAAGAGTATCCAGTCTCTCTGAGGAGATGTTCAGTTTGTCACATCCCCAGTGTACCGGATTCATGGGACATTTTTTTTTTTTTTTGAAGCCTGAATGAAATGGTCTCAGCCACCCATTCACAGCATCTCTGAAGCAAGTGTGAGTGTAGACAGCCTTGCTGTAACCTTGAGATGTGCCCTTGCAGGATGCCCCAGAGAATGTGATGGGAGCATACTGTTCCTCATGCTTCCCTCCTTGTACGCCCCCCCTACATAAAATATCTTCACCTCAGCACTTATATAGTGCATTTTCAAGCCCTTCTGTCTGAAAGAAACTGGGTTTTAGCACATAAATCAAAATATCCTTACTGACAAGAAGGAAGAATGCTGACTGCCTTATATTTAGCTTATTATATTTCAGAATGAAAAGATTATTGATTTGATTAGAATATTTGTTGATTATTTTTAAGTTAGTTGCTTGTTCTTAGCAAACTGCCACTTAGCAGAATATCTATCTACTGCCTCTTTTTACCTTAGCAAAAAAAATTTGAAAAGTAACTTTGTAGGAAAGGTTCAAAATATGAAATGTTTTCTGAGGGCAAGGCTCTCACAGAAAATTTTATTCAAGATTGATACATTAAAAACAAATAGATTCTTAAGCACATAATGGTTTATGTGTTTTACTCATCAATAAGCACATTCTGTATGATTTGTTATCATTCATATTTTGGGAAGTAGCTGTATTTCAGAATATTTATCACTAGTAATACTTTATAAAGTAGAAGAGCTAAATACAATTAGGAAAGGGTTTACCCATACAAAACATATCATCAAATACTCTCTGTGGCAACAAAGAATGCATGTATTTATTCTCTCGTTTGAGAAATACTGCATCCCAACAGTATCATGGCATCTTTCTTTACAGGGAAAGCTTCAGGTTTTGCCAGTAGAAAGCAAGCCTAGGATGCATTATCTTTCCCTGCTCTCCACCACCATAGTGGAAATCCCACTCAGAATAATAGAAGCTGTAAAATGACGATTGTTTTGTTTGGAAAGAAAGGAATAACTTTACTAGAAGGCGATATGATCATCTACATACATGATTTGAAGCAACTGAGAAATCTGGAAACTGATAAGCAAAATAGGAAGATGTTTAGATATAAAGCTAGTACATGAAAGGTAACTATTTTGTTGTGTGTTATCTTGGGAAAATAAAAGATAACTTTTCAAGTTCAGTCTATTACTGAAACCTGAAAATTTGAAATTAATGTATTCTCAAAATTTCCATGACCATTGTTCTTAAAATACTAATTTTAACACAACTATCTTCCCATTAGGAGTTTGGACAAAATTTGAATAGGAGAAAGAAAGAAAAGGAGAGAGGGAAAGAGAGAGAGAGAGAGAGGAAGAGATGGAGGAAGGAAGAGAGGGATGATGGAGCATTTCTTATTTTTTTTTCAATGCTTTCCTGTCCAATGTGGTGGTCCTTCCCAATCATATTACCCTTCACAAACTTTGAGTGAGGTGTTGAAAAGTTATATTTGAGGGCTTTAAAAGAGCAATAAAATATATTAAGTTTTAAAAGAATAACTTTGTATTTGTCTTTGGAAAATAACTGGATTATGAAACTTTAAAGTGATAATATGGCTAGTCAATAAACTTCACAGGGAAGACTTGCAAACCAACTGATTAAGATCTTTACTTTGTGCTTCAAGTTAAAGTTGCTGTATTAGTTTAGCTACAGAATTATCACGAGTTTTAAAATCACATATTTTCATGCACCTTTGAATATTGGAATTGAAGCTGTCTCATTCCTAAAATAAATAATTTTTATTTTTCATTTAATTGTACTATCATGCTGCTCCTGCTCATTGTTATTTCAATATTATAAGAGAATGACTATTTATAGGGACATAAGATCCAAAATACAACATTGCTTTAAGGTGTTCAGGTTAATTAAGCTTGTAGCCTATGAGTACTTGGTCATGTTTCAAATCTAGAGGCATTGGAAGTGCTTCCAACCAATTGATAAATTAACTGGTATTAGTGAGCGTTGACATACAATTTTATTGACTATCCAACAGTAACAGGAAGGAAAGAGTGAATACCTGAAACCTAACTGTTGGAAACTTTTCCTGACACTTTTGACATCCTGGTAATTCACCTGCAAGTGATTTGTTCCTGAGAGACACTAAAGTTTTGTTAACTATTTAATGCATCGTAGTGATGTGTGACTGAATCATTAAACATGTACATTAAGGTTTCATCAATTATGCTGTATATTTTTGTAAGCTCATTTATTACTTCCAAAAACATTCTATAGTAAAAGTTAACACATAACACTGCCAACTTGAAATGGAGCCTTTATTTTCTTGCAATATTGAACGATATTACAAAACAGGTTAATATAATCCTCAGCACTCGTCTACTTTTTACTTATTCCTGTTCTTAGGTGCAAAAGTTTCTTTTAATATATATTGCAGGGACATAAGATGTGAGCTGACTGATCACTTCTGCTACTCTAATATTGGGTCTCATGATTTCAGACTGTGCCTTCTCTTCTACCCAAGGCTTTTGTTCTGAACCATGTGAGACTACAGTCATTGAATAATATAATCTAACCCAAACAAGGAGACATTATAACATTTCCGCTATCCATTTTCATTTCTGTCTTTCTTTACTTGTAGAAAGAAATGGTACAGAAATACCCTGACATAGAGAAATGGCATCAACGGGGAAATGTAAGAAAACAGAAAAGAGAAATACATGTCAGGAAGACTGACTGGCATGTAAATTTTACTCTGCTTCCTTATTTTAAACTTTAATAGATAAACCACAGACTTTTACTTCTAGAAAGAAAAAAATAAATGAACTAATATGTGAAAGTCAATGTGCTACAAGAATAAGAAATTATACAAATAGACAATTCATGTCCAGATAGAAATGGATCAGTGGGAAATAAATAAATGAATACAAATGTGGATCAATGCTTACATCAGTTAGTGAGTAAACAAGAATGTTAATATAACATTATAGAGAAATAACAAGAAATTCCACATGTAGTATACATATCCAAAAATACACCGTATTTCAGTGATTAAAATTAGAGGATTGCACAAAATTTGCAAAATGAAATGCTAATAGTGTTTAGACTAATTGTTTAATAAAATAAAGACACTCTATTATTTCTGTGAAAGTAAGAAAAAAATAGAAATTATACAGAATCAATTTATTCATATATATAATTACAACATTTAAATATTATTACAGTCAGTGGAAAAGTAAAAAGAAAATTAATTTCACTGACCAAACATTGCCTTATGAATATAAAATTTGTAAGATGACAACCATAAAATTAGCAACTAATAACTAAAATTCTAGGAAGAATAATTTGCTATGAATTAGGATGAGTATTTAAACTTCAAAAACAGAATAATACTTGAAAAAATCAGAAAGTTAAATTAATATAAAATGCTACAATTTTTAAAAATTCCACAAGGACAATAGATATAGTAGTCACCAAGTCAAATATCCTTAGACAGAAAGTATTTCAAACCTAAAATCCATGTTCTTTTTAGTAGTGAATCTGGAAGAAAGCTTTGTCTACAGATCACGATTGACATCCAGACTGCTGAAACCTGTCTGTTGAAGATGAAAGGAAAGAGAAAATTTCTTTTTTCTCTTCATTAGATTTCCTATTACTTACAAAACCTATCTTTCAAAAATAAATCATGTCATACTATGCAAATAAAGGATTATTTTTCCTTCCAAAGAAACACAAGCTGGTTCCAGGCTCTGTTGGGCTAACTAGTAAACACACAATAACTATCTCTTTGCTATGGCATTTAGAAGCTTTACAATTAAACAAATAAAAGAAAGCATGCCAATTATTATTGAGTTTTTCTGTTTATTTTAAGTAACCTAATTTAGAGAGAATGCATGGAAAGAGGTGTGATTAAACATGTCCATCCCAGAGATGCTTTGCTGAACCAGGAAAGACATGAAACTTAGATATTGCCAATAAAGCAAATCTTATTTGACAATGCAGTAGAATTTGCTCTATTCATCAGAAAAGAAAGTGTGAATGATCTTTAGGTGAGAATTGATACTAATAAATAGTTTGAAATGAGTTGTTTCCTATTGAAGGTCTTAAATGATACTTAGTATCTACCAGATCAAAAGAATTTAGTAGTGGTTGAAACATCACTTCAGTATCTTTTTGGTGGCACTAGATAGAGCAGTGGGCAATTTCTACCAGTTACCGGATGGTGTTATCAAACTACACAATACACAGAGATGATAAAAGTTCGAAGATATTTAATCATGAATCTGTAGGACAGTAAACGGTTCAGCTCACCTGCCTGGCCATGCTCAGCTCATCTCTGTAGGGTTTTTCTCCCATGCCCACCTTCCACTGGCAACTTAGCTAGGACTGGTTGTTGAAGCAAGCCATTGTCACATGTCTCGGAGATGTATACATTGGTTTTATCAGACTCCCCTCATTTCCTCTGCATAGAAGCATCAGGATTTGGAATAGTTTAAAAGGGACAATGCTTGCCAAACCTCCATTTGCCCATTTGCCTGCTTCTGACACCCTAACTGAAGAAAGTGTCACAATTAAGCTAGGTTCTGACAGTTTTAATTTTTTTATAATTGACCAGTTTACGAAGGAACCTATCTGTCCAGCCATGCTGTCTATCGCAGAATTTATGACACCTCTCGGTATTCTGAAGAAGGAATAACCCTCTGCTGAGGGTTATCGTTCACAATAAATGAAAAATCCATCTCAGAGTCCCATTGCATGTGTGTGTGTGTGTGTGTGTGTGTGTGTGTGTGTGTGTATTTACTAAATGCCAAACTATTTCAACAAACTTCTCTGCACAAACTTAAGTGAGGAATAAAGTATCTTAAATTGGAAAATCCATATTAATTAATGGGATAGAAAAGCTAACAGTATACAGTTACTTTGAAGATAGTTTCTGCTTATGAAACCTTAAATTTTAAACTCCAATTTGAATTATATCCCCTGTGACATATGAAGAGGGTTCCATTTATTATTTTTTATTTCATACACTGTGAACAGAGAAAGCAAATATTTTTATGAATTTATAACTCTAGGTAAGGATAGTGAAGAATTGTGGTAATACTAGACATGGAGTCAATTGATGTAGTCATCCAGTGTTTTGTGGGTGGTATATCCATGCTTTGGGGCTGGAGAGATGACTCAGTGGTTAAGAGTACTGCCTGCTCCTCCAAAGGTTCTGAATTCAATTCCTAGCAACCACATGGTGGCTCTGGTTCACATCATCTGCAATGAGATTGGTACCCTCTTGAGAAAGAGACCTGGTCCGTCATTCTCTTCCACTTAGACCATAAATCCCAATATGGACAAGTTCAACAGCACCACCATATACAGACTGCCCATGCATGCTTCAGTATTTCCGGGGCATACATTTCAATTTCATATTCATTCTTTATCGAGTTGCATTGTCTATTCCCTAAAGGTAGTTTTTATTTCTGTGTTGTGGAATGAAGTTTTCCATCTCAGACACCCTTAGTCGGTATTACCCTCTCAAGAGCAGTGGTTCTAAATCTGTGGGTCATGACTTCTTTGCCAACCTTCTGTCTCTGAAAATATTTACATTTTGATGATGACAGTAGTAAAATTACAGTTATGAAGTAGCAGTGAAAACAATTTTAGGGTTGGGGGGTCACCACTCCATGAGGAACTGCATTAAAAGTTTGTAGCATTAGGAAGGCTGAGAACCACTTCTCCTGGGTTCATTTCTCAGTCAGTCCCATCTTCTGACTTAGAAGTAGAAAACAACAGGGTAAGAGCTCACAATTCAAATATATATCAAGAATATTAGTGCTGAACATTGCATTTTGACACTATTTCATACAACAGAAAAAATAAACTCTAATATATCCAGTGACTTAAGTGGAAAAATCTAAAGCATAAAACCCAGAAAAATACAGCACAATTTCTGGTGGCTTTTGAATAGAGAAATACTTAGTAAGTTTTAAAGTGATGTAAAGGAAAGTGTTATATTATTCATTATAGATATCTATGTTTGTCAGATTGAAATGACTAAAATTAGTAGTACACATGAAACAAATTATTGAGATATTCAGAAAGGGGAAACAAATTATTTAATGAACTTATGATAATATTCAGCTTATTATTAAAGAATGCTAATATGGAAAGAAAACACTTCCCTTTGTCTACCAAAATAAACTTAATAATATATTACATGAGTCAGGCCAGTAGACATAAAACAATGAGAACATTCACATCTGATACAGTATTTCAAAGACGAAACTTGGAAAATACACCAAAATGCTTACACTAGTTAATTGTATTGCTTAAAAAGTTAAAGCTATGAAGGGGTAAAAATCTGAAATATGTGTTAAAGATTTGTGACATAGTAACATATAACTTAAAATACACTATGCCTATCATTAGGTCAATGGAAATTTACAATGTTCATGTGATAGCATTTCTTAGGATCCTTAAAAATATCAAATATACCAAGAAATCAAAATGAAAAGTAAAGTAAATACTTAGTCTCTCCTAGCCTAAAAAATTTAAACAACCATAGTAAAATAACTGATCTTAACAATTTAAATATTTAATGATACTTTACCATAATTTTGAAACTGGGAAAAACATATTTTCTGCCATTTCCCAAATATGTTACACAGCATAAAATTTATTTTGTATTCATTTATATTATATAAATATCTATATTTATATATTTTAAAACATCATGTCTTTATCATATATACAAGTAAATATGTATTATATAATAGATGGATATTTATTTTTATTTATATTACTTATTTGTCATTAAAAATTTTATATAATATTATACAATTAAAGAACATTCTGCATAAAAGACATAAATGTTAATACAAGTTGTTGTGCTTACAATTCATTACATCATTAAACTAAATGCATTTCTACATCCATCGGTTCTAGATTCTGGGCTCCCCCTCTGACAGAAAGACTGTTCGCTGTGATGCAGATGCTAATCTATAAATACTGGTTGAAGTATATACTTACATCATTCTTTTCCATTGATGTGATAAAATATGACTTGATGAACAACAGGAATAGTCTACCATGGAGGACAACTGAATAGTCAGCGCATATTAATGGCTTTTTATTCCCTTGAGTGTGGTTTTTAAAATCAAGCATTTCAAGGCAACCCACATAAAACTCTGCACTGCTCTCATATCTATACTGAGAGGTAAGACAAACAAGCACACTCGACAGCGCTCAATCAGAATGAATAATTCATTCAGAAAGAGGGTGGTGTTATACAGGCAGCACTTCTACAAATGTGGGTACCTGGACGAGCAATATATTCTATGACAGTACAAAATACACCACAACATTGCTTCCAAATGGGTGGCAGCCATGATCTCTAGTAAAATAAATATCTGTGGTAAATGACACATACCTGTTTAATGACACTTGGAGTTCATGTGAAGTTTGACAGTGTAATAAAAGTCTTATCTCTTGCTTTCACTGTTACTGCACAGATTTAAACGGCTGTCTCAGAGGCAGTTTTACTATCTTTTGCAATCTACCCCATAAAAGTGAGACTTGATTTGCTTAGCCTGAGAACAGATCAATAAAAGCTAAGTTATACAGCAGATTAGATCACCAACTCAGAGATCAAAGATGTTAAATACAAGTTGTATAGAGACACTAGATCAAAAGTTGAGCTCAGACACACGGTACATATTTGCAGAACTCCAAATAGCCTCCCCTCTCTACCAACAATTTACCTTCAGTCCCGCCACAGCCATTTGATGTTGAATCTGAAGCCACTAACTCGTGGCTGATGGCCTTTTAAATATACATGATGCATGTAAATTCTAAAAGTTTTTCTTATGTTGAAATTCTGAATTACCCCCTTAAAATAAAACTAAAAATAAGGACTTCTCCAGAGTAGTGAAAGGCCATTTTATAATTAACTAATTTAATATCTGTGGTAAAACAAAGAAATATGTCATCATAATTTTATTGTCTTCTATTATGTTTTTTTATTGTAGACTTACCTTTAATTTTTGGTTACTTAACACCAATACTGCCACATTTAACTTTTGTAACTTTATCAAATTGTAATTGGATTATTGTACAACTATGAAAAGCTAATTTAGGTAATCAGAAAACAAATATATTTTCTACCCACCACATTTAAAATCTGCAAAGAATGGATAAAAATGTAAAATTCTTAAGAGCTCTTTACTACACATAAAAAGAAAACCTTCCCCAGCACTCGGGAGGCAGAGGCAGGCGGATCTCTGTGAGTTCGAGACCAGCCTGGTCTACAAGAGCTAGTTCCAGGACAGGCTCCAAAGCCACAGAGAAACCCTGTCTCAAAAAACCAAAAAAAAAAAAAAAAAAAGAAAAAAAGAAAACCTTCATTGCCCTTTGAGCATCAATTTCGTAGCTTCAAATTCACTTTCCTTCTTTCTCCAAGAACACTGGTACTGAAATACAAAGAAGCAAAGACTTAAGTTAACCAAATGTGTTATATAGTCACACAATCATTGCTAACATGATTCTCAACATTTTAATCTTTATCTGTTCAATTACAAAATTTGCTCAATGTTATAATACACGTGTGTTATCATAACAAAATAGCATAAGGAACTCTCATATATATCTACATAATTGAAACATACACTGGTATCTTACCATTGTCATATATGTAGTATTTTATATTTTTCTTTAAGAGAGTTAGTACATTACCACTCATGTAAAGCTCCGTTTAATTCATGTAACATTAGTTTTTCTGATTTATATGGATAAAGTATTATTATTAATTAAAATAATATTTCTTCATGGGTGAGAAATCTGCACTGTATTTCATAAAAGCACACAAATATCAATACATTAAAATTAAATCGAAAAACCAAAAAAAAATTAAAGTGAAGCTTACTTTGCAGACAACTGTCTTGCATGTGACATATTGTCCTTGGCCAAAAGCATCCAAAGAAATTAAAAATATATCAGATTAATTATATTCTTCCACTGCAGAGTTGGAAACAAAGTTCTGATGCCAGTGTATTCCAACTTTGTGTTCCTAATCCTACCAACTGTCAATATATTATACTAGTATTAACTTTTAAAGCTTATTATGGGATATATATATATATATATATATATATATATATATATATATAGTCTTTACCTGTGAATTATATGGAAAGCCCTCAGTTCATATTCCAGCATTGAAACAAAAGAATAAATCTATTTTATGTTATACAAATTCTTTACATAAATAATATCATTTAGCTCATTGTAACCTCACAGAAAAATTATTTAGCTATAAATCCACACTTTTTCATCGTAAGCTAATGTTTTCATAGTAAAAATAAAAGGAATAGTTTAGGGTACCACATACGGTTAGGAGGCAATTAAGCACTCTGAGAATCATCTTCTTTCCTGTCATTATTTGGTCTTCTGACCTGAAAACTGCTTTTTCTTTTTTAAATCAGATTTAACCTTTATAAAATCATTTGGGCTGGAAACATAAATCTGCATGGTCTTGTGCTTTCCTACTTGTGATAAACACTACAACTGAAAGGACTGCTAACAGTTCATCCTACTTGATCTTGACATTGTTGGAGTTCACCAGTCTTGATCAGACTACATTAGTTATTTGTTATATTTTGTATTCTCATCTTTTTCATAAGCCCTAAGGGCCCCTATTCTTCTTTGTTTCTACTATGTCCAATCCCTTCACTGGGAATCATATCCATCTCCAGGGAAAAGAAACACAATGCTAGAGGGAAGAAAGACCCAGAGGGATGGATTTATGGACTGCAGGTGTGAGTGGCTGATGTGGGATGGACTCTGACAGTCGCTGGTCAAGATGCCAAACTGAGCTTGTTTCCCACAGCTCCCAAGTCAGTGCTGCTGCAGAGAGGCTAGGAGAATGTTTAAGAGTTGGGTTTATGTTTTTTTGAATAAGTATTAATAAATAATATTTAATACAGCAGTTTAAAATAATATATAATATAATATGATACATGATAATATTATTAAATAAATATTTTTTGTTAAATTATATAATTTTTTACAAATTTTCACCTCCTCCCATTTCCCTTTCCCTCCCTTTACTTCCCCTCCCCCTCCCTTTCCAGTCCAAGGAGCAGTCAGGGTTCCCTGCCCTGTGGGAAGTCCAAGGTCCTCCCACCTCCATCCAGGTCTAGGAGGGTGAGGATCCAAACAGACTTGGTTCCCACAAAGCCAGTACATGCAGTAGAATCAAAACCCAGTGCCATTGTCCTTGGCTTCTCAGTCAGCCCTCCTTGTCAACCATGTTCAGACAGACGGGTTTGATCACATGCTCCATCAGTCCCGGTCCAGTTGGCCTTGGTGAGCTCCCATTAGATCAGTCCCATTGTCTCAGTGAGTGGATGCACCCTTCGCAGTCCTGACTTCCTTGGTTATGTTCTCCCTCCTTCTGCTCCTCATTTGGACCTTGGGAGCTCAGTCCAGTGCTCATAAATATGATTTGTAATGAGCCAGAAACTAACAGAGAAGATTAGATTAATTGTGTACACATTTAAATTAATGTGAAAAATAAAAGTTATTTACAAAGCCTGTTTTCTGCAGTTGAATACACAAATGTAGACAAAGAACTTCAAATTAATGGTTGGACGTGTTAAGTTTATACAAAATGTGATATTTTATAAATATAGGAAATCTAGTTGTCTAATTAGATATGACAGTCAGTAAGTGAGCTAATTAAGGAAGAGTTCCATAAGCAATTAAACTCATTAAGTTTTGTAGTTATATATCTGTAACAGAATTACTAGGTATCTACTTTAAATAATAGAGGATGAATCTCAAGGCTAATTGGCATTGTAATAGAAAGCAAATCAATTAAAGTTATCTACAAAAAAGGCTATCCCTGAAACAATTACTATTTGAAGTCTAGATGATGTATTTGTTGTCAACTAGCAAGACAAAAAAGATAGAAGAAGAAGAAAAAAAGAAAGAAAGAAAGATGAGTTTTATAGCAATATAGGGTTTTGGTAATTTCACACAGACCTTTTATTTTCATTGAGTAATTATCTAGAGCATTTAAATTAATTAACTTTTATTGTTATCAGTGTTATGACTAATATGTTCCACTAATTTTATGTCAAAGCTTTTACCAAATGTTATGTTATTCTCCTATTCTCCATACCTTTTCCTTTGCGATGTGTCATGAAAAGATACATGCATAATATTGGGAGCCCAATAATTTGTTTTCCAACATAGCTCTGCTTCTTATTAGGTGTGTCACTTTGAATGATTTCTTATATGACCCTCAGTTGTGCTCATATGTAAAGCAAGGATAATATCATTTATGAAAATTAAAAGTGACAATGCATGCAAAGAAATTTGCTTGGTACCAACCCAAAGTTGCATTATTATAAAAGTAAGCCATTGTGGTTTTATCTTTCTGTTACTATTGTTTTTTGTATGTGTGTCTCTCTAGACACTTGAAATTAAAAATCTCAATGTGAAGAATTCATACTCAATTTGCTTTACTACAAAACCAAATTTCCTTTCATAAAGGTGATAATAAGATTGATGATACTGTATTGGTAATAAACTAGAGCCAAAGCATTGGCTTCTGCTTTCCCAATTTTCATCTGAATAATGATTAGACACTGGATTAAAATGCATTTCATATCTATTAAATATAGAATATTCATTGCTATATTTATTAAAACATTATCAATACTCCTAACATATTTCTTGACCTGCATAGTTTTATAGTTTCTCATCCTTTGAATTTCCAAAATTTTGACCAGTCTTATTAGCTTTTTGTGATTTTAGGTTCCCTGGTTGCTTTTCTGCATTTTGTAACCTGCCAAATACTAATGAGGCTATGTATTAGCATTCTAGAGTCGTCCATACAGAGCTGTTGCCTGTGTTTCCATCACAGGTTTGCTGGAGCATTTGATGTATCAGTACGTAGTGTGATACCCCTCTAGGAATCTTCTGTTATATTTGCTCTATTGAGAGAGCAAAGCATTAGTTTCTTCTAACCCAGAGTCTCAGGCTAGAACTGAGCTCTCCATCCTTCTGCTTCAATTCCCAAATGCTGGAAAATACAAGTATGAACCACCATATTGAGCAACTCACTACTCTCTTCGCTGAAATTTGTTTGTAGAAAAATGTTATGGCTAGGGAGAGGGCATTTGATATCATGTGAGAGGTCTTGAGTTTAATCCTCAGCACCAAACACTTCCAAAGTCAGATCAGGGATCAGCAGTGTGATACAGAATTGATAATCGCCATCTTTGGTTTGATGACACGGGACATGGTGGGGTGTGGATGATAGAGCCAGAAAACATAACAAAAGTAAAATGGGATCCAAAAGTCAATTTGGGTCACCACATACTATGGAGGTTTTTGCTTTGGGACATGGGATCATGCCTTAGCATTCATTGATTGGCATTATGGCCTTAAGTGTGTTTCCATTTGTGATAGAGAAAGCAACACATCCATTCATTTATTAGTCCTTCAAATGTCATTTGAATGTGAATTGTATCGCAGTCACAGGTTTTTAGGCTCCAGCTAAGAATTCAGTCCAGAATCTCAGGCAATGTGTTTAGTAATTTGGTCATTTCTGATGTATGTCTGAGGCAGGGACGGGAGCAACAGGGTCAAGAGAGAAAGTCATATGGATATTATTATAGATCTAATAAGACCCCCAGTAATGACAATTACAAAAGAGGAAGAACTTAAGTTAGAGGTTAGCAAGATGGCTAAGTGAGTAAAGGTTACTGCTGCTAAGTCTGATAACCTGGGTTTGATCCCAGGAATCTACACAGTTGAAGAAGACAACGTTCCTGCAAGTGTCCTCCGCAGCCATACATTCATACGTGTACACATTCTCTCTCTGTCTCTCTCTGTCTCTCTGTCTCTCTCTCTGTCTCTCTGTGTCTCTGTCTCTCTCTCTCTTTCACACACACACACACACACACACACACACATACACACACACACTACTATGATTTTTTTTTTCAAATAACTGTGTTTGACTCCCCCTCTTGGACAGTGGTAACTGGTAATTTCACTCCGCTGATAATCTATTCTACCACACGAAGTTCAATGGGAGGGGGATTGGCTATTTTATATCTAGTGTCTATGTAACCTAGAACTGGAATTTGAATTCATTTGCTTGGGAGACCACAGCAAATATACACCACTGTGGCTTAACCAAGAACAATCCTTTCTCCCAACTCTTGGGGCAAAAATTCGGTGATGAAAGTGTCAGGAAAACAGGGTTCATCTGAAGACTCTCCTTCGCTCTCAAATTAATTATTCCCTCTCTTCAAACAGCCTCTCTTTGACTGTCTATGCTCCGAACTCTTCTTTGCAAAGATCTAGTCTCCCTGGAATAGGATCAGCCCCGTATGACTTCATTGTGTCATAGTTGCCTCTTGCTAGTCTTCGTCTTAAAGTTAGTCATTCTGAGATACTAAGGTTTAGGCCCTCAAGGCAAAATTTCTTTTTTTTTTTTCGAGACAGGATTTCCCTGTAGTTTCTAGAGCCTGTCCTGGAACTAGCTCTTGTAGACCTAGCTGGCCTCGAACTCAGAGATCCGCCTGCCTCTGCCTCCCGAGTGCTGGGATTAAAGGCGTGCACCACCACCGCCCGGCTAAGGCAAAATTTCTTAAAGGACAAAATTAAGTGCATAGTAAAAAATTGATATCTTTTTTATTTTTCTTTCAAATTTACTTTAAAAAATTTCTTCTTATCCCAAATATTTTACCTTTGTCTGTAACAATAAATAATAAAACACTAAAAAAAACTTAATAAACTCTGTGTGTCACACTCCTCTTCCTCAGTCCCCAAAGATTATTATTAGGTAATATTGTAAGAGAAGTGACATGTTGCCCCACACCCGGGAAGAGAATTGGTCTTTCTTCATGCAGAGCAACCTAATTCTGTCACCGGAGTCATATAGATTGGCAAAATATGAGTGTGCACGTGAATCAAATAAGAAAATCAATGCATTTTTTAGCCTGAGTGTGGCTTTGACTATTAATGTCTCAGAAATATATTATTTGCCTTTTCATCAATTCACACTTGTCTTTGTCCCTGCATAATTTTTACACATAAAAGGATAAGAGTGGAGCTATTTTCTAAAGCCTTGTTGTCCAAGTGTGGACCACAGGTACAAAATGTTTCCTTTTTTCTCCTCCTGTTGTTTCAACGCTACTTAATGACTAAAAACTGAATACCAAGGACAATCATGAGCACTTAAGGCCCAATTCATAAAAAAAATGATGCAAGCCATTTATGCACAAATGTTGCTACTTTCATATGGAAACAAGGTACATAAAGAATTCTGCTTTGTGATTCATAAACCCTCTTTAAGGTAATTTTGTTGCTCAGTTTTGTACCTCAGGAGAGCAAAGCTCCAAAAGAGAGGTAAGAAAGAAAAAAAAGCAGCCTACAAATGTACTTATGGTCTTATTTGCATAAAAATCACAGCAAGTCTTTTATGAAATATTAATTAAACATATATTTAAATAGATGTGTGGATTGTACAATCATTACTCACATTAGTCAATACTATAAAATAGTCACAGAAAACATTTTAATATACATAACTCCTCTCTCTCTCTCTCTCTCTCTCTCTCTCTCTCTGTGTGTGTGTGTGTGTGTGTGTGTGTGTGTGTGTGTGTGTGTGTGATTCTGCTTTTTCTAAGGTGATTTGCTAGCTAGCATATATTCGGATAGAATAAAGTACTGGTCTAAATACTCAGATCCTATGTCCTGTCTTTTTTCTTTTCTAGGCTGCAAAGTTAGAGACAGATCATTTTTCCCCATAATTTGCTTAGAATATGTCTGACTGTAAAGGTTGATGAGTCTGATGCTTGCCTTCCATGCATGCTAACAGTTTAGATGCATTCAAGGGCTCTAGAAATAGAAGTGATATGACTGACAGAGGATTTGGGATGTCAGATATGAATACGTTATTACGGACCATGCATGAATAAGTTCAGGATGGTAATTCAAGAGCCTGATAAACAAGGTCAACACAATTTGATCTCTTCAAATTTGAAATAAATGTGAACTTGGCATTCGTCCCACTAAACGCGGTCAGTGTCACAGTTTGATGACACCGCTATGCCGTGCTACATTTCCCACATAACTGGAAAAGTACAAATGAAAATTGTAAGAGAAACAAGAAAAAAAGAATACAATTTGCTGATCCTGTGTTATTTCTTCCTCCCTTATCTGGCTCCATCCTGATAACTTTGTATTCCCAGACTGCTAATCTGGAAGTTTTTCAGTTTTTGGCTGCTTCTTCAATCTTTTTAAAAATATATTTTTCATTAATTCTCTGAAAATTTCATACATGGTATTTTAAACATACTTCCCCCATCACCTCCCAGATCCATCCCCTTTCCTTCAAAGCTCATTCAGTTTTGTTTCATCGGTTTATTTTTGAACCCAGTGTGTTCGGTTGACGCTGCCTCTATACTCTTGCTGCACAGCCATCCACTGGAGCATGGCTGACCTACCAGAGATCAAACCTTCAACAAAACAAGCTCTTCCTCGTCTGACAGGAATCAATTAGCAATACATCCAATGTATCCCAATATGTCCTCAGCTAAGAGAGGGGCTTCTTGACCACATCCACATTTCGTGATGGGATTTTTTTTCTGGCCTGGACTTAGACAGGTCTTGTAAATGCTGTCACAATTGCTTTGAGTTCATGTGTAAAGCCAATTATTATAACTAGCTAATGACAGAAGACGGAACTTTTTACAGTTATCCACCGTCTCCGGTTCTTGAAATAATTCTTCTCCTTTCAATAATCTCCAAGTACTGATGAGACATGGAATTAATACATGGACATGACAATATTTCATGAGGAATTGGTTTAATACTTTATCTTTTCGGCAGGGACATTTCATTGGTTTAAGAGCATTTGTTCTTTCAGAAGACTTGAATTTGCATCCCAGCAGTCATAACAGGTGGCTCACAATCAGTTGCTAATCTCAACTCCAGGAGGTCCACTAACCTCTCCTGGTCTGTGAAGATACCCAGCATGAACCCACACATGCACACACATGCGCGCGTGCACGCGCGCGCACACACACACACACACACAAAGATAAAAAAATTTTAAAGAAGAAAAAGAAAAGGTCATATTTTTTGTGTCAGGTTGAGAAAAGTAGACAGGTTTAGCATTGCTGCCGTGAGGGAAACTGTAAGTGCTTGCACTGAGGGAGGGTTTTCTAGGAAGATTAAGGACATTGTCTCATTAAGGGGACAATTACGCAAAGCATCCCTGTAACACAGTTTCAGGTGAGTCAGATTTCCTGGTGGATGAACTCCTCCTGGCCAGATGATTGACAGCTTCAGCTGGATGAACTCCCAAGGGAGGCAATAGTAGTATGGAATGTTCTACTGATCAGATCTCGCTGATCAGATGTCATTTCTCCAACTGGAACAAAGGTGTTCCTGTTTGTTCTTGCCATGAGGCTTAAGGAGGAACCTTTGTGATGGTGCCCTTTCCAGTATTACCAGTAAAATCGGAAATAGAGTTCAAAGCTGATCATGATAGAGCCTCCAGGATTATTACCTATTGTAAGTGTTAAACCCAGTATTAAAAGAAATGTATATCCAGGCAGGATTTTGCTTACCTTCTCATAGTGTATTTAGTTATATATACCTATAACTAATAAAATTACACATACACACGTACATTTATAAAAACTTCAATCTATAGCATGTAGCTTATTTCCATAAAAATGTATCTCATATGGGCTAGAAAGATGACTCAATGGTTAAGAGTACTTCCTGTTGTTCCTAAGATCCCAAGTTCAATTCCCAGCAAGCTCATGGTGGCTAACAACCATCTGTAATGAGATCTGGTGCCTACTTGGGGAAGAGACCTTGTCAATCATCCTCATCAATTTAGGCCATGAAACCCAACATGGACAAGTTCAACAGAACTGTCATATATGGACCGCCTATGCATGCTTCAGCATTGCCAGCACATAAATTTCATTCATTTTTCAATTTCATATTTCATACAATCATTGAAGACATGATTAAATTTGGGGACTAGATAGGATACATTTTTACCATATAAAACCAGACATTCATGGCCGGGCGGGGGTGGCTCACATCTTTAATCCCAGCACTTGGGAGGCAGAGAGAGGTAGATCTGTGAAAAACAACAACGAAACAGACATCCAATTCCAAGCTTTCCACCAGTATGACTTGTGCCTGAACTCAAATTTCAGTCACATCCTCATGCTGTAGCTTCTTGCAAGAGAACTCACAGTTCAAAACTCCCCCCAAAACAAGGACATTGCAGCCACAGAAAGGAGTCCTTCCAGTTTCTGTCTCTAAGCTCTCTGAACGCTTTCTATAGTTGTTCTTATTACTTGGAAATTGGCTAGAACACAAATTTATTTAGTTAATGAAAAAATTATTGACTATAGTTCTCAATATATAAAAAAATACAAATGAATGCGTTACTTAGTTATTGAACCCCATATCAGTAGTAATTGTGACAAAAACTTATAAGTATCACAGCTACCACTAGCAAAGAATTCCTTTGTTCCAGGTGCCATGCAGGTAACTGTCTACACATAATCTCTTAAGGCATGTTCATCATGGCAGTAGCATATTTCTCCCTCTTGAGAAAAGTACTTAGAGACTGAAGATGATATTAAGATCACCCAGGTTTCCTGGGAAGATAGCAATAGTTGAAACTGCTAACCGCAATACCACCATGACTCTCCCCAAAGAAAGAGAAGCCATGAACTGTAAATAGTAAAGAAGAGTTTGGATGATGGAAAGAGAAAGAAATGATGAAAAATTATCATGTCATATATTCATATATATATGAGTAAATATATATGCATATACATACATATGGCTGATGAGATGACTCAGATATCACACAGTAAATGTACTTGACACCAAGCCTAAAGATGTGAGTTCCATCCTTGGGACCATACTATTATGTTCAGTAATATATGACAATTGGTCTAGAGTTCATGATTTTCTATGAGCTTGGTATATTTCTCTCCATATATTTCCCCATCATGATCTTGACCTCCCTTATGTATATATCCCCTCCTCCTTCTCTTCAACTGGATTTCTAGAGTTCAGTCTGGTGCTTGGTTGTGGATCTCTGCATCTGGTTCCATCAGTTATTGGCTGAGGGCTCTATGATGATAGTTGGGGTATTCACCAATCTGATTATACAGGTGAAGGCCAGTTCATAACCCTCTCCACTATTGATAGGAGTCTTAGCTGGAGTCATCTTTGTGGATTCTTGGGAGTTTACCTAGCACCAGCTATCAGTTCTTATAAGAAAAACATTGCACTGGGGTTGGCTTACTGTTTAGAGGTTAGTCCATTGTCACCATGGAAGGCAGCATGGTAGCATGCAAGCAGACATGATGCTAAACAAGTAACTGAGATTTTTACATCTGGATCTGTAGGCAGCAGGAAGAGTGTGACACACTGGGCCTGGCTTGAGCATCTCAAACCTCAAAGTTCACTCTCAGTGACACAGTGTCTTCAGTAAGGCCTCAGTACTCAAACAAGGCCTACCTCTTAATAGCGCCACTCCCTACGATCCTTGGAACCCTTTGCATCCAAACCACCGCAATTAACCAAACAGCAGTCTTTTATAAAAGTTCTTTCACATATTTGCTAGAAAGAGAGTAGGAAGATGTGGTGCCTGCCCCCAAGCACTATCCATAAGAGAATGGCTTTCTTGCCAAACATCTCCTATAGGCAGTTATACATGTGTCCTCAAAGCTGTGTGTGGATTTCAACTCTTTTCCATCTCTTCTTAAAGATATGTGATCCAAATCCTGTATCTCAGAAAACCTTACCCATAATCCCCTCTTTGCAATTCCTCACACAATTCTGGGTGGCCCCCATTAAGGATGAAATATCATTTCTACTTTCTCTTCTAATTTCCAACACCTGCTCCCTCTGTTTCAGGTTCAACATTCCATGCTGATTCTTAATTCAATGGAAAGGGTTAAATAAGTTACAGATAAATGTACATGCTTACATAAATCTCTTCCTCCCCTTAATGACTATCGAGGATCATTGAACCAAACACGAAGCCTGTCACCGGATCTTACTGCTCTTTACCTTGCAAAGACTTTACTCTAGAAATGTCTTCACTCTTGTTGACATCACACCTTTCCATTGATGTATTTTCCTCAAACCTGAAAACAAGCCGTTGTCTCATATTATAAAACAAAACAGAATCCATTTGCTTTTTGCTTCTTTCTGTAGTTAGTGACTATGTTGTCCTACATTCAGAACAAATTTGTGATCATCTTCAAGATCATAAAACGTTACTGGAGTTTGGTTCTACACTGTCTCCCAAAAAGCATGGTCCGAGTTTGGTGCTCTTAAAGATGCTTAAGTCTATAAATCTACGGACTTTTGGAAGGCCTTCCAGCAATCCAGAGAATATCCTTGGAATAGAAAACGGGCCTGCCCTCACTTCCTTTTGCTTTGCAGTCATAATATAACACAAATGGCTTTACCATCCTATGTATCTGCATACTGGTGCACTGCCTTCCTTTTGGAACAAAGCTGTAGCATCAGTGAATCATGGAACAAAACTAGAAATATGCAAGCTAAAGAATCCTAGAGTCTTTATCAGTCATTTATGAAGAATTGATTAAGACACCATATTCTATTGTCTAGTCTTATTCTCTCTTGAGACCACACTTGCCATATCTTCTTCCTGACATGCTATTTTGTTATCCTTTAACCAGATGTTGACCTTGAACAATGACAAAAAACACTGCTGATACCAGTGGCGAATTCTTTGGTCCTAATTTACTCAATGTATCACTGTTGTTTAATTCATATGAGTACCAAACATTAGGTATTCTTCTTGCTACTTTATACCTTCATAGACTTTCTTGTCATTTCTGACTCATTTTCGTTCCTTTAACTGCTAAAACTTTCACAGGATTAAATATGCCAATGCATTGTTTTTCATTTCTGTAGTCAGATCTAAATACCAGTTATACATTGATACCTTAAAATTAAAGCATATAGGCAATTCCTCCTGGAAAATATTTGTGTATCCCCAGTGTCTAGGTACTTTCAATAAATTGCTACAGTTGTATCTCATGGTTTCTCCCACTTAAAGAATCCAGTGTGTATCTTCCCTCCCAAATTCTAATCTCAAAATCATCATAATGTTATGGTGGCCACACCCTGATCTAAGCACTTTAATATTAACCAATTTGATTAGCAGCACTGTGTTCTAATTATAATTATGCTCTTCCAAATCTACAAATGAGGAAATAGAAATATTAAAAAGACAAATCACTTTTCTATGAGCAAAAGAGTAAGCTATTATGACTGTAATGTTAATAGTATGGCTTGAACCACTAAGTTCAGTACACACTTAATTTGATCATCGCAGAATAAATTTTCAGCTCCTGGATTAAAATGAAGACTCCATGCACACTGGCCAAGAACTCTGCCATTGAACTACATCTCCCATAAGACACTGAGTTCAAATCATTATCCGTTCCAACCTCTTTTTTATTGTGTCCTTCAGATCCTCAGTATTATATCTCTTTTCTTCACATCAAATTTCTATATAAAGCATTGCCATAAATCCTCTTAGCTCTACTAGAAATATCCACATATATCTAGAAATTTACTGCTTTGTCAATACTTCTACCCCTGCCTTAGCCTCAGCCATCACTGTTCTTCAGCCTGACTATTTTATGTATTTGCAAGGTGGAGGACTCAACTCAGGACCAGGCATGTGCTTGGCAAGTACTCTACCACTAACATAAAACACAGCCATCATGTGCATTATTGAAAGAGTCCCTCATCCCTCCTCTTGTTTCTGATTTTCTTCCTCTGCCTTAGACAGTAAAACTACCTTTCCTAGAATGTTTGCCATGACCTCATTTTTTGAATTAAACGTCAACGTTTTTGTTGCTCTGTAATTGCTATATATATATATATATATATATATATATATATATATATATATTCCATATACCTAATGCATTCTCATTATCTCTGGTCTCCTTTGGAATATTCTTGCCTTGATTTCATAGCTCTACAGGTTTCCATATTTTATTTAAACCTCCTAGTCACATTCTAGAGTCTTATGTTTATACTTCCCAAATAGTCTTATCACCCACTGTCTTGATAGCTTTGCTCATTTTCCGTGTTTACCTTTCTAGAGGCCAGTTCTGGCTTCTCTTTCACATGATCACACCCTTCAAGATGCTCCACTTATTTGACCTGGTTCCTTGTAGTCTATAATATAATGCATGGTATGTTCCCATTGCTAACTCAGTCTCACTCTCCTAAATTATTAGCTGCATGATGGCTCTTCCAGCCATTGTGGTGTTGCCTAGAGAACAGGCTGTGTCACACCAGTCTTTCCTGAGAGTGTGACCCACAGGCTTTCCCATCAGCAGTCACTCCTTTTTTTCTAGCATTTTTAAGTTGTTTTATGCAATGTTTTATTTGGCATATGATTTTGATTTCAGGTTTGTAATCTCATTCCACAGATCAAAAGTCCTCTAGCCCATGCTTAGTTTTCCTCTTCTGGGATCTATGGTATTTCTACTCATGCCCCAGCTACAAGCCTTCTATTACTTATTCACACTTCAAAATCTTGTCTCACCACAGTCTTTAAACTCCCAAACTTTCTCCTTTACTCCTATTCATTTATGTACACACTTTTTTTTTACTATATGCTTATTTACATTATTATTATTAAAAGTTGGCGTTTATCCTTAGAATTACACCGGAATTGTTCTTGCTTAAGAAACCACCAAAGAACCCCAGGCTGAAACACTATTGCCTACCTTATTTTATTTTATAATCCAGATGTCATTATCATAATTGGTTCTTTGCTCCCTTCTAAACCATCACCACCCTTGGCTTCTGTGAAGCCCTGTCTTCTAGCTTTGCCTCTGGCTTCTTTCCTTCTGTATCATGGGATACTGACTACCCTGCCTTCTGCTCTTCTCCATCAATATACTTAGGAAAAGAAAATTGCTGCTTTCTACGTCATAACCATATCTTATCCAAAGAAGACAGAAAACAAATTATGTTACTCTCTTTTGCTGTTAATACTGAAATTTATATTCAGGATTGGATTATTAAAATAACTGTATCGAAAGTGTACTCAAATCTACAATAAGTGCTAGAGAGATGGCTCAGTGATTAAGAGCATGCACTGCCTTATTGCAGAGGATCCAAGTTTGTATCCTACAGTCACATCGGGAACCTCTTAAACATCTATAGTTCTCCCTCCAGGAGAACTCACGGATACCTTCATTCATATGAACATGCCTCCTTGCAGATAACATGAACATATGGTTAAAAATGAAAGCAAATCTTTTAAAATATGCATTATGCATTTCACCAGTAGCTCTATTTCAGAATATACAAACCTAAGGAAAGTTTCCTTTTTCATCCCTTCCCCCTCCCTTGTAAAATCCTTGTTACATGAAGTCTTTCTCAAATACTTAAGACATTTTCATAGGCATCTTTCCCATAAATTCCTTTTGTGAAGTAACCGACAATTCTTAAAAACTCTGCTATTGAAAAACAAACAAACAAAACCAATACCTTCCTCTTAATATCCACTGTGAAGCTGCTAGGTCAAATCTCCATCATTTTTGTTTTAACACTGAAAGGTAACCCTGACTGCTCTGTCTGACTTTACTCTTGGCACCCTCAATGTATTCTTTATACAGAAGTGTGACCAGTTTCAAAACTAAAGATCCATTCATGCGGACCCTGCTTTACCTTGTCAGTGCAACTGATTGCTCTTGAGATCACACAGAAAGTTCGCATAATGCTTCTTACCTACTCTCCAGTGATATTTCAGGCCACACTTTTTTTCAATACTAGAGAATTATGCAAGACTGTTTCTTTTTTCAGTTGTGCTCAAGCAGCAGAATGTATACAAGCTTTTTTTTGGGCTTGGTGATCCTGCACTTCTGCTGGTCCATGTCGTTCTCTGCCAATGAAAGATGTGAGGCAACCCTTAACAATGGGCTCTATCCGCACAATTTTTCTAACAGCGTGTCATGGTTGATATCTCTTGGCTATATTTTGGAAATATTATTTTACAGTTCATCAGCACCATCTTCATGTCTACCATTATGGAGCTGTTATTTTGATCAGTTGTTGATGATTTTTCTATCGTAATAACTTTAGACCATCGTGAGTTGTGCCTAAATGAGGAAATGAATTTAACCTGATTCTAATTGTTTCACTGACTGGTCTTTGCTTCATTTTCCCACCACCCCAACTTCTGCAAACCTCCTTATTCCCTATGATACAAGCGTTCAAACTGAGCCAATAAGTATTTCAGTAAAGGGAGGAATTAATTATTTCTCCTTTTAAAGTCAAAGTTAGCAATGTAATAATCATGTTCATGGACAAAGGATGTGCAAAACTGAGGTTGTAAGCGAAGGCTCATTTGGGTGAGGTGCCATGCTCCTTTAATGCAGGGTCCCCAGCTGCAGATGCGGGTGGATTTCTATGAGTTTCAGACTAAGCACCTGGCTCCAGGGTAACAGACATCTCTGGTCTCTATACTCTTGAGCATATGCCCTTATACAGACACATAGGCAAACATACTCTTGAATTGAAAATTACAGAATAAATTTATATTAAAACATTAGGCTTCTTCTGCCAGTTACTAATCCTAATCTGAAGAATGATCCAGCTTCCAGTTCTATTCAAGGCAAGAGAGGTGCAGAAGCAGTAGAAGAAACTCCGGAGATCAGTTTCTGAGTATCCATGTAGTTTAAACAAAGAAATCACTCCCATAATATTGAGACGGTGGGACAGATCTAACGGGAGACCACCAAGACCAGTTGGAATGGGACTGATGGAACAGGAAACCAAACCGGACTCTCTGAATGTGGCTGACGGTGGAGGAGGACTGAGAAACCAAGGACAACGGCGATGAGCTTGAACTCTACAGCATGGACGGGTTTACTGTGAGCCTTGTCAGTTTGGTTGCTCACCTTCCTGGACTTACGGGGAGTTGGGAGGATCTTGGACTTAACATAGTGAAGGGAACCCTGATGGCTCTTTGGCTTGGAGAGGGAGGGAGTGGGGGTATGGGTGGAAGGGAGGGGAGGGAAGGGGAGGAGGAGGGGAGGAGATGGAAATTTTTAATAAAAAATGAGAAAAAAAAGATGAAGCAAAACAGCAGCAATCCTTGAAGAGGGACTAGGCAAGAACACTGATGAGAAAGCTACTCCTACCAGCACATCCGCAACTAGAGAAAGCAGCTTCCTATTGGAAAAAGATGTCATCTGTGGCTCTGGGAGCCACAGAGAAGAGTCATTGTCTCACTTCAAGGTTGCAACCATTGTCAGAGGCGGGTGTAGTTGATGACTTCAGGGAAAAGCTCAGGGTCAATAGTCCTTCTGAAAACTCCAAGGCTCTATGGATGATCCCAAATCCCTTCTGACTATGCCCTATGAACATCACTCCACGACCGGATAGTACATCTGTTTTCAACATGAGTTCCTGAATATTTTAAGGCCACTGATGAGAACTACATCTCACGGAAAGATGCCTTTTACAGTATCATTGCCAAACAGTGATGCTTCTGCTTCCCCAGCCACTCTGCTCTGTCGGTACAATGAGATTAGTCTTGTTCTTATGCTGCAGTTTCTGGGTCAGAGAGTCACTTTGGCTTTTGCACCTGATTATTTAAGAACTACTCTTCACAAAGCTGTGGCTACCATAGATGACAATTCTTCAGGCAGAGATAAAAAGTCAAAGGAAAACATTCGTGAAATAATACGCTATTCTAGATAAGACTAGGCACTATCCTGAATGGAGATATCTCCTGTTCAGTAGAGGAGTTAAAGAATTCAAAGTGTAGCCATCACATATAGCAATGAAAAACTCAGTCTCAGAAGTGTGTGTGTGGTCAGAATAGTTACAGGTTCAGAATTGGAAAGAGGACCTGAAAATGAACGTGCATTGCTGTGACCTCGTAATACAAAATTTCCATGGAAATGAATTTGTTTCTTCTTATAGATGTGCAAAGAAACTGTTTTTCTAAAATGAACTTGAGGCTGGTGTCAAGGCCGAGACCATGGTTGAAATGACAATGGATTTCAAATACCACATGGCCTAGGTTGATAAAGCAGAGGCAAGAGATGAAGAATGTGACTCCAATTTTGCAAGACAGCCCACGGCATGCAAATGTTAACGGATAGCATCTCATGCAACAGAGAAGGTTTTTTTAGACAACAGTCAAGAAGCACAGCAAACCACTGCTGCTTAGTTTTAATAAATTGTCACAGGCATCCACACCTTCAATAACCATCACCTACCCAGTTCTCTTCCCTAAGGGGACAAAATATGACCCAAGAGAGACAGATCATGATCATATTGTGTCTACAAGCATGCAGCAGAAAGAGATGAACACCACTGTTCATCTTTCTTTTGGTATCCTTTTTATTCAACCTGGCACCCCAGGTCATGGGATTTTGTTGCATGATTTCATGGTGGCTCTTCCCTCATCAGTGAGTGCCTCTTGAAACACCTTCATAGAGATGCCTAAAGCTGTCTGTGACTATTAAATCCAGTCCCGCTGACAATCAAAAATAAATCACATTGGAACATAGAAAAGTTTATGATATTATATCCATGTAATGATCTACAGTTTCTTTAAAATAAGTTCCCTGAAATTTCTCATCCAATCACTCAGTCTTTAGTATAAACAATGAAAGCAGTCATTTGTGATGAATTTTGAATGTACTTCTACCTTAGAATGATTCTTAAGAAATCCTCCGGTCAACTTCACCATTAATGAGAAATGAGCATTTAGGATTAAATTCTCATTTTTTTTTGTTTTGTTTTTCTAGCAGAGTTTCTCTGTGTAACAGTCCTGGCTTTCCTCGGACTAGCTCTTGTGGACCAGGCTGGCCTTGAACTCACTGAGATCCAACTACCTCTGCCCCTCTTGAGTAATGGGATTAAAGGCATGTACCACTACTGGCAGGGTAAGTTACCAAACTTAAGTTATCAAATGTTTAACTTCAACTGAATAATTAGATTGTCGTTCGGAAGTATACACAAACTGATTGAAATTTTATTAATCTGGATTTTATAAATTTATACAATTCTTTTTACTATATATTTTGTTCACAGACCCTGAAGGGAAATATGCAAGTGATATACAGCTCCAGCTAGCTAGGTGAGTCTGGAGTTTTCCTACAAAGTCTATGATCGCCAAACTTTTTACATCTTTTGCTTCAAATTATAGTACCTGTGTCTACTTTATCAGTCATACTAATAGCTGCTATCCAAGACTTGTTGTTGTCTGTACTGTAACTTGCTGAAAATAAAGCTGACACACTCCTTGCCATTATTTGTGGAAGAATTCTGTGTCCTGCTTTGTTTTTGGGAAGACAGGGAAGGTCATGAGCTTAATTAAATGCCTTTCAGATAGCTTAAAGTGACTGAGCTGCTCTACCTCCTGGGACATTATTACATACCATATTATACTGTTTTCTCTCCCAAGAGCCACACTATCTTTGAATGCTTGGGAAATTCCTGAGGTTAAGGAGTCATTGTAACGAAGATATGAAGATTATGTAGACTAGTTTTATAAAATTCAAGGCTCATAATTAAAACGTGGTCAAATGAAATTTAATCTTTGAAAGTTGAAATGATAATAAAAGCTTTTTTAGAAGTTAAACTTTGACTATATATGGTGGTACATACTGTAACCTCAATACAAAGGACAGGGGCAGAAAGATCAATTGTTTCAAGACTGGCCTGGTCTGCATAATAAGTTTTATGCTCGCTAGGGCTATATAATAAGGTTCTGTTCAGGGAACAGGAACAACAACAAAATAAACTCATGAAATTAAATTATTAATTATGGTTAGATTTTAGATTTTATTTTACTAATAAGGAAGGGTTATATAGCTTCTTAACACAGAGCTCATAGACATGTGGTGAAGCTATTAATTATGTGTCCAAATTTCTCAATATATAAGGCTCAAATTGTAGGCTTAACAAATCAAGTAATATTTCCATCATTGATTTGGTCAGTGCACATATAAAAGCATGATTAACTATTTTATTGCATACTTCTTGTTAAATGAACACTACATTCTAGGGCATAAATACACATGAATAATGATAATTATGATGTTATATAAATAATAGTATACAATTTGAACATTTCAAAATATTTGCTTACCTAATGGTGCTAATTATACCTGCATTCTTTATAACTATTATTAAAGATTGGTTTGTTGAGTTTTTGCAACTATCACCAGCGCTGTGATGAATATCCAGCATATCAATTTTCCTAATTATAAAAACTTGACACTAGAAAATGGTAATGAATATAGCATGCATCTAATTGCTTCTACACCAACTGCAGGAATATTTTATTTAAGGCAATTAAGAAATTGTGCTTTGACAGGTTTCAGATTTCACCCATCTGTTTGCATATGATTTTCTGGATGGATATATGAATATTAATAGAAGCTGTAAACAGGTGCTACAATTCTTCTCTTGGTGAAACAATTTTGTCACATGTGCATGGCCCTGGTCAGTGATGAACTAATTTTGTTTCTGTTTACTATCTAATAGCTTGCATGGCAGTGACATCATTTATCCTATGGGTGGCATCTGCTCCCCATGCCATAGCTATGCTTTCATATATATATATATATATATATATATATATATATATATATGAATTCTTAGAAACATTTATTGTAACAAACAGCTGCTGTAGTAGGGTGGGGAGCTAGAATGTGAGAAATGGTAATTATTTTTCTATGTGTGACACAAACAAGAGTCTAGGAAAACATTTTATTTTGGAAATGCCACATGTTTGCATTATTATTTCTTTCTTATGGATTGGTTATTATATGCAGGCTTAGCTATAGCATCTTTGAACTTTTGAATTCAACCAATCAGAGATATGATTAGATGTCCAAAATTTCAATTTCACACATTTTGCTATCAATGAGAAGAGTAAGAACAAACTCTAATATGGATTCATCATTTCTGATCTACAAACTCATTCTACTTTTGTGTTTATGGTTCAACACAAAATGCTTTTAAACACCCATATCAATGCTGACATCACTGTGAATTTAATCTTTTCCATTAACTATATTATTTAGGGTCCTGTTTAGTTATTTGCATATATTTCCTAGATCAGATAAGTTATTTAACTTGTACATGAGAAAAATCTCAGAAAATTCTGTCTTAAACACTATTTATAACACAACAGAGACAAATCTTCCTTGTAAATGGTGGAAACAAATGGTAGAAGCTGAAGTGTGGTGGAAATATTAATGCTTCCAGAAAAAGATGAGCGAGATCTTTTAATGCTTCCACTAGAGCAGAGGTTGGGCGTGTTCTCAAATATTCTCTAAAGAGATCAGAGTCCTAACATTCAAAAATAACACCATTTTGAGAATTTAAAGACAAACATTTATTATACATTATTATATGGATAATAAACTCAATCATCCTTAGAAATAGTAGCAAAAAGAGAATGCTTACTTAACACAAAAGACTCACTCTTCTACTGTTGAACTTAATATTCTAGATTAGAAATATAAATTTTAAAACACATGAAGCTAGCTTCCCTGTCTTTAAGAAGCTTCCAGTCTGCTCCTTTGAAGTAACATGCATTTATAATATGGAAATAAATGAATGATTATGGAAAGAACACACCTAATATAGATCTTACTTTTATGTACATATAAATGTAAAATTAAAAAATGCTTGAGAATTTCAGGAGATCCTTAAGAGTCTCAAAAATATATAATGTAGTGTAATTTCTACCTAGCACTATAAAGAATGGTGCATAAAATATAGCCAATTAAATAAAAAAGTTATCAGAAGAAGTACATGATTTTAATTCAAAAGGCATTACTTTTGAATAGAGGAAATATTGAAGCAATTTAAAATTTTTTCATTTGTGAATAATTAGAAAATATGCCCCCCATTTCAACAATTACTTTTTAAATTCTCAAATCAATATGACACACTCTATTGGAATTCTTAAATCCTGAGGGAAGAGAGGACGGAAAGAAAAAATGCAGAGTGATTGACAACTTTGGATCAATTTGATGATTGTATCAATTTCAGATTCTCTGCTGACAATAGAAGCCTGATTGGACACCACTGACTTTATTGGGAAGTGGATGGAATATAATACACCTTGCAGTGCATTACTTGTTTGCGTTGATTGGATGAAAGACAGATTTCACACGGAGGAGAGTCTGAATCCCATTGCTGTTGCAATTACACTGAACGCCAGTGGGCAAGGGCCCTGTTGCTCCTGCGAGCTGATCAGAATGGGAAACGTTTCCCCCAAGCTGCTGCCTTCCAGAACTTCATCCCATTTCTTTTCGATAAATTATATTCTTTTATTCTTAAGTATCCATAATAGTAAATTAAGTAATGGACTCTCCAAAGCCATGTTTGCTTTTAAATAGACTTCTTTTTTCTTTCACCATGGTGACATCTGATAGGTTGGTCCTTGAATCACACCAATTGAGACTTATGTTATTTCTTCCTTCTATTTTAAGGGATGACATATATTTTAAAAGCATGTTGATAAAGCAAACCATTAACGTTTCCTTTTGTAAGCAAATTGAAAACTTTGTGATTGTTGAGATTTGGAGACCTTATCTTTTCAGTGATGAATTTATAACATCAATACTCCAGTATGTCATGACAAGGGTCCCTCACATGGTATTTATTGAATTGGGTTACTAGAAAATGTAACATAAACACTTTGTAAACAAATAAATAAATTTTATTGAACCATTTATCTTACTCTTCAATTTGGTGCTATCAGTCTAGCATTGCGATGCTTTGGGATGATCACGATTCTGAAAGCAAACAAGAGAGAAGTAATCTGATTGAAGCTGCTTTCTCGGTAACATTTTTAAAAACCATTTATCAAAGCTCTCTGCTCTGGTAGGCTTCACAAAATGACAAGGCTATTTTCGAGCCATAAACCTCAATGCCCTGTGCAGTTATGGCATGCAACCAAAGACGACTGAAGAGAAAATGAAGCCATAATTGACTACAGCTGCTCACGCCTAACATTTCCTAATAGCATCCCAAGATTCGTAGGTTGGTGTTCTTTCTCCCTCTCCTGTGATAGACCTCCCATGATTTATCAACTGAGGGAGTCTCAAGGTGGCTCCTGGGGTCTCCTCATGGCTCAGCATATGAAGAAGCGACCTCCCAAACCAATGATTGGGATACATTTGATTGCTAGTCACTTGTTATATTCCGTTCTCGGGATGAACGTAAAATGATAGTAATTTTCCGTGCTCACGTGCCGTTTTTAACCTGGTATAGGGCCTCGCCTTCCGATCACAGGGAAGTGCTCTGTCCTTTGGAGGTTGCTATTAAAAATATAGAATGGAACCATTACAGTTTATTGGCTTAGCCTTTCCCTGCACTACCTATAAAATCAGACACTGCTTTACAAACCTCTCCCTAATGTCCACTTTCTTGGGGGTGGGGCTGACCTCATGAAGTTTACTGCTTGTCTGTTAGTGGGGACTAATTAACTTAACTTTGTTGTTACGGAGCCCTAATCGGGAGGGCCATCTTAAATAATCTGAAGAAAAGCTGAGTTCAGACCAAGCTGCAGAAACTGGTGATTTGTAACAGTATTCTGAAACATCTTGTTCTCTTCTCCACGGATCATACTTAGAAGATCATTTTGGGAATGTGTAGCAAGTTCAGCACTCGTCAGTCATGAAACACGCTGTACTGATGAACATTTAAGTTGTAACTAAGTTGAGTGTGACTGCATTTTAAGATCCTTTTCACATGAGAGATGATGCAGTCCAGTTAAAGCCATCACGAAATATTTGAAATAAATTTCTTACTGATTACTCTATTGCTCGATAATTAAAACTCTAGCACTGTCCTGAATATAAATACATTCATTTTTCACATTGATTTTTATTATAACATTAATCTGCAGTCATTGGAGGATCTTCAGAATATATAAGTTATATAATTTTCATCTTTAGAGAGTGTGCATTATATTTTATTTTTGTTTAAGATACTTAATATTTATAAAATTCCATTATAATCTATTTAAAATAATGTAACAAGATTGCAAGTATTTTTCTAGAGGAATTATGTCTACTATTCAAGTATTCCAGAATGAAATATTTTATAATTATCAAGGCTTATTCATATTAGGATAATAATAAAAAGCAGTGTTAGGTATATATTATTTTAAGATACGAAACAATCAGCATAACTTTCATGTTTCATACTCATCCTAAGTGAAAAAGCTACTATAATAACATCATTACTAATATTAGTATTGTTAATATTTTTATTTAGTTCAATTTGTGTGAAGTGTTTATCATAATAAAAATATACCTCACAGGATCCCTGCGGAGGGGTGCGAGCTCCTTGAGATTGTGCTGCCAGGTTCACTGTGTGATATTCCATTCCGCCCTGCCCCCACCCTGGCCCTTTTGTCCGGGCGATGTCCCTGGGCTGCCTGGAATCCCTGATCCTGTGCCCTGAACTTCCATCTGAACTGGTGAGTGAATGCAGACCCTGGGGCAACCTGGCCTGGAAGAGAGCACAGACCCCCTCCCCCCAGCTCCCTCTGCAGGCTTATCTCTGTTTCTCACATCCCTGCCTCTCCCAAGCCTTCCCTAGTGTTCTCAGGTGTCCTGCTCCTGTACTAAGGCCATCCACCCAAAAGGGGTCAGACTCTGGCCTCCAGGCAGGTCTGAGGATTCCTGCAAGGGAGTGCGGGCTTCTTCAGATTGTGACACAAGAAATAGGTCCTCCTCTGGCACTGGGGAGATCCAACCAATTTCACTCACAGCAAAGATTGGTCTAGGACACCAAGCGCCTCCAGGCTCCTTTTGAAGGAAGAGATGGGCAGGCGCCAATGCAGGAGCTCCTCCAACAACATGAAAGGCAACATGACATCACCACAATCCAGACATCCCGAAACAACAAGAATTGAACACCCTACCCCAGAAGATATAGAAGAAACCGACATTAAACAGTACTTTATGAAAATAATAGAGGACCTTAAACAGGAGGTAAAAAACTGCCATAAAGAAATGGAGATGACAAACACAAAGGTAGACAAAATAAATAAATCTCTCAAAAATACCCAAGAAAAACAAGAAAAACAAGAAAAAGCAATCAAACAGGTAAGGGAAACAGTACAAGAACTGATAAATGAAATGGAGGTATTGAAGAAAACACAATCTGAGGGAAGACTGGAAATGGAAATTCTGAGTAAATGAACAGAAACTTCAGAGACAAGTATTTCCAACCGAATACAAGAGATGGAAGAAAGAATCTCAGACTCTGAAGATACTATAGAGGAAATAAATTCACAGATTAAAGAACTAAACAAATCTAACAAATTCTTAACACAAAACATCCAGGAAATCTGGGACACCATGAAAAGACCAAACCTAAGAATAATTGGGGTAGAAGAAGGAGAAGAATTACAACTCAAAGGCCCAGAAAACATATTCAACAAAATTATAGAAGAAAACTTCCCCAACCTAAAGAAGGATGTTCCTATGAAGGTACAAGAAGCCTACAGAACACCAAATAGACTGGATCAAAAGAAAGCATCTCCACGCCATATAATAATCAAAACACAAAACATACAGAATAAAGAACAGATATTAAGAGCTGCAAAGGAAAAAGGTCAAGTAACATATAAAGGGAAACCTATCAGAATTACACCTGATTTCTCAATGGAAACCATGAAAGCCAGAAGAGCTTGGATAGATGTGCTACAGACACTAAGGGAACATGGATGCAAGCCTAGACTACTATACCCAGCAAAGCTTGCATTCACCATTGATGGAGAAAACAAGATATTCCAGGACAAAAACAGATTTAAACAATACGTAGCCACAAATACAGCCTTGCAGAAAGTAATAGAAGGAAAATCACAAACCAAGGAGTCCAACAACGCCCACAATAACTCAGGCATCTAGCGACCCTTCACCAGCACAACTAGAAGAAGGGAAACACAAAAACTCTACTACAAAAAATGACCGGAGTTAACAACCACTGGTCATTAATATCAATGGACTCAATTCACCTATAAAACAGGCTAAGAGATTGGAAACGAAAACAGTATCCAACATTTTGCTGTTTACAAGAAACACACCTCAACCACAAAGACAGACACCTACTCAGAGTAAAGGGTTGGGAAAAGGTTTATCAAGCAAATGGCCCTAAGAAACAAGCCGGTGTGGCCATACTAATTTCCAACAAAGTTGACTTCAAACTAAAATCAATCAGAAGAGATGGAAAGGGACACTTTATACTCATAACAGGAAAAATCCTTCAGAATGAAGTCTCAATCCTGAATATCTATGCCCCTAATATAAAAGCTCCCACTTATGTAAAAGAAACACTTCTAGAACACAAGGCAGCCATCAAACCACACACACTAATAGTTGGAGACTTCAACACTCCTCTCTCACCAATGGACAGGTCAATCAGACAGAAACCTAACAGAGAATTGAAAGACTTAATGGAGGTAATGAACCAAATGGACTTAACAGACATCTATAGAACATTCCACCCAAATAGGAAAGAATATACCTTCTTCTCTGCGGCTCATGGAACCTTTTCGAAAATTGACCATATACTTGGTAACAAAGCAAACTTCCACAGTTACAAAAAAGTATTAGTAACCACTAATACTTATCGGATCACCATGGATTAAAATTAGAATTCAACAACAATGCTACCCCCAGAAAGCCCAAAAACTCATGGAAACTGAACAGTCAACTACTGACCCACACCTGGGTCAAGGAAGAAATAAAGAAAGAAATTAAAGTCTTTCTTGAATTTAATGAAAACAAAGACACAACATACTCAAACCTATGGGACACAATGAAAGCAGTGCTAAGAGGAAAGTTCATAGCACTATGTGCCCACTTAAAGAAAACGGAGAAAGCACTCATTGGTGACTTAACAGCACACCTGAAAGCTCTGGAAAAAAAGGAAGCAGACTCACCTAGGAGAAGTAGAAGACTGGAAATAATCAAACTGAGGGCAGAAATCAACAAAATAGAAACACAGAAAACAATCCAAAGATCAATGAAACAAGAAGCTGGTTCTTGGAGAAAGTCAACAAGATTGACAAACCCTTAGCCAAACTAATCAAACGGCAGAGGGAGAACACACAAATTAATAAGATCAGAAATGAAAAGGGGGACATAACCACAGACACAGAGGAAATTCAGAGAATCATTAGATCTTACTACAAAAGCCTGTATGCCACAAAATTGGAAAATGTAAAAGAAATGGACAGTTTTTTAGATAAATACCATATACCAAAGTTAAACCAGGACCAGGTAAATGCTCTAAATAGTCCTGTTAGTCGCGAAGAATTAGAAACTGTTATCAGAAACCTCCCTACCAAAAAGAGCCCAGGAACAGATGGTTTCAATGCAGAATTCTACCAGAACTTCCAAGAAGACCTAATACCTATACTCCTTAAGGTATTTCATAATATAGAAACACAAGAGTCACTGCCAAGTTCCTTCTATGAAGCTACAGTTACCCTGATACCTAAACCACACAAAGACTCAACCAAGAAAGAGAATTACAGGCCAATCTCACTCATGAACATTGACGCAAAAATTCTCAATAAAATACTGGCAAACCGAATACAAGAACACATTAGAAAAATTATCCATTACGATCAAGTAGGCTTCATCCCAGAGATGCAGGGCTGGTTCAACATACGAAAATCTATTAATGTAATCCATCATATAAATAAACTGAAGGAAAAAAACCATATGGTCATCTCATTAGATGCTGAAAAAGCATTTGACAAAATTCAGCACCCTTTTATGATAAAGGTCTTGGAGAGATTAGGGATACAAGGGTCATTCCTAAATATAATAAAAGCTATTTACAGCAAGCCGACAGCTAACATCAAATTAAATGGAGAGAAACTCAAGGCTATCCCACTAAATTCAGGAACACGACAAGGCTGTCCACTCTCTCCTTATCTCTTCAATATAGTGCTTGAAGTTCTAGCAATAGCAATAAGACAACATAAGGGAATCAAGGGCATTAGATTTGGAAAGGAAGAAGTTAAACTTTCATTATTTGCAGATGATATGATAGTGTACATAAGCGACCCGAAAAACTCTACCAAAGAACTCCTACAGCTGATAAACTCCTTCAGTAACGTGGCAGGTTACAAGATCAACTCCAAAAAATCAGTCGCCCTCCTTTACACAAAGGATAAGGAAGCAGAGAGGGAAATCAGAGAAGCGTCACCTTTCACAATAGCCACAAATAGCATAAGATATCTGGGAGTATCTCTAACCAAGGAAGTGAAGGATTTATTTGACAAGAACTTTAAGTCTTTGAAGAAAGAAATTGAAGAGGATACCAGAAAATGGAAGGATCTCCCCTGCTCGTGGATTGGGAGGATCAACATAGTAAAAATGACAATTCTACCAAAAGCAATCTATAGATTCAATGCAATCCCCATCAAGGTCCCATCAAAATTCTTCACAGATCTTGAGAGGACAATAATCAACTTTATATGGAAGAACAAGAAACCCAGGATAGCCAAACAAATCTTATACAATAAAGGTACTTCTGGAGGCATTACCATCCCTGACTTCAAACTCTATTACAGAGCTACAGTATTGAAAACAGCTTGGTATTGGCATAAAAACAGAGAAGTTGACCAATGGAATCATATAGAAGACCCGGATCTAAAACCACAAACCTACGAACACCTGATTTTTGATAAAGGAGCCAAAAGTACACAATGGAAGAAGGAGGGCATCTTCAACAAATGGTGCTGGCATAACTGGATGTCAACCTGTAGAAGAATGAAAGTAGATCCGTGTTTATCACCATGCACAAAACTCAAGTCCAAATGGATTAAAGACCTCAATATTAATCTGACCACACTGAGCTTGATAGAGGAGAAAGTGGGACGTACTCTACAACAAATGGGCACAGGATACCTTTTCCTACGCATAACCCCAGCTGCACAGACATTAAGGGCAACATTGAATAAATGGGACCTCCTGAAGCTGAGCAGCTTCTGTAAAGCAAAGGACATTGTCACTAAGACACAAAGGCAGCCTACTGACTGGGAAAAGATCTTCACCAACCCTGCAACTGACAAAGGTCTGATCTCTAAAATATATAAGGAACTCAAGAGACTAGACTTTAAAATGCTAATTAACCCAATTGAAAAATGGGGCGCTGAACTGAACAGAGAATTCTCAACAGAAGAAGTTCAAATGGCCAAAAGACACTTAAGGTCATGCTCAACCTCCCTAGGTATCAGGGAAATGCAAATCAAAACAACTTTGAGATACCATCTTACACCTGTCAGATTGGCTAAAATCCAAAACACCAATAATAACCTTTGCTGGAGAGGTTGTGGGGTAAGGGGTACACTCATCCATTGCTGGTGGGAATGCACACTTGTGCAACCACTTTGGAAAGCAGTGTGGCGGTTTCTCAGGAAATTCGGGATCAACCTACCCCACGACCCAGCAATTCCACTATTGGGAATCTACCCAAGAGATGCCCAATCATACTACAAAAGCATTTGCTCAACTATGTTGAAGAGGGGAGGAGATGGAAATTTTTTAATTAAAAAAAAAAAGAATGCAAAAAAATATATACCTCACAGAAAAATCAAAGTATTTAAGAACTACATCTTTGATTTTTTTAAAATAATGTTTCATTTACCCTTTGAGAATTCTATACAATATATATTTACCATACTCATTATCATCCCCAGCTTCTTCCCAATCTCCCTGTACTTCTACCCATCCAACCTCTTTTTCCCTATCTCTCTCTGTCTTTTTCTCTATATGAAGGCAACATGAAGTCACCAATTGTGGAGTCCAGCTAGTGAGGACCAGCTTCTTCTTGGCATGGGGCCAGCCTGAGATGTGGTTAATATACATGCAAACAACTGCCCATTGAAGAAAACATGCTTTCTCTGATTCAGCAGAAAGCAAATATTGATAGGCCCTGGCTATAGGCGTGACTTCTTTCCCAGCTCCCCTCCTCGGTTCTGAGATTCTGTTGGGCAGGAACTTATGACAATCTTGTGCTAGCTGTCACAGTCTTTGACTTCGTATGTGCGTCTGTCCCATTGTATCTGGAAAACGCTGTTTCCTTGAAATCATTCACAACCTCTGATTCTTCACAATCTTTTTTTTTTTTACTCTCCTCTGCTTTTCGCATTGAGCATTGAATCTTGAGTGGATTGGCATAACATAAACATCCGATTTAGAACTGAGCATCCCAAAGTCTCTTATTCTTTGCACCTTAACCCTCTCCAGGTTGCTTTGTTAATTGTCATCTACTGCAAGAAAAAAAAAAACCCTCAGATGAGGCATGAGTGAAGCACTGATCCATGAGTATAGCAAAATGTCGTTAGAAAACCTTTTTGCTATTTGAATTTAGCAGAATAATAGCGGCTTGTTTTCTCCAGGACCCCATGACCTATTTTGTCTCAGACTTGTGTCCTCACTGATTGTCAAATACCAGTTCCATCTCATAGACCAGGCCTTACTGTGGTTACCACCACGTTTGGGTTTCTTTTTCACAGGTGGGCATATCTTACAGGGTGTCTTTCTAGCTCCCAGGCTTCAAGCAGATAAGATTGATCATTGCATTCCTCTTTTGGCAGCAAGAATAGAATCTCTGAAGAAAGTAAAACTGAGATAAAACTTGAAGTAAAATGCTGAAAAAGTCAAGCAAATATCATAGATGTGTCTGTCACCAGCAGGTTATATCAAGTGAAATAAAAGAATGTTATATCTCAAAAGTATGGTAAAGGAAATATATTGCCCAGTGGGGGGGGGACACACAGGTGCAAAACATTGAGGAAATATGGGACACTAAGAAAGACCAACATAATTAATGAGTGTAGGAGAAGTTTTTAAAATCAAAGATACAGAACACGTTTTCAACAAAACTGTAGAAGAAACTTAATTTTAAGAAAGCTGTGCCTGCTAAGGTGTGCAAGACATAGAGTACAGGAAATATACTGAACCAGAAAAGAAACTACCTGGGGCATACAATAATCAAAACAAGAAATTTCCAGAACAAAGGATACTGAAAACCTCAAGGGGAAAAGGCAAGCCTCTTATAAAGGCAGGCCTGCTAGAATAACACCTGATATTTCGATGATCACTCTGAAAGCCCAAAGGGCCTGAACTGATTTGCTACAGGCTATGCTTTTATTTTCAGTCCAGTCTTGTTCTGTTCCTGTTAAGGTAGCCAGAGAGCTTCAGTGATTCTCAGCCCCGTTGTGCCTAGAAGACACCCTTCCAGAGCCCTCCTCTCTAACCTCTTACAATCTCACCATTCTCTCTACAGCAATGTACCATTTGCCTTGGGCTGTGAAAAAAGAATGATACGAATGTTTCCTTTAAGGCCAAGCACAGAACAGTTGCAGGCACATCACACTTTGAGCATCTGTGAGTTTCTATACTGTTTTTTTTTCCCCCCTCTAGATAGAAGCATTTGGATCAATGTTGAGAGCCGCACTAATCTTTGGGTGAAATGATATGATTTAGATGTCATTTTGCTATCATGTCCATTTAACAAAATAGTAGTAGCACGTTCTTTTCTAGAGCCTATGATCTTCTCAGGCAGGGGATCTTGACTGGGTTTACAGTGGTACCCCTGAGTTCTCCTCTGTGGTACAGGCTTTAAATACAACCAAAAGGTAGCTCGATACCATGGTAACATGCAGAGAGCTGCCAGTGTCGCTATTGCACCAATGAACATCTTTTGCCTGAATGGTTTTACAGCTGAGGGCTTGAATTTTCTCCCCTAGCAGTCTATGGCAGTAGAAAAACCAGTGAACATTAAGCAAGCTTGCGAGTCATTTCTAATTTGATTTCTATATGTCTTGTGACCAAAGTTTATGGCTGTCTTCTGCAATAGGATCTAACCAACTTGTTTCAGTGGGGGAAAAAAGAACAACTTCAATAACTTTACTAGTTTGAAGTCTTCTGAGACTTCCTTGATGAACAATTTATGGGGAGGTATCCCATATTTCATGGAAGAAGCAGGGACTCTTGACAATTCATGGTGACTAAAGAAGGGATGTCACTTCCATTGTTGGTCTATTGGTGGTCCTTGGTCAGTTTTCTGTAACGCAATAAACAATCATCCCCCATGCTTGTGTAGGTAACCTGATTTAAAGTTGTCATGTCAAACACACACATCAAGACCTGGAAATAAAAGTGAGAACTTGGAAGAGGCAGGGGAGAAGTAATAAGAAAGAGTAATAGGGGGTAAAAGTAATTAAGATTGATTCTATACATTTATGAAACTGTCAGATAATAAAATAAATACGTTAGAATAAATTTAAATCCATAACAATATAAATTTAAATCTTTTTAAAAAGTTGGTGCTTTTTATTCTTTTACAAACCACAAAACCACAGACGAAAATTGAGCCCCACAGACAAAGATCTGTTATTTTTCCACAATCGAGTTAGAGTTCTCAGAATAACAGGAGCCACAATTTAGGGCAGAATCTTTTGTTTCTAAGCATCGGAGGAGAGTAAAAGTTCAGAGTGGGAGGCAAGGTATTCTGACACATGTCTTTAATCCAAGAAATTGGGAGGCAGAATCAAGCAGATGTGTGAAATCCAAGCTAGCCTGGTCTACAAAGCAAGCTCATGGACATCCAAGGACTCAAAAAAAAAAAAAAAACCAAACAAACAAACAAAAAAAACCACTGTCTTAAAACAAACAGACAAATAACAACAACAAAAAAGAAAGATGAAAATTTACAGTGAGGTAGACATATATCGCTGAATTGTGTCCTTACTATGGCATGCTATTGATAAGCATTAACTTAATTGCAATTTAGATGAATCGGGTAGTAGTATATTTATATTAAAGTATGTGTGATACACTTAAGGAGCTGTGGATTTTGATTGTTAGGGTTGGCAAGTTTCAAGCTTGTAGAAGCTGGCATCTCACACGGGATTTGATGCTACAGCTTTCAGGCTTGCGGAAGGCCTCAGTGATTTCTTCCAATTCCTTCAACTAGTTACAGCATTTACGTGTGTGAGGCCAATTTGTTTAAATTAAGCTCATTGTAGATGGTACACATGCTATAAAATATGTCCACTACAACAGCAGCAGCAACAAAATGCAAATATGATAGCATTTGATCAAACAACTGAGCCCTTGAGCATAGTCAAACGCATATAAAATTAATAATGAGCTTCTTCTTTCTGTGCCGCATTAACTCAAAGCTACATAGTTCTTGGGCTGGTGAAGTTATTTTTACTTTCACTTACAGGGATCTGTGTTGTGTCTTTTCCAGTCCTCTCTGTCTCCTAGCTGTTTTCTTTATGTTGTTTTTGTTGTCTTGATTTACCTTCTCTTCCTGTGAATCTAGGATGTTTTCTTAAATAAAACTTTTACTGTTGCACCTGAGCAAAAATAGAATAGACAGAAGATCATGTCTGACCTGTTTTATGCATAATTTTACTGGTTGTAAAACAGCAGTAAGATTCCAGTAGAATTTATATTATTTCTTTTTTTCTATCTACACAAGGCAAGCATAGTCAAATAGTGAGACTATTACCTCCATTGTTGATATACTCCTTGGTTTATATGAAGGAAAATATGAGAGTATGGCTAGCGTCCTAACCATGCTACCCTACCTTTATTTTTACTTTAACATTGTGACAATGTTTACTGCATGACTTGTCTAGATGCATTTAAAAAATACTGTAGCTGTCTATGACACCAAATACTTTAACAGCAACTGTCAACTGTTGCAATCAAAATAATACCCTTCTATTATTAGTGAATGTTTATGTTGATACTGAAATAATTCCGGTGTCATACAGTGGAGTAAATAGAGATTCGTTAACCAAACAGCTTTGCTTTTCTTGCTGGTTCTGCCATTTACAAGCTGGGCCACCCAGGGCCAGTTTATTTAACCTGGTTGGCCCTCAGGTTTACTAAGTGTAAATGAAGCAAAATAAATCTTTTATGCTGGTTATAATAAATGAGATGAAATCAGGAATACTTGCTAGCATGCCATACAGTAGGTGTGTAAAAGTAAGACACATGATGGGTATCAATTGTTTTCATTTTTGAGACTAAAATGGAATTATATCTTTTCCTCCATATAAACTCTCTTTTCCAGATTCATGGCCTGTTTTTTCATTAATTATTGTTATATTGTGTATATAATGTATATCTTTATAAATTATATATGTATTTATATATGTATGTGTGGATATAAACACACACATATTTATATATATAAATACGTATATATATATATGTATATATATATATATATATATACATAGGAACTCCCTGTTCCTTTGGCTCTCATAATCTTTCATCTCTATTTTCTGCAATGATTTCTGAGCCTTAAGTGCAATAATTGTATTCTAGATATATCTTCTGGGACTGGTCTCCATACCTTTGCAGTTTAATCGGTTGTGTTCTTCTGTAATGGTTTCTTTCTGTTGCAAAGAAAAGTTTCCTCAATGAAGGATGAGGATGTGCTTCTCTGGCGGCATAATAAAAATATTTAGATTGTAGCTATGATCACGCTGATTTAGTGAAGTGGTATTTAAAGGTTCAAATCCAAGACCTATGACTTCACTAGCCCTGAGTGGGTTTACTATATTTCCAGTACCAAGGATGCATTCCCTTTTGTCCAACTTGAGAGTTGCTGGTTTTGGGGGGGTCTTAAGACCAATTAGAGAGCTGTTGGATACTTACTGTCCAGGTTTTAATGCCATTACTGTGCTTTGGGATTATTGTGCTTTCCTCGTTGCTGCAATGATTAATAGACATCACAGGTCTGTTGACTGCTTCAGACCTTTGGAAGTTTGCATGGTGCCTTTTGGTACCACTAAAGCCAATCATCAGAGAGAAGGTTTTCAGGTGATGACAATCTACCTTTGATGTCTGTCAACAGCTTATTGCCAGGGTTGACTCAGCTGATCTGGTTACTAGATGGGAGTCCCCTCCTTCTTTCATGACTCCATGTGTGTTTGGTAGAAGAGGATATCTTTGCCCAAATGGAACACATTTGAAGAATTATATTTAATTCTGTATTCTAGTTTTTAATTGGATTGTTTGCTTTCTTGGTACTTAGTTTTGAGTTCTTTGTATGTTCTAAACATTAATCCTCTGTCAGAAATATATCTGGCAAATATTTTATCATTCTGAAGACTACCTCTTCTTTTTAAAAACAATTGTTTTTGTTTTATATAAGCTTGTTTTAACTTTCAAGAGATCCCATTGTTCAACTGTTTTTCATATATCCTATGCTACTTGAGTCTTACTCAGAAAATTGTTACCCCGGGAAGTATGTTGAAATTCATTCCCTCCTTTTGCCTTTAGAATTTTAGAGTGCCAAGACTTATGTTGAAGCTTTTAGCTATTTATATTTGAGTTTCAATTAAAGTGAGAGATAGGAATGTTGTTTAATTCTTCTGCATTTTAAAATCAAGTTTTCTCAGCACCATTTGCAAAAGATATTATTTTTCACTGTATCATATTGGCATAGTTGCTAAAAAATCATATAGCTCTAGTTGCATGAACTTGAATATGGGGTTTTGTTCTAGTCAGTTAATTGTGTGTGCTTTGCTTTGGAACATCCTGCTTTATTACTATTGCCCTATAGAACAACCTGGAATCAGTAAGGCTCCTTTCACAGCCGACATGTTTAGATATGCCTTGGCTATTTTCGATCTTTTCTGTTTCTGCATAAGCTTTAAGGTTATATTTTATATCTGTGAAGAAAGGCCTTGAAATTTTTATTGGGAGTACAATAATACATATTTTGCTTTGTAGACCTCTTCCCCTACCCCCAAAAACCATATTCAGAATATATTTTAAAAGTAAATTAGTATTTTAGTGCACACTATTTGGTTGACTAAAGTTTTCTTGATTAACTAATATAAATAAATTTAGATATTTGTACATGTTATAATGTGTAAATGAAATGGCTACATTTTATGCTGTCTATATATATATCATATATAAATTTTATCTTTGTATGTGTCACAAAATGTATTTTTTCAACAGATCTCACTATGTAGCTTTGGCTATGTTGGAATTTGCTATGTAACCCAGACTGGCTTTACACTCAGAGACATCTGCCTGTCTTTTGCTCCTGACTGAATTCAAGGTGTGTGCTCCCATACTCAGCTATCAAAATTTTATGCAGTGTATTTTGAATATGTTCTTTTCCCTCCGTTGTCTCTCATACTGATAAAGCTTTCAAGACTTGGCATCTATTTCCCCCATTTTAAAGGAAATTCTGATCTAATTAGAAAACGTGTATTCCTCAGTGCCTCTAAATATAAAAATATATCAATTGCTATGTATAAATCTATTGTGTTATCACAACAAAATATATACAATGGACTACTTTGTATAGTCATGAAAACAGTTTGAGTGCATTTGTTTATTAGAAAACCCTACAGTATCTGTGTAGTTTCTTTAACTGTGGATGAGAATGTAGAAAGATATGCATCAAACTAAGTCCATAAGATATGAATATAGAAACCAAATACATATGAGGTAATGAAATTATACTTGAGTAACAAGTGGTTCCTACATGTGTTTTTAAAGACAAAGGCATTCCTCATATCTATACCACTTAGATCGAGCATTGTAAAGGTAGTCTGCTCCTTGTTACAAGCGGGTATCCCATGATGTCACCGTCTTTATCCAGACATTGGTTCAATCGGAGGAAAAGGCAATGTGTATTCTTACCTATAAAAACTCTCTGACAAGGAAATGAAATATTTACTCAAATCACAGATTATCAGCTATACTGTTTTATATTATGAAATATCCAGCAAATGTAACCTCCTACAGTACCCAAAGGTAAAGAGCACAGATGATCGTGACTAGCCCCAAAGATATACCATCAGTAGAAACTCCTTACTAATTTTTCTTCATTCTTCTTCTTGTTGCTTTACACCCTTTTCCCTGCTTCTGGAAATGTATAAAGTGCCTAAACATTTAGAGATAAGAGACAGGTCAATTTTTTTTTTTTTTTTTTTTTTTTTTTTACCATTTTCTTCACCATTCCTGCACTGTAAAAGGGGGTTGCAGAAAGACAGAAGGACAGCTGGGTTTCGCTAGACATTTTTATGTACTCACATATTGTTAGGAAGGTGCTCTGGTACTCAGTAGAGCCTCTCTCTCATGTGCCATTGCTTCTTGATGAGAAAATAAGAAGTGTAAGAATAGAACATAAGCCGGGCTGCGGTGGTCTATGTCTTTATTCGCAACACTCGGGAGACAGAGGCAGGTGGGTCTCTAGCTTGGTGTACAGAGTGAGTTCCAGGACACCCTCTAGAGATATACATAGAAACCCTGTTTTGTAAAACAAAACAAAATAAAAAGAATAGACCATAAACAACACCAACACAAATCAGGCAGGTAATCCTTGCCAGAACAGAGACACTAAGCAAATTTCAGAGTTTAAACTAACACTTTGGGTCCTACTTTGATTTTCCCTGAGGTTACTTTGGGGAAGGCTAGACGTGATATACTGCTTTCTAATAGAGAGGGATGGGAGACTCAAAAATCCACTAAAATACTTGAAATCTTGTAGAGCAACCAAAAGAAGGGGAGAAACCCTCAAAACTAAACTAAACTGAAGAATGTGGGTTTCCTAAATCTATAAATGAAAGAAAGGTATTCTTAGGTATATTAAATGAAAATTAGGAGATGGTTGTTATGTAAAAGGGAGTCTATAACTAATTAGTGAGGAAGAAGAATTGCGTGCATTTCTGTCCTAAACTTCAATGCCACGCAGTGATTTTATACTAGCAGAGGCCAAAATGCTATGCTTCAAAATCCTACGTCTTCCTTCCCCATCAAATTAGCACAGGACCACATGTGTTAAGGCAGTGAATTTAATTCATATGGATAAAAGTTCACATGGCATAATGCATTATTGCCCTCTTCCAACCATAACTGAAGATTCACACCATGGTGCCCTTGCTACAGAAAAAAACCATAAAGTGCTTAAATGAAAGCAGGGTTAGTAAATACCATATTTGTTGCATTTGTGTTTTTAAAGGATACTTATAAGCAGCCTATATTTGAAATATGATCCAAAATACTGTGACTATGTCAAAATACTGACTGACAGTTATTTTTCCTAATGTAAGGGGGAAATACAGTCAAAGCTTCTTTTGTAGCAATTGATTTACTAATTGAGAAATCATGAAATTATCATGCTAGTGTTTCCAAATTATGTATAAAACATGTGTCCATGGGCTGACTCTTCGTTCATAGCAATATTTTCAAACTTCCCTGCCTGCAAAATTGTCATGATGGGAAGTGATATAAGTGAAGGCCAGAACCCAAGACTCACCGAAACCAACAAGTTGGTAATTGTGATATCTGTTCATTAATACTCCATTTACACACTGTGGGTTCTGCAGCATGAATCTGAAATTCTGGTAGGAGCATACTGGAGGCAGTTTTGATTTTAAGAATTCTGAAAGAAGGTATTCTTTATGGTCTGGGTGAATATGGAGTGTCTCTTTGTGTCTGATATTTGCAGATGCCAGCAAAAAGCTCAGATACTGCAAGTGGAAATGACAAAGTCAAGAATTAGACTGATGTCATTTTTAAAAATTAACTCCCAACTGCTAATACTAACTTTTTACTAAGGATCTTTATTCTTGTTTTGTTTTGATTTGAATTTTTGTAAGACATGTTAGGATCACATTGTAAGACTTTCATTGGCCTTTAGCCAAAAATAATAAAATTCTGACCTGACCTGCCTCTCCCTTGAAAAGCAGAAAAGATCCCAAGGGAATGCAATTTTAGATCTCACACGTAATTTCCCATTCCCCGCCTATAAATCAGGCTTCTGTAGAATGCTGAGTTATACCATTCACATTTCCGCAGATACTAAAAATCCACATTCATTTTCCAGTCTGCATTCTTCAAGAAGGGATGTTAGCAGAGATTGTTAAAAGTTGTGGTAGCCAAAAATAATTGGCAGTGTTCCAGTTTGTATAACTTGTTGACATTCTGCCAATTCCTTTATTAATACATGTGGCTAGGCGAAACTGTATTCAGTCTCTTTCTCTAAACCCAACAAATAGTTAAAAATTTTGAAATATTTCCATTCCAGGAGACAAATAGCTACGACCCCATTCTTCCTAGTATCCCTAATTCACCGCAGTTTAACAGGTGACCAACTCCCTGGTAAATCTCCTCAACTGAACACACAACCATGCACTCACAATGTAATAGAAACACTGAAAAAAGCCTCTATGACCAGGATCCAGTTGGAATAAGAATATATTTATCTTGTTCGATGCCCACTCTCTGTCAGTTACTGACTATTTTGAATTTATTTTTTCCAGAATGTTTCTAAGCCTGTGTATCACAAATAGAGATATGAAAGGAGGTTCTAACAATTCAATGCTGGAGCAGCTCGGATAGCTTTCAGTATTAACAGATTGGTCCACATTTGTTGACCAGAATCAGCAAATCTCCTTCCAGAATGGACTGAGTCTTTACACTGTCCTTCATATAGTACTTCTTGATAGCTTATTTCTACCACATTAGGGTGAGTTTAGCTAAAAATTTAATCAGGAAAATAGTAACATTGATATATTGTATGCCAAGGGATGAAGTATATGAAGTGCTAATTGAAGAGAATGCAAAGAAGGAAGTAGGAATGAGTTGGGAGGCTGTCCTTGAAGTAAACCTTTAAATGTCCAGGTGGATGTTTCACAGTCACTGAAATTGTTTTCCTCTTCAATGCTTACAAATAGTTCAGCAGGCTACCTCTTTTAAAATCAAGCATAAAATGTATTGAATAAAATTAATACCTTGACCTGACCATATAATAATTTCTATCTATTTTGAAGTTCTTCCTATTGAGTTAAGGATACTTTCCTTTAGCCAGGCAGTGGTGGCACGTCTTTAATTCCAGCACACGGTGTAGTGAGGGCTTTGGGCAGGCCTGCTTTTCGCCCTGCCCTGCTCCTGGCTGCCCTTCTGTAGTAAGGGCTTTGGGCAGGCCTGCTTTTCGCCCAGCTCGGCTCCCGCATGGTTAGCTTTACACGCGAAATAACATCACACAAATTGTATTCTTTTAAAGACTGCCTGGCCCATTATTTTCAGCCTCTTACTCACATCTTGACTAACCCATATCTAATAATCTGTGTAGCACCACAAAGTGGTGCCTTACCAGGTAGATTCTAGCGTACATCCATCTTGGGCTGGAGCTTCATCGCGTCTGGCTTCTCTCTGAGGAGAGGCACAGTGGTCTGACTAACTTAAGAGAGGTGTGGCATCTGACTGAGCCATCTACCTCACTTCCTTCTTCCTGTTCTGTCTACTCCGCCCACCTAAGGGCTGGCCAATCAAATGGGCCAGGCAGTTTCTTTATTAGCCAATGGGAGTCCTCCATCAACACGGGAGGCAGAGGCAGGCGAATCTCTGTGAAGAATGGTCTACAAGAGCTAGTTCCAGGATAGGCTCCAAAGCTACAGAAAAACCTTGTCTTGAAAAATCAAAAAAACAAAAAACAAAAAACAAAAAAAAAAATTACTTTCCTTCGTTGACCTTTGATGGAGATATAAGAACTGAATAGCTATCTCAAGATAGAAGAGTTATTGGCACAAAATCTTACTGAATATTATCACCTGACACTTTGAAAAAATAGTTCTTTGTAGTGTATGTATCCATTGCTTTATGTTCAATTCTAAACAACTATGGCTATTTCTGCTCAAATACATATTTCTAAAACACGCTATTATCAACAGAGCGTCTTGCTTGACATTGTGAAAAATAATAAAAAGGGAAAGTGATCATCCATGCTTTTAATTTTCTGGGGAGTAACAAGAGGGAAATTATTATCCAAATTGTTTTTGATAAACTTTGCACCAAGTATAAAATTCCTAATTCCTTTGTGAAATAGTGAAACTCATCCTAGTACACTCGACTCATTGACGCTGAAAGAAATTAAGAATATATGTAAAGGTTTATGGTGCAGCCGGGCGGTGGTGGCGCACGCCTTTAATCCCAGCACTCGGGAGGCAGAGGCAGGCAGATCTCGAGTTCGAGGCCAGCCTGGTCTACAAGAGCTAGTTCCAGGACAGGCTCTAGAAACTACAGGGAAACCCTGTCTCGAAAAGCAAAAAACAAAAAAAAAAAAAAAAAAAAAGGTTTATGGTTCATAAATGACAAAGCCAAGATACTAAGTTGATCTTGCTCCTCAAGCCCTTCCCGTCATTCTGTGGACACTCATGATATTTACAAGCTATTTTTCTGCACTAGTTATCTATAGGTAATTGCCAAAGTTATTTACAATCACCAAAACAACCAGCCAGTCTGAGTCTATTTTAGTGTTTATATTGGAAAACTGAGTGTGTAGGAACAAGTAAAAGGTAACCTATGTCTTTGCTGGAAAGACTCGCAGGTCCACTTGACTAGTCCATGAGTTTTATCCATGGAGACAGTCACTGTCGAGTTATTAGAACAAATGGAGACTCTTAAGATAAACAGACTCTTCAAACTGTTTGAAAACAGCAATCATATTTTCTATTACATTCTCCTATTTTTTTTTTCAGGAAAAGCTCACCTATTGTGTTCATGTTTCATAAGACTTGGTCTTCAGGCCCATTCAAAGCTATCATCAACTTTGGGTACCAGAACTCAGCATATTTCGCCCATATGTGACCAAGCAGTGCCTATAAGAACAAAGATGTTTAATTTTAACTTTATTTAAAGCCAGCTACACCTCGGTTTAATTTAATAAGACCCTGCCTCATTATATCTTCCTCACTAAATTTCACACCTCTTTTTGTCTATTTCTGCTAATCAAACTCTCAGTTTGAGTATGAGTGTGGGAATTTAAACATGCTCATTCCCAATTCTCTCACTAGCCCTAATCTGTATTCCCATTGAGTGGCAGAATTTCATATTTGTAATATATAAGCAAGTAGTGTGCACATGCTATATTTTATATTAAGTTGTTTGAAACTGAAACTTTGCATCTTAAATTCTGTTCTCTAGAATATCATTAGGGCCCAAGCAAGAAACTTCATCACTGTTCAGTGAGACTAATACAAAGTGGAACAATGTTAAGATTGATCACTTTCTCCGTTGGGGATTCAGTTAAGACTCACTATGAAGAAGTGTCCTACTTGTTAGTTCAGCAGGAGAAAACAAACTGACAAAAAAATCCCTTTCCTCTCTAAGCATACATAATAGACAGCAGGGACGGGATCTAAATAAATAGCTCAGGAATCTACAAGGCATTTGTAATGATGTCATGAGGCTTATCTTCTAAATTCTTACCAGAAACCTCTACCATGTTTTGTGCTGTTTGGCCATTCTCTTGACACATTGCCAAACACAATATGCTTTAAAAATCTTACAATGTGCCCTCTGGAATTACAAGCTATATTTTATGAAAATCAGAGTTCAATCAAAGAAGATGCTAAACCAAAGAAAGTCAAAGTCCACCAAACCAACAAAATCAATTATCTTACCCCAAATAGCATGATGTATTAAAGATTATTTCTAAAGGATAGTTCTTATTGTGGCATGCTGGATAACAGAGAAAAGAGAGATGGAAATGGAAGAAAGAAAGAACAATTCTACTTCACACTAGTACACGAAGTACTTGCTTTCCTCTTTCTAAGGCAGTTCAGTCCTGGGTCTGAGGAACACCAGGCAGAGGCCACATTAGCAACTGATAAAATGTATAAATCCAAACAGGGATCAAGGAGTCATCAGGGTCTTATTCACTGGTCATGCAGTAATGAGGCTGATTTCAGTGATAATCTACCACTCTGACCAAGCTGCATGCAAGTTCCTAAAAGAAATAAAATGAGTTCTGGGCAGTGATAAGCAAAAGCCACAGGAGACAGATTACACTATAGAAGTGAATAGCACCTTGCCCACACTTATCTTTGCCCATTGCTCAATTCATCTACCTCTGAATGAAGCAAAGTGCTGGATTCTGAGAACTACTGTCTCCATCACGACAATGAGAAAATGGCTCAATTGTAGATTTACAACTTAATTTTGAAATTAGAAATTTTGAATAGACTTTTCAAGGAGAAGATATTCAAATGAATCTCACATTTTTGCATGATTTAATTTTACTATGAATATATTTCAAAGTACTTAAGTTATAAATATTTTATGCTATTTATAGCCTTATTTTCAATATGCCCTCTATATTGTAAACACTTAATGATTCCAAAATGAAGAAAATTGGAATTATAGTCGAAGGACTGAGTTAAAATTACTGGCTTATTCCAAATAAAATTACATTCAAAAAATACCACAACTACCACTGTATTTAAATGTGTTTTTATTTCTTTATTTTGTAAGAATAAAGGAAATTTTGATGAAATTTAAAGATAATGTTGGATCATTTTTGTGTTTTTATTTCTACCAGAATGGTATTTGATGAAGAAAAAATATATCTGAGTCCACATTGTGAATTGTTTCTAATTTTTAGAATAATGTCATGATATTTTTAAAAGCATAAATAAAAGTTATATGCAGAACATGAACTAGGGATCTTGTATACATTACTTATTAATGAAATGTCCCTAAAAGACAGATGCAAGAGGTTGAAGGAGATGGGACAGGGAAGAGGAAAAAACAGCTGCGTTTCCAGAAATGTGCTGCATCCACCTGCCTGTGCTGGGAGCTCTGTGACTTCTAATGTTTCACACCCATGCCATCAGCCACCAGCCACTGATAGAGGGATAGTGCGTAAAATGTCATCCCCTCTGGCCCTCAAAGCCCAACCAGGAATGCCTCTGCTAGTCCTCAAAAAGAGGTGCAGTTGTAAGCAATTAGAAACTGAGAACATAGTATGATGGTACAGGGTACCAAATTTGTACATTACTTAGGAAGATGAAACATGAGTTTCATTTACTATTTATGTATTCACCATAAGACTAATTTTAAATGTGTGTATTCTAAAGTATTATAATTTATTCAGAATTCATTTAATCACGACTTTATTTTGGGTAATATATACTATGTAATATAGAGAGATATAAACAAAGAAGAAAATAAATTCAATATTTTACCACTGAAAATAAAATAATTTTTTGAATATAAATATATGGCTACTCAGTCCTCCTCCACCGTCAGCCACATTCAGAGAGCCCGGTTTGGTCCCCTGTTCCATCAGTTCCATTCCAACTGGACTTGGTGGTCTCCCGTTAGATCTGTCCCACCGTCTCAATGGGTAAACGCACTCCTCACGGTCCTGACTTCCTTGCTCATGATCTCCCTCCTTTTGCTCCTCATCGGGACCTTGGGAGCTCAGTCCGGTGCTCCTATGTGGGGCTCTGTCATTTTCTCTATCCAATGCCAGGTGAAGGTTCTATGGTGATATGCAAGATATTCATGAGTATGGCTTAGTCTCTACGACATGGACGGGCTCTGTGTGAGCCTTGTCAGTTTGGTTGCTCACCTTCCTGGACCTGGAGGGAGTTGGGAGGACCTTGGACTCAACATAGTGTAGAGAACCCTGATGGCTCTTTGGCCTGGAGAGGGATGGAGTGGGGGTATGGGTGGAGGGGAGGGGAGGGAAGGGGGAGGAGGAGGGGAGGAGATGGCAATTTTTAATAAAAAATAAATAAACTGGAAACAAAAAAATTCAAAATAAAAAAATATATGGCTATATATATATGAATATATAAAATGGGATTTCAATATATACTCTGAGAGTTATCAGTTAGTCTCGAAACACTGTACAGTTTTAGTGCGCACACATGTGTGTATGTGTGTTTGTGTGTGTATGAAGTGTTTGGTCTAAGAATAGTAATAATTTATGCCTTTTTAGCATATAAAAATATCATCTAATAGTGTTATCCTTAAAAGTAATACAAAAGACATGATTCTGGGTTAGAATAAGGAGCCAACAGGTACACTATATTGTGGTGGGGTATTTAATAAATTATCTTTTATTTATTTTATTTTATTGATTTTATTAAGCTATATATTTTTCTCTGCTTCCTTCCCTTCCTACCTCTTGCCTTTCTACCCTCTTCCATGGTTCCTATGCTCCCAATGTACTTAAGAGATTTTGTATTTTTCTACTTTCCATGTAGATTCATGTATGTCTCTCTTAGAGTCCTCATTGTTGTCTTGGTTCTCTGGGATTGTGAATTGTAGGCTGATTTTCTTTGCTTTATGTCTAAAGGCCACTTATTGGTGAGTACATATGATATCTGTCTTTCTGGGTCTGGGTTACCTCACTCAATATGATGTTTTCTAGATCCATCCATTTGCCTGCAAATTTCAAGATGTCATTATTCGTTTCTTCTGTGTAGTACTTACTCACCTTCCTCAAGACCCAGCAATACCACTTTTGGGTATATACCTAAAGGATGCTCAATCATACCACAAGAACAGGTCCTCAACTATGTTCATAGCAGCGTTGTTTGTCATAGCCAGAACCTGGAGACAACCTAAATGTCCCTCCACCAAAGAATGGATAAGGAAAAAGTGGTACATTTACACAATGGAGTACTACACAGAAGAAAAAAATAGTCTTTTAAAAGCAGGTCATCCACCTTATATTAAAATTTTAAAGTTATAAACCAAATTTATGATTATCAAAATAAAAGGAAAGCATCAAATAATAGCATTCATATGATTTTCAGGAGTGATAAAATAAAATTATCATTGCAAATTTATTATGCCAATGTGTTGCCTCGGCAGTTTAAAGCACTTACTGCTCTTACAAAGAACCTGAGTTGTATTTCAAACATCTACATGGTACAACTATCTGTAGAGTTCCAGTCCCAGAGTATCTGATGTCTTCTTCTGACCTCCACAGGCACTGAGTGTACACATGGTGCATATACATACATGAAGACACATAAAATGAGACTTAAAATATTTTTTCGGAAAAATATCTTTGAATGAACAAAAAGAAAATATGTATCACATATGTGAGTTTTCAAGAGGACATTCAAATCAGGGATGGTTTACGGTGAAAGAAAAGTGAAATTGGTGTTTGCTTTGTACCCATCTTTGACTACTTTGACCCTCTGATCTCTGACTGCCATAAAATTCTGCTTTTCTTTTTTTTCTTTACTGTACACTCAATGGGCTCTGTACCTACAAGCAGCAATAGATGCTACCTGGGGTCGGGGCATAACCTTGCATTGTCTCCATGGTGACGATAAACCCAGATGCTCATCCCATATGTTGTCCAGTGACCCCTCTGTGTTGGCACATCTAGACTGCCTCTTCTGATTCTGCTGTGTCTGTTTTTCACCTCCTGTTTTTCCCCTCATGTCTCAGCATTCTCTCCTTTAAAAAAAATAAATGAAAAACTTTAAATGGAGGGTCTATGTCCCTGTTAAAAGCAAGGCAAATACATTTTTTAACAATTATCTTCCCATCTTGTCCTGTGTGACTTTTGGTACCAATATGTCCTAGGAGGTTTTGCTCTAGTTCTCTAAAGCCAAGACTTTAAATATTGCTCTAGAGAACTTATTAAGACCATTGGTTTGGTCTGTTGAGTTTACTTCTTCAGCTTCTTTTGTACTGAATTGTTCTTCTTATCAGAGTAATAGACTTATAATGTCCCACTCATGTCTGTTTTCATGGATTTTATGACATCTGCCAGAATAATCGTGGAAGCAAAACATTAAAATAGATCCTAAAAAAAAAAAACGAAAGAAGAGAAATTTGTTTTTCAACATCTGCTTTTGCAGTAGTTTGAGAATGTGACACTCGTAGGCTCAGTTGAATTCTTGATCCTCAATTAGGGAAAATGTTTGAAAAAGACTAGAAGGAATTGGCATTGTTGGAGGTGTGTCACTGGAGATTTACAAAGTCCACGCCAGACCCACTAGTGTTAACTCTGCCTGCTGCCTGTTGAGCAGGATGTAAAACTCTCAGCTCCGACTCCAGCATCTTGTCTGTCTGCTTCCCACCGTGATGATATGAATTAACTGTCTAAAACTGTAAGCAAGGTCCAGTTAAATGATTTCCTTTGTGAGATGCCTTGGTCATGGTGTCTCTTCACAGCAATGGGACAGTGGCCAAGGCAGGTATTTTTGTTTGTTTTGTTTCCCTCATTTCCAAATGCTATTTTCCCTGTCTCCATTTGTCAAGCTGTCATTTGTATGTTATGTTATGTTGAAAACATACTTATCCACATGGTCAATAACACCTACTGAGCCAAATCCTAAGCACCACTCTTGACTACTTTTTAATTCTCCTCAATTTCTAAATGTAATATTTTATTTTTCCACATTCTACTGGAGTCCTATGAATTTTATATATTGAATCTTTCTCTTTTGAAAGTAACTTGAAATTCTAGAGGTGCCAATAATAATTATTCCCAATATCTTTGAACGTATTTCTCTTCTAAATAGAACTGATCCTCATATAAGAAGTCAACAACATGACACAAGGCAGCCGAAGACAGGGCCAGAAGCATCCAGATGTTCCACGATGTTAATACTGCCATCTTTTATCCTCACTGTTAGACATTGATCTGTCTTGGTCCTGGCTCAATAATTTTGTTAATTCATATGTATGCATTAAAGATGCACCTGCATTAGCACCCTGTGATGATGATGCTGATACGCTGACCCAGCCTGAGGAGCATTCGTATGTTTATTCTATTTGTGACCACAGCCCTACTAGAGAAAAGTCTCTATTACAAACGGCAGGCTTGCAGAAAAGTAGCACGTGGATGTCATGCTGTCTCTGAAGTAATCTTGAAAACCAATCACATTTCCTCCTTCTAGGGAAAGTACTGGTCATATTATTCCTGATGGAGGTAGAGGACAGTGGAGGTACAGACGTGCTGAACAGATCCCTCTTGCAGAAGAACTTTCTAGTCCCTCATAATAAATACATCTGAACGATGACTCCTGACTGTCACCTGCTACAAGTGAGGGACTTACGAGGGATATCTGCAAACTTCTGTTTTATGATTCTATGATAAGAATCATATTGGAAAAATGCATAATTCCTGGTTCCTTTAAAATTGGGGATGAAAATTAGTCAGTCTTACTCTATGTACCTACAAAAAAAAAAAACAAAACAAAACAAAAAACAAAACCAAACCAAGCAATGAAAGACATAGAGCTGGGTGGGTAGGAAGGGAAGGGAGTCTGCAAGGTGTTTAAGGAGTTTAGGGAATATGCTGGAGGTGTGCTGCTTTTTATTTTAATAAAAAAGATGGGAGAAAAAAATCAAATTTTAAACTACTTATCCAGATTATTTGAAACCAAAATTTATGGAAATATTTAACAAAGAGCACAATACTCAGTATTCATATACTATTTTAAAAAAAAATATGTTATCTCCCCATGTTAGGAAAAGCAGAACGTTCTAGTAGGCCACAACATGAGTTCATGCACACATGAGCTGAGAACCGGAAAGGGGCTACTATCACAGAAATACAAAGAGATAATCCTTATTGGGTTTTTTTTTGGTTGGTTAATTTAAAATTTGGCATTTTATCTGAGTTTTTAATATGAACCACAATATAACAGAATAGTCTGGAATAAATTTGAACTCAATTTGGTAATTCTTTTCTTGAGAATTAGAAATAAGATTTTATTTAAATTCCTGCTTAAAATTTAGTCTTATTAAATGCCTAAATCACAATTGTATATGCAAATTCCACAATTTTCATACTGCTTTGTAATTACTACATATGTAAACAAATAGTCTGGTGGTTAATAATTCATTTGCACGTGCAAACCTACAATTTTACTACAAAGACGCCAGTTGGTAGGTGGAAATATTATGCTGTCAAAATAAATTTGCCAGGTCTCATTTTAGAGACAATGATCCTTAAATAGTATTATATTCATGCCAAAAAATATATAGATATTTAAAGATTAAATAATTTAGTTAAGTTTAAAATTAAAAATATATTTTAAAATAAATAATGTTAGCTTGGCACATCCTAGGGAACATGCAATTTTGTTGTTTTCTTCACAGACTTATTGCCTACAATACGCACATTCATGAAATGCCTATATATCTTTGATTAGAAATATAAACTTGTGATACAGCTGACTCCAAATTTATCATCCTACCACTTTCCAGTCTGAAATGGCATAAAAGCCTTTTTTCTTCCAAAGACCAATATTTAAAGGGTGTTGATTTATGTAAATCAATAATTTATCAACTTGCTGTCTCTCCTTGCTGCCAGCCAGATGCTTCTTGCTTTGCTAGGCCAGACAATGTCAGCTGCAGCATATAATGGCTTCTGCTTCATGTAGAAATAAGAGCATAAATATTTTAAAAATCCTGCTACAGGAAGTAAGGAGGGTAGGGGTGAGGGTGAAAGATTTGGCTGGTTATTGTGAGAGGAGAGCAAGTCTACATGTTTTATGGGTTGTTTTTATCAGAAGTGAAGGCAGGGGCGTCTCATAGCCTGATTTTTATCTCCTAACAAGACTGGCAGACCAAAGTCTTTTCATAGCAATTTGTTGAAGACATCTGGTGAAGCTTTCTAAGGGATGAACACACTGCAGAGTGTTCCTCTGGTATCAGTTGGCATGGCAACCAGTAAAAGACTATTCAGCATCAGTAGGTTTCAAAAAGGTTGAGGCATAGTTGAAAATCCATTTGGGCTCCTACCTGCAAAGTTCTTTTGAAAATGCACTAAATCTTTTTCAGGGCTCTAGAGGCTGAAGCAATATGTACAGCTGTAGTACCTTCAATCTTAAATAATTTTCAAAACATGGGATTAGTGATTACAGTCACCAGAGGTATTACAAAAGATAAGGACTTATAGCCACTGTGAAGGAGAGAATATTAGTTGAAATATGGTGGGCTTTTTTCCTTTGTGTCTTATCATAAAGGAGAAAAAAGTGGTATTTTCAAATTTCTAGAAGCTTTACAAGATTCAAATGAATAAACTAAAGTTGTGGCATGTAATTTTAAAGTAATATACAATTATGTCAAGATAAAACAAGGTGGATAAACAGTTATCCATTTCTTTATAACTCTTTGGAAATCAAATAAGCACTAGTAGCAACTTTTACAATACATTATAATAAGTTACATCCAAGAAAAAATGTTAACCAAAATGAAAAAATCCCCATTATGATTTATCCAAATATATATTTACTTGCTTTGGAGATTTATAGCCACAGTTCTATAAAAAAATAAAGCAAATTCCAAAAGTATAATCTAAAAAATGTTACATGAAAGAAAATAAATCAAAATATGTTGTATCATTACCCTCAATCATGAGTTTTAGGGCTTAAGTATTTTGTTCAAATTATCCATTTACCAGAGTAGAGCTATTAAATTTAATTTTTAATTAAGAAATTTTAAAATTCAACTAATAAAGTTTTTAGTAGCTATTGGATCTTCATTTAGTTGCCTTTCTAGTCTAATAATAACTACCACTATCACCACCACAATATGGAGAAGAAATCAATGGCAATGCCATAACACAGCTGATGGTAATAGAACCTAAAATTATGGCAATCAGAATACCACAGAATGCTCACAGGGTGGGTTTCCTAAGGTAGTGAATTACGCATATCCAAAGAGAAATGTATCTGTAGCGGGTACAAGTCACCATGGCTAAACTGGGGTCAGTCTATTGCCGCAATGAAAACATTTATAAATGTTGATTCAGTCCAGTGTAGAGAACAAGAAGCCAGGGGTTTGGATGCTTCCCTTGTTAGAAACCTAATTTGAGAGTAAAACGTTGCCCTTTACTTCCATATTATACTATTCTCAGAAAATTGAGGATGGCTATGTTTTCTGCTGCTCCAAATGTGGTGAATCTGGTCAATTTCATGTGTCAGAGGTTTGAGAACAGGCGGAGTTTTTAAAGTATATATTGCTAATGTGGCTTGTGGAGTAAGGAGAGTTTGGAACTGAAATTCTAGGATAATAATATTCCACATAATCGAAACAATTAATTTTGAAATATATAGAAACCCAATTATTGTATGACCCATGATAAAATGCTGAACAGCAGATGCCTCTTCTGAACCTGGGAGAATATGTTGTCCTGCTAGATTTTCCTCTCGTTCCCTATTAATTTCATTCTTACATTTGTCAGGAAATTGCCAAAATACCCCTAGGTGTTTTGTTGAAACTAGAAATAAGAATTAAGAAATTAGAAAAGGATAGAGTTGTTCTTGCTTAAGATTACATTGATATGTTCCTTGCTTTTTCTACTGCAGTGTGCTTCGGAACACAGTGCAATACACTGTTTGATAATGGCAATAATAAATAAATTAAATGCCAGGCAGTAAGTCATGATTGGCACATTACCTCCATACCTCCTTCAGTTTTATCTACAACTCCTAAGGATATTTGTTATTGTTATGAAGGTTTAAACTGGGGTAGATAAAAATTAAGCAGCTCCTGCAGGGAATGAGAATGGCTCTACATATGCCCAAAGATGCTCACATTTGGGGAAATAGTAAATATTTTAGAAAGTTAGATATTTTTTATTTACTAAAAAATGATGAATATGTCTAGAAATCTATGCTCTCGGGCCCCCAAATGACGCTACAAAACACGTCTTTGTGGCTCCCAGAGCTCCAGACGTTTCTTCAGGATTGTAGAGACAGTAAGTCCTTGCTGAATAAAAGATCACAAATCAAGGTTTATCTTTCATGCAGCATGGAGTTCCTTATTCCCACCTCCTCCACACAGTTCTTACTTAAAGGGAAGATTGGTACAAATGATGCAAAAGGCTTCAGTTCCCCTTCCCAGGATCTCTTCTCATCGCCAGTCTTTAGTGCAAAGTTCCCCTCAGCAGATGGATTCTGCTCCATCTTGAAGGTCATAGGATTCAGGAGCAAAGAATAGGCAGGACTAGATAATTAGCATGCCATACGAACTTAATGTAAGTGGACGGGAGTAAATTTTTAATTAGAACATATGTCGGCTACATGTCCTCAGGGAAGCGACAGTTGTGCTTGATGTTCTGCTGAACTGGCTGCAGACAGTGATGGGACGATCCAATCTATTGCTAATGTGGAAGTTCCAAAAGGCAAGACGCTTCATTTAAGTATGCATGATGAGGAGCATCTTGGTGCAAAATGACATATTTGCCCACCAGTGAAGTCTGAATGGAGGAGAATTTCATCATGCAACCTGGTCTTTACGCCATGCTGCGACTTCAGATGCATTGTTCTGTGGTGGCTTGAGACAGCACACACACCATATTATCTACACTTCAAACAATGTCTGGAGATTGATTTCATACTAATGTCAACTTCCTACATGAATAACTGCTTTCCAAAATCTAAAAAATAAAAAGGTCACAACATCAACTTTAGCATTTAGTAATTTACCACCCCGATGAGGCTTGCAAATGAAGGGACGTTAGTCTAAAATTACAGCAGTATGGCAGGTGGAAGTGACAAAAGCCTTTAATACCAGCATTTGGGAGGCAGAGGCAGGTGGATCTTTGTGAATTTGCGTCCAACCTTCTCTACAGAGTGAGTTCCAGGACTGGCACCAAAGCTACACACAGAAAAACCCTGCCTCAAAAAAAAAATATATATATATATATATCAAAACAAACAAATGAAAACCCTCAAGCAGTTTAAAAGGTATAAAAGGAATCATATTGTGTTAAAATTTCAACGTGATTCATGCACCATCTCTAGATAACTCAAGGATGACAATGCTTGTATAAAAATTTGACAGTTCTCTAGGTAGCGTAGTGAATAAGAATGCAGTATCTAGTTTAAGACTAGACCAGTGAGGCTGGAAATGCATGCACTCCTAGAAAAGAATAAAGATGACACAAACCCAGGGCCCAACACATCTCAACCATGAAAGGCATCCTGAAAGCAGGACGCTTTGTCCTTGGTACAACAAAACTAGATGCAATTTTATAAGTTTGAAAATACTGATACTAAAGTGAAATGAGGAAAACTTGCATAAGTTTCCACGATGGGCAAAAAAAAAAAAATAACATAATGAAGTTTTAACATGGCTCATTGTAACAAAAATTAAATCGCACGGCTAAATACTCTAAAGGAATAGGGATGGTGGTGAATGTCTAACACAATCTTGCTGAGAAAGGGTCACAAAATACTGGAGAAGTTGGGTTATGGCTCTAAGGAAGTTTCCTGTTGATAAGATGTCTTGTAGCTCCTGCCCATCCTTCTGAATATTACATAATTGATGATGCTGTTGATCTGTATGTATCTTTTGCACAAACTTGGAATCATATTCAATCTAATTTTCAATTAATCATTTCTCAAGCAAATGATAAGGCATAATTCTATTCAAAAACTGATTGCTATTCTCCAGTGTGCATATAATTCATTCCAATGAGAAACATAGTTTTAACTAACATTGAATTTTGTATCTCTTAACACTTATGAAACTTGATATCAGAAAATAAAAAAAAAACACATGAGCTACTTCTTCCTTTAATTCAAAATATTTTATTTAATTCATTTTTTAGTTTTAGAATATGTATTGATTTATTTTTAATCTCTTTTTCTTTTTCTCTTTTCACACGCACACATACACACACTGTGAAGAAGTATATATTGGCCTGAATTTGCATTATCATGCTCAAGGACATGTTGTTTGGGCTTCACCCTTTATTGTTCTTTTGTTTTTGGTATTTTGCTGAGTCGGATCTCACTGTAGTTTCAGATGGGCATGCAACTTGCTATTTTGTTCAATCCTGCCTCCAACTCATGACCCCCTCCCTAAGCACTGCCTTGCTGTGGGTGCTAGGATTACTTAAACTTACTAGTAATTACAGGTGCTAGCAGATGCCACCATACCTGGCAACTTCACACTTGCATTGACTGATTTGTGTGGAGGCTCATCAGACCTGGAGACCCACAATGTCACCACTGACTGAACATCTTAAATTCCAATTAATTATACCCATATTGAGTTTCAAAGCCACTTTCTTGTTTGCCTTGTTGCTCATTGAACCACTTAATTCTTGTTCATTACATAGTTATGCAGTTTGAAACCACAGAACATTTAAGGAAAAATAACAGGCTATAATCAACATTTATTGGGTTCCAAATATATTGTAGATGCACTAAACACAGGGATGTAAAAATAGATAAAAATGATGATAGCTTCTCCTCTGAGATCGGAATCCTACTGCTTTCCGTCTGTATGGCACTGCGTCTGAGAGCTAAGGGAGCATGAAATAGGAAGTAACCTGTTCTGTCTGAAAGGTCAAGGAAGGGTTTCACAAAGGAAGTGATATTTGAGCTGCAATTTAGAGGGTGGATGTGTCTCGTTTGGATGGCAAAGAGACGGGGAAGAAATTCTAAGAAGACAGAAAACAGTCGAGAAGAGACTGGAAGATGAAATAATTTGAATATATCCTACAATGTAAAATTAGGTAAGTGACCTTCTTGTAAGGCTTCTTGTGAATGGAATTTTGATTCTTTCCTAGCAAATAAGGATAAATGCAAATGGCTAACCCATCAATAAAGTTTTTTTTTTCTACTAGAAGAAATAAACTAAGGATTCTCTCTGCCCTTCAGACTCGGAGTCATCCTCCGAAGAACTGAGCAAGAACAGGGAAGGAAGGACTCAAAAAAAAAAAAAAAAAAAAAAAAAAAAAAAAAAAAAAAAAAAAACAAAACAAAACAAAAAAAACCCTCAGCATGTTAGTCCCTTGCAGTTATTTCTTCTCTTGTTTGACAATTATTTATCGACTCCCGTATTTGTGCAGTAGGAAAGAGTACGATTGTTTAAAATGTCAGTGGCGCCACTCTGACAGGCATCCCAAGAGTGAGGAGAAAGACGGAGTAGAAGCAGCCTGACACCAACCGTGAGCTGAACAGTGTGTTACTGGGATTCCCAGTGACATGAGGATTTCTGGGAAAGACAGCCCAACCGCTAAGTCATGATCAATGAGCAAGAAACACCCTTCTGAAGTCTGTGCCGCGTAGGCTTTTTCAAAGCCTCTTTCTTCATTTGTAAAGACCAGAGTCTGGATCCAGGGCCACCGCTCTTTGTTGTGTCTGAATTATAGGAAGAGTTTTAAATCCCCTACTGCCTGGGACTTATGCAGACCCAAATAATAATGTACAAGACCGTAGTCAAGGCTTTGTTTATAGAATAAAATTAACCTATTTTATTTTCTGCCTTCACTTTGAATTTTATCCAATATTACTTAGTCCTCATTAACAAATATATTTCATTTTTCTTCATCAGTATTTTATAAAATTCAATGCATCTAAATAACTTATTTATAATTAATCATGTCCACATAAGGCCTCTGTCTTACTGAAAGTTTTATTTAATATTGTGTCACTTTTGAAATCTCTTAGTAAAATTAAAAAGAAAATTAGATAAGTAGTAAAATTATAAGAAGTTAAGTTAAATTACTTTCATAGAAATGCTTATATGGTTATTGAATATGAAAGCATTTTATAATTATAAAGAGTCACATATGTATAATTTTATTTTTATATGACATTCATTTATTTCAGAAATTTTAATAGGTCCTCTTCTGGGTGCTGGAAATTTGGAGGAAAAGCTACTCATAGAACACACATTTCTGAATTTTGAAGGAGAGAATACCACTAAATAACACATGTGTGTTTGAGTGTGCATGTGTGCATAGTGTTATGTATTTATGGACTCATTGAAAATTAATAAGGTTTAGTAAAATCATGGTTATGAGTAAAAGAAAGATATTGCTAATGGTTGGATAGAGACTGTTTCTTTGAACTATATAGGCATCCTGATTATTTTTTTGATTTTTGCATTGATTTAGAAGATGTGATGGTAGTCGTCTATTTTTTCATTCATTAAAATAGTCAGAATTTTTCAAAGGCAAAAAATTGATTTATGATGACAGCCAAGAAGTAGGAAGTTTCCCCACATTGTACTAACTTTCAAATAGGCCATTTCTGTTCCTCATATATCTGTAACTTTCCTCGGTCTGTATATGAAAGAAATTATCCTATGTTTATTCTTACTATCTGAAAGAATTCAATTCTATGATTAAGAGGAAATATTTATTTTGGTGTCTTAAGGTGTCTGGGAGGATAGGTTTAGCCACACAAACACACATGCACAGCTTGAATTAGCTAGGACTATAAGAAGAAAGTACCTTAATGTCATTGTCCTTTAAGTACCTGAGAGAGACTACTGATGACCAAATATCAGTTAGAAGAAAACATCACAAGATTTAAGTAAAAAACACCTCTTTTTTTTTTTCAGATGTGATAAGACTTTTTAACATCCAAGTAAAATGTGGGACGATTTTTTCGATTTTTTTTTTTACAATAACATTTAAAGGAAGTGGCAGGAGGCTAATAGATTGAAAAAGCAGAATAAAAAGTTCTGCGAGTTCCCACTGCACATGTGTACAGAGGATTCAACGTTGATGGAAAACCGCAGGCACATTCTCATAAAATCAAACAGGGTTTCCCACTTGTGCTGCTGACAGGAAATGTCACTGCGAGGAAATAAGGCAGCATCAGCACCTTGGAGATAGATGAAAAGATGGGGGCCCTGTGTAAACAAACGTGCCCTGTGCCCTGTGCCCTGAATGGATGGTGTGACTTCCTGCAGCTTGTTTGTATCATTTTAGGTGAGAAGGGTATTTAAAGAATTTCAGAGGAGTATTCTTTTCCTAGAGACAATGGATCACATTGGAGAAAAACGCAACAATGTTGGGAAGAAATCAAAATGTAAGGAAAAACAGAGAAAAAGGTACATAGTTTGGGGTATGGTGTTGTTTATTAGACCCAGGTGCAATAGCCAGCCAGGAGAAATTTTGAGCTTTGTGTGCCATTGAAACACACTTGAAAAATTATGTGTTTGCTTATTCATGTATGTATAATTCATAGGTAAATACATAAAACACCTAGAATATTCTACCCAGAAATACTGCTGGGTTTGGTGTAAGAAGATGCATTCTAATTTTCCTCTCTGTGTGTGCACAGGAAGGACCATTTCAATGAAGATACTATATATTCTATTTTTAAAATACAATGTCTAGTGTAATCTATATTAGAGCACATGTCAGCAATCAATTTATATTTCATGTACTTTACCTAGAAGTTTGTACTTCACCAAAGGGTTATAGAGTCCATTAGCTGATCTGAATTTATTACAATAAATACCTTCATGTGCAGCTGTGATAGGAATCACTTTCCTCTAATGAGTAATAAATGTGGATAAGTCACGTGTCCCACTGGGATATTTGGCTAAATCACATTTAGAGGACAGCTAATTATCTAAAATTTATCCAAATCCAATACAAATTTTATTGCCACTAATTGCCTTTGCAGATTTTGGGACATTAAACATGTTCAAATGTATCTGTCATAGCACACCTCACAGGCGCAGTATGTGAATGACAGAAGCATTACTACCCAGTTTAAGCATTTCAGCTAGCTTGGCATTTGACATTGGACCATGATGACTAAAAGTGGGTAATCTTCCATTTTTGACACTATGACTTTTTTCATTTTTAATAAAATGTTTTTGTCATGAGTAACTCATTCTTACAGTATGGCAGTTTTTGAACAACCTAACTGTGTATCAGCGTTATTTATAAGTAAGGCATTTTAGTGCTTGTTAGCACCATTGAGGGTTAATTCACATTGTCAGTTCACAGTAGTTGAAATCCTTCACTCAATGTCTTAGTTAGGGTTCCTATTGCTGTCAAGAGACCCTATGACCCTGGCAACACTTATAAAGGAAAACATTTATTTGGGTGTTTTATCATTTCAGAGATAGAGTTCATTTTTATCATGGCAGGACATGGCAGTGCACAGGCAGACATGGTGCTAGAGAAGTAGCTGAGAGCCCTCCATCTGAAATCACAGACAACCCGAAGTAGTTTATCTCACTGGGCATGGCTTGAACATATCTGGGACCTCAAAGCCTGCCCCACAGTGAGACACTTCCTTCAACACGGCCATACCAATTACAGCAAAGCAACACCTCCTAATAATAGTGGTACTCCTTATGAGCTTATGAGGACCAGCTCTTCAAATTACCACATTTCACTTCCCGGCCCCCATAAACCTGAAAAAATATAATGCAGAAGGCAATCAGTCCATAGTCCCATAGTCTATCACAGTCTGAGCAATGTTTTAAAGTCCAAAGTTCAAAGTCTCTTCAGAGATTCATGTAATTTCTTAACTGTAATCCCCTATAAAATCAAAATCAAAAAACAGATCACAAATCCCATACTTCCAACATATAATGGCACAGGATATGCACTCCTGTTACAAAATGTGGAGAAAGGAGCATAGTGTTGAAATACGGGGACAAAGCAGACCAAAATTCAGCTGGTCAAAGTCCAAACGCTGCATCTCCATGTCGAATGTCAAAATGCTCTTCAGATTTCCAGTTCCTTTTCGTTTTGTTGATTGGAACACACTTCTCTCTCTTGGGCTAGTTCCACTCCCTCTTAGCATCTTTGCTTGGCAGGTATCACGTGAATCTGGCATCTCTAACATCTTGGGGCCTCCCGGGCAATCCTGGCTTCACCTTCACAGCTTCACAGAATGATCTCCCTGGGCCTCTATTCGGGGACACCCCTGAAACGTGCCTGCCCTCAGCAGCTTTCTTTAGTCAGAGAAGGAAATTCCATAGCCCCTTTATTCTATCTGAATCTAAAGCCAGAACCACGTGGTTGAAGCTGCCAAGATCTGTTGCTTGCTTAGACTGGAACATGGATCCCTTTTCAACTACATATTCACTGGCTTTCTTTTTTCCCATGGAAACTTCATTGCCTAAGCTTTGACGTTATGGACCTAGCTCTGTAGACTAGACTGGCCTCAAACTCAGAGATCTGCCAGCCTCTGCCTTTCTGAGTGCTGGGATTAAAGGCCTGCATCACCACACCTGGCTCTAAACTTTCCTTCAATTCCTGTTCACATGTTGGAAAATTAGCCAGGCAGGATCTTGCCCCCAAGGTAACCACCCCCTTTATTCTATTCCTTAGTTTGTCTATCTCATTGAACACAAGACTTAGCTCTACTCCAGCTTCCTGGGGCTCTTTTTCTCCTCAAGTTGTACATTTTGTATTTTTCCATGCCCAGATTGCTCCTTTTCATTAAAATCTTTATACACATTAAAACTAGTAATCAAATGACAGAGTCATGTACTAGGCTATTTTGAGATTTTTCTCTGCCAACAGAATTAATCAACTCTCTTAATTTTAGCCTCAGGCAAACTTTCTGGACAAGGGCATAAAGAAGCCAAATTTTTTAAAATCGAAATATCCCAAAAATGATCTGTAGGCTACCTATTAATATTCTTCTTTAAAACTTCTTGAGTCAGGTCCCCAAATTTCACCAAATCATATACTACATTACTGTCTTCCTCATTTCTACTGGTATTGCCCATAAAGCAATACTTAAAGCATTCGACTGCTTTTCTAATCCATAGTCCCAAGGTCTATAGTCCTTCAAACAAAAGCACTGTCAAATCTATCACAGCAATACCTCAGTTCCTGGTACCAACTTCTGTCATAGTTCAGGTTCCTATTGCTATAAAGAGATACCATGACCATGGCAACTTTTATAAAGAAAAACATAATTGGGTGGCTTAAAGTTTCACAAATTTAGTTTACTATCATGATGGCAGAACAAGGTGGTGGGCAGGCAGACATGCTGTTGGGGAAGGAGTTAAAAATTCTACATCTTTTATCCCAAAGCAACGGGAAGTGAACTGAGACACCAGGTACGGATTAAGCATATATGAAACTTCAAAGCACACCCCACAATGACACACTTCCTCCAATAAGGCCATAGCTGTTGTCACAAGCCATAACTCCTAATAGTGCCATTCCTTATGAGCTTTTGGGGCAGTTACAATCAACTACCATACTCAATTTTCAAAACTTTCATTTGTTTATAAAGTTAATCTAAAAAATATGCAAAATTTCATGCATGGCATATGATTTTGTATAAAAATATATTTCACTTCTTCTCATAGTTTATTTTTTAATTAAGAGTTTATTTTTAATACAATATGTCTTGATTATAGTTTTTCTCACTCTATTTCATCTATTTTCGACCTGAGGGCCTGGTCCCTTTGAAGAGCCTACAATCCCTTCACATACCAGATATCCTACTAATCAGATTTTATATTATAATTCATAGCTAGCAAATTTACAGTTATGATGTAACAACAAAAATAATTTTATGGTAGGGGGTCATCGCAACATGAGGAACTGTATTAATGGGTATTGGCATAGGGAAGTTTGAGAACCACTGCTTCTATTCCTCCCAATTCCCTGCTTCCCCTTCCATACATATCCACCCGCTCTTGGTCTTTCATTATAAAACAAACAGATATCTAACGGACAATATAAACCAAAACATAATAATATAATAAAAACAATTAGACTAGGACAAAACAAGCATGCAGATGGAAAAAAGCCCAACAAAAGGCACAAAAAACAGATACAGATTCAGACCCACTGATTTACACATCAGGAAAGTCATAAAACACAAAAAAAGGAAGATATAATGTATACACAAAGGACCTCTAGAGATAATAATAATAATAATAATAATAATAATAATAATAATAATAATAATAATAAATGTTTAAAAAGAAGAAAAGTCCCTAGATAACATTATGGAACAAAGAACCTTCAAAGATGTCACTGAGTTTCTTTTCTGTTAGCTGCCCGGCATGCAGCCAACCTTAAGAGATTTTTGCCCCATTGAGACTCCCTTTGAGAAAACCAATCTTCCATTTGCAAGTGGTTATTACTTTGAGATAGTTTCTGGCTGAAGTATGGGGATATGTTTTCACTTCTCCTCTCAGCTCTAAGACCACACCGGGTTCGGACCCATGCAAGGCCCTGTGCATGCTGCCTCAGTCTCTGTGAGTTCATATGCATGTTGGTCTTGCGCATGCTGCCTCAGTCTCTGTGAGTTCATATGCATGTTGGTCTTGCGCATGCTGCCTCAGTCTCTGTGAGTTCATATGCATGTTGGTCTTGCTGTGTTTAAAACGCCTTGTTTCCTTTGTGTTCTCCATCGCCTCTGGCTCTTATATTCTTTCCTCTTCCCTGAAAATTGAGGGGAGGGATTTGATGGAAACATTCCTTTGGGGGTTTCTTGTTCCAGTGTCTCTCACTCTCTACATGATGTCTGGGTATGGGTCTCTGTATTTGTTCACATTTCCTGCAGGATAAAGCTTTCCTGATGACGGTGTTGCAAAGCACTGATTCATGGATATAGAAGAATGCCGTTAGGAGTAATTTTTATTTACAGACTACTTTATCAGAGCAGTAACATTTTCTTTTCCCCCGCATCCTTGAAGTATCTAGGCTCAGGTTCCTGGTCACCCAAGCAGTGTTGGGAATGAGTTCCATCTTGTGAAGTGGGCCTTAAGTAAAAACAGATATTGATGGGTTGTGATAGTATGTTGGGACAAATTGAGTCCTGACCTTCAGCTGGATTTTGGGATTAATGAGTCCTGGCCTTCAGCTGCTCTTCCCTCCTAGAACCTTCTAATTAAAGTTACTAGAAGTTGTGCCTAGCTTAGAGGATCAGAGGATGGGATTTTCACCTGTTGGCCATTGACTGCAGTGTATTTAAGCATGCATGGTGTTAATAAAGAAAGGCTTTGGTATCAGTGTTTAAGGTCTGCATGTCAGTCTGTCTCTGTGTGTGTATTCTCAACCTCCACCGTCTTTCCCGAAACTCGCAAACTGGGTTTTAGCACACATAGCGCAGATACAGGGGTGCGGTGCATGGCAATAGTACCTCCTGCAATCAGGACACCATTGTAGAGCAAAAGGTTTGTAGCTGTGCTGCAGTTTAAATTTCTCCTTTGATAGCACACAGAGTACCTTTTGGTATGAAGAACACTAACTAGTCCACAGGTAAAGTATAAATGTAGGCACCAGCTCAACATTGTGTTAAGTGAATTGTGTGGGTGTTGTCTTCAGTAATAAGGTTTTACTGTCAGCTTGTGGAAAGTATATATACAGCTTTAGTAACAGCCTGATATTTTGGGGGTTTACTAAGTGACCTTTGGCCAATAACTCAATTACATGTAACCCATTTGTAACTTCATTTGTTGCCAAGGATGTCCAGCTGGGGGTCTGTCTCCCCATTATTTGGCAATTTCATCTAGATCAACTTCAAATATGAATACATTTTAGGAATTCTACTGTGCTAGGTTTCTAGAGTGCTCTCAAATGGCCTTTAATTTTATCTAGTTCTCCCTGTATTCCCTCCCTCATCCCCCTCTTCCCTTGCCCCCTTCCCTCTCTGTGGAACGAACCAAATGATGAACGGACATTTGAAAGAAATCCCACACTAGCTCAGAAATGAGAAATAGCTAGTAATTTATTTAGGGGTAAACTCACAAATCAGAACCCCTGCCTGACTGGTTGAATCCTGCAATCCAAACGAGCAGCCGGCAGAAAGGAGGAAGGAAAAAAGGGACAGATGCAAGTTCTGCATCCGCGTATATAGTATAAGAAGTCACGCCCCAGTAGGCAGGTAATCACAAGCTGCAGGTCTTCCTACAGCACCTCCCCTTCAAAACTTGATTCTCCTATTTATTCCAGTCCCTCAATTTCTCTACCCTTTACTATCTAAATTATCTTGCCTCCTATTTTTCCTCCTTGTCCCTTAGATGGCTTAGATGGTTAAATGGCTTATAACTTTCTTAAAATTGATTTAACAGCCAATATCTGCATAAACGTGAATACGCACCTTATTTGTCTGTCTGGTTCTGAGGCACCACACTAGGAAGGATTTTTGTTGTTTTGAACATGCATTTACCTCTGAATTTCATGATTTCCTTTATAAACCAGCTTTGTAATATTCCATTGTGTAAATATGCCACATTTTCTTTATTCATTCTTCTGTTGAGAGACCACTAGGTTATTTTCAATTTATGAAGGTTATGAATAGAATGCCAATAAACATGGTTGAGCAGGAATCTCTCAGATAGGATGAAGCAACCTTTGGATATATATCCAAGAACAGTATTACTAGATATGTAGGTAGATTCCCATCTTTGTGAGGAACGTCACACTGTTTTCCATGGTGGCTGTACAAGTGTACAAGTCCACCAGCAATGGATGAGTTTTGTCCTTACTCCAAATCTTGCCGGCATGAGATGCCAATTGTTTTTGATTCTATTGATTCTGACAAGTGAAAAATGAAATCTCAAAATAGTTTTGATTTGAATTTCCCTGATGATTAAGGACACTGACCAGTTATTTAAGCATTTCTTGGCCATTTGAATTTCCTCTGTTTTGAGAACTCTCTGTTTAGATCATTACCTCACTTTAACACTGGCTTATTTGTTTACTTGATATCTAGTGTGTATGTGTGTGAGTGTGTATGTGTGTGTGTGTCTTCTATCAAATGTGGAACTGGCAAAAAATCTTTTCCCATTATGTAGACTGCTGTTTTGTTCATGTGTTTTCCCTTGCCATGCAGAAGCTAAGTAAGAAAAAATTTTAAATTATAGAAAAATGTATAAATTTAGCAATACAAGCTTGAAATATGACACAAAATAGGTAGAAACTATATTTTAATATATTTCTATAGAAATTTTAAGCTTTTATTTTATTAAACATCTTCATAAAACTATAATAAACACTAAAATAGATTGGAATGAACTTCACAGAAAAGGCCAGTGAAGAATGATTCAACAGAAAGCAGGATTAACGCTGAGAAGAATGAATAATGGTGTGTTTCTAAGCAAAACATTTAGAAAAATAACAATTCCAGGCAACATGTTGATTTTATTACATTTTCCTATTCCAGACATGAAGAAATTTAAGGTAAAGTCTAAAAATTATGCTTGAATACTTAAGTGTGTGAGTGATGAGAAAGGAAGTCTTTGAGTTAGGAATGGAGCAGGTGCGACTCTGGTAAGGACCAGGGTCAGATACGTTGCTCATTGCAAGTGGGAGTTGGAGGCATGCCACCTCAGTCACCAAAGCCATGGTGAAGATGACATGGGAACTCTGCACAGGCACATTGCACACCCCAGCATGAAATCTAAGTCTCATGCTTGGTCAGAAGTGGATCTAGAATATTATATATACCAAATCTCTGGATAATCATTACGCACGTTTCCTAGTTGGTTGTTGACATTTACTTTCTTGGAATATTTTTATTTTTAAGTATCCTGATGTTTTCATGCATGGGAAAAGGTCATCCTCCAGTGCCTGTGTTGAAGATATCCAAGCAAAGATCTGTGCGGTGTTCAGTACTGAAGCGGTGTGAAGATCTAAAATCATAGACCTAATCTTCTTTTTTAAAGCTTTCAACTGTTTTGATGAAACTCCAGCTACTAGTAAAAATCCTCTTTTCTGGAGCAGAAGCCTGTGAAATAAAATCACCCAGCAAATGTGGTTTTAAACTTCCTGGTTGTGCATACTTTGTCTTTAGCAGGGAGTTTGCAGTGGACTTCTGAGTACTGAGCCTGTTTTTAAAGCTTTTTTTTTTCAATTCCAACTCTTATCTGCCAAAGCAATAGTCTGCAGTGAACAGATTATCAAGCTTGTATGTACTCATGAGACTGGCTTTCTAGAGTTTTCTACTAATTTTATTTTATTTTATTTTATCTATTTCCCTGTCTTGTTTTAAATTCTTATTATTTCTAGAGAATACACTGGAAACCAATGTTTTGCTTTATAGACATTATCTAGCTTATGTTGGAGAAAATATATTTCACAGACATTTTGTGTTTACATAGTAGCTAAGAATTGTTCTTATTTTTAGAATGCCCAAAATATTGAATAGAATTTTAAATAATATCAAAGGAGTTACTTTTAAAGCAAATAAAACATATCAAAACAAAAGAGACATTGAAAGAAAATCTTGCAGAAAATCATATAGATCAAAATATATATGTATTGAAATTCAAACTAATAAAAAACTCTTGATAGAAATGGTAACTAAAATTTATTGAGATATTGATAAAATTGATGTTTCTAAATAAAGTTTCATAAATGTAAATACAATGAAGTCATGAGACATGAAAACCTTTCTAGACTGAATGTATGTACTTTTAAATTGAAAGTTATAATCTAAAAGTGTGTATAAATATGCATGCATATTATATATGAAAATTCATTTAATATATACACATATGCAAAGACATGTCATACTATATATATATATATATACATCATACTATTAATTTATAACACATACATATGCTAGTTAGTTTTTTTCAAATCTTAGAATTTAGGAGTATGTAAATATCAGAGTAAAAATACTGAAAAAAAGTAAGATTAGTCAACACTTAGTTTTTAAATCTTAAATGCATCATGAAAAAAAATGGATTAACTAGTGCGTAAGACAAACACTAGCATCAAGCCATCAAGTGACTTCTAGATGTTTCATGGTTTATATAGTTGACCCAAATGTTTTCGGACGTGTCTGCCAATCTTTCCTATCTAGGAAAGTTCAACCTGAATGTGCTATTCTCTGACTTTAAATTTGTTGTTACTGAGCATGTTTTTCTGTGCAGCTGTTTCATAGACAAGATGAGAGAAGTTGTGTGGACCCCCCCCCCAAAAAAAAACCCTCCAGTTTCCCTGCATGATAGGTGGTTTTCAAATTATAATTTTCCAATTTCTTTTTCAAGGAGGGAAGTTAATTTAAACCTTGGGCATACGTACAGAGAAAATAGATCATGCAAAACTAAGGTAATGATCACAGCACCTGGTTGATCAATTAGGAGGAACCGCACGGCTTTGGTGTCTGTACTCGCCAACATGAGCTAGCAACCAGAGCACATGGGGAACTCGCGTAGAAAGAGATTAAGTTTAGCCGTAAACTCAGAGGGTCAGAGAACCAGAAAGGGATAGTGAACAGAGGAATATTTACAGGGTGTAAACATATTCTATTCTAATTTCTAATAGTTATGGTTTTTATCAGCAAGGTGATAATTTCAATAGTGTTATATATTTAGATTTTTATTTTGGTTTTGGTTTTTGGATTTGTTTTGGTTAAAGTTTAAAATAGAAAACAAGGGAAAGAACAGACAGAATTCTAAATTCAGGAAAAACACACAAAATGTAACCTGTGATTTATATAAGAACAAAGTGCACAAAGAATCCAGGTTAGCTAGAAAGAAAAGGTGGGGGACAGTAGCTAGCAAGAGAAGTCTTTTTTTGTAGTCGATGGAAACAGGCTGAGCTGTTTAAGAGTTGTGCGGGACCGTTACTGAAGCGAAAGGTCAGGTACAAGGTGATAAAAGCTTTCTGTAATACACACGAGAATTTCCTACACCGCCAGCCCAAATGTCACGCCTTGATCGAGATAAATAATATGAGTGGCTTTAGAAATTCTGATCGACAACGTGGCTGTGAATCTCAAACGGTGAACAAACTTGACAGGCATTGCCCGTAGATAAAATGATGATGGCTAATCAAAGAGTGACAAATGAGGAGGCAGGGGCTGTTTTGATAGTGAAAACTGAAACTGAAGGCATTTGTGGAATAGGTGATGTGGTGAGAAACAGCGCTCAACGAGAAGGAACAGGTGACTCGAGCAGAAAATAGCGCACAGCTTAATGAACGTAAATGTGACTTCTTAACAAGTCATAGTTGGCTCAAGAAGTTAAACATAAAATGTAGTTTTAACAAAATGTAATATGAGAAGATAAAACTAAAACTCTCACATGGAAGCAGCACAAGACAAACCTAGAGAAGAGAAGAGAAGGCACAAAACTCGGAGTACTACTCCTTTACACACTCAGGAATCCAATAAAAGCACTAAACTGGAAGCCGTAGTATATGTGCAGAGGACGTCCTGCAGGCCCATGCACACCGTGTGCATGCTGCCCGAGTCTCTGGGATTCATATGAGCTTTGACCATGGCCTTGTCTCCTTTGTGTCCTCTTTCCCCTCTGGCTCTTATGCTTTTTCTGCCTCCTCTTTTTCAGGGTTCCCTGATCCCTGAGAGTAGTAATTTGATGGAAATGTCCCATTTAGGACATAGTGTTTTATAATTTCTCATTCTCTGCATATTGTCTGGTTGTGGGTCTCTACATTTGTTCCATCTGCTGCAGGAGGAAGCTTCTCTGATGATGACTGAATTAGGGACTGATCTATTTTTTAAAACAATAAATGAATGAATGAAAGCCTAAGCACTAGGGTAAAGATTAATAACTAAACTGTCACTTATATCTGCGAAGAGAGACTTTTCTCCAAAAGAGTGACACTGGGTAGACCACCACTCCAAGTCAGGCCTCATGGCAAGAGGATCAATATATAATGCACTTCACAGGTTCTTTTGTATGCTTTTATTTGGTTACTGTTTGTTGGTGGCTTTTATTGGGGGGGTTATTTTGTGCTTTGTTTTGTTTTGTTTGGGAGGATTGTTGTATTGGGTTTTTGTGTTTTGAGAAAGAACTTAAAGTTGGGTGGTTTGGGAGAGGGAAATGTTGTGGAGGACTTGGAGGAAGTGAAAATATAATCAAAATATGTTTAAATTTTAAAAGTAATGAGAATAGATTCTTTTCTCATACAGTTTGTTCTAACTGTTGGTTTCCCTCCCTCCACTCCTCCCAACTTCCTGCCCATCTTCACTTCCATCCAGATCCACTCCCTTGCTGTCTCTCATTAGAAAAGAACATGCTTCTAAGAGAGCAAAGATGACAAGATAAACATTATAAATGAAGTCAAAACTTTCATACTGAATTTGGACATACAAACCATCATAAAAAAAATAGTCCAACAGCAGGCAATAGTCTCGACACACCCATTTTCTTAGTCAAGAGTCCCAGAAACGTTCTAAGCTAATATCTAAATATATATGCAGAGGACCTGATCTAGAATCATGTAGGCCCTTGTGCTTGCTGTTTCAGTCTCTGTGAGCTCTGATGGGCCTAGAATAATTGACTGAGAGAACCTTATTCTCCTATTATCTTCCACCCCTACTGATGCTTAAAATCGTTCTGTCTCCTCCCTGAGTTCTGTGGGGAGGGTTTTGATAGAGACCTCCAACTTCGACTCTTTGTATGATGTTGATGTCTGTCTATGGGTCTCTGCATGTGTTCCTATCCTCTGCCAGAAAAGACCTCTCTGATGATGACTCGATAAGGCACTGATCTATAAAAATAATTGAAATATAATAAAAAATAAAATTAAAAATTATGTAACAATTATAAGGAGTATTGATACTTTTTCAAAGAATGAAAATTGTTTAAATACTACAGTTACTTAATAATATAAAAATAAAAATCCTTTAAAACATCTTGACCAAGAATATAAAAGCAATATATCAAAGGTACAAGTTTAAAACACTAAAATGAAACATATGAAATGTATTAGGAAAGTAACTGACTTTATAAATAAGCATTGTAATTATCAAGGAGTAGATATGTTGTATATCAATACATAACACTCAAGCAAAAAAAGTTACATTTTTCCAAGGAAAATATAAAACAATAGTGGTGCATTAATAGTTAACATTATCTGAAAGTGGAAGAATTAAGACGAAATAGTCAACCAAACTATTACTTTTAAGCATAAGTATGACAGTTCAACTGAAGGGTATGAAGGATGGTCATCACAAAAGGTATTCATCCAGAGAAGGAAATAAAAACTGTGAAATCCTGCTCTTTGTAGACTTGAGTGAACTATGGACCATTGTTTGCTGTTAGGCTTGAAAAATCATACAGTAGCTTATAAATAAAAGGGAAGATCACAGAGCAATAGATAGATAACCAGTAGATAATTGGTTTGACAGCCTCTCAAACTTACCTGCATATTTGATGATATCAGCCTAAAAACATCAACAACAAGTGATGTCTTATAAAATCTTGGAAAATGGATTAGTTAACAGGATAACTTTCTGAATTATCTGACTCTTGTCTAAGTACCTAACATGTACATTTGGGAAGAATACATGTGAAAATATCATTGAAATGTTGTTATATAGTAAGTCCCTTATATGCTTATTAGACGGCCTTTTAGTTTCTTCCTATATCCCAGGGACTCCTTAGTTCCCTAGTAAATGAGCTAATATAGCTCCCCAAATATGACGTATTCACTTCTAAATGTAGTCCTACTGAGGCTTCCGCTGTGATCAGAAGTACTTCTTTTGTGAGAAAACCAGCCTACAAATCACAAGCTCAGAGAACCTAAACAACAATGAGAACCCAAAGAGAGACATACATGAAATCTAATCCACATGGGAAGTAGAAAAAGACAAGATCTCTTGAGTAAATTGGGAGCATGTGTACCATGGGAGAGGGTTGAAGGGAAGGAGAAAGGCAGGGAGGGGAGCAGAGAAAAATGTAGAGCTCAATAAAATCAAAAAAGAAGTGCAACACTAAGAAGCACTTAAAATATAAGAGACTGTCTAAAAAGAACAAAATACCAAACAAATTATGAGAAAATTGGGTTTCAGTTGGTACAAGAACTTTCTGTACAAGCCTGACCACTTGAGTTTTATCCCAATAATCCATGTGAAAGTCAGGTGTAAGATGAACATCTGTAATCCTAGTACTCCTATGGTGGGATGGGAGGTTGATGTGAGATGTCCTTCTGTATGGATGCTGCTTTTATTGGTTGGTGAAGAAAGTTTTTTGTGCCAATGGCTTAGCAGAATAAAGCCAGGCAGGAAATCAGAACAGAGACAGAGAGAGATAGTAGGTGGAATCAAAGAGATGCCATGTAGCTGCTGAAGGAGACAGACACTGGACCCTTAGCAGTAAGCCACAGCCTCGTGATGATACACAGATTAACAGAAAGGGGTTAATTTAAGATATAATAGCTATCTGGAAATATGAATGAACCACTTGCCAAATAGTGTTGGAATTAAAAGAAAACAAATGAAGTCTCTCTTGTGTCAGCAGATAAACAAGAGAGCTTAGTTGGTTCTGTAGACACCTCTCTGTTTGTGAACTTAGTTGTATCAAAGCACACAGCAGTCATCAGAGTTTCAGAAATTAGATAGCAGTGGTGAAATTTTAGAGATTCTCATATGCCAAGACTCCATGTTTTTGTTGGCTTGCTTGTTTTAGGAATCCTTTTTCTTACTCTAGTAACTAAATCTCTCCCACCCCCTGTGTGTGTGTGTGCATCTCTGCGTCTCTCTGTCTCTCTCTTTCTCCTTTTGTTTCTCTGTCTCTCTTTTCTCTGTCTGTCTGTCTCTCTCTCTTTCTCTCTCTCTCTCTCTCACAGACACACACACACACACACACACACACACACACATTTTCTATCTTTTCTTTATAGTAGCAACCCAGGAGATTAATCTTTAAATGTGGTGCTGTATCTCCTTGGAGTTTCCTCACATGAGCTGATTTTCCTCCCAATGACAACACTACCATGAAGCCCTTATGAGAAAAATAGCTAGAGTCTAGTACATTTAAAAAGACCAACTGCTTTTGTTCTGGAGAATCAGCAAATTATGTAGATATTACATATCACAGGACACTCATTCACTTGGGATAAGAGTTTACATGAATGGGTCTTCATTTCCATTCCTAGGAAAGTGGTTTAGGTACTATTTGGAAATGTAATTCAAATAAGCACCAGAGCCGTCCCTCCCAAAAGAAACTTAGGGGTCTTACACCTGTTTGGTTGGCACATAAACAGAAGCAAAAACATTAAACACAAAGTAAAAATTAAATTTTATAAAAAATAAAGAAGTAAATAAAGAGCTTACTAATTAAGTTCATTTTCCTATTTAAGAAATTGTTAGGCATTTGAAATTAATAACATAATATGGCCAAGTTTAAGGACTACTTTCTATGTACAACAGTCTCTCTCTCTCTCTCTCTCTCTCTCTCTCTCTCTCTCTCTCTGTGTGTGTGTGTGTGTGTGTGTGTGTGTGTCTGATTTTGAGAAGTTACTCACAAGCTAACTTTGAACTCTATCTATAACTTGTGTCCTATCTCAGCCTTCTGAGTAGTTCTAATTATAGTCTGTGCCAAAAGACTCAACCAAATACCATTTCTGTTTTATGATTTATGTTTGAAATTATGTGTATGTGGGTCTGTGTGTGGAATTTGTTCATGTGTGTGGAGTTCGATAAAGGGCATTAGATCCTTGGAATGGGAGTTGCATTGTCTGTGAACTACCTGACCTGGGAGCTAGAAACCAAATTAGGGACCTCTGAAAAAGAAATATACACACTTAATTGCTGAGTCATCTCTCCAACCCCCACATGCCAGTTCACAACATCTTTCTTTTTTAAATATATTTTATTATTTGAAGTAACTTTGAATTGAAATATATATATTTTAATCATATTCTTTCCCTCCCTCAAGTCTTTTCAGATCCTCTTCACCTTCCTACCCACCCAATGTTACATTGCTCAAAAGCAAACAAAAACACAATACAACAATCCCCCAACCAAGAAAATAAACACACCTGTAGACATACCACACACACACAAACACACACACATGCTCGTCAACTTCTCTTGAACATGAGGCCTGTCTTGGAATGGTTGACATACCCACTGTCTTGATGGTTCTTATTTGGGAGAGTGATTTGTCTGGTCAACTTTAAAAAGGATCAAGACTCTGGCTTGCTAAGGTATGCAACCCTGGAGTGATGGGTGTCCCTGAACCACATATATACAAACAACAAAAATGGACTCAGCAGATTGTCATATATATATATATATATATATATATAGGCATTTGAAATTAATAACATAATATGGCCAAGTTTAAGGACCACTTTCTATGTACAACAGTCTCTCTCTCTCTCTCTCTCTCTCTCTCTCTCTCTCTCTCTCTCTCTCTCTCTGTGTGTGTGTGTGTGTGTGTGTGTCTGATTTTGAGAAGTTACTCACAAGCTAACTTTGAACTCTATCTATAACTTGTGTCCTATCTCAGCCTTCTGAGTAGTTCTAATTATAGTCTGTGCCAAAAGACTCAACCAAATACCATTTCTGTTTTATGATTTATGTTTGAAATTATGTGTATGTGGGTCTGTGTGTGGAATTTGTTCATGTGTGCATATATATATATATATATACATGCATATATTATACAAGGAAATGAGGCCATCAGGTTTTTCAGATGGGGACTGGGAAGAGTTGGAAGGAGGGGAGGGGAGTTGGGAAAGCCTAGAGATAGGAAAAGAAAGGGGGAAGTAATGCAATAATATTTTAATTAAAATGTATAAAAATAAATAAAAGGTTCCTTTTTTTTTCAGAAAGCTCAATAAAGAAATTGAAGCACTGAAGAAAAGTCAAGCAGAAATAATGCTGAAAACGTCAGTAAAAACTTGGTTTATAGTCTCAGCAATAAAATGGGCCATGATCTTAATATTCCTGTACAGATGTAATAAAGAATAATCATTGATGATATATACTGAATAAATTATTTTATGTATATATGTTCAAATTATTGGACATACTTTAAGGAAATCAGTAAGACCCAATGTTCAAGTTCACAAGTGTCATCACATTGACTAAACTAGAGCTCCATTTTGGCCAATCTTTTGGGGGTGACTTAATCGTCTTCACTACTGAAATCATTCTTGGGAAATAAACAATGAAAAAACAATGGACGACTAAACATTTTAACTGAAGGTTACATGATAAATTGGATAGTCTGCCTAGAGCCTCCCTTTTTGTTATGTTTTTTTTTAACCAGATGTTTTACCTCACTGTAAAGCAGTGTCCATAATATAAACGGAAGATCACACAGTTTGGGATTTGTGCATTCCTCCGACTAGCATCGATGCAGATAGAGAGCTTCCAGAATGAAATCTTTCATATTAGATAGTTTCTAGCAGAACACCAACATTTTATTTGCATAATGCATATGTTTATTTTTTACTCCATTTTATTAACATATGACAATGGGCTCTGGAAAGCTTTCCACTGTGCATTATTCTCCTAAGAAATCTGAAAGATAAAAGAGCAAAAGCAGCTACTTATCATAGGATAAGTACATATTGTACAATGCTCTGATTATATTTCTAAAATATTGTTCCCAGATTCATGCACACATTTGTGGAAAATAGCCAAACATATTTATTATGTATGTTTTAAGTGGGAGAAATAACATTAAAGTCCATGAAGTAAATATGTAGCTATTTTGTAATTTATTTAACTGGAAGTCTCAGGAGCATGTTGAGCTGCTCCATCTGTCAGTTAAATTTGTGTTCGTGGAATAAGTAATAGTTATCTCATATTATTATATAAAGTAGCCATGAAAGTATGTGCAATTTGCTTGCATGAGTGATCAAATAAATAAAGATATAAGGGTATATCCTGTCTTGATCAACATCTGTAACTTCATAATTATCAGACTTCTGCTTCTTCTGACAATGCAGTATTTATTCATTTCTAAAAAGAGAATTATGTATCATGTTTTAATGATTCAGATATACATACAGCTGTATTTAAAGGAAATAAAACACTTAAAGTGAATTATTATTAATGTACAGTGAAAATATTGAAATAATCTAAATATAATCTATTGCTTTCTTTTGGCTCACCTAAAAAGATATGTAGAGGTTATATGTAGTACTAATTTGTGAGAATAAAAGAAAACTTAAATAAGGACTTAGCTAAGTCTTTAGGCAGCTGAGGAGAGGGAGCCTGAAATGGCCCAATCTTATAGCCATACTGCTGAATATCTTGCATATCACCATAGAACCTTCATCTGGTGATGGATGGAGATAGAGACAGAACCTCACCTTGGAGCACAGGACTGAGCTCCCAAGGTCAAAAGGAGGAGCAGAAGGAGCGAGAACATGAGCAAAGAAGTCAGGACCAGGACCGCGAGGAGTGCACCCACCCACTGAGATGGTGGGGCTGATCTAATGGGAGCTCACCAAGGCCAGCTGGACTGGGACTGAAAAAGCATGGGATAAAATCGGACTCCCAGAACATGGCAGACAATGAGGGCTGCTGAGAAGCCAAGGACAATGGCACTGGGTTTTGATGCTACTGCATGTACTGGCTTTGGAGGGGCCTAACCTGTGTGGATGCTCACCTTCCTAGACCTGGATGGAGGGGGGAGGACTATGGACTTTCCGCAGGGCAGGGAACCCTGACTGCTCTTTGGACTGGAGAGGGAGGGGGAGAAGTGGGGTTAGTGGAAGGAAAATGGGAGGCGGGGAGGAGGTGGAAATTTTTAATAATAAAAAACCAAAAAACCCCAAAACTTAAATAATCAACATACATATTTATTAAAAATATATATTATTATATGCATATACATTTTAGATAGTATACATAGTATTAAAATGCTTATTTTAAACATATTTCCCTTTCAAAGATACAAACAGGGAGCATTAAGTAGCACTTCAGCAGGTTTTCTACAGATATCATGCATAAATACAATATAAAAACAGTGTTAAATTTTCCATAAACATTATCTATCCCTATTATTCTAAGGTTTAGTCTCATGAGCTGGCTTTTTGGAGCCCATCCCATATGGTGGATGCCTTGTTCAGCCTTGATACAAGCAGAAGGGGTTTGGTCTGTCTCAAGTTAATGTGCCAGGCTTTGTTGACTCTCCATGGGAGACCTTATCTTCTCTGAGGAGTGGATGGAAGGATTGAATTGGGGTGAAGGTAGTGAAGAGAGCAAGAGGACGGGAAGGATAGAGGTGTTGGGTTTGTAAAATTAATAAAAAAATTTAAATAAAAAGTTTTCTGCTGTGTAAGACATAGTGGACATACTCACAAATGTCCCAAACAAACTGGTAATAACAAAATGATGCATTTTTAAGAATTTAAAGTCTTGGAAATCAAAGAGCATAACTCTTAGCTCACACATATATATAACACCACCAACATGGAAGGAGAGGCAGGAGAAGGAATAAGTTTTAGCTGTACTTGTCAACACTGAGAGGTCTTGCCGAATAATAAAGCTGAATAAAAGTTTACATATATATGTAATATATATATATATATATATATATATATGATGTAAACAACAATATTCCCTAGAGGAGTCTGAAGTTTGAAGGAAGGAGTTATAATAAGCAATATAATTAATGAGAAATCAATGTTCAGATGTTACTTTTATCTAAATAAAAGATGAGAGTCTGAGAGGAATAAAAATAGGAGAGGTAAATGAACTGACTTCATTTTTTTTTAGTGTTTCTATAGATAACAGAGAAAGAGCAACAATTAAACCAAAAACTGACAATAAAACCAAAATAAACAGCCAGTGAAACCTAAGAAATATGTAAAATAAAGACACAGTATCGATACACAAGCAAACATGAATTGTTTCATTGAAGGAGGAACATCTCTATTAGGCATCCTTGAAAGGCTGAAGAAGATATATCAATAGAAAACTAAAATTTAACAAGATGGGAGTCTGTAATAAAACTGACAGGATCAGTTCTAACATAAGCAAAGAGTGTAAAAATATGAACAATATGGTTGCCGGGTTAGTGTGAAGTATACATCACACATGAATTATAAATTTATGTGTCCTATAGATTGCAATATATAATTAACTTTTTATACTTACTTTTATTTGATCAAAAAAACTAATTGCACTAGTTTGTTATGATTTCATAGCAGCCTTCCAGCCTGGGAGCTTAAACCAAACATTTGTTCTTACAGTTCTGCAGACTAGAAGCTTAGATCAAACTGTTGGGGAGTCTGTTTTCTTCTGATATTTCTCTCTTTGGCTGGCCACACAATCTTCACATGGCATCTGTTGGTGTACAAGTATCTCATCTGTGTGGAAAAATACTTGGTAGCACAGCTTGAGTGAAGAAATAAATTATAATACATGGTTTCAGAGCTTTGAGTCAATAAATTTTGGTCCCAGATACCTGGGCTGTAAGTGTGCATTGAGGTTATAATAATTCAATATTATGGCAGACAGGGAAACAGGAACGGACCAAGAATCAAATAAGCAAAATCTTGATCCCAGGGAACAAGTTCATTCTAGGAGAAATTGTTTTTTGCTGTTTATACAACTTCTCACATCATCTAAGAAATGAGTGTCAACACATGAGCCTGTGGGGGACTATTCACATTCAAACAACAATGCCTGGATTTTTCATTACGGCAGCTCTTATATTTTAAGACAAACTACAAGTCTGAGGAAATGTTTAGAGGACTTGGCTGACAACTAAAACAGAAAGGAAGTATGACCAGTTAACTTAAAACTATTTCATCTTCACAACTACCATCATATCAGCATTAGTTTGTGCAAAGACCATGTGTCATTTCTGAAGCTTTCATAGTCCCCAGTTATTCTTTAGCTAAGAAGCTGGGTGTATATTTGGATGATTGTAACCCCATATCTTCAATTTCTCAGGTCTTCTTAACCTCATAAAGCACCCTACCAAGAAGTGGACAGGTGATTCTTTTTCCTTTCTTTTTTAATGTAGAATTCAGAATTCTTTTTCTCAGTCATCTTTCCAATCTGTTCATATCTTAGCGTCTTGGAAAAATGGGAAAAATCCTTGTTATTTGTTGGCATACATTTCTAGTCTATTTTTGGTTTCATCATCTTCTTCTGCTTCTTCTTTGTCTCCGTCTTCTTTGTGATAGTTGTTTTCATCTTCTCTTCCTCCTCTTCTTGTCTTTATTCCTTCTTTTGTAACTATTCACATCGCTTCTGAAATCTGCAGCTAGAAATATAATATAAATCATTGTTTTGATCACAGACTGGGTTTGTGTTGATAGCTGTTCTCAGTAACTTTAAGTCTCTAGTTGCAAAGTGCTGTTACTCACTGTGCTTATAATTTAAATGACGTCTCTACAGAAGCCAGTTGGACATTGAGGTTTGACTAGAACGCTTGGAAAGCTATAGTAATACCATGAGGATGTGATAGCTCACCTGACGCTTTGGGTTCAAAGAACTAACTCAACACACTTCCAGGACCACTCTCCTTGCCCCCTAGTTCTGCTCTGACACCCTCTGTACCCAATGTATCCCCTGGCAGACATTAGTATCTCACTATGACATAGTAGATCATTCTAGGAATAGTTTTATTTCTTCATCTATTCCATAAATCAAACTCTGCTAGCAGTGAACTTACACAGTAAGTTTTAGAGCATTTGCTACAGTTGAGCTCTGGAATCTCTGCTCTGTTGGATTTCAGGGCACAATCAACCACTGTAAATTTGCAGGCTCATACACAAGGACATTTTCTGTTTCTCACTGTGAACCTATGTTATTTCTCAGGACACAAATTGTGTCGATTATACGATCTTTTCACTAAAAGCAGCTCAATCTCTAGGCACAAAAAGAAAGTTCCAAATTTCAAAACAAAAGTGACAACAGCCTCTATATCCATGAAATTTTCTGAGGGAACTACCAGCTGCATTAAGTTGTCTGTGACAGTACTGACTGTCAATTTAATGCAGAGAGCAGAATGTATTATTTTCATTTAGTCTTACCAAATATCCTTTAATAGTTCAGAAAAAATTCCCAACCATGATTTGAAGTAGTCTGTGTGTTCCTGCTTCCAGATTTTCAGAGCCGGAGAGGGGAAAATTAAATAAGACACCAGGTTGATTAGAAGCCAAACTCAATTCATTTGTTTTTCTGTTGGACAGTTTAAAAAACAACAACCAAACCTTCTCTTCTTTTCATTGCCAAGTGGAAGCCAAATCAAAATCATTGTGATTTAAACAATAAAATAAATAAAAAGTCAAAAGGCCTGTATTTCCAGTGCTATTGACTTGTTCCACACACCAGTGAATTTCTGTTCCTTTAATTAATCTGTAATCTATATTCTAATTTTCAATTAGACCAAAGAACCTTGGTACCAAGGTGCTTCTCCAGAAGCCACTGAACTCTATTAAAACTAACAGTATACTCAACTCTACTCATACTTTTGAATTCTTACAATTTCAATATACTCATTACATGCTCATGAGATATGTTTTCTTTCATTTCTTCAAATTTTTAGTTTACAAGAAGAGAAAACAAAGAATAGAAGAATAAAGTATTCACACCACTTGAACTCACCGTTTTAGCAGAATTCTACCACTTTCATTTTGGCTTTATGATTATTCATTTTCTCACTCTTTACAGTCATTGTTGAATCTGTCTAACTACCATCCTCCCATATACATATCTCTGTGTTAGTGAGCATGTTGATATTTTCTGCTGCTGTGACAAAGAGCATCAGAAAAAGAGACAGGTGTAGCATTTCATGCCTTCAATCTCAACATGAAAAAAAAAACCCGAGGCAGGATGATTGCTATTATATCAAGTCCACTCTGGGATACATATCAAATTGAGACCAACCTAGATTATGAGTGAATACCTGTATGCAAAAAAAAAACCTAGAGAAATAGAGAATGGAAGAGAAGAGAAAGAGAAAGGGGAAGAAATCCAGAGGGAGAGGGAAGAAAAATGTCTGAGAAAAGGAGAAAAGGAGGAAGGGAGAAAGAGAGAGAAAGAGAGAGAGAGAGAGAGAGAGAGAGAGAGAGAGAGAGAGAGAGAGAGAGAGAGAGAGAGAGAGCAAAAGAAGAGATACTAAACAAAAAGAAAGAACAATGCAATGTAAATGGCTCTCCTCTCTGGGGAAAGTCTGCTGTAGTTTCAGAGTGCTCGTGTGTAATCAGTGAACTCCATTGCTTTGGTAAGGTGTACCATCATGGTAGGGTGGGAAGACATAAACAAAGTAGTCACCTCATACTTGTCATAAATCAAAGGGAGGGTAGGAAGAAAGAAGGACAAGTAAAAAGATAAACCCAAGTGACTTGTTTCCTGCAATTAAGTCCTACCTCCTTCATTCTTCTCTTACTGATAGCCCATCCAATGGTAAAGTTGTCAGCAAATTAATCAACTGAGATCCAGACTCTTGTGTCCAATCACTTTCAAAATCCTGCTTTTACCAGTCCTGGGAAACAGGCCTTCAACACAAAGTTGTTAGATGTTATTCCAAATAAGATATATAACAGGAAAAAAATTAAAGTCAATGCAGACATTATGACACTTCACCTTTGAAACTGTCATACTAAATATTAAGGACATATAAGTTACCTCTGCAATGCCTAAAAACAGTTTAAATACAAAATAAGCAGCTATCAATCTTGAAAAATTTTGGAATTTAGATTTGTTTTAATTAGTGAAGAATTTGTGTGCCTCTGTCTGTGTCTCTGAGTCTGTCTGTCTCTGTGTCTATCTTTCTTTCTTGCTCTCTGGCTGTCTGGTTCTCTCTCTCTCTCTCTCTCTCTCTCTCTCTCTCTCTCTCTCTGTGTGTGTGTGTGTGTGTGTGTGTGCTTGTGTGAATGAATGCTTCTGTTGTTAAGAATATCTGTCACAACTCTTGCTTTCACTTTTTTTTCAAATTTGGCCTCCAATGCTTAATTTTCCTCATTTGGGAATTTGATGTTACACATATTTTCTGATTTGATTATAATAGAGGAATTTTTTTATCTATATGGCACTTTTTTCTTTTACTGTTGTTTATGTGTTTGGAAAGAAAGAAGCCAACCAAATATGTTTGACATGATCTATAGGAGTGTAAGGATTTAAACTAAGGAAGAAATTATACACTTTCCTCATAAAGTTCTTTATGAAGACTTTGGACTCCTGAAGCCTTGAACACGAGGATACAAAACATCCTTGCATGATTAATTCATATATTCTTTTTTCATATCTAAACAACAGATAGGTGATAGAAGAGTGTCACTTCACTGAGAACACTGTCATATAAAAATATCAGGACATTATTGAACTACCATGAGAATGGTAGGAGTCTTTACATCAATTAATACAGCTATTGATAATAGAATCTAACAGTGGCATGTCTAATACCATATTGTAGGGAAAAAAAAAACCTCTTCTTGTTTGAGATACAAATGTTGATAACATTTGTCAACAGCTAGCTTTAAGAATATTACTTAAAACTATTACTTAAAAATAGGAAGGTTAACATTTTCATTTTGAGCTATAAACTTTTACATATTGATGATAAATAATAGTGTTGAAGATGCCATATACACACTTAAAACTATTATTATCAACTTGGGTCATATTGAAGCTTAAGAATTCAAAGAATACACAATACATTATATTAGAAACTTGATAAAAAAAAGAGCTTGATGGATGAGCTTTTAGTACAAAAATATAACCAGGGTTTTAATTGTTTCATAGAGTGACGTTATTATTTTCCCTGAGAACTTGCCTTTTCTACTCTTTCATTGTGCCTCCATGGTTTCTATTCATATTAAATGGAATAACACTGGAATTCATAGTTTTTCTTTTGCAACGACTACTTATTGTTTAATACGGACAGGTAGAAGTTTCTTTGTGGAGCTAATTGACTGTCTTGCTGTGCACAGAGAACTGCGGTGTGGTAATGAGTTTTAGATAAATACTGGAAGCTCCTTAACTTTATCGAAGTATACTTTCAAATGATGTTGGTACTTTATAGAGTCTTCATCAATGAAAGAAATCTTTTAAGTATTAAAAATTATGGAACAATTTTGTGCTCCTGTTGTTTAAAATATTAAATGTATTCTTTCAAGAAACATTAATATTATAAACTGTCCCTAAAGTAAGTCTAGCATATTATTGTGTACATATATTTAAATATATGAATGATATTCATTTTATATTTGAATCCAGAAAATAAGATTAATTTTTCAAAAAATATATAACAATTAGCACAATAAATCTTAGGATAACCTGATCAACATAACATATGTATAAAGATGATTTTTATTGTGTGTATGCAGAAGTTTTGTTGTTAATTTTGCTACAGAACATGAGTTATAAAGGAATATTGATAGTACATAATGTTGAAGGGTTGTTTAGAAGATACTGCATACAAAAGAAACATATTAGTACAGCATGTTTAGATGAAAAGTGTGTTTTATTCAAGTAAAATGCATACATAACAGTGGTTATACTTAAATGTGAAAAACCAAAGACATCTGTAGTGTCATTTCAATTGTATTTTAATAGATAAAGCCTGGCTGAAGATCTGAGACTAAAACAGCCCCATTGGTCAGCTTTACAGACCAGGCAATGGTAACACACACCTTTAATCCCAGTAACCACATGACAGGCACTTTTAATCCCAGTAGCCACACTAGTTGCCACAGAAACCGGTTGGTGCATGCCTTTCATCATGGTGGTGCACACCTTTAATCCCAGCCCTAGATGGAATTATAGAACGGCAGGAGACAGCTTTCAATACAGTCTCATTCTGAGATTCCTGGAGGCAGGACTGCCATTTTGAACTAAGGTCAAGGTAAGAGCCAGTGAAGGTCTGTTTTGCTTTTCTGATCTTCAGGTTGAACCCCAGATTCTCTCTCTGAGCTTTTATTAATTGTGCTTCAGACATCCTCAAAAAAAGTAACAATTGAGCTGGGCGGTGGTGGCACACGCCTTTAATCCCAGCACTCGGGAGGCAGAGGCAGGCGGATCTCTATGAATTCGAGGCCAGCCTGGTCTACAAGAGCTAGTTCCAGGACAGCTAAAAAAGCTGCAGAGAAACCCTATCTCGCAAAACCAAAAAAAAAAAAAAAAAAGGAAAAAAAAAGTAACAATTGCTACCACTATTTGAAGACGATACAGATGGATATATAAGTAAGTATATGTACCATAAATTCTTTGCTGATATACATGTTCACAAGCCTTTTTGGCATGCTGTATAATTCCAATGCTAATAAATTCTAAATGGGAAATATAATAGCTTTACAGTTATTGTGCACAGTATGGGAACATGCCTCTGATGGGCTTGCAATTTTGTGCTTGGAAATGACAATGCAGTCCTCCTTTCTGGTCCATTAGAGATCTAAAGGTTTGGAGAATGAGTTTTCACTGTTAACTCCCAGCATGTTCAGATTTCCATGTGTGAAATGTAGTATCTAGTCTTTATAAATGCCATATCTACTCTTTACTTTTTTATATATGCAGAATCTAGTCTTCACAAAAGTTCTCTACCTCTTACTCCAAGCAATAATCACACAGGGAGATATGTCCAATTATAATCATAACAATTAACATCTGGTAAGAAAATGGTATATTCCTTTACATGTGATGAAAGCAGTTAATCAAGAAATAAAATGTGTTTCATATATAAATTAGGTAATGGCACAGGGAGAAGAAGCAAATAAACATGTTTTGGTGGGTTTTTTATTTTTGAAAATAATTATATTCACATTCACATTCAGAATATTGTTTCATTGATTTTATTTATTAAATACTTCTATGATAGCCCTTTTTAAAATGCTTTATTTACAACCCAGGAGATATGTCCCTTAACTCCTATAATCTCTGAATATATTCTTTCCATTGGTACTTTTTACTGCCTAGTGGTCCTGCAGATAGAGTAAGACTCGGGATCAGGACAAATCTTTTGAGAAACTGAAAGATAAAGAATGAAAAAAAGAGAACAATATGAAATGGTAAAAGAACGCAACGGATAGATACTAAACAGAGAATCTGAAAAGATAGACAACCATATAGCAAGAAATTTCAAGAAGGCAACTTCTGAAGAAGAACATGAGGAATGGGAAGAGGAAGTTGGCAATAACTAAATAGCAATAATCCTACTCAAAGTGCAAGAAAAAAATGATATGCAGACTAAGAATGGAATAAGGTCCAGGGAAGTTACTAGAAGGTATCTAGACTGAACAGCACTTAGTGTTTAGTATTACTAACTAAATCTAGAATGCTCACTTCACCAGTCATCAGCACATCATTTTCTACAGCTTTTCATTCATGAAAATATATTCTTTATCTATTAAAAATAAGGTTCTTCTTATAGAGAAAAACTTATATATAATCAGAAAATGGTTGGTTACTCTCATGTTTGTAAAGTCACAACTGCTATGAAGAAAGGTATAACATCTGTTAAACCTCAAGGCACAAAATTCCAGCAGGGACTGGAGATGTGGGCATGAAGTCCTTCCATTAGCTGAGAACCCATTGCCAGTTGTTAGCTGCTGAGAAAGAGAACGTGCAACTTTTCTAAAAGTGTAGCCCTAGATAGATCAATATGTTTCCTCTAGGAAGCCACACTTCCATGGATATATGGGCGGCATGGATTGGACTTTATGACTTTACAGAATGAGAGAGAGAGAGAGAGAGAGAGAGAGAGAGAGAGAGAGAGAGAGAGAGAGAGAGAGAGAGAGAGAGAACACATACAACATAAAACTGGACATGTCAAGAAGGTAGGGAAGACCAGGGAAAAGCAAGATAGTGGTGAATATGACCAAATTACCTTGCACAAAATCCTCAAAGAATGAATAAAAATGTAGTTAGTAGTTAGGAAAACTACTAACCAGAACATAGAAAATAAGCAAAGGTAGAAAGTCTTAGGTTTGACTTTCTGTGAAAATGGAAACAGTGAGCTGCTATAAAATGTATCTATTATTTTGATTCTAATTGTCAATTGTAGTGTTTTTCTGAAGCTGGATGACCTAATGAGTCAGTATGAAGCCTAACAAAAAAACAGTCTTGAAGGAGAAAAAGAGCAGCCATGTTCTAATGCGCTTAATGGTAATATTATACGACTCTTAGACCACTGACAATAAAGATATGACAGTAGGAATAAAGACAATGCAGTGTCAAAGAGGAAAGGAATAAGCTACCATATCCAGTTAAAAGTACTCAGAAAATCACTCTGTAAAAGGATTGGCTTCTGTATGGAAGTAGGTCATCTATTAGAGATGTGGCCTTGGGACAATCATCTTATCTACGTCGCATAAAAAAATTGGATGTATTTCTAATTCTCATCACACATGAAAATTAGTTCCAGGTATCTAAAAGATCTAAATGGCTAATAAACATCAAACTCTTAATTGAAATAGTAGGAAATGCCTCACTATGCAAAAGCACAGATTTGTCGAAGAATAAAATTAAATACTGCAATTAAAAACTAAAAGATTTGACTGTTTTAGCAACACAAAGATTGGTGTTCTAAGATTTCATAAACACATTTTAAAGTCAAGAATATCAAAGTGAATACAATGTTTTTTGTCTAAAATTCATACCTAACTTCTACAAATAAGATGGAAAAGATGACAATCTAGAAAATAGCAACATGGCCAGACTTAAAGAACAAACACAAGTAGAAGAAGCTTTAATCTCAAGCCAGGGAAAGATAATCCACTTTCTTAGATTTCAAATAAATTTATACATACTATGTTTTCAATCAATAGTCTTACAAATATCTAAATACTACTAAAAAAATTGAACGGCAACAGAATATTGATAAAGTTGTTGGGAGCACAAGTAGAATCAACATCCGTTAATGAAGACAGGGACTGATTGTTAACTGCTGCAGGGAGGTTTACCCGCCTACTGGGGCGTGGCCTCATAGACTACCGGGATGCAGAAGCGCATCCAGCCCTTTCTCTCATCCCCCCTGGTTCCCACTAGGCTAGATCAGATTGTTTTGGATCTCATCTCCACCCGCCATTCAAGCAGAGAATCCTGGTTTTGTAAGTTTTCACCCTAAATAAATAACGGTCTATTTCTCAATTCTGAGCCGGTGTGAGATTTCGTTTAAGCGCCCAATTTCTCCGCCCATCAGTTAAGGACTAACTTGGCAATGTTCAGCAAAGCTGGAGACAGGTGGTGTCCTTCATCTCATTCACAGTAGAGGCCGCAGTTAGCTGCATAGATGCTGCTCATATGAATTCTGTGAAAAAAGAATAAAAAAAACTTTAAACATCCAAAGACTGATCAACCGATTTATGGATAAGTGAGGTATGCATTGTCACATTCAAAAATACAACACTGGAATAACCTAAGTATATTTTTCTATATAAACAGCCAATGATTTTAGAACACACAGTATGCCATATTTTTGTTAGGATAATTGAGCATATAAGATTTTCCTTATGTTGTTAAAGTACTGCTTTGAATTACAACAAACCAAATTCACCATCATGCTGACTTTTGAGAGAAAAGGAAAAACTTAGCCTTGGAAGAATAAAAGTTATTTTGCTGTTTTTAAGTGGCTTGCATTTTACTTCTTACTTACAGAAGAAATGCCTAAAGCAAATCTCACCAAAGAATATTATGTCTTGCTTGATTATTTTTAGGTGACTTTTTTCATATTAGTATTATACTTTTTCAAGTCAGAAGATTAACTGTATAGTTATCAGTACCACCATTTTATTCAGTAAAATATGCTTTAAGTCAGGTTTGTCACAACTTCCATTGGATCTTTGAAAGATTGCTCTCGGTTTTTACTACTAGTGATGACCAGATAATGTACAATGATGGAGAAATCGCCTCTGTTTCAACTAGAATATTGAGTGTGTGAAACCTAAATAAGCATGGGACCAACACAGACATTCTGATAAACACAAGGGATATGTTTCCCACAAAGTTTCAAGACAGGGTTATGAAGACAGATCATGATTTGTGTTAAGGAAAGAACCACCACTGTTCTTTAAGGCAACAAGCACCTCACATCAGCCACCTTTATGTAACTGACAGAAACTCATTAATACCCCCCAATACTCCAGTAATTAGCTCAGGCTGAGAGAGCACAGTATAGAGGATTTTACTCCACGCCAATCTGAAAGTAGCCAGGTCCCATAGAGACAGGGAGAATTGCACTGTCAGATTTGTAGGTTCCTGAGAAAAGAGCCAAACCACATGTCCTTGGAGAATTCCAAGCCATTTATCTTACCTTCCCTTTCACTGACATCAGAATGCTGTCTTTGTCCCAATTTCTATCTGAATAATTATGAATGAAATTTGGTACAAAATGGCTGTGGAATTTCTGTTTTATTGAATTCTAAAGGAACACAATACTCTGCCATAGGATTGAATAGGCAAGAAATTAATTCTTTGATGAATAGAATTGCTACTTAGGGCTTTGTTTTTCCTTAAAGTATAACCTAAATTGGCATAATTATCACTGGAAGTCAGGGCCCGAAAGTGGCCTGAATTATATTTCTCGTTCAATTCAGCAATTGTACTTGTATTAATAATAGCATTTGTGGCGCTCCAGACATTTCAGTTTGTTAAGGAATTGTTTAAGCCCAATCATATGTCATTAATGCATGCACCAAAACAAAGGGGTGGAGGGGTTCCAAACAAGAGGATCAGATGGGAGAAATAAAGGAGAAAACAATTCTACAGATTTCTTGATGAAATGTTACAAAGGAAAGGAAATATTGTTTTTAAACATCCTCCTTATTTTAGGATGTTTTCAATAATACTCGATGTGACATTATTTCATATATATAATATTATATATATATATATATATATATATATATATATATATATATATATATAATATTCCAAGAAACAAACTAAGCTGGTAAATGTGAGTATGACCTACAACACAGTTTATCAGGTTCTTGGCTGATGTGCATAATAAAAAAATATACTGTGGGTTCTGAACCATACACTTCCTCCTGTGCTGAGAAATTCTGTGTCTCCCTCTCATTGCTTCACTGAACATACAAATTTCAAGGTGTATGTTTACAAACATTTTGGTGTGTTTCTCATGCTATTAGCATTCTAAAGCCCTCTCCTTCCAGGTTTCTATGGCAACCAGGGTACCACACATTCATTAGAAAGAAGTTCAGTTTAATTCATCTACTAATGTGTTGCTTAATAGTAACTGTTAAGCAGTCTTTTGTTTCCAGGTCATATTTAGGGGTCATGTATTTGCATAAAAACATTTCATTAGCTCAAACCAATTATTAATAGTAATTTTCTTTCTTTAGTTTTAAATAAGTAAACCCTCATTGATGGTTTCAGAATAGCAAATATTTTAGCTTTCAGACTTCACTTGCTATATTGGGCTTGGCTTGCTTTGTGTCTGTGAAAATTATGCAGCTTGAAATGTTTGATCTGGGAGAAAAAAAAGATGTCTCTCCACTGCAAGTTAAATTTAGACAGCTAGCAAAGCAACTCTAGGTCATACTGTATATTTTTATAACAACAGAAGTTAGCAGTTTTCTCAATGACAAATATAAGATATGAATATAAAATTCCTACTAGAATATATTTTTAGTTCTCAAGGGACATCCTGACACTGTATGTATATTTACATATCTATGGAAACATTTTAGAATATACATATGTATATTTATATAAAAATATATTAAGTGAACTATATATCTCATTTTATTTAGGTTTGAGTAATAATTTATCTTAAAAAGCAAAGTGGAGAACTTAGAAATGATACTATTTTGTAAATAAAGTAGGTTTATGGGTCTTACACATGACTACATATACATATATATATGAGAATGATTGCATACATATACAACTTTGAGTATGGACTTGTTTATTTGTTAACTTATATAAAGTATATATTTTATGTCTTCAGCAAATGTTAATTCTAATCATTTTAATGAACATATTCATTCTCAATGCATTTATTATTGCTGTAATATTAAAAACATTGATTCTAAAAATTAAATATAAAAAATAACCCAAATACCAAATATTTACATTATTGGACAAAACACTTATTTAATATATAAATTCAGATTAGTTGCATTAGCTTCAAAATTTCAAAGCTATAAATGTTAAGTCCTGTAAGTTTACCTTTGGTTAGCTCTCCTCTAGTCTGTCATTTGCATACTCATATGGAAATCATTATTTTAATCAGGTCATCCTCTTATAAACACAGTCTAGTACAGTTTACAAAAGACAGTCACATCATCTTATCAAACTACCAAGAAATGTAATTAACATTTCCTTTATCTTTCTTTCTCCCCTCATCCTTGACCTCTGTTCATCTTTACAGAAACATTAAAAGCATGAACGTTGTGCTGTGATTAAAAAAGTAGGTGGAATAACAATGCTGCTTGACAAGATATTTTTACAATTCTTTTTGATGCAATTCATTTAAGAATGAATATTCTTTGAACTTTTGCAAATTAAGTGAATGTTCATCGGATACATTTTTCTATCAAAGTTCTCTTAGCTATCTGATAGATGTTTCTGCTTTACAGGGTGAAGCATTAGTTGAAATTCACACTACCATACCCATAATTTTGTTGAGTAATCATCATAATCTTATTGCACAGGCTTCAAAGTTAATTTAGAAAGTGAAATGAAAATATGTCTAAAATGCGTGAAAGTTACATTCTTGATTTTTGGTTTTCATTTGAGGTCACCAAGCTGATTAAGGAAGAATGTAAAACTTTCACTCTGCTTGATAAAACATATCTTCATACATGACCATTAGATGCAGCTGAGTAAATGTTAGCAAAATATTAGTAATTTACTAATTGTAGTAAATGCAAAATAAAAATTTTCTAAACTGGAAGGTGCATTGCCATCTGTAATATTGTGTTGGCTAAAAATAGTATAATGAGTATAACTTAATGTGGTAACTACATAATGTTCACTTGAGAATTTTTTTTTACCTGCAGAAAATGAATGCTGTGTTTGATAAGATTTAAAATCTTAATTTAGACTATTATTACTCCCTAGTCTATCTTAGTGTAGGCTATCAAACTCTAGGTTTTCAACAGAGAAATAGCACCATTTAATTGTGTTAAAATATTGAATGATTATAACTTTGAGATTCAAAATTCTGAATGATTTATATTCTTTGTATTTGAACATTTATTTAATTTTTTGACCAAAACTGTACTCGGTATATATTAACTTGACATGTAGGTGAGAGGGTAGAGTTAACATAAATGAAACATATATGAAGTAGCACAAATGGAAAATGCTATTCTCAGAAGATGTGGATTATTAAACAAAAGTCACAATGCAAGACACAGGATCCCCTACTATAGGTTATTGGTTAGGGGAATTTCCAGAGATCTCCAAAACAATACAAACTATTGCTGTTGCTGTGTTACCCATCATAATGGCATGGTAAGACTCTATTGCCGAAAACACTACACGCTTAGGCTGTAAGATATGGAGTAATCAATCTTGAACTGAATGGGAAACCTCCATGATAGTCAGTTTTCACTGTCCTGTAAGGTGCTATAAAGGCTGCTGGAGAGAAAAAGACACTTATGTTCTTACCCAGCACTAAACCTGTACTCTTCAATACTGACCTAACAATCAAGATGTACCCAATAGTGGAATAATAGTGTAAATATTATTAAATAACCAACTGATTTCTGATTGGATTTTTGACTTGTTTCACATGTTATGTGGGATGTATCTATATGCTCTGGATATGTTTTATTATCATTGGTTAATAAAGAAGCTTATTTGACCAATAGCAAGACAGAATAGAGCCAGGTGGGAAATTCAGAGATACAGGGAGAAAAAGAGTGGAATCAGGAAGAAGCAAGATGTGAGGTAACACCACGGCCACATGGCAATATACAGATTAATAGAAATGGGTTAATTTTAAGATATAAAAACTAGTTAGTAATAAGCCTGAGGCATTGGCCAGTTTGTAATTAGTATTAAGCTTCAGAATGAATATTTGGGGGCTGGCAGGCAGGATAGTGTTGCTGGGTTCTTCCTTGAGGGAGGGGGTGAAAGCTTCAACATCAACAAACACAGATACCAGGAATCAGGTAGAAGGTTTACAGCCGACTCATTTATTTAACAGCAGGGAAAAAGTTATATACCCTCCTTGTACCCACCATTCTGATCCATTGACAGTTGACATTTCATGCTTGTCTCTCATTGGCTATGTATGATTAGGATCTCTGACAAGGTATGTTGATAGGCATTCAGAAATACTGCTTGGTCGCTCCATATTGGCTAGACACAGTCAGGACTTCTGACAGCTCCAGGCAGACTCCAGGTAGGCTTCTTTTGACCTGGTAGGCCTTAACTTCCAACACATCCACTCTTTTTTATTTACTATATAGGGTGCTCAGCAGGAGCCAGAGTTCTCTGCTCAGGCCTTGTTGACCCACCTCAGGAGGGCTCAGTCCCATCCCTGGACTGTGCCTGTCTTAGTTTGGCCCTCTAAGAGCATTGTTCCTAGAGAGCCACCAGGATTGGGGTACTAGAGAGTAGCCTTTTAAATTACAAATAACTAGGCATGCATAATCTTCTGTGGAGGATTGCAGGAAGGATGCATAAGAGCCATTAACAGTCACCTTAGTTGCTGTTCACTGATGCTGGATCTGTTGCAGGAGACATTTAAGGAGAATAAGGTTTAACAATACCACCCCATTAATTAGTACATATGTGGGCATGCAGGAGATATCTGACAGCCTTTCTATACTATGCCAAACTTTTTCTAAAAAATAAGGAGTTAAAGGCAATAACTTCTGCCCATAATAAATCAATTTGATAGAGGAGCAAGGAGAACAAGAAACGGGGAGTATATATATTACATTTCCCATTCCCTCTTGGTGGAAGCAGGCTGATCCATGGCTGGGTGTATATCTCTTTTCTGGACCCATATTGGTGTTGGGGCAGTCTGAAGAATAACACAAGCATACCTATTCCTATGGGTTAGCAAGGAGGCTGGAGGCTGCCATTGAAGGGAGATAAAATCTCTTCATTTCACCAGAAGTGTGTTCCTTGACAGAGTTTTCCCCCATTGTTAAATAAATGAGTCTGCTGTAAGCCTTCAATCTGATTCCTGGTGTCTGCTCTTTGACTTTGTACCTTTTCACTCTCTCCCCCCAAGGAAGACATTAGAACCCAACAACAGGAGAGAAACCTCCAACTACAAACAGAAGAGAATTTTAGGACACTACTCTAATCCTGATCAACAAACAGTCCATGGCTGGGGAGATCATAGATCCAAGGGACAAATATGCTATTGTTTTGGTAAATGGTAAAGTTCTGTTCTCAACACATAGGCCTGGGATGCTCTCAATTTGGTCTGAAAAACTTTTTGTAGTAGTCTGCTCTCAATTTGGTCTGATAAACTTAATAAAGTAGTCTGCAATAAAGGTAGAGACACATACCAGGTCAAATTGCCGAGAACAGGTCACCATGACTACTCAGATCTAAGGGAGCCATCTGTCATCTCCTCTGTCAAAGTGGAGAAAACATCACAGAAGGAAGAGGTAGAAAGAACTTAAAAACCAGAAGATAGGAAAGCATGCTGTGAAAGACAATCCAGTTGTTTTCCGGACATGAAGTGGCTGTTGCTTTGATGAATTCACAGGATCAAGCTGCTCTCAATTCTAGCATGACTAGGGGAGGGGCCCTTGAAATTCCACCCCTGATGGTGCTAGAAACAGGAGAATCACTCCCTTTGCTTTTGGTAGGTTTTTCACATCACAGTGGATGGTCCAAAGCCCATTCACATATGAGCAGCACTACCTAATAGGCTATTTTAAAACAAAAATAAGAAAAAACATAGAGTTGTGAGAGGGAAGTTCTGTGGAGGAGAGGGAAGTTCTGCAGAAGAAATGGCGGGTAAATATGATTATATCTCATTGAATGTTGGGACTAATTGCGCCCTGGCCTTCAGGTGCTCTTCCCTGTCTAGAGCCTTCTAATTGAAGTTACTAGAAGCTGTGCCTAGCTTGGAGGATTAGAGGATGGGATTTTCACCTGTTGGCTATTGACTGCAGGGTATTTAAGCCTCCAAGGTGCTGTTAAAGAGGGGCTTTTCGTACCAGTGTTGGAAGGTCTGTGTGTTGGTCTTTTTCTGTGTGTGTATTCTCAAACCTCCAGCCCCTTTCCTTGAAGCTGACAAACGGGGTTCTACCGCATAGAGTGCAGACCGGGGCAGCGGTGCGCGGCAATTGAATATGTGTATGAAATTTTTAAAGAGTAATTTTAAATGTTAAAAATAAAATTAAATATTTTAAAGCTTAACAAAGAAATTAATATTATAATGCTCTGAAAAATAGTTATATTTATAGATAAATGCATCTAAAAAGTCTAACATCTACACAAAATATAAATAGATTTATTGGATGTGTTAGCATTAAGATTCACTTTGCTACTAAAAACTGTGTACTCATATTTTTCAATTAGTTATAATGCCATATTATGCATCAAACCTTGCTATAAGAATTTAGGAATGAACCTCAACACAAAAATATATCTCCCTTCATCGATGTTATTAGCTTAATACAGTGTTTTATATTATCACGATATTGTAAGTCTGAAATCGAGTAACTCAGCTGCTGGGAAGTTATCACCTGGGATTAACCATTTCCCATGGACCACGGTGGACTACACTCTTTAGAAAGACTCGCTGAGCAGGGCGAGGATGGTTTACTCACTCAGCTAGAAGATGGCATTGCCTTGAAGTCCAGCTACAGCTACAGAACAACATTCCTACAGCTAATCCTTCTTGGAAATACTAAAAACCTTTTACTTAATAGTGGGATTTTCTCACAATAGCACTCCAAAGGAAGAGGACAAAGTAGTAGCTTATGGATTTTACAATTTAGCTGAGAAATCTATTGTATCATTAATCAACATGTTCCTGATTACCAAACTCAAAACTCAAGGGCAAAAAGAAAAATGATTGCCGTTGTCCTTGATTTCTCAGTCCTCCTCCACCGTCAGCCACATTCAGAGAGTCCGGTTTGGTCCCCTGTTCCATCAGTCCCATTCCAACTGGACTTGGTGGTCTCCCGTTAGATCTGTCCCACCATCTCAATGGGTAAACACACTCCTCACAGTCCTGACTTCCTTGCTCATGATCTCCCTCCTTTTGCTCCTCATCAGGACCTTGGGATCTCAGTCCGGTGCTCCTATGTGGGGCTCTGTCATTTTCTCCATCCAATGCCAGGTGAAGGTTCTATGGTGATATGCAAGATATTCATGAGTATGGCAATAGGATCTGTACATTTCTGGCACCCTCTCCTCAGCTGCCCAAGGACCTAGCTGGGGGCGTCTTTCTGGACACCTTGGAACCCCTCTAGAGTAAAGTCTCTGCCAACCCTAGAATGGCTCCCTTAATTAAGATATATAATTCCTTGTTCCCATATCCACTTTTCCTATATCCCAACCATCCTATTCCCCCAAGCTCTTCCCATCCTCCACTTCACACTTTTCTCTCCCCATTCCCCCATCACCCCATCCCACCCCACCCCCATGTTCCCATTTTTTGTCCGGCAATCTTGTCTACTTCCAGTATCCAGGAGGATAACTATATGTTTTTCTTTGGGTCCACCTTCTTATATAGCTTCTCTAGGATTTTTTACGAATTATAGGCTTGATGTCCTTTATTTATGGCTAGAAACCAATTATGAGTGAGTACATCCCATGTTCATCTTTTTGGGCCTGGGTTACCTCACTCAGGATGGTGTTTTCTATTTCCATCCATTTGCATGCAAAATTCAAGATGTCATTGTTTTTTACCGCCGAGTAGTACTCTAATATGTATATATTCCACACTTTCTTTATCCATTCTTCCACTGAAGGGCATCTAGGTTGTTTCCACCTTCTGGCTATTACAAATAATGCTGCTATAAACATAGTTGAACAAATGCTTTTGTAATATGATTGGGCATCTCTTGGGTAAATTCCCAACAGTGGGATTGCTGGGTCCTGGGGTAGGTTGATCCCAAATTTCCTGAGAAACCTCCACACTGCTTTCCAAAGCGGTTGCACAAGTTTGCATTCCCACCAGCAATGGATGAGTGTACCCCTTACTCCACATCCTCTCCAGCAAAGGCTATCATTGGTGTTTTTGATTTTAGCCATTCTGACAGGTGTAAGATGATATCTCAACATTGTTTTGATTTGCATTTCCCTGATTGCTAAGAAGGTTGAGCATGCCCTTAAGTGTCTTTTGGCCATTCGAACTTCTGTTGAGAATTCTTTGTTCAGTTCAGTGCCCCATTTTTTAATTGGGTTCATTAGCATTTTAAAGTCTAGTCTCTTGAGTTCCTTATATATTTTGGAAATCAGACCTTTGTCTCTTGCGGGGTTGGTGAAGATCTTTTCCCAGTCAGTAGGCTGCCTTTGTGTCTTAGTGACAGTGTCCTTTGCTTTACAGAAGCTGCTCAGTTTCAGGAGGTCCCATTTATTCAATATTGCCCTTAATGTCTGTGCTGCTGGGGCTATACGTTAGGAAGCAGTCTCCTGTGCCCAAATGTTGTAGAGTACTTCCCACTTTCTCCTCTAACAGGTTCAGTGTGTTCAGACTGATATTGAGGTCTTTAATCCATTTGTACTTGAGTTTTGTGCATGGTGATAGACACGGATCTACTTTCATTCTTCTACAGGTTGACATCCAGGTATGCCAGCACCATTTGTTGAAGATGCTTTCTTTCTTCTATTGTGTGCTTTTAGCTCCTTTATCAAAAATCAGGTGTTCATAGGTTTGTGGGTTAAGTTCTGGGTCTTCTATTCGATTCCATTGGTCGACTTCTCTATTTTTATGCCAATAACAAGCTGTTTTCAATACTGTAGCTCTGTAATAGAGTTTGAAGTCAGGGATGGTAATGCCTCCAGAAGTTCCTTTATTGTATAAGATTGTTTTGGCTATCCTGGGTTTCTTGTTCTTCCATATAAAGTTGATTATTGTCCTCTCAATATCTGTGAACATGAACTCTACAGCATGGACGGGCTCACTGTGAGCCTTGTCAGTTTGGTTGCTCACCTTCCTGGACTTAGGGGGAGCTGGGAGGACCTTGGACTTAACATAGTGAAGGGAACCCTGATGGCTCTTTGTCTTGGAGAGTGGTGGAGTGGGGGTATGGGTGGAAGGGAGGAGAGCGAAGGGGGAGGAGATGGAAATCTTTAATAAAAAAAATGAGAAAAAAAGAAAAATGATTTATATCTAACATGCTAAATTTTACTCCAGTTTACTTTGTAGGTAATATTATTTACATTCTTACCACATGTAAGATATGGTCAACACACTGGAGAACCTTGCAACCCCAAATTCTCATTGTGTCACAGGAATAGACTCAGGTCTGAGAGTCAGAATAACGTGAAAGATTGCCTAAATACAGATGAAATGCATGCTCCTTAGGTCAAGTTCATAGAAAAACACATTCAAACATCCTTGAATTTGAGAAAATGGGCAGGATCAATTATATGAGTCCTCAGGCTGTGTAGTATTCATGCAAACATTGAATATGTTCATCTAATAGTGATAAAATAAGAACCACAGGAATACCCACTCCTTTCCCGTCAGTGAACAAATCACAATCCCATCACCAAATTGAGGGAGTCGATTTTTTTATTTATTATGGAGTTCATTTTGGTTTCTTTGTGGTGGTTTCTTTTGCTATATTTCCTGAAACATACTTGACTTCTTATAAATTTTACTCCAATTCATGTGTTAAAACATTCATAGATTTCTGAATCCTATCTCTCCTTGCCTTTATCTCTGCCCCCCTATTCCCTCTGTCCCTCCCCACTGTCTTTCACCTTGATGACCCTGCCCAAATCACTTCTCAGAAAGAGTTCCAGTTAACTTTCACACTTTTTGCTCTGACAACAAGCATGTATTAGGAAAAATCTTAATTCAAATCAGTGGTGGTAACAAGTGGTATAACAGTTGTATGTATAGTTGATTATTCACACAAGAAAAAGTACTCAATTAAAATTGGTGTTAATCAATCACCATATGAATGTTAACTTCTATTGGCTAATGTTGAGAAATAGGTGCCATTCCCAACCTCAAAAGTATATAGCACAAGTATTCACTTTCATACATATTTCAAAATCAGTTCTTTTTATTTGGTTTCTTTTTGTCTTTGTTCAGCAATTTTTTTTCAGTGCAGGCAATAACAAATTCAGGTTCCCAACAATTTTTTAAATTATGCACAAAATCTCCTTAAGGATATTAACTGCCTTTCAGTTATCATAAGTAACAATGTTGCCAACACTTCAGGATAGCATAATATGAATTATTCAATTATTTATATTTTTCTCTACTTTACTTTCCTGCCTTAACACAGATAGTACATATTTTGGCATTTTCAGCCTAAGTTCCAAATAAATTTTCTTATGCATTGTGATAGTCTGGGTGTGTTGTGATATCAAATATCTAAAAAGCTTATATACCCCATCATTTATCACTCACTGTTCATGTAATTACAGGGATGACTGAGTTTAATTGGAGCACGTAAGTTGTTCTCTGTCCCTATGACCACATCCCTCACTTTGGCTTGTGAACTGAAAATGTATTTGGTCACACAAATAAAGCAAACATTCTAGATCTCAAAGAATCTCCTTTGAGATAATCTGTATCTCTTCTCTTACTGTTCAAGCAAATCAAGACACAGCCGAACTAAATGTAAGAAAGTAGAGAAATCCCCCAGTTACTTTATGCCATGAATGAATGAAGCATATTGTGAATGGTCTTAGGAGGAAGGGAGACTCATTCTTGTGCCTTCCATTTTTTCCAAGAGCATCTATAGAAACATTGTAATCTTAGTGAACAATGCAACAAGCACATGAATATATACTAGCCAACTATCATGTTTATACATGAATGGAGAAACAAACAAACAAGCTAGCAAACAATAAAGGCTCTAACCCCACATAGAAGAAGAATAAAACTAAGCAGTGGCTGCGTCTGTTTGGTCATCACCCCAATTTCCTAACCGTATTAGGGTTACCTCTTCGAAAGAGAAAATTATTGGAGTAGAAGATACAAAGTGGATAGGCATGTCAGGGCAGGGACCCAAAACTCATCTGTTCCATAAATGCCCTTCTTTCTCTGTCCAGGAAGATTAGAAAGGAGATTTATTTATCTATGATTATCTATGAAGGAGGAAACCAGAATTCCAACTCAGACATTAATTCCTTCTAGTAAGCACCTTGAAAACGGATCTTGAAACTTTCATGCTAAAAGTCAACATCATCATTTATGCCCTGGCAATGCTCAAGCATACATGGGCAGTCTGTTTATGGTAATTTTCCAGTTATTCCTATCCCGGGAAATCCTAGATGCTTGTATTATTGTCATACCCAAAGTTCCACAATCTTCCTTTATGCTGTCTATCCATTGTTTGTGGGGCCTTCCTCTTTGCCTTATCCCATGTACTCCTCCAAAAAGAAAGCCCATTATCTTTGGGTATCTGCCATTATCCATCTCATAACATGGCCTAAGTATCTCAAGTGCCATTACCTTACACTGTAATTTACTTCTTTCTATAGATGGAGATGTTTTTGATGTCATCATTGCAAGCCTGTCTCTTTGTGTGACTCCTAGAATCTTCCTGAGACATGCCGTCTCAAACATATTCAGGCATTGCTCTCAGGAGCATTTCATTGTTCAAGTTTCAGAAGAAGGCAGCTCAAGACAAGTATCTCATATACTTGTAATTTTATAGTAACTGCTATGTATCTTGCTGACCAAACCTTTCCTCGTGTCTGGAATGCAGCCCTCATTATCCCTATCCACCCATTGAGGTCTGAAATAGTTCCTTCCTTTGAACTGAGGTTTTTTCCCCCAAATAGAGAAAGTGGAATGTTTGCTTGAGGTTCTGATTCTTTATTACAATGTTAAAATCCTTGTGTTCCCTTTCCATGTGTTGTGTCTCAGTCTTCTCCATGTTTGCTTTCATACCAAGGTTTTCACTGACTTCCACCGCTCTGTTTACCATGGCCTGCAGCTCATTTAGACTTTCGGCAAGTAGTGCTGTATTGTCGGCGAAACGCAAGTTATTGATTCAGACACCACCCATCTGCACGCCTATCTCCTCATCCTCCAGGGATGTTGCTATTATTAATTGCAGGAATATATCAAAGAGCAATGGTGAGAGGCCGCACCCCTGCAACTCTCCTACGATTGTCTTAAACTCATCACAGCTCTCCACAGACTTTGACTGATGCAAAGGTATCTTTATAGGCATATTCTAGTATTTTTATTCTTTTCTCTAGGTACCTGTAGAACCTCATTTTTTCCCCAAAGTCTTTTTCTCCAAATGCTATAAAATGCCTTCTTGGAGTTGATGTAACAGGCCTAGAAGTCTTTTCCAGATTCCTTGTATTTTTCTGCCAGTTGCCTCAAAGTGAAGAACTGATCAACTGTGCCCCTGTTAGATCTGAATCCACACTGGTCTCTGCTAGAATTTCCTCTGTTCTGTCCTTATCTTTTGCAGGATAAAGGAGGAGGAGATCTTACTGCTATGGCACAACAAGTAATGTTCCTGTAATTTGAGCAGTCCAGCTTGTCCTTCTTCTTGTGTTTTGGAATTACGACTGAATGCTTCCATTCTGTGGGCATCACTTAGTGTTCCCATATCTCTCTCTCTTTTTTTTTTTTTTGGTTTTTTGAGACAGGGTTTCTCTGCAGCTTTAGAGCCTGTCCTGGAGCTAGCTCTTGTAGACCAGGCTGGTCTCAAACTCACAGAGATCCGCCTGCCTCTGCCTCCCAAGTGCTGGGATTAAAGGCATGCGCCACCACCGCCCAGCTCCCATATCTCTCTTAAGAGTATGAGAAGGGCCTTGGCCCCTGAGCCTATTGTAGAGCCTCCAGCTCCTCCACTGTGGTGTCATCCACTCTTGAAGCTTTCATGCATTTTGCTCTCTTGATGGCTTCCTCTGTTTTGCTTCTGTTAATATTTAATATTTCCTCATCATCTCTGGTGTTTGAATGGTTGCTGAAATGTTTTTGTTGTCGTCTACATTGACAGCATTAGAGTCATTATATAAGGTACCAAGGTATTGCTTCACTTCCCCTGAGTCTGTTGATAAAGATCCTTACCCATCTTTAATCACCCAAATCTTTTGAGCGTATATAGCAGTAATACGTCTGATAGGTTCGTTGACAAGATGTGTTTTATTGTAGAGTCTAGACTCTTCTTCGTCTTTGCATGTACCTTGTATATACAGCTCTCTATCTTCTTCAGTCTTCTTTAACTTCACTGCACAGATACTTGTCATGGTTTGCTGCCTGTGGATTGCCTCTTTATTTGCTCTTTAGCTTCTTTCTTTCTTTCTTTGTTTCTTTCTTTCTTTCTTTCTTCCTTTCTTCCTTTCTTCCTCTCTTTCTTTCTTTCTTCCTTCCTTCCTTCCTTCCTTCCTTCCTTCCTTCCTTCCTTTCTTTCTTTCTTTCTTTCTTTCTTTCTTTCTTTCTTTCTTTCTTAATTCCCCAGGTTTCCAGAGGACTAAACTGGTTGTTTCCAGTCTTACCATCAAAGAGCCAGCTACCAGGAGACCCACTCTAAAATTAGCTTATGTTTAAATTTCAGTCAAGGCCTTAAATGATCTTGAGAGGCCAAAATGACATTGCTAGATATAATCACTTGCATGGATGGAGACTTTTCTTTCCAATTAGAAATGCTGAATGCCCTATTGAAGGGAACAATCCCAGGAAGGTGGGGTCACATGAAGCCATGTGAGAGATATAAGAGGAATACCATTAATGAGATGACAGACTGTTTCCTCTCAGAATCCTGCCCCTTGCACAGTCGTACATAGGGCAAACATGTTCATCAAACCTGCTCTCTTTTCTCATTACACAAAAAAGTAAAACATTCCCTTTTCCCATGTCTGTCCTTAGTATCCACCATGTATCTACCCTACAAACATAACGCAAAGTTCATGGCTTTGTTCCATCACTCGGCCATTTTCCTTTCATGGTTGCTTCAAAGATTTATAGAAATCCTACTATGAAATTTTCTTTTAAATGCCAATAAAATATTTCTTGAGCTCTAAAAAACAGAACAAAACAAATGACTGTTTCCTAAAAAGAAAATTACATCAGTAGAACAGAATATAGAAGTCAAAAAAACACACGAGCGCATATGCACAAACACACATGACAAATACATGGGAGAAAAATATCCTAAAGAAATCAATATTCAAATGAAAAGTAATGAAAAGGACCCATACCTTATAAATTGTAGAACATTAATTTAAATATATTCGATTCAGAGACAAAATATGGAAAATTATAGAATTAATTTAAAATGTAATAGGATAAAATCTACATTATGTTAGATAGAAACATTAATCTATAAAGGTATAATACATAAAAATACCATAACTTAATATTATTATTTTATGCTATAGATATAATAATGCAAAAATAATAAAGTAAACCTAATATACTTATAAGAGACATACCTGATAAAAGACTGTTACCTAACACATATAAAATTTATCTACACACACAAAGAATTTACAAACATCAACATATGAAAATGAACATCATTAAAAAGAGACACAAACACTTGAACATCACAAAAGAAAATAAACGTTTGGAATGTAATATATGGAAATATGATTCACCTCATATGTCATTAGAAAAATGCAAATTAAGCAACAATGAAATACTCACTCCTTAAGGTAGTCTGAGATCAGAGCTCAGCAATAGCAAAAATCGGCAAGAAAATGAAGCAGCAGGAGCTCCCATTCATCCTTGATGGGGATGAAGATAGTGCAGTCAGCACAGAAGACATCATGAGGCTTCATGCAGAACTATGTATGCTATGTATACAGAACTATGTATAAGCGTGTAGCCTGGGATCTTCCAGGTAATCTGTGGTCTGGTCTTACTGCTCTAGTAAAGCATGTGTCCCTTGTCTCTGTGCTTTAAATTTTGATCTTTTTCCTATCCCCTCTGTCCCCACATTGCTACCTTACTAATATTCCTCTCCTTTTCTTTTCTTCTTTAGTTTTAGGAAACACACGTACTATCATTTTATTAGTTAGAGCAGTAAGACAGTCTTAAGAATTACATGAAGTTAAATTGTGACTTCACGTAGTTTGTACTAAAGGCCGTATGTTCTTTCTGTTTTGAAAATATGAAGAATTATTTAATACTGCAAACTCACCCTTGTAAGTACACTATTCAGTCAACTTTATATATATCATTATAGCTAGTCCCTCTTTAGAATTCCTTGTAAATAAATAACAAAAATGTTTTTCCCTTTGTATCTGACTCCATTCACTTATCAAAATGTTTTGAAGACTTATTGATGCTGGAGCGCACTGATTCCATTGTCTTATTACATCAATGTTCACATTAATAGCAATTGGTAGTACTTCCTTACTGTCATGGTATATTGGGTTTTGAGTCCTTATTCTAGAAGTACATGTGAAATTATCATGTTTTAATTAAAGAATTCATAATATGTTCAGTTCTAAGATTCAGTTACTAGGATACATATAATACAACACCTGAGAAACTGGCTCTTCAAAATGCAAATGTTTGCTGAAAAAGTAAAAAAATTCAGTGCAATTCTTTCAAAGAGGTATCATATGTTTAGCTTTCAATTAAATGCAAGAATTTATTTGTTTATATTTTGCCTTCTAAATACACATATAAATTTATACTTAAATGATTTTTAAACAACATTGTAACATGAATTCTAGTGGGTCTTAATAATAAAAACTTTAGTGATATTTTGTTTGTGAACTAACAACTAAAGCTTGCCTGAAGATCAGAGTGCAGAGCTAAGCCACTAGTTAGACATAGATGCCAGGCAGTCGTGGTACACACCTTTAATCTTAACACTCGAGAAACTGAGGCAGATAGATCTCTGTGAGTTCAAGGCTACCCTGGTCTACACAAGATTGAATCTGGTTAGAAGAGAAACAGAACCAGGTGATGATGTCTCCAACCTTTAATCCCAGTACTTGGGATCACATGGCTTTAAACCCAACACTAAAAAGTTGAAGACAGGAGAGGTATGGCTGGTCAGACAGAGGAATTTAAGAGGAGCTCAGTCTGAAGTTTTGAAGAGACAGCATACAGTCTAAAGATTTGTAGGGACAGGATCACATTGGTAGAGGTAAGAACTCACTCACTGTTGGTTGTTATGCTTCTCTAATCTTTCAGTATTAACCCTTACATCTGACTACGGGTTTTTTAAAATAATAACAATTAGAATTTCATGCTACAAAAAGAAAAACTTGGAGTCATTTATTTAGGGGTGAAATCTGGAGGACCAGAGAGGCAGAACAGCCAGCAAATAGTTTTACCTCTAGAAAATCCTCAGGCCAAATGGGGTATCCTGTTTCTACAAATCTTCAGACTGAATGCCCTGAGCTCCTGTCTCCTACTGTCTTATGTTCCTATCTCTGCTCAGACTTATACCTTCTTGTCTCCACCTCCCTAGTACTGGGATTAAAGGTGAGTGACTTTCAGATACTGCGATTAAAGACATGAACCACCACCACCTAACTCTGGTTTTTTTTTTAGACTGAATCAATTTTGTGTAGCCCAGGGTGGCCTTGAACTCAGATATTCATCTTCCTCTGCCTCCCGAATGCTAAGATTAAAGGTGTGTGCCACCACTGCTAACTAGGGTATAGCTTTCAATCTGATTTTCAGGAAAGCTTAATATGTTAGATCATAAAAAAAAATCACAACACAGCATACAATCTGATCTATTGACACTAAGAGCATCCAAAGAGAGAAATACCTTGCTACCACGTGCTGTATTTAAACAATACTGATGTGGGAACTCCTTTTGTATATGTGTTGATTTTATTGGTTAATGAATAAAGAATCTGTTTTGACCTGTGATAGGGCAGAATAGAGCCAGGCGGGAAATCTAAACTCAATGCTGGGAGAAAGAAGGTGGAATCAGGGAAAAACCATATAGCTACCACTGAAGGAGACAGGGGTCCCGGGAACTTTACCAGTAAACCACGAGCCTCGTGGTAAAGTATAAACTAATGGTAATGGGTTAATTTAGCATATAAGAACTAGCTAGCAATATGCTTAGGCTATAGGCCAAGCCGTTATTTAATCAATACAGTTTCTGTGTGGTTATTTTGAGTCTGGGTAGCCAGGAATGAACAGCAATCCTCTCCCAAAACAGTACTTTGCACACAATGGTATTCATATGCAATCCATATTTTATCCCAGGTCATCGAAGACAGAACCTTTGTACTTTTCACGCTTATGAGTAAAGAAAGGGAGAGTTGTTGGCCTATGCTTTGAAAGCATGCTGTCAATCACTATGGTAAAGAGGATACCCATTTGTATGCACTGGTTGTGATTTGCTGCTCATCGTCACCTTCTGTGTGACAAGGAGAAAGGGAAGTCGAAATAGTGAGATTATCTGGTTATGAATCAGCACCAAGGATAGGAATCAGAGAGTTACTTAACTAAAAATGTATCCTGGCTTATGCTACCAAATGTGTCTGGACAGGATATATGTCACTATTGGGAAATTGCTTTAAAGAATTTTCTGATGAATTTCAATAACAGCAAAACATATAGCCTCACTATATTACCTCATCATGCTACCTACTGACTATGGTAGGTAGCCCTTCTTCTCTCTCCAAATCTTGCTCTAAAAGACAGGATGAATTAAAATATTAGAAGAAAACCATATATATTAGGTCAAACAATATCAAAAGTGTCCTGAACATTCAGGAGTTCCTGAAGATAGAGTGTAGGGTACATGCCTAGTAGCAAAACTGCACAGAGCTCAGAGAGTTACTGCTCTACCCAGGGAACACACAGAGCCTCCCAGAAAATGAATGTTCACAGCAAATAGATCGCAAAATACTCTAAGCAGTGAAGAACGGAGGTAGGATGGAGATCGGCAAGGCATCTATCTGCTCAGAGCCCATCTAAAGGCAGAGGAGCAGCTGCAGGAAGGTCCATTTTCATGGCAGCTGTTACAGCATTTTCACCAGCACAAAATTCACTAACAGATTTCCTCAAAAACAGCAGGGCATATGCTGAGGGAGACTCAAGAGTCATGCCTAGAGGGCAAAGAAGGAAGAAGAATGATTCCCCCATCGTCATCTGTTCCACTCCCAAAATCAGGGTTTCTGTGATCAGAGCAGGTCTTCCCTAAGTGGCTGTTCTCACTACTGAAATATTGTTCAGCCACCTGGAAACATTAATCTATTTAGAAAGAGAAATACATCATCAGCAAACAGGATCTTTTTGGTAACGGGTGTGTGAACAAATCAAGGCTGTCTCATGCTAACAGTTGCTAAGCCTCACTAAGGTAATTGCTGAATTTAGAATTGTAATACTCATAGCATAAACCAACTAAACAATAAAAAATCAAAATTCATGAAGTCTCCATGTAAGATCTAATATCAGAAGATATCAGAGAGCTTTATATTGCTATAACAAAACACTTGAAGCAAATAACTAACCAAGGGTAAGATCCACTCTCAATTTTTTGAAGGCTTTAATCCATGATTGTGTGATATCATCATTTTGGGTCTCTGAAGAAAGCAACAAATCATGGTGGGAATATTTGGTGAGGAAATCTGATGTTATCGTTACCCAATAAACAGAGAGACACAGAGAGGCCAGGGCCCCACAATCCTCAAGGGCATGGTTCCAGTAAGCCAAGAACTTTTCACTAGATTTCTCTCCTGAAAGGCCACAGCACCTCACAATTCCACCACCTTGAGTACCATGGCCTTACCAACAGAGCTTTGGCTTTAAATGTCACTCTTCTAATTCACACTAGAAAAAAGAAACAGTGAAAATGATAAAAATATATAAATAAATAGCCTGTATCATAAAAGTTGGTAATGCAAAAAGAATTAAGTTACAATGTAGGGAAATCCATTTTTAAATGAGCTGTAATTAAAATTGTCAAAATGGAATAAATAACAGAGACTGGTAATGGTTCTGAGAAAGACAGGCCTGAAAAAGTTCTTCAGAACCCAATGCAAAAACTGAAAAATAAAAGAGAGAGAGAGAACATTTTAAAAATACTTTTGAAAACCCTAGGAAGTACTAGGGCTGTATATTCATAAATCCTACAGCATACTGTATTGAATCCTGAAGATAATTAAGAGAATATAAAGGAGCAAAACATATTTTCAGAAAAACTTTTATTTATTAGGAGAGAGAACCCATCAATTTTTTATGCTAATAATTAAACGTGACTAAATCTGATAAGTATGTATTTGTTTAACAATATAAAAATATAAATAAAACACTTTAAGGACAAGGCATGGGGGCAACCTATAGATTCCATCATTGTTCTAACCCTTTGGATCCCGCCTTTCTATTTGTTCTGTGTGCCTTGAACTTAAGCACACAGATAAGCGTGTCAAGACAGAAAATCTCTGTATTCTTTAAAATAACTATATGTTGACAGGTAGACAGTTATTTCAGAAAGACTTTTATGAAGTAAATTTTTAAACATAAATGAGTATGATGTGGTTGTAGATCACTTGGCAAATTGCTTAAAGCAAGTATAGAGGCCTGCATTTGATACTCAGAACATCATAAAACAGATAGGGTAGTGTGTAGCTGTACTCTCAAAACTCAGAAGGAGAGGATGGCTGGTGAGGAGTTCAAGAGCATCTCAGAGAACTCTGGCTAAATGAGACCTTGTCTCAATAAAGAAAAGAAGGGAAGAAAGGAAGGAAGGACTGAAGGAAGGAAGGAAGGAAGGAAGGAAGGAAGGAAGGAAGGAAGAAAGGAAGGAAGGAAGGAAAAAAGAGGAAAGAAGAGGACAACAGAGGGGGAAGGGAAGGAGGGAGGAAGAGAGAGAGCAGGAGAGTAAATGAAATCTCTAGTAGAAAATGTGTCTCCTTTCAACTACAAAGTAGTGCAGGCTTTTCTAAATCAGTTTTTTCTTCTTGAGATTTGCCTGGCCATTCTTTTTGCCTAGAGTTTCTGATGTCCTTCTAGGAAGGTCACCTGACATCAATTACAAGTTGCATTGCATGTGAAAGTGAAAGAAGCCAGGACTAATGTGATAACTGATCAAATGTCCTCATGACGCTATATGCTAGGACAACTCAATTGAACCTGACCTTGTATGGTAACATTAACTTCCCCACCAGTATTTCCCAATTCTACTTAAGTTCAGGATATCCTATATCCCACATAAAATTCAGACAGGCATCCCTGGATTCATATTGATCCTAGGAACATATTAATGTTATGTAAGATACCTTCCTGGAGCTATTATTACTTTGGGGATTTCCCATGAGTTTCCAAAAAAGCCAGTTGGTAACTGTTCAGGAAGAACTTGGTTTGACATGATTGATGTCTAGGAAATTTTGACCATGGGAAATAGGACAAAGACCATCTCTCTGCTCTTTGGGCATTTGGGCATGCTATTTGAGATGCTTCTTTGATATATATATATATATATATATATATATATATATATATATACACACACACACACACACACACACACACACACACACACACACACACACAACCTGTGTGTGTTTGTTGTGGTCTTTGCATTCATAGCCCCTCTTTTATGTCTTTCTTCATCCTTTTACTTTCTTAATGGTGAGCTTCCTGATTTTAAATAAATAACTATAGCCCTGAACTCTGCATTCTGGGAAAGGTGTGGGCTGAGATACTCTGCGACTTCTGAGATTAAGAAATGATATTAAAGCTGGGCAGTGGTAGCCCATGCCTTAGAGTACGGAGGCAGGCAGACCTCCAGGTCTGAGGCCAGTTTGTTCAACATAGTAAGTTTCATGGTAGCCAGGGATATGCATACAAAAGCTTTCTTGAGAAACAAACAAAAAGGAAAAATTATATCAAATAATAATAAAAATTGGGTTGAGGTGAGGACTCATGGGTCATGCCTACTGTATAAACATGAGCAAACAAGTCCAGATCTCTAGCTACCACATAAAATAATAATAAAAATAAAAGTAAAATAGCAGCAATAAAACCAATAAAATAATTACAATATAGTGGTTAAAATTGAGATGCCGCCTCCATGAGTGTGGTCATTTGAATACTTGATTCCCAGTGAGTGGTGGCTTGGAAGGAACTAGAAAGTGTGAGCTTATTGGAGGAGCTTGTTACTGTGGATGGGCTTTGAGCTTCCAAATGAACAGTGCCATTCCCCATGTGCCATCTGCCTTAGACTTGCAGTTCAAGGTGTGCATCTCAGCTGCTACTACAGACTCCCACCTCTTTCCTCCTGTTGCTGCCGCTGAACCATCATGCACTAAACCCTGAAATCATAAGCCCACGATAAACTTTCTACTGGGAGTTTTCTTGGTTATAGTCTTCATCAAAGCAATAGAACAGTAACTAAGACAAATAGTAAACAATAATCTGTGAATTCTTTCCGTGTATTAGACACTGATCCAAGTACTTCCTATCTATTAATTCTTAGCCACAGATAGGAGTGATATTTCCAGCTTCACCTGTTGATATGACAGATATAAGAAAGGAAATTGAGGCCCACTGTAGCTACAGTGGCAAGCACTATGCAGGAAGATATTACAAACTATTTCCTAATAAGCATGAAGAAAACTATTATTTCTCAGTACCCTGACATATGCTATTGCAGATCCCTAGATTCAGTCAGCAGTATGGTTGTGTTTTGGAGACAAGTCAATGTCCTTACAGGGGAGAAAGAGTTATTTTGATGACCAACAAGACAGGGTCAGTGATCTGGTAGCTTTGCAGAATGATCCATTTCCTCACCTTGACTATGTATAACAATGAACACTGTGGTTTAACATTTTTACAAGGGAAATGAAGTAGCTCAGAGAACCTCAGATAACATGGCAGATTGGGGGAACCTCATTAGCCTGTTACAACCTAGGTACAATTTTATAGTTGTCTTCAAGCAGGGGACAAAGAAGACTCTATCAGTACTGTAGGTTTTTATCCCATCAACCTTTGTAACATAAGAAGAGTAGTTGTGATCACTGCACTGTGTTAATATATTAGTAAGCCTGCCAGAAATTATTGGGCTTTCCTTTTGTATATGATGCTGAGGGTTGGGTCCACATTTTTATTCATAATAAGCATGATTTCTCCCACTGATCTACATCTCTGAGTGATTTGAGATGGAATAATTTTAACCCAGGTTGGCCTCAAATTCATGATCCCCTTCTTTCATCCTTCAGAGTTAGAAATCTTTTTAGACACCCTTTCACTAAATGAGTGCAAGGTGGAAGAAACAGTGTTTGATGCAATGCCCCACGAATGCCAGCTCTTGGGAGAGTAGGGGCAGTATTCTGTTTTCGCCAGCACAGAGGTGGTCCACTAACAAGCTTCATAGTGAACCAAAAAACTGGTTAAACCACTTGGGTTGCTCCAGTGTTGGGACTAATGAGTCCTGGCCTTCAGCTTCTCTTCCCTGCTAGAGCCTTCTAATTGAAATTACTAGATGCTGTGCCTAGCTTAGAGGATCAGAGGATGGGATTTTCACCTGTTGGCCAATGACTGCAGTGTATTTAAGCCTCCACGGTGTTATTAAAGAGGGCCTTTTGGTACCAGTGTTTGAAGGTCTGCATGTCGGTCTGTCTCTGCGTGTGTCTTCTCAACCTCCAGCCCCTTGCCCAAAGCTCACGAACTGGGGTCTAACGCATAGAGCACAGACAGGGGCCGCTGTGCACAACACTCCAGTGTGGTGATGGTGAGGATTATGTGAAAGAAGTGGTACTCCAACCAGAGCTTCATGCTTAGAGGAGCACGGGATGACCAGGAAAATGCACTCCAACCAGAGTTTGCATAAAAAAATAACCAGCCCTGATTCAGAGCCACAGATCCCCACACCTGCCTTTGGGCTTCCTGAAAGGAATTTTTGAGGTTTTTTTCAAACAAAAACAAAGTAAATTTTGAGGAGAACAAAACTGATATTTCCACACCTCAAAACGTAGAGATTTAAGTGATTATATTTGAATAATTATGTGAATATCCAGACACTATCAGTCTCTCTATGTGTCTCTGTCTCTCTGTCTATTTGTCTCTCTCCCTCATCCCTCCCTCTTCTCTCCCTATCCTTTCTCCTTTCTCATCTCCCCACTACCTATCCCTATCTGTCAGATTATTTATTAGCCAAACTCAGCTTTACCATAGTTTATGTCTATTTTCCCAAACTTAAGGTGATGGTTATATAACAAAATAATTTAATGCACATAATAGAAAAATCATCTTCCTAAATTTTGAGTAAGGAAATGTAGGAGCAGACTCACAGAAAACTATCTATTTGTGCATTCTACCTATGAACAAATTTTTTAAAAAGGAACTCACTTTAGACTTGTCCTAATTTTAACTTAATTTCATTTTCACACTTGTGTTTGCAAACATTTCTGGAAATCTTTCTGTAACGATTGGTTTCCATCAAATTTACCAGCGAAATTAGTGTGAAGACTTTGGAATTACAGGGTCTGATTGAATCTGCATGTAGTTCGCTGCACTAATTGATTTGACTGCAGGTTAGAGTCAAGGCATTTTTGGGATATGTTGTATTGCACCCGTGGAGACATAGTCTTCGTATCAGCTGACACTTTCTGTCAGGGTCCACCACACTTACAGAATACAGTCTGACTGTGGAAAAGCAAAACATGATTTAGATGAAACACCTAAATATATTCATGCTCGTTAAAATCTAAACCCTCTAGGTGGGTCATTAGAAACAATACTTCAAAATCCAGAGTGACAAGTCAAGGAATAGTAAGTATCACTCCATTGTTAAAGCTCAATATAGCTTCCATACCATTAAAAGTGGGGGCTTTGATCTGCTAACAAAGTGACGTTTTGATTTCACTGCCTCTTCTCACAGCCTCCTCACATTGACAATTTGTAGCAAAGAGAGAACAAATCAAGCAGATAATTTGAATATTGGCTTTTGTCTTCCTTTCTGTCTGCCTTTTCTAAAGAGTAAACTGACAAGGGATGCCTTGTTTTATTCGATCTCAACAATTTCTCTTTCACTTGACATCTTTCATGAGCTCATATGGACTGTTACTCCCCTTGGATTTTATATGAGATGAAGAAATTGTAATTAAAATGAAGCAAAGTATTAGCAACCCTAAATTATTTATAGTTTCTAAAAAAACTATGATCACTGTTGCAATATCATTTAAGTAATGCTTTTAAATGGCCATGTGTTTATATTTTTAAAATAAATGATGATATATAAATTTCCTTCTGCAGAAATCTCTCCCCCCAAAAGACAGCAGTTAGTTTTTTGGATGTTATTTTTTTATAAAATATTTTTATTAGTATGTATGACCCCTTTATCATCTATGTTTAATATCATTCTGAACTTTGAATTATATTTATTAACATAAATAAATTTTTATTTATTTATTATATTAACATTATTTTAATAATATTTATTATTAAAATTAACATTTATTTATTAACATAGATAGGTATTTATGTCTTCATTTCAGTAAATGAATATTTAAATTAGTGAAACTTACACCTTTACTACTGGACATAGATGTTATTTCTGGTTTCCCTTTTAGTTTACAATACTCATACAGAGGCACATGTATATGGACTTCCTGAGATACGTGGTAATTAATAAGAGCATATCACACTGTTTATTCAGTTTTCCCAGTCCAACCTTCAACTACAACAAATTAAACAGATGTTACTCACTTTAACTGTAGTCAGAAGTTTCTGTGCTGCCTGGTCCTGAAGCTGTTCAGTCCCTAGAAAACACAGTGAGGCTTATATTAAATATAAACTCTTTGGTCTATTGTTCAGGCTTATTACTAACTACTTCTTACAACTTAAATTAACCCATAACTCTTATCTATGTTTAGCCATGTGGCTCTGTTCCTTTCTCAGTAAGTCATTCTCATCTTACTTCCTCTGCATCTGGCTGGTGACTGCGTCTCTACCTTTCTTCATCCCACAATTCCCCTAGTCTGGTTTCTCCACCAGTACTTCCTGCCTAATGGACAATCGGCATATTATTATATGAGTGATACATCTTTACAGCGTACAAGAACATTATCCCACAGCATTGAACAATCAAGAAAATACCTAAAGATGTGGTCAGGCAGGAGCAGTTGTTAAAGCCAATGATGGGCAACAACAGAGCAAAACAGCCAAGTCAAATTCTGTTTATGGTGAAAAGCAGGTTGGAAAACTTCTGAGGCATGATTTCTTTGCCTTTTTTTTTTCTCTGAATATGAATCCCTGTTACTTTTTTATATCAAAAGTGAAAAATAACAACATTGACTGGATAGTGCCTGAAGTGGAAAACAGGTGAGATAAGCCTACCTGCACAGATATCCTTTTCTTCTTTACTCTTTGATAACACATTAAGGAGAGTTTTGTACTGACCCAGTCAGTTTTGTTCAAGGTATTCAACTTGATTCATTCAGTACTTACAATTCAATAAGTATAATTTATCACATAAATAGATTTAAGGTCACTGATCAAGCGATCATCTGAATTGTTGTGGAAAAATACTTCTCAAAGTACAACACCTGCCAATGATATGAACATTAGGAGTAGAAAGAGCTTGCTGTCATATAAGAAGGCAGAATTTGACAGACCTGTTGTCAATACTATATTAAAGAAGAGGAAAACAGGGCCATTTCCTCCATAATCTGGTATGAGACATGTGCTGTGGGAACAATGGTTTTGTACTTTGTAAAGATTTGTCATTTGTATTTTAATAAAATGCTGATTAGCCAGTAGTCAGGCAGGAAATATAGGTGGAGCGACCAAGCAGGAAGTAGAGGCAGGCAACGAGAATTCTGGGAAAAGGAAATGTCAGTTTGCAGTGGTAATCCAGACAAAGAGGAAGCAAGATGAAACTACCTTGCTGATAAAAGGTAGCAAGCCATGTGGCTTACACGGACAAGAATGATAGGCTAATATAAGTTATAAGAGTTAATAAGAAGTCTGAGCTAATAGACCAACCAGTTTATAATTAATGTAGCTCTCTGTGTATTTCTTTGAGACTGCAGGACCAGGATGGACAGAAACCTCTGTCAACAGACATGGTTATCCACTCTCTCTACTTTTGCTCTGTATGTTGACTGGAGCTATAGTAAGACTAATTAGACATAAGAATATAAGTTATACCAGCAGGATAAGATTTTAAATTATTTCTACTTGCAGATGGTATTTTTCTAGAGCAAAAAGATCATACAGAATCTAATAGAAAACTCACAGATGTAATTAGTTATCACTTTCAGAAAAGTAGAATAGAAAATGCAAAAAACCTGTTAACTTTTTTTGTAGCAATAATGAATTTACAGAGAAAGAGTTAGGGTATGGAATCCAGTCACAATATGCTTATTTTTTAATTACATATTTAAAAAATCATCAGTGAAAGACTATGTAATGAAAACCTTAAAACATGGGAAAAGAAAGTGAAGAAGAAGCTAGAGGATATAAAGACCTTCAAAGGACAGGCAGGATTAATAGTGTGAAAACAGCTATATTATAAAAGTGATCAACAGATTGAATAGAATCCCCATATAAACCCAAATTCTAGTCTATATTAATTTAGGGAAAGGCAACTCTAAAATTCATGTAGAAGTCCAAAATACTTGAGCAGCCTAAACAGTACTTACCAAAAAGAGGAATTATAGAAAGATATTGCAATGTCTAATCTCAAAATACATTATAATACAAGAGTAACAAGACCAGCACAGTTCAGTAATGAAACCCATTTAGATATATTAACTATATTGTTATATATTAGAGAATCTAGAAATTAAGCGAACAGACACAGAGAAAAAACAACTTTAACCAGAGGGGCTAGAAAAAGCTGGATTTTTATGTAAACAATGACTCTAGACCCATAACTTTCACCATGACTAAAAATGAACTCAAAATGAAGCAAAACCTTGGAATGTGAAGACAATAGAGGAAAATGTGGGTATGTGTTCTTGTGTGTGTTTGTGTGTGAAGGGGTGGGATGTGTAATGATAAGAAGAGGTCATAGAGGTCATGAGTTTGACAGAAAGAAGGAGAGGTACCTGGAGAGTTTAGAGGAAGGAGGGAAGGAAAAATTATATAATTATATTATATTCTCAAAAAATAAAAGAAAAATATGGGTAAAACTCTACAAGATACAGATATACGCAGGATTTTCATCAAATGACTGCAATAGCATAAGAAAAATAAAAAAAGTTGAAGAACTGGATTACATAAAATTATAACACTTCTGTAGAGGAAAGGAGACAATCACCAGAGGAAAACTAATATTGGAACTACTCTATGACCCATTTATACCATTCCTGGTTATAAATGTGATAGAACTAAGTCAACATATAATACTGGTACACATACATCATGTTTACTCTTGCATTATTTGTAACAGTCAAAGTAAAAACCCAGCTTTGAAGCCTATAAAAAGAGAAATCAATGAGAAAATGTGATATATATCACAATGTATACATATATGTATATAAAATATATGTATGTACATATATATGCAGAATTCTATTCTACTGTAAAAGGATATGAAACCATAGCATTCTAAGGAAAATGAATGGAGCTGAAAATCACTGTGTTCAATGAGATAAGCAATAAACAAAAAATTGAACGTCAAGTTTTTTCATATGTCAAACCTCAATTTAAAATGTGTGCATATACATGCGTGTGTGCATGCATATATACATACATGTGTGTGTTTCAGTCATGATATTATAACATGGATCATGAGAAAGTAGGAAAGATCTTAAACCAGAAGGGAAGCATAAATACATGTGACAGGAAAACAATGGGAAGGAAGGGAACCAGTCAGAAGAAGGCAAGCTATAATTAGGGGAAGGCAATAAATAGGAACAAAATAAAATGGGACAAAGTATAAAGACAGATACATATGAAAATGACTTAATGAAATCAATTAGCTTCTGCTAACTTAAAAAATGTATTTAGCGCAACAGAGTAATTTTAATTATACTTCTTCTAAGAAATGTCCTCTATCACCTCACATTCTTATTTGAAAGGGAATTACATGTGTTCAAAATGGCTGCCTTGAAGCCCTACCAAAATGTGAGATTGGTCTATAATTAGCATTTTAGTATTTATTTCTAATTAAATACTCACAATAGATATGGATTATAAGTAACTATAGTAGGCAAGTCAATGAAGCCATGTTTCTTTCAAACTAAGTGAATATATATCTTAATGGCAAAAATGAGACAATAAAAACTTATGTCAAGAAGCATGTTAACAGCACATGTGCAGTTACTCCCTTTGACATGGAGAAAATATTCTTTTGTATGTGTATGACCAATTCATACAACAGAGAAACATTATGCACCTAAGTACAAGTGCTTGAACATTTAAAATGATTCGTCATAGACACTATGTATACATCTGCACATAGAATTGTGCACATGCATACACCTATCATCTACAATAGTTAATTTTGCTCATATTAAAATTATGAAATTTTCTATGTGAGTAATCAGTTTACTGTATACACAAATGACTTTAACAAATTCATCTTATGCAAAGGTGTTTAGTAAATGTTCAATATAAAAGATTAATTTCAATTTTTTTTTTTTTGCTAAGAATGTCTCAGGAGTAGCTCCTAGATTGTTAAAAGCTATAGAGAATAGATGAATAAATATCTCTTAAGCTTGTGATTGGGTGATAAATCACCACAAGTGTTGCCTATAAAAGGATTCACAATTTGGTCACAATGTGGGAGATTCTATTCCCTGGGTGAGGGTTGTAAGTTGCATTTTCTACGCAGCGTTCTCACCAGCATCGTGTCTCTGCCATATGCACACCTTCTGGAGGACCACCTGTTGTTATTTCTGGAGCAGGAACTGGGCCCACACACTCTGCTCGAAGCTTTGCATTTTTTTTCACATTCACACATTTCTTCTAGTAAGTTGTCCTCTGTGCCTAGCTGTAAGTCCCTTGTGAAGCTTATTAGTTTTAGGAACTGCACTGTAGCTCCTCGATTTCTGTTTACCACATCTACCTCATAACTAATCCATGACAGCACGTTTTTAATGTATAAAATAAAAGAAATAGATCTTATTGGCCCATTATATCTGGTCAGCTGAAAGTGTACAAAGATAGTACTTGGGGAATACATTCCACCCAAAGCAAAAAAGACTTTACAGCCAGAAAACAAACAATTTTATTGTGCTTAAATTCTGCCAATACATGTTGAACTACGTTTCACATATTTTTGGATGAGAAAAATCTAAAAGAAAATTTTCTGGCTATAAGTCCATGCTTTTGTTCCCAAGGGACTTCAGAGTACATGACACTAATTTATTCCTCCTTCAATCATGCCAATGTTTCCCAAGAGTTAGCGATTTCTTAAGCTTTCTTTGGTTCTATTTTTTATAAATTAAAAAAATAAGTTTCATTTATGTCTAATGTCTAAGAGAGGTTATAGTTCAGGTCTGAGTTAAGATATCAGAGAATGTTCTTGGCTTCCAAAGTGCTTTTAATAAATCACATATGAAATATGGTCATATTAGTGAGTTTTAGGAGTACTATAAAGGCTATCTGTACTATTACTGCTAGGAACAACCAATAGCAGAAGAGACAAGCAAAGGTAGATACAGTACATAGTTCTCAGTCCCTACTAATGATTCCTGTATGTTTCTTTGAAAAAAAAATGCAGATTCCTTGGGATTTAGACTTACAAAGTCTAGAATTTTTTCACATATACTCATATTTGATTATATGTGTTATTTGGTGTATTTCACAGAATGAATCTAAAAATAAGATCAGATAATTAGAAAGAATTTGTACATAAGTCAGAACAATGGTCACTCCAATGACATTGGTTCTGGGGACACAGGATGAAATAAAAAACAACGACAAAAAGACTACATTATTTGTTTATTGAAGAATATGATCTCAAGGAGTGTGAAAAGGAAATAGGACCTGCTATAAAGAGAATAATGGTAAACCTCACCTGACTAGTGATACAAAAAATTTATATCAGAAACTCAAAATACAGTCCAGACAAGAGATGGATTCTGAAGGAAGGTGTCTTCTGCAGGGTTTCTATTGCTGTGTTTAACACCAGCAGCATCATAACTCAAGGAAGAAAAGGTTTGAGCTTATAGTTCATAGTCCATCATCCAGGAAATTCAGGACAGAACTCAAGAAAGCAATCTGGGTGCAGGAGCTGGTGAAGAAGCCATGGAGGAATGCTGCTTACTGCATTGCTCCCCAAACTGGCTCAGCCTGCTTTCTCTTACATCACCCAGGACGACCTGCCCACATGTGGTATCTCACCCACAGTGCCTTGGACTTTTTTATATCATTCACCAATCAAGAAAGTGCTCTACAGACTTACCTAGAAGCCAATTCTATGAAAAAAAATGTGCTAAATTAAAATTCATCTTTCCAGAAAGACCCCGCTTGAGTCAAGCAGATATAAAAGTTTACCAGCACATGGGAGATGCACCAAGAAGAGCTAGAATATGAACTACAGAATAACGCCATCACGGTACAGATGGTATTTTGAGACTCAGCCTCAGAGCTACAAGCGAAGTGGTGGTAGGACCTCAATCCCAATGACAAGGTTTAAAATGAGGTACTTGGTTAATTTCCGTCATGACGGACGGCAGTAATAGTCACTTTCAGGATGAAAGACCCGGTGAAAGTGCTGCAAAATTCAAGGGTGAGACTGATTGTCAATTGCGTATGGAATTTTTAAATGATGAGAGCAGAATTCTTTCTGTGTGTAAAGTGGGCTCTGTGAACAGAGTCCTTTGAGTCTCACCCTGAGGGTAGGACACAATAGTTTATACCATAAAATGGGCTCTCTGAAAGCTCAAATATTTTCCACATAGATTTAATGTGTAAGAAAATGATGTCACAATGAGTAAACTATGAAATTATAATTTGAATAAAATACGATTATTTTTTCTCATATCTGAACTCTTTCCACTATCTACTTTATCTGTGTTCCATCTTGATGTGTAACCTTCAGAGGCGGGTCAGTTAATTGGCTCCTATCCAGAAGACCATAAGTCAAGATCTACTTCTCAACATAATAGTCACCTATGGAGTTTAACAAAAAGGAATTAAGAGAAACAAACATAAAGAGTTTTAAACTGTATATTTTAGCCAAAATAATTTACTTACAGAGATATACGGTAAAGCAAATTATATTCGTTGTGATTTGGATAGAGAGAAATATATCCATTTATTTAATGGTTCCTGCTATTAATTGAAACTAATAGAGAAACTACCAGTAAGAGATCAAGATAATGTACAAAAATTATAAGTAGTTCTCCAAGGAAATTTTATAAATGAGAAAGGTATTTTCATTTCAGAATTTTAAAAAGTAGATGGCTTAAGCTAACAGGTTGAATCAGACTAAATCCATGTAGAAGAGGGAATTTAGAAGCACGATCATTGCTAAGTGAAAGTCATGAAATCCCCCTGAATCCTCAGTGTAAATCCTGGGTTGGCACCATGTCCAGATAACATGTAATATGTTCTACCCTCTACAGCATCTCATATGCAAATGTACACACACACACATATGCACGCACGCACGCACGCACTGTGCACACAGACGTTAAAAATTCTGAGTGAACAATTAATTGACGAAACTAAAGACTGAAGTGTTAGCTGCAGGAATACTGCACTGGTGTGGGAACTGCTTCACTTTGAATTTTTAGAGGTCTCCTACAAATCCTCAAATGGAACTCAGGTGACCTTAAAGAAGGTTAAAGAAGGTTATGTTATAGAGCCACAGAGGCAGCACGTGTGGGTACCCAAATACTTTCAAGGCTGTGCTTGTATTCTTTATAAATGTTTTATTTGTTATTATTGTTTATGTGTACGGATGAAGTATTTGTGCAGTATGCAACCCACAGGGCTCATGTAACATGAGAGGACAGCTTTGTGAATTTGGTTCTCTTCAACCTTACCTTTATGTGGTTAAGGGAACAGAACTCAGTTCACGAGACTTGTGCAGTGAGCACCTTCACTCACTAAGCCATATCAGTAGCCATGGTTTATCTTAAGTTTGTAATCTAATGGTGCACATTTGGGGGTAGGTGAGGAGAAACAATTTAAGTGCTCCTTAACAAATGCTTATCAACTGGTGACTCTTCACCATAACTTGGTGTGTGTCTTTATCTCTGATATCAAATAAGAGACATGCACTTATTCACACATTTCTCATTCGGTTAATGAGACCAGTCTGGAGAGACAGCATAGTAACACTTAGCAAATGGTAGGTTAGACAACAACTGCAATAGAGCATCCAGTGAGGACAACTAATTCGTTCAGATGTGGAGGAGGAGGCAAGAGTCAACCAGAATAGGCTTGCAAAGCAGGCACAGTTACAACTGAGGAAACCTCAAAACTTCCTAGAACTCAGTCAATAAGGTTCCCTTTTAGGACTGATAATATGTGAATACCTATTTGTTGTTCACCTGGATTGTCCGGTGAAAACAGAGTAGTATCTAGTACTCTGACCTTAAGGGTTCAGTGCTAAATGACTTGGACTTTCTTACCTAAGATTATAGGATTTATATCTCCTTATGTCTCTTTGAAGATAATTATGTGAACATTTTGTGTATGTATTTCAGTAGAATGCAAAACACTCCTTTGTAAAAATTTTTTATTTAAAAGATTTTGTCCAATTTACATACCAAAAACAGTTCCCCACTCCTTGCTTCCTCCTGCTCCTGTCCCCACCTTCTCCTGACTCAACCCCCATCCACTCCTCAGAAAGGGTAAGGTCTCCCATGGGGAGCCAACAAAGTCTGGCATATCAAGTTGAGGTAGGACAAAGCCCCTTGCCCCTGTATAAAGGATGAGCAAGGCATTCATCCATAGGAAAAGGGCACAAAAAAGCCAGTTCATGCACTGCAGACAAATCCTAGTCCCACTGCCTGTCACCCCACAGACTGCCCAAGCCACAGAACTGTCAGCCACATTCAGGGGGCCTAGTTCTGTCCTATGCAGCCTCCCCAGCTTTTAGTCCAGAGTCGGTGAGCTCACACTAGCTCCTTTCTTTGTGGGTTTCCCCATCATGATTTTGACCTCTTTGCTCATATAATCCCTCCTCCCTCTTTACTGGACTCTGGGAACTCAGCCCAGTACATAACTGTGGATCTGCATCTGCTTCTATCAGTTACTGGATGAAGGTTCTATGATGACAATTATGGTAGTCATCAATCTGATTACAGGGGAAGGCCAGTTCAGGCATCCTCTCCACTAATGCTAGTAGTCTTAGCTGGGGTCATCCTGTAGATTTCTGGGAATTTCTTTAGCATCAGATTACTAACCCAGTAATGACTCCCACTATCAAGATATCTCTTTCCTTAATATCTCTATCTCTCTCTCTCTGTCTGTCCATACCCCATCTCAACCATCCCATTCCCTTATTATTTTCTCCCCCCCACCTTCAGTCCTACCTCCTGTCTTCTATACACTCCCAGTTTACTCAGGTTATCTTATCTATTTCCCCTTCCCATACCTGTCCCTTTTAGGGTCCTCCTTGCCATCTAGCTTCTCAGGGTTTGTATTGTAGCCTGATTACTCTTTTTTTATATCTAATATCCACTTATGAGTGAGTACATAGTGCCTTTCCGGGTCTGGGTTACCACATTCAAGATAGTTTTTTTCTAGTTCCATCCATTTGCCTACAAATTTCAAGATTTTATTTTATTTTTTTAACCACTCAGTAGCATTCCATTGTATCAATGTGCCACATTTTCTTTATCCATTCTTCAATTGAGGGGCATCTAGGTTGTTTCCAGGTTCTGGCTATTATGAATAATGCTACTATAAACACAGTTGAGCAAATGTCCCAGAAGTATGATTGTGCATACTTTGGGTGTTTGACCAAGAATGATATTGCTGGGTTTTAAGGTAGATTGATTCCCAAGTTTCTGAGGAACCATCATACTGATTTACAAAGTGATTGTACAAGTTTGTTCTTCCAACAGCAGTGGAAGAGTACGTTCCCCTTACTCCACTTCCTCTCCAGAATAAACTGTCATCAGGGTCTTAGTCATTCTGACAGGTGCAAGATGATATTTCAGAAACATTTTGATTTGCATTTCCCTGATGGCTAATGATGTTAAGCAATTCCTTAAGTGTCTTTCAGCCATTTGAGATTCTTCTGTTGAGAATTATAGGTTTAGATAAGTATCTTATTTTTAAATTGGATTATTTGGTATTTTGATGTCTAGTTACTTGAATTCTTTATATATTTTGGAAATTAAGCTTCTGTCAGATATGGGGTTGATGAAAATCTTTTCTCATTCTGTAGGCTGCCATTTTGTCTTATTTACCATGCCCTTTGCCTTACAGAAGTTTCTCAGTTATAGGAGATCCCATTTATTAATTTGCATTGAAAGTTACTTCCCACTTTCTCTTCTATCATGTTCAGTGTAACCCAATAAATGTTCAGGTCTTTGATCCACTTGGATTTGGATATTGTGCTTGATGATAGATATGAATCTATTTGCATTCTTCTATATGTCAACATCCAGTTATTCTAGCACCATTTGTTGAATATACTTTACTTTTTCCATTGTACAATTTTGGCTTCTTTGTCAAAAATCAAGTGTTCATAAGTGTGTGGATTTATATCAGGATCTTCGAATCAATTCCATTGATCCATGTGTCTGTTTTTATGCCATGTCCATACTGTTTTTGTTGCTATAGCTCCATATAATAGTCTGAAGTCAGGCATGAAGATGTTTCCAGATGTTCCTTTATTGTTCAGGATTGTTTTGGCTAACATGTTTCTTTTCCCATATGAAGTTGAATATTATTTTTTGAGCTCTGTGAAGAATTGTGATGGGATTTTGATGGGGACTGACATTGAATCTGTAGGTTCCTTTTGGCAAGATCTATTTTTACTATGTTGATCCTACCTATCCAAGAGCATTAGAGATCTTTCTATTTTCTGACATCATTTTTAATTTCTTTCTTCAGAGTTGCCCCAAGATATTTTATGTTATTTGTGGCTATTGTAAATGGCAATGTTTCCCTGATTTTTTTTTTGGTTTTTAGAGACAGGGTTTCCCTGTAGTTTCTAAAGCCTGTCCTGGACCTAGCTCTTGTAGACCAGGCTGGCCTCGAACTCAGAGATCTGCCTGCCTCTGCCTCCCGAGTGCTGGGATTAAAGGCGTGCGCCACCGCCGCCTGGCTTCCCTGATTTCTTTTTTAGCCAGTTTATTATCTGTATTTAGGAGGGCTACAGATTCTCTGGTGTTCCTTGGTCTGTTGTTAAATCCCCTGTTTCATTTCTGATTTTGTTAATTTGGATAGTAACTCTCTGCTTTATGGCTAGGTTGGATAAGGATTGTTCTCAAAGAACCAATGATTCTTTGTATTGTTCTCTTTGTTTCTATTATATGGATTTCAGCCTTCAGTTTGATTATTTCCTGGTATCTAATCCTCCTGGGTAAGTTTGCTTCTTTTTCTTCTAGAGTTTTCAGGTGTGCTGTTAAGTCGCTTGTGTAGGATTTCTCCAATTTTTCTCCGACATAATTCTTTTAGGCCTGCTTTTTAATATTATTTTACCTTTTACTTTTTCAGCTCTTAATAGTATTTCTTTATTCAGTATTTTTAGTATTAAGGGCACTTTTACTTTTTTTGTTCCAGTCTATTTGGTGTTCTGCTATTCTGTATGCTTCTTAGGCATGTTCTTCTTTAGGATGGGAAAGTTTTCCTCTATGATTTTGATGAATATATTTTCTGTGCTTTGAACTTCTTTTTCTATACCTATTATTCTCAGGTTTGGACTTTTCATGGTATCCCAGATTTCCTGAATGTTTTGTGTTAAGAATTTGTTGGATGTTTCATTTTCTTTGACCAATGAATCTATTCCCTCTATTGTATCTTCAATGTCTTAAATTCTATCTTCCATTTCTTCTATTCTTTTTGTTATACTTGCATCTGTGATTCCTGCTCATTTACCCAGATTTTTTTATTTCTAGAATTCTCAAGCTTGTGTTTTCTTTATTGCCTCTATTTCAATTTTCAATTCTTGAACTGTTTCCTTTATCTGTTTGATTACTTTTTTCTTGCCTTTCCTGACTTTCTTTAAGGAACTTATTAATTTCTCCCAATTTGTTGTCTTTTCCTCCATTTGTTTAAGGGAATTTTTCATTTCCTCATTTCCTCCTTAAGTGCTTCTATATCATCTTCATCTAGTTATTTTAAGATCTTTTTTTTTCCTGCTTCATCTATGTGAAAATTTAGGTCTTGCTCCTGTAGAACCACTGGGTTCTGTTGGTGCCATATCCCTCTTTATGCTGTTGAATGTGTTCTTACAATGCCTTCTACCCATCTGGGTTTGGGGTAATTATATGTACACAGGCCTTGATTCTTCTTTCAAATGGAGCAGGCAGTTTCTGTGCCTCAGGGTTCTGATTTCCCTCCAATTGGTTCAGGTGGAGCCTGTGGCTTTGCGTGGCCTCTGATGCCGTGGGGCTGAGAGTGGCATGAGCTAGTTGAGGAGTCTTTTCTGTTGACTGGTTGTTGGGGTTCTTCCTCCAATTTGTACAGGTGGGGGCTAGACTGTCTCCAGGTCTCTCTGATGTGGCTGGGGACGGTGGGGGAAACAGCATCTTTCTCTTATCAGTGCATGTGTGTGGTGATATCTTGTTTGTACAAATAAAGTTTGCCCGAAGATCAGAGGGTGGAGTTAGATACCAGCTAACAATAGAGGTCTGAGATCTGTACAGACAGACAGGAAGCAATATTGTTGGGCAGAGAGGAAGTGATAAGACAGGAAGAGACAGAAACTCAGTCTCCTTTCAGCTGGGAAGTTGAGTAGTTATGGTGGTTTTGGGTTTACTCCTTTATCTCTCTGATCTCCTAACAGTTTCCCTAATATCTGACCCTGAGCTTTTGTTAAAGACCTATTTTATCTAAGACCTATTAGAACTCATGCTGCACAGGTGGGGGACTCTGCATCTGGGATGCTCCGATGCATTTCCTCCTCCAGTCAGTGCAGGTGGGGGCTGAAGCGCTTTTCCTAATCAATAGACAAATTATCCTATCAACCATATCCCAGTGTGGTAAGAATGTAAAGCTTATCCATACTATTTGGAATTAATACATATTTGATCATTATTTAATGGAATACAGAGTAAATTAGCATTTCATAAATGTAAAGGTTCCACTGAAGCATTCAAATGTCTCAATTTTACCAGCTTATTAGTGTAACGTTCTTTTAAGTGAAATGCAGCCTTTAATGTAAATGAAATTGAGCCTGTATTGATCTTTCATCAAATTTTCACTGCAGTGATGTATTTTATGAGGGTCTCGGTGCACAATTAATTATGTATTGTTGCATGAGATGACACTTTCTTTGTGCCAGACCCTACTCACACTCAGTGAGTGCCATCTCACGTGGTCTTGGCAGTGGTCCTCAGGGAGTTATGTCATTTGTCTTCAACCTTCCGGTGAAGACAAGAAAGCATAATGAACTCAGGCCACTTACCTGTTGCTAATGTAGCGAGTGAGTGTCCTGGGCTTCGAGGTCAGGCCATCTGTCTACAGAGACCATTCTCTTAAGGAGTGCCTTACAGTTTCTGCTCTCACAGAGAACTGCAACATCTGCAGGAGGGAACCACACCAGAAGAAAAAAATAAAGCAGCAAGCTCCAGCGGGGCACCCATTCAAACAGAAGTCTCAATGTAAATATATTGTTCAAATAAAATGTTTCTAATATACTAATAAAAATTTCTAAAATGTAACGATAATGTGAATTTTTTTTAAATCGGTTGAATGTTATTCTGAGATTTAAAAAAAATTGCATGTGGCTTTCTACAAATTATCTTTTTTTCCTTTCCTTCTGATTCTCCTGTGAGAACAAAAGAAAAATAAAGCTCTAATTCAGAGTCACGTTGTTAATGGCAATTATCATTTCTCACTGAAAGTTACAGTTTCAAGTGGAAGCAAATGAAGACAATCATATGTCACATGACAATGATTTTTAAATCTCTAAGTGCAGTGTACAATGAAAGCAATATTCAGAGCAACTAGAAAGGGCTGTATACTATATAGTTTTAATAGAAATTGATACAAGCCCTTAGAAAACTGCCTTAGTTTATTTTCATATTCAGTCAATCGATAAATGTCATTTCTCAAAATTACTTATGTGATTAAATATTCAATCTGACAAATATGCCATGAGAAATATCTTTGCAAAAGAATAAAGCTGTAAAACCCCAGACCATGGTAGACAGACAGCTATACAAAACATTAATATTGGTTTTTATACCAGCTTAGCATAAACCTACAATGTGATCATACATTTCTAAAACAGTTACTTCTAGAGTAAGCTTTTTGTTTTTCAGAGCCCTACAGTCCCTGCAATTATCCAGTGGAGAAATTAAGCTCCAAAAATTAATTTTACAAGGCAAAAATGGTCAATATTTTTACAGGAGTGAAAGATAAACATGAAGGTTATTCCACTCAGCCCAGGTCTGGCTGGTGCCCTCAGCTATGCATGGATGTCAAAGTGAAGGATTCAATCAAGCACTAGATTTAGGTTTATAGAAGTTATATCAGAAACTCCTGGACTGAAAATTTTGAGATTAGAAATCCTCAAGAGTATAACAAATTCATCCTCATATTCTTCCTTTCCTCCACAAAAATACAAAGATATGTACGAATTCCCAAAGGAGTTACTCTATGTGATGAATGTTTAATTCTCTTTGAAATTCATATATTGAAGCCCCAAGCCCAATACAACACTTGGAATGGGAACATTGGAAGGCACAATAGTGGAATGTTTAACGTGTTCTTCCAGAAGCTCATAGAGAAGCCCAGCTTCAGTGGAGAGATATCACCTTTGGAAAATTGGTTAAGCATCGAATGATTCAACCTCACAACATGGGGTAACAATCCTATTAAAAAGCTCTAAATTAGTCTGTCCTTTTATCTCTTTCACCAAAAAGGACCACAGTGTTGGGGACATCTGGAAGTTGGAAGTTGGAGCATAAGTTATCATCATGACAGAAGAAATCTCACCAACTCAATGACATCTTGGACCTTGCAGTTTCTCATAAAATAAATGTCTGATATTAATGATGACATAGGTCTGAGTATTTATTTTAAATTACCAGAAACAAACTAGCACAAAAGGTAATTAGGGTTAAAAAAGGTGACTTGGTCACTGTCCTTTCAGAAAGGAGCTGAGAAGACCAGGAATGGCTCAGTCAGTAAAGTACTGCCATGCAATCAAAGAGAGCTTGAGTATAATTCACAGTGACTCGTCAACAGCCACTCAAGATGTGGAGGCAGGGGGATTGTCATGTTCTCTGGCCCATCAGTCTAGCCAAAGTGGTGAGTTCAGGTTTGGTGAAAGACTGTCTCAAAACACAAGATGCAAAGAAACTGAGGAAGATGCTGAATACATAGCTTCAGTCTACTGCACATGCACATGCATGAACATACACATATGTGAACCTGCACACATGTGAACACATGCATTTAAACATGTAAGCACACATATGCAGATATACACAGAAACAGAAGATGATAAGAACAGACCATGCTTTTCAATCCAGGTAAGGACAGAAGAAAGCTATATTTTCAACCAAGAAATGCTCTGCCACCCATCCATTGATCAATTGCCCCATCACACTCTGATATCCTGTTTTTCAGTCTCCAGAACAGTGAGAAATAAATGAATACAGTCGGAGCTACTTGACCTGTGGGATTTTTTTTTTTTTTTTGAGAACACACTTAGTGAGAATTACTTCTTTCAATTAACTCCTTACTTTTGAAATACGGTCTTTCTGTGTGGACAGGCTGGCCTCAAACTTGCATCATTTTAACATTTATCACATTTTTTTTTTTTCTAGTTAGACATGCTGGTTGGTTTATTACATTGGTGATTTCATTCTATCTTCAACATAAGAACAACATTTAAGAAATGGGTTTTTGACAAAGAAATCGAAGCTGATAGGATAAAACCTTTTCTAGCATAGAGTGGACATATCTGAAGGTATAGTCAAGAAATCATGTTCTTTTTTTTTTTTTTTTTTTTTTTTTCGAGACAGGGTTTCTCTGTAGCTTTTATAGTGCCACAGACAGACTGACATCTGGAAATTATAAGAATTGTGCCAAAAAGGCGGATCTCTGTGAGTTCGAGACCAGCCTGGTCTACAAGAGCTAGTCACATTTTTTTTTAAAAAATTGTCTTCTAATAGTGTCTCATTCAGAGGAACTAACAGGTAAGACTTTCCTATGTAGAATTCTGGAGAGACTTGGTTTGATCGTGACCATTGAGGAGAACTGGACCAGACGGCAGAGAAAAGGATGGGGAAGCAGGCAGTGAAGAAAGTGAGAGTCAGTGTGGCTTTTGTATTATGAATGAGAAATATTCTAATTTAAATGTGCTTTTCTCCTAAATAAATCTCTGGTGGCAAAAAATAGAAAAGAAAGAAAGAAGGAAGGGAGGTAGAGAAGGAGAGACAGAGAGAGAGAGAGAGAGAAAGAGGGAGAGAGAGAGAGAGAGAGAGAGAGAGAGAGAGAGAGAGAGAGAGAGAGAACAACCATAATGTGAAAGAGGTGGCCACCATGTTTGCATTCCCAGTACTTTATGATGATTCCAAAGTTGACCAAACAGAGGAAAAATGAAGAATAAATGTGAAATTTCATTTTAATGTACCTTCTAATGAAGTGCGTTGCATGGATACATTAAAAATCACTTTTATTAATAAAAGAAAATTCTTAAAAATTAATCCCCTGAAAACCATTAATTAAAAAACATCCATAGTTCATAACAAACTTTGTCCTCTATTGCATCTTTGGAAACTGATCCTGGTTCCGTTCAAGGTTGGGTATACTGGTATACTGCAGTACACTAGGTATTGGTTGTTAGTCAGTGAGCCTCCACTTGCCCCAAAACATTACAACCTGTTGACAAAGTCTTTGATTTCTGACCTGAACTACACCATAAGATGAAAACATCAAACCCTTGGGGTCCTGATCATAGAGCATTGAATCTGGAACTGAGCTGAAAATTTTCTCCCTGTGGTCTAATTTTCATGGTGCCATACGGATTCTTTTGCAGGAGAAAAGTCATTACCAGCCCTTCCCAGCTATGGACCATAACAGCTACAAATGACTGCCTGTTTGGAATGGTATGCCTATTGTTGCAATAGTGGCATGATTATTGTGAAGTTTACTAATGCACGTTCTGGTTGAATTTGAAGCTTGCTCCATCTGAGAGAACTTATAACTAAAATCTTGGTCAAGAATCTGTGACTGTGGAAGTTGTAAATCTACTGCTGTTTTGGTTAGTAAACTTTTATCATAAGGCTTTCTAAATACATATGTTTATATCCATAGGCTAGTGCTGCTCTCAGCCTTTATCAGAGAAGTTTCTCTTGTAGCAGTCAATGGTTAATTCAAAGACTCACAACTGGTCACGGTGCAGAGACCAGATGACAGTTCAATATTCAGCCCCTACATCATTTCTTCCAAACCTCATGGAGCATCACAGAAATGGCATGACTTGGAAAAATGAAATAACCAGAGGTTGTGGAAGAGTGCCATGAGAACAGTGTCTTTGGAATACTGCATGGTTATGATGTTCATAAATGCACCACATCTGTGTTTACCTGCATGAACCCTGAGCAAGACTAGGACCATCACCATTCCACCATGCATGCGAGAGGGACTCGCTAAGCCCCAACCCTCATTGAAGAACTATTGGCACTTAAGGATTCCTCAGCAAAAGGTATCGTGTTCTTCAGTGATGTAATCATTGATAGCTTTGCCTTGTTTCGGTAGGCAATACTACCTTTTCATGAAAGCAACCATAATTAAACTCAGTGATTCACACATAAAAATGACATCAAAGCAGGAGAAGACTTGTTGGGAAGGAGGGCTTCAACAAGACGGGGGGTGTGTGTATGGGACTGTAATGAAAGTTGAAAAGTGATGAAAATTCAGTATATATACTTATGTGTGTGTATAAAATGATCAAAGAATAATCACAAAGTATAATGTGTATTTAGACAATAAAAAACTGGATCACTATTATTCCCCTTATGTTCTGAGAAACAAATATGTTAAAACAGTTTGACAGATATTTAATAATATAGCGCTTCTAATTATTTTAGACACATTTTATGAGGTGAAAAACTTTTCATCTTATAGAGTTTTTTTTGACAAAATGACACTATTTCTAATTTTCTTTTCATGTATCACTTGCCAATAACAAATGCTTTGCGAAAGATACAAAAATCGTACAAGGACAAATATAACTTACCTAAAAATTGAGAGCATCATTAAGATGGAATAGTTATTGATCTCATATTTCACAGAGTCTCATATTTTAAGTACAGAATGCTATAAAATGATCTCATTAGAATCTTTAATAAAACAAATTTGGTGCCATAATATAGCACAGTCTAAATTTTAATGTTTTCCTCAATTCCAAGATTTTTGAGATGAGAAATGACTGAATAGATATATAAAAGCTCCAGCTGTCTTATGCACCATCTAGCCTGAGTAAAATCATGGTATGGCAAAGCACATACATATGCCATGTATCATATCATGGAGACGGTCTTTATGGCTACTAGAAATATTACTTTATCTGCTATGTTACTGCAGTTATTTACCTAAGTTATTAATTGCTTATATATCTTGTGTTACTTTTCAAGGTTGTATCAAAATATCTAATAAAATTAACCTACTAGAAGAACCCTTCAGTTAAGCCCACAGCTTCAGAGACTTTGGTCTACTGCAGGGCCGGTGCCAGTACTCAGGGATTTATGGAAAATAAAATATCACAACAGGAAACTTAAGATAGAATGAATCCGCTCATGTTATGTTGTCTGTTACACAAAGAAGCAACGACAAAGGACTGGTCCTTGATATCGCCTCTGTGGACACATCCCCGTTGATGCCACCTCCATCTGCTTGGTATTAACTAAATAGAAAGTCTATTGAATTAATTTGAAAAAATTTGTGCAGTTAATATATTCACAATGATAGCTCTCATTCTCGGGGTGCTTACTATATGGCGGTGGCACATGTGTTTGGTTGCATGGATTACTGGGTTCTTTTCCTCACAGTAATGTAATCTTACAGTATGCATATTGTTGTAATATATTCAACAATCCTATGAAGACGATGCAGTTAAGAACTGGGAAGAGGGCTTGCTGGACCAGCATGAGGACATTAGTTCACATCCCCAGCATCCAAATAAAGGCCACACATAAACTGGGTGTCTGAAGCCCCAGTGCTAGAGAGGAAGGAAGAAACGGACTATAGGATCCTTGTAGCTCCTAAACTGGACATGCTTCTAGAAAAGTAGGTTTCATTGAGAACAATTTCTCAAAAAACAAACTTAAGAAGTGATTGAGAAAGACATACTAACCTCAGCTTCTGGCCTCTATATACGCAATGAACTGACGTACATGTGCATACATGCATATCACTCACCCACATACAATATTCCTTTTCTGATCTTGCAGTACTGGAATCTGAACCAAAGCTTTTGTTTTTCATACCAGGGAATTAATGAATTATGGTGTTCAGGAGGCTGGCATGCATAGCCCCCAACATTCATAGCTGTGCTTCTGATCAGTCATGGAAATTTTATAAAAATGTTCTAAACTCCAGCATCCTCAGATTCTTGTGCCTCAGTTTTCCATCTGAAAGTTAGGAAGAGTACAAAATACCTATTCATGAGTTGTGCTGAGTTACAGTGCCTTATTACGCTCGAGCAGTTAAAATCCTCTCCCACTTGGTAGTAAGTACTGCCGGAGTGTTAGCATTTGTATGATCATAGATCACTTTCATTGGATACTACACATTTAGCATTGTAAATTTTTATTGCCTAATTTGCCCACCTTGCTTTCAGTGCCAGAATGCATTGCAAACCTGCTCTTTGGTTTCGCTTGCAGCTACACTGGCAGTGTTTACAGGAGCCCTAATCATTTTCCCTTGAGATAAAATCCCTTTAATTCAAAGCTCGGGTCAAAACTGAGCAAGACCCTGCAGGTGTAACTTAGTGCTACCTAAATAGAACGGATGAATAGAGGAGGCGCCTGGGTATTTCTAGGCGGAAACAGAATCAAATAAGTGAGTGACCGCGGGCATCGTATGTCGTACTATTACAAGAGCAATTTGTTAGTCTACTAAACATGGTAGAATATTGGGTTTTAAGCAAACAAAGGAAATAATGAAGTAACATCAACTAATTCTCTGCAAGCACTGCATGTATTGGGTTTAACACAGATTTAAATAATAGGATGCCAAGGAGGAAGGGGACATAGAGCTACATTTCAATGACACTGAATAGTAGCTCTGTTTAAGGAAGGTTATTTTATCTTTTAATGGTGCCAGGTGTAAGATACAAGGCAAGAATTCCTGAAGGACATCTCGAGAAACAATGGCCAGTCTCAAACAGAGAAATCTCTTGAACACCAGAAATAACCAGAATGATTTGTTGCTTTTAATATACAATATCCATTTGTTAGCTACGAGAAAGAATCAGTCCCTCTCCTAATTAGTGCAATAGCTTCCACTAATCGTGATCTGTCACACCCTACAATTTGCTCTTAATATCAAATAAAATATTAAAATGTGTGACTTTTATACCATCAGCCTTAAAAAAATCTCAGTAAGTTATTTTAATCAATATACTTGTTTTAAGTAAAAGCCATTTACTCTCCTGACTTGTACATTAACCTTCCATTAAGTATTGGTGAAAAAGTTAAATGTACCTTAGTCAATAATGCTAATGCAGGAGCTGTTGTATTACCTATGGAGAAATGCGTATTCATATTATGTTAAAGTGGCTGTTCTTAACGATTAGCCATTATGTGTCAGGAAACTGATAATAAATTTGAAATATTCCACAAGACAATGAATTATAATGTTGAAACTAAGTTCTCTGTACTGTAATAATTTTGAAATGAGGTCATCTGCTTCTTCTGGTCAGTACCTTTTAAGGCAATGATATTGAAGTGATGAAGACACCCTTGGTGACACTTGAACTTCACCTTGCAGTCTCACATCGTGGTGGGTAATAAATGGGTCTGCTAATTGAAACAGAGGCGCGCGCGTCTACCGTGCAGCGGTGGTTTTACCGGCACCCCTTTAAGTAATGTGCCCAGTCTCTAAGCTGCTTATGCTAACGCGGAAATTCTTCTGCTTGAAAACCATGATAGAGATTTTTGCTTATCCGATGATCATGAAATGATACCCCTTTTGAATTCCTTACTTCTGAACATCGGCATATGCCCTCAAGACTCTGCAGATAGTCTCCTGATTGACATCTTACTGTAAAGTAAAATTAGGGAAGTGGATTCTAATGGACTTGTAAAATATCGCATATGTGTTTACTCTTCACTGAAAAAAAAGCTCAATATGCAAACAAAGAGGTGCTTCCAAGTTAAGCAAGAAAACTAGCCAGTTTCTAAATAGCTTTTCTAGGTATCTCCATCCATTGCTGCAAAATGTTGATATTCATTTCTCCTCAGGCCTTAGTACCCACAAATATTCCTTTATGTTTTCAGGACTAACCATGACAAATACAGATGGAGAAATATATTTGAGTGTTAGGAACTTGTTATCAGTCACTTAAATTAAATTAATGACTGTTTTTGTATTTTCCAAGTGTGTGTACACTTACCCTATTAAAAAGGAAGCTAAAATTTTACATATACAAATATATACATGTGTATGGCACATATATGTATATATTTTCCGCATAGATTTTAGTCTCTAGAGAAAGTCTATATATGCTAAATATTCATGAAAATTTAACTTTCTCATGAATCCTTCTTTTTAGCATAATTAAAAATGAAACAGAAATGAATGCCTAACCTGAAAGTTAATAAAATGTTTTAATACACATGGCGTCAATTCCTTCCTAACAGGTTAAAACTGATTTTTCCTGATGCTGATGTTAACAGAATGGTGGTCTGATTCAGCACATCAAATCCCAAGAGTCTCATTTTGTAAGGAAAAGTAGGATTCCATGAATCTCATATCATCAGTTAAATAAGATACTTATTTGTTATATGTTATAATAAACTTAATCTCACCATTCACATAAATTATGAACTTTAGACAGAGCAATATATTTTTGTAAGCCCAGCACTCAGGAGACTAAAGCAGGAGGATTGCTTCAAGCTTGGGTCTAGATCTGAGTTAAATGCAATGTGCCAGGCTGCACAGAATTATATAGGAAGACCTTGTTACACACACACACACACACACACACACACACACACAAGTTTGTATTACATCATTTTATGAAATATGTATGAATGAACAAAGAAAATAGACAAGGATATCATCGTTTATAACCATTGCTATGTAAATTTTCTTCAATTTCAAGCAATCATATGTCACTTTCTTTTAATTGTTCTCATCAATAAAACTGCTTTGAGAGATGTAAAGTTTCATACAAGGAAATATTGTAATCTTCAAAAATGAAATGAGATCATGCGGAGAGAAGGAGAAGGGCAGAAGTAGCTTAAGAGGCAGAGATGATAAAACTGTTGTAGAACCGTGTCCTCTGGACAGAGACTTTACACTCACGAATCCACTGTTGCAGTCACTGCCTGCACAATATTTACACAAGATCAAACTAGTCAATGGTCCATCCTGGATACAGAAGGGGACCATGAGATCCAACCCCTCATTGAGTGACAGTCAGTTTCATCTTTGTTTTTGTTTTCTGAAATGTAGCCCATGGTAAGACTGCTCATGCTCCACTGACTGGCCCTACAACCATGACTATACAGACAGTACTAATCGGATTAATTGAGTTACTAGGAAAGGAAAAATATACGAAGCTGGAAAGAGGACTATGGAAGGGCCTAGGAAAGGTTGGAGGGGGAGTAGACACTGGATATTATCTCAGAAAATGATATGCATGCACATATGAAACTATCAAAGAATCATTTTGAAGAAATTGAGAATATTTACTTAAATAGCCTCAAATATAGAAAATCTCCATGCCAGCATAATTCACCATGTCTATAACATCATTTTGGTTGGCTTTCTGTAAACTGGGTTTATAACACTGAAAAGCTATAGACCTACATAAGGACGATTGTATACATCTATACTCTTTCCACTATCAATTTTTGAGAATGTACAGAGACTGGACAAAAACATAACTACAAACTTATATTTATTTTCTGTGTGAAAATTTTACCCTATTTTGAGATTAAAAATCACAGGGAGACCAGGCAGTACTCAAACTCACAATGTCCCTTTGTCTCCTAAATCCTGATGACAAGAATGAAGCATCACACCCGTATACAATTATTCTCTTGTTACCATGGTAATATGTGTCTTCAAAAGATTGTCCTTAAATAACATTTGCAAAATTCTATTGTGGGGAAGAGGGGTTTATTTTGTTACATTGCTTTCTATACTTCAGAGTACAATCCTTTACTGAGTTGTGACCATAAGCTAAAACAAAATTCTCCCAACCTTAAATATTTTCGCATTTACCTACTTTGATGGGGAGCTGGTATGCAAGCGTCAGTTCACATGTATGAAAATGAACGGGGAACTTGCAACTTAGAAACACATAAACTCATTTTCAGCGAAGAGCTACATGGAAATATTGGGTATTCTGGATCATGCTACCCAAAACACGCATCCACCAAAAGGTCTTTAGAATGGAGTGCCAGAAAATTCCTCTTCCACAATGTCTTACTTGTCTTCTAATCACGTTGTGGTAGAAACCATGGTTTCAGTCCTGCCAGACATGGGTGGTGACCTGATATATGGGTGTGAGATAGACCAGAGATCTGTGCTTTATTTCTTTCCTATTGAATTTAAAAGATATAATGGACGTAAATCCTTTAAAACTCTTCTGGCAGAAGCAGCCTTCCATACTGGAAGGAGCTGTATATCATGAAGTTTAACTGCAGAAGCTCTGCTGCCAGACCGCCTGGGTGTGAATCCCTCCTTTGCCACATGTCCTTGCTCTGTTCTGAGTTAAGTGTGCAACCTCTTTGTGTCTGTGGGGTTTTTCATCTGTGAAGTAACGAGGGTGATCAGGTGACTTCACAGAATTGATGGAAGATGACAACATAACAATTCCTGATGAGTATTCAGAGCAGAGCTGTTAACAAGGTTTTGGTAAACTGTTATTAGTGTGTTATAATTACCAATACATACAGCACTTAATAAATATTAGCCTCTTTTCTCTCACTTTCCTATTCTGCTTACTTCAAAGAGGACTCATTTTTATTAGATTTTTGTCTTTTTTCTATTTTGTAATGTACTTGATGTTATTTTTTCCCCTCATTTACTCTACTGGTGTCTTATCATTGTTGATAATATATTATTGTTGTGTTTAATATTTGAAAAAAATATTCAAACCCTCCTTTTGTTTAAAAGAAACCATTCCTATTCAGGGTCTTAAGAAGTGGATTTGCTTTTGAAATGACATTGCATTTTCAAAGAAGATTACTTCTGCTTAGGGAGGATGATATAGAGAATTCATTCTGACCCTTTAGAGCATAAACAAAGACTCTATTCAAGTTTCATAAATTCTTTCAGCATGCCAGATGTAAAATCAATCGGCTGTAGTAGAAATATAGGCTCATATTTTAAAGGCTGCATGATTCTAATTGCTTGGTCTGCAATTTTTTGAAACAGTAATATGAGGGGTGTTGCTTGAAACACGTTTTTACTTTTAGAATGTTCTGTTTGATTTTGGAAAGTGCCCTTAGATCAATGTATCAAGACCCTCTTTTAGAAACTTAATAAGACAAATACAATTTTTATTTCAAAACAACCTCTCAGAAAGTTTGCTCCCGTGAAAACAGATAATCAGCGCTCACCATTTACCATGACTATTCAAAAATGAGGGCATATATTTAATGGGATGTCTTTAAAATTTATGATTTAAAAGACTCAAGAGATTAAATATTTTCGATGACATTACATATTATAAGAAAAAAGGATACATAGCAAACTAAGTTTCAAACTATAATACCAAGAACACAGATAGTAAGAAGTTGAGTGGTCAATTAATGACTTTTGAAAGGATAGGTTAGTAGGTATGATAGAACTCAGTTTCATTTGTCTAGTCTCTGTAGATTGTGATCATGCTGTAAGAAAATAAAATAAAGGGAATTGTCTGATTCATTTTGGTCATATACAACAAGCTATTAACAAAACAGTTCCAATGGGTAGTACTGTTAGCACAAGCTTCATATCAAATCCTTTCCAGAACAAGGCCTTGCTGAAAATGCTTCCTACAAAAGACACTTTTATCTATACATGCAATCTAGATCAAAAGCAAGACATTAATTTTCCTTGTTAAATTTAATGAAATTGGCAATCATTTATCTGGAGCCCTTCAGGTCAAATTTATTTTGAAATTTACCTTTTTCTATATTTTAGAAATGAAATATGATCCATATAGAGCATTGATAGTATAATAATAATTAGTATATCATATAAGTATACACTATATATAAAGTGTTTATATATTAAAATAAATAGCATAAAACCATCACATTTGCAAACCAAAAGTATTTTATTTGGAAGACATTGGAAATTTCTCATTTATAAACAATTATGAACTTATGATGCAGAAGAAGAAATTAAAATGATTCTTGAAAATAAAGTGTAATTACTAAACTCTCATATTTAAGAATTTTAGTAAGTGATATGATTGTTGAGCCTGGGAAGATAGCTCAGTCAGCAGTGTTTGCTGTGCCAGTATGAAGGCCTGAGTCTGATACCCAGAACCCCAATTACAAAAGTTCCGAATAACATCGACGCTTATAATCCAAACACTGGTGAAGTTCAGAGATGGAGAGATCCCTGGGGTTCACTGACCAAACAGCCTCGCCTAATTTGTCACCCAATGATTCAAAAAGGTAAGATGGGACAGTTCCCGAGGAATAGATCAGACAGTGACTTCTAGCTTCCACACGAATGTGTACACTTCTGCACATAATACTTCATCCCATACTGTACTCATATGAGCATGCACACGCATGCACGCACAGAGAGAGTACTGCAACATATAATTTATAGCAGTCAATGTGCCATCCAAAACTATCAGACAGAAATTAAGAAAACTATACCCAAACAAATTGAAGAAGCACACAGAAAACCAAATAGATATGGCCAAAAAAGTAACTCCTCATAGAATATTATTTTTAAAAACTAATACATATATGTATTATATATACATATATGTATATATATAAAGAAGCATGAGTATTAATACTTCAAGAGAAAAAATAAAAGTCTCATAAAAAAGGAAAACTATTCAGAATAACAGCTCAAGCTTTTCTCAAGAAAAACTTTGAAAGCTAGAAGATTCTAGAGTGGCACACCCCAAATTCTAAGAGGTAACAGATGCCAAACTGAACTAGTACACAGAATACAACTGTTAGCCAGATTTGAAGGAGAAAGAAAAACTTTCTAAAAGTACTCATGGGCACCATGTCAGATTTTAGAGCATACCTGAAGCAATACTTTGTCCAAAAGAGAAAAAGAAGCACAACCATAGACTTCAGGAAGAAAACAAAGCTAAGCTACAATTACTGAAACACAAAGTGACTAAGAACACAAATAGAAAAAAAATTAAAAAAAATATCTTCATAGATTGAAAGATATGAACCACATGAAATGAAAGGTTATAAAAAGTATTTCAAGCAGGTGGGAACAGAAAGCAAGCAGGCATTGCTCTTTCAGCATGTGAAAAACACTTCAAACTATAATCAATAAGAAAAGATAAAGAACACTTAATTCAAATAAAAATAATCATGAGAAACATTAAATAAGAAGATATTACAATAATAAAAACATGTACAATAAATCCTGGAACACTTGGTATTATAAAAAACATGAAAGACAAGATAATATCAGCATATTAGCAGTTGGTTTCAATGCCCTCACTTTCTCAATGTACAGGACATCTTGGCAAAAAGAGGGAACTGAGCAAAGGAGAACTGAAGAGGGAAATATTGCAAAAAAGAAATTCTGAATATTTTAAATAAATATTTACAAACAATTGCTTCATTAAATGGGAAAATCTAAAAGAAATAGATGATTGTTTAAATCCATTCAAACTACCAAAATTAAACCAAGAATAGATCAATAACCTTAACAGACAAAAAATAAAGGAGGATATTGAAACAGTAATAAAAGGGCTTGAAACCAAAAAGAAGTTTAGGGTCAAATGAATTCAAAGCAAAATTCTAGCATACTTTCAATGAAGATCTATAGCCAATTCTTAAACTAATCAAAAAATTATAAAAAAGAACAAATTCAAATTCTTTTTACAAAGCCAGTATTGATTCAATATCAAAATCAGGTAAAGACACAACAAAGACAAACTATAGTCCAATATCCCTCAAGATACAGTAGTCTGATATTGGGATTCAAAAATCCTTAGTAAAAATGTTTACAAATGCAATACCTTCTTCATACATTGAAAAGATCATTGATCATGACAATATTGGTTTCCTTCTGGAGGTGAAGGGTTGAATCAACACACATAATAAATGTTGCCCATCACATTAAATACTCAAAGTCAGAAATCAAATGATAATCTCATTAGTTGAAGAAAAAACCTTTAAGAAAATTTAGTTTCTTTGTGAGTAAACTTTTGGAGGGGCCAAGAATTATCATCACCACTATTACCATAATTTTCATAATAATCATTATTATTACTATTCTTACTAACATAGTAAAATATCTGTTGGATGGCCTATAACCAACATCATGCTAATTGTAGAAAAAGTCAAGACATTCCCTATCAAATCAGGAATAAGACTGTAGCGTCTGTGCTACTACATATATTACGGTACTATGTATGGTACTATGCCTGTAGTGCAGAGCCTGCCCTACAAGATGGTTCTGCGTTCATGAGCCAGGAAAGGGGTTGGAGATTTAAAAACACAAAAACACATTGACAGAGACATAGGTCATCCTTGAAACAAGAATGCCAAGAATGCCCCCTTTATTGTCAGCTTATATAGTGCTCTGGCCACGCCCCAGCTCTCAGGATCTTTCAGCTGCAGGCCTCACCAAAATCACTCTCCTGCCATCAGGATCTCATGCTCAGAGTAGCTTCAGGATACTCAGAGCAGAAGAAAACTAGGGGATTTTTTTCAAGGTCTGGTGGTCTTTAGTCCCCAACATAGGACAAAGAGTTGTTCTCCCCACCCCTACTCAGTAGTACTTGATGTTCTAGTTAGAGAAAGAAGAAAACAAAAGGGACACAATAGGAAAAGAAGAAAAGCATTCCCATTGTGGATGATCTGAATCCATACGTAAGTGACCCTAAAGACTCTACCACTAACCTCCTAGAGCTGATAAATGTTTTCAGCACAGTGGTAGTATATGACATTAATCCACAAAAGTCAGTAGCCTACCTATATATGAATAACAAACATACTGAAAGAGAAGCCATTGTTGCTGTTCTTAACCCTAAATAGGGTGCAGGATATATTACTGGGGAAAAGTATTTCCAATATTACCTTTGAAATGCAAACTAAATACATTGTTTAGGAATGCAGTACTGTCAAAGGTCATGGTATCTGAGAATGTGTGAGTTAGGTTGATAGAAATGTTTCATTTTGAATCAAATGAAATTAATGAAGTAAAATACCTGGACTTTGTGAAGAAGCACAGTCATTGGGGAGATGAGAAGAAACTGTTTCCCAGAGCCTGGTAGAGAGGACTGTTTGGAAGGACACTAACACAAATCACTCACAGAGCTTCCTTAGCAAGATGAAGGTATGGAATCTAGGATTGGAGGGTGTGGAAAACTTGAGATGGGGATTGGGGAGGGGGGACTGATGACTCCTCCCATGAATGTAAGCCCTTGATTTGGGTTTTCTAGTATCCCTCATTACATGTCAGAGATGCTTCTTCCCTGGGTGTAAAAACTGAAGAAAGAGAGAAGCACATGGCGAAGTGCAAACAAAGTATATGTCTTATCATTGTCAGCAAAACATCAATGAAATTAAACATATATAATAGCAGATATTTGCATCCAGAGATCAAAATGAATCCTAATCCAAAAGATTTTAAAATATTATCATGTTGTTTTCTCTTTTAATTGGTACTGCCTTTTCAACTACATCTATCCTAGTCAGCTACAAAAGGAAATTATCTAAATCTCTGTCCCTTTAAAGAACTCAAGATTCAAAGGTTGATGAAATTCTGTTCCCCAAAGAGGCTTAATAGCAAGCTGGTGTCTAGCTCACCCCCTCCTGTCTTCCAAGAAATTCTCCTGCTTCTCCTTGCCCCTCCTTGAAAACCCGTCTCCCCCAGGCTCCTCCTCCCTATAACTTCCGGTCAGCTAATTGCTGACTCAACCTCCTGACTGCAGGTGGATTTTATTTAATCAAACACATCTTTGCATCATTAAACAAATGTCTCAGAGCATAAACAAAAGTAACACACTTTAAAATAATATTGTACAACATTGTCATCGTGTTTTAAAAGCTTGGATTTGAATGAATTTACCCAGGGAGAGAATAAGGCACTTCATAAGGTAGAAATACATGTTTTAGAAAATCTCAGCTCTCAAGGGCAATGAGAAAACCTTGAACTTGATGGTATATAACTATAATACAAATTTTCAGATTTTCACATATATGGCTATAACATCAAATACCAAAGAAAAATCCCCCAAGCTATTAAGAGATATAGACATAGCAATGAGAATCCCATTAACTGGTCTAGTCAGCTTTTTGCTGCTGTAACAAATATATGAGATTATCAAGTCACGAGAAAAAGGTTTATTTTCCTCACAATGCTAAAAGTCCTATTCTGTGACTGTTTGGCACCATTGCTTTAGTTTGTCTTTGGTCAGTAACAGCAGGAAAGCAAAAAACCATGGAAGAAGAAACAGTTTTCTCTATGGTAAGGGAATAAATAAAAACAGGTAAGAAAACAGGGTCCGATATTCTCCTTTAATATCATTTCTAAATGAGCAAAAACTAAACTCTGTCTGCCAAACATTTCTACCATCTCCCAAAAGTGTCTTGGTGTAAGTACCAAATTTTTGGTACCTGAGTCTTTATGGAACACTTACAACCCAAATGGCCTTAAAAAGCTTAGCAGAGAAATTCTGGAGGAAAAATTTGAACCTAGAAGCTAAGAGATTGAATGTTGATACGGAGTGAAGAAATCTAATGGTACTGAGAAAGCTCTGTTGCAAGAATCTGGACCATCCACATACAAAAGTAGAAAGTAAGATTGACTTTCAGAAGTGGACATTATGTCCTATGACTTTTATATAGTTTAAAGATAGAAAATTAATCTTCGGTATTTGCTAAGAGCAAAGTATTAAGTGGGATTTTATAGATATAGGAGAGAAAATACTTAGAGAAAACAGAAACTAAGAATAAGGGTGTATGATGATAAAAGAAGTTACCGGAAGCCGGGCGGTGGTGGCGCACGCCTTTAATCCCAGCACTCGGGAGGCAGAGGCAGGCGGATCTCTGTGAGTTCGAGGCCAGCCTGGTCTACAAGAGCTAGTTCCAGGACAGGCTCTAAAAAAGCTTCAGAGAAACCCTGTCTCGAAAAACCAAAAAAAAAAAAAAAAAAAAAAAAAAAGAAAGAAAGAAAGAAAAAGAAGTTACCGGAACAAATCTAAAGCAAATAAGTACAATAACTCTGAAAATCTTATCTGAAGTTTATTTTTATTAATAAATTGTGAAACAATAAAAATTAGAATAGATTTAAGATGCATTGATGAAAAGTTAATAAAAAAAAACCCTCTCTTATCCAAGAAGCCTATGTAGTCCTGGGAGCAAAAAAAGAAAAGAAAAGAAAAGAAAAGAAAAGAAAAGAAAAGAAAAGAAAAGAAAAGAAAAGAAAAGACAGCAATATTGACATAGAAGTCTTTAAGTTGAGATACTCCATAAAGAGATAGTACCATAAATGAAAATATTTTTATTAAGAGACTTCTTGCTCCATAGGTGGAAATGATTCCTTTGTGTACAATCTCCCTGGTCTCTGGATTGAAATCAGGATCTCTTTAAAGGGCATCTGTGAACAGCGCAAGTCACGCGATGAACCAAAGGCTATCAGGAACTAATGGCTCATGTCTATACAAGTTATGTTGTAAAGGAGATAGAACATAAGAAAAGAAATGTGGCTTGTTTGTTTGATTGTCTTTTGTTGTGTTAGGGATCACCCAAGGTCTTCTGCTTGCTAGACAAGCCTTGGATCACTCAGCTGCATTTCGTCACCTTGCCCCCTTCCTTTCAAAATCATGAGATCTGGCTTATGGAAAGCCAGGTTTCTTTGCGGTTATGATGTGGTGACATCTTCTGTGAATAAATTAACAACATATTTTTAAGTTGTACAAAAATAATGATTTTTCTGGTTAAGATCCAAAAGGCTTGGATGGAATAATGCCACAGATGAAGCATAGAAATTAAGGCATTTAATTGAGACTTTTATGATGTTCCTGTTGAACACTGAAACAAAGTTAACTTGACAACTGATCTATCTAGAAGGATCGGTTGCCAAGTAACTGGCTGATAGGGGTAGAAGCAAATCTCAAAATGAATTATTTATTGAAGAGTACAATTTTCAAACCTGCTTACTGCAACCATTTTATCAATGAATCAGATGCAATAATATATAGGGTATTTATGAAGAGAAGACAAATTATAAAATGTATTAGTGTGCATATAAAGAGAAATGAAAGAAGGAAGGGAAGGAGGCAAAAAGAAAAGGGCAGTGAAGTGTATTTTTAAATAAGGATGTATATAAAATTTGTCTGCATATCCATAGACTTAATACTCACGACCACCACAGTTCTTGACAAGGGCACAACATAACCATTTTACCTCTATTCTTTGTCCAACATTTATGGTTTGACAATTTAGAGAAAAACAAATTTAGAAAGTAAATATAAATAGGATGGTAGTATACAATGGTCTGCGAACAGTGTTGGTTCATGTACAAGTGGTAGCCCTTGCCAATGACAGATATAGGCTTGGATTTAGACTGTCTGTTTACTACACCTATCACAGGATTTCATTACTATTTCTAGTCCTCATTTTCCTTCTCTGTGTATGGTTTGTATATCACTGAAACATCAAAGAGTAGACACTGTGTAGGTGTGGGTGTTTCTCATTGATAGGCAATTTGTTCCTATTAAATTGATATGATAAATGAACACACATGTATTTCTGAGTAGCTTTAAAGAGAGAAGAAATAGATGAGAGAAATGTTTGTAACAATTATTTGAATACTTGAATACTTATTGTTTCAACTTGCACCTTTAAAATTTTGGTTTAGATAAATACATTAGTATGTAAAATAATGACTTATAGGTTACAGAATGAAGATTTGGGATCATCCAAAATTTAGCTCTCAGCTAAAATTGTGTGGTAACATGCATGCTGTCTAGGAGCAGGATAAGATTGGTCCCTGAAGAGACTCTGAATGAAGACAGAAAGCAGTATGGCTGTAGTTCAGATTCTGATGAGTAAAATGGGACACAGGGTAGGGGTTATGGAGTTATTATCTACAGTTTAGTGCTTCAAAATCATCCCACAATTTGAAGAAAAGTTTTCTCATTCATTTAGAACATGATATTCAAATTATATTAGATTGAAGACAGTTGTGATATAGCCACACACATTGAAACACATACCTGTTAAAGGAGCCATGGTAGGCTATTTGACACATGTAACTCCAATGATGGAAAGATTATCCATTGTATTAGTAATAAAATGAATTAACAACCTTGACTGGTTTTTACTTTTGGAAAAGTCTTAAAATAGGAATTCATTAGAGTAGCTATAGTCACAGCATCCAAGTTGAACTAAGTATATCAATGCAGATTTTTTCTTAAATGTTGGTAAGTGCATATATTACTGAGGAATATTTAATTGCTAGTTTTTCTCAACATCATTGGTCAAAATTGGGGCAAACACTGTCATGTTGGGTATTTCTATCTGCTGGTCTGCAAAAGGAAAATGTGTTGATTTTTTTCCTCGAAACCCAAGAGAGGAAAATCTATAGTTGTTTTTCTTCTGCTTCTCCTCACCTCTCTTTAAGGACAAGAAATAAAGATAATAACCAAAACACATGCAGTACTTAAATGTTGTCCAATGGTCATCATATTTATATTATTTATGGATGCCACTGTTCATGGTGATTTAAAACTACATTAAAGTCAAACCTGGGAGGACATCATAAACAGCTCTTGTTTAAAGGGCATTGTGAAGGAGAGCCTTTAATCTGATTGATGAAATAAATTGAAAGTAATCTATCCTCTATTCAACAGCTTGTTGATGATATGAAAGAATTCCTACTCAAGCAAGCAAGGCTTTAAAGAGAAAGGACCTCTTTCATCCTGTCAGCCTCTCATTTTTAGAAAAAAGTTAAGTTTTTCATCATGGTTCAGGGGAGTCCTTGTAAAACGTTCATTGAAAATTTAAGAGCAATTACAGTGTCAGACAGCGAGAAAAATTGCTTTTACTGAGTGAGAGTTCTCTGACAGATGCATTGTGGGAGAATTGATTCTTTCTACGGGATAAGTGAATTGTCATTGTTAGGCCCTTCTCATGACATCTAGCTAGATGGCATCTGCTTTGTAACAGAAGATTTGAATCAGACAACTGTACTCAACACTAGACAGTGTCGAGATTATTTCTGCAAAGAAATGAGGCTTTGCTCTGCATGGCATCCACTGAGCTTTTAAAGATTACAGATGAGCAAGGGTTTCAAAAAAAAAGTTAGAAAAATCAAAAACAAAGCTTTATAGCCACTTCAGAAAGCCTGGATGTTTAACCCATAAGGAAGCCCGTCAAATCCTGTGGAAACCATAGAGAGAAAAGATCAATAGGATACCTACTGGCTCCATTAGCTTGGTGTAAAAGGGGGCGAGGGAAGCTGCTCTTCCGCAAGAGAAACTGCATTATTCCAGGGATTATGCGGGATCAGTTCACTTCGCAGAGAAGAAGAGAAAGTGAATGAAGATTCTTGGTGGGCCAAGCCGGGAGAGAAAGGGCTTGCCAGGTAATACAACTGGTGATAAGAAAGTGGCTGAATGACTGGGAGGTGTCTCTAATTAGATGTTCATTTGCATAAGGGAACGTGTCAGTGCTAAGCCGGAGCGAGACGTGAGAGAGGAGAGTCAGAGATCCACAGACAGTGCAGTCACTCAAACCTGCTGCGCGTTCAGCCAGCAGTTCTAGTGTGCTGTTTGTGCTTTCAGAAGGAAAGAAAGCATATGCTTGCTTAGGAAAAACATGCATTTTAATCAAGAAAATAACGCCATATCCTAAATCGTCACAGCTGTATGGGAATTAGCTGTAGAATTCGTGCTAATCATTTTGTACACGGCCATAAACTATTACCTCATGCTATAATTGGGATAAATTATATGTAATGGGTATTTCAGAAGATTAATTGATAATCTGAATCTGTGCTTCTTACCTCATATTTGTTGTTTAGCATAAATGTTGTGGTTAAATGATCTGATATAAAAAGTTGCACAAAATCAGCTTTTGACATTTTCAGTTGGACTTAAATTCAACAATGGACAAAACGATTACACGTGGGGCAACATGAAAACTTCAATTTAAATAAAGGTTGTTAAATTGTCTCACAGATATCTGGTGTTGATAGGGCAGTGCAAAAAATTTTTATTATTGAATAATTGTGTTTGAAATTTCCAATAAATTTATATACATAAAATTCTATAACTTTAATATATACTTTTTAAAAAAATGTTTTCTGGATTTTGTCAAAATGGGCAAAATATTAGCATTCTTTTCTTTTTCCCATTTCATTTATCTTAAATTTATTTTGTACAACTAAATGCCTTAAGAATCTTTAGAAGTACACAACGCCAGCACAGTCTTTGTAGAAAAGTATGTGTTCCCAAAAGAGTGGCATCAGTCCTGATTCCTCCTCTGAGCATTCTTGTGTTTAAGTTTTCCCAGAGCCCCTTACCAATGTTTATTTGACTCCTCAAATGAACTGACGATGACTCAATAGGGCAAATTTGAACGCCACAGGCAGAGTGCAGCTATAAGAAAACATGTGAATCTCAATGCTTTCACTTCCGGTATTTTTCTTTTAATATTCATACACATTTTTTTTTCTCTCAGGATGGCAAAGTGCACGTAAGTACTTTACTAACACCTGAGTTATTTCCTGTGTCTTTACTAACAGCTGAGTTATTTCATGTGTCTCTACCATAAGAAACAATTCATTACTTGGAGAATTCACATGGAAAGAGAATATACCCTACCCAAGGAGTTATGATTTATAATGTTTGACATGATAAATATCACAATATATATGAAGTTCAAAAGAATGTGTTTCATTGCAGAGAGCTGCATTGCTATGAATTTAACATTGACATCAATGCTGCTAAACTGAATGCAACAAGTACAAAAATGCTGCATCTATCCAGTATTTAAAAACTAATAGGCATAGAAAAATCATGTCTTTTAGCATCACAAGGGGCATACCTACGAATAGTATTGTAGGGTCTTTCACTTAAAGCATGTGGAACAATCTTAAGACAGTGTTTGATAAAGTGTTATGAAGACCAAAATTCAAAGGACCTAAATGGACTTCTTGTATGTAAATACTAGTTTTTCATTTGGTAAGAAACACTACAGAGTATTCTCAATTCCAAAGTAACAGCATTTTAAAGGGGGTGGGGAAATGTGATGTCATGTGATCTGAGTGCCCCTCAGTCGTGTGAACTCTGAAGCATTCCAGAGACAGATTTAACTATCAACTCCTGTGACAAGAAATGTACGGAATTATAAATTCTATCTGATTAATGACCACAGTGGTGCATATGAAGTAGGCTATGAACTTCTTTGTATTAAATAAAATCCAGATTAGAGTTCTATTTTACCGGGATGCTCATTTTTCCTAAAATTCATTATTTATTACTATATATTTATTATTTTTCATATTGTTGATATTGTTATTAATGTTTATCATTTTTTCAAGGTACATTTGAAACATGAATATAAAAATATGAGATTTTTTCAAAGAAAAATAACATAATGATCTTATTAACTACAGGTAAATGCTCAGGAATATAAGAGTCATAACCCCATACAGAGAACGCATTGCTGAGGTCTGGAAGATAGAGCCCTTCTTTATGACTCATGTCCTCCAAGAACAACCATGACCGTCAGAGCTGCCACACTTTACTCCCTGGCTGTCACTGACAACACGCAGTGTTTTGCTATATGAAGGAGTTTCTAAAACACATGTAAGACAAACTAAGATATCTAAAATTTTGGTGGTTCTATGGTAAATTTGTGCTTATGAGAGATACAGAAAATAACATGTGTTACTTGCATTCAAAATGAATGGTTTTCTCGTCCTTTGAATTCTGTCACTCCAGCTGATCATGTGTTTGCGAAACTTTGCCATCTGTGGCAATGTGTGTTATCCAGTGTCACTATGAAAGCTGCAGTATAGCAGCTTCCTTTCTTCCCAATCTTTGTAGAAGAATTACTTTAATCTTTTCCCTCTATGAGAAAAGATAAATGCTATCTGCTGTATATACCCGATGAAACACTTATCTGTTTTGATAATGAATGAATCCATTTTAAACACATGCCATGCTATCCATCTTTTGTGGTTCAAAAATGGATGACAGTGTGATTATGTCTTCATGAGATAAGCAAATGTGTGTATTCTTAGATCCTCTGGCTTTTAAAATACCAGCAAAGTACAACTGTGCAAATTAGTCATTTTTCTTAATGCGGACTTCAAATTTGGTAGCCTTATATTTCTTAATGAATGTTATGTCACAGTTCATTTTAAAGAGATTAACTTACACTTGAGTGGAATGTACTAATAATTTATCACACTTTTATGTAATTATTTTGTAAAGTACATATCATAAAACATCATCTCCATGACCAGGGATACTATAGCTATAAGAAAAGATATTATCAGTCCTATTTATTGGTCTGAGAAGAAAGTGTTAAATTAAATGTAAAACACACAGCTTCCTGATATGCCATACAGGCTAAAGGTTTTAACAGAAGTTATCACCATTCATGTATATAGAACACAGCCATTCAAGCTATAGAAATACAATTTTGGATCTAAGAAAGAGAAATACAAATGTATAAAAGTTGAAGACATTTTTTAATTTTTAAACTTAAAAAATTTAAAGAATTTTTCTATGATCATTTATGCATATTTGAAAATATCCAGAAACAGGCATGCTTAAGGTATTAAAGACATGGAAAGTCTTTATTTTCCTCAATGCTAGCTCGTCGTCTCATCTTCAACACTGTCCTTTCTGAAAGTCCCTTGCTGTGCCCTCGAAAACATGTCACTCTCCTCATGCCTTCCCCCATACATGAATATCTGGAGCTGTCAATCAGTTACCAACCAGGAGAATTATTCTTGAATATGGCAAAAGAACAAGATGGAAGAAGTAAGCCTATGTCAAACTCAAAAAAAAAAAAAAAAAAAGACAGCAAGGTTTGGATGGCTTTTAATTAAATATACTTTCAAAAACTGCTTTTCCTCATCTCCTGTTTCTTACTGTGTACTCAAGATATTTAAAATTAAATAGTCCCCTCCACACACACTGTGATACTTGCTAGCCCCAGTGCATCATGCATCTGAACAAGTTGAAGGAGGAGACAAAAGGCAAAATATTCACCCAAGCTGCTAATCTGCTTATAATAAAGAAGGAAGCTACAAAACCCTCTCATCAAAATATATATTATATAAGGGGAGAAAAGAAATTGCTTAAAATGCTCAGAGATTAAGTAAATGTCTTCAATTCTTATACATTTGTATTTCTTGTTCTTACATCCAAAATTGTATTTCTACAGCTTGAATGGCTGTGTTCTATATACATGAATGGTGATAACTTTCTATTAAAACCTTTAGCCTGTATGGCCTATCAGGAAGCTCTGGTTTAATTTGATCTAAAAGGATGCTTTCCTTCTCCTTGAATCAATCAGTTATTTTAGCCACTATTTGACAATAGAGGGGGCAATACTCGGACCGAAAATAGTTTAAACTTTGAGCTTTTTCTACTGGAGCAGCTTCGTTATCAGCCTGTGTTGTAATGGCATACCATCACGGGGATTTGCTTTCCCAAAGTGATTAAAGAAATGGGAAGATAGAAGAGGGCACCTGGTAACACTGGTGATAGCAGGGTGTCTCTGTGAGTTATATTTAAAGCCATGATGACACTAAATTGCTCCCTCGAAAATACATTGTTCTGTGTGACATGTCTCATAGAGGGTAAGATTGACAAATTACGTGTAATATTGAGAATTTTGAAATAATCATTTCTCAATGAAGAGGTGTTTAATTAATGACAGTCTCAGTACACTCAAAATGATATATGTTCTCACATTAGAGAATATCAATTATGTTTACATACTGATTCATAAAACTTGATTATTAAGAATTCTTGGAGGTTTTACACTCCTTACTCAAAGAATCTTTGATTTTATAGTTCAATTAAATTACTTTGGAAAATTCTGTTATAATTTTATTAGTTCATGAAAAAATCTATATTCTAAAAGAAACAAGTTATACCCATACAGAGTATATTAGGGAAAAAGCCCCCAAAGCATTAGATCATCATGCATGGCTCTCAACTTCTTAGAAAATCAAAACAAATGTGTTTCCAAATTCTACAACTTGCCATAGGAACACTCTTGAGGTTAGTTTTGAACAAGCTGTGAGGCAGAGCTTAATTTGAGTATCAGCAATTTTGGTTGTAAGCCTAGCCTTTAACGGCTGAGTCATCTCTCCAGCCCAAGTATCAGGAATTTCATTAACATTTTTCCTCTTTCTCTATTTCCCTTCTCTTCATTGCAAATTTAACCCCATTTTTAAAAGTACTCCATTTGTCTGCATTTGTTCCCACATCAAGAGCCTGTTGCCTTATACAATAGTTTCTGAGAACATTAAGTAATTTAAGTAAATATGGAGTCAAGGAATCAAAATATTAGTGAAGATCGTGCATCTATTTTGAAAGTAACAATTTGTGCCACCTGGGAATCTCACGGGATGGAAAGAGAGCTTAAAGGAAGCAATCCCATAAGTTTTGAATTAAAGGGATGTCAAGGAACAGGTGTGAGGACATGTCTGGCAAGAAGAGTAAGTAACTATGCTAAAGCAACAATAACAATATAAGTACAGTATAATTTCTTAGTTATGTTTCATGTTTTGTTCACCAAAATGCTGATTGCTGGAAACTGAGGTTCAAAATGAATAACATATCTCGCCTGAATCTATTTCCATGTCCCATTTTTAATCCAATTGATTTAATGTTCTACATTAAAGAAACATTGAACACATTTTTGTTACTCATCTTTCTGTGCTGTCAAGGACAAAATAAACAGTTTGGTTGCTCACCTTCCTGGACTTAGGGGGAGCTGGGAGGACCTTGGACTTAACACAGTAAAGGGAACCCTGATGGCTCTTTGTCTTGGAGAGGGGTGGAGTGGGGGTATGGGTGGAAGGGAGGGGAGGGAAGGGGGAGGAGGAGGGGAGGAGATGGAAATCTTTAATGAAAAAAATGAGAAAAATAAAATAAAATAAAAAAATAAAATAAAATAAACAATAGAAGGGATTCCCGATTCATTAATCTACTACTGCCTTGTCTATTTGTCAACTGTTTTTCAATGTCCCTCCTGACTGTAATTCGTAGAATTTTGTAAGTGGAGCACAAAAAAATGTATATTTAGTCTTATTTAATAGGAGCGACGTACATAATGTTTTGTGTCTGAAATTAACCTAAAAAGAGATAGTCCATCATTTGTCTGCAATTTCAAATGCCCCTCATGTTCCTCTCCTTGCCTGAGAGTTCATTGATGAATTATTTCAGACTTAGCTTTGCATCATTTTAGAATCACCGAAATACATTTCTAAACCATTGGCAAATGCATTTGTGATAAATGAGGCATATAAATTAAGGTGGGTGATGTTTGCTTGTATTTAATCAATGTAATAAATTTAAACCTGAATAGTTGTCCAGTGCAGAGTGACCTGAAACTATAAACACACAAACAACAAAACTGGACTTAGTGAGTCCTATTTAAATGACATATATACATACATAACAATAATACTCAAAGAATAAGAAACTATCAGTTGAGAATGAGGTCATGCAAGGGAAGCAAGGGAGTGTATCTGGGAGTGACTGAATGAAGGAAAAGGAGAAGGGGAAATGATGTAATTTATTTAAATAAAACATATTTTTAAGAAAGAAAAAGACCCCTGATTTTCCTGGGTCCTGTATTATCATGCCAATCTTTTACTATACAAATGTGTACATGCATACAAGCATGCCTACATAAACACACACATACATAATTCTTGCTGTCTAACCTAGAAAATCTGTCAGGTTTCAAAAACTAGTCTTCCATAATAACCTGAATAGCATGTAGTATCCCCAATAATTACAAATAAAATTCAGAGACGATGAGAATACAAAGGTTGGATTCCATAAGTTGTGTTGTTATTTGTATGAAATGGCCTGGGACCTTGTATTAGGGAGTGTGGAATTTAAACAGAAACTTCAACAAGCAGGAAACTAATCAACTTGTGGGGTGAATAACCACCATAACAATTATTTACTCTAATAATGGTGGCAACATTGCTTTTTTATTTAAGCCAGTACCAAAAGCAAATTGCAAGCTGACCATAAGAAGTATTGCGGTGACAAAGACCCAGCAGCTTGGTGCTTGACTAGATAAGCAGATGCTGTAGAGAAAGCAAAGGACAACCCCATACAAAGACCTCAGAGGCGTCAATGTGTCACCTATAAGCCTGCCAATCACTGTAGCCCAGGAGCCTTAAGACACCTGGCCCTGTAGTCAAAGCAACATAGTGCTTATAACACAGAGCTGAGTTTGGCTTAGATACCATGCATGGTTCGTTTTCTGCTTCTGTGGATGATGGATAATAATGCTGATGAGACAAATAGATTGCACCTTAAAGATATGGATCAGAAGCTTCAATTTGTATTTAGACCATTGACAAAGTATGAGTTCCTAAGGTTTAATTAACATCAGTGAAGATGTCTTTTAGGAAGACAAACAAACTCTGGTCTGATGACTAAGCAGGTTTATTTGACTTCTTCAGAGGCATTTCTTTAGTCAAATGTACTAGAAGAATGACTGTTTGGTTTAATGATAAAACAAATTGACCACCTGAAAAAAAGTAATTCTCTTTTCATGTAAAAAAAAACATTTTTATTATAGTATTTTTAATTTGATTTTATTGAGCTATACATTTTTCTCTGCTCCCCTCCCTTTCTCTCCCCTCACCTTCAACCCTCTCCCATGGTTCCCATGCTCCCAATTTACTCAGGAGATCTTGTCTTTTTATACTTTAAAAATCACTAAGCACATCTGTATTCTGATTTTAGATGTGTTTTCTATCTTTGGGGAAGAAAAAGAAACTCATAAAAATTCCCGGCATGTGGTGATCACCCCAAGAGTTGGAGGAGTTACGTGACTTTTACAATATATCAGTTGATGGTGTCACCACCTAATAAAGCAAAACGTGAATCTTTAAAACTCTGTCTCATTGTATACAGAGATGATATAATATTCTGCTAAGATCCTAGGCTTTACATCTGCTGCTCAGAAAACCCCTTGACCTTGCAATTTTTCTATTGAATAAGTTTATATAATATTTATACAAAGCCATAAAGACTGAGCCTATGTAGATGAACCATATAGGGTTTTCTTTCTCAGATACATCCCAAATATTCTTAATAATATCATACAAATCAATTGTTGACCAATTTTTCATCTTCTCAAGTCCTTCTTTCAAATCTTACAGAGGTGAAATAGCACCAGGCAGGAAAGAATCTAGGTGCATGTTCAGGGAGCAGATTTGCTGGCCGCCATTACAAGATGGCGCCGAGCCCCTGCACCACTGAGTAAACAACTCCATATATGGCAAGGCTGTAGACGGAACCTCTCGCATGCACAGTAGTGCGCAGTAATCTTGGCCAATCCCGTGGCCGGGGGCATCGAAAGACGAGCGAGTAGCCAATCCAGGCAGGATCCCCCGTGTCTGCTCTCCCTATATAAGCGGCTGCCGTTTAGTGCTCAGGGCCCTTCGCTGTCTGCTCTCCCTACAACCAAGAGGCTCCAATAAAGCGTGATTTGAGAAGAATCCTTGACTCGGTGGTCGTTCTTCCCTGCTGCCCAGGGGGGTTCACCGCATGTATGTCTCACACTGTTCCTAGTACCTCTCTGTGCATCATACAAATACCTTACACCTCTGCAGTTAGGCAATATCTTTCCTTGCACAGTGGAGGTACTGTGCATCAGCTTTTTCATGTGCAGTTTTATTTCCTGAGAATTCCCTTTTACAACATTCTCCTTTCTAATCCTATTATCCTCAGGTGCTATGTTCCCTTCATCTGCAGTGCATACTATGTGGATTTTTTTAACTGAAGTATCTGCACTGTATATAGTATTTGGTGTGAGTAATCAATGTCTGTTGGTAAAGTAAATCAGCGGTATCTCCATGTAAATGTAGTAAGATGTCTTTCATTTCTTCTAATTTTAACATAATTTCTAAAGCAAATTCATATGGAAATTGCTGTCTAGATTTTGTATTTTATTCAAAAGTCTAACAGGCTTTGTCTGCGGTTTTGCACGCGCTCTTCTATTTAACATATTCTCATTTTAATAACTGTAAATGAGGCTCAGGGAGAATATTTCTTGACTTTTCAGTGAGATCAGTGCTCATAATTCTTGGGAAACATAAATTATATACACAGAAACTGTCATCGCTAAAGTGATATGAAAATGTTTATTAATTATCTTAACCTTGGAGCTAGGTCCAAATAAAGTAGCTGATTTAAATAGTTGCATGTACCATATTTCATTTTCCATTAAAGAACAACATGACCTCTTAATGTGAAACATAAAATTATCTGTTGTTTTAAGCAGTAAAACAAATATCATTTACATCATTTTGTATACTAATGATACCAATAGGCTTGGTGGGTATCAAAGGATTATGGCTTACTTTTGCTGAGACTGAAAAATAATTTAGCTTTCTTAAAACATCTCTTGAACTACAGATACATTGCTTTACAATCAACACTGAAAGAAGTTATGTATTTGGTTTTGAAATAATCTTTATTCATTAGGGAGGGGAAGCAAGACACCCAGAGTTAGTGGAGGGTAGAGAAGAGAGGAGGGACATATTTTATTTGTATAGCTATTATCTGAGTCTATCAGGAGATTTCTGCAGACTAACTGTATCAGAATTCACACAATATATTTTACAATATCTCTGAAGCTCCCTCCTTGGTTGCAGGCTATTTTGTGGTCTTGATGGTCAAACACTTAATAGAACCATACTGCAATAGGGCTCTTTGCAGTCATTCTCAGTATTGAGGGTGTTTTCTAAGACTCTATCCTCAATCACGTCTAGTCATACTTTGGCAATTGAGTTGGATGAGAAGGTCCATTAACTTTGGTTTTTGATCCAACCTTTAGCATTAAATTGGATTGGCAAACAAAATAAATATAACTCTGCGATACAAAGTGGACAAATAGAGATTTTAGTGTACTGTGATTCCAGCAGGAATCAGCAATGGAAGCAGACTCCAAACTAGCAAATAAACTCTTATATTTAGTGATCACTCAGGGCTACTTAATAAGTACTAAGTACACAAACTTTGAAAAAATATACTTGCATCTTGGGTCATATCTAAGAATAGTGACCAAATGAGAGAAAATAATCTTTGAGTTAGAAGCAGAATAATTGACATCTTTCCCTAAGTTGAGGATGGTTATGAGAACAAAGGATAATTACTGTAATGTGATAACCTCATGAGGCCGGACTAAAAACAATCAATAAGGGGCACAAAAGCAAGACACAGAATACAGTAGTATATATGTTTGCATATGTACACTACCACCAGCACACACAGTCAGTCAAATTTCCATCCTTTTGAGCCATCAGAGCACTCCAAAGGTGAAACGTGCTTTCTCAAGAATTAGGGAATCTCTAGTGTTGGTGTAACTTGACAAGTGACAGAAACTACATTGTACCATTAATTCAATTAATATTTAATATTTAAAATATTAAAGACAAATTTTAAATATTTCATATAGAAAATATGACAGTTGGATTAAATGAGGATTCTTCAAGCGGGGAGGATCATATTTTTGTGTAAGTACCAGGTATAAAAAAATAAGAATAATACTAATCATAGTAGCAGCCATGGAAGCATTGCTCATAGCTGAGCCACACGGCATACTTGTCATTTACAGTCTCCATAAGCAATGTAAAGTCAGAGACACTGTTAAGTTTAACTCATAGACATAAGAAGGTTTTGGAAGCTCTCTGACTTTCCCGGGAACACACTGAAACAGTGAGTGAGGCTTTAACCCCAGGAAGCCATGACTCAGTCAGAACAATCAAGCTGAATTGGTGAACCCAAGATGTGCAGGGCAATTACAGAAAATCAAAGCCTGTTCAAGAAGTTGCCCCTGGCTCCAACTAGGAAGAAATTCTTGTCAGTAATCAGTTTTATACACTGGTCTTGTCCCTGCTGTCTATGCTTTGACAAAGGCAAAAACAAAAAAATAAAAATTCTTTGTTTTTCTCATTTTTTTAATTAAAGATTTCCATCTCCTCCCCTCCTCCTCCCCCTTTCCTCCCCTTCCTTCTACCCATACCCCCACTCCACCCCTCTCCAAGACAAAGAGCCATAAGGGTTCCCTTCACTATGTTAAGTCCAAGGTCCTCCAAGCTCCCCCTAAGTCCACGTAGGTGAGCAACCAAACTGAAAAGGCTCACAGTGAGCCTGTCCATGCTGTAGAGTTCATGTTCATTGCCGTTGTCCTTGGTTTCTCAGTCCTCCTCCACCGTCAGCCACATTCAGAGAGTCCGGTTTGGTCTCCTGTTCCATCAGTCCCATTCCAACTGGTCTTGGTGGTCTCCCGTTAGATCTGTCCCACCATCTCAATGGGTAAACGCACTCCTCACGGCCCTGACTTCCTTGCTCATGATCTCCCTCCTTTTGCACCTCATCAGGACCTTGGGAGCTCAGTACGGTGCTCCTATGTGAGGCTCTGTCATTTTCTCCATCCATTGCCAGGTGAAGGTTCTATGGTGATATGCAAGATATTCATGAGTATGGCAATAGGATCTGGACATTTCTGGCACCCTCTCCTCAGCTGCCCAAGGAACTAGCTGGGGGTGTCTTCCTGGACACCTGGGAACCCCTCTAGAGTCAAGTCTCTGTCAACCCTAGAATGGCTCCCTTAATTAAGATATATAATTCCTTGTTCCCATATCCACCCTTCCTATATCCCAACCATCCTATTCCCCCAAGCTCTTCCCATCCTCCACTTCACACTTTTCTCTCCCTATCCCCCCTCCCTCATCCCACCCCACCCGCATGTTCCCATTTTTTGTCCGGCAATCTTGTCTACTTCCAGTATCCAGGAGGATAACTATATGTTTTTCTTTGGGTTCACCTTCTTATATAGCTTCTCTAGGATTTTTTACGAATTATAGGCTCGATGTCCTTTATTTATGGCTAGAAACCAATTATGAGTGAGTACATCCCATGTTCATCTTTTTGGGCCTGGGTTACCTCACTCAGGATGGTGTTTTCTATTTCCATCCATTTGCATGCAAAATTCAAGATGTCATTGTTTTTTACCGCCGAGTAGTACTCTAATATGTATATATTCCACACTTTCTTCATCCATTCTTCCACTGAAGGGCATCTAGGTTGTTTCCAGGTTCTGGCTATTACAAATAATGCTGCTATAAACATAGCTGAGCAAATGCTCTTGTAATATGATTGGGCATCTCTTGGGTAAATTCCCAAGTGTGGGATTGCTGGGTCCTGGAGTAGGTTGATCCCAAATTTCCTGAGAAACCTCCACACTGCTTTCCAAAGCGGTTGCACAAGTTTGCATTCCCACCAGCAATGGATGAGTGTTCCCCTTACTCCACATCCTCTCCAGCAAAGGCTATCATTGGTGTTTTTGATTTTAGCCATTCTGACAGGTTTTATGCTCTCAACTCATCCTGGTCAAACTTTGCTGCTATTTCATGTGAATTTATCGTATTCCCCAGTAGAGTGTGTACTCTTAGTCTGCATCACTCATGGTCCCCAAAAGACTTTTGCCAATCCTCATTTGTGGCTCAGTGATGACTATTACGACTCACAATTAAATCAAACAAAAAGAGAAGATATACACTGACATTTTCTATCTTGAGACAAAAGTAATTAAAGTCATTGTAGAGACTTAAGTAGTAAAAAACAAGTTGAACAGTATACTGAAGATACTTGATACAAAAATGTAAAACTGTCTAAAGACTTATAGCATGCACATATCTCCTGTAAAGCAAATGGCAAGCTTGTTCAAAATCATACACTTCCTCTGCTATGAAACATATCCACTCCATACACTTTTGAAAGAGTGGAAAATCCCACTAGGTCATAAATCTTGGTAGTTCATGCTACCATGACAACTCGCTGCTATGAGATGTTCCTCCCTGCTTCTGACCAAACAGGTTTGAATTGGCCATCTTCCAGACACTCCCTGCCAAGACAGGACTGATCGCACTCAAGTCAGAACTTGGAAGCGTCAGACCCATGAGAAGTTGCAAGCGAGAAACCATTATTCGATATAGGCCACTGGTAGAGGAAAATGTCTGGTGATGACCTACTGGAAAGGCTGTCAGGGACTTGTACCCATAGATGAAGTCAAGACTGCCTCATGGATTAGTTAGGAATAAGTCTTAGCTGGTGGGCACTAGAAAACCCTTAAAAATACAGAACAGGAAATCAAATGAGTGTTCATAGTAATCCCAAAGAGAAAAGGAAACTCAATATCAGAGCCCCTGGAAGCAGAGAGAAGATGAACTGCCTATTCTTATAAACAGTGTTCATCTAGCTCTGAGCTTTTTCCTTCAGGTTGTTGAATTCTGTTCAGCAAATCTCTGGGACATGTATCATCTTCTCTGGAACACAGACCAGTCTTCTCTGTGTTGTGATTGATCTATCTGTTCACATGCTTTGGCTAGTTATCGCTTTCACCAGAGAGTATTTTTGAGCTTTCTCCCATCTTTAGAATCTGTTGATGTTCTTCCACAGTCCCGGGACAGCCTCAATCAAAGTTCCCTAGCGTTGCTTATGTAGGGAGTTTTCTATAACCCCTGTTGCACTGTGACTCAGAATAGCAGAGACCAGGTCCAATTTGCTCAATCTTGAATCTCCACTCTTGAAAACAGCACTCCACTTATTGGAGTAGCCTTCAAAAAACAAATAAGATGATGAAAAATACATGTGTTAGTCCACAAATATCCATCCATTGTTTTGTAAATAAAAATTTATACTTCTGCATTTCCATTAAGTACTAAGTTCCAGGGTTCACGGATAAAGCACGTTAAAAACACTGTTTAAGTTCCTTCTACTGTAACAGAGATTTGTAGAGTTAGGAAGCATCCCTGCTAACAAAGATCTAATAACACCAAAAGCTGCCATTTGGACTTAGGAAGACATAGTCTTTTATTGTTTAGACTTTTATAGCATTTGTTTAGTGGTTTTCTACTAGGTTTTGGACCTACTGACAAAACTGAGCTATTTTTGAGAAATTACTGTTTGGGAGTCAAGAATTCATTATATAATAGTAGTCCAGTAGCAATTACTGCTTTTCTTTCTATTGAGGCTCTAGATTTATCATTACACAATTGGGAATACTCTTTTTAACCCATGCCACAAGATTATTATTGTGCAGGTAAGGGAGCAGTGGAGGAATTAGTACATATAAACACGTGTTCACTGAAATTTAGTTTATGATTGAATTGTACGGATCTGTTGAGAACCAGACTCAGAGCAGCACTCGTGAGGTGTTTGTCAAAGTGCTGGTTAAAGTAGTGTACTGGCAACCAAACCTGACTCACACTGTGAACAAAACAGCCAAAGCTTGATGCCATCGCTCATCTTGCCGCAGGATCAGGTAAATCACCTGATGGAGCATCCCAGTGGTCTGAGGGCAGCAAGGATCAGTGGTCCATCTGCCAGATGTTGTCAGGCGGAGTCAGAGAGAGCAGGATCCCAGGACTCTGGTTACGCACTCAGCTTGGTGGGGCATGCTGGAAACAGAACTTTTCTGCTGTCTTCACAAAGAAATCCATCCTGAGGATCTCCATGGGGACACTACAAAAGAGCTTGGGTGTCCACGTTTTTGAAGAAACAGAATCTTCAGGAACTGATGAAGCAGGCTGGGGGAATGAATAATAAGCAATGGACCTGGGGACCTCAGCGGAAAGTCTTATAATGTGCACAGGTCTGCTGTCCAACAGAGCGGCCTCTAATCTGACTATTGAAATCCTGCATTGTGGAGTGTCTTCAATGAATTGTATTTCAAGTGTGAAATAAACATTAGGTTCTAAAGAGTCCTATGCAAAAAGAAGATAAAGGGTTTCACAGACAATTGAGGTATTTATTATACATGTTAAAATAATACTTTTAGGTATAAATGGTCAAATGAAATATATTTTTTTAAATCAATTTCATATGTTTGTCTTTAACTTTTAGAATGTGACGTATAAAAATTTTAAGTCTATACATACAGCTTTCCTTTGTGGCTCATTTTTTTTAAAAATTGCTATGATTAACATGCATATATTATATGTAACAATGGGTCTCAGTATAATATTGCAACATGTACATACAACATGCCCAGGTTAAATACAAACCACTTCCTCATATTCCCCAATAACCATTATAGTATATACAGATGAATTTTTCTAGAATTTGTATTCTGCCTTCTGTGTCTACATTATAGTGGTGTTTCATGGCATAGTAACATATGTTTCCTTTTAATAATATTTCAAGCCCATCTTTAATTTTCTTTATTTCTAAGGAAAATATAGAGTCCAAATTTGTGAATATATTGCAAATAAAGCTAAAAGTCTTTTAAGATTTTTAATTTTGGAGTTTTAGCTAGCAGATAACATTGGCACACACAGCATACATTGTATTCATTCTTGTATTAGCATACAATTGTGTCATATTAACCAGAATAATTACCATTCCTGTCACCTCAAGCACTTATACCTTCCCGTTGTAAATAGTGAAGTTAATATTTAAACATTATATAAAGTAGTTATTGCAGCTTTTATAACTCAATTTAACTTGTAGAAATTCATCATGGCATTTGTGAACCAGTGTAACATTTCGGCAGCAGCCTGAAATAACTAGAGAATAATAGCCCATAACCAGCAGCTATTCTGTAAAAAAGAATTTTTAAAGTGTACAAAATAAATGCAAAATGAAAGTCAAAAAAGAAAAATTTAAGAAATTAAATATTATATCTTCACCCCCACTGTTATCACATGAGAAACCTGTATCCACAGAGATACACATTTCCAACAAAGTCAGTCAGAACCAGTCCTGAGAGTGCAAGGGAGGCATGTTGAGGTTAAAATTCATGCACAGATCACAAATTTCTAATATGTCTAAATATGTTTTCAATTCCAATATTATAATCTTAACGTTGTTAGGATTGTTTTTAGGTTCTGTTCTTTTTGGGCTTTTTTGGAAACCGGATGTTCCCTGGATATTTTACGAGCTGCTTAAGAATAAAATAAAATGAGAAATAGACTAACAAGGGCAAAATGTCATCACCACTGGCAGTGCTGATGGGACAAGAGAATCAAATGCTTTGACTAAGGTGAAAACAATCTATATGCAAGAATAGGAGTCCTCTAAGCTACCTGTGGTCAGCAATGCCTGCAGCACCAAGCAGGGATGTATGTAGCATAGATGGATCCTGCCTTAATATCCTATTGACTCTGCTCTGCTGGAAACTCTGGTGCAATGAATTAGAGAACAGAGAAAGATGAAAGAATAGGCTATCATAAAGGACAGCTGAATACTCATGGTCTGCTCTTTACCCAGGAATATTACATGTAAGGTCTAAACAGGCACAGTAAGAAACAGAAACAACTAAGTGTCATGGTGCAGTATACCAGAGGAGTCGTCAGTTCCATAAAAAATGATGCACAAGCATGACAGCTTCAAGGTGGACTAGGCTAAGTGCTGTAAATGGAAATTCATGATAGTAAAAGGCCACAGTGAAGTAAAAGAGAAAACAGTATACAGAGAGATACTAGAACTCAAGTTATTCTCTTAATTTGGAAAGAAAAACTTATAATATATTGCAAAGAATACGAATTAAATTTAAAAAACAACGAGACTTCATTTGGAGAGATAATTCCCTGAATAAAGTTCTTTCTACAGTAGCATAAGGGTGTGATTCTGGAAGCCCAACAAACACATAACAGCCAGGTCTATGATCGCAGAATAGGTAGGGTAAAAACAGAAGTTGATTGTCCAGTCTGTCTAACTGTAATGGCAAGGTCCAGCATCAGGGAGATGCCTTGTTTCTAAGGAATAGGGTAAGAAGCAAAAAAGAAGATATCCATGTCAACCATTAACTACCTGTCCACACACAAGTGAGTGCGTCCACACATATGTGCGCACACATGCATACATCACACAAATGAGACTATAATCACACACACACACGTGTGTGTGTGCTATTTTAATTGTAGTATTGAAGGTGATTTTGATCATAATAATTTGCATTTGGTTAAAACTGTTCATTTGAAATCTCAACTGCTACCATAGCCTGGCATTTCTTCAGGGTTTCCTCACTTATTTTACTTTATAATATTAATAATTATAGAAAAGTGAAATAGACTTAGAAAACATAAAATATGCACATAAGATCGAGTTTGACATGAGTCTCTGAACATTTTTCATAACCTGACCTTAATATCCCCACCCATTCTTGATCTCTTAGATAGTGTTTACTCAAGCATTAAAGATTTGGAGTTTTTACACAAACTCCAAATTTGGAAAACCCTTCCTAACCCTTTCATGTTTGGATAGCTCCCCCAACATATACTTGTGAGACCAGAACCGTAGTTTAACTCATGTCATAGACTGTTGTGCTGCATGGCAATTTAAAAAGTGAATAAATGGTACTGTTTGTTCCTGTAATTGATTAAAATGGTGTCATTGTTATTAATTGTATAAAATTATTGATACATATCAGCAGCACTTTAATTCTGTAGCATTGCAGCATTAAATAATATTAATTCTATACTGATATTGCAGAGAGAAGAAGGAACCAACAATCCATTTTAGAAAAATTTTTACTATTGCAGTATGTAATAGATCAAACTTAGTGAGAAGGTCACAATGTTCATACTGTTTATTTGTTTTATTTTTTAATGCACAAATACATCCTTGAAACATTGAATTGTTATGCCTGTATTCATCAGGTAGTTAGTATATTAGTCAATTTTTGTCATATGGCTACTAACTTGAAGCGAAAGCACAGATTTCTGATGAGACGATATCTGTTGCGGAGATGGGGAGGGGATCCTGGAAGTGGGTCCAGGACTTATCTTGGATATATGAACTGACTTTTGGGAGTCCATTCCCTATGGTGGGATATCTTTCTCTGCCTTTATACAGGGGGGAGGGAATTGGTCCTGCTTCAATTTGGTATGTCAAACCTTGTTAACTCCCAAAGGAGGCCTTACATCTTCTAAGGAGTGGATGGAGGTTGGGAAGGGAGAAGGGGAAACTGAGGTTGGAATGTAAAATGAAAAAATTAATAAAAAATGAGATAAGAGTTTTGAAATTTGATGATAAATTATGAAACTTAGGAGTTCTAATATACTTTACAAATATAAGGATTTAAATATATCAAACAAAGAGCTAAAACTTTCAGCATGTAAGTACCAAGTTAGTCATCTTTGGTTGCTTTGTACTAGAATGAATTGACTTGACTCTTTATTTTAGTGTCATTATTCCTATTAATTTGCTATAAAAAGCAATGGTTTTTAGTATAGGATTTTCAAACAAATTTTGTTTCTGTCGACCATCTACCCCTCTCTAGCCAGTCTCCATGCTCTACCATTGACTCCCCATCTGTTTCTATATTGTATATATTCTTCTAGCCTCTTTTCTTCTTCCTTTTTAATGTGGCTTCAATTGTGTCGTCTTCATTTCCTCTCCTTTATTCCAATGATCTATATGTCTGCTTCTATACCAGTATTATTGTGTCTTACTAACTATGGCTATGTAAGATAAACATTTTTCTTAATTTTTTTAAATATATAATATAATTATATCATTTTCCTTCTCCCTTTCTCTCTCCAAATCCTCCCATGAACCCCACCACTGGTTTTCTTTCAAATTCATGGATTCTTTCCTCTTTCCCTTATTGTTTATACATGTGCATATATACTGTAATATGTTTCAATACATGAATACAATATATAAAATATATAGTTTATAGATTTATGATTTATATATATATATACAAAAAATAAATGCAACCTGTTCAAACCATGTGATGTATATAGCCATATATTCATTACATCGTTTTCTCTATATCCCCCCACCTCTCTCTCTCTCTCTCTCTCTCTCTCTCTCTCTCTCTCTCTCTCTCTCTCTCTCTCTCTCTCTCTCTCTCTCTCTCTCTCTCTCTCTCTCTCTCGACAGGGTTTCTCTGTAGCTTTGGAGCCTGTCCTGCAACTTGCTCTGTAAACCAGGCTTGCCTTGAGCTCACAGACATCTGCCTGTTTCTGCCTCCCAAGTGCTGGGATTACAGACATGCACCACCACGTTAAGGCTGACTATTTGGTATTGGTTAACTATTGACATACTCTTCCCTGGGGTAGACAATCTCTCCGTACCTCAGTATTCCATAGTTGTCTTTAGTTCTTTGTGTGGGGTTAAGGCCTCCTTTCCCCTTCCATGCTTTTAGCACGACTATTAGTTCAGATCATGTTTAAGTAGCCATATTGGTGAGACTTTAGGGCTATAGCGTCTGACATTCCTAAGAAACACACCTCAGCAAGCTTCCTATTTCTCTGGCTCCTAGAGTCTCTCCACCCTCTCTTCCACAGTGATCCCTGAGCTGTAGATAACTTTAGATTAGGTTGTGCTTTCTGCTTAGAATATCTCTGGCTCAGTCAAGGACACCACACGAAATCCACAGAATCAACTAACCTGAGCTCATTGGAGCTCAGAGAAACTGAACAGACAGCCAGAGAAGCTGCATGGGACTGGCCTAAGCACTCTGCATATATGTTCCAGTTGTGTAGCTTGGTCTTCTTGTTGGATCCCTAAGACTGGGAACAGGACCGTCTGTGACTCTTTTGTCGGCTTTAGGAACCCCATTACTCATACTGGGTTACCTTGCACAGTCTTAATATGAGGGGAGATGCCTAAATTTACTGCAACTTGATATGCCATATTCTGCTCATATCCATGGGACGCATGCCCTTTTCTAAATAGAAATGGAAGAGGAGTGAATGGAAAGTGGGCAGAGGAGAGGTGGGGGACAGTATTTGAGTAGAAGAGGAAGGGGAAACTGCAGTAGGTATGTAAAAATAAATAAAACAATATTAAAAGAAAATTGTTCTGGGTTTTCATGGTCTTCAGTTTTTTTCCATATAAACTTTAGGATTGCCTTTCCAATTCTACAAAGAATGCCATTTGAATTCTATGGAGGATTGTATTTAATCTCTAGATTGCTTTGGGTGCACTAGTCATTTTCTCAATATCACTTCTGCTTATCCATGAGCTGAAGAGGTCTTCATATTTCTGTGTCGTTTTTCATTTTTTTCTTAGGATTTTAAATATTAGAGATGGCTTTCATAACACATAATAATTATTTCCAGTAGTGATTGGTTCTTTAAAATCTTATGTATGTTAAGTATTTTTGCCTAGCTGTAACTACAGACATGCAATGTAATTTGAAAGTACATGCCAGTCCCTTACAGATGTAAAAAATTTACAGAAGAAGGTACATTTTTACTCTCTTCCTAATAAAATTAACCCATATTAAACAAATTTTTCTAGAGAAAACACCGACTGTAACAAACTAATATTTAAACCCATATCAATAAGGAAGTTTTCAATGTTTTCTCTGGGCCTTTTGTTGTCATTATCATCATTTTGAACCTGCGACTTGAGTTACTTTTACAGACATATATCCATCTCTAGAAATTTGACAGCTTGTATATCTTTTATTTTAAATTCAGCTGTCAGTGCAAAGCTGTTGATATCACTGATTTTGAGTGGCTATTCGATGGTAACACTGTGGAGAAAATGCATACTTCAATTGGTTCTTAAGAAAAGTCACACAATGCATTTCTAGATAAAAATAAGAAAATCCCCAGGGTTGATAACCAAATCAATGAATTTACAATCACCTATCAAGGATGTTTAGAAATAGAAGGAAGGAACCACACTGCTTAAATATAGTTTCTGTCGATTGTTAAAAATGCTGTGCTTTTCAAAATTTGCCGTTGCTGGCTATACAACCCCTTGATCATCAACAAATAAACAGGGAAAATAATCTTGATAAAGACTTAACTTGTAAACAAAACTATTATTGACATATATTTAATATTTTCTCTCTGGATATAATGTATATGTGTGCATGTGTATGTGTGTGTACAAGCATGTTATATGTCAAAAACCTCAGAATTTATTTTAAACACACACATAGACACACAGACACACACACATTGGAGCAAAGAAAAACTTATTTTTGGTAATTAAGTACCAAACAATTCTACTTCAAGAGAAAATTTTCCCTAATAATGGACTTTGAGTTCAATCCTCAATACTCTCTCAGCACTAAAACATATACACAGTCAGATAAACAGGCATTAGAATAAATCACACTATTTATGAGGAAGAAGAAAAATGTGCAGAACAAATTTGTGAAAAGTGTGTGTGTGTGTGAGAGAGAGAGAGAGAGAGAGAGAGAGAGAAAGAGAGAGAGTGACTAAAAATCCAGTCTCCATAAATTTACTTAGAAAAAGAAATTTTCATTTGATTTTTTTTTACACTTGTTACCTGTCTTATCTAGGAGAATGCAACATCTTTGTAATTGATATTAAGGCTAGACCACAAGATTAGAAGTTTCTGGTGTCATTTGTCTCTAAAAATATCCGACTCTTATAGTAAGTATATATCATAGAATTAAAACAAGTTTTGCTTGATAGTTTGATATTAACAAGTTTAAATCCCCTCTCTCTCTCTCTCTCTCTCTCTCTCTCTCTCTCTCTCTCTCTCTCCCTGTGTGCTGCTGAATATTATGTCCATGTCATCACATATCCTAGGGAAGAAGTTACAATTGAGTTATACCCTATTTAGGTCATTGACTACTTTAAATAGGAGTATAGAGATATAAATAAAAGTGAAGATTGCATTCAGAAGTGACTGAAAAAATCCATGAACAACAGTGTCCATATTCACTTTTGTTGTAATGCCAGTTTCTAGGAAGAATTTCTCTACTCCAGTAATATTTCCATATAATATTCACAGTATTATTACTTTATGTTGTCTCATGTAATATTAAAAACAACTGCTATACATCAAAAGTTCTATATAATTTGTCTAATTATAAAATATTATAAGACATAGGGGTAACAACAGTAACTTTATGAATTATACTTATAGTACATAATAATAGATTATATTATGCATTTATTTAGATATGTGTATCATTTTACTTTTTCATATTCACACTGACACACACATTTCACTTTTTTCACACACTGTCCCCCTAATTTCCCTCCTTTAAGTCCACTTACTTTCCACAAGCATTCTGTTTGAGAATATTATATATCTGTTTTTTGTACTATTGAGAACCGAACTCAAATCCCACATATACCAGATAAGTTCTCTGTCACTAAGACACATCCTCAAAGCTAGCTTTTATTTCTGTATAATTGTTTTAGCTTATTGCACAGAGTCTCTTTGTGTTGCCTGGTCTGAACTGGAACTCACTCTGTAGCCCAGGTGGGTCTGAAATTTGCAATTTCCCTGTCTCAGACTCTCAAGCAAATGAGATAGCAGGCACTGTCGTCTCATGCTGCTTCAGATCTTGTTGAAACAAATCTGGTTACTATGTATCAGAGAAAGTATTGCATTTGTCTTTATGATTTTGTCTTATTTTTTTCCTTTTTTTTTTCAGACTCTTCCTGGGCAGTCTTATGGTGTAGGAGTTTCTTCTGTTTATATGTTGCTCTCATTGGTTAATGAATAAAGAAACTGCCTTGGCCTTTTGATAGGGCAGAACTTAGGTAGGCGGGGAATACAGAATGGAATGCTAGGAGGAAGAAGTGCAGAGTCAGAGAAGCCATGGATTCTCCACCTGATTAGATTAAACGGATGCTGATTAGAATCTTTCCCAATAAGCCAATGCCATGTGGCAATATACAGATTAATAGAAATGGGTTAAATTAAGATGTAAGAATTAGCCAATAAGAGGCTAGAGATAATGGACCAGGCAGTAATTTAATTAATACAGTTTCTGTGTGGTTATTTCAGGTGTAAGCTAGCTGGGCAGCTGGGAAAAAGAAGCAGGCCCTCACCCTACAACAATTGGCACTTTAACATGATCAACTAAATCCACATAAAATCTGAGAGGGCTTGAAAAAGGAATTCTGGAAGACAAAATATATATGTAAAAAGTTTAACACAACTTTTTTGCTGTTTGCTGGCAGTGTGCCATAGCTCCTTTAAGAGAGATTTTCCTGACTCAGCAGCTGAAGCAGGGAAAAAGTGGCAGTTTTAAAATGCCGGCTTTGTGGGCTATGCTGCCAGCATGACCTCTGCCTCTTTGGGGAGACAGAATATTTGGATAGGATTTGTGAGCAGATTGTGCTCCTCTATGCTTTCAGCATTAACTCAGGCCCTAACTTCTCCAGGTGACAGATTACGATTTGGAAATTCCAGCTGAAATAAAACGCTTTTCCCTCCATGTTGCCTTTAGTCATGGCATTCATCACAGTGTTAAAACGGTGCCTTATTTCTCTTAACCAAGAAATCTCCAGTTCATTCTGTCCCTGTAAATTACCGCCCTGTAATTATAGTCTCAGTGGACAAATATTCCATATGTACATATTTTTCTATATCGGCTTATTTGTTGAAGGCCATATAGGCTTATTACACAATTTGGTGGTTATGAATGTGGTTGTACAGAATCTCTGTGGTATACTTATTTAGTTTACTTTAGGGATATGCCCAGGAGTGGTGCAGCTGGGTCATATTTTCGTTCAATTCTTTTTGTTAATGTATAACCAGCATCCTCTTTTCTATATATGTGGGTGCTAATTTTTATTATTGCCTTTGAGACTATGAAGCACACAAATCATGGACATCTGCAGGAATAGCCTTAAGCAATAGAAACATATTAACAATGTGATTTTGTCTTATAAATAGAACACTGAAGCTCATAATTTTGTTAAATGACCTTACTTCTAAAAATTTGGCATTTAAGCACTGCAAGTAGATATACACAAATAAATTTTGTTATTAGAAGTGCTATATAATGTCAAAGCAAAAAATTAACAAATGCAGTGTTTAAAACAGTTATAACATACATTCCATGACACATTTTTAAACATGGTATTTTCAACGATCATGATATATGTAATGAATTCACTATACGACATAGGACAAGAAACAGAAGTAGCATCAATAGCATTTACTTTCTTTTATGTCTTTAAAAGCATGCATTTGTGTATTCATTATTAAAAATGAGGGGCCAATGACAATGGCACTGGGATTTGTCTTTACTGCATGTACTGCCTTTTTGGGAACCTATTCTGTTTGGATATATACCTTGCTCAACCTAGATGTATTGAGGAGGGCCTTGGACTTTACACAGGGCAGGGTGCCCTTGCCCTCTCTTAAGACTGGAGGAAGGTAGGTGGGAGGGTGTATGGAGGGAGTGGGAGGGGAATAGGAGGAAGAGAGAAAGTGGGAATTTGGATTAGTATTTTCTAAAGTAATAAAATAAAATAATAAAAATGGATTTCAACCATGCTTGCATATCACATTTTCCAGTTGATCAAACGCCAAAGTTTAACATTTTTAAGACTTTGCAACTTCTACAATATTGCTTTTTCATGTACCTCTCCTACATCACAAGCTTCTCATTTCAGTGTGCTTGAAAGACAAGGAAAATGATTCCTCAAAGCTAGTAACTCAGCATCATGCTAGATTTGATTTTTGGAAATGTTAACATCACTAATCTTTAATTGACATTTTTATCTATGAAAATGCAGAGCAGCTCTTTCTAAAAGCACCTTAGAAAGTGATAAGATAGTGAGTGTTAATATCAGTTGATACTCATTGTTACCTATAAGTCATCATTATGAATTATAAGATTGTTACTCATATTTTTAATTCACATTATCCTTGCAGAAACTAAATTCTGGACCTTATCCTCTTATTACTTCAGAATATTATATTAAACCATCTTTCTAGCTAATATTCTCTTCAGTAAACCTTATTTTCCAGTAACCCACATACCATTTTGCCTCCAAAGTAAAGAATACAAATAGCCTTAAGTAATTCAAAAAATGTTTGGAAAGGAAAAGCAATGAAGCAAAATGTTCAAAACTGTCAAAAACTTATCACAAACATAGAAGCATCTCCAGAGATTGATGCTTCTTCCCATGACTCAGTCCAAGTTTTGAAGGCACAGATAAGGCCTCTTCTATAGAAAATTCCTGAAAAACATTGATAGTATAAAAGAAAATTACAAAAATCACTCTGTAACATAATAACAATTCTGAAAATAAAAACTGACAAAGAATATAGAAATGAAGTCTGTGTATCCAATTCTTTATGACCACAGAGAGCCTAAACCCTAAACAGACTGCATCAAAATGGTCTTTTTCCCAGAATCGAGCTATTAATCAAGATGAGATCCAGTAATAAAATGTGTCACATGATAAAGTTAAAGAAAAATACTATATAATCTTTTCCATTAGATCCCTCAAAAGACTCCAACAAAATCCATGAATCATTAGGTAGCCTAAGTTTTTAATGCACTGCAATGAAGGCACTTCCTCAACACAATGGAGAGCATCCATCCTGGCCCAGAAGACAATGTGGGCCCTTGACCTCCATCCACAGGAGGACACCATTACCATCAAACACTGTCCTAAGCTTAGCTTAGTGAAACTTGGAGAGGAAAAGGCAAATTAATTATTTGCAGATGACTTTAGGTTAGCTCTTCAAAATCCAAATGTCTACATGGTGGAAACAGTACAACATTTAAACTTTGTAAAATCAGAACATTCACATGGCAGACCTAGGATACAAAAGGTATCTTTTGGCAGTTAGATTATTAGTATTTTTTTTGTACTTTTGTTCAGCAATTTTTGATGTATACTTACTACCGTAATAATGTATACAAATATATGAAAAATTACCTGGAAATGTGGGAACTACACTGTACATAGAAAAAATTCACTCAGTTTGCATGTGTACTCACATGTGTATGTTTAACACTCATGTATAAACACCATCACATTGAACACATCTTTATGTGTGAATTTGTATTATAAACATTTTCCAACCTGAAAATTTGTTGACTTCATGCAGCAAAGGCATTATTTAATATAAATACAAAATTTTGTCCCAATATGTCAATAGTAAGATACAAGGTGTCTTATATGATTTCCATAACTTTCCTAACTAACTGCTTCCTAATGAAATTTTAATTGCTTCAGGATTTAATTCTTACAGATAATGCTTCAGTGAACATTCTTACATATGCAACACTTTGCTTGAACATGAACTTCATATTGCTCAAAAACAGAGTATCAAGAAAGTACAGGCTTAAATTGCAAATAGGCTCAAAGGCTATATTTGTACACCGCTCCTCCTTTGTGTAGACATATTGAAGAAGAGTATCATGGGACACAGCTTACCAGTATGTTTTCCTTGCCTATCTCCCCACAAACAAACCCCATGCTAACACAGCACACACATGCATGCACATATATACAAATACACACACACCAACACCACCACATCACAAACGCATACACAGACACACACAGAGACACACAGAACACACACACACACACCACAACCACCACCACCACTACCACCACTGCCACATCACAAATACACTGACAGAGATTTATATGTTTTGTTAGAAAGAAAGGACAAGGTTTGAGGTCTCAGTCTTACCTATGGATTGTTATTCTTTTATTTCTGTTTTTGGAACAAACATTTATTGTGTATTCTTTTGCATGTTTTTTGTGAGATAAAGGCTTCATCTCCCTACCACTTCTCCTACTCTCACAACACAACCAAATCCCTTCTTGTTCTGTTTCTAGAAGGTTTTCTGCAAGTCCAATTTTCTATTTGTGACCCTTCACTCATTTGACTTTCCACTTTGGTTTAAGTCAAAAGTGGTTGGTATATAAAATGAACACAAAATTTAAAATAAAAAAAACTTCCTGAAGAACTAATTAAGCACATATGCATAAAATTGATCATATTTTGTTATAAATATATCGCATCTGTATATGTACCTCCTGTTTGAAATTATTTGAAAATAAATCATTATCTTCAAAGCTAAAAAAATGTTACATTGAAAATATCTCTTTTCAGAAAGTTGGTATAAATAAGTTTAAAGGCTAAACTGAGAGAAACTATAGTTTCTTGGACTGAGCAAGGAAGTCAGGACCGCGAGGGGTGCGTTCACTCACTGAGACGATGGGACAGATCTAATGGGAGATCACCAAGGCCAGTTGGCATGGGAATGATGGAGCATGTGATCAAACCGGACTCTTTGAAGGTGGCTGAAGGTGGAGTCTGACTGAGAAGCCAAGGACAATGGCGCTGGGCTTTGATTCTACTGCATGGACAGGCTCTGTGGGAGCCTTATAAGTTTGGAAGCTCACCTTCCTGGACCTGGGGGGAGTTGGGAGGACCTTGGACTTCCCATAGTGTAGGGAACTCTGACTGCTCTTTGGCCTGGAGAGGGAGGGAGTGGGGGTGTGTGTGGAGGGGAGGGGATGGAAGTGGGAAGAGGGGAGGAGACGGAAATTTTTAATAAAAACAAAAGAAGCAAGGAGAAAGAACACCAACCCAAATCATCATGGCCAAATTAATTAAAACAAGCAATTAAATAAAAAATAGTTTCTTAGTTTATGGCTAGAGTCCACTAATGAGTGAGTATATACCATATTCATCTTTTTGGGTCTGGGTTATCTCACTCAGGATAGTGTTTTCTATTTCCATCCATTCGCAAGCAAAATTCAAGATGTCATTGTTTTTTACCGCTGAGTAGTACTCTAATGTGTAAATATTTCACACTTTCTTTATCCATTCTTCCATTGAGGGGCATAAAGGTTGAAACAAAGGACATTGAGCCTATAGTTCACAAGCCTAGAGAAGTCAAATAACAAGGTGAACCCAAAGATAAACATGTATTGATCCTCCTAGAAATTGGAAGCAAACAAGATCGCCTGGCAAAAGTTGAGAGCATGGGGGTAGGAGTAGGGGTGGGGCTGTGGATGAAGGAAGAGGAGAGAGGGAGCAAGAAAGGAGAAAGGAAAGACTGGCAAGAGCTTGGGTGACTCGGATGGTGAAGGTGGAGGAAGAGCAGTTACAGGAGCAGGGAAGAAGATATCTACATTAAGAGAGCCATGTTAGGGTTGGCAAGAGACTTGTCTCAAGAGGAGATCTCAGGTGTCCATTGGGATGTCCCCAGCTAGGTCCTTGGGCAGCATTACAGATGGTGCCTGAACTGGCCTTGCCACACCATCACACTGATGATTATCTTGAATATCACCATAGAATCTTCATCCTGCCACGGATGGAGATAGAGACAGAAACCCTCATCAGAGCAATGGAGTGAGCTCCCAAGGTCCAGTTGAAGAGCAGAAGGAGGGAGATGACCAAGGAAGTCAGGACCTTGAGGGGTTGGTCCACCCACTGAGACAGTGTGCCTGATCTAATGGGAGCTCACCAAATCCAGCTGGACCAGGACTAAACGAGCATGTAATCAAACCAGACTCTCTGAATGTGGCTGACAATAGGGAAGGACACAGAAGCCGTCGATAATGGCACTGGTACCTGTTTCTACTGCATGTACTGGCTTTTGGGACCCTAGTCTATTTGGATGCACACCTTCCTAGGCCTGGATGGAGGGGGGAGGGCCTTCGACTTCCCACAGGGCAGGTTACCTTACCCTGTCTTAAGAGGAAGGGGGAAGGAGGCAGGGGAGTGCAGGTGTGGGAGAGGAATGGGAGGAGGGGAGGAAGTGTAAATTTTTGAATGGGAAAATATAAATAAATAAATAAATAAATAAATAAATAAATAAATAAATAAATAAATAAATAAGAAAAAAGAATAGTTTCTTTCGGGTAGTCAGAAGGCTTTGTTAGTAAAGGCATATGCCACCAAGATTGATGACCTGATTTTGATCCCTATAACTCAAATATTGGATATACAGGGTATGGATTCCTGCAGGTTTTCCTGATAGTGCCATGAACATGCTTACATGAATAGCACACGTGCGGGCGCGCATACACACACACACACACACACACACACACACACACACACGCATGCACACACACACTCACACACAAACATGTAGAATGTAAAATCTTATAATTTCTTAAATTTTAGAGCAACTTTATTGGCATCTCTCCCATGGCCCATGGCGGGGGGTGCAACTTGGTCTCCTTCCCTCTTTGTGAAGGACCAAGAGGCAATACTAAAATCCAGGAGAGTGTTGTAAACTGCAAAAAGAGCAAAGGTCCTCAGGATCCAAAACCAGAAATTCTCCTCCATTTGCAAAACTCACAGAATTCCAGCACATGTTTTTATGTAGTTCACAGTTTGCCCAAGGTTACCTTTCAAAGGGCAATCATTGAGGTATTGTATCATAAGATAAAATGTAACATTAGCTGTGCTGAATAATAATTAGAACTATGCTGAGACAATGTTTCTACTTTTACAATTAGTTTAGGTCATATGAAATAAATATGTATTCTCATGTTTTCTTGGTTTTCACAAAGCAGGTGGGATAAAAATCATTTTTCCTTAGATAAAAAATGCTATTCATTTGTCTAACATAAATAACATAAAAGTTTCACTGAGAAATATGCCTTCTTCAAGAAAGAGAGTCCATTTAAAAATGACTTAATACAAAGTAGTGATTGCTGCCTTAACAAGTTGGGGTCAAGTGGCTTCAAGCAAGGTTAGGGATCATATGACTTGTCAAGAAATCTGTGTCTTTATGCCTTCCCACCTCATTACTCTTATCTGTTGGGCAATTGTCTTCATGGATATTGTTTCATGAGAAAAAGCAGTTTCTTTGGCTCCAAACTTGAATTAATGTTCAAAGCTTTTAAAAGTTGAGAATGAATTCTTGGCTGGAGTTATGGCTTGCCTAAGACAGGGGAGGCCTTAGATCCAATTCCCTGTACCATCAAAAAAAAAGAACAAAAAAAGGAAATGACTAGAAAATGAACTCATATCTCATGTTATTCTCTTTCATACAACAGTTCTGTGTCAGGTCCACCATCACTCATGCTTGATCACCTTGGCTCTTGAAGAGGCTTTAAAACATATGACCTGGGGCTGATAGGAGCTGCCCCTTTTGAATTTGATGAAGATGAAAAAATCAGATATGATTTGCTGGTTATAAAACAGTTTTCCTATAAACAACAAAGCAAAACGTGGGTTGGAAATCAAGGGGCAAGGTAGATGAAGCACCCTTAACATCCCATGGTCTGGGTCTTGAGATTTGATAGATGGATGCATGCATGCATGAATGGATAAATGGAAGGAAGGATGGATGGATGAATGGATGGGTAGGTGGATGGGTGGTTTGATGGATAGATGATAGATAGATAGATAGATAGATAGATAGATAGATAGATAGATAGATAGATGATTGGTGGATAGATAATAGATGATAGATAGATAGACGATAGATAGATATAGATAGATGATAGATAGATAGATAGATAGATAGATAGATAGATAGATAGATAGATAGATGATAGATTTATTGATAGATTTATTGATAGATAGGTTGATAGACAATGCTCTGTATTGATCTCTCTGTTTCGTCTTCCCTCTGCATCTTCATTTAATGCATTGCAATCATTTTCCCTTGCCGTTTATTTACTTTTTATTTGGAGTAAAAAAACAAATTTCTCAAACAGTGAAATGACAAGGGAGAGTCAGAGAGATATAAAAAGGAAAGAGTAGGAGAGGGGAATGGGAGAAGAGGAGAGAGAGAGAGGGAGAGAGAGAGAGAGAGAAAGAGAGAGAGATTATTTTGTATACCTAGGTATAGAACCAAAGTTTAATTTTTAGTACCTGTCCTAATTATGAATTTGGAGTTCTCACTTAAATTCAAATCTTATTTTTTATTTGTTAATTAATCCATGGCAAATCAATTCATTTGGAGTTATATTTTATTAATTAATTATGATTCTATTACTGAGTAACTAAAATCATAATTAGACTTAATTAAATTGTCATATTCCTAACCAGGACTTCCTCACAACCTTCCTCACCACAGCACAGAGTGCCAGGCAAGGTGCTATATCGTCTGTAAGCTAGTCCATCAAATTTCCTTTTAATTTTCATCATCAGGTGTGTCAATGTTGAGAGTAGAAATAGTTTGTCCAATATTTCTTTAAAAACTCCAGGGCCACAAATCAGACACAGTTTCCCTCAATTCAGATTCTAGGTGCTAAACCACTGTATCATTAGTCAAATGAGGAATATCTCAAGGAGCTCTGAAAACTGTTTTTCATAAAGAGTATTTAATTCTTCTTTTGCTGCTGGTTCTTCCTGTCCTCCCTGCTTGGTTCAGCCTTCATTGGGTGGAAGGACTTGTTCTTGCCTCAATTTGGTATATCAGATTTTGTTGGTTCATCCTTACCCCCCCCCTACCCCCAGGAATGGATGGGGGTGGGATGGGGAGAGATGGATGGGGGATGGGAGATGGGAAGGGAGGAGGAACTGGAGCTAGTATGTAAAATGAAAAAAAATTAAATAAAAAAGAATAATTCAAATCTTACTGAAACAAGAAGATAAAAGCAAATACAGAAGGGGGAGGGGAGAGACAAGGAGGGGAGCAGAGAAAAATGTAGAGCTCAATAGAAATCAATAAAAAAAACTTTTAAAAAAAGCAAATACAGACTGAACAGGATTATGCTAGAACAAGATCTGTGTTTACTTTTTAAAAAGTATGTAAGTATTCTGGGTGGATCCTGCAGAGAACAACAGCTTTGTCCTAGGGGAGGTAATTTCTGCAGAACATAAGTCACACTGGTGTTCTGAGCTTTTCTGACTCCAATATCAGAGCAATAGCCTTTAAAGCGGAAGAAGAGTACAGGACAACTTGTGATAAGATAAAATAATGGAAGGATTTGTTATATTTCTTTCAAGCACTAAGTAAATTAAAAGGTAGCTCTGGTCAGGGCAGAATGATATGCAGGGAATCAGATGAAGCCGATATGACAGGAAGCTTGTAACAGCCCGAGGTTGAGAAAGAAATGGGGCCTTTGCCAACACAGACTCTTGCCAATGAAACTTCTGCACCAAATGGGTTGGCAGGCAGCCCATGGTGTTCTCTTGAGGGACAGACCCCGCGAGGGATGGGGTCCAACTGCTAGTAGCATGCTTGGAAAGGAAAAGGTAAGCTTTTATTTATCTTTTTTTTTTCTTTTGTTGTCACAACTGAACCAGAAAATATTTTCTTTATCTTTAATCATGACTCTTGGAAAGGTGTTCCACCCAGCTGTGCAAGGATGCTTCCCTCTGAACAAAATGAAACCAATCTCAAAGTGGGAATGAGTGTTGAGGCAGACAAAATCTTAGCCCCTGTTTAGTGACGCTTTGAGGAACATGCATGTATGCTGAGACAGGGCCCCATGTAAAGGTTTAAAAACATCTCTGTCTAAATGAAGTAAGACCTGCATCTTACCAACCAAAATCAGAATTGGAACAATCTGTGAATAAAGTTTTTTTTCCTTCTCTATATGAAGCTAAAGCTAGGATGTCAAACTTTGGTACATTCCATTTTAAAAGATCAATGTTTTAATGATATCATAAAGTGAAGCATGTAGAATCAGAATAGCAAAAGACATTTATACTCTCATACATCAATAAAATTGTTCTTTAAAGAACAACAGCCAAGTCTCAATGAAGGTGATCATGAAGATGCGAAAGCAGAAACTACAAACAAGACAATGGAGAATCTACCCATGCTACTGCTCAGAGATGTGTCTGATTTCAGTGTTTACTTTCCGGAATTAAGAGTTAACCGTGTACCTGAAACAGTAGCAACGTGTCTAAGCCATGAGACTAGAAGATGCTAAGAAAAGTATGCAAAGTAGATGAGACCGAACACGTTCTCCCTGTTGCTTCTCGGTAGCAGTGCTCTTTGCTTGCTTATGTGCCATTTCCTAGTTCGATAGAGATCTATAAAGTGCATCACTGTAATTAACTTTAATTAAACATCTGCCACGTATGCATACATCAATATATCACATTGTTTACACGAATATACAGTGTTTGTCAATTAAAAATAAATAATAAAATGTTGAGATTAAAGAAGAGCTGAACCCAACTAGCCTGCATTCTGCCAATAGGGTGGTGAATGTCATTATCATATAGACATAGATATTGTCATGCCCAACCCCACTGATGGTTGACGAGATACAGGGAAGAGTGGGGCAGGTGTGCTATAGGGTCAGAAGATAGAGGGAAAAGTGGGGCAGGTGCGCTATGGGATCAGACTATAGCAAAGCTGTTAAAAAGCTGGTGACAACCATGGGAGTGGCCTGGAAAATTATTTTCCTCACATGGAAATCTTACAAGCCAGGATTACACAGAAAATTTCCATTGTCCCTGATGTTTTTACAACGTGCATTGACATTTTCACATATTTCTGCTTTGCAGCCCTACTGTGAAACTGAGGTCATTTCTTTTTCAAATAGTAAACCAATAAATTTTTAAAACAACTCTGAGATCTTTAGCTTGATTCCACTATTAGGAACTCTTTTGGCACAGTAAAAATGAACTCATGTTTTCTATCTATTGGAATGTTCTCACTGGAGACCAAAATCCTTGAGCAGACTTTTCTATAAATAAATAAGCACCTAAGTGATTGAAAGAATGACCATGAGATTCTCCTCAAATACACATGTGACTTTTTGCATCACATGAGTCATCACTGAGAGATGACCCTATGGCTTAGGAAACCCTGCCCTCAAATGACCTCATGCAAGGCAAAAGCCACTCCTTACACCAGTAGTATTCACACTAAAGAGGTTAGCTACTCTGTTATTCTGTTCCTAAGAGGCCAGCACACAATCATTAGAAGAGCAGGAAAGCTCACATTAGTCTTTAAAAATCTAGTTCAATTATCATTTCACTGTGTTTATCTCAAAGGGACTCCACTGCCTATTTGTGTTCCACATAATAACCCAATTTAATTCATCATCAATTGGAAATTTCATAGTGTATACTGTATTTGCTGCATTTAATCTAGCAAAAACCACTGGGTAGCCCCATAATAAAGCTGTGTATTAGCTGTCTACTCTTCCTGTTTACTGCTCAAGACTATGATAAAGTACCTGACCACATGTAGTTAACTAAAGAGATAAAAATCTGTAAGTCACTTTTGAAGCTTTGTAAAATAAAATTTTAAAAAATCATACTGAACTATAAATCAGCAACTAATTCATAACTATGATATGAAACCAAGCAGAGTAAGTGTAGGAAGATAAATACAGAGAATCAACGGGATGCTAGATCACTCAGGAAACTAACTATGGCCAGGCAGTGCATAAATGAAAGAAAATGTGTCGTGTATATGGGATGATCAAGATGCAGTTGTGTGCCAAATGGAAGAAGTAGAGATAATCTATTTGAGATCTGTTATAAAGAAATAGACTTATACAGAGAAATTTTGAAAGTAGTAGCAAGCTATCAATACAAAATGCTGTTTTGTTTTGTTTTTAATTATACCACAAGATGGCAAAAACCAATCTTGGTGATCACATATTCCTGCCTTCAGGCCCCCTTTCCTTCAGAGTATATTTTTATTCCTTGTACTTGTCTTCATTCTGAGAACTACTCTCACTTCTCACTTTATCAACAGGATTATCATCATAAACAATAATCAAACTGTTCAATTTCTAAACCTGCCTATATTTCTACTAGACATATAATTTATGCATGGTACATGTTGAATCTCTATAAAGCTACTGTAATATGGCTAGCCTCTGTTATCTTATAAAAATGCAGTGAATGAAACAAGTCAAAAATACAAGTTGAAGTAATTCTCATTCGTCCACTAAGTTCATTTTCCATAAGTCAAAAGTTGGGAACCTCGTGTTTGGTCAATGATTTTTTTAAGTTAATAATCTATGTAAGTATTTTAACTTGTCAAAAATGTGTAAGGTGAATGTTGACAGGACTAGTTTATGGATTGAGAAAGGCCAATAAGTAAATTAAATGTTCACCCTCAACAAATACTTTCACAGTCATTGTACTAGGGAGTGAAAACTAGCATTAAAAAGTACAAAATATATACAAGGACCCTGCTATGTTTGCTCCAACTACAAACTTAATGGAGACAAAAAGAAAGATGTATAATTTACCTTTTAGAAAGATTCTATACACAGCATCTACTGCCAAATATTTTCAAGATTGCATCACTCCCAATTGCTACACTGAAGTCATTCAGTGGTTGTCATCTAAAGAAGGTCATTTTGTTGATATCCAGTTATGCCAGCACCATTTGTTGAATATGCTTTCTTTTTTCCATTTTATATTTTTTTCTTCTCTGTCAAAAACCAGGTGTTCACAGGATGTGGATTAATATATAGGTCTTCGATTTGGTTCCATTGGTCCTCCTATCTGTTTTGATGACAATATCAGGCTGTTTTCATTACTGTAGCTCTGTACCAGAGTTTGAAGTTAGGGATTGTGATGCCTCCAGATTTTCCTTTATTGTACAGAATTGTTTTAGCTCTCCTAGGTTTTTTGCTTTTCCATATGAAGTTAGGTACTGTTCTTTCGAGGTCTGTGAAGAATTTTGTTGGGCATTGCATTGAATCTGTAGATTGCTTTTGGTAAGATTGACATTTTTACTATGTTAATTCTACCTACTCAAGATCATGGGAGATCTTTCCATTTCATGGTGTCTTCTTCAATTTTTTTCTTCGAAGGTTTAAAGTTCTTGTCATACAGGTCCTCTGAGAGGAGACATTTAGGTCAGAACCAACTTAGGTCTCTGGGCCCTGACAGAAGTTCATGATGTTTTCAGCAATAGAGACATACCTTTCATCTCAAGGAGCCAATAAAGGAAAACAGCAATGACTTATCCTGATTTTGGAGTTCCTTGGACAACTCTGACCAAGAACTCAAAGGAGGGTTTCTCATACATGGTTTAAAATAGTTTATTTCTCTTATAGAAAGCATTGTCAGCATAGATGGGAAAATTATGTATGTATATATATATTGTATACATAAATATATTTGTATATAGATACATAATACTTATGTACACACAACACACATATATATATACATATATATACTTACATGTATCGTAGATTTTGTTTTTTAGATAGTTATTTAATATCATGATTCCTTTTTGAGTTTTTCAGGTATTTTATGGCCTCCTTTCTTCCCCAGTATTTTTCTTCACACTGGTTACCCCATCTGACTCAAATGCATGTTTCAAATTTAATGGATATACAGATGACCCTGATTAAACCAATGGGTCCTACAAAAAGCCATGAAAGGACGTGTTGGGAGGAGCAGCAGCAGTAGGTAGGGAAGGGAGTGAGATAAGAGTTGGGAGGAAAGTAACCCAAATACATTACACATTTTAATTTTTCTAAGAACTAATATAATAAAATAGTAACAAAATTATAACTTAGTAATTAAAAATTCTGCAAATAAGAACATTAAAACTAATGTATTTTACCTGTTATTATAACATATAATACAAATATCACTAATTAGGATGATTAAATTTTTTATTGATTTTTATTGAGCTCTAAATTTTCCCTGCTCCCCTTCCTGCCTCTTCCCTATGGTTCAACCCTCTCCCAAGGTCCCTATGCTCCCAATTTACTCTGATTTTCTCGGGAGATCTTGTGTTTTTTTTTTACTACCCATGTAGATTAGATCTGTGTATGTCTCTCTTGAGTTCCTTAATTTATCTAGGTTCTCTGGGATTGTGATTTGTCGGCTGGTTTTCTTTACTTTATTTTTAAAATTTAAAAGTAATGAAAGTTATCATACATTGCTTTCCTCTGAGACATAACCTTCTATTGTGGAGTAAAACTCATAGGTCATAGGATATTAAAAAGCAGTGGTTCTCAACAGGTGGGTCACAACCCCTTAGAGAGTAGAACAATTCTCTTATAAGGGTCACATATCAGATATCCTATTTATCAGATATTTATATTATCATAGAAGTATCAAAATTACAGTTATGAAGTAGCAATGAAATATTTTTATACTTGGGGGAATCACCACAGACTGAGAAACTGTATTAAAGAACTGCAGCATTAGAAAGGTTAAAAACAAGTGTACTAAAGGAAAGTGAAACATTCCATTCAACAGGGAAAATCATTAAGTTCAGGAAGCTAACAAGGCAAAGCTTTCAGCAAGTTCCTGAAACTGACTAGATTCACTAGGTCCCTTCCTTCCCAAGCATATAAACAGTAAAGACTGCTAAGAGACACTCTCAGACAAGTAGAGCTGACTGGAACAGGCTCTGAATGGTGGACCATCAAGAAGAAGTGAAGAACAACCAAGCTGCTGAAAAGGACACTCTTCAAAAACACTGTTCAGACACTTGTAGGTTGTATAGTGTATTCTAAGAAAAAGGATGCTATTCACTACCTGTAGATTGTTCACTGCACCCCTGGATTCCTGCTTGCAAGAGCTGTCTCACATGCTTTTGGTGATGCAGCTGTCTTTCGATCACTTCTGCTCTTGTAAATAATTCCTCACTTAGAGATAAAGTAATCCTAATAAAAGCCACTGGCTACTTTTGTTATTTCCTTGCATTGGCCTTCCATCTCTATCTTGGTTGAGTGCATGAATATTTTATCAAGCAAGCATAATGTCAAGAACAGAATTAGCAAATTTCAGATACATTAAGAATTTTGGGATTTTTTCCCCTTTAAAATAGACCCTTTTGTTATTGATGTGTGATTCCCCTCTGTATGCTTGAATACCATTGGTGAATAAAGAAACTGCTTTGGCCTGTTGATAGGGCAGAACTTGGGCAGGTGGAGAAAACTAAACTGAATGCTGGGAGAAAGAAGGCAGAGTCGGGGACATGCCATGGAAATGCTGCCTGAGACAGATGCACTGAACACATGTCCTTGTGGTACGATTGAGCATTCTTTGATTATAAACCCAAAAGTTAATGGCTGAGAAAAGGGTCCATCTTGGGTATGGGGTGGGGGGCCGTCTAGATCCAGGATGTAGATGCCAGGGTCCTAGGATCCAGCTTCCTGCTATTGTCCCAGTGCCTCTAGGAGCAGCCCCATTGGCGTCCGCTTTAGACCAATGCTCTCGATCTTGTTCTCAATCTTGTTTTTAAGGTTTCTCAGGCGCAGTGAAGCATGCAGCAGGATCAGAAGCACTGGGGTTGTGATGCAGAGCAGGAAGGTGAAAGCGCCGCCCACGGCCCAGAGAATGAGGAGGCTTATGGCAAGCACTGCAGCCAGGCAGGCTGCAGGGTGGCTGCGACGGCAGCGGCGCACAGCTGCACGGGTTTCAGCAGCCCACACTAGCACACCGAGGGCCACCACCATTACCAGTGCACTCAGGAGGGTGTGCAGTGGACGAATGTACCCGGCCAGAGCGAGACTGATGCCGAAGCAGAGAAGATAATTGGTTTGGTAGTAGAGGAGATTGTTGATGACGCAGTGACACCATCGTTGTGGATCGCCTGGATCTGGAGCCGCCAGACGCGCATACCCCAAAACAAAGTCGTCTAGGGCGCGCAGCGGTGGCAGCCTAGAGCCCTCTGGCCTGCAAAAAATAAAAGACACCTGTGACTGCTTACTCCAACCCCAAACTAGTCATCTCTTACCCTCCAGCCCCTGTTACCTAGGGACTAAAGTCTTCAGTCCTGAGTTTGAGACTCAGTAACCTACATCGAGCCTTGAAACTGTTTTTTTTTTTTTTTTAAAACCAGAGCATCCATAGCCAATCTCAAAACTGGACCAAGAGATACTCCCCTAGCCCAAATCTGAGACTGGTCTTCCATATTTCAAAGCTAGGGCTTGGGGCAGGACATTCTCAACTCTTGAGCTCTAAACTAAGGATTTTTCAGACCCTCCCCCCATCTGGCTTAGAACCCAGGTTAAGACGTGGCCAAATCTTGAGCTTAAATCCCAAGTATCCTCAGTCCTCACCCCATTGAACCCAGATGACCCTAACCCTCAGCAGACTCAATAGCCTCCCTCCAACTCTATGTAGAGGTTTTCTCCCTTCCCCACAGTGTTCCTAGTATTGAGGACCAAGGTATGGGGCTAGCTAGCAATAGCCCCCGCTGGGAATGGAGCACATGTATTAGTGTTCCTGCAACAATAAAGCCAGTGAATCTCAAAAAATAAATAAATAAATAAATAAATAAATAAAATAAACCCAAAAGTTGTATTGCTGGGTCTTGAGGAAGGTTGCTTCCTAATTTTCTGAGAAATCACCATACTGATACCCAAAGGGGCTGTATCAGTTTGCACTCTCACCAGCAATAAAGGAGTGTTTTCTTTACCCCACATCCTCTTCAGAATAAGGTGCCATCAGTTTTTGTGATCTTGGCCATTCTTAGAGGTGAAAAGATGGAATCTTAGAGTTGTTTTGATTTGCATTTCTCTGATAGCTAAGGATGTTGAGTATTTCCTGAAGTCTCTTTCAACAATTTTAGATTCCTCTGTAGAGTTCTCTGTTAAGGTCTGTGCTGATTTTTATTAGATTATTTGTTTCTTTGGTGACCAATTTCTTGAGTTCTTTGTATATTTTGGAGATCAGACCTCTGTCTGATGTGGCATTGATGAAGATCTTTTCTCATTCTGTAGACTGTCATTTTGTCTTGTTAACCATTTCCTTTGCTTTATAGAAGCTTTTTAGTTTCAGAAGGTCCCATTTTTTAATTGTTTCTCTCAGTGTCTATCCTGCTGGGGTTATATTTAGGAAGTGGTCCCTTGTGCCAATCTCTTCAAGTACACTTCCCACTTTCTCTTCTATGAGGTTTAGTGTGGTTAGCTTTATGTTGAGGTCTTCAGTTTGTTTAGACTTGAGCTTTGTTCATAGTGGTAGACATGGATCTATTTTCAATCTTTTACTTGTTGATATCCATATCTATTTAATATAGTTCTTAAGGTTTTAGCTAGATCAATAAAACAACAAAAGGAGATCAGCGGGATACAAATCAGAAAAGAAGAAGTCAAACTCCCATTATTTGCTGATGATATGATAGTTTACATATTCAACCCCAAAAATTCTACCAAGGAACTTCTACAACTCTTAAACACTTTCAGTAATGTAGCAGTATACAAGACTAACTCAAAAAAATAAATAACTCTCCTTTACACAAATGATAAATGGGCTGAGAAAGAAATCAGAGAAACATCACCCCTCACTATAGCCACAAATAGCATAGAATACCTCAGAGTAACTCTATGGGGGTTTTGGAACAACCTACCTGCAGGAAACTCACCTGCTGTCTGGTCAGAGTATTACATTTTTAAGTTGATATTGTCATGGTGGTCATCATAGCACAGATACTGCATCTAGGTAAGACTATTATCTGCTTCTCTCATTTGGAAGCTTGCATGGTTTCTTCCTAGTCTTCTGGGAAGTGCCTGCAAGGTATGAGTCCCTGCAAGACCCTACAAGCTACAAGTCAAATTCCACCTTCAAACACTCCTATCCCCCACTTATCCACAACCTCAGTGGAACTCTGAAACACAGCCTGCTACTACACAGAGAGGACCGAGTGGTGAGCACCCACGCACCCAGCAGGACACCCCAGTCTCTAGACCCTTCATAATGGGGCAAAATCCAGCCCCCCCTCACCTGCCTCAGCTTCTCTAGCCAGCCAGAAGACAAGTTCCCTGCAGATAGGCTATTCCAACACCTGCATCCCATTCATCGGACTCTGCAAACTACAAGTCCCACTCTGACTCCAAACCCTTCTATGCCTGCCCCCCTACAACCTCAGAGGAATGCTTAAACACAAGCTGCAACTACATAGAGAGCACAAAAAGAGAGGATGAAGGGAGGAAATCTGATGCACAAGCTGTAACTTCATAGAGTGGACCAACAGAAAGTACCAGGAGAGCAGACCAAGAGAGTAGGCCAAGACAGCCACCTCAGTGGCTCCCTGAGACAGAGACAGTGACAATACAGAGCAGATCTAGAATAGTTCCCAAGGAAACCAACAGTCACTCACTGCAAGGTTTGGGCCAAGAGGACCAAACTTGTACAACCACTCTGAAAATCAGTATGGTAGTTTCTCAGAAAATTGTGAATCAACCTAACTCATGACCCAGCAATACTACTCTTGGGCATATACCCAAAGGATACTCCATCATGCTAATCATACTACCAGAACATGTTCAAGTATGTTCATACGAGCATTCTTTGTAATAGACAGAACCTGGAAACAACCTAGATGCCCCTCAACCAAAAAAAAAAAAATGGATAATGATAATATGGTATATTTATACTTTGGAGTACTACTCAGCAGTAAAAAACAATGACATCTTGAAATTTGCGTGTAAATGAATGGAATTAGGAAAACTATCCTGAGTGTGCTAATCCAGACCCAGAAAGATGAACATGGTATGTACTTACTCATAAGTGGATACTACCTGTAAAGCAAAGGATAATAAGCCTATAGTTCAAAGAGAAACTAAGTAACAAGGTGAACCCTAAGAAAAAACATTCATAGATCCACCTGGAAAGGGGAAATAGATAAGATCATCTGACAAATTGGAAGCATAGGGGTGGGGGGAGAAGGGAAAACAGAAGAGGAAAAGAGGGGAGAGGGGATGGGGGAGGAGACCTTGAGGGAATGTGTAAGATGAGATGGAAGAAGGACAGAGATGAGAGTAAGGAAAGAGATATTTTGATTGAGGGAATCTTTATGGAAATAGCAAGAAACCTGGCACTAGAGAAATTCCCAGAAATCCACAGGGATGACCCCAACTAAGACCCTAAGCAATAAAGGAGAAGGTTCCTGAACTGGCCTTGCCCTGTAGTCAGACTGATGAGTATCTTAAATGTCACCTCAGAACCTTTATCCAGCAGCTAATGGAAACAGAGGCAGAGACCTGCATTGGAGCACTGTATTGAGCTCCCAAAATGCAATTAAAGAGTAAGAGGAGTGAGAATAGTCGCAATGAAGTCAAGTCCATGATGGTGACACCCACTGAAACAGTTTACCTGAGCTAATGGGAGCTCACCAACTACAGCCAGATAGGGAAGGAACCAGCATAGGACCAAATTAGACCCTCTGAATGTGAGTGACAGTTGTATGATTGGGGCAGACTGCGGAGCCACAGGCAATAGCACCAGGATTTATCCCTACTGCTTGTACAGGCTTTTTGGGAACCTATTCTCTTTGGATGGATACCTTGCTCCGCCTAGATATAGTAGGGAAGGCCTTGGACCTTCCCCAAAGCAAAGCAGGATAGCAAGAAAGTATTAAACACACGCTGTTAATCCAAAACATGCATCTCTTTTGACAAAAGCAATAGTTCACAAAATGTGTGATAATTAACTTGTTCTTAATTTGATTACTACAAGAAATTAAAAAGAAATCAAATGATCAAATAATTACCCCATAACCAAACAATAAAATTAAAATGGCAGCTAATCAGAAATTATGAGAAAATTTCTCATATATGGTAATATCTAAACAAACATTAAATTCATGACAGAGACATTCTTAAACAGGAACGTGTGAATGTGTGTTTTATATATATAAACACATACATATATTTTATATAGTAATATATGTTTTATATATGAGAGAGGAAATAATGAATATAATAACTTTTTATAGTATTAATATTCTTCTACATAATAGTATGAAAAGAAGGTATAATTTAATTGGAAGTTATTTACCCAAATCTGCACTTTTTGGTCTATGTGATCAGATTTAAAGAGGTAAATAAGTAGTTGATCCAAAGAACTAGTTCCTCTAAATTAGACTATAACCTTTTTAAAAATGTGGAAAGCAGAATTGCAAAGTACGTAAACATGTTTTCACCTTTCAAAAGATACAAATGCCTAGAAAATATAAATGTAGATTTTCTTTAGACTGCAAAAGGCTAAGATTTTTTCAAAAGCATTGGAGTAAGTTTACACTGTTTGTCTTTTCTTCCTGAAGCAGATTAACTACTTTTCTTTCTTTCCTTCTTTCTTTCTTTTCTTTTTCTTTTTCTTAACTAGCTTAGAAGGTTCAAGTTATATCTGGCAAAGTGAATAGGTAATGATATATGCCTCATTCACCAAAGAAACAACTGTTTTGTTTCCCAACTCTAATTCTGTATTTAGTAGTAAGCTGGGGTGGTATAATACACACTAGTATTATTGTAAAACAAGAGTTTATTACTTGGCCCAGTAAGCTGATCTTTGGAAAAGTGTACAAGTGCTTTGAAATAAAATAAAAACTACTTAATCCAATCTTCTCTCATACAATTTCTCTCAAGGAGAACAGACACAGCCTGTTAAAATAACAAAGGATGCAGAGTTTCCATTCCTGGACAAAGTGTCCTCATTCAAACTTGTCTCCAGTGCTGCTGGCTATGCAATGCTTCTCAGCTTTCTCTGCTGCGCGGAAACGTGATGCCCTGAAACCCCCTGGATTTTGTGTTATGCTAACTGGCAGAGCTTTTTCACGTCTCACAGACCTGGTGACACCTAAATGACACGAACTCTGGATTGTCTTGTTGTGTGGAAAAGGGAGATAAAGGGAGGAGGAGAAACCTAAACCAGGTGGGCAAGGGCAAGGACATTCCAAAGCATTCTGAAGATCTGGGACAAGCTTAGGATTGAGGGGGGGGGGGAGCCATTGCTGCAGTGAAATGATTTCACAAGGAGTGTTCAGTTACAAACTCAGTCCTCAGACATCTTCATCCTGGCAGCTGTAGAATGGGACTTTCTTAAAGAAGAGATAAAATCTTCGCTCTTTAAGCAAGATCTGAGCAGAGACGAACATAATTTAAATGCGTTAGTGTCGGCTTTAGAATAATTGCAGACACCGGAGAATGGGTGTGAAATGCCATTTCTCCAGCTGTGCTAGAAAAGAAGAGGTAATTTGAAAATGAAATTCTACTTAGTCCCATATCTACATCATGGCTAGATTTTATCTATGGTTATATACCAACTATTTGTATTATTTGGAAGAAATTACCAACACCGCCTGTTTCTAGGTTCAGAGTAATTTTGAACAATAAATTTTCCTACCCACTTTCCCTGCTTTCCCTGTGACTTTGTAACTTTTTTGCAATATGTCTTTAATGCCTTCCTTCCCCAAAGACTTTTGCAAAGTGTATTCAAATAGAAAAATCATGAAGGTTGAGATGTGATTTCCACAAGATTACAAAAACATAAAACAAATGTCAAAGGAAATTTTTGCAATTGCTTTTGATTACAGCATTTTGTATCTCAACAGCATTTTAGGAAATTCTTAAACCAGCATTTTTTTTTAACTAAACATAACCTTCTGTGAACTTAACCACATTTCTTTTCTCTTCCTGTCCGTCAGTTCCTTGTACTTCTTTTGAAATACTGTTTGTATTCTGGGCAGAAGACATTTGTTGGGCAAGCTGGCATTATAAGAGGACCTTTCTGTGAACTAGGAAGGTCTTCAGTCGTTACAAGGAAAGGCGTCTGTATGTGTTTTAGGAGACCCCTTGTTCCCACCTTCAATGTAAGCATCTCCCAACTCCTCCAAAGGAGAAACAAATGAAGTGTGAATACAGGGTACAGCCTGGGGAGCTTTCGTAGTCAATGAGGGTATCTGTTTTTCTCTCTCTGGAAGTTCAGTGGTGGCTAGAATTACTAATGGGGCTGATCATTTCAAAACGTATCTCTATCATTGGCAGTCTATTTTTGCCCAGTTCTGAACACAATTCTATTGTAGCACCACAATAAAGCGCTTCCTTTCGGCTAATGAGTTCAAAATTGAATCTAATCTTAGTCGTTATATGAGTAAGCAAGTCTGCTCATTCCCACTGGGGAGAGCAGTTCTCTGTGTCACAAAAGGAGGCCAGGTGAAAGGAAAGCACACATCTCCTCCATCTCTTCTTCAGGAAAGCCTGCGTTCCATCAAGGTTCGCTCCTCCCACTGCTGACTTGACATTGTGCGTACTAACATAAAGTTATAACGTTCTGCTTATCAGGCACCAGCCATCGTATGAGGATTGCAATTTTGAACTGGTCTATTTATACCAAATTGCCTGAAAATAATAATTAGAGACAATTTACCATAATGAGTACAGTAGTTCCAGACAAATTACTCCTACAGAACATTAATTGTATTCCTTAAACAGAAAGGAATAAAATTCTAAGGTCACACTGTTATAGTGCTCTTTTCAGACACCATCGTTAACTTCTCTCCTAAAGATGTAAGAAAAGTAGTGTTATTTAATCAGTAAAATTGTGGCATTTGAATGCTAGTTTTAATTTAAGATTCTATTTAAATTCATTAAAAACACATTCAAGTTTTGTTTCTGATAATGTTTTAAGGTTTCATGTTTTTGACTTTTATCATTACTATGGGTTTTCAGTCTCTTTAGAATCAAAATAATACAAGATTTTGCTACTCAAGTTTTCTTCTCAGCTGTACCATTTTTTTCACTGTCTGGAATAGCACATGGCTATTAATTTACCGGAGTGTGTGTGTATGTGTGTGTGTGTGTGTGTGTGTGTGTGTGTGTGTGTGTGTGTGCATGAGCACGTGTGGGTGAGGCACCCACACTTGTGTGTCCGCCTTCCTTCACACGTCTTCCTCAATCACTCTCCACCTTAGTTGCTGAGCACGGTCTCGCTGTACCTGAAGACAGGATAGGCCACAAACAAGTCATAAGGCTCCTCTCGTCTCTGCCTCCCTTGCAATGGGTTTAGAGGTGTGGGTCATAGCAACTGGGATTGTCTACGGATGGCAGAGAACAAACACAGTTCCCTCATGCTTACACTGCAGACATCTTTCCATCTTTTCACTTATTTTTGGCTGACATATTGCTGCACTGTCAGGTGTACAAGAGCAGGGACTTGGTCTTCCTCTTTCTCCCACAGAGTCAGGCACACAGCACAGATGCTGGATTACTATAACTTAATGAACATAAGAACGCTACACTGGTTCTTTAAGAAACAGGTTTAAAAACTGTTGGCATTGCATAACATTCATGGTGTTTCTTTACCTGCAGTTCTGTATTGCTCTCAGTAAACTAGATTGAAAGACTCGATTTATATGTGATGCTTTGATCACACCTGGCTAAGTGACTTCTGTGTCACTTTACTCAGGGTGTGATTTAAATCCTAGGTGAACCTCAGGAACAATGGCACCTGCCTCCATGGCATTTCCTAATCTGAATCCTCGAAAACATCTACTAAGCTGTCTTTCAATCTCTAAATTTCAATTACCTCCTCTTAAGTAAAAAAGGGTCACTTCTTTTTAGCCTAAATGTACATCTATATGGTTATCTCATTACACACAGAATATTTATTGTTTTGATCTATTTATTGGTTGGTATGTCACCTACTAAATAGTAAATGTCTGGAGTCCATAACATGATAACTTCTGAGTCAAAAGATGCTTAAGTCTACAAGCATATTTTATTGATATATTATGAAATATACTTAAGTTTACTAAGTATGTTGAAGTAATACAGAGAAGATCAATATGGTCGAAGAGAGAACAAAGCAGAACTGATGAATCAAATGGACTAGTGTTCAAGCATGTTGGATGTTGTAGTAAATAATAAGAAATTAAACATCTTTTCATAACTTTTAGTGAATTAAATTCCATTGGAGGTTTTAAAGAGGGTCATTTGAAGAACATTCTGACTGTTGTGTGAAAAGGTAGTTGTAAAAGACTACAAGACTACGTAGGCTGTTTGATGCCTGCTGAAGAGTCAAAATTAGAGAATCTGTTCATTTGCACACTAAAGTGTCATTAAAAGAGAGGGAGAAAAGTTGGCTGAGCTATTTTAGAAATAACATCCTATACATATATTAGATAAGAAGAAGAGAGAAATTTGAGGTAACTTAGGGGAATTGACTGAAGTAATTTGAGTGTTTTACAGTATCATTTGCTGATTGGGTTGAGTTGGAATTATATTTGAAATCAACAGGCATTTTTGGTTTCATTTTTTTTCTCATTTTTTTATTAAAAATTTCCATCTCGCCGGGCGGTGGTGGCACACACCTTTAATCCCAGCACTCAGGAGGCAGAGGCAGACGGATCTCTGTGAGTTCAAGGCCAGCCTGGTCTACAAGAGCTAGTTCCAGGACAGGCTCAAAAGCCACAGAGAAACTCTGTCTTGAAAAACCAAAAAAAAAAAAAAAAAATTTCCATCTCCTCCCCTCCTCATCCCCCTTCCCTCCCCTCCCTTCCAACAATACCCCCACTCCCTCCCTCTCCAAGCCAAAGAGCCATCAGGATTCCCTTCACTATGTTAAGTCCAAGGTCCTCCCAACTCCTCCTAAGTCCAGGAAGGTGAGCAACCAAGCTGACAAGGCTCATAGTGAGCCCGTCCAGGCTGAAGAGTCCGAGCCCATCGCTGTTGTCCTTGGTTTCTCAGTCCTCCTCCACCGTCAGCCACATTCAGAGAGTCCGGTTTGGTCCCCTGTTCCATCAGTCCCATTCCAACTGGACTTGGTGGTCTCCCGTTAGATCTGTCCCACTGTCTCAATGGGTGAATGCACCCCTTATGGTCCTGACTTCCTTGCTCATGATCTCCCCCCTTTTGCTCCTCATCAGGACCTTGGGAGCTCAGTTCGGTGCTCCTATGTGGGGTTCTGTCATTTTCTCCATCCAATGCCAGGTGAAGGTTCTATGGTGATATGCAAGATATTCATGAGTATGGCAATAGGATCTAGACATTTCTGGTTCCCTCTCCTCAGCTGCCCAAGGACCTAGCTGGGGGCGTCTTCCTGGACACCTGGGAACCCCTCTAGAGTCAAGTCTCTGCCAACCCTAGAATGACACCCTTAATTAAGATATATAATTCCTTGTTCCCATATCCACCCTTCCTATATCCCAACCATCCTATTCCCCCAAGCTCTTCCCATCCTCCACTTCACACTTTTCTCTCCCCATTCCCCCATCCCCCCATCCCACCCCACCCCCATGTTCCCATTTTTGTTCGGCAATCTTGTCTACTTCCAATATCCAGGAGGATAACTATATGTTTTTCTTTGGATTCACCTTCTTATTTAGCTTTTCTAGGATTTTTTACGAATTATAGACTCGATGTCCTTTATTTGTGGCTAGAAACCGATTATGAGTGAGTACATCCCATATTCATCTTTTTGGGCCTGGGTTACCTCACTCAGGATGGTGTTTTCTATTTCCATTTGCATGCAAAATTCAAGATGTCATTGTTTTTTACCTCCGAGTAGTACTCTAATATGTATATATTCCACACTTTCTTCATCCATTCTTCCACTGGAGAGAGTGGGAAGTACTCTACAACATTTGGGCACAGGAGACCGCTTCCTAATATAGCCCCAGCAGCACAGACATTAAGGGCAACATTGAATAAATTGGACTTCCTGAAGCTGAGCAGCTTCTGTAAAGCAAAGGACACTGTCACTAAGACAAAAAGGCAGCCTACTGACTGGGAAAAGATCTTCACCAACCTCACAACAGACAAAGGTCTGATCTCCAAAATATATAAGGAACCCAAGAGACTAGACTTTAAAATGCTAATGAACCCAATTAAAAAATGGGGCACTGAACTGAACAGAGAATTCTCAACAGAAGTTCGAATGGCCAAAAGACACTTAAGGGCATGCTCAACTTCCTTAGCAATCAGGGAAATGCAAATAAAAACAATGTTGAGATACCATCTTACACCTGTCAGATTGGCTAAAATCAAAAACACCAGTGATAGCCTTTGCTGGAGAGGATGTGGAGTAAGGGGTATACTCATCCATTGCTGGTGGGAATGCAAACTTGTGCAACCGCTTTGGAAAGCAGTGTGGAGGTTTCTCAGGAAATTTGGGAACAACCTACCCCAGGACCCAGCAATCCCAATCTTGGGAATTTACCCAAGAGATGCCCAATCATATTACAAAAGCATTTGTTCAACTATGTTCATAGCAGCATTATTTGTAATAGCCAGAACCTGGAAACAACCTAGATGCCCTTCAGTGGAAGAATGGATGAAGAAAGTGTGGAATATATACATATTAGAGTACTACTTGGCGGTAAAAAACAATGACATCTTGAATTGTGCATGCAAATGGAAATAGAAAACACCATCCTGAGTGAGGTAACCCAGGCCCAAAAAGATGAACATGGGATGTACTCACTCATAATCGGTTTCTAGCCATAAATAAAGGACATCGAGCCTATAATTCGTAAAAAATCCTAGAAAAGCTAAATAAGAAGGTGAACCCAAAGAAAAACATATAGTTATCCTCCTGGATATTGGAAGTAGACAAGATTGCCGGACAAAAAAATGGGAACTTGGGGGTGGGGTGGGATGGGGGTATGGGGGAATGGGGAGAGAAAAGTGTGAAGTGGAGGATGGGAAGAGCTTGGGGGAATAGGATGGTTGGGATATAGGAAGGGTAGATATGGGAACAAGGAATTATATATCTTAATTAAGGGTGTCATTCTAGGGTTGGCAGAGACTTGACTCTAGAGGGGTTCCCAGGTGTCCAGGAAGATGCCCCCAGCTAGGTCCTTGGGCAGCTGAGGAGAGGGAACCAGAAATGTCCAGATCCTATTGCCATACTCATGAATATCTTGCATATCACCATAGAACCTTCACCTGGCATTGGATGGAGAAAATGACAGAACCCCACATAAGAGCACTGGACTGAGCTCCCAAGGTCCTGATGAGGAGTAAAAGGAGGGAGATCATGAGCAAGGAAGTCAGGACCGTGAGGAGTGTGTTTACCCATTGAGACAGTGGGACAGATCTAACAGGAGACCACCAAGTCCAGTTGGAAGGGGACTGAGGGAACAGGGGACCAAACCGGACTCTCTGAATGTGGCTGACGGTGGAGGAGGACTGAGAAACCAAGGACAACGGCCATGAGCATGAACTCTACAGCATGGACGGGCTCATTGTGAGCCTTGTCTGCTTGGTTGCTCACCTTCCTGGACTTAGGGGGAGCTGGGAGGACCTTGGACTTAACATAGTGAAGGGAACCCTGATGGCTCTTGGTCTTTGGAGAGGGGTGGAGTGGGGGTATGGGTGGAAGGGAGGGGAGGGAAGAGGGAGGTGGAGGGGAGGAGATGAAAATTTTTAATAAAAAATAAAGTAAAATAAATAAAATAAAATAAAATAAAAAAGAACAAAATGAAAGATGAATGAAATAGATCAAAGAAACAATATTTGTCTTGATTTATTTTGTTTGAGGGACTGAATTATAAGCTCAAATCTTTCATGACATTGGAATTTTCTTGCTCCCACTTTGTCTTTCAGAGATAAATAATTAAGCATAAAGCCACTCCCCTGTCTTCGGTTTTTTAATCTTTAACTCCAAAGCCTCCAAAAATATGGGACAAGAAATTCCTGTTAATTATAAATTACTGTTTTTAATATTCTGCTATAATGGTGAAGACTGAGATAAAATGTATTTGTAACAAACTCTGCTATCAGAGTTGAGTATCCATACACAAATAATATGTCAAAAATAAAGTGTAACCATATATCCCACAAACTAACCTCCTGAGCTTTTACTCTTCTGCATGGACGGGCTCTGTGGGAGCCTTCTCAGCTTGGTTGATCACCTTCCTGGACCTGGGGGGAGTTGGGAGGACCTTGGTCTTAACATAGAGTAGGGAACCCCCAATGGCTCCTTGGCCTGAAGAAAGAGGGAGGGGGGTATGGGTGGAGGGGAGGGGAGGGAGGGGGGAGGAAGAGGGGAGGAGATGGAAATTTTTAAATATAAAAAATAAACCAAAAAAAAAAAAAAAGAAAGAAAGCCAGGAGGAACAAACCAGTAAGAAGCGCCTCCATAGCTTCTGCATCAGCTCCTTTCAGGTTCCTATCCTGACTTCACTGAATGAGAGGCCAGATGAAATAAACCCTTTCCTTCTCAGCAAAAAAAAAAAAAAAAAAAAAAAAAAAAAAAGTCAACGGAGGAAGAGAAGAGAGAAGCAGAGGTTGCCTCTCGAGAAGAAAGGCAGACAGACAGACAGACACAGAGGGAGAGGGTAGGAGAGCCTCTTGCCTAGGCAGAAGGGAATCCACCAAATCTTTAACTAAACTTACTGTTAAAAGGTCATTGGTCAAGTTACTGAGATGGTACCAACCTTGTGATAATGCTAAGGTAAAAATAAAAATTCTATACATTATTCAATGTGATGTAGAAAAACGTTTCATGATTTACAAACAAATCACAAAAGTTGAGGTCACAAAAAGGAGACAGTAGATTGATTTTTATGGCTTATAATAACACATTGTGAATTCAATACGAAGCTGTTCTCTACCTCATAATGTTCACACCTGGTGCGGTAATAAATTCATAAAATTTCCTCGGCTATAACTGTAAATGCTTCTAATTTTCACTCATGCATTGTTAATTTTGTTTTAATATAATTTACAGGTAATTTGCATATCATTGAATAAAATTTTATTTTACTGAACATTTTCTTTTAGGCTCGTGTCATTTTTAGTTACCTTGTTGGAATTTTTCTAAAATATCTTTACCTTAAAAAAAAGAAGCAAAAGAAGGTGGGGAGAATTCCACAACCCCTGGGGCTCCAATATTAGTCTTCCGGATGTGATTAAGTAATGATTGTGCCTGCATGTGTTAAGTTTTTAGAAGTTAGATAACATATAATAGGATAATGGGATATATAGGAAGATAGAAACTGACTACTAGTTCACATTTCCACATTAAAGAAAAAACATGATAGAGTAGAAAGAAACTAAAACTTCCTTGTCTTCTGAACATCAAAGTGATGTATCACATACATAGACTTATTTTAAGTTAGAAAAATAACATATACTCAAACAAACAATTTTGAAAATTCAAACACTGTAAATTAGACAGATGTGAGAATTCTGACATTTTATTTTTAGCCATTTGAATATTTCATGCATAGTTCAATGACATGTAAAGAGAGTTTGCTTACTATATATTATTAGGGAGTCACATCACATATACGAGCATCTCTGCTCAGTGTTACCACTTAACAATATGCTCTACAATCTTTGCATACATAATTCACATCTTTTGTTTATGTCATAGTTTAAGCAAATAACTTTAAAAGAAGCAGCAGGTTTTACAAGCATTTTATTTCCAAATTTTATTGATATATAGTAACAATTCTATAACCATCCAAATCACAGCATTTGTTGGGTTGTATCAAAGGTATTAATGTGATCCCACATTTGTCAATTAAAGGTTATTTTATACAAAGATCTTCAAATGGAATTGGATTAATCTCTTTTTTTGATACCTCATAAGATGTTTGCTAGGCTATTCATATTGTCTTCTAGATGCATATGATAAAATTTACCAATTAATACTTACACGAAACATTGACTCTTGTCCAGATAAGCCTGATTTTTTTAACCGCCCTAATATAGAAGGCATCTATCTGCCTTTGTGTTGATGTCATGTTCAACAAATATCTACCAAGAAGAACTGAATTTCGATCACTCTTCAGTGACAGAAACAAACACGTAGTATGTGCTGATTAAGTAATGTGTTAACTGGGAAGCAAAACATAAGCAAAGTAAGACAAGCAAGCTTATTCACCAAGGAAACTTCCAGATTAAATCTCACTTCCTGTGCAACACTCTTCACAAGTAAAAATTTAATACACAAATTATTAACATAATGCTCCCTAAAAATTGAGTCTGCATTAGCAATATGAGATGACCAACTAAGCACAAAATGTGATAAATATTCCATCACTTGATAGCGAATAATAAATATTAAAATAAACTATGATATCCAATTCACTTGATTTTACTGAATCTATTTCACATTTTTTATTTCTTGTTTAAAAGTTTATAGGGAGATGGTAGAGAATACATTGAAATGATACAACATCATTGTAAGAATTAGTGTTCTCAACTTGAAAATAATTCCTGTTACTATATCCGTGACTGTCCAGCTGTCTTCATCGTGGTAGCAGCACTCTTAGACGATATTTTCAGGACAAGAATCATAAAACCAATGTAGATAAGAATGGTTTATACATGCTTGGCATGGTAAAATGGACTCAGATCATTCACATTGACTATGTGTTGATTTGAGAAGGAGACAGAAGCCGCGGATCCAATGATTACTCTGCGAGGGTGATGACAATTTATTATAGGCTGCTTTATGGATAACTGGGAGCTTTAGATATAAAAAGAGGAAATGGAACTCAGTTGTCGTAAAAGGATATACTCAAGATAGATGGCAGAGACTTTTAAAGTCTGAGTTTCCTCCCTGGGAGGGGCATAAGAACGGAGTGAATAGTTACTTGTGGTAGTATTTTTATAACACCTTTGCTGGCTAATTCCACTTCCTGCTTTTGCAATATATAATGCCATGATTTCTTTCCTTGCTATAGTTTTTCACAACCTAGCTAGTAATTCTTACATCTGAATTCTGCATGTTCCTTAACTACCCAATTGGCACTGGCTGTTAATAATGCCCTCACACCCCCACCAATACGTATAAGGTCATCAGCAGACCAGATTCTTTCTGGATCAAAGTGTTGGAAGGGGAGAAATGGAATGGATATTTTTAGATAATTTGAAGGTTTAAAATGCATCAATATCATCATTTAATCTAAAATGTGTTTCAATTGAACTAGAATTATGTCATTCCCTATCTCACTTTCCTCCCTCCATCCCTTTTCAGCGACCTTCCCTCAAACCCCTCCTATGCTCCCAACCTCAAATTAATAGCCTTTTTCAGGTTGGGGTATATTTTCATGTCTGTCTCTCTTCTTCATGCTGGCTTTCTGTCTGCCTTGAGTTTGCACAAGTATTATGCATGATATTGCAACTACTGTGACTTCATAGTTACAACTGCCCTATTGTGTCTGGAAAATACTTTTTCCTGGTAATTGCCTAGTGCCCCTGGCCCTGACATTATTCTTCCTGTGCTCTTGAAACCACACATACATGCTTGTACATAAGGAACTAAGGAAGCAGTTAAAAGTACTAAATACTCTACAGATGCGGAGGGAATCTTTAGAAGACCGTCTTGCAAATGCAGACAAGATTCATCTTACATATACTTCAGAGTCCAATGACTGCTCACACGTTTATGCACATCTGAAGACGGTTAAGCATGAGGATAGTTGGAGCGTGGGATGATTTTAGCCTCAGTCTGAATCAATGCACCTTTGTGAAGTTAATGTATTTGTTGTGTCTTTAAGAAAAAGGTTCTTCTTGGTATTTTATTTAAATTAGATTAGTGAGTGTTTTCCCTTTTATTGATTTTATTGAGCTACACATTTTTTCTCTGTTCCCCTCCAATCCTTTCTCCTCCCCTTCAACCCTCTCCCATGGTCCCCATGATCCCAATTTTCTCAGGAGATCTTGTCTTTTTCTACTTCCCATGTAGATTAGATCCATGTATGTCTCTCTCAGGATCCCCATGCTTCTTATCAAAGTGAGATGGCAGTCTATAAAAATAAAATTTCTTAGAAATCCATAATGAAATTGTATTTCACCTGCAGTCATTATACTTCAATGACAAGTAACTTCTATATGTTAGGAATATTTCTAGTGCCAGCTCTCTGCTGATGCTAAATCCCAATCAAGCCAAATCAAAACAAGCCAAATTAAGAGATACCCAGGTTTAATGGGAGTTCCTGCACTCTCAGGTGGCAGTTCCCAAGGGGGAACTGGGAAGCCACTCAAAGACGACCACCTGGAGGAATGAAAAGAGACCACGTGTTCCTCTTTTGGGAGTTCACTTAAATATTCTGTGGGAGTGGTCCTGAGCCCCCCACCACCACCCAGGAAGGGGTCAGGACCTGGCCTGCTGGGATTTGGAGTCCAGAGTGCTAACTCTCGGGGTCAGGGAGCTAGGATAGATGCTAAGCTCCCATCTTAACACTATATTTCTCTAAAACGGAGTCACAAGTACAGGAAGACTGGGTGAAGCTTTTTCAGGAGGAGCATCACTAAGAGATTGGACAGACTGAATACATTGAGAAGTAGCTGATTTACAAGGTAAATATAATAAAGACCTCAGTATACACAATAGTGCTGAGAGCCGAGATGGCACTCCAGGGCTGTCATACTTAAGGAAGTCAGTCTTTCTACTTTATCATTGAATATTAGTAGATGTAATCTGCTTCCAGAAACTGGGGAATGATTGTGAATAAGTATTTCTTCAGCAAAGGTTAATTCTTAGAAGACTTAGTTAAGGATCATCGATCACCAAATTATCCTTCATCTAATAATAATAATAATAATAATAATAATAATAATAATAATAGTCTAATAGTAATAATAAGTAGCATTATTGCTAAGGGGTCAGGTAGTGTACTATTGTGTCACTCATTGCAATTGTTCTGTTTTCATCTTTCATAAGGACATTACTCCTTTAGCTGATTAAAAGAGATTTTTCACACATTGCTGATGCTGATACTTTTTCCCGGTTTCAAGATCTTCCTTTATTTTCAAGTTTACTTGGTAGAATTCTGAGCAACATATTCTTGACTATATTTTATGATCAATTTTTCCTATGTATCCCTTTCCTTGAACTCAAAAATTTTGCCTCCATGTAAGAAATTGTCCTTGATTTTTGTTTTATTTCAGTTCAGGAAATGTGGTTAAACTCATCTGAGGTAACAAAAGTTGAGGCCTGTCAGGGCAAAAGAAACACTAAATCTGAAAATATCCTGTTGAAATTAGGAGATTGATTTGTACCCAGATCTTTTTTCACTAATTTAATATACTTTTAGAACAAATGTGAAGGAACAAGGAAATGAAGGGGATCAAGAGACATGATGTAAAAGACCATACAATAAATAAAAAATAAAATGTTTTTAATGTTATGTATATAGATATTTTACTTGCATATAAGTTTGTGTACCAGTTGTTTTTCTGGTGCACATTGATGCAGATAGAGGATTTTAGATCCCCTAGAACTAGAGTTACAGATGGTTGTTTATGTAGATGCTGGGAATCCAACCCAAGGCCTCTTGAATAACAGCCAGTGCCCTTAACCACTGAGTCATTTCTCCAGCCCCTAATTAGTTAATTTTTTGTAATATTCATTCCTTCCTCACCCCCAATCCCATTCCAGAAGCATTGACAGACATTTTCTGGACAGGATGTCTAAGCTGGAGTCTTTGATGGAGTTAAAGAATAGATATAGTTTTCCTTAGTTATGATAAAAAATAAAGTAGATGTAAATATTGTAATTGCAATTTTTGCTTGATAACTGTTTTGTTATACATAATTTTACTATGTTAAAATCAAAGCCTTTCTTTTTGTTTAAACAGAAAAAAAGAAATGGTGTGGGAGGTCATTCTGTCTATGTGTTGCTTTTATTGGTTAATGAATAAAGAACTGCTTTGAGAATATGTCAGGAAAGAACAGAACTAGGTGAGGAAAGCTAAGCTGTACACTGGGAGAAAGAAGAGCCAATAAGAAGCTAGAACTAATGGACCAAGCAGTGACTTGATTAATACAGTTTCTGTGTGATTATTCCAGGTCTAAGTTAGCTGGGCGACTGGAAACCAACAAACGTGCTTCTCCCACACCAAGTGATAATAGCAGATCAGCAAACCACCACAGGAACTGCAAATTTAGACATATTTGTGGGGCAACACTGTTCTGCAAATCTATCTTGAGCAGTGAGGCCTAGGTCTTGAATTATTATGAATGACCATGTTTCCAAGGAACTGGTGATGAACTACAGACAAACACACACACACAAAAACATATGAGCACATGCACATACTCACACACACACACACACACACATACAGGCACTTGTTGAGGGAGCAGATTAAAATTCAAGGTGATACAGATTAGAGATATAAATTTGGGATATGATTTATTTAAGGCATAGATATTTTATTTAAATTATATCACCCCTAAAATAAGTGTAAAGAATCAGAATAGCAAATTAAATTAAAATACAGAAAGGAATAGTAAAAGCCAAGTGATGGTTCCTTTGGAAGAGAAGGGACTGGTCAGCTGTATCAGTGTAGGTAAAAGACCAAATGGCTATGACTACTTTCAACTCATCATGAAATTTAGATTTCAAAGACATATGATTCTTCAGAAACATTTATCCTTCTAAAAAATTATTTTAAAACATCAAAACATTTACATTTATTCCCTTATCAACTAAAATTTTAGTTGTAGTATTTTACAAAATGGCAGATTTCCTTGGGTTTTTTTATTCCCAATTAAAATAGTTGCTTTTCAACCAATTAAATTAAATTAAATTAAAGTATGAATCTTTAAATTTTTAATGATGACACATTTTGTCATAACTTCAACAGAATAATTTATATTAAATACTTCATTATTCAATAAAAATATACTGTTCAATTACCATAAAATTGGCTTTATACAGTATAGGTAAGTGAAGAGTGTAGACAGCTTCAAGAACTCAGGCAAGTTACTGAATTCAGAAATCAAATTTTGGTAAATTTGCATCTGAATTAGAAAATTCACTCCTTTTTATAATTTTGAAATTCAAGCACGTTTCCATTTTTACAAGACAGTCTTAACTTCTACTGAACGTAATCTAGCATGACAAGGGAATCCTTTTGTGACCAAAAAGAAAAAAATCTTCTTTATTTTGTTGGTCCTGTAAATGTTTAAAGATAGATGGCTATCATATTCCTGCAAGCATTCTATAGCCCCATCACTCTTTCCTTTTGCAGACTAAACATTCCAGTTTTTTCTAAACATTCCTTATGTGACACCATGTCTAGCCCTTTTACTATCTCAGTTGCCCTGTGTATTAGCTCCAATTTGTCAATGTCTCTTTTAAAGAATGGCAAACTGAAACCAAACACAGACTCCAAAATGCTTCGGGTCAGTGTATACAGGAGTGCAAATTTTCACCCCCAGTATTACCACAACTCAAATTGGTTAAAATGGCCTGAGATTGCAATTAATACTGGCAAGCAAGCAACTTCTTTTTGAATATCTTCCTTGAGCCATCATGAATTAATAGAATGAGCATGATCCAATACATATAATATTTAATTTTTAGGAAGAGGTGTAAGAATATAACTTTTATCCATTACCAATTTCCTGTTCTTTCTTTACTGCATCATGAATTTAATAACATTGCTAGTTCAATTAAAGCATGGTAAGTTGAAAATACAAAAGTAATTATAAGAATATATGTAAGAATAATGTCCAACTACATAAAAAACAATCATTCTTAAATGTATAAATTCTACAACAAATTGAGAAGTTATTGCTTAAAGAGCTCAAAAGTTTCAGAAATGATAAAATGTGAAACTCAGAGTTTGGGTAGAAACCTATAATTCAAATACAAAAGTTATTTGGATAGAGAATACAGAAATGAAAGAATGTAAAAATATACAAAATCTTTCCTTTAGATGAAGAACTCTGTATTGACATTTATATTAATCCATTACATAAATTTGATAGCTTAAAATTAAAAAGAAACAGAATTATCAGATTTTACTGAGAATCATTAAATTGTACATTACAATAAAATAAGGTTTAAAAAATGCTTTTGTCAAAGAAATTGGGCCTACACATAAAATAATGTTTTTTAAAATGAGGACTCTATTCAGGCAAAGTGGCATATGTCTTTTTTCCAATGTTTTCATTGGGCTATACATTTTTCCCACTCTCCTTCCTTCCTCCCCTTTCCCTTTTGCCCTAGTCCCAGTACTTGGGTTGCAGAGACAGGCAGATCTCTGTGGTTCCAGGACAAACTGAGCTTCATAATGAGTTCTAGGACAGTCAAAACTACATAGTGAGTCCTGTTCCAAAATAACAACACAAAAACTAAAAATGAATAAAATAAGAAGGGCAATCTATCTCAAAAAGGTTTGTTATAAAATAATAGAAGTAGTAAAACAAAAACAAAAAAGGAATCAAAGAAAATGATGTCCCATTATCAGTCTCCACAAAATTATAACTCATGGAACCTCCCAATATCAATGTATACCCAGAAGAATATCTAAAATGAAATAAATAAAAATTATAAACAAGCACTGTCAAAAATGTAGAAAATTTTATCTGAATGGGTAAGTAGAAAAATGTGGGAAATAAATAGAGGTAGCAGAAGAAAAAGAACAGAAAAGTGACAGAAGAGGGTAAATGAACAATAAAGATGTCTGAAAAAGTCATAAAAGATCATTCTATAACTACTTAAAAACCCTATAGGGTACATAGCTATAATATATAATTTAACTAATTTTTTTGCTAGATTAGCATTGATCCCTTCAGAGCAATATACCATCTAACAAAATAAGCATTGTCAGGGTTGTCGTAGAAACTCCCAGAACAATATAAGCTATTACTATGGCCCTTGATTGTCCTTAAAAAGATGTAATGTAATTTCATATTGCTGAAGAGACCATATATATTTCAAGCACATGGTACAGAAGCCCCTTACTGGCTCTAATCTGAATACTTCCTCATTGAAGACTACCTTTCATGATATCAGAAGGAGCCATGTAAGCCTCCAAAAAAGGAAAGCCACAATCATCCTCCCAAACTATATGCCTATGAACAATGACCAGAACATCATACCCTAAGGGTGCAGTGGTGTCATTCATACATGGTTGATTACCTAAAGCTCTCTAATTAAAGTTAAAACCTGCTCGACACGAGAAAAGTTGTCCCTGATACTGGAAACCTAGCCAACTACTAAGACTAATGACATCATGGATCTTGGAAGAGAACCAATTGAAACTTTACTAAGTCGACATAATTCTGTAACTCTATTATAAATGTGTCTCTACACAGGAAAATGCATTTCTCACTCCATATCAAGGAAACCAGATTTTGCAATAGACAAAGACCATAAGAAGAAACCAACACCGATTAAGAGGCAGAGTTGTGAAACTCTTCTCCAAATGATGAATCCAAAACAAAACTCTTGAACCTAAGGCTTAAGGATCGTAGATGAAGATGGGGCAGAAAGACTCTAAGAGCTTGAGAAAGTTTGCTGTGATATTGTGTCTCCTGGAAATGTCAGAGGAACTATTGCCGCACACTGCACCCCCTGGTCTGCACTCTATACGCTAGAATACAGTTCACGAGATTTGGGCAAAGGGGTGGAGGTTGAAGAAACACACACAGAGACAGACAGACACACAGATCTCCAATCACTGGTACAAAGCCGTTCTTTAATAGCACCATGCAGGCTTAAATACCCAGCAGTCAATGGCCAACAGGTGAAAATCCCATTCTCTGATCCTCTAGGGAAGTCACAGCTTTTAGTAACTCCAATTAGAAGGCTCTAGCAGGGAAGAGCAGCTGAAGGCCAGGACTCCAATTGGTCCCAATAAACTATACCTATGCAGTCTCACCAACATTGCTGTCTTAATATGACTTGAACAAGAACAACATCAGTAGACACACTAATGTGTAAATGGGGAGATTCAGGAGTACTAAACCATAAACAAGAAATAAGAGGAAATTAAAGAATGTTGAGAGCAGAAGATATAGTCTTCCCCAGGGAAGAACAAGCCTATTGATGATAGGTTATTCAATACACAATGGTCAGACTTGAAAGCATAAACATGAAAGTAGAATTATATGGAGTAGGAAGGTGTATTTATATATTTAACAGCACACACACACACACACACACAAACACTGACAAAAGTTGAAGAGAATGATGCCATGATTTGACAGAACTCAAGGTGAGTATGTGGAAGGCATTGGAGGGAGGAAAGATGAGGTGAAAATTGTGTAATTATATTATAATCTCAATATATATGTATATACATATATATAATAAAAGACTCTAGAAGGCATATGGATTATGATACTGAAATACACCATAAACACTCCAAAAAAGTAAAAAAAAAGTGATATCCTATGTCCATGAAGAAATGTGAACATGATATAAGACAAAAGGTTTCCAAGCCTTCAGCAACTAAGCGACTCATTGTCTACTTAACTGCTTTAAGACCCATCTATAGTAAAAAAAAAAAAAAAACAAAAACAAAAACAAAAAAACCCATGCATAATCCTTTAGGAGAATTTTATACATAGGCACCAAAACTGCAAGCAATAGAGTCATCATTTAACAGATGAATTTATTTAAAAAATTGTAGGGCATATACGAACAATAAAATGTTCTTCTACTTTTTGAAATGTTATTGTTGCTATTGTTTGCAGTCCAGCTCTTACTCGGTTACTCAGTCTAACCTGATCACTCTGTCGCCCAGGCTGACCTCCAACTTGCCATGATCCTCCTGTCTCTATTTCTTCCATGCAGGGGTTATACGCATGAGCTTTCATGGCCAGCTTTAGACTGCTTTGAGGGATAATATTGAATAGCCTTTCAAACAAAGCCAACAAAGATACATTTTTAATGCTTCCAATATGGTGATATGTAAACAAGTTTATCCAGAAACACTACGTGCTGTTGTATTTATTTGACATTGCGAAAGATGAAACACTGAATTCGAAGAGTGGAGATGACTGAATAAATGAAGCACAGAGAATTATAACTATTCTATATGTAGCTGGGGTGACATATCCATGACTATTTCTTTTCAAGCCCTATAGAAGTATACAACATAAAGTAACAACTTCGATGGGTGGGAATTTTGAGTATTTATAAGATCAAAAGGTACAGGTGATGCGGAGTGTGTTACATTAGTCCCGCATTACAGCATTGACAGCACACCACTGAAGCAGTTCAGGAAAGGTGCATTCTGACAAGCACTACACCAATATCTCTTAATCAAGGAGACTGTGTAAGATGGCTAGACTCAGGTTTCTTACTGTTTCCAATATATTTTCCATATCATCAATGGAATGGCACTAAACTACTTCATATTTAATGGATTATGTACAGGAGACATAATATTAAATCATATTTAATTTTGTATACAGATGATTACATATAGAATTATTAAGGACAGTCGAATACACAGATGATAAAATAAAATAGTGGAAAAATGAAACAGGGATATAAGGCTATGTGAAAGATGGCTCAGTTTCTAAGGCTGGATCAACATGAACAAGCTTATGAGATATTGAGTAACAACACAAACTATCCCACAAATATTAGCCTAAGATACTATAATTAATTAAGCAATAAATCTCCTGTGGAAAATGGAATGTAAATGTTTTATTTAGAAGCTTCCCCCTGAAAGAATTCATTCATAACAAAATGCTACCCTTTATATGGAGACTACACATAAAATTTCCTTCTAAGGATTGCAGTGTGGAACACGAAGAAAAGTAAATTTTATACTGAAGAAATTATAATGTTATAAACGTTCCCTCAGCTAGATAACTTAGTAACAAAATTAATGCTAATAAACTATGTCAGGACATGATAATAATTGAACCATTATCTTTATGGTCTTTCTTCCCCTAACAAAATAACCACTTTCTGCTCTTGAGAAGCCCTCAGACAACCACCAAACTTGGATAACAGTCTATGAAAAATTTAGATCACAAAAACTCTTCAAAGTAACAATGTTATCAAGACTGTGAAAAACTTTCACAGCTTAGAGGCAACCAGGAGGACACCAACTACAGAAAATTGGCTTACTGGATGGACCGCAGTTCACAAATGATAAAATATTAAAATCATGAATAATGTGTACCCTCTAACAATAAGCTGTCAACATTGATTTGGTTCATCTATTATTGCATTTACTAGTATAAAACATTACAGGAGAAGGAACTTGGTATATGATATATGGAAATTCTTTTTACAAAGTAATTTCTCTGTAATTTAAGTCTTTTCTGAAATGAAAATGGATTCAGAAAACTCTGTGTGAATATTCAGAGTCACTTTATTCATTAATACCTACCTGAAAACCAAGCAAATACCCTATATCTGGTCAACGGTTAAGCTGAGGCACATATACACAATGGAATGCTATTCACCAACACAAAAGGAACGAACTACAGACACACACTATAACATGCCCCATCTCAGTGAACTAAGTCTAAGAACACTCACTCAGAAGGCAAGTTGTGATAATGAGTCAACTTACATGCTGCACTTTAAAGGCAAAGCTGCACTGATGGGAAGTGGGTCGCTCATTAACAGGACTTGCAGCCCGGAAATGATTAGCTACAAAGCGGCAGAAAGAAGATATCTTTCTCAGATGGCTAAAGTATTCTGAATCTTGATCTGGTCAGTATTTATACATCTTTACATGCATGCATGTATAATCTCATAAAGCTGTACTCCACAAGAAGAACATTTTATTGTACCCAATACCTCAAAACATTTTTTTAAGAGTGACTATTAAGGCATGTGGTGGGGCATGACTGTAATTGTAATTTTATATTCAGAAAACTGAGGTAAAAGGATTGCTTGAGTTTGGAGCACCCCTAGACAGTGTAGTGAGTTCCAATACAGCATGGAACATAGTGTGAGTCTGTGTTTCCAAAACCCAGGGAAGAAAACAATGACTACAAATACAAGATTAACAATATAATGTACATTTTTCAAAGAAAAAAAAAGAGGGAACTAGCTAGAATAAATAGAACTGCATCCCTGGGCCGTTTTCCTAATTCAGAAAAAAGAAGCTGCTTTTTCTGCCATGTTAGGTTCTTAGGACTTCTATCACAAGGTACTACATGCTACAATAGCACCTTAACAGCTAGAAATGCATTATCTTCCATTCTTTATTCTAGAAGTCTAAAATCAATTGTATGCAGGATTGACTGCTTTTCCTTGAAATTATGAAGACTGAAGCTATTCATTCTTTTCATATTAGTTCCGAGTAGCCTTGAAATTCCCTGGTTTGTAGGGAATTTTTTTTAATGTGATTTTCTGTTCTGTTATCTTCCCTGCACAGACCTGCCTCTGTAACTAACTTTAATTTTTAAGAAAATAAGGGCAGACATGTATTGGGTTGAAGTCCACTTCAGTGATGCCATCTTAACTTGATCACACCAAAGACCTTATCTCCAAATCAGGTCACATTCATTGAAGAAAAGAAAGAGGATAACAAGGAAGAAGGAAAAAGCAAAGAATAACTGATTAATTATTTCATTACTTTCTAAATAATAACACTAACTGGGGACAATGTGACTACAGGGCAAGGCCAGTTCTGGCATCCTCTCCTCTATTGCTTAGGGTATTAGCTGGGGTCATTCTTGTGGATTCCTGAAAACTTTTCTCTAGTGCCAGGTTTCTTGCTAGCCCCATAATAGCTCCCTCAATCAAGTTATCTCCCTCCGTGTTGTTGTTCTCTGCTCTTCTCTCATCTCAACCATCCAGTTCCCTCTGGTTCTCCTTCCCCTCCCCTTCTCTCCTCCTCCTTCCCTTCCAGCTTCCCTTCTCCACTGACCTACATGTTCCCAATTTTCTCAAGAGATCTTGTTTATTTCCCTTTCCCAGGGGTATCTATGTATGTTCCTCTTAGGGTTCTCCTTATTATTTAGCTTCTCTGGGGTCGTGGACTATAGGCTCCTTATCCTTTGCTTTACAGCTAGTATTCACCTATGAGTGGGTACATACCATGCTCATCTTTCTTGGCCTGGGTTATTTCACTCAGGATGGGTTTTCGTAGTTCCATCCATTTTCATGCAAATTTCAAGATGTCATTTTTTTTTTCCTGCTCAGTAGTAAGTACTCCATTGTGTAAATAGACCACATTTTCTTTATTTGTTCTTCAGTTGAGGGTCATGTAGGTTATTTCCAGGTTCTGGCTGTTATGATTAATGCTATTATTAACATAGTCGAACAAATGTCCTTGTAGCATGGTTGATCATTCTTTGAGTATATGCCAGTAACTAGGACCTGAATGTGGGTGACAGTTGAATGACTGAGGCAGACTGTGGGAACACATGCAGTGAGACCAGGATTTATCCCTACTGCTTTTTCTGGGTTTTTGGTGATGGAGGAGGGTCATCTGTCTATGTGTTATATTCTTTGGTTAATAAAGAAACTGCCTTGGCCCTTTAATAGGACAGAAAATTAGGTAGGTGGAGTAAACAAAACAGAATTGTGGGAGAAAGAAAGCAGAGTCAGGAAGATGCCTCAGGCAGTTGCCATGACTCTCCTCTCCGAGACAGATGCAGGTTAGGATCTTCCCGGTAAGCTACCACCTCATGGTGCTACACACATTAATAGAAATGGGTTAAGCAAGATGTAAGAATTAGCCAATAAGAGGCTAAAACTAATGGGCCAGGCAGTGTTTAAAAGAATACAGTTTCCATGTAATTATTTCGTGTGTAAAGCTAGCTGGGTGGCGGGATGCAGCCCCACCATTCTGGGGCTAAGCTAGCCATGTGGGAGTGGGTCGGAGCAGCCTGACGCTCCTTCTACATTTTGGAACCCATTCATTCTGGAGAGATACCTTGCTCAGCCTAGATGCAGTGGGGAGGGGGTTGGATGTGGGAGGTGAGAGGAGGGAAGGTGGAGGGAGCAGGAGGAGGGGAGGGAGTGGGAAATGTATTTGACATGTAAAATAAAAAAGATAGTTTTTTTAAAATACGTTAACTTAAAAATTAAATTATAAAAAGAAAGAAAGAAAGAAAGAAAGAAGGAAAGAAAGAAAGAAAGAAAGAAAGAAAGAAAGAAAGAAAGAAAGAAAGAAAGAAAGAAATGCTGTTCTTCCAGATGACCTAGGCTGATTCCCATCATCCACAGAATGAAACAGCACCTCACAACCTTGTGTAACTTCAGGTCCAAGGTATTGAACAAGCTCTATTGGCTTTCACATGCAGTCAGAACACTCATTCACATGAAATAAAAATCAAAATAAAAACTTTTGCATCACTGATTATTTTTTGTCTGGTGTTTTTAATGATTTTTTTAGTCATTCATAATCCCTCCCTTCTATTGCCTATGCAGAAGGATTCAACTTCTTTTTTTCCAGAGCAAATTACTTCAGCAGATCCATTTCTCTTAACCTCAACTTTTCATGCACTTCATTTTTAGGCAAAAAGCAAGGTTTCCAATCTCACTTCACTGCTTTTTCTCTTATTTATCATGGCAAGTTTGGCTTAAGGAAGCCAAGAGTGTCTCTCAGCAAGATAATGAATATAATAATTCTAAATTTAGCCACCTTCAAAATTTCAAGTCACAGACATATTGTAGTTTCTTTACCAACGTGAACCATGAATGGCCTCTAGTCTAATTCCCAACAAGTTATCATTTCCCCATGAAGCAGTATATGCTCAGTTCTTACAGCTACTTATTTTTACTGCTTTCTGAGCTACCACCAGAATCATCCAACAATGGTGACTTCTGTATCATAAGCCTTCTATAAAGAACCTTTTTTTGAAAAAAAAAAACCCTAGATGTAAGAACAACATAATCAAGTAGTTACTATGATAATTTCTCCTTCCAGTTACAATGTTAGGTTTCAGGTTTGTTTTGTTTTGCTTTGTTTTCCCTTCACGGTGTCAAGTACCTGAGAAAAGCAATTTTAAAACGGAACAATTTATTTGACTTATGGCATAGAAGTTAAAGATCATCCTGGGCCAGAGATTTTTGTGAGCAAAACATGTCCCGAGAATATGTAGAACATAGAGTGGTAGAGGAGGATCAATCACATAACGAAAGATGGGAAACAGAAGACACTCATTAATAAAGACACAATTTGCAAGAACAAGCCTAAAGTCACTTCTTTATTCTAGCAACCCACTTCTGAAAGTAACAAGAACCTTCCAAAATAGGATTAACATCTACTGACCACTCTTGAAGATATGTGCCTGTGGGGACAATTCATATTCAAGCTATAACCTAGCACATGATTTTCTATACATGTATGTTTCATGTTATATTTCTTCAAAAGTCAAACATTAGTTTTAGATTTAAAAGCATAACTTACCCAATTCAACAATAAAACAAACTTACAGATTCACTCCAAATTTTAAGCAAACTGTCCATACATTTTATCTGAATACATTAAGAACTCCACTTATTACATTTAAAATGTGACAATCTCCTCATTCCTCATGTAGTATATTTTCTCTTTCATTTTATTTGCCAGATAAGTTATGATTATTATTTCTTATCTAATAAAACAAAAACTTCACTTTTGTAATTTAACTTGTTTTACCTATGTTTATTATCATTTTCCTACTTTTGTAAAGGAGTTTCTGTTCAATTATGTCCATTTATTTTATTTAATAATAAATCATAAAGATACAATTTTTCTTTATTAGTAACTATGACCAGAATCTTATGTCTTAGCTTCATAACCAATGATTTCTAATTAAGATAAACAAAACCTTTTATTTTTTACTTATAAAAGTGGATTATGATGTACAAAATTTATAACACTTTTGTCTTTAAACTATTTACAAAATACTTTTGTGTCAAATAATGGTGAATATCCTAAAAAAGGAACAAGAGATAGGTATTTGGAATAATTCACACTAGTAACTGATTAGAATCCAAATATTAGACAACATGACCAGATGTAAACTTGGTGGGTGAGGAAATGGTGTCTAGAACATGGGGCCTGAGAGCTCCATAATGAAAAGCAATAGCATGGAGAAGGTTACATGGTACAGAAAGAATGAAAAAAAATCTATGTGAATATTTAAGAGTTAAATACGGGAACAAATTAAAAAAATGAAGTCAAGACCATGATCCAAAGAAAATGCTTGAACTATATACATGCATGACCTTGACAGTGGATGTCTCAGTTATCTGCCCTATTGGCCAAGTTTAAAACAGAAGGAAAATGCTTTTGGTCATGTGCCAATTACCTTTTCAAATACCAATGATTTATCTTGAATTCTGTAAAAGACAATATTTAGTGAAAACTTCAGGATCTGGGAGAATAGTTGCACAGACCATGTACAAATATATGTTGTTGTTGATGATGAAAAAATATCAGCCATCTAGGCATGGCATGATGGAAAGAAGGAATGGGGCACTGAGTGGTAGTTCCAGAAGACAGAATCAGCAAAGGAATGAGTAACCTCTATTTGAAAGTTTCACAAGAAGCAGAGTTTAATGGAAGCATTAGCTGATGTCTTTACCTCAGATCTCTCTTTTCATAGCTTTTGAGTTATCATAATTGCATCATTTTTCACTGTTCTTCCTTCTAGCTTTCCACTGTATATCCTTCTTTCATTCTCTTTCAAATTCATGGCCACTTTTTCTTTAATTGCGTGTGTGCAGAATATAATATGTATGTAATTATATCTTTATTGCATGTATGTTTTCAGAGCTGATCATTTAGTACTGGGTAATCAATTGTTATGCTTTTTCCTGGAGAATACTATTTCTTCAACTCTCAGTATTCCTTAGCTGGCTGTAGTTCTTTGTCTAGATTTGAGGTCTAAGCTGCTCCTCTTCTACCTGAGCACATCTACTGTTGTTGTTCAGGTTATATTCATACAGCTTCTGTTGACAGAGGTTTCTGTACCATCTAATTCCGCAGCCATTCAGTCCCAAAAAAACACACAGATGCTACATTAATTATAAACTGGTTGGCCTATTAGCTCAGGCTTCCTTATTAACTAATTTTCACATCTTAAATTAGCCTCACAATTCTTGTCTGTGTTAGCCATGTAGCTTGGTACCTTTTATCAGGGAGGCATTCTCATCTTGCTTCCTCTTTGTCTGGATGATGACTGCAGATGCAGCCTTTCCTCTTCCCGGAAGACTCCTGTTCTGATTGCCCCACCTGTATGTCTTATCTGATTGCCCTGCCTATATTTCCTGCCTGACTTCTGGCCAATCATCATTTTATTAAAGTAACACAAGAGACAAATGTTTACAGGGTATAAGACCATTGTCCCACAGTACACCCCCTTTTCAAAACAAAACCTCTGAATATAATCTTTTTTAAAGCTTTTCCCCTGACCATTATCCATAACAACATGTAACCAATACTCTAAAGAAAGACAAACATCCATAATCCATTTGGGGGGGGGAGGATGTGGGCTTGGTTTTCCAAGCACTTCTTGCTGTTTGGGGGGCTGATAATCTTATGATTATTCTGGAAGGCTTAATCATCTCAGCCAGCAGTCTTGAAATTGTTCTGGATGCTAGAACTTAGAAAGATGGGGCATCTGCTCCTATCAGAGATTTCTCAGGGGATCTTCTATCAAACCTAATTTTCTTAACCTAGAATGAATCCACAGCCTATCATTTCCTGTAGAAACAAAACCAAAACCTCTTCGCCAAAGTAACCTGTTTTTTGACTTAAATTTTGAAGTCAAGGCTTTTTCAAAATATATATGTTGGATTAATCCAGCAGCATTTATAATCAAATGTCTTTTAGCAGCTGTTGCTCCTTTCTCAACATTCAAACAATTCAAAGACAACACAATAACATACAGTATCCAAACTCTCTGTGTAAGCTTCATTGATATGAGACTTCAACGATATAGCTTCTGACATTTTAAGCAGAAAAATCTCACAACAAATGTCCTGTAGCACTTGATCTTAAAATCTTTTTGCCCCTTCTCCCATGGCAATTCCTGATGCTTAGGTTCAGGACTCATGTTGTAGATGTATCAGTTGGAAATGAACTCCACCACTCTTGTTTTATTCTATTGTTGTTTTGTAGTGGTCTCCATCTCTTGAAAGAAGTTTTCTTAATGAGAGTGAGAACTACATTTACCTGTAGGTAAAGAGTAAATATCTAAATAGTAATCAGGCATTATGATGATTAATTTATTGTACATTTCGAATGAAGTATTATAGAGTTTCCCAGTGGGAAACTGGGTGATGTTAATCACTGTTAAATTTTCCTGAAGTTCACAATTATGACTTCAGACCCTTGGAAATTTGGTGAATTGAGATCGTCTTTTAGGAACTACCAATTATTCTTTGAAGGCAATATTATCAATAATATTTCATTTAATATTTGAGGATTTTATACTTGTAGGATGCAACTATTTTAATTGATTACTATGACAATAAATCTTATTTTAAAACATCTAGATAACTTCTATAGTTATGTGGCAAACTCTTTGAAGAGCACTAACCAGAAGAAAAGTATCTGAGAAGTTTATTAATCTCATTCTGCTCATTGTTAAAATTAGTATTTTTAGATCATCACCATAAAATATGGCACCTCCCTGCCTCATTCAATAGTCCATTTCCCATAGTCTCATGACAAAGAAAGCACAGCAGCCCATTCTGTCTTCAGTATTATACCCAACTATTCTATATTTCATTTATGCAACACTTTCAGGCTAGAAATAAATCTGCATAAAAATAGTTCCTTGTCTGGGACATGTTAATTTAGCTTGGTATGTGATTACGAGACTTTGGTACACCTATATGAGCATCAGAGCTGCTTCAGCGAGGAAGGAGAGACTGCAGCAGTACCAGCAGGGAAAGCGGCTTTTCTCAAACAGCAAATGTCCTTGAAACATATTCTCTTGGAGCATGTTAAAAGGAAGTAGAATGTCTGGTTTGTGTTTAGGTCACTTTACAAGATCTCACATGTAGACTGCCAGTTGTTGCCAATGGTGGCTGCACAGTGAAGCCGCTAGAGATTTTAGTCTTGCCTACGTTCATATCCTGTCCATCACTCAAAACAAGCTCATACAGTTGTATTGCAGGATCTCCACTCTGGAAGATCTCATGGGGAGTGGGGACCATTTCCATTTAAAACTAGGAAGTAGAAATATCTTTGGCAAAAATCTGGATTGAAGACTTAAATGTATATTATTGCTAATTGCTGAACAGAAAGCTTTCCAAATTTAATTTCTCGGCAGTAATTTTAGGTAAATTTTTAAAAATTATTTTCTGAAACTTATTTATATATGAACATTATAAAATACTATAATCAGCCACAATACATTTTGATACAGGTGGAAAAATCAAGAAACCACTTATGTTGGTAAATATATCTATTTCAGTGAAGTAACATGTTTTACATCTACAACCGTAATAACAATTACAAACTTTTCAAATTAACTGTTAATAAGTTTTCCTGATCCTTAAGTAAGATCAGGTAAAAAAAAAATGGTCATATAAATTAGAGTCAACTGTGACTACGCATCTGATTTCACTGGGTTTCATCCAAACCTACAAATCTTCAGAGTTCTTTGCATCACCACTCAGGACTTGGAAATTCCAGCCAGGAACAACAGGAAGACAAGAGCTGAGTGACTTACAATGCCTAATAGTTGCTGCTCTGGGAAATACTGACAGCTGAGTCAGGCTTGGAGCCAGGCAGCTTTTACACATTAGAATCAGACACACAAACCACGTCTGTCCAATTTTAAGGATAGGATAGAAGGTATAGAGTCTAACTTACAGATAGCTCCCATGAAGAACCTAATTAAGACCACTTTATCTTTACTAAACCTTAACGCAAATCATTCCAGCTCATCTTTCATTTTCCAAGGTATTTTAGGAAATCCTGCATTGCTATTAGCTGTGAAAGTCCTAATGTTGCACCTAAGAAAGGCGCATGCTGAGAAACCCTGTCTCGAAAAACCAAAAAAAAAAAAAAAAAAGGAAAGGAGCATGCTTTCTATCTAAGCCAATTAAAAGCTATCAGAAATTATTGGCATTCAAATCTTTTCGTCTAAAGTACAGGTGTCCTTTTTCACGTAGAAATGCTAGTTCAAAGCCATATAATTGCAAGTTGAAATCTTATAGAAGATTAATTTATGAAGGAAATACTTCATGTGTGATTTGCAAGAGCCCTCAGTGTTATTTCACATGGTAGTTCATATCTGTAACCCTGGCACTTGGTAAGATGGGACAATAGACTTCCCAAAGTCCAAGGTCAGTCTGATCTACAGAGTATGTCACACTAGCCAGGGTAGCATAAGGAGGCACTATGTCAGAAAATACAATTCCCCTTCTGCATCATGCATTTGCCCTCTCTTTAAGTGGGCTAAGTATGATATGCATTGTACAACCGGCTTGTATTAGATACTTTGAACTTCCTTTCTCATTACCAATCAGAGAGTCACAAAGTTCTGATTTTATTACTGCTGACATTTTCTAAGGATGATATAAACAGTGATGATTTGTTGGGATTGAAAAGAGAGGAAAAGTCATCTTTCTGTTAAATCTATAAATTTAGTTTCTCCTTCTATTGCTAGCAGTAGATACTGACGATTTACTTTGAGCATTTTGTGATTTCCCATTAGACGGCCACAAAATATTGCATAGAGAATATCTCTACTAGAGCAGAACCAATAGTTTAATCTTCAAATGCTACCTTGTTACATTTCTTCATTAACCTTGAAAAAAATGCTATAAAAGAATAAGCAAAATTTATGTTTTTAAAAGTCCACAGAATTAGCATAATATCATGAATATTAAATACAGTGAGAAACTCTTTGTAACTTGTGTAAAAGCTGACAGTATACTGGGAAACTTGCCTACTTAAAATATGATGAAAAAGGTACTTTGCTCATTCAGAACATAACATCCATTGATGAATATTGAATGACAGTAATCCCTGAATTCTTAAGTATGTGCATCAATAATCACAAAAGTACTGAAATGATGTTTTAATTAAAATAAGAATTTATGGGGCTGGAAAGATGTCATATAGATTAAGAGTACCTATTACTCTTGTAGAATTTCTGAGTTCTTTTCAAGTACCCATAGATCCGGGGGATACTGATGCCATCTTCCAGCCACTGGGAACACACCTACACACACACACACACACACACACACACACACACACATGTTTTAAAGAAAATTGAGAAATAATGCAAAGAAAATGTTTCTTTAGTTAAATATTATAAAGATAAAATGAGTCATACTGGGTATGTTAATCAAACCTTCTTGAATTTCAGTTGTTATAGGTATAAATGCAAATAATGAGACTAATTATCTTAAATAACATGATTTCTATACATTTCCTCACTACTTATATTTATTTATTTATGTATTTATTTATTTTGTTTTTTCGAGACAGGGTTTCTCTGTAGCTTTGAAGCCTATCCTGGAACTAGCTCTTGTAGACCAGGCTGGTCTCGAACTCACAGAGATCCGCCTGCCTCTGCCTCCCGAGTGCTGGGATTAAAGGCGTGCGCCACCACCGCCCGGCTACTACTTATATTTAAATAAGTTTGTTGGACTATGCACAAAGCAATTTCTCTTCTAAATTGATGTTTATATTCTTTGTATCTTTTCTGTTTCAAAGTACTGGTATTTTAGTGGTAGCTATTTAATAAGAAATTATAAATGTTATTACTTTCTATTAGATGTATGTTAATGGTACATGTTGATAGGAGTATAGTAAATAATAATATACTATATAAACTTCAATGTGTATATACTGTTGTTATCCACTAATCAAATAAAGAGGATTATTCTTTGCCTATGCTTCTTAATTATGTTTGGAGCCTTTTAGAAACTCTGCTTTAGGAATTCATAAAATATTCGCCCACTGAGAAGTAAAGTCATTCACATGATGCATAACAAGGAAATTTACTTGTTCTATGAAACTGTGTTTTAGTGCCTATTGTGTTTACAAATAATTCTCCCACACCTTCACACCTGCTGCTTTTATTAATCACTGGTTTACAAAAATTCTAAATAAAATATTCAGAATATGGCTCTACATCTTATTGTTTCACTTAAACCAGTGTCCTCTACTGTTACATGTTTTGTTGCAAGTGTTGGTATAGATAATATTTCACTGTGTATGCATATGTTTGCATCTATAATATATATGAATATGTTACACTTATTGTATATCATGTACTTATGTAAGAACTTTCTGAGTCAGAAGTGGATAGGTCAGGAATCAATAGGAAGAATCAGCAAATGACATTGCATAAAATTAAAATGTTTTACACAACAAAAGAAAAATGTTAACAGAGAAAGAAACCTAAGAAATGTGATAAAATATTTGCTAGCCATCTGAAAAAGAATTATAATCCAGAACATATAGAGAACTCAATAAATTGATGTCCTGAAGGGATAATAACCTAATTAATAAATGGTCAAAGACTAACTAGATATATTTCACCTTTAGGAAAGTGTAAATCAAAGTCTGAGATTTCATCTCTTCCCAGTCAATGATTAACATCAAGAAAATAAAAATAACCATTGCAGCTGAAGATAGGTAGAAAAGTGAGTCCTTTTACACTACTGATGATGGAATACTTTAGTCAATATATAAATCAGTACTGAGAATTTGTCCCTAAATAGATTTATAATTAAAGCAAAAAAAAATCCATGAATTTGAAAAAGAGCATGGGATGAGAGGTAAATGAAAAGTTTACAGGGAGGGATCAGGGGTGGAAATGATGTAATGATATTGTCATATCAGATATATATTTAAAATAATATGATCCTGTGGGGAGACCATATTCAAATCATAACTTGGTAAAAAAAAAAACTTCTTTTAAAATTTGTTAATACTTTCCAAATTACTGTTTTTGCATATACTTGAGTCAGCACAGATTCAACACACTGTATCATGCAAGATTTGCTGTTTATATTCTCTTGACCCTATGGCTGATACAGAAATCAGTGAGGAAAGAAGAACTTGGAATTTGAGAATAAGGAGCTAAGTTAGAATGCTACTTCTTACTTCTACTAGACAGTTTATTGAACCAAATTTTTCCCATTCAAGAAACAAATATTTATTGATAGATGCTAGTCATAAAACATTTGATGATTCTACTTTGCATATAAAGTTTCCTGAGAGGATTTAATTTCCTTAAGATTACTCATGAAGTACTGTACATCACGTCTGATACAGAAACCACATTCCATGCATGATCACAACTGTATCTTTATTATACAAAGAAATTCATTCTTTGTGCAATTATCAATATTAATTACAACACCCCCCAAAGAACCTCTTTAGTTTTAGTGACAAACCACCATGATGTGTGTTTTTGGCACCATACATCAAGATATTTAAATTTACTCTGTTTCCGTCTCTTATGTCTTGTTGAACAATGAATCTATAACATTGCTTTCTACCTCAAAAGTTCAGTTCTCTATATTCTCCCAGAGGGTGTAGCTATATGTTAAAATGATTGAGTTCAAGGTCAAAAGCATGCTGTTATTGAAAAATGTGTATCAATCATGGCATGCTTATCTGACTGCTTATGCTTTTTGGAGAATTAAAATGTCTTTGGGCTTTGTATGTGTTTCTAGCAAAGCCCAAGACAGTGAGAAGTGTCTCCTAAGACCCAGTAGTTTTGAGTTCTCTTATGTTCATCCATAGACACACTTAGCTATATTTTGATGATAAGTATCAAGCCAGGGCCAAGGCCAAGACAATGTTACAGATTGGGAAAAACTTCTATTGCTAGGAAGAAGCTGTAGCAGGTGGCTAAGTCACATGTCAGACCATCATATAACAAAACAGTCCATACACCATAAAGTTCAACTGTAGTGCTAACCCTGGGACTGAACAGCTGTGCCCTTTTCTAGTAAATTCTCGTAACAACTTGGAAATCAGCCCTAATGTACCCCTCAACTCCACCCCTGAGAAAACTGAGATTGTTCAACTAGTAGCTGGCAAAGCAATGACTCCAAAAAGTCTATCCAGTTCATGGGAAATCTTAGCCAAAATCTCACATACCCTCATACTCAAAGGAAAGAGTGTGGTTATAGAAGTCCCTTGTGACCTCCCAGATATGTAATCGGACCATTAAGAAAGAAAGCATGGAAGGTAAATTTGAGCTAACACAACACAGGCAGCAATGGACAACTATTTGGGTGAAGGTGAAGTACAAGTCACGGTAAATGTTAATATGTCACTTTTGATATGACAAAGTAAAAAAAAAGAGCTTCTATTGATAGATTTGTGCTATTTTTGGCCTTGTTCAGAATAGCTTTTTACTACACTGGAAATGGTTAAATGCAAGAACCATATTGTGTATGATGTGGTGTGTGCGGTATGTGTGTGGTGTTTATGGTATGTGGTGTGTGTGTGTGTGTGTGTGTGTGTGTGTGTGGTATATGTGTATATGTGTGTGTGGTGTATATGATGTGGTGTGTATGGTATGTCTGTGTGGTGTGTGTGTGTGTGTGTATTATGTGGTGTGTGCATGTGTGGTTGCATGTATGTGTGTGTGTGTGTGTGTGTGTGTGTGTGTGTAGATGTGCTTGTGAATGCTGCGCTTGTGGAGCACAGAGGAGGACATTGGATCCCCTGAAGTAGGAGCTACAGCTAATTGTGAACAGCTCTCCACCATAGTAGATGATTGGAACCAAACTCAATACGCTTCAAACTTCTAAGTCTTCTCTCCAACACCCCTTCTATGTATAGAAAACCCATTATTGGCTTTAGATACCTTAAATTATCACTGCTTTGTCTCTATAACATGCATATGCTAAGGGAGTCCTGAGTGAATATAATCTTCCTAATGAAGAAATTGTTGAAAAATCTAATGTGGCGTTAATTGCATAATTGCATACATAAAAGTAACAAAACAATATATATGTCTATCTTTTCTTGTTGCTCCTTCTGACTACATTGCATAGCACTTTAATACTTGAATTAGAACAAAGAGAAATGTATGTTCTCCACGATACTTTGTAATTGTCTAACTTTTGCTTTAGCGGAGATGAGAAATGAATAGACTAATCTTCAAAGTGACTACATTCAGCAAAGTATTTTAAGACCACTCACTATATTGATGACAAGTGAATCCTCTTAGATATTAAGGACCTTCCCATCATACACTCAGACAAGAGCCTCCATTTAAAAGTATTTAACACAGAGTCAAATGTCACAAAACGAATACAGTATCATTTTCATGGATTAAATTCTTATAATGCAAACTCAGGTAAACTTGATTTACTACCTAAGACTCACATCTGAAAGCTTTTACAGGACACTCATATTTTTTAAATGAAAATGGTCAGGACAAAGACATATGTTTGATGTTCTCCTGATCACAGAGCCAAGCTACACAGTTAGAAATATATGTCGTCATGACTACATAGTTTCCTAGGCTAAAAAGATACATTCATTCTTAATCCCCCTTCCTGCTATAAAAAGAATAGATCTGATTTTTATAGTCTCACATGAATTATTCTGTTATATTGTCATATTTCATATCTATTTTCAACTTTTATAAAATTGTAAAAAATATTCTGTAGCATATTTCAAATAATATAGAATACTATTATCATAAGATTTATCTACCAGGGAGCTCACCAAGGCCAGCTGGACTGGGACTGATGGAGCATGTCATCAAACCAGACTCTAAACATGGCTGGCAAGGAGGGCTGACTGAGAAGCCAAGGACAATGGCACTGGGTTCTGAGTCTACTGCATGTACTGGCTTTTGGGAACCCAGTCTGTTTGGATCCTCACCTTCCTAGACCTGGATGGAGTGGGGAGGACCTTGGACTTCCCACAGGTCAGGGAACCCTGATTGCTCCTTGGACTGGAGAGGGAGGGGAAGGGGGAAAGAGGGGAGAGGGAGGAAAATGGGAGGAGGTGAAAATTTTTCATAATAATAATAATAATAAAATATTAAAAAATAAAAAATAAACAACAAAAAAGATTTATCTACCAGATTATAAGCATAAATTTTGAACATAAGTGTTTAATTCTTTCACCTTTGTAATGAATAGAAATTTATTTCTCAAGGCAGAAAGTATGAATATAATAAATCCTTTTTCCACTGTTGATTAGTGTAGCCAAAAACATTTAGGGCTTACATATTTCTTTCTTTCAGTACTTAACATTTACTTAAGCCATTTTGGAAATTGATATGGAATTGATTTTATATTAATTAATTACACATTTATCAGTAACCTCTACAAACATGATTTAAACCTATAGATATTATCAGATACTTATTGCTGATTTGTGAAATTTAACATGGTTTACTCCATGTGAGTTTCCGTCTGTCGAAATTGATGTTTGTTTTAGATTTACTTTTCTGTTATATCTCTGTGTGTGTGTGTGTGTGTGTGTGTGTGTGTGTTTGTATGTGCATGCCATGGTACAAATGTAGAGATCAGAGAACAGTATGAAGGAATCATCTCTCTCCTTCCACTAAAGGGAGTCCCTCGGATTGAACTCAGGTCATCAGGGTTAGCAACAAGTGTCTTTACCCTCTTGAGTTTTCTCAACACCCTTAGATAATATCTACTGATTTGTTATGTACTATCATAGAAATAAATTTCAGGTATTAGCAAATCCATGAAGTTTTTGAGTTTCTCTTTTATTTCTCCACATTTCACCAGTATACTTATTTTACACTGATAAAAATATATATATAAGTATTTGTAAAAGTGCTATGTAGTTTTTATGTCAGTTTGACATAGTTAGGGTAATCTGAAGAGAAGGAATTTTAATTGAAAAAAAAAAAAAACAAGTTCCAGATACCTGGTCTTTACACAGGTCTATAGGGCATTTTCTCTATTTTTAGCTTATGTGGGAAGGCCCTTTTCAATGTGGTGGTGTCACCCTTAGGCAAGTGGTCCTGAAATGTATAAGAAAGCATGTTGAGAAAGCCATGGGGAGAGTAAGCTAGTAAGCAAATCCTGCCTGGCCTCTGCTTCAGTTCCTGTCTCCAGGTTCCTGCCTTGAGTTCTTCCATTGTCACCTTCAGTGACAGACTGTAACGTGGGAGATGCATGCTAAAATCACCAAGTTATTTGGCCAAGGTTTTTTTTTTTTAATTACAACAATAGACAACAGACTAAGACAGCAGCTAAATACAAGTATTTATAGTATTTAAAATTCAAAATACTTATAAATATTTAGTTGTTTACTTATGGATGTAATTTATTGTGTTTGAATTTTTACAGGTAATTATCCATAAAATTATTTTATTAGTGTGTACAACTCCATTTGTATCACATTAAAATAACTAAATAATTCAGTATGTATTTTATAGAATACAGCACGTGCCCTTTTGCTAAGAATGCAAAGAACTGCCAAAGGCCATATGAATGACAATGATCCATGCTTCCCCTGCAAGCCAAGTTGATGTCTGAAGTCTGTGCTACCGCCACCTGCTACAGACAAGGGTGAGTTTTTGTACTGGTATTGATGATTGTAGGCTCATAACTGAAAATAAGAAACATTGAAACCTTCTGTGACAACCTCTCTCTTTTATGCCTAAATAAATAAATTAATAAATAATTATTGAAATAAGAAAGGAAGGAAGGAAAGATGGAAGGAAGGAAGGAAGGAAGGAAGGAAGGAAGGAAGGAAGGAAGGAAGGAAGGAAGGAAGGAAGCAAGCAAGCAAGCAAGCATGCATGCAAGCAAGCAAGCATGCATGCAAGCAGGAAGGAAGGAAGGAAGTGCCGCACACTGCAGGCCCTGGTCTGCACTCTATGCGCTAGACCCCAGTTCATGAGCTTCGGGAAAGGGGCTGGAGGTTGAGAATACACACGCAGAGACAGACGGACACGCAGACCTCCAACACTGGTACCAAAAGCCCTTCTTTAATAGCACCATGGAAGCTTAAATACCTGCAGTCAATGGCCAACAGGTGAAAATCCCATCCTCTGATCCTCTAAGCTAGGCACAGCTTCTAGTAACTTTAATTAGAACGTTCTAGCAGGGAAGAGCAGCTGAAGGCCAGGGCTCATTAGTCCCAACAAGGAAGAAAGGAAGAGTCTAGGCAGAAAGCTGTGGAAAAGAGTTCTTAAAAATTGTGATAAAATACTGAAGTGTAGCTCTTCACATTTGATGATTTCTGGTAGGGTTGGTGTGTTGGGAGAAATTCAGTTTTCTTTAAAACATTTGTCTTTGGGAGTTTGAGCATGTTCCAATAAGTATATGGGCAATACAAATTTAACTTGGTATTTTTCTTTTCCTTTCTTTGCAGGGAGGGCTGGGGCAGGGGAGGGCAGGAAGGGTGAACCTGTGGGGAATGAGAAGTAACTTGATGGGGTACATTTTATGAAATTCCCCCAAAATTAATAAAAATATTATGTTGGGGGAAAATGGGATGCAAAAAACTGTTTTCCTGATCATATTTTTCTCCTCATACCTTTTAAGAAAAAAAATGGTTATTTCTGTAATAGCAACTGCTTCTAACTATACATTATATACTTAAATAAATGAATAAGCTTTTTGAAATGCCCTGAATATATATTGAAAGAGTACCATTCTGAAATAAGTTAGAAAGTCCAGAAGGCGTGTCAGGTCACAATGAAAAGCTGGACACCAATAACCAGAATAATAGTTAAAGAAAAGAAAGAAGTAAATGAGTGAGCAGAAAGAACCAATGTAGATTCCAAAATTGACATTTCCAAGTACAAACTGAAACTGATTAGACTCATCTGTTATTATTTCTATGCACCCATATTTATATTATAAAATTGACTTATTCAAAGACTAATCCATGAAGATGAAGCATCAAATGAAGTTAATTATAAGTCCCAATCATATTGTGTTCCTTTGTGATGAATGAGGAAGACAGGATTGTAGAGACACTGTGGGAATCATCATTTCCCCTACAGTAAAATTATAGGGTTTTAAAGTCTACTATTGAAACTTTTATATGAACTGAAGAAATAATGTCAATTGATTTATAGCTGCTTAATAAAACCTATGCCTTGCATTCTGTAAGGAAATTCTGTCACTGCCTACACAAATCTAATGATTCAAGTAGAATTTGAATGTGTATATTCTGAAAAACAGATGCCAAGCTAGAACTGTTTGGGAATCTTGCTAATATTGGGTATAAGAGAGCCAAAATTAAAAACTAATATTTAACAAGCAAGAATACTTTGAAAATCAACATAACAAAAATGTTAACATTTATTCATCCTTTGATAATTATCTTTTTCTTTCTTTCTTTTAAAGTTATATACCAAGTTTTCTTCATCTTCACTCCTAGACTATCCCTACCTTTGGACGTATCATCATTATATACTGCCAGTACCATCTCATAAATACTTGTTTTTGTTTTCCTTATTTTGATTAATAAAACAAACCTGCTCAGTTTGTAGATGATTCCAACAATATGGAACATTGATCCTATAATCTTGGACAAATCACTTCCTCCCCTCTCCCTCAGGAGAGTAAAACACTGTATTAGCTACAGACACAATGTTAACCTTCATGATGCGCTCAGAATTTCTATTGCTTTTGCTTCTGCTATTGCTAGCTCAACTCTACTTCTGCTCTTCACTGGATGACGCTTGCTCCTCTTTCTGTGATACGGTAAACCAGCTTACAAGATGTCCAACTTAAATTCCTAGAGTAACCTGCTCTTTATAACTAAGAAATCTTCATGTTCTCCTCCTATCTAAATTATTTATCAAAAAATTGGGAGTATCTGTACATATGATAAGAAAATAAGAGGAAAAATATGTAGGGGGAAGAGGGCATGAAAGTGAGGATAAGAAGAGATAGAGGTGATAAGCTCAAGGTGCCTTATAAAAAGAATATAAACCAATAAAAAGAATTACTCTGAAATAACTGAATATAAGCAAAAAATAATAAGTAAATAAGTACAAATATTTTAAGCGTACATATTTTTAAAAGAAAAATATTGCTTGTTATATATGTGGGAGAACATCTACAAGATTATTGAGAAGACACTCTAGAAAGATAAATCGTACAGAACCCACAAAATTATTCATTAAATTTCTAAAGCAATCACTGTATTCTCGAATGGTGGTCTGGGTTGTCCCACCATCTAGTCCCTTCATGGGACCAAATTTATAGTCTACAGAGTTAAGTAGTTCTCACTGAAGCATCCAGTTGATCTATGTTCTCTGAATTTCACCTTGAATGCCATTTAACAAAAGCAAAGTCACCCTGTTCTAATTGATTCGCAATTACTCTGGCACCTTAATGTTCACAAAGCTAGCCTTTCCTGCTCACAGTGAATCAAATTTAAAGTAAAATTTATTTCATCAGAGCTGTTTTAGCAGAGCGCTAAATAGAAAGTTTTGCTTGTGCAGACTAGCATAGCATTTGAACTAGAACATAATATTTTAAAGGATATAGTTACTCATCAAATAATAATCTCTCTTTCTCATTCTCCTTCCCCTGTTGCAATGTATCTTTTTTTTCCTCATGGTTTATTTTTTTTATATTTAAAAATTTCCATCTCCTTCCCTCCTCCTCCCCCCTCCCTTCCCTCCTCCTCCCCCTTCCCTCCTTCTCCCCCTCCCCTCCCCTCCCCTCCACCCATACCTCCCCTCCCTCCCTCTCAAGGCCAAGGAGCCATCAGGGTTCCCCACTCTATGCTAAGACCAAGGTCCTCCCAACTCCCCCCAGGTCCAGGAAGGTGATCGACCAAGCTGAGAAGGCTCCCACAGAGCCTGTCCATGAAGAACAATCAGAGCCCAGAGCCATTGTCCTTGCAATGTATCTTAAAATAAAAGAACCAAAAGGCATTTAAAGAACATTGTAACTTACAGCAATAAACTCAAACAAATGTCAGTAAAATTTTGCTTGTTTTTCAAAAGTTTTTTTTTTTTTCTAGTAGAAGCTACAGAATTCCATTTACTAAATTCACATTACTAAATTAGCAAACTGGAAAAGTGAAAAGTTTAGATTGTGGTTTAAATACTTGGTACGTGCAAAAACTGGAAAGAACAGTGGAAATAAAACATCAAATTTGGCATTCAAATGCAACTAACTATCACACATCTCAATAAATCATATGACTAAAATGAAGACTTGAATAGAATATATGTGACTCTAAATAGAAATTCTCGGCTTTGTATCGTCAACTACGTGCTGTAGAGTTCCACCACTATCACTGTCTCTCCCTGCTGGTACGCCAAAGCTAACTTTCTTCTTTCATTCGTCTCACCCATTCTCTTCCAATAACCTACATGTAAACTATTTAGTATTTCCTCACTGTTCTAGCTTAGAAATCTAACACAATGCCTATCATGTAATGCTCATGAAAATAATTACTTTATGAGTAGCTGAGTAGAAAATTTATAATGTGTTTTCCCATCAGTCTGAGGTCATGTGGAAGTTGCATGTTCAAAATACAAAGCATTGTTTTATCTTTTGATTCTCAGAATGAGGCACAAGAACTGCTGTGAGGTCAAGGCCAGCCTGAGATCCCTCTAATAAATAGGCACAAGAAGTACAGTCAAGAACAGCCATAGAGCGAGATCTAGATTCTGGTCTTTGTGTATCCCGTTGGTCGCTCTGTATAACCTTCATAGTAGTTACACCCTAAAGTTTTAATTTAATTAGTGCTGTGGTACTGAGGTAGCATATTATTTACCAGCTATTGTTTAGTAAAATAAGCTTAGAATTATTCCCCATATTGCATATTTTCTATAGTAAAGTATTATTCACTGTATGGCATATTTTTGTAATGAAGTAATTTTATAGAAGGCAAATCAGAATATCATAGGTACAGCCCACTTTAAGGTTCCTATTGTTTTTAAAGCAGGAGAAATTTGGCATTATATAGCAGCATTACTGTGTCTACCTTGAGTGGAACCAACCAATCAAAGATACAGGACCAAATTACCCTAGAGAAGGCAGCACACATTGGAGGGTTTACTGTTCTTTTGACCGGAGTGTCAAGGGAGCTCATGACCTCTTACAACAGAATGTTAATGGCTGGTGTCTCCTCCACCTTGACAGCCCTAAAGGGAGTAGCTGTTAATCTCTGTTTGTAATATTCACATGCGGGCGGGGGAAGGAGGTAAACATTTCTTCTTAAGCATGGGATAAACATTAACTGTTTAAAACTTTCAGGAGTGTTCCACATGTCTGAAAGTAAGAGAAGAAGAAAAACAGCAAGAGATAAGGAGTTGGTTTGGGGTTTTCGTTTTTGATTTTTGCCACTCTGGAACCAAAATACATGATTAAAATAGAATCTGGTTTTCAGGGTCAATAAATTTAGCAGTCAGATCTTATTAAAATGGCTGTATATGTGGCATGAACAATTCACCCATGAATTTTAATGAATATTTTGCATCTATAGGTAGACAGTTGTGTTAAGAAAAGCCTCTAGGTAGTCTCTAGGTTTTTCTTTGCTTCCTTTTATTTATTTATTTATTTATTTATTTATTTATTCTGTAAACCCTCTCATAAAAAAATCTTTGCTAGGGAGGCCGATACTTCAGATCTAAAATTGAATCCGTTCATTAGCGCTACATTATTCAGAACTATAAAAAGGAGACGTTTTAACAATCCCAGGCTCAATTAAGCATCAACTGCTATCCTGGCAGAAACCTGGCATGCATCTTGTTCTCAGGAAGTTTAGATGACGTTATTTACAATTTGTTCCTCAGGGAATGCCCTTTTTAAGAAAAAAAAAAGCCATCATAACTTATGTACTAACCTCATAATTCTCTACCTGACAGCTCAATTGTACATCCCTCATTTAATTAGATGGCGACACACTGCTGTTTGAATGGCATGCACTCACTACTATGGTTTCAAGAAACATGGCAAAGAGGGGACGTTTGTAAAATCATGCTATTGAAACATCAACTCTTCTGAAGATGAACACTGATTTAAAAAGAAAAGCAGAGTAGATAGTCTCAATAGCTAGGAAAATCTAATTGAAATGTGACATATTCTAAACAATTGTTAAATTTGCAATTACCCCTATTGCAGTTATTAAATTGTTGCTTTCAAAATTGCCCATTATTTTACCTATTTAGGTTTTCTCGCATGGAAACTGTCCATTTGTTTGCCATAACAAGCACAATTCCCTAACTGACCACATAATGTTTCATCTTTTAGAAACTGTGCAAACTCAAATCAAGAGGTTTTCAATTCTTCGTTAAATAATGTCAGTTATATGTGCACCAAGTGATATTTGAGAACGCTGACTAGGGATGCATTTCCATCATCAGATCGAGCCAAACATGGGGTTAAATTTTAGAAATTAGTTTAAATTCTTTCTATTTGTGCAGATTTTACGTATTGTTCCTTTCCTTTTAGTCTTGCTTTAGTTCATTAGATGCAGTAATATCCCCCTTGTCTGTGACAATTTCCATTAATATCTCAAAGGCAGCTATTAAGTCTCATTACAAGAAAAGATTCTAGAAGGATAGCGCGCACGCTCACAGTAAAGACAAGGACAACCGTCCCATTTTCATGTATTCCTTTGTTCTTCACACACAAATCAGTGGAGAAGTCCTCAGCCTGTTTTGCTCCATTTATACTTTGATACCTTTTGCAAAAGGAAAAACCCGCACAGCTAAATAAATTCCAGTGTTTGGATTGTTTCATTTTTCACAAAGCAGAAAAGAAATGTGTCTGCTTTCAGAAACTTACCACGCCTATTATGCTCAAAATCCCATTGTCATGAAATTTAGGAAAGCTTTGCGAGTTTCACCATTTACATAAGTTATTCGTAAGAATTAACTCTAAGCTATAATGAAGCTAATTAGTGGTTGCTACAGTGAGACTTTATAAAGTGTTCATTATTACCAACAATAGTCCATCATTCCATCAAAATACTTAAAACATTAACTCCTAGATAATTACCTAAACATTCCCATGGAAACTGTATTTGAGTAAATTTCAGTCAATTCTCCATGAAGTCAACTCTTATTGTTTTTTCATCTAAAATGATACATTAAAAATAATTAAATTGGTAAGTCTGTTGGGAGCCCCTTTTCCTATTAAACTGTTGATTATTAAATATCAATATCAGATGAAGACATTTCTACTCTTAAAATTAAAATGAAGAATATACATAGGTCAAAACCCCTCCTGCCTTCTTAATTTTTCTGAAATATTATCATTTCATTCTGAAATTCTAGATGGACTGATATGGATACAGACTTTAATAATTTATTTTATTTATGTATCTATGAAATTAACAATTTAATTGTTTAATTTATATAATTGATTATCTTTCTTCCAATCAATCAATCAATAGGTTCAATTGTGAAAATTAATGAATTATGGAAACAAAATGTTTTCATTCACAGCCAGCAGTACTAAGAAGTAAGACAACACATGGGATTTTTCCAGGAAATTAAGTGTCGGAACAACTCACAAAACTCTGATATAAAAGGGAACCCTGATGGCTCTTTGGCTTGGAGAGGGGCGGAGTGGGGGTATGGGTGGAAGGGAGGGGAGGGAAGGGGGAGGAGGAGGGGAGGAGATGGAAATTTTTAATAAAAAAATGAGAAAAAAAGCATTGTATGAAAATGTCTATTTTCAATAAAAATACAATCTCTAAAATTTAAAAAAAAATTGATCCTAAAGCGCATCAGTCTGCAAAAGCATGGTTTGCTTTCCTTCTGTTTCAAAACAGTAACGTCTTCTAGCCCATACGGCCAGAACTCTCCACTTCTTGCTCCTTTCTAAGCCTTCAATCAGACTTTTCTTTCCTCTCATTTTTTGAAAAAAATTCACTGGAGACTAGCGGGCATTTGGTGATTTGCCTTCCGGCGCCCATGGGCCTGTTTCCATCACTCATCCAAAGCTGTACTCCTGTAGGTCTGCACTTGGGTTTTCATTAGCATGTCCAGTGGCCTCAGCTCTACCTACCCCTTCCTTCTAAGAGCTTGTATAGCATTGTGGATGTCAGCTTAAAGTTGTTGGAAGCATTCACTCCTACTACTCTTCTTCCTTAATATTTTGTTATATATTCAACAAATCTTACAACATTGTAAGATGTCCGTCTCACCTTTGGTTGTTCCCCCGCTCCTGAGCTTCTCAGCCTTCCTAATGCTGAAACGTTTTAATCCACTTCCTCGTGTTGTGGTTGACCCCACAACATGAAATTATCTCATTGCTATTTCATAATACTTTTGATATTACCATAAATATCTGACATGCAGGATATTTGATATGGGATGCCAGAGGGGTAACAAACCCCAAATTGAGCATCACTGTCTTTCTTCATCCTTCATCACTGTGGTTTCTTCTTCTTCTACAGCTGCAGTCTCATTTTGAACTGAAATTTATTCCTGTTTCTGCTTCCTGCTTTGCATCAACGTTTTCAGAACTTTTTAAATTATTTCTTTTATTTCTTGAGATGAAAATATAATTATATCATTTCCCTTTTTCCTTTCCTCCCTCCAAACCCTCGCACAACTCCTCCTTGCTCTTTCAAATTCATGGCCTTTTTCCATATACCTATCTGTATAAACATATAAATTCCTCAATACAGAAAAATAAACTGCTGAGTCTGCATAATGCTACTCATGTATGTTTTTAGGACTGACCACTTGGTAATAGATAACTAATTCTTGTGCTTTTCCCTGGAGAAGATTATTTCTCCTGCTTTGGGTATTCTTTAGCTGCCTGTAGTTCTTTTTGTCTGGATGGGGACTCCTAAACTTTCCAGTCTACATTAGTCATTTCCCGTTTCTGGCTATAATAAGTAGAACAGCAAATGAACATGGTTGAGCAAGTGTCTCTGTAGTAAGATGAAGTGTGCTTCAGATATATTCCCAAGAGTGTTATAGCTTAATATGGAGTTAGACTGATTCCTGTCTTCCTGAAGAACCACCTCCATGGTTTCCGTACTGGCTATAAAAATTTGTACTCCAACCATTAGTGGACAAGAGTTTCCCTTACTCCATATCCTCACCAAAATGAAGAGTCCCTTGTTTTATTGATCTTAGTAATTCTGACATGTTCCTTTTGTTTCTATTCTGTGGAATAATTTGAGGAGTATTGGCATTAACCATTCATTGAAAGTTTAGAAATTCTACAGTAAGCCCAGCATTTTTGGAAGGGAGAGATGTTTAAAAATTGCTTCTATTTCATTAAGTGGTATAAGTCTTTTTAAGATGACTTTCTGACCTGGATTTAATTTGGTGAGTGGTTTACATTAAAGAAATCATTCATTTATTTATTTTTTTTTAGATTTTCCAACTTGGTAGAGTACAGGTTTTTAAAGTATTTCCTTATGATCCTATGAATTCGCTTTTCATTTCGAATTTTGTTAATTTTGCTATTTTTCTCTCCAACTTTTAGTTAATTTGGATAAGGCTTTGTCAATCTTACTGATTTTTTTCAAAGGAACAATTGCTCACTGATTATTTTTTATAGTTTGTTTTGATTTTTATCAATTTCAGCAATGAGTTTATTTCTTGCAATCTACTACACTTGGGTGTGATTTCATCTTTTTGTTCTACAGTTTCATGTGTTCTGTTCAGTTACGAGTATGAGCTCCCTCCAAGATTGTTCATTTGTTTGGTTTGGTTTTTTTTTTTTTAATGAACTTTTCTAGTTGAAGCACTTTATTGCGTTCCATAAATTAGAATATGTTATGAATTAATTTCCATTCAATTGAAAAACCTCTTTAATTTCTTTCTTGATTCATTTTTCATTCTGTGAGTTGTTAGTTCCCATGAGTTTGTAAGTTTTCTAATATTTCTTGATATTGTTAATATCTAGCTTTAGTGTGTGGATGTCAGTTAGGATGCAGAGTGTTATTTCAATTTTTGGTATCTGTTGAGACTTGCTTTGTGTCTGAGTATGTGGTCAATTTGGAAAAAGTTTTCATGAGGCACTGAGAAAAAGCTATATTATTTTGTGTTTGGGTGAAATGTTTGGTAAATATCAGTTAGGTCTTTGCTTTATGATAACAGTTAATTCCATTTTTTTCTCTTTGGTTTTTGTCCAGATGATCAGCCTATTGGTGAGAGTTGAGTATTAAAGTCTTTCACCATCTGTATGTAAGGTTAATATGTGATTTAAACTGTAGCAGTGTTTATTTTACTAACTTGAGTGTCCTGTGTTTGGGGCATAGATATTAAGAATTGCAATATCCTCTTTTTGGATTTTTTTCTTTTGATATATATGTAGAATCTTCTCTATCTCTTCTGGAATTTTATTTTGTAACATAAATACATTGACTTGCTTTTTAGGTTCATTTGCTTGGAATATATTTTTCCAACCCTTTATTCTAAAGTGATGTCTAACCTTGATGTCTAGTTATGTGTCTAGTATGCACCAAATGAATGCATCTTGGTTTTGGATACCTTTTTAGTCTGTGTGTTTTATTGGAGAATTGAGACTGTTGATGTTGAGATTAATCAATGACCAATTATTCCTTTTGTTTTTTTGGTATTGGGTGTGTATATTTGTGTTTCCTATCTTTGATTTGAGCATTTGGGATTATTTATTCCTTGTGTCTTTATTTGGTTATGGTTAACTTCTTTAGGCTAGAATTTTCCTTCTAGCAACTTATATAGGGTTGGAATTGCAGGTTGATATTGATTAAATTTGATTTTATCATGGAATGTCTCATTTTTCTCCATCTATTATATTTGAAGGTTTTGCTGAATATAGTAGTCTGGACTGGTAACTGTAGAGTTTTACAGTCTGCAACATATCTGTACAAGACTTTCTGCTGTTTAGAGTCCCCATTAAGAAGCTCTGTCGTTATAATAGATTTGCCTCTATGTGTTACATGGTCTTTGTTCTTCCAGTTCGTAATATTCTTTCATTGTAGTTGTATACATTTAGTATTTTGATTATTATGTATTGAGGGAAATTTCTTTTGTGGTCCATTCTATTTGGTTTTCTGTAAGCTTCTTGTGCTTCGATAGGCATCTCCTTCTTTAGTTTAAGGAATTTTTCTTCTATGATTTAATTAAAAACATTTGTCTCTGCCTTTGAACTGGGTGTCTTTTCCTTCATCTATTTCTACTGTTCTTAGATTTTTGATTTTTCACAGTGTTCCAGATTTCTTAAATGTTTTGTGCCAGGGTTTTTTTAGATTTAACATCTTCTTTGACTAAGATATCTGTTTCTTCAATTTTGTTTTCAATACTCTTCCATCTCCTGATTCTGTTGGTATGGCTTACCTTGGAAATTCCTGTTTGAGTTCATAATTTTTTTCACTTTTGTATTTCCTTTATTTTGGGTTTTATTGATTGATTTTATTTCCTTTTTTGGATATTGAACTGTTTATTCATAACTTTCCACTCTTTATTTGTGTTTTCATAAATTTTAGATAGATTTATTTATTTAATCTTTAAGGACCTCTTTCATATTCAAAAAGACAATTGCAATGGTAGGGTGGCTGAGCCCTGGTGGAGACATATTATTCTGGTTGTTATTGACTGTGTTTCAGTGCTGGTATGTAGATATCTGGATTTGGGAAGATTAATATTTCTAGATGCTGATATCTCTTCTTGTCTTTATTATGTGGTTGTTTTGTTCCTTGGTGTCTTGCCTTCCTTGGTGCTTAGAAGAGTATAGTGACTGTGTCTTGCTTATAACAAATTCTTCAGGGATTCTGATAGATGTGAACACTAGGAATTCCAGGCCAAAAAAAAATGTGTTTCAAGGAACTGGGAGCTAAAACTTGGGAATGGGGGAATGGAGATCCAAAGGAGGATGAAAAAAGCCCAGGGAACAGGGGCAGAGTCAGGAGAGACTTCTTTAGCAGGTGTTCTGCTACAGAATTGGAGATGAGCCTAGGGAATTGGAATTGGTGGTTAGGAGAGTCCAGTGAAGATCTGCAGTTAACTCCCTTGCTTTGCTGACTGAAATGCCTTTAGAGTTCTCAGGGTATGCTTATTAGAGTTAGTGCAGAGAAGGAAGTTTGAAGGGTAGATTAGTGTGAACCACTACAGAAGTGGACATGTGGGCTGGGGCTGCAGCAGATATTAAGGACATGAAACCGGGGGATTGGTTTTGGAGGAGGAGAAGTGAAGATCATCAATTGGCCTCTTTCACTGCCTAGAGTGGCCTGGATGTTCCAGGGAATTCCTGCTGGGTTTGGAGTCTTGGATAAGGTAGTGCGATGGACGAGGGAAGTTTGGAGGGGAAGATCTGTGTCATCCACCAGAGATAAGGGGCAAAGAGAAGGAGGAGACCAAAGAAGGTGGTCTACTACAGAGCTGGGAAATAAATACACTTGGGACTGGACTTGGAGGAGAGGAAGGGTGAAGGTCTGCCATTAGTCCACCTGCTTCCCTGCCTGGAGTCTACTTGGTTCTCTTACTGAGATTGCATCCCTGTTACTCAAAAGATGCTCTCTTGTGAAAGCACTGTTATTCAAACATGAAAATCAACTGAAATCATAGTTTCAAATCAATGTTTGATTTGAAAGTAAATAAAATGCAAATTATAGCACAAAAAAGTGACTTATAGTTATTTATGTCTCCAGTGCTTGAGATTAAATTGAAAGTTATACTAATCTATGGTGTTGTAACTCTGAAAATTCTTTTCAGAACCCTTAAAGAAAGCATTTCGGACACATGGTCCAAAGATTATATTAACAGAGCATGTGTTCACTTGTGCATCCATCTCTCATTCCTTTCTTCTAATAACACTGCTGAATTGCTTAAGCTAATTTAAGTTGAAAGGAATAAATCGTCCTGAAATGGTTGTTGTGGAACAATGTTGGAATCTTCTCCACTACTTGATTGCCAGAAGAATTTCATCACTTTGATCTTATGGTGCTGCAAATATTAATACATACGGTCAAGCAGCCCCTCCTTGAAATTCTTCAGCAAGACACTACAGATCAATAGCAACTGCAAAAACCACAACCTTATCTGAGGCAACTTTCAAAGAACACAGGTCACAACCTTTGAGTTAGATATAAATCCAGGTTTGACCTTGGACCAATTTTTAAGACCATGAAGATAGCTCATGCTTTATTATTTGTAATAAACCACAAAGCAGATTTTTAGCATTGATTGTTAAAAGAAATAGTGTTGTATTCCTTTAAGATGTAATAGATATAGAAGAGCAATTAGAAATATATTTCATTCTAGTTAGAGATTGAAAATATACCTAGTTACCATTTAGTACAGAAACAGAATATTATAATTGCACCAAGAGCCCAGTGCACTTCACTGGGCTTTATTTGTAATCATGAACACTTATATTGATAACTCTTATATTGATAGTCATGATCACTTAATTTTTCAGAATGCTAAAGTCTCTTTTTTTCATGTAAATTCCTTCTTTCACAATGGGAAATGTCAAGTTGTCAGTGATTAATCTACTAAGAAAACTTCTCATAGTGAGATAGGCTATTACAAGACAGAAGGTTCCACATCTATTCTCGAAAACAATGTCACGATCCTCCTCGATCTCCTGCTGTTGTGTAGACTCCTGAGACTGAGGGCTACTGAATCTTTTCTTTCTGGTTTTGCAGCAAGTACACATATACTTCCCTAATATACAGGCCTTCTGAATGTTTGTGTCAAATAGATTGTGTTTCATACAACCCAAGATGAAGGTAGCATCATGAGGATGACACCTGAACTGCCCCCTAAAGACATGTATACATGCACCTGTACACACACACATGCTTGCTATCACAGACGTAAGAACACATGGTTAAGCAAAAATGTGCAAATCATTATTTTATACAGTGGTGTTTTAACTCTTCAATAAATAGTTGCATACATATTTTATGTACATATATAAATTTATCCACATATGTATTTAAGATATTGTCACATTGTAGTTCAGGATAACTGGGAATTTAAGTTGGCCTTGAATTCATGGCAATATTCTTGCCAATCATGCTTCCTCAACCTCATGAATATTAGTATTATAGGTATGAGTCCCCATTACCTGCTCAAACTTTACATATTCAGATTTATTTAGGTATGGGAATATTGATTACCTTTCTAAAATTCATCCATGCCTTTTGAAAATCTGGATATATGTTTCACATTCTTGGAATCCATTTTGACAATGTTCCCCAGAAAGGTTCATTGATGGATTAATTTTTACCTTTCCTTTATTCTTAAAATACATTTTTATTACTTGTGGGATATTGTGACTCACTGAGATTGGCATATACTTCTTACATATTATGTGTGATGGCAAATAAATGAGTTGTCTAATCTGCTTCTTGGGAGTTCATTTATCTTCCATGATTGCTTTCAACATCTTTGTCTTTCATGATCTACAGTATAACATTTACATATCAAGGTAATAGCTGATTACTACATTTTTTGTTTTTTAAAAATGTAGATTACACTGAGTTATTACCACTTAATATATGATAAGTACCAAAAACTTATTTTCTCTGAAATTCTGATTAGATAATGTTCCTTTGTTGCCCTGTTCTATGAATCTCACTATATATACTCTCTATATGTTTTTCTATGCTGCATTTAATCATGTACAATTAGCTCAACATCTAAAACATTCAATTTCCTGTTTAGTAGTCATCACATTTATTTCAATTATCTCATTCTTGTAATTTCAAGAATTAATTTGGACTGTTTCTAGAATTTCTCAGTGGCTCTTCCAGTGTCCTGCTACTTTTAAGAAATTTTTAGTTTGTCTGAATTTCCTAACAGAGAGAAGAATCCAACGTCTAAAATATAATACACAGGTTTGCTTGTACAATTCTTTCTACCAGATCTGAATTTAGAGATACATCCTAATTTTGAGCTGTCAATACTTTTAAAATCACATTGAATTCAGACAAGGTTCTTTGCTTGAGAAGACACTTGAGTTTGCCTTTCCAGTCCGTTGGAGACACTAGCAAGCTGAGACACTTGTGAATGTGTCTTGAGATATTTGGTCAACCATTCACAAGAGAAGTTTGAGCTTCATATCCACACGATGTCTGAATAAACATTACAACTTCATATGTCATTTTCTTACTTCTCTTTCTGCTCAGAAACTAAAAAAGTTTTCTACATAAAGATGTGAGGAGACATCTCCTTGCCTTCACAATCGCAAAGAAGAAATGTCCTTCCTAGGTCAGTCTTAAGCGGGGAAGTTTAACCACCACCATGAATGCAGTAGACTTCTGTTTCTTTTCTTCTTCTCCCACTAAGGCCTTGGGAAATACATTCTAACCTCTCATGCTTCTTATGAAACATTAAATACAAGAAAAGTAAGCATAAAACATTTTCATCTTCTGAATTCTCTTCCCCTTGCACATTTTGGCCTAATTGCATCTTTTTAATATGATTATTGTTTTGATACTTGTAAGAATAATTTCAATAATCATATTTCAAAGTTTTCACAAAAAGAATTTTGTTCAAATGCCTATGGAATCTTTAAAGACTATCTTGGGCTTTAGATAAAAGTTCAGTTGTTAAACTTCTTGCCCCAAAGTCATGAGGACTTGAGTTGAATCTCAAGTGCCCACATAAAAACTTGAATATGTAATAGAGCTTGCAACCTCAACATTTTGGGGTTCACTGGCTGACCATTCTACACTAATCAGTAATTCTCAGGATAATGACAGGGTTTGTCTCAAAAAAGAAGGAGACTGCTCCTGAGCTCCAATACAAGGTTGTTCTCTGGCTTCTTCTTGCACATGCACACACATGCACATACACCTCCATACATGCATATTCTCACACATGCACATGGACACACATGCACATTTACCTGCCCACATAAATATACTCAAATATGGACACAAAAATTATCTGGGAAAAGAAGATTTTTTGATTCTTAGCTTGAAACATGAATGCAACCAAAGAAAATAACTCATACATTTGATTTCCTAGAAATTTTAGAACTTCTGCATAACAAACTCTTAAAAGGAGGATTTAATAAACTACTTTTTACTATGAACAGTTTATAATGCAGATGTTTCAGATTCATTTCTACATAAACATTAATATTAGTGTGTGCATACACATAAATTATATGTATATAAGTAAAGTACTTAAAATGAAGGGCTTGTGGAAAAATAATAACTTCAGAGTTGTATAAACTAAAGAAAGAATAAAAGGCAAGCAACTCAACAAATTATGACTTAAATGTTTAGTTTTTCTCATTCTTAACATGCAATTAAATGTTTATATATAAGAATAAAACATCCATATTTTAAATTGGAGAATAGTTCCTTTATTCCTTATTTAAGATATAAGCGTTTGTATAAAGTCTTACTAATAAAATATATAATTATCAAATTGTAAAGTACACTGAAATATAACCAAGCTTCTTTACTTTTAAAATTCTGTTTACTGATATGTGCATGAGAAAAAATGTACACCACTGTTTAATGGGAAGAATTTAAATGAGTCAGGTAAAACATCCATTGCAGTACTATTTGTGAAAACATCTCTAGAAATTAACTTATATGTATGTGTTCTAATGTGAAAAATCTCCTAATATAGATCAAAATGTTAAGTGTCTTTAAAAACCAGGGAACATATATAAACTAAATAACTTCATTTAAAAAATATGAAAAGATGCAGAAAAAACTTTTAATATGTCAGAGACCCTTAAGGATGACTTAGTGGTCGAGTATGTGCTGCTCTTCCACTTTATGAGAAAAAAAAGAATCTTCTAAACCAAAACATTCTACTACATTTTTTAGTTCTCACCATAAATTCTAATAAGCACACTATAGCAAAATTTGACTTGTTAATTACTCTTAAATAAGTGTCAAATGTTCTTTTTGTATCTATAACCATAAGCATATGTAATTTTATATGCTCAAAAATGTTCTCCTCGTCTCTTCAGTATTTTTAATTGCATCTAGTTATTTTCATATGAAATATCATTAATCTTAGCTTTGTGACAGCTCAATTGCTTGCAAGCACAAAAAAAAGTTTTTTGAAGCTTAATACTCATTACCTGCTTCAGGGAAATTTTGAGACAATAAGAAGGCATAGGAAAAAACGTCTTCAGTTAATGATGATGGCCCAAGGAGCATTTAAAGTAGGCAGTGCCGGGATAAGAAGACCTGAATTCTGCCAAACCCAAGATTTTAGCTGTTTAAGTGCAGGCTTCCCTAGTACTTGATAAGGTAATTTCTCACGCACATGTGCTTGCATCCAAAACTCACAGTTCCCAGTTCAACACTAAAGTTGAATGGAATTCTTTTGACATATTTCTTATGTATTCCTCAAATTTTGCATGGCCATGGACCCCTACCCCTAGATTTTACAAAACGCATCCCACAGATGTTGAACAAAATTTTTAGTTTGGCTTTTTGCATTATCTGCATTTGGTAATCTCAAATATTTGAAATAATCTAATTATGTACATCCATTGTATACCGAATGGATTATAGTCAATTGCCGCGGACCGCGCCCCTGTGTCTGCGCTCTGCACTAGAAGCCAGTTTGCGAGCTTCGGGCAAGGGGCTGGAGGTTGAGAATACACATTCAGAGACAGACGGACACACAGACCTTCAAACACTGATACCAAAGCCCCTCTTTAATAGCACCATGGAGGCTTAAATGCACTGCAGTCAATGGCTAACAGGTGGAAATCCCATCCTCTGATCCTCTAAACTAGGCACAGCTTCTAGTAACTTTAATTAGAAGGTTCTAGGAGGGAAAAGCAGCTGAAGGCCAGGACTCATTAGTCTCAACAGTCAATAATGTAGTTCTGGTTAGCCTGCACAGTTGAAAATGTCATGCAATGGGTGAGTTCATAAAAACTAGGTGTCTAATATATGTGTTAGTTAATTAAATATGAATGACTGAGTTCTTGAAACTTTTGAGTCTTAGAAAACTTATAGATTCTGAAGACAGTAGAAGACATTGATAACCTCTGTTCAGTGAGTCTATAGTGAAGAAAAACAGACATGCTATATACTGTAGCTGTAGGAAGTTATATGTGTCATGTATTTCTAACTACTCATAGCTAAGCAGAAATAAGACATTGTTAAATTTCTTGACTCTTTCTCTAAAATTGAATGTTTATGAAGGAGGTAATACTGGCCTACTTCACAAGACTGAAGTAAGTTTAAAAGAATTTTAAACTGACATCTAGAAGGAATGTGTCCTTTTCAGTCACCCTTAACTATACTTAGTGTTGCTGAGAACACTTATTTATTTTATATTCGGTTCTTTATGGATCCATGTTTAAACTATTTAGTCAGACAAGCTTTTTAACCTAATGCAAAAGCTTTTTTGCCTATAGCTACATACCAATAATTCGGACAGAGATCTTTACTTTTAATTGGAAGAAACATTTGGAAGGTAAATATTTTAAAGTATATGTCAAAATCAAATCACAGCATGAAAGCGTCTTTCCCATGTTGAAGTTTTTTTGATGACATGTATTTCCTTCCTGTTCCTATGTGTTTGCTGTGACTTCATCTTGCAGCATTCTTATAGCTAAACCATACTCATCACATTTAAAATAAAAAATGCAAACTTTGAATATTTAACATTTATGTTAACTTGTCATGCGATATAATAAATTGTGAGTTACATATGAGAAAGAGCTCCTTAATACCAAACACAGGTGAGAAATCACTAGAAGTAAAAGAAATGTAACATGTTCTAATAATACAAAGATTATAAAGAAAACATGTCTATGAGCATAACGGTTGTATTTTTGAATGACTTCTTTGCTCTAACATAGAGTTAAATGTTGAAGCTCAGAATTTAAGATTTAAAAACCTTAGTACTTGTAATTATTTTAATCCATTCGTAAAGAACAGAGCTAAATTCTAAATTAATTTGATATAACTGTGAATCACATTTGAAAATATATTTCTAATCAAAAAGCTTGAAAATGTCACAAGTCTGAAAGGTTCTTTTTGTTTATTTTGTTTTTCAACTTGGTATTATTGTTCGACTAGTTTATGTTAACCTTTCAATTAAATCATCTTGTAGAAAGAAGCAAAGAGAGTGAGTGGCTTCTCTACAGGCTCGGTGTTTATCTGGCCTTCACCGAGAATGCACAATGGGACCAAAATGACCTTCTGGTCACTCTGGACATTGTTCTTATTTTCTCATAGTGTCCATAACATATTCACAGTTGTTTGTAATATTAGACTTCGATTATCACGATAAACTAAGAATGTTTCACATATGTGTAACTAATACTTTAAAAGAATATTAGGAAATAAAAGAAGCCAGAAGCTTTATCAGGCAAAGAGCCTATCAGACATTTTAGAAGTGAGCAATTGATTAAGTTTGAGAAGGCTCATTGTACAGAAAGCATTGTTCTCGCGTATGTCTTTAAAGTTTTACTCTCAGAGCAAAACAGACAATTTGGCTGTTTATGACGCATCATTTGATCCTAAGAAGGGTATTCGATAGAGCACATTGAAATGACTGGGTCCTCGATTAGGCCCTTTAATAGAAAAAAAAAATAAAGCTGCCTACACAAGCCGGGAAGGATCACCCTGATTGATGCCTGCCTGCAAAAAACAGTAACCTAGCTGGATCTCACCTCAGGATCTCAGCACACACAGGAATTTGTCACTGTGACTTGTGCCAACTGCTTTTAACTCTTTGGAGAAACAAAGACAAATTCAGCCACAAAGCAATAAAAATCTATTTGCAAATCTGTAAATTTCTAAAACTCAAAAACATTTGATCTTCATGCTATTAGTTCTTTCAGATGAACAGACTACCCTGTTTAAGCTTACATACCATTTTTCCTCCATCAAGGGGAAAAATAAATCACTATATAGAAATAATTGCTTTTAAAAGGAGGGAGGAAAGGCAAATGTATTTCTTTTAAATTTAGATATTGCATCAGTTGCGTTTTAGCAGAAGACACCTTTTTGTTGTCATTATACTTTTTATTCCCTGGCTCATGCCATGAAATTGGTGATAATTGCATTAGTCTCATTGTTACGTCACCACAAAGTCAAGCCCATTCAATGATGCCTCTCTGAGCATTCCAGTTCCTCAGGGTAAGTTACAGAGCAGCTCCCCAAGCTAACACCATGGATTTGCTACTTAAAGGACAGCTAATGGAGCTCCTAAAGGAGATGCCTGGGAGTCCATCTAGGAATTTTAGTTTAAATGTCTTCTTTGCTTGATAGATGAGTCACTCTCAACCCAAAGGAATTGGATCCTGGAGGTAAGACAAAAGTAACTGCAGTTGTTTGATGCCATGCACGTGGTGCCTGGGACAAGATAGTTTCAGGCATATTTATAATGTAACATGTGGCAGATTAAAGTTAAAAAATAATACTGGCCATTATTATAGCAAATAAGTCAGCCTAAATATCCTCCTAAAACTACACCTTATTAGATTAAACAATTACTATTTGCATTCTATCTCTATGAACACTCAATGAAAAAGCCACCACATATGATAATCCTAAAGGCATCTATTGTCTCAATAGAGTAACTTAGAAATCATTTTGCTTCAGATTTTTAAAGGGAAATTACTTAGAAATCATGCACTAATTATTATTCAAAATATGCAGGTTTGTAAACCTCTTAAATTCCTAAAATGAAAAAGTATAAACTATGTCATTGCAGAATTTGTAAGCGTTCTGTCTTTTTCTCATAAGCTCTCCTCCCATGTTAATCTTAAAATTTTTGATATAATACTTAAACCTTCAGAAAAAATTTAAAGAGTCAAAATAAAACCAAGGATTATGAGATTAGAGGCATTAGAACAGTTCCTTAATTTTGGTTTTTCTTCTATCTCATACTAGATAGCTCTTCTGACATGGGAAAGAGATCTTTCGATTGTCCTTTAATAAGCGTGCTTGGGTTTAGAGAAGAGAGCCACACTCCAACTCCAAAGCTAGCTTTAATTTTTAAATGAATTGTGACTAAAAAAAATGATCATTTGCCTTACATGTTTGTAGAGAACAGCAAAAAACAAATATTTGGGAAGATTTATGAAATTTATCCTGTTGGAAGGTGTTATACCATTAGGCCATTAGGGCAATTTACTCTTTTTCTTGGCAAATTTCTCTGGATGATTTGCCCTTATTCTTCAGATGTCTCATTTTTTTCTAGTGGTCTTCAGATGCTTTAGGCCTTAGTTGGATGCTTTTACTTTTTTTTTCTTTTTCTTTTTTGGAAATCACTGTGTAGACCAGGTTGGCTTCACACTCATAAAGATTCACCTGCATCTGGGTGAATCTCCTGAGTACTGGGATTAAGGCATGTGCCACCCCTGCCTCATTTGATGCTTTTATTCTCCTAAAATGGCAAAAAGAAACCCTGCCCCAACCCTAACTTTGGGAAATTTCCCCTTTGGGTGGGTTATATCTGATCTCAAGAAAGACAGACTCATTAATTAGTTTAGATTGAATGACCACGTTGTTTGTGGAAATGTTGCTTCTCCTAATCAAGAGGTCGCTCCTGTTCAAATGTTAATCTTTATCAAGTTTTATGGTATCCATAGCTTTATTTCTGAGAAAAAAAATCAAAACCTCTTCTCCAACATAATGCATATCCTGCTTTCCATTTAGAGGTCAATGTATCTTTAAAGAATACAGACTTGAACATGAACTCTACAGCATGGACGGGCTCACTGTGAGCCTTGTCAGTTTGGTTGCTCACCTTCCTGGACATAGGGGGAGCTGGGAGGACCTTGGACGTAACATAGTGAAGGGAACCCTGATGGCTCTTTGTCTTGGAGAGGGGTGGAGAGGGGGTATGGGTGGAAGCGAAGGGAGGGAAGGGGGAGGAGGAGGGAAGGAGATGGAAATCTTTAATAAAAAAAGAAAAAAAAGAATACAGACTGGTTTAATTCAGAAGTTAGTTTTCTACTATCTGCTGTCTCTCCACAGTTTCATTCCTTTTTCATTAACATTTTCAAATTTAATGTTAATAAAGCATTGTAAAATCTATACTTGGGGGTCTTTATTACCTCTTCTGACTATTAAACATATCTTTTAAAGGTGAGTTTGGATCATTCTATTATTGCTTATCATATAGGATTTCACGTTAAGCCTGTAATATGTTTTATGTTTAATATGAAAAAAACTGTTTCATTTTTCTAGAGACATATGCTGAAGCATTGTTAGTCTTAATTTGTATAGGTATCCCATAATGGTCATAGCTTCTAGTAAATGTATTCTTGAAAAATTAGCCTTTTTCAGAACTTAAAGCCATTGCCCACTGAATTCCTGAATTTATTTATGTTATGGTGCACAAAATAAAACACACTCATTTGCCAACTTCATTTTTTGTGTATGTTTTGGGTTATTTCCTGCAGCTAATGGAGTTTGGTTATACCAAGTACAAGTAGAACATGTCTTTCATAACTTCCTTGGCTTGGTGCCAAATGATAGAAAATCCTTCTCCAAACATTTGCTTATTAGTATGGTGTTTCTTATGAAAATCTGAGGCTTCTCACATTGTTTTCTACCAATAGGTGATCAATTTCTCATCGCTTTTTGTTACAGGACCTAGTAGACTTGTATGGGATCTGTAAGCGTAAGTATTCTTAACAAGGGATAATTTCTATGTCTAATTATTCTTGTAGTTGGAATAGATAGCAAAATTAATTCTGAATCATTTGGAATAATAGCAATTTCAATATGGAAAACAATTCTTTTTGAATATTGAGTCTCTAAACATATTAAAAGGTTGAGAAAGTCTAATAATGCATGAGAATAGCTTATAATTCTGATTTTTGAACAGAATCATAATGGCTTTGAGCCACTTTACTTAAACTTTCTGACTTACAACCTATCTTAACTTGTTTATTTGCATCAGTGTAGAATGTAGGAGCTCTAGAAATTGGTGTTACTTATACAATTTGAGGAAGAAATCCAATTAGTTATAAATTGAAATCTCTTTCTTTGGAGATATTGCTAATTTCTCCAAAGAAATTAGTGCATGCTCTTTGTTAATGTTCATGTTCTGCCCATAGTGAGGCAATTTCCAGCATTAGTAAAGTCACCACCACATTTCTACTGGGTCTGCTAATTTATAAAGTCTTGATTTTCCTTTATAAAATCAATTTAGAAACTTTATTTATGTAATTTTTAACTTTTTTTACTCTGTTAATGCCCTATTCTGAGATACTATCTTCTCCTTGCATAAGAATTTCTGTGGGAGAATGCATAAAAGGTTTTTTTTAAAAAAAAATCACCAGAATGCAATTAAGCTGTGGATCCAAATGATCCACATCCAGTAATTTCATTTCTACCAGAGCCAATTCTCTTTCCAGCTTTGGCTGATAATAATCTTAGACTATTTAAGTCCTTATCACCTTGGTAATGTTTTGAAATCAACATATAGTTCGTTAGGTTGTCAATCCAGCTGTGGGCCTAGACAGTATCTCCGAGAAATTTTTGAAAATCATTAACAGTTTATAATTGATCTTTCCTGATTTGTACTTTTCTATGGTTGAATTATTGTAAACCATATCCTATATCCTAGGTAATTAGTATAGTCTCCTCTTTGTATTTTTCAGGACAAATTTGTAAACCCCAGCATGGAATGATTTATTTCATTAAATATCTTTCTAAGATATTTGAGTATAAATCAGCTAGTAAGATATCATCCACATAATGGTAAATTATAGACTGAGGAAAGTGTTTATGAATGTTTTCAAAGGGTTGTTGTACAAAACATTGGCATAAGGTAGGCCTGATTAATGTCTCTTGTGGAAGAATTTTCCATTGATATCTTCTAACAAACTGGGATTTTATAGGTAGGCACTGTGAAGGCAAATTTTTCTCTATCCTGTTATAGTAAAGGTATAGTTTTAAAAACCATTGTTTTAATATTAATCATTATAATAGACCATCCTTTAGGTAATAAAAAAGGCAAGGAAATTCCAGGTTTGTAAAGAGCCCATTGGCTTGATCACATTGTTAATAGCACTTATATCTGTTACCATTCTTCATTTTTCCCGATTTTTTTTTAATGACAAATATAGGAGAATTCCGAAGACTGGTCAATTCTTTAATATGTTGAGCATTTAACTGATCCTATACCCAACAGTTCAAATTCCTGTGATTTTTCTGATGCCAAAGGCCATTGTTCCACCCAGACAGGTTTGTCAGTTAACCATTTTAAAAGTAGGGCTTGTAGTACCTTGGAAGATCAGCAGCTTTTATGCTCTGTGGAAGGGTTTCCCCAATTCATTTATAGGGAATGATCAATAAAATTGAACTGGGACCTATGAGAGGCCCCCTAGAATATTTGCCAATGGCAAACAGTTACCTTGTCTGTTCATGTTGATCTGCATTTATTAGTTCAATGCCAATCTTTTGCCAAATCTTCTACATATCAGAAGGCAGCGTCCTTCTGTTTGGATTATCTCTAGAAAATAAAAACATTGTTTCTAGAAATGCCTCACCAACAATCTCTTTTCAGATGACCCCTACTTACTTACAATTTAAAACATTTAAATTTTATTTTTTCTTAAAGTTTTTAGAAATCACTTTTCCTCTCCAAGTATTTTCATAAAGCATGAGATCCAATATCAGTTTGTATTTCTAATCCATTCATCTATTGGTGCTGATCTTGTCTTCAAAGATCTAATCACTTTTGCATTCTTGAATTAGCATTTTCAAAAGCCAAGGATTCCAATTAACATTTGTCTAATTTATGGATTTTGGTATCATTCTGTTTACAGCTAAAGTGAATCTTTGTTTTAAAAAAAAAAGTGAAGGCTTCTTTGGGGCATTGTATATTTTGGTAAATGATTGGGGGAGAAATTCTTCTCTGTTGGGAATAGGACCCCCCCCCCAAAAAAAAGAAATAATAGTAGGTTCCTGCTACAGAGCTGGGGATGAGACAGGGATGGGAGATTAGATTTAAGGAGCCATAGAAGGTGTGGGTTGCCTTCAGCCTATGTGTTGCCCTGTGAGGAGCAGCCCTTGGCTTAGCAGGAGATTGCTGCTGATCTTGAGATCTAATACAAAGCAGTGAGAAGGAAGAGAAAAGTTAGACTGGGAAGGTATGTGGAATCCACCAGTGATGGAAGCCAAGGGTGGTTTACTGTAGAACTAGGGATGTGACTCAGGAATTGTATCTAAGGGAACAGAGAGATAAGGTCTTTGGGCAGAATACTTGGCTTTCTGGCAGGCATGCCTTTTGGATTAGCAGGGGCAGACTGCCAGAGATGGAATCTTGGATAAAGAGACTGAGTAGGGGGAAGTAGGCTAGGAGGGGATGGACTGTGGAGCCCACAAAAGTTGTGAGCAAGAGAAAAGGAAGGGTGGGAGATTGGATCTGGGCAAACAGAGAGCCTTATTTTCATTATCCATTCATTGAAAGCCATTTAGGTTGTTTGTAGATCCTAGCTGTTGTAAACAGAGTTGCAATGAACGTGATTGAGTAATTATCTGTGGAAAAGAATGTCGAAACCTTTGGGCCTATGCCAAACCCTGGTATTGTTGGATTATTTGGTGGATTCACTTTTATTTTTTTGAGGATTCTAAACACTGATTGCCAGAGTGACTAGACCAGGTTTAATCCTACCAAGAATGAATGAGGGCTTCTTTTTAATAGCAAAAGTTAATTTCAGGGGGGCTAAGGCTCAAACAATTAGGCTAGGATTACTGGCTTAAACTCCTGTGATTCCCTATATCCACCCTGCCATCCTGGGGTTATAGAACTGTACTACTGCCCACCATGATATTATAAGGATGATGAAGATTTGAACCTCAGTGACTTGTTGCTTTCACAGCAAATCCTATTACCTATCAGGCTATTTCCAGACCCTATCTTACTTTATGTGTGGTTTCCTTCTTTCCTTTCTTTTTTTTTTTTTTTTTCTATGTGTACAGTTCCAGCAAGTGATCTTACTCTGTTTGTTCCAACATTAGAAGATGAGTGAGGTGTTTGCAAATGTCTTAGGTCCCCAAATTCTACAGTTTACATAGAATACTGAAATTTGTAAGCTTTTAATCTGACTATTCATAATCAAAAACAAAACTCTAATGAAGCTCGGCACTAGAAAGTATAGGACAAGGAGAAATAGGAAATAATATGATCAAACTATAATGAAAAGAAATTATCAAGGACCTAAAGGAAAAAACATAAAAAATTGAATTATTTTGAAAAATACCAGTGATCAATGATTGATTATATTTTATGTAATGGCTGTTTGATAATCAAGCAGGAAGAAATTGAAACATATATTTATAATTCTAATGTACATTGCACATGTGTAATATTTAATCATAATGGTTATATCTCAATTGTATATAATTACATAATAAAGTCATTCTCAAACTGAATGCAAAACATATTGGATTACATGTCATACACAGACAAACAAAAATCCAAATTATAAATCGATTTTTCAATTTTTTTCATGGCATTAGGAGAGAACATACCTGAATTTAGACAGGCCACAGCTCAATTCCAGGTTATGCATGCAGTCACACTGGTATGGGTTCAGAGGGAAACTGCCCTACTGTGTCTACAAAATACTATCCTCTTGCATTCATTCACTCCCTCTGGTTCTTACTCTTTTCCTCCCACTCTATTGCAAAGATCCTTGAGCTCTGAATGGAAAGGTTTGTGGTACAAATGTCCAATACAGCACTGACCACTCCCCAGTCTCTGTATTTGATGAACTGTGGGCATCTGTTTTAATTGTCATGTACTAAGTAGCATCTCAGATTTGGATTGAGAAATGTGTTGATCTATGGGCATAAAGCAAAGCAATCAGGAGTCAGTTTAATTACTGTGCTTATTTAGTGGACCAATAGTAGTTGGCCCTTTCCTAGGGCCTAGGATCTAACTAACACAAGTTCTGGGGCCTGGGAACACTGCCATCTTGTGTAGTAGATCATAAGTCTAATCAAAAGTGGTTGCTTGCACTAATGTTATTCATGTCATTTTTGCTTCAGTGGACATATTTGGCCTGGCATGTAGTTACTGTAGCTTTAAGAGGTTCACATATGGTAAAATGTGATGATTACTTTTCTGGTCTAGTAGCATGCATAGTGACTTCCAGAACGTTTGAGATTTAACCAATAGGAAGAGAGCTTCCATGTTATTATCAGTATGATTTCTTTTGTTCTTGACTCAAGAATTTGAGGTTTTTCAGCAATAAGGGCTTATCAAAAGTTTCTGGAGAATAATACTTGAGGGTGTATGGGACTTCACTGGCAACTCAAGTAGAGATAATCCATTTCTAACATTAACCTTTTACTTGTTAGACTGTGATGCCTAGTTGGAGGGCTGTTTGCCTATTATATAGTGACTCCATTTAAGCTATTTTATATATGTGTATATGTTTATCTTTAATTTTGAAATCATTTCAATTATCTCATATCATCCTTATAAATAATGGTTTATATTTTTTACTTTGTTGAAAGGAATGGAATAACAAAATCTACATAAACACAAAAACCCTCCACATTAATATAAACAAAGGTTCAGGAACTACAAGATACTATTTTACATATGCATATATTTATTCCAAGCAAGAACAGAACTTTTAGTTAATATTTTTTTGTGTGTTTGCGTGTTTCCTTAGCAATTAAAACAGCAGAAGTCTCTAAACAGTCAAGGACAGCAGGCAATGTTAACAAATTTTTAAACTTGGAACATACTTGCAAATCAATAAAGGTACTATGTTAAACTCATTCACTTAAATTATTTAGATAGATGTTTCTAAAATATCAGTGAGCCTATCAACTAAAAATAAATAAGAGTAGATATAAATTAATGAAAATCAACAAATAAATGAAGGAAAAAGACTCCAGTTGTTAATATATCCTTCCTATATTAACAAATATTCCTATATTTGTTTCACTGCTGACTTTGGGCTTCTGAGCTGAGTTTTATAGAAACTGTTCTTGCGGAGACTGCACCCTCAGTAATTGTAAATAAAATGTTTTGTCTAAATGAATGATAAGGCACCACAGCTTTTCCTTAGAATGTTATTTTATTATTAACAAAATTGTTTTTATAGTCAACATACTACAGATAATTTTTGCTAAGTTAGCAGTGGACAAAAATCTCAAAGTGGTAAAGATAGAAAGGACAAAAGAGCCTATAAGAATAACATTCTCAAACGCATAAACCCTTGAATCTATAACTGAATAATGAATGTGTTGTGAAATTCATTTAGTAAGTACTAATATCAAAAATAATAGATATCCTACATGTTTTATTCACAATGTTTCGTTACAACTTGTCCTGCTTTAGATGGGTTACATACAGCATTAATTACAAGTCATAATGTGTGTTTATAAATAGGATTCTTTCTTCACCTTGAACAGGCAAGGTGATTATTGATCAAAAATTATAAATGCTTCAAATTGTTAGAGGCTCAAAGATGTTTCTGCTCAATCAAAAATTTTAAAATATAGTGAAATATCTGAAAAAATCAAAATACTGCAAAGAATGCTATCATTACATAAATCACTCTTCCCGCTTTCCCCCGGATGTGCATAGGTGTGTATTTTCTGCCTAGAATCACATTTACCTGTGGATGGAGAACATTCCCCTCAAAGCTTCCTAAGTTCTCTGTAAAATCTTGACAAGAAGGAGCTTCTTTCATTTTGTGATCATACTTGTGCTTTCCTTTCCCAAACCCTAAGTGCCTAAGTGTTTGATTCTCCTCTCCTCTCTCTCTCTCTCCTCTCTCTCTCTCTCTCTCTCTCTCTCTCTCTCTCTCTCTCTCTCTCTCTCTCTCACTGAAATTGAAGGAAACAGAGGAATTGGATAAAGGCAAACAGATAGCATTTGGAGAAAATATTTGCTTTACAAAAGGTCAGTAAACTGTTAAGGAGTTCACGGTTTTACTCTTAAAATGCAACACAAGAGAACCAGTTTTTCCCCAATGCATCTTTGTTCTGAACTCAAACAGTTACCGTTGGCTGACTGGCGCATTCCCGGGACTATAGAACTCAGCTAATCATCCTGGCTTCATTTAATTGTCACAAACAAATGCCTCTGGAGGGTAGAATTTTCACAACATTTATTTTCTATATCATGCACACTATTTTCTTCTTAACCATAGACTGCTTGCTAATAATCTGTTTTGACAGGTAGTTACATATAAATACTGTGTTAAGTATTTTTAGTCATAAGAGAGTATGGACATATGGGTACAGCGTGTGGGTCTTGCCTAATTATATGCATTATACGATTTGCTATTGTTGGAAACCATCTTCTATTCATTTAATAAGGCTTTTGCAAATTGGCAGATAACATTTGGGCTAAAATACACACAGGATATGTGCAATGAAAAAGAAAAAACCTCCTCTGCCTTTTCTCTAGTGTAGAGCAATTTGTCAAGTAATTAGCCAACCTAATTAAATTTTTGTAGCACTAATCAAACGAATATGCTAAAATTTTCTTTGCACAGCCAGTTCGCTGTCTGCTTGCATTTAACTTGATGGTTTGAAAGGGGCCCTACTCTGTCTGCCACTCCACTTAATAACCTAATTTGCATTTTATATTGGTAAATCAAATTAAGCACCAGTGGCTTTTAGTATGATTGACTGTGGTCAGGCCTTTTCAGATGGAACTTTTTCACAGAAAATTAGGCACATTTTAATATGACTGGGGCTGTGCATTCTGTGTTCAGCAAACTGCATTCACTCAGCTAATTAAAAGTGCCTGCCTCCTCCACCCCCTACATATGATAGATTTATCCAGCTGGTGTGTCCATTTTCTTTTGTACAATTTCTTGATGGAAGTTTTTTCCCCCCTTAAATATAAGATTGTCTAAGCAACACTTCAAACCAATTTGCATGAAATGTTTAAACAGTACTTTTGTTAGAACTGATTACTCTGAGAAGTAGAGCAACTGGGTGTAAATGCACTTCCACAAAATGGGCTGCAGATTTTAGCTTACTCTTGAGTAGCCTCAAACTTACAAATGTCTGTTTGTTTCTATCCTATAGTGACTGATTCCGGTGAATGACTGCATATGCTAACACAAGGAAACTTCCTACATTGTTTATTTACTTAATTGTCAAAAAATTTACACCTTAATGAGGAAAACTAAAGTAAGCACAAACTTAAGAACTCCTCGTGGGCCAGTGGGAGACTCAGCTGGTGAAGGCACTTGCTACTAGGCTAAACCTGAGTACAATCTCAGGGATTCACTTGGTGAAATTGGGGGAAAAACGGTTCCATCCTGTTGTCCTTTCCCTTCTAGTGGGTATCATGGCAGGTGCCCCCATACATATAAATGAGCAAATAGATAAATATGTAAATATCTACTTTTATTTTTAAAAATCACATAAATATACGTGACCATATTGTTAGCAACAGCATGAAGAAAGCTTCCTTCAAGCTAAGCCCAGACTTGCTTTAAACAGAACTCTTTCAAATATGGGCAAGACAAGTTGATTTCTAAACACCGTTAAACTAAGCTGATTCTTTGACAAATGAATAAAAAAGTCTTCCCCTGCCTACAGCACTCCTCATCTTGGGACTTTTATAGAGTGAATCATGGGGCTCTAGGTACTTGTGGGAAAGAATGGGACAAGGTTCATATGCAGGGTCTTCTATAGAGGAGAGGGTGATATCACATCTGAGCAGAATAAAGTATTATGTTTTGAAATATGACTATGTAATAACGGATGACATCATAACATTTGATATCAGATACACATCACCGTATTACATCATTAAATGTGTTGAGCAATACATTGTCATTTTCCCTATTATAAGTATTGCAAAATTACTTTACATTCTGTCCTTAATAATTTACAGGTACACCCAATGTTAACCAGCTCAAGAGAAGGCAACAATCCTCACAAACTATTATCATATCTCATTCATTCTGTATGTCATGAGCAAAAAATCATACATGTCAAAAACTTGCTAGCCATATAAATTTAGCAAGAAACCTCCATTTCATCATTCTTGAGTTTTATAATTGCTTGGAACTTCAAAGAATAATAAGCAAATGTATTTTAAGGAATAATAGATTATTTTATATTGGTCATTAAATATACCAAATGCATCAATGTTACAGGAGATAGCTAATTATGGTTTGTGGGTCATTTTAATTTTGTAATTTTAACAAACTACAATTCACAAATAGGTACAAATATGATGTAAGAGATGCCACTTATTCTCCATACAGTTTTTCCTGATTATTAAGCCTTATGAATTAATAAAAAATTGTTTTATGTGAGGAAAACTATATGCATGCATGTATGTGTTCACATGTAGGGGTGTATATACACATGTGCACATAAGTATGTAGAGATCAGAGGTTGATAGGAAATGTATCTGTTTATTGATTTCCACTTTATTTTTTTGAGACAGAGTCTCTGAACCAATAATTAGCTAATTTGGCAACTTTACTAGAAGGGCAGTAATTCCCAGGGATTCTCTGCCTCCTCTTCCCCTCAATGTTGGGGTGAAAGAAGCATAAAATCATTTCTGGCTTTATACTTAGAGGCTGGAGGTCCAAACTCAGTTCCCCATGTTTATATGACAAGCACTATAGTCACTAAGCAATTTTCAAACCCATATTAGCAAATTTTTAAACAATAAATGATAATTAATTTTTATGTATAATGTAAAAACAACAAGTTAAGACTAGGAAAATGTATATACAGTTTATGGCACAAAAATTATAGGATTTATGCTGAAATCCTATAAACACAGAGTCCAGTTGTCGGGGCATGACAGGCTATGAAGCTCAGAAATAGGGCGCATGCTTAGCTTGTTTGATGTCATGTGCTCGATACTCTGAACTAAATATAATAGTCAAAAATGGTGATAAAAATAAAGTAATAAAGGACTGACCATTCTATCTCCTTGAACTGCCCCCATTTGCGTTCACAGCCACCTCCATCCTTCCAGTCTCCATCGGCTGCTGTCGTGACCAGTAATCGTCTAGCTCTAAGATGTTACACAAATACAGTTACACTGATGTTCTGAGATTCTTATTGTTTTTCAGTGGAGAAAGAATTGTTGTGTAGTGTAGAAGGCAACCATTCAAGAACTTACACATGAAAGGAGGCTGGGTTTTTTTTCTGAATAATTCTTAAATGAAAACCTATTTATGTGGTGTTTGTTTTACATTTCCTGGAGTAAATGGCCCAGAATTTAATCGCTGTATATTTTTAAGTTGTTTAGAGACTGCCAAATTGTTTTCCAGGGTTTATATATCATGTTACAGTTTCCCAGTATTTCATAATGGAGAGATCTAATTTCTCTATATGCTCATGAGCTTTTGATAGTTCTAGTTTTAACATTGTAGTTAATTGATTCAATAGTTATGTTACAAATATCATTATATTGTTATTTTGTTTGTGCTAAAGACACTATTTTAAAATATTTTATGTGCTTATTTTGTATATGTGCTTTGCTTTTTTGATAAAATGACTTTACTCCTCTCATCTTCTGATTTCATTGTGTGTTGGCATGTAAACATGTGTTACCATTTGTGCATTCTGTTCAGTTTGTGCATTCTGTTCTTCTCATCCTGTACGGTATTTTGCATACAAACAGTTTGACATTTTGATGAAATCCTATTTGTTGTTTTCTTTCTTTTAGAAATTAGTGGCTCGGGTATCATATCTGACTTCTCCAAGTACATCCTAGGGATTTTCTTTGGTTAGCTTTTCAGCTTTCAACTCTTGAAAATTGCCATATAACTTCCTCAGGAAAAAAAAATCTTCGTTTCTGATCAGAAAGAAACTTTCTGTCAATCCACATTCTGGGGAGGCTTCATTTTTCTCTTATTACTTTTAGGGTATAATATGTTTAATATGTGCAGATGGCTAGTCAAGGAGTAATTATTTTCCACACATTTCCCTTCATCTTGTTTGCTGTGTGCCTAGTCTACTTTATCTGTACAATTTTCTCTAATAGTATATTTAGAAATTTTTATCTAGTGTTAATATGTGTGTTTTTTTCTATCCCCCTTTTTATATCTCTTGGGACTCTAATGATAAGAATATTAGATGTTGTCCAAAAGTTTGACAGACTTTTAAAGACGTGTGTGATTTATTTTTGCATGTTGTCTTCAATATTCAGATGATTGTGTGATTTATTTTTGCATGTTGTCTTCAATATTCAGATGAGTAACTTCTCTGTCTTCACTTTCCTTGCTGTTCTTTTCCCTGCTCCTCCCACTGCGTTCTTGAGCTCATCTGTTGAATTTTTCATTTGATTGTATATTTTTTTCATGGTTTATTTTTTTATATTTAAAATTTCCATCTCCTCCCCTCCTCCTCCCCCCTTCCCTCCCCTCCCCTCCATCCATACCCGCCCTCCCTCCCTCTCCAGGCCAAGGAGCCATCAGGGTTCCCTACTCTATGTTAAGACCAAGGTCCTTCCAACTCCCCCCAGGTCCAGGAAGGTGATCGACCAAGCTGAGAAGGCTCCCAGAGAGCCCGTCCATGCAGAAGAATCAGAGCCCAGCGCCATTGTCCTTTGCTTCTCAGTCAGCCCCCACTGTCGGCCACATTCAGAGAGTCCGGTTTGGTCGCATGTTCCATCAGTCCCATAACAACTGGAGTTGGTGATCTCCCATTAGTTCTGTCCCACTGTCTCCATGGGTGAACGCACCCCTCAAGGTCCTGACTTTCTTTCTCATGTTCTCTCTCCTTCTGCTCCTCATCAGGACCTTGGGAGCTCAGTCCAGTGCTCCAATGTGGGGCTCAGTCATTTTCTTCATCTCTCGCCAGGTGGAGGGTTCTTGGCCGAGTCTCGCCCCACCCTCAAGTTCCCAATTCTTGCCTGGCGATCGTGTCTACTTCCAATATCCAGGAGGATTACTATATCTTTTTTGGGGGGGTTCACCTTCTTATTATATTCTCAAGGATCCCAAATTATAGGCTCGATGTCCTTTAATTATGGCTAGAAACCGATTATGAGTGAGTACATCCCATGTTCATCTTTTTGGGTCTGGGTTACCTCACTCAGAATAGTGTTTTCTATTTCCATCCATTTGCATGCAAAATTCAAGAAGTTATTGTTTTTTACCGCTGAGTAGTATTCTAGCATGTATATATTCCACAGTTTCTTCATCCATTCTTCCACTGAAGGGCATCTAGGTTGTTTCCAGGATCTGGCTATTACAAATAATGCTGCTATGAACATTTTAACTTTTAAATGTTCCATTTAACCAGATTTCTTCTATTTCTTAAAACGTTTGTTTTGTTTATTACAAGCAATTAGTTATATTTTTCCAAGAGTGTTTTAAAATGCATGCTAGATAATTCTGACATTTGTTTTGTCTCCATGCAGACATCTAGTGATTTTTCATCTGTTTAGATTTTTCTTGCTTATGATAGGATAGATGATTTGCAATTGAAATCTGCAAACTTGGGGTATATTATAACTCCCTGGATCATATTTACATATTTACTTTACACCGCACTTGGCAGAACTCTGGAATGCAAAATGAGGAAATAGGAGAGTTTTGGTAGGTGCCATAGAAATTCAAGACCTCCTTGCAGCATGGCTGTTATCCATAAAACTAATGAGAGTACCTGGCTCCTAATTAAGCCTTAACTGAAGCTACCCTATCTGGCAAAAGGAACAGGGCCCCATTAACATACGTGTAGCTTCCACTGAAACCATAGTTAGTGCCAGCATTCTCTTGGAGCAGAATTCAATCTCTTGACCATTCATCATGGAATGCTACAGCAGTAAAGAGGGAGTGCAGTGGTTTCTAACCTGCCGTTGATGGTAGAAGCTAATGCTCAGGATGTGCTGTCCACAGGGAATGGCTTATCCCGACTTATTTGGAGTTAGAGGTGCATGTCTAGACCTGACCTACAGAAGCACTCATATTTTAAGTGATAACAGTCAATCCCAAAGGAATAAAACACGGAAATTTGCTTCGCTTGCTTTGTTGTATATTCTGTGCCACTCCTACTTGATCTCTCATGGCCCATTGCTTGACACGGGTGTTCAGATGTGAGGGATCCGCTTCTCCCTACCTAACTCTCTCATGATTGCCAGCAAATTTGCTCTGATATACTTGTTACTCCAAAAAAAGCAACAACTACATTTGCAAAAATTTCTTCCAAGCAGTGATGACATTTATAGTTTTTACAAAATCGTTAGGATCAGAGATTACACAAATTCCTAATTTTATCAAAATAGATGCCATTTATTAATAACAAATTTTATAATTTTACATTGACATAGGTGGTACATAAGTTCTTGTTTTTCCCCATGTCTGGATCAATATTAACACTGAGTTAATTTCCAATAATTAGATAAATACAGATATCTAAGTACATTGCTAATTTTCATCTTATTAGGACTGAGATTAATCTTCCTATGTATTCATAAACTATTTTAATTTTTCCTCTCCTGGCAACTTTTTACCCTTCTTTTTTATTCTTTTATGTGAGTCACATTTGGTTATTAAGGAATCTAAGTTATAGACAAATATGAATGTTTTCTCATTAACATCAGTCATATGCTCAATTCTGCACTTGTCTTAACAGAGAAGTGCTCTTGATGGCAGGAGTATACTGTAATCACAAAGTTATAGGATAGTCAATACACAGGCCTAGTCATTCATTTGCTATTTTCAAAAGTGTGTGGGTATGCGTGTGCACCTACACACATGTGCACGCATGCACACACATGCCTGCAGAATACAGAAGAGAATGTTGCATACCCTGTAACTGGAGTTACAGGTAGTTGTGAGACAACGGGCCTGACTTCAAGGAACAAAGTAAGGTTTGCTGAACTCTCTTCATGTTGTTCTGGTTTTTTACATGCTGTGTACTTGAATCCTCATATAAACAGACAACAAAACGAATCCTACACACAAGGTTTTTAGACATTCATAGCTTTCAACTCATCTTAATATTGTTTTCTTCTATGTTTAGCAAATTATTTTTTTCTGCATGATGAACTATGTATCCTACAAATCACCAGATGTATTTCAATTACACAGTAACACAATGAAGTGGAGAACTAAGCAATATTTTATAAGCAAAACTGAAAATAATATATTAGAGTAGATACAGTTAGTAAAAGGGAAATGTGCTTGATAATTTTCAGAATAGTTAGAGATAAATCTGTGTTGTAAGAAGCAAATACTTGTCTTCTTTCTTCTTTCTTTATGCCATTCCAGAAAAGACCACTTGTTATATATTTTAATTTTAGATACAAAAATGTGTTCCACATGATAGGCAAATTTGAATTATTCATGCAAAGAAGATTTTTAAACTTTTTTGTACAATTTGCAAATAATTTAGTTCTTATTTTACTTATATATACACCAAGACTCCAAGAAAGAAACTTTATTTTTATATTTGTGTAAAATGTAAAATACCTTAAATATATTAAACAAAACTTAATACTTTACTTTTGAGTCAGTTCTCTGGGTTTATAATAACACAGACAAGGAGATAGTGACTTTCACAGACCAAGTACTGACATCAAAAAATGTATGCAATCTAAAAAAAATAAATAATATTATCTAGTTTTATGCACTGTGGGGGAAGTAACTAGCTGAACTCTACACATAATCAGCAGCTCTAAAAATGATTCTGTCTAAAGCCCATATCAATGAGGGAAAAATAGTATCTCAGTGCAATTATCTGAGGAGCTGGTTCCATTTTCCACTTTACTTTGAGAGTTTAGACTTGTCCTAATACAAAAGAATAAATTTATGATAATAGAATTTTGAGCAAAGAAGTACGATTTAAAAGATGAGAAAGTGCCATTAATTGAGATAGTGCAGTCCCCAAAGAGATAAATTTTTTCAAAGTCTATGTCTTATTTCTTCTATGTTCAAGTATAAAAAATTTCTTATGACTTTTAAGAAAATAAATTTCTTCTTAAATTTTAAAGTAAACTCTATTCAGGACTTCATAAACTTAAGTGAAATTGACCAATCAATAAAGCATTCTCTTTAAAATTCACCCTGAATACAAATCTACTTCATTTTCTTGATATTACAGTTTACTAGATGATTAATCATTAATATTCACAAATTAAAAAACTGAATGGTTGAGTTTAGGAGTCATCCTTGATTGTTCCTCTTATGCTCTTTAGTAGAGCAACTTCTTGTCCACAACTTAAAGCTTGCTTACGTGCCTTTCCTAATCAAATTCCTTTTCAGATATCCTGGCTGCCACTTATTATAGATCTGAATGATAACAGTCAACAACAACTGTAGCACATACTCCAAGCAACCTTGTTTTGAAATTTCTTCTATCACCAAGAAAAATTCATCAATGACTCTTAAATTCATCCTCATTTAGGCTCTCGGGTCAGAGACGAAAAACACCAGATTATTTTTCAAATATGACACTATTTCCCTCCAGCCTAGTTAAAGCAGAGTTCTTGTTCTTCTTTTGTTACTTTACCAGAGATCCAAAAGAAACTCCCCCATATAATCATAGTCTTTAGTTTTACAGAAATGTTCAAAAGTATTATTTTCTTCTCGGTCCCCAGCCTGTTGAAGTCAGTAACTTAGAGTCACAACATTCATAAGAATTAAAACAAAATTTTCAAATGTCTTTTACATAGAGAGAAGGAATTCTGAGGGTGAATATTTCTAATGGGTTTGCTGATGCTGGAGCTGGATCTCTACTACATCTCTATCTGACATCATTAAAGACTCATAGAAAACACTGATAATCTATGCTACATGACCACCTACTTTGGGAACACCTCCTTAGAGAAATAGAGTTTCATTTCTCAGTACCTAAAGTCAATAAGTTTAACAATCCAATTAGCCATTACAGTGAGCAGTTGCTTATGGGGGGAAAAAAGAACAATTTAGTATATATGTTATCTATGCCAAGAACAAAGCAAAACTTCTTGGAGCTTGAGGTATGTCTTCTTAGTAAAGCAATTGATTTTTATGTATGAGGCTAATGCTTACACCCACATCACCACACTCAGATGAGCATGTCTATGAAAGAAGAGAAAATTGTTTAATTTAACTCCAGAACAGGTACTTGAGTTGATTTTTTTTCTTTTAATTCTTCATGCTTTTGTAAGATTCCACATTAAACAATAATTTTACTTAACCGTGCCTCTAGATTTCAAGTCTTCCTTTCCTGACAATTGTAACATATTGCAAACATAGTCTCATTGAATTGCAAACATATTCTCATAACTCCTTGGTTAATTCAAATTATAGGAAGTGTTTCAAGATAGATAATTTATACACTGACTACCACCAGATAGTATTTATGAAAGGATGTCTTTTAGACTCTGTGCTAGTGACCATAAATCAAAACAGCCTCCAGTCTCATCCTAAGATTTTGGAGATGGTTCAAGCTAAAGTGCCTTCACGGAAGCTACCTTGTCAAGCTAATGTATGTGCTCACAGAAAAGGAAAAGAACCCAATAACGATGGATTAAGGCACATGTAAGTAGAAGCTTGACAAAAAAAATGCTGCACATTGTATATGAATCAGCATGTTGTGTCTTCTGAATGATGATGTCTAAAACTTACCATAGATCTCTCTGACATCCACACATTATAATATTTTCTGTTGATCTTGACATTCTTCAGCACATTTTGTCTTTTGCTCAGTAGAAAGTGTTTCCTGAAAGCTTTCAAAGCTGACTTTCCTTGGGAGCTCTGTGCTTACGTGTGAAACCAGCTCATCTCCAGCAGCAGCTACACTCCTCAAAGCAAATCTTTTCCTGAAATCAAACTGGCAGCCTTCAGCTCACCCGAGGCATTCCTGGAATGAGCAGGGATGACAGCAAGCTCTTTCACTGAGTCATGGTTGGCTTCATCAGAAAAAATATCTGTCCTCTAGCTTTCCACTTTCTTCCCTGTTGCAGATTGAATTCCATTCATCCTCTCCATCCTCAAGGATATGCACGATCAATCTCTAACTGCAGTACTTGTGAAGGTGAAACTTTGCTGAAAATGTGGTAGTTACAGATGCAAAAGTTTAGCAATAAAGTTCAAAAAGGTCATAAGAGCAGGTCATGCAAGATTAGGATGACCTAGAAACTAATGATCGCTGTTTTTTAAAAGAGAGATTTGATGATAAAGAAAGAGAATATGGCATAGAGGAGTGCAGGCCTCTTTCTAAATTAGCATAGGAGGGTAACTAGCTAGCAAGGAGAAAGGCTGGGAAGTTTCACAAACCAACCACTGGCAGCATGGGAGTTTGAGAGGGGCTCTCCAGAGTGTCTGAAGGTGCAATAATAAAATACACACCCTGGGTGCATTTTTAAGATACCTAATGAGATATTAAAGTATCTAATTAGATGCTCAGTGTATGAATGTATATATAAAATTACATGTAGCAGAGTATGCATAATAAAACTGGAACTGCCAATAAACCATAGCCTTTGATACATGAAACAAAGGCCCAGCTCTTTGCATTACTGCCTTTTAAGTGTCTAACCTACTCCACTAAACCCCAAACCCCACTGATCCATGCTTCTTCTCTTGGAACTGTACCTGTAGCTATTAAACTGTGTATGTCTCTGCTACTATATGTTCAACTCCTTTTCTGAAACACACAAACCTGGAACCCTGTTCATGCAATATATGTTGATCATATTCTTTCCCACTCCCTCAACTCTTCCCACATCCTTCCAACTCCAATTCATTTTTTTTCTTTTCTCTTTAAACCAAAGCAAAACAATACATAAAACAAAAATAAACCAAAGTTTAAAAAGAGAAAAATCAATAAACAAAATAACAAAGCAAAACACACACACAAAAAAAAAAAACAAACAAAAAACATGGAGTCTCTTTTGCATTGGCCATGAGACCTGTCATGGAGTGTGGTTGATATTCCCAATGACACCATTGTTTAAAACTGATTTTCTCTTTCACCAGAAAGTAGCAATTGCAATAACGTCTCAGTTAATGGTGGATCTTCGTTTCCACTTCCCTTTCTCAGTTAAAATCAGATTTAAACATTTCCTTTTGCATGTCCTTCTATCAAGGCATAGTTGATACCTTTATTTTTGCTGTTCTTTCATAGGCACCCTGGAAAGCATAGCACCCTTTCCTGTCAAAGGCTGCTCTCTTTCGCACATTCTCCTATCCTTTTTCCTGACATCATCTTTGTCATAAACTTAAATCTCACATACATGGTGTAATCTAAAATCATTTTAGTTATTATTTTTTCTGTAAAATGGTAATTAGTTTATATTTATCCATACACTTATTCTTTCTGCTGACTTCGCAGTTCTGCATTTGGTTTTATTCGTGAACCTATTCCTTCTACTTGAAGGGTTATCATCACGTATCATACATTTACTAGCAAATTGTTTAAGGTTATGTCTAAAGATGTTCTCTTTTTTCCATTTTTTGAGAAGAAAATATATTTTTTAATTATTTCTAAAATAGCACTCATTTTCTCAAAACTCTTGGGTATGTTTTTTTTTTCCATTTTGGAAGGGAGTTGTAAGTCTTAATGAAGCTTTAAACTTGCAGATGATGTTGCTGTCCTGAGAGACTTTCAGCTTGTCCTGTGTTTGGTGGATAGAAAGAGAAGAACAGAGCCGACCATGAAAATTTCACATAGAAACTAGACTGAGTACAAGCTAAGTTTCAATTTTAGAAAGGTTTGATTGGCACTTGGCCTCCTTTTCTGCTTTTAAAGCAGGCTTTCTGAGCGACTCGGCATGTATATCAAGATCACAGCCCCTAATAGGGCCTGAATCTCAAACTTCATCTTCTCAACTCCATAGGCCATAAAGAATTATGCTCATTCATTTAGAAATTTGTGAATTTTCTTAGTTTTCCTTCCACATTAACAAATTTAAAACTTTGACAAGTTTAAGAAAGCAACGTATGTTTAAGAACCCTGAAACAACACCTTTTGTTCATTGGAACCTCACAAGGTAACTAAAGCTTTTTAGTTAGTTTGTTTTTGTTTTCTATGTACACAAGGGCTTTTCTGCTTTTCAAAGTTTTTCCTTTACTGAAATAAAACTAGACTCCAGCTGTGGACCACATCCAGAAAGAGCTGTCACCAGCTACCCCTTTATTCTCACGTGCTTTTCACTACCACACAATCCTTCCTATCCTTCTCCTTTAATCTTCACTGCCTTTGCATAGATCCACTTTTGTACTGCAGCCAGTATTTCTAGTTCTTCTTGAGGAACTGTCTGAAAGAAAATCATCTACCTGGGCGCTTCTTGCTCTAATTTGGTCACCTGTTTTCACTAATAATGCTCATATTTTGATATACACTTCTGAACATGTTTGAGATATTTCAATAACTTCACTCACCTAAAAGTATATCCCTAAAACACTTATCTAGGTTCCGTAACATACAGGTAAACTTTACTACAAAAAAAAATGGGCATAGAAAAAAAAACTATTCTGGCCTTCAAGGAAGAATAGTTATCACACATTAGACCTTTAACATAGATAAAGAATTGAAAACTAGGTGTCTTTTCAAGACCAAACTGTAGAATACTGGGCTCCGACTGGGAAGCTGTTGGTGTTCTAAAAGGAAAAGAGATCACATACAGATGCTGACAGAGCTTAACATTGTATGTAAGAGAAAATGAAAGTCAAGGGCTGACCACTGTACCCAGAATCTAGGACAGAAACAGGGGCCAGATCATTTCTAATAGACCTGAAAGGAAATCAACCATAAAAATAACTTGAATGTAGACTTTCAACCTCAAGAACTGTGAGACAACAAATTCTAGAGTTGTCTTTAAGCCATTTAATTTGTGGCATTTGTTAGAATTCCCAAAGACAACCAATAAAGCATGTAAGGCAGAGTGTTAGGATTGATTTTGTACAGCCATCTTTACAACAAATATTTTATGCCCATTAAGTTTTACGTTCATAAATATTTTCTGAGGATAACAACCTTATTAATTACACTTTCTTGCTTAAAATGGATGCCTGTCTTTTGGAAACCAATACTGTATTTTTCTCTGCTTCTATTTGTCCTGTGAATATAGATATGAATCTTGGAAATGTACAAGGATAATTGAGAGAGGGTATGTAACTAAAGACAAATTTAACTCCTAGTCTTTACATGTATACATGCATTAAACTTTATAAGATAATGAGAGAATACTAAATTCCAGGCACTGTACCAGAGAAGAAAACAATATTATCTAAATTGGTCACACATCATCTGCTCAAGATTCTTCAAGAAAAAATTCATGTAATTATGTGTAGGTGAAGATAAGACACCTATGATTTGGGGGAGGGGGGAATGTGTGATACGTGCCTAACAGAATGCACCTATAGCACAGAAGGAGACCAAGGTGAGATATTAGAAGATGGTCTATGTTGAATATAAACATAAAAATTTCTAATGTCTGCATAGATATTGGTGTAAAGACCTGCTTCATGTGCATGTAGAAGCTAAAAAGCTATAAGATTTATATGTGGTAAATTAGAACACCCAAAAGGGTTGATAATATAGTTAGACTTAAATCATGCTCTAAGGAGCAGGGTGGCTAATGCTGTAAGTTTCTTGTCTGTCCAGTACTTAGGGAACAAACTTATATTCCAGCTTTGTGATAATTCTATGTGGGAGGAAATGCTGCCTTCATTAGCTTTTTATTATTCTGGCTTTTCAGCAGACTGCATATAAACCAAATAGCACATTGAAGGTAATGTTATGCAGAAATAAATTCAGGAGACACATTAAAAAAAATAAAGCTTATGCTAATGTTTAGATATACCATAACCTAGTCAAGATAACACATGCAAGTAACCATCCTATCTAGATACTCCACAGATATCATTTGTAGCAATGATTTTAAAAGATTATTTTTAAAACTAGTCAATGTAATCTCGTATTTAGACATGACTGCCAAGGCCCTTGATTCTTGACTCTTTTCTATGTTAATCATTGTTGAAATTAGAATTTCACAATAGACATGCATTTATTTATTCTACTACACTTTCATAAAATATTCAGTTGTTTAGAGCTCCTATCACTGTGACAAAAAAATAAAGGTAACATCTTCAATATCATTAAAAGATTTAGGCTTATAGTCGTTTTTTGCTTACATTTTCATAAAATGAGCTTGCAGCCAATTGTGAGTAAGGTCCAGACAATCAGGGTAGAAATATCTGGTGCAGCACTTTAGTTCTCTGAGGTCAAAGTGCTTACCAAGCATCAGTTACTATCTGTTATATCATCTTGAGAAACTTCAGTGAACACGCTGTTGAAAGATCTCTGTCTGGTCATACAGTGTAAAGGATCAATTTCCTGGCCGATGTGTAGGTTAAATGAAGAAAATTTGTGAGTTTACCATAGTTCTTTCCACAAGGATTGTGCTTTAGTTAAAAATAGCAGATGCTAAACAAAAACTAATATAAGAGGATTAAATTAAAACTATGCTTAACCAAGGATGAACTGAAAAATCACTGGGGAAAGGCAGACAGTTAAATTAATTACTAGAGTAGTAGTATATAGCTCAGATGGTATAATAGCTTGCCTTGTGTGTACAAATCCATGCCATTTAATCACCCAAGAACACATAAACAGGAGTGGGAGCACACACTGTAATCCCAACCATCAGAAGTAGAGGCAGAAGTATCAGATGTTCAAAGACGTCTTAGCTACAAAGCAAGTTTGAAGCTAGCATAATCAGCTTAGTAACTTACCTCAAAATTATATAAATGATCGTCATAGGCAGAAAATTTCCTGCTATCGTGGGGAAAGAGAAACTTTATAAAACTGATGAGAATAGTTCTTGAAAATATAAACTGAATAGTGTGGATGAACAAGATGTGCTATGGAGAATAAAGAAGTCTCTGAGGTCAGAAAAACCAACAGGCTAAAGTAAAGTAGATGTTTAGCACACTGAAATAACACTGTTTTGTTTTTAAACCCAGATGGAGAATATCACCAATGCTATTGAAGACGCTTCATAAGGGAAACAATATTAAACAATTAATTAAAATATTTAATCAAACAATTACAATTATAATATTAACAAAAATATTAATAATATTAATTAAACAATTAATTAAATTTTTAAATTATTATTATTTCCCTTCTAATGTGTAAGTGAAGGATTGTTAAGGAAGAAGAGGCACACTGAAGAACAGAAGTGTGAAAACCGCAACCCATTGCCAAACCCAGCCTGTGACTAGATTTTAAATGTAAAGTTTTAATGGAATGCAAACACTCATCTGTGTGTTCTTGGCTAATTTCATGCTGCAATGTACAATTCCATAACAGTTTCAAGTATAGTTAAGGGGGTGCACAAAGCCTAAAATACTTTCTAGTGTCCTACAGAAAGCAAAGCAAAACAAAACAAAAAGAGTCTAAGGCTTGTACTAAAGTAGAGAAGAAATCCAGTTTGGATATAGACAGTTTAAAAGTTGATAGATGAATAAGTATTTGAATGGAAAGTAAAAGCCAGTGTGACAGGCTATTACACGCCTGGGTACTATGAGAAATTTTACATTTGAGTCCAAATGAACTGAGATTTTCAGATAAGCTAATTATGAAATTAATTCATGCATTTGTTAAGCATTATCTTGTACAATGTTGAGTTCTTGTGTTTGTGCGTGCATGCGTGTGTGCGTGCATGCGTGCTTGTGTGTGTGTGAAAAGTGGAGCACAAAGCTCTTTCCCTTGGAAGAACTTTATTTCAAATCAGAAACACATCTTGTTTTAATGAAAAAAACATACATAATAAAATTCCGAGAACTTTGTCAGAACCTTGAGTGCTATTGTACTTTTTATAAAGTGTTCTACTCATATTTAGGTCATCAGAAAATGAAAATAGGAAATCAGGAAAACTAATCGCTTAAAAATGTTCCATCCTGTGTTCCAATGTGGGTAGCTTGTGCCCTGAAGCCTAAAATACTTGCTGGGGTCAATTAACATAATGTGGACTGCTTTAAAGTCGGATGGCTGAGCCCGAATGACTCAAGAAAATTGCTCCATGTGGAATATTTTGTTTCTTAAGTTTGTATCAACATTTCTAAGTATTTTATGTGCCCATGGGGGAAAAAGTCATCTCGATACAGTAGTTTGCAAGCTGAGGTTGTTTAGTGCTTTATTTAATGATTCTTTTAATAAGTCCAGTTTCTTCCTGTTCTGGTTTTTGTGCAATCATATGAGCACTAAGTAAATTATGAACTTCATTCAAAATTTCTCATACATTTTTAACCTTATTCTACCTCATTCATTATAAATTTATACCTTGCCACATACTCTCTTACTGTTTCTTGCATAGGGACATCCTGCAAATGAGTTTTTCAAAATCACTCAATGGGATTCATGAAGCTATGTTAAAGTTACCTCATTAAATAGTTACATAATCAATTTTAGCTCGAAAAAGATGCAACAAATTGCTTTGCTGTACCATTCAATGCTCCAGTCAACTCTTTATTTCAAGACAGACTGATTTTCACATAGCAAACTTAGAAGTTGCATAAAATATTATGTGTATGTACTTGAACATTTTATCATCATTGGAAGAGACCACTAGAAGAGATGAAGAAAAGGGCTGAGTGACAGGAATTTCTACATATGATATATTTTGCATCTTGAGATTATGTTAACTCTAGGATGAAGCTGAACAGAACAACAGCAAAAGTAATCTATATGTCATCAATAAATACGAAAACTTCACACAACATTAGAATATATTATTTTCTGATGACGCATGGAACATTCACTAAAATATACTATAAAATAGTTCTTTAAAAAGTTTTCTGTTTAAAAGCAATAGAAATCGCAATGTATATTCTTAGAAAATATCAGGATTAAAATAGAAAATAGTACCAAAAAGTTAGTTGAAAGATCATAACAAAGCTGAAGCTAAACACACACTTCTTTTAAAATATATTTTTATTATTCTTTGAGAATTTCATACAATGCATTTTGATCATTATCACCTGCCAGCACACCCAACACTTTGTGGATTGACCCTTATCTCCCTGGCTACCTCCCAACTGTCCTTTTTTTTCAATCAACTGAAGCTAATTTACGCTTCTATGGGTGTGTCAACCTAAGGTAGCCACGCCCTTAAAGAAAACTGAACCTTCCTCCTCTAGATGCCATCAACTTACCATCAATAGGTCATCAGTTAGGGGTGGGAGCTCATGGCCACCTTCTCTCTTGATGCTGGAATGTTGACTAGCCTGATCTTGCGCGTGTCTTGTTTAAGCAAACACAGCTGCTGTGAATTCATGTGGCACAGCTGTTCTGTCATGGCCAGAAGACATGTTTTTGCTCCAGTTCTCTCTGACCTCTGGCTGGACTAACCCTTCCATTTCGTCTTCTGGGATTATTCCCCAAGCCTTGTGGGGAAAGGAGTGCTTGCAAAGGTCTCATATGTGGCATAGCACGCCAGTGACTCTTGTTTTCTACCCTTTTACGAGTTGTGGTTTTTCCTGCATTAGTTGTGGGTTTTTCCACTGCACAAGGAGAGCTCTCCCATGACCTCTGAGAGGTACAATAACCTATGTGTGAAGTTATAGTTTTAAAATAGTTTTATATACTAAGTCCATTTAGCAGAATAATAATAATAGAGCTCACCATTAAGGTTTTGTAGCCCCACCCCCCCCCCCCAAGATTCTTATGCCAGGCATGTTAGCAGGCTTTAATCAAGTAGAAAGAATTTAGTTACTCCATACATTCATACCAGTGTTGTACAATGAACAGATCTTGCCATGCCAGTCATTATTGTCATTCACGGAGTTCAAGGATGGGTGAAACTGTTCATGACTTTTCCCCTACATGCTTCATAGTACCAGTCTTTATACCAAGAAAGCTAGTCATAGGCAGGAAACTATCAGGTCATTACCAACTAAATTTCTACATATCCTATGAGTCAATTGTGAGATGTCTTGAGCAATAGAGACTTACTATCAATTTCTGATGAGCAGGTGAGAGCATAGCAATAATCTGTACTATTTTAGACTCTTTGGTACCCCCTGACTAACAAGTATATGGGGAGTATCGGCATTGGATTTTTTGTGTGACAAGTCAATGTAGGACAATGGCTTCTCAGAGGGCCATTAGCACCTGTGTAAGATAACTACAGGTAAACTATTTATTAAATGATAAAAGACTAAGCTTCCATATGACTATTTGTCAAATATTCTTCATTGGTACTATTCCCGCTCCCATCGTCCTCCACTTATCCTAGTCTCCTTTCCCCCACCTCAACCTCCCTCCACATTATTTCCTCCTTCTCCTTCATGGTCACCACCAACATCTATTCTAAATAATATATTGGTTAAAAATTTTTCAAAAGAATTTTAAAATAGTTAAAACTAAGTGAATAACCAAGCTCCGAATTCTATAACCTGGAGAAAAGCAGTACTCCAAGAGTCATTAACTCCAAGAGTTATATGAGAGAAGAGTAATGTGCGAGAGCATTGGATTGTCCCTAAACCAAGTAGGAGAAAAATAAATTAAATTAATATAAGCAAAAGACTAAATTGAAAATATGTAGCTTGGATGTTAAGAACACATTCTTTTCTTCTAAGTACAGCACTTTGTTTCAAAACTGTATTCTTTGCTCTCTCGCGCTCTCTCTCTCTCTCTCACACACACACACACAAATAAATAAATAAAGCACATTAAGAATAGAAAAAGTCAAAATGAATATAATTAGATAAAATCAGTAAAACCAAGAGGTAATGCTTTAAAAGATAACTTGAATTGAAAATTATATCTGATTGCTAATGAAGAAAGAAAAGAATTCCTATAATAGTTAAAATGAGGTGATTACCACTCATCCTTTACACATTAAAGGGGGTCAATTACTCGCAATTTCATGTTCACATATTTCATACCATATAGAATGGACCAATTCCTTAAATATACAATTATCAAATTAATACAAAACCAATAGATATTCAAATAGCTATCTAACAGAAAAAATGACTTAAAAACTAAGTTTTAACACTAGATCTAGAAAGGTTCAGTAGTTAAGAGCCATTAAATATTTCTGGAAGAAAAACATCATTCTGCTTAAGCTTTGCAGAAAACAGATTTAAAAAAAAGAAAAAAAAAAACAACAGTACTTAACTCATTCCATGAGGCCACTATTACCTTAATACCAAAGCAGATAAAGGCATTAAAGGAAAGAAAAACTACAGACCAATATACTTTATGAACATAGATGTAAAACCTCAACAAATATTGCAAATTGAATCTAACAAAGAATAAAATATGCACCATGACAAAGCGAGATGGATTCCAGGTATGCAAGACTGGTCCAACATTTGAAATCAATTAATATAATCCACAACATTAACATTGCAAGAAAAAATGTGTACCTAACAATAGAATGCATAAAAATCTTTTGACAAAATCTAACCCTGTTTCGTGACTGAACAGCTCTTAGTAAAATAGAACTAAGAGGAACTTCCTCACTTAGTAATAGTTTGTGTCTAGCAGTATCTGAAGGGACATAAAATAAGAGACGCCAAATATATCTGCTGCATCACACAGAAAAACAAGAATGGCAAACACAAACAAACAAACAAAAACCACCCAGCAACCAACTCTTAAGAACACCTTGGTAAAAATTCTAAAATTTTGGAGTAACCTGAATAATCATTGAGTCAAATTAAATCTGCATGGGAAATATAGTAAAAAAGCACTTCTTTCTCCTCCCTCGTCCTTCGCCTTCCTCCTCCTCTACCTCCCCCTCCCTCTCCTCCTTTCACCCTCATCTCTTCCTCCTCCCTCTCTCTCCCCCTTCCCCACTTCCTCTCCCATCTTCATCCTCCTCTCCGTTCCCCTCCATCTCTATCTGTATATTTATTTTCCTTCCTTCTACAGAGTTTGCATACCACTAGAGGAAAAAAAAAAGATCTTGTAGACAAAACTTTCTGTTATTGGAATGAACCACCCTAGTTCCTTGCACTCGTTAGATAGCTCTCTGGGAGTTTAGCCCCTCCTTATAGAGAAAACCCGATAATGACCTGCTAGATGCCCTGTGATCATACAGGCACTTCTCACCAATCGGTACTTTGTGATGATAGCTGTGTGTTGCTAGCAATGAATAAGACATAACTAACCTGAAAAGTCAAGCTGGTTTATCTCAGAAACACTGTGGAAAGTTCACTCGATTTTAATGCCAAGATAGCTAGTATCAGACCTTCTCTCTAACTAGACAAGAGATGAGCATGTGTGCTACAGAGTGTCCATTGTATACCAATGTACAAAAGCCAGCTGGGTGGGCCATACTTCTCCTTTTCTGAGAACAGGTAGGTCCTTGGAGTGGGGGGGCAGAAAAAAAGCGTTTTTCATCAAAGTACGCTGGTATCTTTGTACTACCAGGTAAGGTATTTACATAGTACCCCCACTTCAGGCTCAAGTCAACCACAAGGTGATCACAGTAACTCATTTTAATTAGCTACAGGTGAGACAGCTCAAAAGACAGGACTGTCCAAGACTGCAGGAGCAGAGATGAAATGCAATCAGAGTCCCAAGGTGCTAGAGATGAAGCTGCACACGCTTTCCTCCATTTTCCTCCTGGATTTCAGAACATTGTGACCTACTCTTCCTTGGCTATGCTTCATCCTTACTTTGCTATATGTTTTCAGATTTGTCATGCGTCCACACACGCCTTGAATCGACCACATGTCAATCTGCAACACATGTCAATCTGTCACACTGTCACAACCCGCCATGTGCCGGGCCTGTCACGCATGTCAACCCCCATATGTCAGACATGACACAAGTGTCGTTCCACCACATGTGCCAAATCAGACACACAATGTCAAATTCATCATGCGTGTCAGATCCGTCGTGTGTTGAGTCCTCCATGCGTGTCGGATTCATCGGGTGTGTTTGGGTCCATCACGCATGTCGAAATCGGTCACAACAATTCTGTCACGAGTGCCAAATCCGACACATGTGCCAAATCAGACGCACGCATGGATTCATCATGCATCAAGCGTGTCGGGTTTGTCACTCATGCCTTGTCTGTCATGCGTGTTGGGCTTGTTCGTGTGCATCAGATTTGTCATGCGTTTCTCGCGTGTCGAATCTGTCACGTGTGTTGAGTTTGTCACGTGTGCAGAATTCGCCATGTGCTCGATGTGCATTCTGGATTTGTTACTTGTGTCAATTTGTCATACATGCAAATCTAAACTAAACTGAATTGGAAAAGACATTTAAATACAAAATGAAAGAACCCCTTACACTCTGGATCATGAGAGGCAGAGGTAGAGCAGGCCAGTCCTTAGTGCTGAGACGCCGAGTGACATAAATACTTATCCCTTCTTGACACAAACCTGTATGATTCTAGACAGTGGGGGGAGAAACAAATACCTGGTTGAGTAACTCATGCAAGCCTTCAAGGGAGACTTGATTATGAACAGATGACACCAGGACTAGAATACAATAGAAAAACCAACCTTCCAGAGTGGAGTGGTATAAAAAGGCAATGGGTAATACCCAATTCACTGAACTGGATGATGCTAATTGTGATGGCATGGGCATGTAAGAAGTTAATTCAGCAGAGAACTCTTTAGTGGCTTTGCTGGTTTTCACAGTGGGATGTGATTTTCCCTGATGTAGAAGTTCTGGTAAATTCTAATAATTTTAATTAGCATGGATATCTGCTTATAGAATGTAGAATACTCAGAGGACCATTTAAAAGCATTCAGATACCAGTGCTGCTGGAGACTGCCCCGGTCACTTGAAGGTAAATAGATGGAGAACTTGTTTGAGATGCATTTCTTAAGAGAGATTTTTTTGTCCATTGCTGCATTATTTTCTATATATCTTATTATTTTTTATTCATCTGTTATTGTTTTCATTTTGCTGCATGAATATTTTCTAACAAAGCATTTAAGGTTTTGAAGATTTTTTTTCAATTTATTTCAGAACTGTTTTCCAGTGGTTGCGCCAAGTCTTAGCATACATATTTTTAATGACCAGAATCAGGTTCAGATTTACTTTGAACTTGAGTTTTTTCATGGAGAGAAAAGAATATGACCAAAATACACTGTGTGGTAATTTTTAAAATAAATTTAATTTTAAAATTATTGTTATAAATGTCTATCTTTAGTATCTTTTTGTAAAATTATTATTGTTATAGTACTAGTGTATTGTTATAATCCTATTATGTTGTATGTATACACACATACTTACATGTAATGGTGTTAAAGACTCATATTACATTGTTAGAATTGGCTAGCTTCCATCCATCATCTTCTCTCTGTTGACAAAACACCTTGTAAATATGTAATATCTGAACATATCATGAGGCCTAGATATATAGTTTAGAATTATTACCTTGTACAAATTTTATTTTTCTGAGACAGGTTTTGCTATAAGATGTGAAATTGGTCTTGAACTTAAGATACTGAGATCTCACCATCCTGAATGGCTAAATTATAATTATGTACTTCCAGCCCTGGCTGTACAATTTTTTTTAATAAATTAAGAGAAGAAAGGAAAAATATATATTTCAGCAGATTATAATTGTGTTATTAGCTTTTTGATACTTTCTATTTTGTACAATCATCAATTTGTACCTGATAAAATCTTTTGCATTCAGTCTGAAAGCTTCTTCTAATATTTATTATAAATAGTTTTGCTGAAAATGAGGTCTCGCAATTTTTATTAATTGTGGAATATTTGTTTTGTTATTATTTGTAAGATAATCCTAGTATAGAAAAGATCTTTCTTGACTACAAGGAATTCTATTTGGATGTAATTATTCTCTTCCTTCTGGGGCTTTTGCTTATTATCTCTTCTTTCTGTCTGCCATTGTTTCCTGAAATCCTTTGTCTATCATTATTATTTCTGATGCGATGATTTCTTTCTTGGTGCATATATGAGTGGCTTTTCATCTTTGACATTTCGTATTTTTGTAGTGATGAGGCAAGCAGGCTTGCTTCTCATTCTGCCTGGCTCCCGCATGGCTAGCTTTACACCTGAAATAACAACACACATTAGCTCTAGCCACTGTAGTGGGAAGCGGCGGGCTGCGTTCCCGCCGCCCAGTTCCCAGCAACCGGCTAGCTTTCCGCCACCCGGCCGCCGGCTAGCTTTACACCCGAAATAATTACACGGAAACTTTATTCTTTTAAATACTGCCTGGCCCATTATCTGTAGCCTCTTATTAGTTAATTCTCACATCTTCCTTTAACCCATATTTAGTAATTTGGGTAGCACCACGAGTTGTGGCTTACCAGGAGAGATCTTAACCTGCGTCCATCTCGGAGAGGAGCAGCATGGAGACTCACCACGCGACTGCCTGAAGCGTCTTCCTAACTCTACTTCCTTGTTCCCACAATTCTGTTCTGTCTACTCCACCTACCTAATTTTCTCTTAAAGGGCCAAGGCAGTTTTCTTTATTAATAATGAAAGTAACACATAAACACTCCTCCATCATTTCCCCTTTTTCTGTTTAAAACAAAAAAGAAAGGCTTTAACTTTAACATAGTAAAATTACATGTAACAAAACAGTTATCAAGCAAGTATTACAGTTACAATATTTAAATCTATTTTATCTTTTATCATAACTAAGGAAAGCTATAACTATCTATTTATTCTTCAACTCCATCAAAGACTCCAGAAGGATATAATGCTACCTAAGTAAACAAGAAATAAGTAACTTATAAAACTCTAGAAATGACAGAGACAACTCGCTGCCTGGACAGTCACCCAAAGTTCCTCTGTACCGTTGAGGCATCCATCTTCAGCCTTCAGGCCCATAGTGTCCAGCAGACTTTTTCATGAAGCAGGAAATTCCAAAGACAGTTCAGTCACTTTCTGCTGTGTCCTGCAGAACGTCTCGCAGGCTCTTCATGAATCAGGAACCCCAAAAGGCCATCTCACCTTTAGGCAAGTTCAGCAGTCCTCTTTCTGTGGGTTCCTGTGTCCAGTTTATGCAACAGTCCAGGCAAGAGCAGTTCTCCATAAGTAGCCTCTTCGATGCCCATCTTCCTCTCGAAGTAGATTGGTGCTGCCAGGAGCAGACGTGTCTCATTGTCATGAAAAACCCTAAATTATTAAAACATTAAATGCCATATTCTGCAGTCTTTGAAAGATATGAAGAATGTCTATCTAACTGAAATATATCTCTACATATCTAGAAAATCTAATAACATGACTACAAGCTTAACTATTATCAATGATTATCCATTAACAACCTATATTTCCTAATTATACATTACAGTTTTTAAAATGAACTACAATCACAATAGCTTAATCAAGATCAGAAATACATATACATATAACAAAATTGACCTTAAAATCTATACCAATGCAAATTCATATCTATATCATCTCCCCCTTTAAATGTAAAAGAACATTTATAAGCAATATTTGGGAAAATGGGCGCAGTTTTTTCTCTCCAAACTGCTTCCTGCTGAATGGGGGCGCTGTTATTTAGGTCTTTTATGGTGTAACCTGTGTGCTAGGTTCATCCCAGTTGGCAGTTGAGTGAAGTAATTTTTTGAAGATGTTCACAGCAACCTTTCAGGAGGGCGTGGTCTATCATACCATATTGGGATAGAAGCAATCCACAGAGTCTCGTCCTCTGTGAAAACAAAAGAAGAAACTCTTTTCCAAAGCATCATGTTCTTAGATCCAAATCCTGAAGTCATACCGTTAAGATGTCCATTCTGGTCTAGCCTGGCAGCCCATATAATGAAATGTCTCTCTGTACTTAGCTCCTTTACAGTCAAAAAAATCAAAGAAACACAACAAAATACATAATCCAGACTCTCTGTGAATTTTCCATTTTTATGCGGCTTATTTTCATTCTATCACTTTACTTTATTCTGTCTCTTTAAAGACTTTAGCCTTTTTTTAGGCATTAACTTTATTTTTTATATTTTCTTCTCTCTCTCTCAAGCCTACATACATTCATCCAACACTGTGACTCATTTAAAAGTCTTTTATGTCTGAATCTGTCCTATTGTGAATCTGTAATTTTTTTACTGTCGAGAAACTTGTTTGATTTGAGCCTTTACATTGCTAAGCGCTTAAGACTCTAAGCTGTGACATTCCTAGGTCAAAAAACAGGTACTGTGAGCTTGCCACGCCCAGTCCAACATAGCTGAGCCGCTTGTGACTCTGAATTGGTTGCAGCTCTGAGCTGCAGAGCTGCGGGCTGCTCTGGATGTTGGCTCCACCTCTCTCCAATTTCAAAATGGAGGATGTACCATTTTCTACTAGCTCTGGGGCCGCCAGGTAGGAGCCGCACTCAGCACTTTAAACTCTGAGACTGAGCGTGCAGGCACAAAAACTCTTTTAATCCAAGTTACAGCCAAATCAGATGCGCAGAGCACTGCGCAGACTGAAAACACCTCTCTCTCTATGGCGGCGGCAGGAATCCGCAAACGCTGTCCCGCTCGCCTAAGCCTGATTCCGCCATCTGCCCAGGTGCAGGCAGGGAGCAGTGAGCCATTGGCATGGTCTCAGAGAACTTTCTTTCCGATACCAAGCGGGCAAGGTTTTTAAGTGGATTTAGTGACCACGTTGGAGCGCCAATCTGTAGTGGGAAGCGGCGGGCTGCGTTCCCGCCGCCCAGTTTCCCAGCAACCGGCTAGCTTTCCGCCACCCCGGCCGCCGGCTAGCTTTACAACCCGAAATAATTACACGGAAACTTTATTCTTTTAAATACTGCCTGGCCCATTATCTGTAGCCTCTTATTAGTTAATTCTCACATCTTCCTTTAACCCATATTTAGTAATTTGGGTAGCACCACGAGTTGTGGCTTACCAGGAGAGATCTTAACCTGCGTCCATCTCGGAGAGGAGCAGCATGGAGACTCACCACGCGACTGCCTGAAGCGTCTTCCTAACTCTACTTCCTTGTTCCCACAATTCTGTTCTGTCTACTCCACCTACCTAATTTTCTCTTAAAGGGCCAAGGCAGTTTTCTTTATTAATAATGAAAGTAACACATAAACACTCCTCCATCAAGCCACTTTCTGGCTAAGTCTCACATCTTGCTTAACCCATTTCTAATAATCTGTGCAGCACCACAAGGTGGTGGCTTACCGGGAAAGATTCAGCATGTCTGACCTGGTGGCTGGCTTCATGGCAACTGTCTCACTGCCCTCTTCCTCCCAGCATTCTGTTCTGTCTTCCCCGCCTACCTATGTTCTGACCTATCAGGCCAAGCAGTTTTCTTTATTAATTAACCAATGAAAGCAACAGATAGATAGAAGACCCACCTATATCATATCTTAACTACAGTGGATCTATTTTTTACTCTAGTTGTCATTTAATCGCTTTTAGAGCTTTCTGAGATTCTTGGATGTGTATGTTAGTGTTACACAATCATTTCAGTCAGTAGTTCCATGTCTGTTTCTCTATATTTGTGTACATATGTGTAGTGTATATATGTATATGTGTTTGTGTTTAGTATATGCACAAATGTGTTTACAGGGTGTGTGTGTGTGTTCGCAGTGTGTGTGTGTGTGTGTGTGTGTGTATGAGGAGGCCAGAGAAGGCACTCAGGTGCCCTGTTCTATCACTGTATACCTTATGTCCTTGAAACAAAGTGTCTCTGAATCTAAACTAGGACAATACCCAACAAACCACAATGATTCTCCTGTCTCTGGCCCTCCCAGTGTTGGGACTACATGTGTGCACAAAACCATATCCACATTTGTGAGTATGGGTGCTGTGATTTGAACTAAAGTCCTCATGCTTGTACATTAAATGTTTGTACTCACACTTCATTCCTCCTTCCTCCTTTGTCTTCTTTTCGTGCTCTTGCCCCTCATCCTTTTCTGATAACAATGTGATGTACATGTTAATGAGATTCATGGTCTCCTGTTTCTCTCAGGTTTCACTTATCTTTCTCCAGAAATCTTTCTTTTTGTTTTCAGATTGTATATTCCACTCCAATCAGCTTTTCTTTCTAAGAAATATCATTTAGAAAACAATGCTCTTAAAGGCTTTTGCATTTGTTAGATGAGTGTCTTGTCAAGCCTGGCTTTTTTTTTTATTTAGGAAAAAAAGCAGTTTATAGTACTCATGCCCCTTAAAATGCCCTTCTAACCAGAAATTCATTAATTGGTTGTATGTATCATATCTTCATTGAGGTGAAAGATATCCTTGTTTTTATTACTTGAGGCTTTTTGACATGTTGCTCATTTTTATGATTGTGTGTGTTGTTCAATAATACAATATATGTATATACAAATAAATACACACACACACTATATATATATGTATATATATATACATATATATATAGAGAGAGAGAGAGAGAGATTTATGTATATTGGAAAGTCTCATTGCAATAATACCTGACTTCCCTGGGTATACAAAATGCCAAACAGAGAGTTCTTACTTGAAGTATTAAATCCTAATTGCAGATTTAGGGCAAACACTTAATATCAGTAAGTAATCCATAGTAGCATGTACTACTAACACTCAGTGAATTATAGCTGCAGTGTGTGTCTTGAAAGTACCTTCTACTTACTGAAAAGAAGAATATCCTGCCAGGATAAGGTTGTGTCAACATCTAAATCCTAAATGGACCAGTGGAGAAGAAATTTAAGGGGGGTCTCTTAGGAGTGAAGATGGAAGAGGCAACCTGGAGCGAAAGAGAGAGAGAGAGAGAGAGAGAGAGAGAGAGAGAGAGAGAGAGAGAGAGAGAGAGAGACTAGTAGTGCCATTAAAATGAGTCATTTTCAATTTTTATGGCTTTATCCTCCCTATCTTCAACCCTACCCCAGTACAGCAGGTATTTTAATGAAAAGATTTTTCAAGCCACCAATTGTTTTAACAGACCATGGCTAAAGGAAAAAGTGGCAACATCATTCAAAAACATTTGCTGTTTCTGGGAGCTGTCTATTTGTTCATTTTGTTGATGGTATTGTTTCTAAGACAGTGCTCTGTGCTTGGAACATACTGAATATTTAATAGACTATTAATAAGTAAATGAGTGAAGCTACAGGCTAGTTGCCAAAAATTATTTATTGGAACTTATTGTTAACTGAAATTCAAGTATTAATCAGAAAATTGAGACCTGAGGAAGAAATTCACTGCTCTTAAAATAATTTAAATAAATATGTCTAAGTAAATAAAACATTCACTTTTATTATTTCTTTGAGAAAGAGTTTTGATCATATCCTTCCTATCTTCCCCACTGTTTCCATATATACGCACCTCTCTGTCCCACCTGACCTGTGCCTTTTTCTCCATACATCAAGCTTCATGTTTACTGACCAAATAATCTCGTATGTGGGAGCTTAGATGTAGTATAGGAGCTTTATAAAGGGTTATACTCTTAGAGAAAAAATGCCCTTCCTGTCCACGGAGCTAACAATTGCCAATAGCTTCTTGACTAGACGTGAAACTTCATGCCCAAATGCCTTCTTCATGCTGAGGTTTGGTCTGGCATGGGCTTGCAGGGATGTTTCACATGCTGTCATAGTGGCTGGGAATTCATAAGTACACCATGTCCTTGCATTCAACCACCATCTCTGGCTCTTCTCTTTCTGCTCCCTCTTCGAAACTGATTTCTGAACCTTTGGAGAAGGAGATACGATTTCTATATTCCCTATAGGCAGTCTCATGCTTTGCACTTGAGTCAATTGTAGGTCTCTGTGTTAATCACATGTACTTCAAACAGACACCTCTTTCATGAGGGTTGAGAAAGGCTTTAATCTATGGATATGATGATAAGTCATTAGAAATTGCCCTTAATAGATCCATTTAGAAGACTAATAGTTGGTTCTGTCCTAGAGCCTGTATCCTGCCTATCCATAGTTTCTTGGCCTAATATTGGTATCAGATATGGCCTCATCTTGTGGGACTCACCTTAAATCCAATCAATAAGTAGTTTTTACTCCAATGATTTTTATCTCACTATTGCGCTGGTGGCATGTATTTTCAGGCTAATCATTATATTAGCTCATAGGGTTCAGATCGGGGTGAAACTGATTATTGTTTCTCTCTTCTGATAACATGAATAGCATCTTCCAGCAACACAAAAGCTATTTTTTAAGTTGGTATTTACTGTAGAAAGCTTCAGCTGGTTAATAATTTGTGGCTATGGTGCTTCCCAGAATGCACAGAACACCAACACACTAGACTGAAACTTCAGCATCAGAGAGAGGGAGAGAGGGGAGGGAGGGGAAGAGGGAGAGTGAGGGAGAGGGAGAGAGGGAAGAAAATGGAGAGAGGAGAAAAAGGCCAATTTTAAAATATATTTTAGCATAAGAGGTTCTATCCTAGGTCTCTGGGTCATCCAACATGAATATGAACTCTTAAGAAAAAATCATTATTTCATTACGCAGATTCCAAAATAATTTGCTATAGATTTTTTGCACTGGTTACGGTAAAATATATACATATATAGGGTTAAGGAAACAATACTATGGCTAAATACCCATTGACTAGTCAATCTCTTCTGAGAAGATGCTCCTTGAAGTAGATGAAATTAACACAGAAACCTTGAGCTGGTCAGTATAGGGCCAAAGAAACATAGTTTTCAGCACTAAATGGGATGTATATATCATATGCCTTGTTGCAAGGCTCAGTAATCTTAGAAGAAGAAAGATTGCAAGTGCTGGAAATTTTAGGTAGCTTCAAGGAATTGGTGTTTTCTCAACACAGCAGAGAGGTCGTGCATGGGAACTCACAGCCTGTGACAGTAAGCACAAAACCTGCACGGCCTCTAGCCAGACAGAATCCCGACACTGAAGAGAGAGAGAGACGGGTGTCTCTCTCTGGCTGGGGGGCTACTGGTATTTGAAAGCTTCTCTCGGAGTGAAAATCGGTTTTCAATGGTGTGACTCCTGGTAGGTTAACCACACTTCAGGGTAGAGCACTCCCTTCAAAAAGGAGCTGGAGAGCATAAATTGGACTCAATGAGTTGCTGTTACTGTTGTTGTTTAACGTAGAAGATGAAAATTAGAAGTTGGGTAGGGAGGGAGAAGAGAATGGAGAGGGTGGACTTGGGAGGAATTAGGGGTGAATGTGGTCAAAATACTGTGCATGAAGTTCTCTAAAAATGAATAAAATACTATCTCTTCAAGACCATAGCAAAATAACTAAGAAAACACTAAGCTACAAGTGCCAATCAATTAACAACACCTAAATAAGTAATTCTAAGGCTTACTTTGAAGCAGGGAATTCACTACTCTTTGGTAGTCTGGCTTTCACTCCCCAGATCCAGCTGCCCCCTCCCCGGACCCTGGAACAACTTTGCTGCTCCTAACAGTCAGCCTGTAACCAGAACCCCAATTCTGTCTCCCTGGAATGTACTGAAGCAATTCAGGTCTTTCATCTTATTTAACTACTGAGCCCGGGTTTATATAAATTCATAATTGTGATTCTACACTTCATGAAAAAACATAAACAAAATTAGGAGCTCTGGACGGCAAAGATAATAAATGTTCAAACGGTGCCCTACAGATAAATCACATAGATACAGGATTTCAAACATCAGCCAGTGTGTGGTTCCAAGTCCTTTGAAAAGAAATAGGTTCTCTGTGACAAGCTGATGTTAACATTTTAATTAATGGGAGAAAGTCAAATAAAAAAACTATTATTCTCTATTGCATGTATCTGAATTAAACCACAGTACTCTTGTGTTTAAATTTTATTTTCCATTAATAAATTCACTTAAAGCTATAAATATAGCCTTCAAAATGTTGATATTTGCATCACTCACTCAAGCATATTCTGAAAATGACACTCTCTAAACTATGGACTTCTGTAAGCTTTCTGTCAACTGGAATGGTCAAATACCACTCCAAGGTCACAATGTTGCTTTTCTCAGAAAGCCCTTTTGTGAATCTGCACTTACAATGCAGTTGAGCAAATTCTGTAAAGCTTTTTTGGTTCACTTCCTGAACATCCCAGTGGCACAAAGTAACCCTTGCTTGATGTATCTTTATTGTTTCTTTGCCACTGTTATGGCTACTAAAAGGTCAGTTGGAGCCTGTGGCACCGAAAGGTCACTTTTGTTATTCTAAAGAGAGAAGTTTTGACATATGATATATTGCGAGAAGAAAAGAGACCCCCACTGATGTACTGTAACCTTAACCACCGCATCTTTTCTTTCTTTAACAGAAAAGACAAAAGGAGAGCCCTTTTATCTTTAAATAGTTTTTAAACATTCAAAAATATAAAAAAGAATTTTTTCATACTCTGTGGTGTATTTAACATAGTTTCTAATGTTTAAAAATGCAAGTTAGTACCTCGAAGTCGCAGCATTAAATTCCCGTTCATTCCTCATGCAGTGTTTACTTAATGACGCTATCTATATTTCTGCTCTTATTGGTATCAGACATGACTTACAGAATGATAATTTGAAATTGTGGTTTTATTGCTAGGAGAATAAAAGTCAACTGCCAGGTGCCTTTTTAACAGCTTTCTTCCTCTTTACAGCAAAGGATGACGCTGACTGCTGAACTTGGACCCCTGAAAAGACAGGTTGTTGACCCCAGGAATGTTCCTAACAGACAGCAAAATGCTAAAGCAATGGGATGAGATATTTATCAGAAGAAGAGCCAAACTCCTAGACAGTTCACTAAAGACTGATTGCACTACTTCAAGCTGAAGGGAGATTCTTAATCTGCAGTCTCTCGGTACCTGAGATCTTACACAGGAAACTGAACCCAGAGGAAAAGTTCAACCATGTTTACATGAACAGCCTAGGTCCAGAGCTCACCATGGCAGGTACCAAGATGGAATTGTAGCACACATATGAATTCAGCAATGCTAGCACTGGAGCCGTGACCATGGAGAAAGCCAGACCCTCTTCTACTCTCCGTAAGAATTCTTGCTCACAGAAGAGGGCACATCCTAAAGCAATAATGATGGAATTTATGGCATGATCATTCCAGCACAAACACTTGGCTAAGTATCTTAACATGGCTTCATAAATTATCTGTAACATAAATTAGATGTAAACATTTCACATATTGTCCTTAATTGTTACAACAACTCTTGAAGTCACCTACTACAATCATCATATTTTAAACAAGGACATCAAAAGTGTATCCTTTACATTGGTACTAAAATAGAACATCTAGAACCGTCTTTTCAAGTTTATTTGCCAGCTAAACCTTTTCCTTTAAATAAAAAGAAAATGACGCACGGCAGTAAGTTTAAATATATAAGAAGTAATGTATTTATATGCATTTATTTCTTAATTCTACTTTCTAGGCAATGGAGGAAAACAGAATGGTTATTTTCAAAACAAAAATTTCTAAGTTGATGTTTAAATGAGAGATGGTAGAAAAGCTTGAACATGTTTTATTTTGTCTTTCGTGATATAAAAACAATTTTGTGTTACACAGAACAATTGCAAATGATAACAGTTTTTAAAAAACTCATCCTACAATTTCAAGATGCTCTTCAATTTAACTCATCTGGAAGACGAAAGCAGAAGAGGCAGAAAACAGTTTCAAGGTTGAATTGCTAGCATTATCTAACATCTGCTATCAAACCTTAATTGTTAAATTTTCAAGTTGGAATTAGTTGATGAACAGTTCCTCATCCACTGCAAATTATCATTCTTTGGAAAATAGTGTTGAAACATATATTTTACCCATTCTGTGTTCAGCAATGTCAACATCTAAAATTAGACAAATCATCCTGTCTCTACCAAAGTATCAAAACAGTAAATATATGTTCCATTTGCTTCAAGACAAATTTTAAAGCTCTATTTTGAATACTGACATATTTTTCTTACAGTTTTAAGGAAGTAAAATTGCATGATGCTGGTATCACACTGAAAAGATCATCTTTGACTTAATCCAAAGAGTGGCATGATATATGTAGTGGGAATTCCGACCATGCTAGGGTTAAAGTTGGCTAAGACATTATCTTTATTTGAAGGTATAAATTCTTCTCTCCCTTTTGAAATATGTTTGTTGATGTCTTGCCATGGCATAGCCAACTGCCATAAAGTGTAATGGGAGCCTTACAACTCACAGTTTTCACAAATACAATTGCACAGTCAGAAAATAAAAAAAAAAATCAGTCCATAAGCATAGCTATGATTTATAAGGTAGTAATCCAGGAAAACCCACGTTTATTTTTGTGTCCTAGATTAAAATAAAACCCAAACATAGTTTCCCCACAGCATTATTTAGAAAATAAACACAACAACTGCATTGTTTGCCATTGTTCTTGGGCACAATAGGCAGCACTAGGTCTTGATCAAGTTGTTAAAGGAAATGTCAACACGTTACCTAACATTTTAAGTTATATGTGCTCCCAACTTAAATAATGGGATTTCTTCACGTTGACCCATGTCATGTGTTGATCAAGAACAACAAAAACAATTGTGGAAATATACATTCAACACCTTTGCCCTTGCCTGGTTAAGTCGCTAAGATTTCATATGATACTAAAATTCAGTTTAGTCGCGTCTTGGATATACACTCTTGAGATACTTCTCTATTACATGGTTAGCCAGTAAGACTTAGCTGTATTTTCCATACTCATTGTGTCCTTTATATACTTGCTGCAGTGTCCATCACAGGAAAGTTAACACACATTTTTTCTAATCATACATCACTCTCCTTAGATTTGATGCTCTTCTTGATAAAGGTAAAACACCTTAATGAGTTTTATTTTCTTCATTAATTTTTAGTTGAAATATGAAATAATGCCTCTCACTGTGAAATTTCCATACATTCATATCATTGTATTTCAATACGATGCATTTCAATTAGTATAATTAAACTTGGTTGCATACAGTTTTATGACACCCTATTGTTGGTTTTTTTTGTTGTTGTTTTTTTTTTTTGGTTTTTCGAGACAGGGTTTCCCTGTAGTTTCTAGAGCCTGTCCTGGAACTAGCTCTTGTAGACTAGGCTGGCCTCGAACTCAGAGATCCGCCTGCCTCTGCTTCCCGAGTGCTGGGATTAAAGGTGTGTGCCACCACCGCCCGGCTTGTTGGGTTTATTTTATGCTGCAGTGGAGAATCTCATCCTTGTGCTTCTTTATCTGTGAATCACAGGATTTGGCAGGAAGCAGAAAACACCTTTTAATATAAAATTTTACTTGAACAACTCATTGAGAAGATCATAATTTACCCGAATGAATGACTATGCACTTCAAGTAGACTTGAAATTGGTGTATAGCCCTGTCTTCAAAGATATTTTACTGATTCCAGTGTGTCACTTAATCTGCTTAGTATCTCACCTTCCTTCTGCCTATGAAACAAGAGCTTAATACCTCTAGGCACTCCATGGAGGTAAACTGAAAAATCAACACATTTGGGTCGTTCATCTTCTCTACATTTGCTTTGGATGCTGTCACATGCTTTGAGAACAAGTACAACAGCAATCTGAGCAAGATATTAAATTCCTCTTTGAAATTAATACCACTGCAGCCCAAATATATTTGTTTGTTGACTCAAATCCACCGGAAAACTTGTTGAGAGGAAGGTCCTGGGTAAATAAACAAAAAAGTGGTCATCTCTTATGGAAGGGCACTTAGACGAGTCAAAGAGAAGATGAAATAATATGGGCTAATCAAGGTCACATGGACGTTATTTGCTAGTCCATCATGAATTGGGTAAACCTGCTCAGGGGTAATCCATAGGATGACAGGAAGAAAGACTCTGGTTCTGGGGGAAGGTGGGGACAACATGTCCTAGGCAGCAAGTGCATCAGAGAAACTAGGGCGTGTAAGAAAGGGTGAGCTGCCAAGGAAAGAATGAAATAATATATGGGTAATGAAATATGGGTAATGAAATATGGGTGATGGTTTCCTTTCAATGTGGAGATGCATTTGATCATCTTTGTGAGAGAAAGGCCCAAACTCTCTGTTATACAGACCCCCTTTTCAATAGCCTTACTGACGTATTTATATTGCTGCTGCTATGCTTGGAACACAACATTGAACACTAGTATACATAGTGCGGCAACCCTGTACTGGGCAGAGCAGAGTGTTGAAGGCTGTATTGGAGGTAATTTGAATGTATTCATCCATTGTATATAATGGGGAATTTTCCTTTTAAAAACTATACTTGTGATTTCACAGACCAAAGAAATCGACACATCTTATTTGTGCATTACCAAAAATTATTTATTTCAGAAAATTATTGTAACTTAAAAAGCTACAGATGATAGTATTGCTGTCTTCTAACGTAATTTTGAAGCATTTGTAGCCAACGTTGTTCTCTTTAATGGCAAGTATTTGATGAATTATTTGACCTTATATTTAACCAAGTCAAACAATTTAAATAAAATTGAAAACTCTTAACAACTCTATATTAAAGATAATTATTTTCACATAAAATGTTGAGGTATTACTGTTATAACTTAATCATATTGATTTGGCTCATTTATAGATAGTATTGTCAAAGTTTTAATAAAGAATTCTGTTGAACTCTGCTATCTTGCAGCATAAATGATAGATAATTCAAATGCACAAAGGAGAGAAATTATTACATTTTAGAGTGGAGAAAATCCAAAAACTCTCCTTCCTTAATTATTCTAAATTGATTTTTTGAAAATCACATCTTTCAGAATATTCTGGAATGCGCAGTTTGGCATTACAGTTATATTTGCAGCACATGTTTAGAAGAATGACATATCACATCCAAAGTGGAATTTCCACAGGAGAGCTTCTCTGTTATCACGCAAATACTTATCATTTCTTCCTTTGAATCAGTATAGTTTCTGCATAAAATATATGCATTTCCACTTTGTCTATAAGCCAATACTTCATTTTGGTCCAACTTGATAGTTTCAAACTTTGTCAATAAAAGTTCTTTTTTGTGTAAAAAAAAAAAAGAATGATTCACTGGTTTTGTAGGAGCCTAGTCTGTTTGGATGCTCACCTTCCTAGACCTGGATGGAGGGGGGAGGACCTTGGACTTCCCACAGGGCAGGGAACCCTGACTGCTCTTTGGACTGGACAAGGAGGAGGAGAAAGGGAGGGGGATGGGGAGGGAAGTAGGAGGAGGGGAGGAGGTGGAAATTTTTAATAAAATTTTTAATAAATTAAAAAAAGAATGATTCAAAATGTATAGTCTTAAAATTATTGTTGGAGCCAGGCGATGGTGGCACATGCCTTTAATCCCAACAATCAGGAGGCAGAAGCAGGCAGATCTCTTGTGAGTTTAAAGCCAGCCTGGTCTACAGAGTGAGTTCCAGGACAGGCTTCGAAGTCTCCAAAAAACAACAACAACAACAACAACAACAATAATAATAATAATAATAATAATAATAATAATAATAATAATAATAATAAATACATTGTTGGAATATTTATCAGTAAATAATAAAAATATTTAATTTTTCAATAATAAATGACTTTTCAGTATTAGAACTTTCAATTAGAATACTGATATTTTAAAGGATTAAGAAGAATTCAAATATGTAAGTCAATACCAAGAATGTAGAACCAGCTCCAAGTACCACCTCCATTCTCCAAGCCGTGTATAAGAAGGGAAGAAAGAAGTATGCTTACTGCCACATTGGTATTTTCGTTTTCTCAGTTCAGGTTACTAGAAGTTTTTCGTAAGCATACTAGTGGCTTCCTCCTCCAATGAAAACGACGAAGTTAAAAAGCAGGAAGTGATATCAGTTTGACTGATAAGACAAGGAGATTGGGGGGGTGAATAATGCCCGCGGGGCAGATTTTCCTCTGCATCACGTGCTGTGTGATCTCAGAGAGCTGCAGCAATCATAAATACACAGATTGAAATCATCCCAAAACTAGAGTCTCCAACTAGCGTATTAAGTTTCGCTGCTCCTAAAAGAACACTGGGTTTCATAGCAGCGTTGTTCCTTGTAGGTTCCTTCTGAAGGGAAGGTGGTCGGGGCTGTCAAGGGAGGACTTGTTTGGTCTCTTTGTGTGGTATTTATAGCCAGGTCTGGTTAATGTCAATCTTCACTTTATTGGTATTCTCTTAAAATCCTGAAATTTTACCCAGACTTTTCCTCATAAGCCCAATCTTCTCAGAAAACTCTGTAAATTTTCAGCAATATAAAAGTTTCTACCTCTTCCTCACCGAATACTTTGTTTTCCTGCTTGCCTGCCCCTATCACGATGTTCATTACAAACTTCACCTAAGACCTCAAGTTCAGCTTGAGTATTTGCTGTTTATAACCATACACACTTCTCCCCCATCCTTCAGTAACATAAACAAACAAAAATCCCTTTCCGAGTCTCAAAGACCGACCCTTTTTAAATGACCATTTTTAGTAAGGAAGGTAGGAAAACCCAATCAATCAACAACCAAGAGATGAGGTCTGAAGGTAGTAGCTTGGATATTTTTTAAAATTTTTTGTTCATCTTTGAATGTATAAAATAAAGTAAGCCATAACATATAAAATAAAACAAAACATTTTCTGTTCACTTACTCATTTTCATTTTGATACTTTTGATATTTTCCCCTAAAAGTATTTACACTATTCACACCCAAGTCTCCTTAATTCTACATCCAAGTATTAATCATCTTGGTCTAGATTGCAATAAATGGAATGAAATAAAATGAAAAGATTATTTAAATCTCATTATTAGTAGTAGAAAATACAATCAAGCCCAGAATTGGAAGACACTGCATGTTTGCTTGTTTAATGTCAGTAACATAATATTCTTTTCTTTTTTAAAAAAAATACTAAAACTTAAGATTTTAGGTAGTTATAAATAGAAATTAAAGGTTATTTCTTCAATTAATGCTGATTCAAACATCAAAAATGAGCCCATAATGAGACTGCAGAGTCCTATGACAATGTTTTCCTTTTTATCATCTACAGTAATAAAAATAACAAATATTTGTTTTAATTTGACAGGCAGAGGTATATGAAGGTAATGAAAAAATGCTAATTTATAAAGCTTGTTTCCATTTGATTCACTGTTATGATAAATAACAGTGTATAACCATTTGGCCTTTTAAGCATTCAAAAGTATCAATAATATTTGTAAAAATCAATGAGGACAAAAATGGTTATCTTTATACACTGAGCTTATGATATTCATTTTTGGTAGTATGTCATACATGGCATAGATTTCCTTTTTCTTAGATTTCACAGCAAAGAGCTTTTAATTATCCAGTCTCTGTGACCAGGTATCGGTGATTACTTAGCATCTGTTTTTAGAGAAAAATAGTTAGAAAACTGGGAATGGCAAAATTTTTATGTTTCATGTTGCTTAATTTTTAAGTCATAATTTATTATAGAAAATCAGTGACTTACCTGAATGAATTCATGGTTTTCCTTGGATTGTGGTAGGGCAGCTGTCTTATCTTTCAAGAGTCATGATTTTACATAGTTATTGAGTACTCTGTATAATTTTTACTATAAATGCCTCCATTTCCCAAAATATGTAATTTTAGCACTTCCTTCACACCTACCTTGAAGTGTCTCTTACAGACAGATGCAATGTGTCCTTTTCTCTCCACTTCATTTAATTGTCAATTCCATGGTTTATTCTCTTTTGACTGAAACAGCTCTGGGGTAAAGTCCCTCCTTATGACCATGAATGCATTTTGCAAGATTGATTTTTCACATATTACCAGTATGTGGAACTCTGGTAAAACTGTACATTAGCATCTAAATCTTTGATAACACGTCCTAAAACTATTACCTTCACTCTCCTCAAAGCAGTCAGTAAGTTAATATGGACATTAAAATCCGTATTTTGTATTCAAATGTCTTCATATATGCATACATGAAGTGTCATATATACAAACCACTTATTAGTTATACGGTACATAAAATATCAAACATTGGAAATACACATTATTCACTTTGCAAAATAATTACCAAAAATGTTGTACAACAAAACTTTTTAATAAAACCTCTATGGCTACATTGTAGCATAACTTACTTTATGAATTCAAAATTAATAATCTTTTCTCAAAACAAAAGAAAACGCTTTTCAGAAACTCACAAATAAAACCATATGCACAAATGAAAATTCTAAACGATTAATATTAAATGTAAATTAGTCACAAAAATATCTGGACAGCAAAGACTGGTTGCTTTCATGTAAAGGGCTTCACACTATGCCAAGGAGGCCAAAAGAGTAAGGAATGCATAAATAAAATATACTTTTAACACATATGTTTCAAATTCAGAAACAAGAATTATTCTTGAGAATAATAAAACTAAAAACCTTAGAGATTTTCCAGGTCAATGCGTATGAGGGACTCTTAAGTCTCAGTGAGATTTCTTTTAATTTAATTGCTTTTTAATTAGGAAAATATCAGACATTTACTGAAAATTCCTATTGTAATGTTCCCAATGTACCTGAAAACAGAGTTTATCTGATAAACAGAGCTGTTGCTGATCTCCAAGTTCAAAGGTGCTTCTGCAGTAACCCCCAGCTCTGTTTTGTTAATCTGGCTATAGGCAGCAGCTGTGCCTGGCAGCATGTATTTCAGGCTGTTTTCAGCAAGGGGCTTCAACACACAGAATCCGGATGCAGAACCTGGTAAACTGAGCCAATGACTTCACCCTCAGTCTGAGAGACTCATGGGAGTTGTTTGTTTGTTTGTGGGGACTTGCTCTGTTTGCTTTTCTGTGTCTCTTATTATTTTCCTATGTTATTCAGCAGCCTCGTTCTATTTCAACAGTGAACACAGCTCTGCAAACTCAGCCCTGGCCAGATCATAGGGGAAAGCAAGCGCTCAACTTTAACTGAACTCATGACATAAATCGCCCCACTTTTTTTTCTTTTTCTTTTTCTTTTTTTCCTTCCCTGGAGCTCTCCCAAAGCAAGTTCTGAGGTAGATTTCTTGACCAGCCTTTGGAATTTTAAGTAAAATATTGAAACACTATTCCGGAGAAGCCCCCCCCCCCAGTCCATTTCCTTCAGTTGTTTTACTGAGTCTGTTGCCACTGAATTTCATGAGAAAATATTAGAAACATAAACAAAAAAATTAAGAATCCAAAAATGTAATCTTATAATATGTAAGTCTTGGCTTTAAAAAAAAAAAAAAAAGAACACAAATTGTGGAAGAGTTAGTTTGTAAAGAAACTGCCAAATAGTTTCTCAGGATAATTCTTTTCAAGTCTTAATCAAGCATATTTATGATATAATTATTTTTCTAGAGAACACCTATGCACACACGATAAAAACAACCTACAGTTAATGAAAATAATAGATTCAAAACCACAGCAGAGATGATAAGTAATGACGGCTACATGCTGCTCTTACCTTAAAGTGTCTGTGTGCATGAAATTTTCTATACTAAAAACAGGAATGTAGTCATACAAATTAAGTAGGTTGAGTAACAAAAGCAGAAAGTAATATATAGAATCATTGAGTTATGGGGGAAAATAATAGATACTCAAAATATGTTTTTTAAATGATTTGCTCATTTATTGAATGTGTATCAGGGGATTTGCCTATATGCATGTCTGGATGATGATGCTGGATCCCCTTGAACTGAATTTACAGACAGTTATGAGCTGCCATGTGGGTGCTGGGAACTGAATTGCCAGGTCTTTTGGAAATGCAGCCAGGGCTCTTATCCACTTAGCCATCTCTCCAGCCACTCAAAATAAGTTTCACTTATCTTCATTTTACACTCAAGAATAAAACATAGTAACTTTGAGTAAACTTAGAAACAATAGCTCTTTTCTTACCGCAGTCACACATGTAGCCTCAGCTGACAGCTGATCTCATGCTTCCTGACAAAAGAGAAACAACAAAGCTCATACATTTTGGAATAATATTGCAAGTCCACCTATTTTAGTCCGTCAACAGATTAAAAAAAACCACACACACAGCAGGAATACCTAACGAAAGAAACAAGGATTAAAACTTTTCTGGATATAAAACAATCCAGAAAATTCTACATCCTGAATTTTAAAAACTGTTGGAACTAATCAAACATCTAATCAGCAAATGGAGGACATCGCATACAAATCAATAAGAAACAATTTCCGTTAATCAGCCTGGAGTTTTTTTGAAAATGTAGAGTCTGAACTCCCAGAAGACCTAGCGATAGAACTCCTAGGCATATATGCCAAGGGTGAGGGCAGGCTGGAGAGATGACTCGGTGGTTCTCTTCCTACTACAGAGATTCTTGCACACACACATATCCATTCCTCCTCTGTTTGTACAGCTAAAAAGTGTAATTATATGATAAACATAAGGAATGAAATTTTATTCCGCTGTAAGGAAAAATGAAGTCTGCTGGGGAAAGGATGACAATGGAATGCACTACACTGAGTGATGGAATCCAGAAACACAGCTCCTCATGATCTCTCCTAGGTCATCGCTTTGAGCTATTTTTGTTTACCTTAAAGTCGCTTTAGAAACCAAAGAGTAACAAGGGAGTCATGGATAAACGGTGGAGAGATGCCTTCAACCAGCAAGGATAGTAGGGCAAACACATGCGATATGAAAATAGAGAACAGAATACAGAGTGGCAAGATTGACACAGGAGAGTGGGTGGAGCATAGAGGGAGACAACTTAGCTAGAACAGTAAGCGAAGTGAAGGAGAGAATAACAACAGTTTAAATCTCCTTACAATAGGTAATATGATTCTAGGAATAAATACCCCAAAGATTCCACCAGAAAACCCCAACGTAACCACATTCAGAAAAGTAATAGTTGATATGACAGTTCTTGATTCCCTCTGAAACATCTTGTTCTAGGCTCTCTCTCTTCTCTCAGCACTAATGTCTTCCAGGCTTCTACTAGAATGCTCTGTTAAGCACTGCCTACAGCATTCAACTGTTCCTTCCTTCTCCTCCTCCTCCTCCTCCTCCTCCTCCTCCTCCTCCTCTTCCTTCTTTCCTCCTCCCCTTTCTCCTCCTCTTCTTCTCAGTTCAAAGTCTTCAACATACCTCCACCCCCAAAAACAAAACACACACACACACACACACACACACACACACACACACACACTCACAGAATAATGGCTTGTCCTTCACAGCACTAGCTCACCTCACCTTCTGGTACCAACTTCTGTGTTAATTGTTCTTCTGTATCTTCTATAGCTGTGATAAAATATCCTGACCAAAAGCAAGGATTTTATTTGGATTTGCATTTCTTTAGGGTTATAAGGCAATGAAGGCAGGAAGGCATGACAGCAAGCACCAGGCATGTCGCCATCACAGAAAGCATACAAAGAATGGAAACTGAAGGTGTGACAAGGCTATAAACTCTGCAAGCCTATTCCCTGAGATTTGCTTCTTGCAGCAAAGTCACACCCCCAAAAGGCTCCATACTTCCCCCAAACATCACCGCCAACCTGAAACCACTCACTCAAGTATTTGAGCCTATGGGGAACATTACTAATTTAAATCACCTTAGTAAAAATAGATTCAGAATTTTAATGAGCAAATATGTCAGCATAGGATATCAAATCGATAAAGCATCGATATATCAGTTAATCACAATGTCAAATCAATGAACAAAGAATACCAAAAGAGAGTATCAAAGGTTAGTAAGTTCCAAACAAAGCAATGTAAATACATTTTACCATACTGGATTGTTTTACACAAAACTACTGCCTAAGTTTCATTGCTCTGGACTTAAGAACTGTATCACAACATAATTCCATTGATATATATTCATTATGCATAGTACAAAGTACAAGATAATGCGCTTAATTTATTCCCTGTCCCAAAAGCCAGACATTTCTGTAATGAAATTTTGATTTTTACCTTTAGATCTCAGCCACATAAAGATGCTAACCATTATCTGACTTTGCAAAGTGGTTTATGTCCTGCTAGAACTTTCTCTGAGCATTCATTGACTCGTGATGCACCACTTACATGTTCCTTTCTTTAGCTCTTCCATCACAACTGTTTCCTTTGAACCCCAAGTATTTATATTCTCTGCTCTTTTTGTCTGACTCTCTAGGTATTAGAAAACCAGATCAATGTTTATGGGAATTCGGTACCTTTTTCTGTCACACTTTTTTCCTCCACTGAAAATATATACTGTTAAAAACCTGAGAGGTTAACTTTAGTAGCTGGAAAAAATTAAGAACGATAAATACATTGGAGCAGAAGCTAAAAACGCAAATGCTGAGCAGATAACAGAGATGAACAAACAAGGCTCTGTGTGGGACAATAGGGAACTGTTTGGATTCTGGCTAAGTAGATAGCACATATTCTATCCAGAGTGTTGATTCTTTTCAACTCCAAGCAGTTAGCTTCAGTGTCATTGATTATAAACCACTAGACATATGGCCATTAAAGAAACTTAAAGAAAAATAAGATTATCTGGTCAGTACAAAACATTCCTGACACTCAGAACCAGAAGTTTTGTGTATTTTTCAAGAAATCAATGAACCTTGGGGGCTGAAGAGATACCTTCCCAGTTTAGAGCACTTCCTGCTCTTGCAGGGCACGTAGGTTTGGTTCCTAGGACCCACATGGCAACTCAAAAGCATCTGTAACTCCAATTCCAGGGATGCGTACAACTTCTAGTGCCATGCATGCCTGGGTACACATACATGCATGAAAGCAGGCAAACACTGATACACACAAAATAAAATAAAGAAATCTTCTAAAAATACCAAATGATCATCCCTTGAAACATACACACAAGTAGAATCTGGCCAAATGAGAAGGCTATTTTTATGCATTTAGGAATATATATTTATGTGCATATGAATATATGCTTGAAACAATAACCAATAAATAAAAACCCATGATTTTGAAAGAAAACAAAAGAGAGCTATTGCTTGAAGAAAGGAGATGCAAGGCAGGAATGGTGTAATTATATAGTAATCTCAAAAAATAAAGACAAAATACAAAAAATTAGAATTTAAAAATAAATAATTTTAAAGACCAATGAATTAGATTACAAGTATGGACAGAATGTAGATCTATCTTGAAAGTGTTTTGAGCTACTTAATATTCCCTGACAACCAGTAATGACTTTATGAGCTAGTAAGATGATTATTAAACCACTATTTAAACTTGACACCTCATATATAAACACAGCAGCAATGATGAAGCGTTCTAATTAAATGAAACACTTAAACATGTACGAGATCTTAGTGCTCAGCAAATTAACTCCCAACCAATGAAAATTTCCTTTTTCCCACCACTACAGAAAGAATACTGCCCTGTTCTAGAGTTCATCTTCCTGATTCTAGAACTATCAGAAACCTGTTCATGGTAACAAAGATACTTTGTAGCTTCTGGTATTCTCACCATCCTGCTTAGCCATAGATGTGCAGCTCACTTCATCTGAAAAACAGCTTTTCTTGATAAAATATTAAATGTTTTTGATTCACTTAGCTTGAAAGACATAGACGAGGACTGTGAACATCTGTCTGTCTATGTAATATAAGATGAACTTCTATTTTGTCTGCTTACTTCAAAATACAGATGACTGCCTGTAGGTGAAATAGGAAAAATGTACTGTGTGTTCTGGAATCCTGTGAATAGGGGAGGAAAAGGAAAATCATGACAATAGCGCAAAGAGTAAGAGTGGTTAACAGGGAAGGCATTGTTATTAGGTCTGTATAGTATACTTAATGAAGCAAAATTTCGTTACAGTGTAGACTTCCCAAATCATGTCGTGTGCTCTGGAAATCAAGAATGCTTTGGAAAGTACCAACGTAGGTCAACAGAGAAGATAAAACTAGATTACACAATACACACGGTACTTCAGTTTGCTTTCCTGTGTTGAGCGGAACAATGTAACCAAAAGCAATGCAGGATGGGAAAAGATTATTTCAGCTTACACTTTCAGGTCAGAGTCTGTCAGTGAGTAAAATCACAGCATAAACGCAAGCAGATCCTGAAGACTGAATGGAGGGATGCTACTTACTGCTTAACTCGCTCCATGGCTCAAACTCAGATTTCTTAATACAGTCTAGCCCTACCTGCCTAGGAAGGGTGACACTCACTGTGGCAAGGCACTCTATACCAGTCATTAATCAAGACAGCCACAGCTTAATCTGATCTGGGAAATTTCTTCACTGACGTTCCTCAAATGGCCACAGACAATGTCCAGAACTAAGGCCAACTTGCTTACTCTACATCAACTTGACATGGAGACATATGACTGTTAACCCACAACTTTTCTTTTCATGTTTGTCTCCTGAAATATACGCTAATATAATAACATAAAATACAATTAAGACTTTTAAATTTTTTATTTTATTTTCGAGATTTTAATATAATCACATCATTTCCCCCTTCCTTTTGCTTCCTCCTAAAACCCTATAGACTACCACTTGCTCTTTTTCAAATAATATAGCTTGTTTCCAGCAACAAATGGTGCTGGAAAAACTGAATGCCTACACGCAGAAGAATGAAATTAGGCCCATATCTATCACCTTGCACCAAACTAACTCCAAAAGGATTAAAGACCTGTGACACCCCAAACACTGAAACTGCTAGAAGAAAACATAAGCTGCATCCTACAGGATATAGGTGTGGAAAACATATTTATGAATAGACTCCATTTGCCAAGAATTCCAGTCAACAACTACCAAGTAAGATGTCATAAACCTGAAAAGCTTTTGCACAGCTAAAGAAAAAAATCAAAGGTGAAGAGGAAGCCCATAGAACAGGATAGAATCTTCACCAGCTACACATCTGGATTAATATCCAGAATATATAAATAATTGAAGTATCAAAGAGTCAAAAAGTGACCCATTTAAAAATGGCCCAGGGACCTGAACACGGAGTTCTCAAAAGAAGAAAATGATTAGTTAAGAAATATCTCAGAAAATACTCATCACCCCTAGCAATGAAGGAATTAGTGGGAAATTAAAGGTACAACTGTCTTTTTAAAGCTATAACCTTTAAAAGTTCAGTGTCTCTTTATTTTTTCTTTTTTATTATTATTATTATTTTATTTTATTAGTTTAAAAATACCAATCCAAATTCCCACTTCCTACCCTCCTTCCACTCCCTCCACACACCCTCCCCCCAACTCCCTTCAATCTTAAGAGAGGGCAAGGCACCCTGCCTTGTGGAAAGTCCAAGGCCCTCCCTACTAAATCCAGGTTGAGCAAGGTATACATCCGAAGAGAATAGGATCCCAAAAAAAGTACATGCACTAGAGACAAATACCAGTGCCACTGTCATTGGACCCTAGTCTACCCCAACTGTCAACCACACTTAAAGGGACTAATTTTATCCCATGCTCGTTCATTCCCAGTCCAGTTGGAGTTGGTGAGCTCCTATTAGCTCAGGCACATTGTCTCAGTGAGTGAACCCCTCATAGTCTTGACTTCCTTGCTCATGCTTTCCCTCCTTCTGCTCTTCAACAGGACCTTGGAAGCTCAGTGCAGTGCTCCAGTGTGGGTCTTTGTCTATGTTTCTATCTGTTGTTGGATGAATGTTCTATGGTGATATTTAAGATAATCATCAGTCTGACTACAGGGCAAGGTCAGTTCAGGCACCTTCTCCTCTATTGCTTAGGGTCTTAACTGGGGTCATCCTTGTGGATTTCTGGGAATTTTTCTAGGGCCAGGTTTCTTGCTAACCCCAAAATGGCTCCCTCAACCAAGATATCTTTTTCCTTGCTCTCATATCTGTCCTTCCTCCATCTCAACTATCCCATTCCCTCAAGCTCTCCCCAAACCTCTCCTTCTTCCTTCCTCTTCCCCTTTTCCCCTTCCTTCTATCCCTGCCCCCATGCTCCCAAATTTTGTCAGGTGATCTTGTCTGCTTTCACTTTCCAGCTGGATCTATATAGGTTTTTTTTGGGGGGGGGGGTTATCTTATTAGCTTATCTATGGTCATGAATTATAGGCTCAATGCCCTTTGTTTATGGCTAGTATGCACTAATGAGTGAGTACATACCATATTCATTTTGGGGGGTCTAGGTTATCTCACTCAGGATAGTGTTCTCTATTTCCATCCATTTGCATGCAAAATTGAAAATGTCATATTTTTACCGCTGAGTAGTACTCTAATGTGTAGATGTGCCACACTTTCTTTATCCATTCTTCCATTAAGGGGCATCTAGGTTGTTTCCAGGTTCCAGCTATTACAAATAATGCTGTTATGAACAGAGTTGAACAATACTCTTGTAGTATGATTGAGCATCTTTTGTTCAACTCTTTCCCCAAGCTTCTTCTTCTAACCCACTGCCCACCCCACCCCCACCCCTGCTTGTCTTTCTTCTCCTTACAAGACCCTTCACACACTTTTACATTTAAGTCACCTGTGTATTTGTACACAGGAAAATTTTAAATCTAGGCTCCCCATCTGAGAGAAAACATACAGGGTTTGTTTTTTTGAGTCTGGGTTACTTTATAGAAAATAATCACTTTCTAGCTTCTGCAAATGTTATAATTTCATTTTCTTTATATCAAAACCAAATTCCCTTGTCCATCCACCAGAAGATGGACATATAATCTGGTTTCACTCCCTAGGTATAGTGCACAGAGCACACAAACACAGATAGGCAAGTGTCCACTAGGTAAGCCCCTAGCAGTGGTATTAGCAGCTGAGGCACACGGTGGGTCTACTTTTAGTTGTTGAGACACCTCCAGACTGCTTCCCACAGTGGCTCCCCAAGTTTGCCTTTCTAACCACAGCTTCTCTTTCCCCACCTCTTCACCAGCATTTGTTACCATTTGTTCTCTCGTTAAGCTACTCTGACTCAGTGAGATGGAATCTCAAAGAAGTGTTATTTTGGGTATCTCTGGTGTCTAAGAATGTTGAACAATTTTGAGAGGTTTATTATCCATTACACTTCTTTATTTGAGAATTCAGTGGCCAATTTGATTACTGCAAGATTTGGTGCTTGGTGGGTTTCTCTTTTAGTTTTTATACATTCTTGATTTTAGCCCCTGTCTGATGCAGTATATTTGTATTGTTGACATTAGGTTCAGAATTTTATGAACTATATATAAAATAATGGCCTATGATATGGTAAATAAATCAATAAAATATTGGGTCATTTCTTATGATTATAAAAACATGAAACTACAGAGACTATAATTCTTAAATAAAGTAATAATGCCTTATTGATACAAAATACATGAATTAATCTGTGAAAACCAAGCTTATCAAAATTAATAATTTCATTTGCTAATAATACTAACCATGAGTCTAGAATGTGTGATTTTTAAAGATTTATTTATTTATTGTTCCATGAGTATGTGTGTGTGCCTGAGTGTGTGCATAGCATGCTGCATGTGGAGAACATGTACCTACAGGTCAGAAGAGGATGTTGAAGCCCCTAGAATCTGAGCTACAGGCTGTTGTGAGATGTCTGATATAAATGCTGGTTGCCAAACCTGGGTGCTAGGAACCAAACTCGGGTCCTCTGGAAGAGCAGCAAGTGTTCTTAACTTCTGAGAAGGCACTCTAGCCAAATATGTATGATTGTTTCTTTGTTTTTCAAAACATGGTATCTCTATAGCTTTGGTGTTCTGGAACTCGTTCTGTAGACCATGCTGGCCTTGAACTCACAGAGATCTGCCTGCCTCTGTTTCCGGAGTACCGGGATTAAAGGCATGTGCCACCTCCTCGCTTGTGATTTTTTTTTTATTTTTTTTAGTAAACAATAATATTGAACAACCTATCAAGGAACAATTTTTGTTAACCATGTAGATGATTAAGAAACATAGCTTTTTCCATGGCCAGATCAACCCAAGGAACACATTTCTCTGAATTTATTCTACGGATTCTAGGAGGTGCAAATGCAATTAGTGTCGAGAGCTGTAGACACTCTTCAGACAGCAAGAATCTTCAGCAGGAAGAGAGGTTAAGAAGTTAAATCCCAGCAACAATGATGCATCAGTGAAAGGCGTGTTCCCTTTCATGCCTACAGTTTAAACTAGAAAACCTGTCATTTGAAAGAATAGATGTTCTTTGAGTCATGGGTGGCAGCGTAAGTCACCAGCTTATCCCGACTTTTTAGCCTGAAGCTGAAGCCTTGATTCTCATCCTAACGATCCCCGGCAGCATTCTGGCATGCTGCAGTCATACATGCCATGGGGATTAGGGGCAGGCAATTACTAACTTTCCTGTGTGCAGGTTCCTGATTTGGGAGACAACTGACTCGTAATTTGAACTTTTTCTGTTGCGGCCGTGAGTCTGAGTGAAGGTAAAATTCAGTCATGAAACACTCAAAGGAAGATAGCTTTAGAACTAGGGGTTCGGAGGGTGTGAAGATGAATAGACCTGCTTTGCTTTTCTGTAACAATGTGGCAATTAAAAGCAATGGGGACCCAGGTGATTGAAAGCTTGTTCCCGGAGAATGACCTTGAAGGGAAGAAGTTTGAACTAGATTCAAAGCTACTTCAAACTCTACCTAAAGTGAAAGGGACATAACAATACATTGTGTGAGCAAATTAGAGTGTTATAGATTAAGGGCAGGAAGTTGGCAAGATGTGAAATTACCGACCAAAGTCAGCCTACATCCTGGGATTTACATTCTTCTTCATGACAAATGCTTACCTTAGACAAAAAGTTTATGAGGTTGGGTTACAATTCCTTCTGCTCAGGCCAACTGCCAAATAGATAGTTCCTGTCTCCTCCTCCCAGTTCTCTGCATCTGTCCATGCCTGTCTGCCCATCTTCTAGCCTCTTCTAGCCTGTTTTGCTTTATTCTAACCTCAACAGTTCACCCAAAAGTTTCTTGGAAACACCAGGGTATACTCTCAGGAACCTCTGCTATCTCCAACCATCCAAACATCCCTTGAGTCCCTCTGTCCTCATGGCACCTGTGATGTTTGTTTCTGAAGAAAATCTGATTTTCTCTGTAACTAGGCAGCTTCTTGTTTCGTCCTGACTCTCAAACCTTCCACTCCGAGGCTTCACAGAAAAAAAGGAATAAATTTTGGTGAAGGCCTATGTAGAGTGTTAGAAACAAGTAGACAATGGTATGACTAATCAATCATTATAGATGTAATTAGAGGTCAATAATGCAACCAAGTGTGAATGTAATTATGATAAATTTTTGCTTCTTTAAGGAAATGACTTTTAAACAATCTTCTAAAAGAAGGACGCACCTGAAGAAGCATTCCAGCAAGGGAGACAACTAACTAGTTCTTTGGTAGAAATATGAATCAGATTGAAGGAACACACGGAAGGCCACCGTGTCTGGAGATAGGAACAGCAGAGAGAGTGCTTCCAATGTAGCTGTACACATGAACAGGACGAAATCATGTAGCTGCACAGACCAGACAAAGGAATTCTAAGGGCAAAAGGTGTTAGCATAGCTCATTTGGGTTATTTCCACACCTTGAATAGTGCTTGTATAAATTCTTTGATATGTTTTTCTTCTTTTTACCAGCTAATCTGCATTTCTAATGCTGATTACATTAAAAATATTTATTGGCCATTTGCATGTCATTTGTCACAACTTGCCTCTTCAAGTATCTTGCCTGTTTTCGACAACTATTGCATTTTCTTAATGAGCTGCAAGAATTTCTTTACAACTTCATATGGACTTCATGTTGAAACACTGTGTTGAATATACTGTTAAATTTTTTACATTGAGACTAAGTCCTGTAGAGAGTTAAGTGGGAATAAAAGAATCTGATTGCTTTTAGACATTTATTTCATTTAATTATGTGTGTGCTGAAGTGTGAGTACACGCGCCTGCAGAAGCTAGACCAGGGTGTCAGATTCAATGAAGCAAAGGTTACATGAGTTTGTGAGGCGCTGTAAAAGCAACAAGCATCCTCAAGCACTGCTCCGTCTCCCCAGCCCCAATAGTAATACTTTGGGAAACACCTTGTCAAGGTTCCACGTAATACAACTTATAACATTTCAGTACAAAATGCTAGGAAGTATCGAGGACCTTTGCACTATTGGCATTGAAAATAATATCCTGGGGCTAGAGAGATGTCTTGCTGATTAAGAGCACTGACTTCTCTTCCAAAAGACCTAGGTTCAATTTCCAGCACCCATGTGGCAGATCACAGCCATCTGAAATGCCAGTTCCAGGGAATGTTTTACCCTCTCCAGGCTTCTAAGGCCACCAGACATACACACAGAGCATATACACATAAAGTAAAAATAAATAATCTTTAAAAAATCTTAATGTACCAAATTTTCTAAAACCTACAAACTCATGTTAATTGACACTTCTTATGTCCCCAGAACTGCCACCCCACATCAAGGAGGTGCAGAAGCCCCCTTGACAAAGTTTTATTATGTTTCTGTTTCCTGTACACCTCCAATTGATTCAGCAAAGACAGAGGTTCTCAAAAGCACAGAGAGATAAACAATGCACAAGAAACAGCTTCTGGCCTCTTGAGGCCACTGTCTCCTAAGGAAGGCAGTCTCTTATCTAAATAGAATATAGTTTAGATGGATCATTGCTGAGTGCAAAGATGTTTCTGTACAATTAGAATAAATCTACCCTTTTGTCAAAACACTTTACTCACATCTGTCAGGATATTGTTTTAATATATGAATTTTTTTAGAACAAAACACCTTTGTGCCATCTGCCTGAGGTTTACTTAAATAAACATTGAAGGTGGATGGTGTGCCTTGCACTACAAACACACACACAGCATGTCAAATCATCCAAGGAAGGGTGGACTGATTGAATGGGAGAAGCTCAGCAAGCTAGGTCAAGAAATGCTACAGACTGGGAGACTGGCAGATCTCTCTACAGTTTGATCTGCAACTGTGGATTGTTTTCAAATCATCCTTGATATCACGTGTTCAGAGCACTTCTTCCAATTAGGTAGAAGAAGAAGAGGACAAAGAGAAGGAGGGGAAGGAAGAGGAGGGGAAAGAGAAAGAGGAAGAGGGGGAGGAAAAGGAAGAAGAAGGAGGAGGAGGAGGAGGAGGAAGAGGAGGAGGAGGAGGAGGATTATTCCTATCTTCTCGTTTATTCTTCTTCCTTCTTCTCTTCTCCTCGCCTACTCCGCCTCCTCTCCTCCTCCCTCGCTAAGAAGAATAAAAGAGAAGAAGACAAATAAAAGAAGAAGAAAATTGCCTTCTACACAGAGGAAATCTGGTCCAAAACAAACCAGTAGTATGTGCAATAGTACACAGACAAAGCCGTCATACAGATATTTGGACATTCCATAACCTGTCTTTCCACTAGGCTATGCTGTTTTCTAACTTTCCTGTGCCTTTGTAGTAATGTAGAGAGGCCAGTGTTCTAAATAGATGTTTCACAAACCTGAAAACTATGGTCTTTCATAGTGTGAAGTGTAGAGCACTGCCCAGTTTCCAACCCATTCAAGCTGGTACCCTTGCTAGTCCTTGGCATTACTGAGTTGACTGTGAATGGGCATGGGACCACAGCCTGAGCCCCCCTCACCCTTTTCCCAGCGTTTGGGAAATAAGAGCACACAGCCTTCCCAAAGGCTTTGAGGTGAAGCTTAAGCCTCAGTTGTTCAGGAATTAAATGCCGATTTTTCTCAATGGTAGGAGCAATATTTCAGGAGAAAAGAATATAAAGTGGAAGTATGAATCTATCTGAAGCAGACCCCGTATCTTCAACATATCACAGGACTGCCAAGATTTACGAATGTTCATGATGAAGCAAAAGCCCAGACTCATTTATGAAGTCAGCCATCAAGACACACAGAGGTCTTTAAAGGCAGACTCTTTTGTTTCTTGTTTCATTTTCAGGTTTATTTCTCTTTGCCTATATTTCTGGATAGTCACAACTCAAAGACAATTGCATACCTTATAGCTCATCCATAAGCAGCTTTTTTCTACGCCTGTTTAAAAATTCAGAGATGGTAACGTTTCTGAATTTCAGTTGACTTTGCATGCTGCTGTTTTAAGTATCTTGACCCCAGCTGTTTCTCTGCTGTAACTTTTCTGAAAGGAAAACCTATAATTTGTTTTTTATTTGTTCTTTTCTTCTCGTTATGATTTCTACTCTTAAAACAAAGAACTCAAATTTGATTGACCCCCTTCTTTTTTCCTCCTTTCCTTCCTCCTCTCCGTCCTTCTTTCCCACTCATATACAAAAATGAAATATCTTTGCCTGAATATCTCAATAGAAGGAGAAAGGTTTTCCTCAAGATTTCAGCACAGAAGTTGAAACACAGAAACAGAATGTGCCTTATGGTTATTGTCTCTAATCTATAAGTTAATATGGCCGGGTCATTTCTACTTCTCACTTTCTGATATAGAACTTATTTCTTGTGTTCTCATTTTTTTTACTGAAAATTTATCAGATATTATAAAATTATGTTTTTCACATAAATATTTTTTAAAAAACTTTTATTATTTTCATTTGATAGTATTAATGTTACAGCCAGTTTCTTATGAAACGGCTCATGAAGACATTTTGTTGTTTAAACATGAAAAGCGGTTTTGTATACTTGTTATATTCAAGAACTCTCCCTGGGATCCAGATTATTCTAATAGTTTCACATTATTCAATAAGGCAAGATTCTTATCTGGGGTGACAGTAGAAACGGAGTTGATGATGTCTTACCTTTGTGTGTTTGTTGTATTATATTGTTAATAGAGACAGCACTCTGTCAATTCAGCTGTAAGAAATGAGAAAGAACCCTGTGCCTCAAAATGAAGACAAGGTTAATATCTGTTCATTGGCTGCATCTCAACGAAAGCAGACAGTTGACGTTGTCAGAGATTGCTAGCTTCTTTTACAAATCCGACTCTTCGAAGGTGTGTGTGCAATTTTGAAAGCACTTAAACCATATTGCGCAAGACAACTATCATTGCTGCACTAGGTTATAAAGTGAAACAATTTCATAACTTGTTAGATAATTACTAAGCCTGAAGTTGTATCTTATTTAGACACTAAATCAAGAGTATTAACTTGTCATGATTAGATTATCCAAATGCAAGATGTGTACAACAGCAGTGATTTCTTTCTGAAGATAAACATACACGCAAGAAAAAAATCAGGAACTTAAATCTTCAAGAAGTTTGGCTAAGGTTTGATTAAACATAAAATGTCAAGGAGACAACATAAGAAGGCACTTCAGACTTCTTCATGGTGACAGTAGTTGGATTACGGTTGAATATGAATTTGACAGCTTAAATATAGTGAATATATTGACACAAAATATTACCCTAATATCACTGCATCATATTTGTTTTCCTTAACTATTTAACTTAAACATATATTAATAATATATACACAAAACATTATTTTAGGTATAATTTTATTCAATATTAAATTGCCATTACACTGATTTTTAATATGCAAATGATTTAATAATAATTTGTAAAAATGCATTTGCAAAAAAAATCATAAATGTAACACTTAATGTTTGTACTAAAATGAAACTCTGAGAAATTGGTCTCCAATACGCAGACACATTAAAAAAATTCTAGAACTTATGGTCTATGTAAATAGCATGGAGAATTAAAGAAATGACCTGAGTAAAATAAAATAGGAAAAAATAATTCAAAGCCACAGCAACTCCAAAACTTGTAGTGAGAGAATCAGTAAAGTGGATTTAAGGACACCAAGAAATAGCACACGTATTTTACTTCCCACGTGGTATGGTCAGACAATACATTGCGTGAATTAATTTACATGTTCAAACATGTATTTGTATTATTTTATGTGTATGCTTTGCCTGCGTAAATATGTGTGTACCTCATGCATATCTGGTGCCCATAGAATTCAGAAGAGAGCATCAGATCCCTGAGCAGGACTTGCAGATAGTTGTGAGTGGCCCACTGAATGCTGGGAACAAAACGTGAGTCCTCCGCAAGAGCAATGGTGCTACTAACTTCTGAGCCATAGCTCTAGCCTCAAATTAGTTCACACTGAAAAGCACAAGATGAATCCCAGTGTATGTGATACGCATCAGTTTCCTTCGATGAAAGCTGAGTACTATGAATGTCAAATGATGCTGTATTATATTTCAACAACTTATTATGCATAGTTATCACATTTACAGGATAATATGAACATATTAAAATTACGGCCAAATAGCTACTGCAAAACCCCAAATCTCCTAACTTTAAAAATATAAAATATTACTTGGGAAAAGTGTAGCATATATAAATTACTAACTGGATTATATTTCATCCTACAAAACGGAAAGGAATTATTCTATAATAACAGAGGTATGTCTCAGCCTTCCAACTCCATTACAAATTCACAATATCACTGGAATTATGGAGAGCACCTATATATGAGTAGCTATCCTACTACAGAAAGCAATATCTAAATATGTAAATAATCTATAATGCTTACATTGAAAAAGAAAAATTAGTTTATCCTCACATGCTTTAAACAGTCTAATGTAATTTTATTATGATTAATTTCTGTGAGAAATATAAACTCACAACCATTTTCAAATTTTGTTGAGTTTTTAAACAGCATCATAACAATTAAGAGATTTGACCTTTCTCTTTAAAATGAGTATCTCTTATCTCATTTTCTTCCTCCTCAGTTGTGTCCTGAGTCACATGCTTTTTCTGTCCTTTACCCCGAGTAATAAATAAAAGAACATTGTGTTACTGTCAATCATTGGGTCAGCAAAAGTGGGACCCCAGTGATCCTTGGCCTAGAGATGCATTTGCTCAGCATCTCCATGAGCCAATGAGAACATTAAAGTCTGGCTTCCTGAATGTCCCAAGAGTGAATGTCAACACCATGTCATTTCTTCACCTGCCAAACTTTTGGCAGAACCACTAGTCCGTGATCCAGAAGCCAGTGACCAACACATTAATGATTAGAGCTGTTGTTCTTTTGCTGCATATCTCTTGTTAGGAACAACTCCAATGGTGGCATTTAATCATATTTTTATTTACTTTATACCTTGGGTTCCTGGAACAAGTCTCATCCCAGTTTCATGATATTTTGAATATAATTTATTACTGACACTATTATCAATATAAATTGTTGCTACAGCAAGTCTATCAGGTGGAGTTAATAAAGCTAATTGCATTAACTATTGCTATTCTAGATGGCTGCATCCTTGAATAGTTAATCAAGGTACACCCGTTTCATTTTTCTTAAAAACAATCAAAGAAACTCTGTCTCGAAAAACCAAAAAAAAATCTTCTCCAAACATCAGCCAGAAAATACAGCAAGGTAAGTTTACTACCCGCTGAGGTAGTAAATTTTATTTACCGTGACGACCCAGATCATGTATATTAGTTTTTGCCATAAATATAATAACTTTTAAAAATTTAATGATACTTTGCCACCAGTTCATCAGAGAAGGTGGAATCATTTTAGGAAATGTCTCGTGAGAATGATAAGAACCTCTCGTGTAGAACATCACCCAAATGCTAAATGGAAAACCTTCACTCCTAAGTTTAGTATGTTATATTTTGTAAAACCAATTCTGAGTGTATTGGAGAAACAAATTCAATTTATAGCCCGCAAATTAAATAATAAGAAAGTTAAGAGTCGAATATTTTGAAAACAATTAGCAGGTTTCTATTATTTAAACTAGTCACACTAAAAAATAAATTTCATTGCAGAGAACATGAGCAATCAAGCGTTTATATTTTGTTCTCATAGGTGAGAGACATTGTCAGCTTTGATTACGAGACGATTATCTGAAAGAGTTGGGGGGAAGTCATGACAATGACTGGTGCATCCTAATTGAATTGTCCACTTCATTTTGCCCATTCTGTAGTGTAAGCAATAGGGTAAATCCTGTTTCTGGCTCTACAGGATAAAAGTCTATTTGAAGTTGTGGTCTATAGCTGGCTTTTCACAGTAAATTGACCTTGTTCCTCACAGCCAATGTCATACCGCTCTGCTTTATCTGGTCTGAGAGAGAAAATCACAAATTGTTTCTGCATGATTAGTCCTGCCACTTCAAACGTGTTCCTTCCGAGTTGGCTTCCACACTTACTGCTAAAGATATGTGCCACTGGGAAATGCTGATCCGAAGCTCAACTTCTCCATTTAAATAACCCTTTAATTGCTGGCTGGTCCAGATGGATGCAGCAACAGTTGAAGGAATCTGCCTTTTAATCAGTATTAACTTCAAAACAGTTTCCACACAATATGAAAGCGACTTCTCAAAAAACTTTATATGTTCTTATACAACATATCCAAATCCAAGCTCCTTCAAAATGTCAAAGGAAATTTTAAAAATAATCCAAAGTTGCATTGGAAAGGTATTTGAATCAAAATTATCATATATTTATAGACATATGCTCTTTTTATTTCTTTCAAAGTATCTGGAATACTCTAAAAAATTATTATAACACATTGAAAATTTATTTTTCTTTATGGATAAAAGATTGTGCCTCTACTTGTTTTTAGAAACCATTAAATAGTGGTTGTAAATCTTTTAAGTTAAAATTTAACTTTATTTAGTCAATAAAAATGCATTCCACCTGAGTAATGGTGGCATATGCTTTTGATCCCAGAACCTGGGAGGCAGAGACAAGTAGATCTCTGGGTTTGAGGCCAGCCTGGTCTACACAGTGAGTTCCAAGACAGACAGGGCTACAAAGAAAAATCTATTTCACAAAAACTAAACCAAACCAAAAGAAACAAAAAACAGCAGGAAAAAACAAACTCATGGCTGTTATAAAAAATGTAAGAGATAATAATTTTGTCCACTTTTCAAACTAAAAGCCTTAAAAACTTAATAACTGATCACTTATACATTCAATTAGGATATGAGGCACAATTCTCTAATACGATTTCATTTAGTTTATTAAATGTTGAAGATTTAAACTGCCTAGAAATCAGACCTGTGTATAGAATTAAAAGTTCTTGGTAGTATGTCTTCAGTTAACTAATTAAAAGTCTTAAAATAACATTTATTTCAATTATTATAGGCTGGTGCTTGACAACAACTACAAGGATTATATAAATAATTGAAGTTAATTCCCCAAATTTAAAGTGAGTTGCTGCACTGTATCTGTGATTGGTATCCTCATTTTTGCTGTGAATCTATAAAGAAAAATGTGTCTTTAAACAAAGTTGATTTTTATTTTGTTTTGTTTTAAGAAAGGGGAATAAGTGCAGTCTGCAAAGCTCCCTATGTTGTGTTGTTTTAAATCCACAGTATCATATCCTAAAGGAAATGGCCCACAGGAGACAGATCCACCTAGAGATGAGAAGACAGATACAAACCTGTTGCCTGACAAATAATTCTGCATATCAAGAGATTTTGTGACACTCAAATGCTGCATGTTGTCAATTTTTGCTAATCCCCTTACACACAGCGAGAGTGCCAAGAAACATTTCTATCCTTAAGAACTGGGTTGTACAAGGTTCTAGGCATTTTTCTAGGCTAATGAATGTACGTATTTCTAAGTAGTAAAAAAAGAAGTGATTTTTCTTTTATTTATAACCAAATATGGGACTAGGAGAGTAGCAACTATTTTGTGATGTGTGAGAAGTGGCTTGAATCATTGATAGGCCACTTGCCATCTTGAGATTCTGTAAGAGAAACATGTCATGTCTGTGATGATCATTGAACTCACTAAATAAAATTAAAAATTTGTAAAGGTGTTTAAAATAAAAGTTGACTTTGTATTAAATTTGGTTCATTGTCAGAAAATGCAGAATGGTACATGCATGCTACAGGTTTTTTTTTAAAGAAACTTTCTTAAAGGAAGCAATAGAAAGGCTCCGTTTCATAAGACCTTACACTAATAAATTAATAATATTGGTATCAATGAGCTGGCATTCAGAGAGACAATGACAGCAAAATGCATAGTCCCTTCATTTTCAATAAAAGATTTCAATTTTATTTTATTTTGCTTAATAAAATCCTTAAGGATATATTGAAGCATGTATTTACTTCATGCTTTGATTTTTAGAAAACTGTTATCAATCATGGTAAAATAACCAAGACTGCAAATTGCACTCTGTTCCTGGCCAAATTTCTCGACTGTAAAAGCCATGCTTCCATTTGCAGCCTGGGTCTGTTTTTCTTAAGGCCACAAAAGAAGGTATGTAAAGGTCAGAGGAAGGATTAGATCTCTACATGCTTGGACATCCCCCAATTTAAGAAGAAAATTACCACAGAATCCTCGGCTCTGGCCACCAAAGAAGCATCATGCCCCCAACAAAGAACTATCTGAGCTCTGGAGTGGCGAGGATCATCTGGGTGGGCTCTGAGCAGCTGAGCAGCACTGGCCCAACTAATCACCTAGCACATTTGTGCTGTGCTCAGTTACCCTGTTCATCTCTGCCTACTCTCTATTTGCCTCTGAACGTAATGACAATGCCCTTCCTTAACTCTTCAAAGAAAGAAAGAAAAATGAACGAAACAAAATAAAGCCAAGCGAAATTCTTTACCTTTGCTCTGCCTCAATTTTTTTGGTCATTCTTCTACTTTTCGCCAAATTCCTGGAAGTGCCTCTTTATGAGATGTAAGGCCCACACCTATCATTCTAACTGCTGTAATTTTGTGATTAAATCAGATAGTGTGGTCGGTTGTCAATGCTTTCCGTCCACCTCATTTCAGATTGAACTGTGCTTCTGTGCGGCTGGTCACCTCTTCACCAAAGACCTTTGTCATCATGGTCCTGAATAACTGGAAATATGACACCATGGCTACTCTCAAGATTAATCTAACTGACCAGATCATTGTTTTTATTGATTTTTTTTTTGAAATTTCGCATCATGCGCCCTAATCCCATTTATTTCCCAGTCGCTCCATAACTGCCCTTCACTTTTATAGCATTCCTATCCAAAGGAAAACTTAAAACAATAGTAATAAAAGTTAAATAAAAACTAAAATGCAAATAAGAATATTAATTAAAACAAACAAAAATTAAACAAGCAAAAAGAAGAAAGAAAGAAACACTTCGCTACTCCATCTTTCCCACTTCTCCATTGCTTCTTCATTTGTCCTTAAGGCACTGGGAGCTGTTGTGTATGTCACATAGCATACTCTTAACAGATTAACTTGCAAGTGTTCTTCGTGTATTGTGCATTAGGTCAAGTCCAAGGCCTCTGGCTTCTGGTACATCACCAATGCTGGAACCTCACTGAATCTCATATATCTTGATGTTGCCCCAGTTACGCAGATCCTGTGACTAACCAGACCGTTTTTTTTTTAAATCAATTTTGAGTTTCATGACAAAACAGTGTTCCAATTAAATCTTCAATCATTGTTGGTTTGATTTAGTTTTTGCTTTTCTGTACCCCAAATCTGTCTGTACAAATCTGCCCTTCTCTCTTATAGCAGAACTTTTTTCCCAATTGGATATTGGACTTTCACCTCAGATACATTATATCTAAAATTCCATTTCCCAGCATCCAGGGGACTAACAGTACCATCCCCATTCCACTATTCAACAAGCTGTCTCAAATGTCTTTGTTACGTCCAGTGAGCATTTCTATACACAACTGAAATCTCTCTAACTGCAAGCTTTAGCAACATTGCCAACAAAGTATGATATACTGCTTCCTTTCCTCAATATTGTCAACATGATGTCTCTCCCCATTATCATGGCCTTGCATATTACCTATCATTCCCATTTTATTGATTAAAAACCCTTAAAATTCTTTATCTTTGTGCATCCAGTTATAAGCATCATTAAGTCTTCATCATTCTAGATGAATTCAATTACAAGTGGAATGAGCACTGCTTGCATGTAAAGTAACTCACTACCTAATGGATGGTATAAAAAACCCAAACAGTGTGGTAGCATTCCCCAAAGCTGGAGACTGAGTAGATCAGGTTCTCAGAGAAGACATGCAAGCCTAGAAGGACACAAGGGTGTCACAGAAAAGCAAGGGAACGTGCTCTTCAATGATGAAAATAATGCATGTAACAACTGGTCCTGAAATGAACCTAGGCTAGCAGGAGTGTGGTGGTGCAAACCTTTGATCCCAGGACTCGGAAGGCAGAGGCAAGGAGATCTCAGAAAGTTGTAGGTCATAGTGGTCTACAAAGCAAGTTTCAGGATATCTAGGTCTGTTAAACAGAGAAATCCAAAAGAAGAAGAGAAGAAGAGAAGAGAAGAGAAGAGAAGAGAAGAGAGAGAGAGAGAGAGAGAGAGAGAGAGAGAGAGAGAGAGAGAGAGAGAGAGAGAGAGAGAAAGGTTAAGGGAGGGAGGGAGGGAAGGAGGGAGGGAAGGAGGCTACTGACATGAGTCACACATGAAAAGGTTAGGTAACATACGGATAGGGTAAGATTTCTACAAATAGTAACACTGTTAGAAAAGAACAGGTAAAAAAGTAATTCTTGAAGAAACTGATGTCCAAGGTATAGAAAGGGAAGAAAATTATTGGATGTGGCTGAAAAAAAGAACTATAAAAAGCCTTTGAAGCTGATAAATTTGCCATATTCTCTTTGTGCCTTTATAATCCACTCCAGGTTCACTACAGTGTATCAAAACATTCTATTGTTAAGAGTCAAAGCCCTTGGTAACCTCCCTAGGGAGAATATCACTTTCTTGAGGGAAAGAAGTATGTTTGACTCATTAGTCTCTCCCTATTGCCTGCTATTTTCTGGTGTCACAAAACATGCTCAAAATGTTTGTAGATTTCGAAAATAAATAACAGCAGTAACAAAGAACTCTGGAAAGAAAAACAATAGAAAAGGATCATCTGGAAGAAAAGACGAAAGTACATCGAAAGCACTCGATGCAGAAACCCAGCTTGAAGGCCGTGTATTCAGGAAGCAAGGGAAGATTCAATAGAGCGGTCAGAATGAGGCCAGATCACAAGATGTAACATCAAACACAGCTTATGAGGGGTAAACAGTATATGCAGACCGATTGGGATGACTTTAAGAGTAAAGTTGGAAAAGGAATAAAGGTGGCAGCCAGTGGAAAGCTGATTGGCATTCTGCGGGTTGTCCTCCAGGCAAGCGTCCACTCTAAACTGGGTCAAGTACTTAGCAAAAGGCAGCGTCCATCAAAGCGCAGGCTGAGCTGGTGAGATAAAAGGGAAGGTAAGGCTGCCAGTGACAAACAGAGAATGTGATGAGAGTTGGGAAAGATCTGGAGACGTTTAAGAAGCATTTGGTGAGAAGGCCTAAGCGGACAAGTGAAGCAGAAGTGGCCACTTCATGACACTGGGCAGAGATCGCAACCCAGGATATGACAGAAAACTTTCTAGGGCTAGATTTAGTATAGATTTTTGTTTTATGTTTTGTATGCTTAGGAAGGGGCAAAAGAAGCTTTAGTGTGTTTTAAAGCAGCAACAAAGATTCAATAAAGAATGAATGAAAGACTGACAGTTCAAGAAAGAGATGGAATATAATAACCAAAGTCCTAGGAGAAGACAATACTTTTGGAGAAGCTTGAATTTGGGGCAGTACCTTTTAATATACACAGACTGACCTGTTACTACGTTGGGATAAGTGGATACACAAACCATGCACAGGGACTCAAGCCTGAGGCAGGAGGCTTGTGTGAACTTAAGGCCAGACTAGGTTACAGAATGAGACATTGTCCCTGTACCCTCCCTCTAAAGCAGGACGGAAGAAGAGGTAAAAAAGAATAAAGACAAATTGAGGGTGTCAGTGTAGTGTCAGGAATGCAAAATCTCACATTTTTTTCCAGATTAAAATCCTTAAGAAAATAAAAGTCAGATGGAGATCAGAAGAAAGAATTTAGAACAACTTGGTTAAATAAGTTAAGTATTTATAGACCTCAATAAAATATATGAATGCATTGTATAGATGCATTGTTATTTAATGTACGATGCATTTTTTTTTGTTTTGTTTTCTTTTTTTTTTTTTTTCGAGACAGGGTTTCCCTGTAGTTTCTAGAGCCTGTCCTGGAACTAGCTCTTGTAGACCAGGCTGGCCTCGAACTCAGAGATCCGCCTGCCTCTGCCTCCCGAGTGCTGGGATTAAAGGCATGCGCCACCACCGCCCAGCCTGCATATTTTATTTTTAAAATGCTATTTAGTATTGACTTAGACTGGAAATCACACATTTGCACTGAAGTTATCCCATATGAATCTACAATTCTTTCAAATTCTATGCAAATCAGCCAAAATGGTTGGTTTGGTTGAGTCAGCTGGGCATTAGCTGGCAATCTAAAATGAGGCAGTGGGGTTAGGAAACATGAAATAATATCAAAAGTGGAGATGAAACAATTGATCACGACTTGCATTGGAGTATTTGTGTGAGAACACTAGGAAAGAAATAATTGGGAAAAACTAACCAATCTATGAGGCCGAAGGCAACACCTAAGAGATGTGGGAGAGAATGAATGCTGGCAAACTATTTGTGTTAAAACAGGATTTTGAAATATGAGATTACAGATGTAGCACAGCTGGTGTCAGCTAAGAACAAAGCAAGACGGTGTGGTGGTGAAAAGGTGTTTGTGGAAGGAGGACCTGAAATACAAGAAGTCAACAGGATCTTCATGTCACTTCCTCTCTCTGGTACAGGACAGGGCCTGGGTGTAAGTATCAACATTTATATGCATTTCTAGGGGTTTGTCTGTGGCTCCTTTTTTCCTGCTTCTTTATTTTGTTCTATTCTGTTTTTTTATTTATTCTTATTACTTTTAGATGCCTGTTTGTTTTGTTCTTTCTCATGAGAGAAAGAAAGAAGGGAGGGAAGGAGAGAGGGAGGGAGAGAGGGAGGGAGGAAGAGTAAAGGAGGGAGGGAGAGAAGAAGAGAGGAAGGGAGGAAGGAAGGAAGGAAGGAAGGAAGGAAGGAAGGAAAGAAAGAAAAGAAAAAAGAAAGTTCTTGCTTCTCTGTCAACGAGGATGTCTCTACTTCCTAAGGTTGTTGTGAAGATTATACTAAAGGGATTATATTATATTATATTTAGGTAGGTTAAGAGAGAATGGGTGTCTTCTATCAGGGAGTAGCACAACACTGCTTGTTCTAGAATTAAAATTTGTTCTAATTCTAGCTCTACCACATACAGTTCACCATCCATGGACAATTTAACCTATGTTCCATTTCACTGCATGAAATAGTGGTTAATATTAGATGCCAATTCCCATATTTGCTGTGAAGACTAAGTAACTATTTGAAATAGCTGCCCTTCTATCATTTTTGACCTGTAACAATGTAGGTCAATGTCCTACATGAACATTTCTAAGAATAGTACACAGTACACAAGTGATAAAAATAAAGTTGTGAACTGGTAACCAAAACTGTTCTTACTTCTTTTATAGGTAGAATTAATCAAAAATGATCAGTGCAACAGATTCATGAGCAATTCAGGGTCAGTAATGCACTAGGGTCAACAATGAGCAGACACATCTCAGGATGGTTAGTGGAAGCAACATACTTTAAAGTAACAATCATCAAAGAAATTGAAAGCATTTTCCAAAACTGTATATCCACTTGTCGAACAGTGAGATTAGACTCATATTCCTCACTCTACACAAAATTCGATCCAGTTTGGGTCATAGACTTTAATTTAAAATGAGGAGTACCAAGACTGCTGAAGGCAAACAGAGGAAACACGTCAGGACATAGAGGCAACAAATGTCCGATGGGATCCAAATACCACAGGAAACAGTGCCAAGAGTTGACAAAGAGAATTACGTGAAAATAAAACACTCTGCATGGCCAAAGAAACAATCAGCATAATAAACAGCTATCCTAAAAAAATAGGTGACAACTTTTTATCAGTTTTATTTCAGACAGCAAATCAATATATAGAGATATAAAGAAGTGAAATAGTTGAACACCAGATATATAAAACTTTCAATTAATAATTATGTAAATGCCGGTGAACAGAGGGTTTCCCAAAAAGAAAATTCAGATAAACTACATTTTTAAAGATGTTCAACATCCCTAATAATCAGAGAAATGGCGACTAAAATTATCATGCTGGAATTGGACAGATGGCTCAGTGGTTAAGAGTTCCAATCGGTCTTTCAAGGAACCTGGGTTCAGTTCCCAATACCCACAGTGCTGCTCATAACTGCCTGTAACTTTAGTTCCACGGGATGTGACCACTACAGGCTCCCACACACATATGGTGTACATATGGTTCCACAGGATCACAAACATACTCATAAATAAAAGTAAATACAAAATAAATCTTTTTAAAACTTTCTTTGAGATTTCATCTTGACTGATCAGAATGGCCACCATCAAGAAGATAAATGATCATCAGTACTGGGCGTGGGGAATAGAAACATCTGCCCACTGTTCGTCGTCAGGGAAATCAGTGCAGCTTTTATAGGAATACGCATGGAAGCTTCTGAAAAAACTAAAGATAAAACTACCATAAGACCAGGTTATGCCACTCTTGAGCGTGTATCTAAAGGATTCCGTATTCTAAGTCTTTTATACATTCATGTTTATTGCTGTTTGTTTCATAATAGCAAGAAAATAGAATCAATCTATGAAATTTCGGTTATAAAGACAAATGAAATTATGAAAATTTCAGGAAAAAGAAGAACTGCGAAACATTATTGTAAGTGTACTGATGCAGGCTCAGAAAGACAAACCCTGAATGTTCTCTCTCAACGTAGACTGTAGCTGCTGGCAACTAAATATGCATGTCCAGATGAAAATAAAAGGAGTAAAATCCAGGAAACTGGAAAGAGTGAGGGGAGGGCTTCCGTGGGAAGGATGGGAAAGATAACAGAAAAAGTGGACGACAGGAATGGAGGAAGAGGAAGGTGCAGCAAGAGAAGGTACACTGAGAAGGCAGGGAGAAAGGAAAGGAAGCCAACGTGAAAGAGGAATAAAACCCTGCATGGAAACCAATTTCTTTACAGGCTTGCCTTTTAAAGTAACCTGTTTCCAAAGCAACAGCTAGAATTGCTGTTCAGCAGAAGAGGGCCACACAGCTTCCTCTTCTCTAGTTCAGACCTACGCCCCGACTATCCTTGGTAACTGCAATTTCCCTCCCATTTCATTCTCTGCCTTCACTTTAATGCCTCTGATCCCTTTAATGCAATGTTCTAAATTAATCTTTCTAAAAGGTTAGTTTTCATATCTTCCTCGGTCTTTAAAAATAAATAAGGTCCATATTCATTAAGTTTTTTTGAATAGAATGAAATGGATTTAGCCTAAGATTATCACCAAGGCCAATAGTTCACGTAGTTCCTAAGTGGACTGCATCAGTTAAAAACAGGCTACTCCTGGCTGCTGGCAGGATATGCATGGCTTCCCTCATTGCCTTCTTCTGACTGAAATACATCACCTGGCTCTCAGTCTACTCATACTTCAGGGTTCATTTCAATTCCCCATCAACTATCAAGACTCATGATTCCGGCTCCCTCGCTTTACAATTGAGTGTTTCAAGAATGAGGACCTGTTGCTTTCCCTTTGATTCAGTGTGTGTGTGTGTGTGTGTGTGTGTGTGTGTGTGTGTGTGTGTTCTGAAACTTATAAGTAAGATAGAGACCTTTCCATTAAAAATATAGATTGTAGCCTATATTTCTTTCAGGACAGAGGGATAGTCTTTTTGTCTGAGCTCATGAACCTATGGGCAGTTTGCAGGATGCATGTTGAAGCTTCTTTGTATGACCTGCTGAAGAACTAGTTTACTTTCATAGAATTATTATAACTGCTAGTTCTTACACAATAATTTTAGAGAGACAAACACTGGGAGAACTAAACCTAAGAACATGAGTTGCTGATATGATCATAAGTTAAATAGACATTCTCAATTCAAATGTAAAACTTTTATGAAGTCCAGAGGAAAAAGAAATGTAATATCTGAAAACATTTAGTTCTCTGCGAACTAGCCTCATGCCCAATCCCTTTTGTCAGTCTTACAGAAAAAGAGAAGGGAAACAGAAATTAGAATTGTAAATGAAAAAATTGCTTGGTAACCATTGGGTTTCTTATAAGTAAGTTCTCAACAATATACTATAGGATTGACTATTGGTGATAAAACACAGAGTACTTCTAGCTAGCATGGAAGGAATTCTTTTGTTTTGCTTGAAAAATCTATGGCTGGATTTTTAAATACTTTATTATGTGCAAGGTTACTCAGAAATTACCTATCTATAATTCTTAAAATGGTTAAGACTATAACATTAAGGATTCAAAAGGGCCAACGAGAAGGACCAGTGAGTAAAGGTGCTTGCAACCAAGCCCAGCCACCTAAGATGGATGCCAGGCCCAATGTGCTAGAAGGAGAGAATTGACTCCTGCAAGTTATCTTTGATCTACACCCTTGTGCCAAGGCACTCAAGTTATTAAACACACACATACACTCGCATGCACACACACACACACACACACACACACACACACTTGCGTGCACACACAACACATACACACACACATACATGGCATTCATGATTTTAATAACATTAGATTTCAAAAATTTCAAAGATAAATCTTTAGAAGTGAGATGCCCCGAAATATTAGGTACCAAGTTGAAGTTTGAGTTGTTGACTCCAAGTCTTCTATCTGATAGTAGTTTTATTTAAGCAAATATGGTAAATCCTTATATAATATTCTGTGTCGACATGTAAGATAAATAATAGCAAATCAGTTTTCTTCTTAATGGGACCATTCGACTGCTTTCTTATTTTCTCTTTCAATTCACTCCATACATATAAAATCACATGTATGTCGTATGTACTCATTACATGTATTAGTAGTAGACATGCAAGAGTTAGTATACAAGGTAAGCTGCTATAAGAATGATCCCCAAGTAAAACGCTTTAGATGAATTAGAAGTTTGTAGTGATGGGAGCGGTGGGCTGCATTTCCACCCGGCTCTCAGCCGCCTGACTAGCTTATGCCCCGAAATATCAACACACAAACTGTATTCAGTTAAACACTACCTGGCCCATTAGTTCCAGCTTCTTATTGTCTAATTCTCACATCTTGGTTAACCCATTTATAATAATCTGTGTAGCACCACGAGGTGGTGTCTTACTGGCAAAGATTCAGCATGTCTGACCTGGTGGCTGGCTTCATGGCGACTGTCTCAGAGAGGAGAGGCATGGCATCTGCCTCACTCCCAGCATCCTGTTCTGTCTACTCCACCCACCTAAATCCTGCCCTATCAAAAAGCCAAGGCAGTTTCTTTATTAACCAGTGAGAGTCTTCCATCAGAAGTTAGTTTGTCTGTCTTGGAGTGAAGTAGTTCGGAGTGTAAGCATAGTTGGGCAGACATGATTCAAACATCTAGACTTCTCCCGTCTTGGTTCTTCATTGTCTCACTAGAGTCACCTTCCTCCTCATCTTTGAAGTAAAGCCACAACCAAGTTAGTACTTTTGGTTCACAGAAAGGTGAAAGACTGAAGATGCTGGGCCTGCTAGGGTATCTTAAGGTAGTTTTTCCTATGTTAACAAGAGAAGCCAAGCAAGCAAAACTACCTGAGAAATAATTATAAATAGAAATTTCCTGAGCAGGCACTAATGCAGCTTAATTGTCGGGTATTCTTGAAATGAAGAGGCAGAAGTTCTGTAGAGAGAGGTTAGTAGGTTTTATCAAAAGTAAGCACACATAGGTACCCGTTACCACATTCTTAAAATTATTCTACAAGTAATTAATTATCTTTTTATTAAGTTATAGACAAGGTATATATTGTAAATTGCCTCAACCATGAAACTATGGAATAATGCAAAATTATGAAAATGAAATGCCAAGAAGGAACCTAGGGTCCAAATATTACCCAATCTGACTGAAATGTCATATATGTTAATGTGTCTAAAAGTCTTTACATTGAAGTTAAATGGTTTACTTAAGCAAATGAATGTTCAGTACAAGAAAACAAAGTAAATATTTTTGTGTCCCAATCATAAACAATCTAAGAAATGTTCTTAATTTGTAAATATTTTAAAGAAATTCTAACACTGGTACAGCATCACATATGCACACGCATGCACACACACACTACACACACACACACACACATTGTCCAACTCCTCCCTTCTAAGGGAGCTTGGACAGTGGAGAGGAGGAGCCTCTTCTACTGCACCAGACTTTAACTCAGTGGCTAACTCATCTACTGATTTAACATTTAACATTTTTCCATTACTAGTACATGGATTATCCAGTTGCAAACTCAAATGCTCTCCACCCTATCTCTCCCCAAGTATTTGATTTTCTCCAAACATCATGATCATCATTTGCTATCATCTTTCAGGTTAAAAAAAAATAAGAAGAAGCAGAAGAAATTTTGCCTATTTGTTTTTCTCCATTCCTCCTTTACTTACAGTTTTTCATGTAAGTAATGCACCTTTTACATCAGGCCAAAACAATCAAATTAACAAGACTCTTAAGAAATCAAGAAACAATCCTTTTTAAATTTAGTAGGTTTCCATAAATCCTCTAAAGACACCTGCAACTTTCACAGCACAGAGCTTTGTATTCACAGACAGGGAACAAAGCCCTTACCATTCTCATCCCTGCCTAAGTAAATGACCCAAGACTGAAGCATTCAGGTCTTGTTGATTTTTCATTCCCTGCTGCAGAGAACAGTTATTCATCAGACTGTAGTAAGTTTCATATTCCTGAAATAAAATAAGAAGTTCTCGTTTTTGCCTGTAGGATAAAAATGAACTACGTTATCATGATCTTAGACTGTGATTTGGGTTATAATATAACCAGATATTCTAACATCAAGCACCAAGCTCACACCAGTAGATGAAGGAAGAAACACTGCATGATACCAAAACATCTCCAAAGTCCCTTGGCAGCTGTAGACTAAACAACCATTCTTATTACTCGTTTCCTTCTGTTCATATTTAAGACAGTAGTATGATACTTTATGCTCTAAAGATTATAATCTCAGCCATCAATTGGTCTGCTAATAGTCACTGGGTACTCACTATATGGTCTGCTTCAGATAGACTAATAAAAACAAGGGCTACTTCTTCATACAATCACAGTAAAATAAACTGGTTGTGGGATGGTATCGATGGTTACTAGAAACGATTCTCGTACTTTCTACATCTCGTACTTTCTACACACAAAGGTTTACTCCAGCAACCATAGCCAAATTAGCTTGCCCCCGATGACAGCAGATTTCTTATTTTATCTAGCAGTCCTTCACACTTCGTGATCCCTTTTTAAATCCATTCTATGAAGGCATAATTTGCTTACAATAAAATTGCCCATTTAAAGTGTTAGATGAGTCCCGACAGATGGACATAGCCACCACAGCAGTCGGTTTTCGTTTATCTCCTAGAAGTCATATCTGGACTTCTTAATTGGTACTTCTTAATGGTAGGTAGTAAGGACTATGGAGCAGATCAGCACTTAGACACCAGCACTTCATCTGAACGTGCTAAGTAGAGTCATCATGCGGCGCGAACTGCTCTTCTTCAAGGAGATGCTCCACATCGCTCCTACTTGTGGGTTGGAAATGAGGTACAAGAAGGCCAATTGGCAGATAATGCCGTTGCTCTGTGGCTTGTGTACAAACTGAAAGGTTGAAGTACACCCTTTCAGCACGAATGTCCGTCTCCAAGGGCTCCACTCTCCTTGACTTCCAGCCCCCGAAGCAGCGGTGCAACCAGCTCTTAGGTTTCCTCCCCATGCTCGCCCTGCAGACAAGCGCATTGTCCTGTCTGGAGTGTCCTCTTCACCAACACATTCCAAGCTGCTTTGGCCCCAGGAATCTAAACTGGAGCCTGAGGACAGATAACTGAAATCTTTTAAGAGAACTCCAAACGGGGGAGGGGGGAGCGACAAGGTCGGAGGAGGAGGAGAGAAACTGGAGCTGCACGTCAACTAACACCGTGCTGTCAGCTGCTTTAGCTGGACGGAGAAACACAATTCTTTGGGATGGAAGGAGTTTCAACGATAACCTTTGATGGGAAATGGTATCAGAGGACAAAGGTGTCACTTTTAAACCTGTAACTTAGTACTATCGGCCCTGTTCATTTCTCTGGGCACTTTCACTCTTAAAACTGTCAAAGCGCAAGTATCACTTGCACAGAAGACTGGTTTATCAGTAGAGGCAAGGTTCTAGCCATAAAGAATGAGCGTGGTGCCTTGGGGGAAGATACGTAATTTTTTTTTTTTTTAGGCAACAGTAAAGTTAAGGTAAAAATACTTATTAAACTGAAATATACGATCTTAAATCTCTAAAATAAGATATTAGTCTTAACTGCTCTTGGATCTACCATTTCCAGCGGAGATGCCCATTTTGTGTTTGGAGGTGATACTCAAATAAAAGATATTTGGTAGCACCTCAAAACAAAAAGCTTTAATTTAACCACTGCTTGTGTCTCAATTAGCCCCTGTGAAAGAGTGAAACAGTCCATAGAGTAATATTTGGACTCATGTAAAAGAAATGATGTATCTGGATACTTAATAAAGGGCATGCAACATGCATGGGTTAGAACATTAGCAGTTCAGGTTTTAGCTGCTTTTCTATATTTCGTTTTGTGTACACCTAACAGTGTTACTCATTTATTACTTCCCTCCCATCCCTCCCTACAATCCCCTCCCAAGTCGTACCCAGCCCACAATTATGGCCTCATCTTTAACCATTGTTGCTACACATGCATGTAAATGATTCAGCTTATGAATACAACCTGTTGACTGGGTCCATTTTGAAACAATAAATATTTAAATGACTTTTTGGTGGGAGGGGGATGTTGTTCTTCCTGACAAGGTTTCCCTGTATAGTCCTGGCTATGCTGACACTCACTTTGTAGACCAGACTGGCCTTGAACTCAGGCATCTATTAGCTGTTACCTCCTGAGTGCTGGGATTAAAGCCATGTGCCACCACTCGGCTTTCAAGTTTTTGCTTTCAAAGTACTTAATTTTGATGATCAATAAATTAAAACTAAGAAATTAGGGAAATACATTTTTGAAAAATAATTATAATTTGTAATAGAGAGTATATTGAAAATTTACTGTGTTAATGCTAGAGAGCGAAAACATGACAGTGTTACCCTCATCTCCCCTCATTAACTAATTAAAGTAGTTTAAAACTCAATTAAAATTACTAAGAAGGCACAAGAGCATCATTCATTCTTCTGTATCAGTCAATTTTATACAATAGCATATTCATTTAAATGTTCATTTTTTAATTTAAAAAATGGTGATATGACTGCTATTAATTGCGCTCAATTTGAACTTTAGTTTAACAAAGATATTCTCTTTGCTATTTGAATCTAACTCTGGTGGGAAGTTTTAATAATTCATAGCCAAATCATGAGTGCATCAGTTGCCTACTACAGGAAGCTTTTAGGAAGCTCGCCCTTGAAGCTGGGGAGATGGCTTGGTGGCTATCACACTGCTTGGACAAGGCTGAGGCTCTGAATTTGGAACTCCAGGGCCCACAAGAGAAGTTGAGTGGTATGATACCTCAAGCTCTGTAGGGAAGAAGTAGGCACAGAGACTCAGTAGCCAGCCATTTTGCCGAAAACCGTGAGCTTCTGGCTAAGCGAGAGGCCCCATCTCAAGATACTTAAAAGTGGAGCTCACCTCTCCTTGAGGAGCTATTAACAGTGTTGCTAGGTAATAGGTGCTGGAAAAGGGAAGTCATTTTCTTTGTGTGTAGGCACCTGTAAGTTGGCTATGCTGCAGAAAATAACCCTTCGGCCATGTTTGTGCAAGCAAACCTATTTAAACTCAGTGTGCCACAAGAGAAAAGATATAGAAAAGGAATGAGGGAGAGAGAGGGGAAGGGTCATGAAAACAGAAGGGAGACATTAATAAGAAGGTGTTTGGTGGGATAAAATATTCCGTTGTTATGATAAAATTGATTTTGCTGAAGCAAAATAATTTAAGGAATTAAAAAAATGTTTTCATTCAGAATGTTCAAAGTACAGTCAATCATGACAGAGGAAAGAAGAGGAGCTTCAAGCCACTATTCAAAGTACAGTCAACCACAACAGAGGAAATAGGAGGAGCTTCGCTTCGAGCCACTACTCATCTCTCTATCAACCTTCAGCATAGTGATGAATACATGCTATACATGCTGCAACCCTGTTCACTTTCTCAGTTCAGTCTGTTCCGGGCCAGGTGTTGGTGCTGCCTACAGTGGATGGGTCTTCCTAGTCCAACTAATATAAGCAATAGAATCCCCGACAAGCATTCCTGGAGGCCCATTTCTCAGATAACTCAAGATTCTCTCAAAATAACAACCCCAACCTCACAAGGAGGTAAGAAAGGGTGATGAAGAAGCAAATATAACCTATGATAAATAAAACATTTTTTAATGTTTTTTTTTATTTCTTAAGGGTTTTATTAACATTAATTATTTAATTGGTTTCATCATTTGCATAGTTGAACCTAATCTTCCATGACATTCAGCACAACTTTCAAAACACTAAGGCCAAATTTTTGAGGACACATTTTATCTGACAAAATAGAATGATGGCATGATGCTTCATCTGATACAGTACAATGTTTTTTTTAGACTTTTTTTTATTAAAAATTTCTGCCACCTCCCCGCCTCCCATTTACCCCCCTCCCCCCTCCACTCCCCCTCCCTCTCCTGTCCAGAGAGCAGTAAGGGTCCCTGCCCTGTGGGAAGTCCAAGTTCCTCCCCCCTCCATCCAGATCTAGTAAGGTGAGCATCCAACATGCCAGGCCCCTCCAAAGCCAGTATGCGTAGTAGGATCCAAATCCAGTGTCATTGTCCTTGGCTTCTCAGCAGCCCTCATTGTCCGCCATGTTCAGGGAGACCAGTTTTATCTCATGCTTTTTTAGTCCCAGTCCATCTGGGCTTGGTAAGCTCCGAATAGATCAGCCCCACCATCTCAGTGGGTGGGAGCACTCCTTGCAGTCCAGACTTCCTTGCTCATGTTTTCCCTCCTTCTGCTCCTCATTTGGACCTTGGGTGCTCAGTCTGGTGCACCAATGTGTGGCTCTGTCTCTATCTCCATCCATCGCCAGATGAAGGTTCCCTCACGGTCTTGACTTTCTCATGTTCTCCCTCCTTCTGCTCTAAATAAAACATTTTTAAAATAAATATTAAATCAAGTGGTTCAAAAGATAGGGACAAAAGAAGACCCTTGATGTCAATCTCTGACCTCCAAACATTTATACATGAGCACACATACCTGTGCACACACATACACAACACAGACACGGGGTGATAGGAGATAGGAAAGTTATCTCTTTCCATCAGTGAAAACTACCCAGCATCTCAGTATTCTTCCACACTACCTAATCTCATTCATAGTCACTCAAAAGAAATCTAAACGTCTATCTCATGGAAAACTTTGCTTTCCAGAAAATCTACCCAAAGTATAAACACTGATAAAGGAAAAGAATGAAGACAACAGAAACGACTCAGCAGCTTGTGCCAGTTCTCAGGTCCTGCTAGCATTCCCTGTGCAGTATTGCACACATGAGTTACAGCAAATCTCCTCTTGCCTTGCTCAGGTGGAAAGAGAAAACCACACCCCCACAGGTGTTTCCACTGTAAGCTCCGAGAAGTATTCGAATCTGATAAACGAGATAATTAATTTCTCTTCTTTTAAAAATATGGACAAGCATTTAACCGCAGCATTCTTTCAGGACAGCAGGATCTTCCCCGGAGGCATGCTCTCTCCCTGGATAAATACTGACCTCTACTAAAAGAATATCTGTGGAACGACGTGGCAGCAGAAGAGCATCAGCAAGCAAGTTTCTCAAGGCCCTTTCTCAAAAGAACTTTACAAAGTAATGCCAGGGGCAGGGTTATTATTGATAAGTTCTCATGTTATGTGACACAACGGGGGAAGTAAATTAGCAATAGTTCACTTCCTATCCCAACAATAGAAGGGAATTTGAATACATGCACATTAAGAAATGATAAAAGTTTAAGATGATAAATTCAGTAATTACTAGTTGATCAAGTACCTAATGAATCAAATATCAGCTCTACCTCATAAATATGCACAAATATTATGCCAACAACATGAACAATAAATTGTAAATGCAAGTTCTCCATTGTTATCTGGAATAATTGATCTTGAAACTAAGTAAAGGATTTTTAGTGAGCATCTATGACAGTATATTGTTTGTCACCAACTGAAGGGAAGTCCTTTCATCTTTAACCTGAAAATCTTACCATTATTCTGAAATAAATTTTATAACTGTTCTGTCTCATAAAGTTTGTATTTAATATCTTCATTGGCTGGTAAGTCCCTTTTGTTTGTAGCACAAACAAAAGATGTTCTCTTATAATAACCAATATTAATGTGAGCTAGAGTATGCACTGGCATTCACTTTTATAGCTGAATTCTTTTTCTAAAGCCCCACTCTCAGCTCTATCAAGTATTTGTTTTGTATCTGGTAAAACCTAGCATGGAACTTCAGTTAGCTTCTTTAAAGACAAAATAAATTACATATAGTTGAAAGGAAATAGAATCTGCCAAGACCCTCATTCTAATGCCTCTGAAGATGAATGACTTCTATTATATTTACAAAAACACAGTCATAGTCATGAGTATGACTCACCGTTTCAGACTGCAAAGCAGATGAATAGAACAGAAGTCCTCCAAAGCCAGGAAAATATTTAAATATTCTAGACATTGGAGAAACAGCTCGAATGTAGAATGAATGTGTGACAAACATGCTCAAGGCCCCTTGGGTATGAGTCTTCACACCTCAGAGAAGGAAACAGGGAGGAGGGGAATAAGGGGGAGGAGGGCAGAACTACTCTACATCCATATGACAATTGTAAATTGTTTCTACTACCAAAAAGAAATGTACCACACTTCCGCTAAAACGTAAAGACAAGAAAATATAACAATTTATACTTTTAAAGCTGTAATTTTAAACAAAAAACTTCTAAAGTTTAGTAAAAACAAATATAATCATCTAATTATTCTAAACAATAACAGCCAAGCATTTTAAACAAATTCACAACTTGATTCACTTTTATAAAATATAAAAACTTAAAGTGTTTTTACTCTGAAAATCTTAGAGACTAAGAAACGCATTCCATGGAAAACTCAATGGTGTTCCACTGGTTGCCAAGAGACACCACCGGCGATATTGTACTTACTCTGAAACAGAGCTAAAATGCAATACCTTTGCTCTAAAATCATTCTTTCTTAGAGAATATAAAACCAATTCCAATAGTTTTTTACCGCAAGTAAATGGTAAATGTTTAAAGAGATTGATATTCAACTTGATTGTTGTCTGTACATGCATCAAAACAACACATTAGTTTTATTAGTTGAAATGAAGCTTAGGAAATGAACCCCTTGAAAGTTAATAGAAACAGTGACTATAGCTGATTTCCTTATTATTTGGGCATTCTGAAAAAGAAGAAAAATTTGTTAACACTATCTTGATATCACATGTGTTAAAGCAATGAAAAGACTGTCAGATTAATAATTGTTGTTATTTCAGGCTAATCAGCTTACTGAAACAACGTCCTGTCCATAATCAATGCAGATTTTTGCCAACACTGAATTCCCTGACTCTGCTTGAACAGCAGTTCTACAGTTATTAGCATTCTTGCTTCAGGTGTAAGGAATTTAGGGTTCCTTGACAGTAATTAAGTTTCTCTGGGACTTCACATTAGTAAAGATAAGAGCCAGGATTTTAGCTCTCCTCTCCAATTCAAATTCTATATTTCAACATACCATTTGGCATCTTGGAACCTCCTCAGGGCTAGCCTATGATTTTACTTTTAAATAAGCACCTAGGAGTTACAGTATCAACATGTGGTATAATGTGATAATAACAAATATTAATATATCATATATAATGAGTAAACATTATAATGTTGATATATTAATAAACTGCCTTCTTTTTCTTTTGCACAAGTTCTTACTATGTTGCAAGGCTGGCCTCAAGCTGTTGATCCTCCTGCCTCAGCCTTTAGAGTATACAGATTACAGGCATATTTGGACATGCCTAGCTAAATCTTGACGAACTTCATTGATGCTGTTGGTCATATAAAGAACTGAGATAACGAGAAATTAAGTGGCCTGTATAATGCCACAAGCAATGGATTAAATGGAAAGGTGAAGTTGAGGTCACATGACAACTTCCAGTTACAAAGGTAGCTAACAAATTTTAAAGATGAAGTTGAAAAATTCCTGCACCCCATAAGCCTTTCAACTGATGCAGCAATCCAAATCAGACCAAATCAAACTGAATTAGAAAAAGCCCCGGTTTAATGGAAAAAATATTCCCAGATGATCTTCCAGACCCCTAGAGAGGAGAGGGGGAAGAAAGACCACATGCCTGTTTTCTGGGGGCAGTTTAAATAACTTGTGGGAGTGGTCTTGAGCATCTCTGGGCTAGGGGTCATCATTTGGCAGACTTTCTGAGATGTGGTGGGGTTTGGAGAGAAGGTGGGAAGGAGGTCTGAAATGGAACTTCCACCAGAACATTCTGGACTCTTTGGGTATATGATGCCAGGGGCTGGGGTGAAGCTTCCACCAAAAAAAACTTGATTAACAGCCTCAAGTATGAGTAAATACCATTGCATGCTACTATCATTCAAAAAGCAATGTTAACTACCAAAATTAAAATTTTATAAATGTAAAAAATGCTGAGTAAGAGATCTTGTAAAAAAACATACAATTTTGCTTTTCAAAAAATTATTTTTTAGGGGCTGGAGAGATGGCACAGCGGTTAAGAGCACTGGCTGCTCTTCTCAAGGACCCGGGTTCAATTCCCAGCACCCACATGGCAGCTCACAACTGTCTGAAAATCCAGTTCCAGGGGATCTGACACCTTCACACCAATGCACATAAAATAAAGTTAAATAAACCATAAAATTTTTTTAAAAAATTATTTTTATTTATGTGTCTGTGAGTGTGTGTGCTACATATATACAGGCATCTCTGGAAACTTGAAGGGAGAATCAAATCTCTCAGATCTGGAGATACAGGAATTTATGATGGCTCACAACTCAGGATCAAAATTCAAATCCTATGGAAGAGCCACAAGTATTCTTAACCTCTGAGCCATCCTTTCTCCATTCTCCAACCCCCCCATATTTTATCTCTGAGGTTATAATTCCAGGTGCTGATAGGATCTAAGCAATTTGTGTTTTTACATGTTTTTTATATCGAACTTCTTATTTTAATTGCAAAAAATCCTTACCTTGGGCTAATCAGATAAGACCTAGGAAAAGTACAAGAACAACAACCCAGATGAGTCTTCCTGCATTTAAAACTCATCACTGCCCATGTAAGTGGTTTCTACCCTGGGACTTGAAGGTTGAAGGTAACTCTTGGAAAAAAACTACAGTGCCTCATTAATATCTATATGTGTCCCAACCTTTCTGTGTGGGTCACTGTTACACCTGTGGGAATGTATACTATGGGTCTCCTGTAAAATAAAACCTGACTTCAGAAAGTATCGCTTTGCATTGCGAAGGGGTGAGGGATTGCATTCCCCCTTTCCTCCCTGCTTCCCTGGAAAGCAAGACAAACTGCTGCACAATTTGTACCAAGCACCCACTGGAGGAAGGAAGACGATGTGGCAAAAGGCTTCCCATTTTCGTATAGTGGCTCAAAACCTCTAAGTTTCTGTCTCAAAATCTGAGACACTTATTTAACACTTTGGCAAAGATTTATCTAGATGTTTTTGTGAGAAATGGAATCCCTAATCAATAAAAAATACAATGGCATTTTTAATTTCACTAATAATAAAATTGGGTTTTCTAATGTGTACTGTTTCTCTTTGAAACTGTCCGCTGCTCAAAGATACCCACTTTTCTCTGCCCAGCCCCTGGCTACTGTACTATAGGGAACTTCTAGTCAGTCACTCAGAGCAGTCACCCAACACCTCTGTGATGCAGTGAGCATGCAATATCCCCAGTATTAATAGCATTAACCACAGGGCTATACTGTTACTCCATACCCATGACCTCAGAGTCAGTGCCTATAACATGTCCTGTATTATTTTACACTTTTACATATGATTTATGTCTTTTACAAGTACGATTTTCTTTACTCACAGTTAAATATAAAGTCTTTGGAGACAGAGGCCTTGCTGTCCATTTGACAGGCATCTCCTCCAAATGACTACGAGTATCATGTTTAGCCCAAAATTAGGAGAACACTTTCTATATGCCTTTTTTCTCTAACTACTGATTTTCTTTTCCTATCTTAGTCAAATAAGAAAAGTTACTTATTATTTTAAGCCTTTTTGTCACCTATAAAATTCAGTTAATTATTCTGGGCTTCTGAAATTGTTATAAAATGAAATGTCTGCTGTTTTATGACTATGTTATATATAATATGTTATATATTTTAGTTACTTCAAAGTCATCTCCAGAGGTAAATAGAGTTTGGGGAAAAAGTGGATCTTATTCCTTTTCTAATTATATATATATATATATATATATATATATATATATATATTGAAACAATATATATTGTACAATGTATCAAGCATAGGCATTTTGTTTGTTTGTTTGAGGCAGGATCTCCCTAGGTAATTCTGGCAGTCATGGAACTATGTAGACCAGACTAGCCTCAACCTCACAGAGATGTGCCTGCCTCTGTGTTCCAAGTGCTGAAATTAAAGATGTGCGTGAGCATGTCAGGTATTAGGAATGGGATTTGTAGAGTAAAAAACATGCGTGGGAAATGGACAAAACTCAGTTGAGTGTGTTGACTGTGCAAAACTAAGCTTTTGCATTCAGCACGTCTCAGTCACATTGTTTGGACAACAGACACTGTTCCTACCTATGGCCAGCACATGTTTCTCCTAGCCTCTTGGTTCGGGGATGAGCAGCCAGGATGAAGTTTCTGATCAACAGTAGAGAAACACAGTACTTTACAGCTCAGATAGTGTAGTAGGACTGGCAGGCTGTGTTCCCGCCCAGCTCCCGGCCACCTGGCTAGCTTTACACCCAAAATAATTACATGGAAACTGTATTCTTTTAAACACTGTCTGGCCCATTAGTTTTAGCCTCTTACTGGCTAATTTTCTCATCTTGTTTTAACCTGTGTAGCACCACGAGGGGTGGCTTACCAGGAGAGATCTTAACCTGCATCTGTCTCGGAGAGGAAAGGCATGGCGTCTGTCTGAGATGTCTGCCTGACTCTGCTTTCTTTCTCCCACAATTCTGTTCTGTCTACTCTGCCTACCTAATTTTCTGTCCTATTAAAAGGCCAAGGCAGTTTCTTTATTAACCAATGAAAGTAACGCATAGACAGATGACCCTCTCCTCCATCAAGATAGAAAGACTGAGTCTTCAGCAAATATCTGACGTGTTTGTGTCTATATTCAAAGAGAAAACTCTCTTTTATCGCTTTTCCTTCTCTCCCGAGCACTAAGCATAGGCTCTAACATCATATTTAGAAGTACAAAAATTTAGTAAGAGTCCACTCAAAGTAACCAGTGAAAGAAGAGGCCACAAAATTGAAAGAGAACAAGGAGGGATATATGGAAGTCTTTGGAGGGTGCATATGGAAGGGGGAAATAATATAATTGTATTATAATCTCAAATAACAGAAGAAGTTTACAATGTTAATTATCAATGTTAGTTTCATGATCATTTCTCCCCCCCCCAAAAAAAAAAGGATTCAGGTTCATAGTAGTAAGCAAACATCAAATGCATGCAGAACATGTCTTTCCCACAATGCATGCAGAACACACCTTTCCCCATACACATAATGGACAATCTGTGACTCTGGGAGATCAGTAAGGCCTCCCTCTGCCTGCTTTCTCACTTGCTCTATCTTTCTGGATCTCAACAAAACTCCATGCCAAGACATCCCTACCCAAGCTTCTTGCTCTCAGAGCTACTAGTGGCTAGCAGAGGGATCCCACAGGGTACACACTGCCTCCTGTTTGTGCATAATTTCTTCTGTCAGGGTGGCTTCCAGAGCCAAGCTTCTGAGTTTATAGGGGCTCAAGATTTCCTATAAACACAATAATTTCTGTCCCTGGATGAGCAAAGATGCCCAAGCTACTCAGACAGTTTCTTGGTATAACCACAATCATTTTTCCATCTTTGCCATTTTATTCAATCAAACTCTGTCAACTACAAAGTGTATTCTCTTAGGAAATCATGATCACTTCCTTTAACTGAGGCCCTTTGGAAGAATCCACAGTAATTTCATCAGGATTGCTTTTGCAGAAATCCCAGTTATTATCTGGGTTCATGTCCTTTCTCACACAGCTCTGGGGTTGATGCTAATTATGGAATTTAACCAGGCAGCTGCTTCAGGAAAGTTTGCCTCCATGGAAAAATGGAGTTCCCCAAACACCCCATGCCATCTAGAGGCTCCTTTGTCTAGAGCACACAATGTAGACCCACAGGAAGTTTGACTATAAATGCCACTTGCCTGGTAGAGTTTGATGTCTGAGCCAGGCTGATCCCATTCTGTACGGGGTGGTACATTTCATTCAAAAAAAAAAGGTACATAAAAGGCATGAGAGGAATGCAGAGGAAAAAGCTGAACTTATAATTCTGCCGGGCAAGGAGCCTAGCAATTGAGCCTCACTAGGGGAAGGTGGTTTCCAGTCAGAGTGATAAAGGATAAAGGAGGGAAAGACTTTCCATTTGGGCAGGGCAAGATATAGTCATAGAAGCTAGGGACTGAAGAGTTATATAGAAGACATTAGCACAGACTGAGGATCCTTCGTCATCTCAGAGTTCAGAGCATCCTGATTTTGGATTTTTTTTTTTTCGGGTACATGGTGAGTTGTTTTAGACATATAAACGTATATACAGGATATTCAGGTGTATTTTTTTTCAGGTATATATGGTCTACTTTAATAGGGTTTTCTGCATAAAACAAACTTTCCTGTGTAGAACTTTTTTATAATATCAGAATTCAGGAAGATTCAGATTTCGAAAACAAGACAAACAAACAAACAAACAACAGGGCTTTCCAGTGAATGACTTTCAGTCTGTGTGACGTAAGGAGGGGGATGAGGTGAGGAGTGGAAAAGAACATCGCGCATCAGTTCTACAGTCGCACTACTCAGACCCTCAAGAGGGAGACACATCTACAAATCACGTGTCATTTCAAATGAACACGATATGTGTTCTCCAGTTGTTAAAGAGTGCTAATCCATAGTACGACCGCACTCTGTGAGGACATGAAAATACTTGACTAAAAATGTTGAAGGCAGGTGTCAAATATTAGAAATAAATGTAGTCTGTTTTGTCCCTAATTTTGTTCATTTTGTTTATGGGTGCCCTGTGATAGTACTGTAACGAGCAATGATTAAGGATTAATAATGTGCACAAGCAATAAACTGAGAGGAAAGTTGGGATCATCTTTAAGTATTAATTTTCTGAACCAGATAATCACCTCTGATTTCTCACAAGGACATATTAGTAAAAGAAAAAAAATAGCATCAGCTTTTCAACCTATATCTAAATCACATTGTTTCAGAATCTGTATGTATTGGCATGTAAATCATTAGAGGAATTATTTTTTTCATAAATTTTCTATTCAGGAGTCACAGAAAATTGGAAAAAAAAATTGTAATGAAGTCTTCTGAGCTAGAATAAACTCTAGCCCAAACAAATAGGTGGAATATTGTTAGTTCATTTACTCATGTTTAAATATTCCAAGTATAAATAGTGTTGTATGCCCCCAATAGAGCATGCATCTCCTCTCCGCTGTACTCTTTGTTAGCAACAATTGCCACTATTCCTCTTATTCAAGGTAAAAGATGAAACTTAAAAGTTAGGTGAGCTATACTTCCATATACTAATGGTTTACTTGGGTTGCATTTATTTCCCAGTTCCTGATAAGCAGGGCATTGGAGCCTTCGTTGGGAACTGAATGTGGAGTGATGAGAAAGAAATATTACTTCCTTTTTTAGCAGCACCTTGTCAACAAGTGCTGAGCTTCTCAAGAATATTCAATATCGTATGTGTACCACTTTTCAAATCCCTAGTACCCAAGAGAGTTTCTGTGTCCTGCAGAAAAATGGAAGGCCAAGGGGTGGGGTTTGAGGTACGGGAGTGTGTATTGTCTAGAGACAGATGGGAAGGAGAAGACCAAGTGACAAAGCACCTGAGAAGCCTGTCGTGGCTTTCGAAACAACCAAATTGCCTTACCAAGAGCTCTCTGAGGAATCCTCCATGGTTTTATAGGAATAGACTAAAGAAGACAAAAAATAAATAGATGAAAAGAGCACAGAAGATATTGATGACATATGGGTAGATTTTAAAACAAAAAAAGCATAAATAAAGAAAAAAGAAGCAACAGAATGGGAAGATAGAGGGGGAAGGTGGAAGGGAGGAAGGGACAAAGGATAACCTTTCATTCTCAACAAGACAATTGGAAAATCAGCATAGTCCATTATTCTCAAGGGGGAGAATTGTGCACTTCGTTGTACAATGACACCTAATATTGAATACAACAATACATTAAATGAGAGCTGCATATTGATGCAGAAATGTTTAGCAGACTCTAGAAGATGACAGTCAGTGGAAATTCTCTTTAAGTGTCTGTCTTATCCCAGAGAAGGTGTTGTAGTAATAGAGAGTAGGACCCTAAAAGCATTTTCTCGGAGTTTTTGAAGTTTTATGACCAAAAGAATAAAAGAGCAATAACAGAATACCCATGTAGTCTGTGTACCAAGCTGTGGGAAGGATCCATCTTCAAAATGCCACTAATTTCCATAACTAGGTGAGTGTAGAGATTTGTCCTCTTGTATTACTCAAAAACACCTACTGCTACGGGATCAGAAGTTCAGAGATTAACAAGCCTCTCAAATTCAGTCAGCTGCTTTATCCTCTTTCACTGTCTGACTTTGTTTCAGCATGTGGGCATGCCCCCGTAAAACACAGTTGAAGACCAAAGAGTACATCTGAAGATAAATTAAGATTGCATCCACCCTGCAAAATGGGCACCTGAGCTTAAAAACTGTTTCTTTGATGTAAATTAAAAGGTTGATCTTATTAAAAAAAAATAAAATAAACTTTTAGTATGACGTTATGAAAAGCTTTATGTGAGCAAAATGAGTTGCTTCTGGATAATTAAACACATTTTCGTTACTATTAAGGTAACGAAACACTCTTTCAAAATACAGAAACCAATGTTCACTGTTTACAAAAACGAGGGCTGATGGAAAGGTAGATAAATGAGAGATAGTAGAAGGAGATGAATAGAAGGATGGTAGGTAGGTAGGTAGATAAGCTGGTAGGTAGGAAAATACAGAACAGGGGAAAAAAAAAGCTTCCCTACTACTGAACTTAAAGAGTGTCCATAGTGTTTCTAAACCAGAAGAAAAAGAAATGTAAATGTAAATACAAACTTTTCCCCAAATAGCAGAAAAAGGCAGACTGTACCTGTACTCAGCACAGATGTGTGCAAGAATTGGTTACATTGTTACAAACTGAAGGGTATACTGTGCATTCGGGCAGTTCTCCTAGACCCTGGCAGAATCCCGTACGGTATTGCTGCTTCTGGTCACTAGCTGACAACACGGTGCACTCTACAGAGGAATATACCTCAGCCTTTAAACGACAGTCACTGGCCAGAAGGCAAAATGAAAACCGAAAAGAGAGGAATTCTGATCCAAGTTGTCAGCATGTTTTTCCTTTTGAGCTCTTTGTTTGTTTGACTATTTGAAATTCAAGTCACTCTTGAAGCTATGAAACCCCAGGTGTATGAAGTTCGCTTATGTCTGCTTTCAAAGATGGCCTTCTCCCCCACCCTTTCCTTTTCTCCTTTTTACTTTTTTCTTCTTCCATTCTTTCATTTTTTAATGCACAACACGTCTGCCAAGCCTGAAAATAATGCAGATCGTGTTTCTGGCCTGTGAGGTGGCGTTTACCGGGCAGTCCGGCTCTGGCCTGGGAGTCTGTAACTGCCGGCTGTGGTGGAATTACAGTAGGGGGAGAGAGGTGGGGTGAGGAGGAGGGGTGCTTTGTCCCTGCTGCCTTTAAAATTGCACCTAATCTTATCAGGACGCTCGGCATTGTTTCTGGAGGCCAGAAGCAGGTACAGTACCGCTGTTGTTCCCGTCAGTAGTTTTGCTGAATAAAGGGGAGGGGGAAGCAAGACTAAATAATATTCTTTCCGTCCTTTGTGGAAGACCGGGAGGAAAAAAAAAAAAAAAGAAAAGGAAAGGAAAAGCTTTTGAAAGAGAATGATAGGAAACTGGGGTGAAAGAGACAGATAAAGTCACAATACTTAGCGTATTGTTATAGGAAACTGAAGACGAGACAAAAGGTTTTGGGAAAAAAACAATGCTGAAAGAACCATGTTCAAAAATATCTTTATTCTTATTGGCTAAAAAAATAAGCAGTGCTTGTTTTCTTTGGCAAATGAGAAGCATTAGATTCAGGAAACGTGTTCTGTGTTCTACGTCTGAGAAAATCGAAGCCTAATGCGTGACTGGGTTTCTAAAAGTACAGAGCAACAACTGAACACGCATCCTCCTTCACCAATAAGCACTCCCAACCCTTGTACCCGTCTGTGTTCTCGTCCCTCCAGCATGCTAAAGCATAAGGTGAGGAGCTTCTGCCGCAGCTCTGCAGATTGTGGTAGACCTCAGACGAGTCAGTGGTAATAAATCCGGCATCACGAAACTTGCCCCGACCAGCTTTGAACCAAGCAGTGATATGGTAATTCTAACAACCAGAACAATATAATTATTAACAAGAAGAGAAACCTTCACTTCTCCATGCGTCAATAAAGACTGCAAGTTAGTTATGACATAAATAACCGGCATTAAGATTTACTAACAACTCCATTATTGTAATTTGAAAATTAAGATGAGCACCAGCTTGTTCAAACATATAAGGTTTGGGAATAAGATAAATGAACCAAGTTATTCAGAGATGTTCTCTGAGAAACAAAATTTCCGCGAAAAACTGCTAGTTTCAATTTTCAGCATGTACAATCAAATCACATTATACTGGATTCACAAATTTTTGAGGATCAAAATTATTTTTCACTATGGGCTTTTAGCAAATTAAAAACAAAAAATTATCCAACATTATTTAATCATCACAATCTTATGAGAATCCAATTGTTTATAATTCTCATTGTCTTAAACCTTCGATATACTGATTAAAATACTGAATTTTAGCAGTCACCAAGCTGCCTTCTAAAGTATGTTTTGGAGAAGCATAAATATGAATTCCAATGAAATTAACTTTAGTAGCACACTCATTTTCTACATTATACTTACCCTAGACAGGCAATTGTCATGATAATTTCTTTAGTTACCCCACTAGAAAAATGAAGACCCAAAACCAGAAAATCAACACATTTCAATTTGCAGAGGCATATGTGTGATTCTGCATCTCTGTGCTTGTTACAAACACACATACACACACACACAAAGTTCCTATAAGATTGATCAAAAGTCTGGGTTACTACACAAGAAAATATTCTGTAACTAGAGAGAACACTGTAAACAACAAAGAATTAATATCCACATTATTTTCATAGATTAAAATCAAGTGTACATACATACCAGCCAGGATGTAAAATTATCTTACATCCAATTGCATGGCTCGTCACAGAATCATCCGATCCTCAATTACTGTGCAATCATGGTGTTTAGCTGCTAAATGATTTGCACATAGTTTTCACAGGAAATTCTTTAAATCAAATATATCCAGATATTCTTTTATTCAAATTCTGTCATTTGATTGTAAATCAAATTAGCTCTTTACAAATAATAAAACAACACATAGTGACATGGATCATTATTTAGTATAAAATCCTGTGTGTGTTCTTTATAAAATTTCACTCATTCAATATTTAAATTAGATTTTGTCAGCTCTGATGGTGCCTTCTAAAGCCCAGTGATGCTGAAGATATTGTTATTCATAATTTGATATTAAGAATCACGAAACAAGAATAGATACCAAATTAGTTGATAAATTTCAAAATGGGTTTTGAAAAAAGTACTTCGTGCTCCCTTAAACTTCCAATTTCATTGTCTAGTGTTGAGTCTCGATGTCCTTTTCTTCTGCTCCTTGGAACCTATATACACATGTACCCTTAGAATATTTTGTGCGTTAGTGATGCTTTTTCTAGTCCCACAAGTCAAAACCTCATGATTACCACCACTAGGCGTGTTAAAGACTCCTTCATAGCAAGGACTTTATGGAAATGACAGTATTCAGAATTACTTTCCATTTGCTGACTGGATCCCAAATGACATAATTACTTCCATTTTTCTCAAATTATTTGGGTAAGATTTTACACAATAAGTAATGCCTTACGTGCCTACTCACTTAAAAGATTCTACTGACGGTAAGCTGGGGATTGTGTAGGGGGAAGCTTGGAGTGAATACGTTCCTAAAACAAAGATTAGAGGAGAAAACTATGTACTCTAGAATCCGCTTGTTCTGAGTACTCAGCACTCTAAGGAGTGCCCCAGTTACACCTTTAGAAGGTAGAATCATTGGCCATTTGAAAGGCCTGGAAATTTACTGATACCTAGGAAAGAATTTCACTTCTTTCTTCTATCATTACTTTTAGCAACAGTAGGTCCTATATCTTCAGACTATACTGTGGTGATATGCAGATTATCACTGGGACTATTTTAAAAATAAGAAAGCAGATATATTAAATTAAAAGAAATCACCTTTGTCAAGAACTAGAGCAGTTCTTCCAAGACATTGCTGTGGACTCTAAGTTAAATACAACTTTTTTAGAGACACACTGTTTAACTATTTTTTAAGAACTTTTTTGTTAATTATTTTTCTTTTTATGCTATATATATGTACACATATATATATATATATATATATATATATATATATATATATATATATGTTTTTTCCCTGCAGGTATGTCTGTGCACTACTTGTATCCAAGAGAGGCCAGAAAAGTGGACTAGATTCCCTTGTATTTAAAGATGGTTGGAAACTACTATGTGGATACTGAGGATGAAACAGGTCCTCCAGAAGAGCAGGGATACTGGGAAGGCTGCTTGTTTGTTTCCCAGCTACACAGACTCCCGAAATAACCACACAGAAACTGCATTAATTAAATCACTGTTTAGCCCATTAGTTCTAGCTTCTTATTGGCTACCTCTTACATATTAATTTAACCCATCTCCATTCATCTATGTATGGCCATGTGGCAGTGGTTTACCAGCAAAGTTTCATCATATCTGTCTCTGGTGGTCACCCCATGGCTTCTCCCTGACTCTGTCTCCTTTCTCCCAGCATTCAGTTTAGTTTTCCCCACATAGCTGAGTTCTGCCCTGCTATAGGTCCAAAGCAGTCCTTTATTAGTCAGTGGTATTCACAGCATACAGAGGGGAATCCCACCCCACATCAAGCAGGCACTGCTTTCACCTGCCCAACCATCTCTCCAGCCTCTTGCTTAACTCTCTTGCAACATGGAAAAATTTCCTTCTGTTTTAAAATGTTCTTCTTTTCTCTTCAAAGTTATTTAAGTTTATGGAAATAAATTAGAATAGGAACTAATTACTTTTGTCCTCCTGTCTAAGATTCTGGTTTGACTTTGTTCACTATGAAGACAGAGACATTTTCAAGATTAGTGAGCTCTGTCTTCCACAGAGACGTCCTCAGGTGGAATTCTTGCAGCATATATGTCTCATTCATAGACACAAATCCCATGTAGTCTCTAGTAAAAAATATGCTGAAATCAACAGGGTTTCCTGCGTGCTTCTGCTCTGGTGGGGAAAGGTTCTGAGCTCTAAGGGATAAGAATCAATTACAAAGATTGTGCATCGCACGCTACAAGTATATCATAGATGGTAGATCATTGATCTTTGTTTCCTCCACCAGGGACTGTCCCAGCCGGGCCTCTGTAATTCTGTGCTGGCAAACACATTTCTTTTTGATGCTGTGAGAGATTTTCATGCCCAGCAGAATCTCCCACAACATTATCTCTCTCTCAAAAAGCCTCAAAGAGAAGAGAGTAAAATAGGGGCCCACAGCTGAATATTCAGGCTGAGAGCCCACAGTTCTATGAGTTGGGCTTTGTGGCTCCATAGTATTTCAGTTCTAACTGATGGTGCAACCGGAGAGACTTTTCAAGTTATGATAGAAGAATACAGAATATTTACTAGATATAGATAAAAGTCAAAAGCGCACAACAAATCTACAATAATAAATGATTGTGAAGGATGTCGCCGGAGAGAAGGATGCTGTCACATAAAACCAATCATTCTAATATCACAAAGAAGGCAAAAAAAAAAAAAAAAAAAAAAAAAGGTCAGGAACTCAGATTTGGCTGTGGCTTTAGACAGAAAGAGAATCCTTTTTTGTTCCTCAGTAGTTAAGGCATTTTCTAGTATGAAAAATCCTCAAAGCCAAGGAAGACGCCACTAACTTTCATTTCAGCAAATTCAGCTAGAATTAAAAATACTGGCAGTTATCCAAATCAGAAATCTTTCACAAGACACAAACTTTTAAAACTAATATTTAATATATGGTAAGACTCTATGTCTTGACTAGAATATCTGCTAATATTTGCCACTTTGTGCTATTTTGTTTTGATGCTAAAGTTTGAACCTAGAAATATGTACAAGCTTGGCAAATGCTGTACTACTAAAATACAGCCATAACCCAGAAATTTACCTTTGATTTTTTTCATCCATTTGAAAGAATAGGCCGCTATTTTCCAAGGAATTTATTATATGCAACCGTAAGATTAAATTCTGGTAAGTTTATAATATAGAGACAGTGCTTGTCTCTTTCATACAATAGTGCATTCTCAACCATGCTGTCCAGCAAGGTTCTTCTTCCTCTCTAGGCCACCATACTCACAGCAAACACAAGTTATTTGCTCCAAGATGAAAGTTAGATTGTTAGATTCTTTCTATAAACTATATTTCCACATGGAAAATTCCTGTGGCAGTGCCATAATGAGATGCTATGGCCCAGCAGAGCAATAAAGTGTACTGGAGACAATGGGACTCTATGGAAGGGCGGAGAGAGAGGAGAGTCAGAAGGTGTGTTGTGCATGAATGGAAGACCGAACCCTGACAGTATTAACATGATTTCTAAACAAGGAAATGTGGGGCATAATCAACTGCAAGTTTTCTATTCAGCCTTTGAACCATTAAGGGGAAAAAGGACACACTGTTCAGTTGCATGGTGGAAAATGAAACCTTTGAAAACTGTGGGTTTAATTTAGTATGTGTTTCTAACCCCTATGAGACTTGGTTTGAATTGGAGAAGATAATAAAGAGAATTTTCAGCGGAGTTTGGTTGTCTTTTCATTTATTTCCCAGAAGCTTTTTTAAAAATTCATTCTCACTTCCTGTTTCTCCTACCATTTTATAACTGCTTCTACATTTCTTATAGACTCTGGGAAATTTCCTGTCTAGTGAGTTTACTGATATGGGTTTTGCTAGAGCCAGATTTTAGGTTCCACACTCAAAATGTATTCTGCAAGACTCTACAGTAATTACTTTTTTTCATCATGGTTATGAAATCCATGTCAACAAGCAACTTAAAAAGGTTTTCGTTTATCACAATTTGAGGGGTACAGTCCCTTGTGATGGGGTAGATGTGATCGGAGGAGCATGCTCTCATCTGGGTATTTCTCTACATCAGCCTGTAGAGAAAAGAGAATGTTAGCATTCAGCTGCTGTCTTCCTTTTTCCATTTGTATTCAAGTTTATAAGACCCCAGTGCATAGGACAATAGTACCAGTATATTCAGAGAGGGTATTCCATCCACACTGAACCGTGTCTCCTAGATGACTCCAAATCACATTGATGATGAACAGGTGCCACAGTCTGTGATGAGCTGAGCAGTATCCTTGGTGTTTTTGCTTTCACTCTTCCGGAAGACAGCTCCTTCTTTGGCTTCACTCACATGCCTATCTGAGCCATAATACCTGATAAACATTTGTTATTAGCCAAAAGTCTCCAGGCTGATTACCTTTTGTACCTTCTAATTCTGTATAAGTTGCACCCTTCCCAAGGAAACAAATATTTCCCTCTTTAAAATATAACCTTTGGCTAACTGTGTTACAATTCACAGACCCAGAGAGACAAGGGTTAATGGGGGAATGCCCGGATCTCCCTGGAAAAGAGAAATAGAAAAGTAAACTCTAGGCAGGTGGGTATGGGAACATGAGCATCAGGTTGAGGGGAGGGGAGGGGGAAAGTACTCAGACTCCTGGAGAGGGGGCACTTCCAGGTCAGGTCAGGTAAAAATCTGGTGCAAGGGATGACCCCAGCTAAGACTCTTAGCAAAAGAGGGCATCATAGCCTGAACTGCTGTGAGTCTTCGTATCTGATAGTCTTCTACAGGACCAAGCTTCTCTGATGATAGCTGAGCAAGGCACTGGTCTGGGAGTACAGAAGAATGCCATCGTTTCCTAGAGTTCTTTAACCAGCTTGAACTTTTTGTGACTTTAGTTGATAGAGTTGCTGTATTTGGAAAAGATAGAATTATCTAGAAGGAAGATTTTTTTTCCCTCTCATTCTATATTTAAAATATGAGATTAAAAAATGGTAAGGTGCTAAGTTCCAGTTGCATTTTTGATACAAGCCAAACTGTTCACTAGAGAAAGAGATCAAAGAGAAAAAAAAAGTCCAGGTGTTATCCTACTACCATGTGATTATGTGTTCCTTTTTTGTTATGTAGGTGGTAACTAGAAACTTGGAGCATGCAGAGAAGCAAACTGAAGCATCAACCCACGTTCCTATGGTCTCCACTCCCAGAATCCTCAGACATTCCATGCTTGCTGTGCAAAGTGATGAAGCAGATGAAGTAGGCGCATTTTCACCAGCAGGAAGTAATCTTCAAATGAGCCCATGTTTTCTGGGGTTGAAATACTGGCCAACTGGAAATCTGAAGTCTGGTGTATGGCCCACCTAGCCATTCCTTGTTCTACTCAGCTGCGGTGGCCACTTCTGAATAGTGTACCATGCAGGTGCTCCTACAACGTATTCTAGTAGTAACGGAGACAGGGACCAGCCTTCTATTGCATGTGCTAAGGGAAATCCAATAAATTCACTTACCACCTGTTCCTACATGATGGCAATTGAAACTAATTTACACAGTAGACATTTATTGAAAGTGACAACATCTAGACATTGCACATATAAAGTACTGGATCCAGAGCTCTTAGAAGTATGAGACGCTGTCCTTTTCCTGTGAGCTTTAGACTCCATTAGAGTCTAGTAGGTGATTATAAAACAAAATGATAAGGGCCAAGATAGGAAAGTGTGGTGTGCAGAAGTTGTTAAGAACACTATTGAGTTTCTGCTAATGGCATAAACTGGAACAGCTTGGTTCGTGACTTAAAATTTTTACCAGACCTATGTCCATCAGCTTGCAGCACCACAGACAAACCAAATTTTAGAGATAATGTGTGAAAATGAAGAAGACTTTATTTGAAAAGCTGACTGACTGATTAAGATCCCAGTATGCTGAGAAACCCATATAGAAAGGGTTTAGACGGGTAGACGATGAGTCTTTGGAGATAATTATGAGTCTTCACACGTTGGATGACAGTTATTGGTTCACGGCCAAATGGTGCATATCTGATCTTGTTTGTGTGTTTGTTTTTGTTTTTGCTTGTTTGGTTTTTTTTTTTTTTTTTTGAGACAAGGTTTCTCTGTGTAACAGTTCTGACTGCCCTGGAACTTTGGCTTTGTAGACCGTCTCACACTCACAGAGATCTATCAGCTGCTGCCTCCTGAGTGCTGATATTAAAGGCATGTGCCACCACGACCCAGCTGCATACTTGATCTTAATAACCTAATCAGAAGGTATTTTTTAGCTCAGCAAATCTCAAGATAACTGTGACTGTTTTTTATCCTCTGATTAGTTGGTCTGTGTACAATCCTTGACATATCACACTTACAGATGCTAAATAAATGCCCAGAGGATAAAGAAAAATTTCATTTGAAGTAAAAAAAAAAAAATGGAGTCTTTGGTGCTTTGTTTCAAAGACACACAAATTTACTATATTTCTTTGAAAGATTGCAAATCTGAGATGGGTTTTGCTGACCTAAAATCAAGTTATTGGCAGAGCAATATCCCCTCTGGATGCTCTTAGGGAAATCAATGGCCTTGCTTTCCAAACCTGCAAGACGTTTCCAGCAGCATTCTTTACTTTGTGGCCCCATTCAAAAACAAGAATCTCCAACAATAGTTTTCCTACGCTGTGTCTTTCTTATGGCAATCCTTCTTCCTTTTACCTGGTGAGGACCTTGGTAATTATAAAAGGTCTATCTAAATAATCTAGAATGCCTCCCCATCCAACATTAAGATGTTAAGCAATTTTAATTCTATTTTCAACCTTAACTTCCCCATTATTATGTTACCTAATATCTTCACAGATTGCAGGGACTCAAGCATGGCTATCTCTGACATCCTCATTGATGGGGTGGTTAGAACGAGAAGTTGCTCACAGAAATTGAAACTGAAAAAGAATTGAATAAGGGCTGCCGAGAAGGCTTCATTAGTAGAGTGCTTGCATAGCATCCACAAAGTACCTGGGCTTCAGTCCCCCAGGTCTACAATAAAACAGAAGTAAAGGTTTAGAGGGCAAGGACGTAGGCAGATAAAAGAATGATCTGCAGTTCGTGACTAGCTGTTTCTGTCTATTACACTGTAGGCAAGACTTCTATAGGGAGCTGGGGTAAATAAGATGCAAGATAAAAAGCAGTAATTGCAACCAAATGGTGCTCCTGAAGAAGACAAAGCCCAAGGACTAAGAAGTTATGCAAATTCTTCCAAAAGCTTGAAGAGTTCAGGATGTGTTATCAATTATAAATAGATCTGCCCACTGGAATAAGCATGCAGGGAATATCATTTTGCAGTAGAGAGGGGATGGCATGTGGTTCTAAAAGTGGGAAAGATCTAGGAAGGGTTGAGAGAGAGGTAAGCATGATTAGAGTATATTGTGTGAAATATTTTTCAATGAACAATTAAGTGCTTGGTTCAACAGAGAGGAGTCATTGCTCCCCCCTGGGTTGGGAGGCTCAAGGAGGAAAATAAACTTTATTTTAAAAAGATAAGTTTTTCGTCGTGAAGAAAATTTTAGTTGTAGATGCCTTAAATCGAGGTACACAGACAATAGTCAGCAAGTCTGCATGAATTCTCCCAGCAACCTAACTGCTTCCAAATGAATGGTAAGAACTATGAAAGAGAAATGTGAACACAAAAAGAGATGCCCAGGAGTCATATCTTAGCTGTAAGCCAGAGAAATCTTAAGAATAAGCATAGAAACTAAGATCTAAAGACTAAGGAATCTCAAGATGAAGCAGGGGGATCATCCAGGAGAACTGGGCAGTAGTCTAATCTATAGGCCATGAGTTGGAAAGGAACTGGTTCCAACCACATCTTGGGAGGAAAGACAGCACCGAGGAACTGTGCAAAGGATGCTGGTGAAAATCCAAGGCTGGTGCAGTCATGGATGGAGCACAGAGCTCTTGTAGAATCTGGGATGTTAAGGTGCCTCTCAGAGTTTAACCAAACCAGGGGTGGAATTACATCATCCATTTAGAATGTTCACCTAGCTCCAAGGTGGATATTGTGTTGAGTGGGTAAACATAATATACCCTTGAGGCAGCACAGAGGTTTTCCTGGATAAAGATGTCCATATGTATTGGATGAAGAACGATTGACATGAAAGCAAGAACTAACATTGATTCTGCCTTCCAGATAAATGGAATGATTCACCCTGAAGTGATAGCTGTTTTTGAGAAATACAGGTTAAGGGCATATGTTGTTTCCTCCTTTGCTTGAGAAAAGCCAGAGCCCTGTGTATGAATAGATGAACATGATTAACAACAAAAAAATGTATGATTATTCTGCTTAATAACGTGAAGAGAGTTTGGTAATCCTGCAGGCAGCTTAGTTAAGAAGAAAAAGAGCATTGGGGGAATAATGAGAGAAAGGAGACTTACAAGGAAATCTGGGATAAAGAGGTGGAGGCTGGAGACCAAGGGTCAACAACCAAAAGCTCCTTATTGAGGGAAATGGCTACAGACGACAAAAAGCATTGATATCCATACTTGACATGAAGATGGAAGTATTTTCTGAACTGTCATTACTTTCTGAAGCTCACAGACCTTCAGTAAAATACCATTCTTCATGTACGCCTCAGTTTCCAGAAGCAACAGCACCCTGCTATGAGCCAGCTTAGGCAAGGTGGACCCAGAGAATGAATGGCCATTTTTAGAGTATAGGCAAATCCTTTTAACATTGGTCTCTACAATATGGTTCCAGAACTGAATAACTTCACTCCAGAGAATTTTAGATAATGCCAGGTAGGGAAATTTGGGCTCTGCTGTAGAGTTAAAGGTATGTTTCTCTTATACAATAGCTTATAGTGACACTTGAGGATCCGTAGGTATGAATGTTGGAAGCCTTTTGATTATAGTCATTTATATTTAGGGCAACCATGACATTGCTATTGCTATTTAAATGTGCATTCTGAACTGAGCAGTCTTGACAATATTTTTCTTGAAATATTCAGTAGGACTATTTTTAGACATCATAATAGCTTACTGAATAAAGAAATAATCTAAAGTTTTAAATGTTACATAAGACTCGAAAACAAAAGCTATTGTAGGGAGAGGGCCACACCAGAAATCTAAATATCTTCTCTATCCAAAATACCCAGCTGTCAAAAGTAAATCAGCGGGTGTAAAGAAGCTTTCCTTGTAAATGCTGGCCACAAGTGACAAAAGTCAGAAAAATTCTGATGTCCTTGCACGAATACTGTCATAGAAATAACACTGAGTATGGCTGACCAAGAAATGGCTTGTGCCATAGGGTCAATATTATAATATAAGGACTTTATTTATAAAACTGATAGCATGAGCACATGTTTGAAAATTTTCTTAATTCTTAGTTTGTCTTTCTTAACCAGAAGATTTCACGAGGTTTGCACATGATCAGTAAGGATAAGGTTAGCTATTACTTAAGAAAGTTAGTGAACATCTTCAATAAAGTGCATATATGTACATACATATATACAATGTATATATGCAAAGTTAAAATTTGGAATGTTTGTATAGAACATTAGATATATAGAGCATTTTCCCCTTTCTTTCTTTCTTTCTTTCTTCCTTTCTTTCTTTCTTTCTTTCTTTCTTTTGTTTGTTTTTTTTTTTTTCAAGACAGGGCTTCTCTGTAGCTTTGGAGCCTGTCCTGAAACTAACTGAAAGTATAGAGCATCTTTCTTACTTTTACTAACATTGAACCAGTCCCCCAGGTTGATTTCCATCCTTTCCATCTACTGACTGGAGAAACAGTGTGCGGCTTCAGCTACACAGTCGGTGGGAAGCAGAGGAGGACATGTTTCATAAGAGGTCTCATGGGTTATTTTTATATTTCAGGGTAATAACTTGTGATGGGGAAAGCAGAAAGGCCTTCTGAAGTTCAGCCTGGCTTATGTCTGAATAAAAAATGAGGTAATAATGATGACCTCATAGGTTCGGCAAGAAAGGCTGAGTGATGCGGTTAAGTTCTCTGCAGGCAGACCAGGCCATGCGATTCTCAGGCGTCCCCACCATCCATGCAGCCAGAGGAGAGCCAGAAACCAGGGCTCCCCAACTCACACTCACCCTGTCAGCACCAAGCTACTCACCCTGGCACCATTCCGCTTTTGAGAAAGCTCTGCTTTTCCCAGGTACTTTACAAAGCTTCTCTTTGGGGTGGCGGGAGAGGAGAAATTCAAAGCATTGATCCGCGCGCATAAACAACAGTTTGCAGAAAGTCGTCTAGATGCTCTACGGAGAAAACATACGCTGAACGTATGCAGCATTTTGTAGAAATGCTGCCAAAAATTTTTCAGTTTGTCAAGCTTATTTGACCACATCTGGCAAATGTCATTTTCATAAATAAATCATTTTTTTCAGGTAGATGATTAACAGGAGGAGCTGTTACACACAAAAATCTATAAGTAACAGATATTTGGATCTATTTATATTTTAATGAATAGGCGAGATGGGGAAATACTCTTTTCCAAGTAATTTATTGAAAAGTCTTAATCAATTTCAAATAAAAACCTCACAGTTTAAGTCTAATTATATTCCTTTCTGTATCAAAGCACATTAATTATTAGCTCTTTTCTTAATTAATATTTTCAAGTCGCTCCGGTAATTATGTACAGATGTTTAAGGTGCTGTTTGAGAACATAGATCCAGAGGTGCTGTGCATCCCCACTGGTGTTTCAGGCACGTTGCCACTTGTCTCCCTTCTGACAAAAACGCTGGCTTGAGTCAAGGGGGTAGAAAAAGAACAGCTGATATTTGGGAACCTAAAACTTTTTCCTCCTCTAACAGTTTAAATGAAACAGAGAAAGCAATATACAAGTTATTTGTAATTTAATCCAGAACATACGATTAGAATACACTAATTCATGTTCCAAGTTTTAATAAAATGCACCAAAAGTCATAATTCCTCCGCAAACTTGGAGATCCTACCAGTATTTTTTACCTGAATCTACTGATTCTTTTTGGCTAATATCTAGTAATGGCCGTCAAACAAAGCATAAACATAAATGGCGCATATGGTGGATGGCTATTTAAGCTGGGAAGGTACATGTAGGTTTATTACACTTCTACTTTGGGTGATGTTTGGAAACTTTCATAATAAAAAAAAGAATTTTAAAGGAAAAATACATAAACATAAGAGTCTTTTGTTTCTATACTGATGGTGATATTAAAGAGATCCAAATGATTTCAAGTTCAATAATTTTCAGAAAACCCTAACTAAGGACATAACTCAAGAATTTACTTTTGAAGTTCTTAATTTTGGAAATGTTAATAAAAAATTATTGAAGTTCAGTCCCAGAGTACAGTCAGAAAGTTAAAATAGAGCTTAGGGAAACATCCCATAATTTTTAGAAAAATAAAACAGAAAGCTCTGACTCAATGCTAGTCTGTTTTGGATAAGTCATAATAGTAAAGAAGAATGGACCCTAATGAAAAAAAGAGAAAAAAAATTACCTGGCCAATTTTACTTGCTGCTCTAACAGCTTCCTTTTTTAGTTAAAGTCTTCTAACCCTTGCGGCTGGTTTCCATTGTGAAGTTTCTCTCTTAAGGAGCTGAGCTGTAAAAGCATAAGAAGGGCTTCATCTGTGCTGTAGGGTGGGACTAGGCTCAAGTCATTAAAACAAGCCCTGGGAATTTGCAGAGGGGGTTGGAACTTTAATGTTGTCTACCTGGCTAAATCTGCTGCAATTTGCCAATGTCAAAACTATAACAACTGGCCCCCAAACCTATGTCAGCAAATGTTTAAACGTCCTCCACACACAAACTAAATAGGCCAGCTATCACAACTGATTAATTTGGAGGAACAGCTAACAGAGCTGTCAGTGAGCAATAAAATGACGTGATGTAAAGGTACCAACTAGGGAGACAGAAACAAAGCGTCTAAGTACTGTTCAGCCTATAGATAATAGTAGTGTGGGATGTAAAATGACTGTAACGAAGGGAATTATTTGAAACGACCATAACCTGGAACTATTTTCTAAAAGGCTGTAAACTTTATCATCTGCAGATAAATCACTATGTATCAGAAACATCAGAACATGTTTCCTTTCCAACACTTCTCCTAGCATGAACTTCCAAGTAATTCCACGAGCTGGAAATCAAATGCTCTAAGAAGAAGGTGGGGGTGGTAAAAGGAAGGGAGAATAATAAATAATAAGTAGATAGATTGACTGATAGATAGGTGATAAATAGATAGACAGACAGACAGACAGACAGACAGACAGAGGGGAGAGATGAAAAAGAGATTTTTATGTGCATTACTGAGGAAAACTTCAACAGGTACACCACAAATTTCCTTGATCTATGTGCTTTCTATCAGTAACAGAGGAGTAAGGATCAGGGGTCACATAAACCACAAAGAAAAAAAAAACAGCAATGTAGATAGACAGACCAGACAGATAGGTAAGAGTATGGGATGGATGGAATGGATGATGGATGGTATGGATGGATGGATGGATGGATGCATAGATGCATGGGTGTGTGCATGGATGAGTCAGTACATAGATAGATGATAGATAGATAGATAGATGATAGATAGATAGATAGATAGATAGATAGATGATAGATGATAGATAGATAGATAGATAGATAGATAGATAGATAGATAGATAGATAGATAATGGATGGATAGATAGATAGATAGATAGATAGATAGATAGATAGATAGATGGATAGATGATAGGTCCTACTATCATTTCACATTTTAGGAAATAAATGGATCTTCATGTGGTTATTGTTCACTCATGATTTAAGGGAAAACATTTAGGATTAATGACAGGTAATAATATGCACTTCAGGGACAGTGTATCGCAATACATATTTTGGGGTGTGTTAATATGCATATGTCACAATGTATACCAAATATGCAATTTTGAATATACACAATGTAAAATAAAAATTGTAAAGAAAATATAAAAACGTCCCAAGGACATTTTGCTGATAGACTACAAAGTAACAGAGAGGGACAAATTAGTGGATGTGAGGATTTTCCATCTGAAGACTCAAGACTATAATCGGAGCCTTCCTGTGAGGAAAAAGGGACTTGTGGAAAGCCAGAGATTTCGCCTACTCTTCTTCATTCATATGATCTTAACACTTAAGGCCTAGCGTGTAGTTGACAAGTGCTGTCTGACATGATCTTATTGTCACTGAGATAATGTCATGGGAACAGTATGAGGCTACATATTTGAGAGTTCTACAGCTTGAGATTCCATTCTATGTTCCTTATCCTATCAGGACTGACTGGGTTGGTCATTCCAATTTCTGCTTCTAGAAACATATGAATAAAAGAATAATTTGAGAAATTAAAATAGTTCAAAAGAATAAGGAAACCACCTACCCTTTTTCATTTTTGGCAAAATATAGCCAAAAATGAAAACAAAAACAAACAAGCAAACAAAAATCTGGGATAAATACCCTCAATTCAGGTCATTTAGGACAACTCTATTATCAGCTAACAACTCTGCACGATTGTTTCCTGAGTGTCCCAACTAGATCTTCTTAATTTTCTCAAACCGGTCTGGACCGCCCCTCTCCTCCCTCTCTCTCTCTCTCTCTCTCTCTCTCTCTCTCTGCAAGATGGCAATAATAGGGTTGGGTTTTTTTGGAATCTTTTTCCCAAGACTGTCTACTTAACAGCACAAATATTTTAAAGAATTACATTCTTCTAGGATAACTTCCCCAGTGACAGATTTTCTCCTTTATGGATTATAAACTTGTTCTTAACATAATTTTGGAATTCCTTTGATGAGCCATGTTTAGCTGAATCTGCGACCTAACAGATGCCTGAATATTTAGAATCCCAAAGGACGATAATATTCTGTGGTTTCAAATTCCTGTTCATTTGATCTGGCCATTCTTCTTAGTCCTCCTTCTCTACAGCAGCCTGAAGCGCATGCACACAAAAGCTTGTGCTTCACACACAGTCAGTTAACCTATGTGGGACATGGGAACAGCAACTTTTTCCCTTTTCTTTACTGCTATATTTTCATTATATACTATAGAAGTGGCTCAGATGCACAATTCAATGCAGATTTATAACGTATTTTGAATAGATTTCACCCATATATTCCCACCCTCATCTTTCTCCCCATTCTCATCTCTATTAGTTTTGTTCACTAATCTTAACAATCTTTTTTCATTCATATATATATATATGATTTATAAATCGATATAAAATTGATTATGCATAATTAGGAGAAATATATTTGTCTTGAGACAGACTTAATTGACTTATGATAATGTCCAGTTGCATGCATTTTCCTACAAATATCATAATATTTTTGATCTTTATGACTGAATGAAAGAAATTTCATTGCATATATATACCACTTTTTTTTACTTGTTAGTTGATAAACATATAAATTAGCTACTACAAAAATATCTATGGCATTTCTCTAAACCAAAACCTTGGCTTGCTTCCCACTTTAGGGTGGAGACCTGAAAGACTCCAAGTCAATATATACAGACATTTTCTGTTCTCTATATCTGTCTCTCTCTCTCTTTTCTCTCTCTCCCTCATTTGAAATTTCTTGTAATTTCCTGCAGTTAATTTTTAAATCTGACCTTTAATATTCAAGTGTAAATGACATTTTTAAAAAGGACAAAAATTCAATACATTTAATTCACATTGTATAAAAAGGGAATTCCAATTAATAACAGCTGGGGTTATCTGTTCACTCACTAATTTTATATGGTGGCACAAGTATGAGAACAGGTTTAACAAGAGTGGAAGTAGACAAAGATCCCTAACCAACTGTAACTCACAGATGAAGATTATGAGGAAAGACCAGAGCATTACTTTTTTTAAAGATTTAGTCATTTACTTTATGAATATGAGTGCTCTATCTGCAAGTACAACTTTATTCCCCAAAAGGACATCAGATCCCACCATAGATGTTTGTGAGACACCATGTGGCTGCTGGGAATTGAACTCAGTACCTCTGGAAGAACAGCCAGTGCTTTTAATCACTGAGCCATCTCTCCAGCCCCCTGAGAACTAAATTTTTGAAGAGAATATCATGTGCACTCAATTCAATAATTAATTCAATCTGGCAAATAAAGCATCTAATTCTTTAATTGAAGCTAATCACAAAATAAAATTTACAGATGACATGATTCGGGGTAAGAGCTCATGCTGTATATGAATGAGGACCGAGATTTGACTCCCTTGCACACATATAAAACCCAGGTATGTTTGCATATGATCTGATAACCCCAGCACTGTGTGGGGCAGAAGCAAGAGGATCAGCTGGACATGCCTCTGGGAGCCTGGCTCCAGGTTCAGTAAGAAACTCTGACTCAAAGAAATAAAGCTGAGAGTTACAGTGGCAGGACACCTGACGTCTAGAATTCTGCTCTGACTGCCATGTATTTATGGCCTGGGCATACACCTCACACAAATATGCCCGCATGAACATACATACATATGTACTATATATTCTTAATAAAATAGAATTCAATTTTTATCCAAAAATTTTTAACCATTGACAACTCACAATATTCTTCAATTAAACTGCAATGCAGGGAATTCTGACTTTAGATAGGATATTATGCAATATCAATGGGGCCACAGGCATTTTAAACAGCACTAGAAAGAGAAAACAGGAAGCTAAAATGACCGGAGTTATAGTCCTTTACATAGGTGAACAGAAGAAATTGAGGGAAAAAGACAGAGGAGAAATTAACTAGAGGACAAAAGACAATTTAATTCTGTAGTGTGGGAAGCAATAATCATATGTCTAACTAGTTAATGACGTTACTTGAAGATAAGGTTCTGGATAACGGACTGTCTTTAACAGGAAGTGGCTGATCTGGTCCTTGTCTCAGATCCTTGCACTTTTCTGTAGGGCTGATAGATAGACATACGGACTGTGACCAGTCTTGAACCAGCAAGTCTTCCCTTTCTTTTTTTTTTCCCCCAGGTCAAAACTCACCAAATATTTAAAATTGAATCACTGAGGAAATTTCCCTAACTAAAAGGAAGATATGCCTATGAAGGTACAAGAAGCATACAGAACAGCAAATATACTGGACTATGAAAAAAATATCTCCCTGACACACAATCATGAAAGCATTATGTCCAAACCAAAAAAAAAATATATTAAAAGCTGCACTGGAAAAAGAGCAAATAACATATAAGAGAAGATATACTTCAGACCAAAACTAATGGTGAGAGAAAAGGAAGGTTACAATATAGCCAAGGAAAAATCCACGATGAAGATACTGCAATTCTTAAAACCTTTCACCAAACATATGGACATAAAAGATCATAAAAGATATACTATTACAGTTTAAATCACATACTGACTTCCATAAAGTAAAAGCTGGTGACTATAGCATCCAAATTTTATCAAAATAAAGGTTATTCAATAAAAACTAAATTGAGAAATGTTGAGCCTAAATATTATCACTAAACAAATGAACCAATATCTGTAACAGATATCTACAGAACATTTTACCCTAACACAGAAGAGTATACCTTTTTTCTTTTTTTTTTTTTTTGATTGTTTTTTTCCTCATTTTTTTTTAAAGATTTCCATCTCCTCCTCTCCTCCTCCCCCTTCCCTCCCCTCCCTTCCACCCATACCCCCACTCCCTCCCTCTGCAGGCCAAAGAGCCATCAGGGTTCCCTTCACTATGTTAAATCCAAGGTCCTCCCAACTCCCCCTAAGTCCAGGAAGGTGAGCAACCAAACTGACAAGGCTCACAGTGAGCCTGTCCATGCTGTAGAGTCCAAGCCCATCGCCATTGTCCTTGGTTTCTCAGTCCTACTCCACCGTCAGCCACATTCAGAGAGTCCGGTTTGGTTGCCTGTTCCATCAGTCTCATTCAAACTCGACTTGGTGGTCTCCCATTAGTTCTGTCCCACCATCTCAATGGGTGAATGCACCCCTCACGGTCCTGACTTCCTTGCTCAAGATCTCCCTCCTTTTGCTCCTCATCAGGACCTTGGGAGCTCAGTCCAGTGCTCCAAAGTGGGGCTCTGTCATTTTCTCCATCCAACGCCAGGTGAAGGTTCTATGGTGATATGCAAGATATTCATGAGTATGGCAATAGGATCTGGACATTTCTGGCTCCCTCTCCTCAGCTGCCCAAGGAACTAGCTGGGGGCATCTTCCTGGACACCTGGGAACCCCTCTAGAGTCAAGTCTCTGCCAACCCTAGAATGACTCCCTTAAGATATATCATTCCTTGTTCCCATATCCACCCTTCCTATATCCCAACCATCCTATTCCCCCAAGCTCTCCCCATCCTCCACTTCACATTTTTCTCTCCCCATACCCCCATCCCCCATCCCACCCCACCCCCAAGTTCCCATTTTTTGTCTGGCAATCTTGTTTACTTCCAATATCCAGGAGGATAACTATATGTTTTTCTTTGGATTCTCCTTCTTATTTAGCTTCTCTAGGATCACGAATTATAGGCTTGATGTCCTTTATTTATGGCTAGAAACCAATTATGAGTGAGCACATCCCATGTTCATCTTTTTGGGCCTTGGTTACCTCACTCAGGATGGTGTTTTCTATTTCCATCCATTTGCATGCAAAATTCAAGATGTCATTGTTTTTTACCGCCAAGTAGTACTCTAATATGTATATATTCCACACTTTCTTCATCCATTCTTCCACTGAAGGGCATCTAGGTTGTTTCCAGGTTCTGGCTATTACAAATAATGCTGCTATAAACATAGTTGAACAAATGCTTTTGTAATATGATTGGGCATCTCTTGGGTAAATTCCCAAGAGTGGGATTGCTGGGTCCTGGGGTAGGTTGATCCCAAATTTTCTGAGAAACCTCCACACTGCTTTCCAAAGCGGTTGCACAAGTTTGCATTCCCACCAGCAATGGATGAGTATACCCCTTACTCCACAACCTCTCCAGCAAAGGTATCATTGGTGTTTTTGATTTTAGCTAATCTGACAGGTGTAAGATGGTATCTCAACGTTGTTTTAATTTCATTTCCCTGATTGCTAAGGAGGTTGAGCATGCCCCTAAGTGTCTTTTGGCCATTCGAAATTCTTCTGTTGAGAATTCTCTGTTCAGTTCAGTGCCCCATTTTTTAATTGGGATAATTAGCATTTTAAAGTCTAGTCTCTTGAGTTCCTTATATATTTTAGAGATCAGACCTTTGTTAGTTGCAGGGTTGGTGAAGATCTTTTCCCAGTCAGTAGGCTGCCTTTTTGTCTTAGTGACAGTGTCCTTTGCTTTACAGAAGCTGCTCAGCTTCAGGAGGTCCCATTTATTCAATGTTGCCCTTAATGTCTGTGCTGCTGGGGCTATACGTAGGAAGCGGTCTCCTGTGCCCAAATGTTGTAGAGTACTTCCCACTTTCTCCTCTAACAGGTTCAGTGTGTTCAGATTGATATTGAGGTCTTTAATCCATTTGGACTTGAGTTTTGTGCATGGTGATAGATATGGATCTACTTTGATTCTTCTACAGGTTGACATCTAGTTATGCCAGCACCATTTGTTGAAGATGCTTTCTTTCTTCCATTGTGTACTTTTAGCTCCTTTATCGAAAATCAGGTGTTCATAGGTTTGCGGGTTAAGATCCGGGTCAACTATTCGATTCCATTGGTCGACTTCTCTGTTTTTATGCCAGTACCAAGCTGTTTTCAATACTGTAGCTCTGTAATAGAGTTTGAAGTCAGGGATGGTAATGCCTCCAGAAGTTCCTTTATTGTATAAGATTGTTTTGGCTATCCTGGGTTTCTTGTTCTTCCATATAAAGATGATTATTGTCCTCTCAAGATCTGTGAAGAATTTTGATGGGATCTTTAAGGGGATTAAGTCTTCCCTTTCTTAATAATGTCAGAACTGATAAATATTTACACAAAGTAACAATTGCCATCAACATGTAATTTTCTTTTTTAAAAAGAAACGAGCCTGAAAATGGTGATATATGCCTTTAAACCTAGCATTCAGGAAGGAGAGGCAGGCAGATCTCTTTGAGTTTGGGGCCAGCCTGGTCTACAGAGCAAGTTCCCGGACAGCCAGGGCTACACAGAGAAACCCTGTCTCAAAAACAAAGAAACAGACAGACAGATAGACAGTTATAAATTATTACTAAGCTACTGCTCTCTCCATTAGTGGGTGAGTGCTCCTTAAGAAAGAACAATGCAGCCCCCAGCAGCCCTTTCTTCAGCTCTCAAATGGGAAGCTGGTAGTAGCCCGGGGGCTCACAGTAACAGGCCTGAGCCTTAAACATTAATTGCGAGAGGTTCACATTCTAGCAGTAAGGTAGCCCAACAAACAAAGCTGTAAGTGATTGCGGGAATTGGTGAATGCTCTACACAAATCAAGGTGGTTAACTTCATAGATTGTAAGCTGGGGCTGGGGGCGAGGTGGGGCGGGGAGTGGCTTCCATTACAATATCCAAAGGAGACTTCCTCTGACATTTCAAGTTCTGAGGACAAACGTGAATGAATGAGACAACTGCAGCTTTAAGAAACTGAGAACAAGCTTCCAAACGCCTTGGGAGGACTCCGAGATACAAACAGCCTGTGTGGCAGACTAAGGCACTGGCATGGAGACAAGAAAGCAGAGCAGGGAGGTGAGGTTGGGAGGGATTGGATCATGAGAAGAGCGATACCTGTGAATGACTCCCATCCTGGAACAGGAGGTGACACCGTATTGATGTGGTGTAACGATGATGTTGCTGTGCAGTGGCAGACGAACCTGCAGCAGGGCTAATCCGACATAAGGGAACACATTAAACAAAGCTGGTTAGAGATTGACAAGAAAGTGATGAGGGCACCCGCGAACCAGCATTGTAGCGGTTGAATTGGGAAACTACTGGAGGTATAGCTAATTGAATTTACAGAAGTATAGCAGGATGGGGGTTTGGCAATGACTTCCTAGACCAGTGGTTCCCACACTTCCTCATATTGCGACCCTTTAATAAAGTCCCTCATGTTGTAGTGACCCCAACCATAAAATTATTTTCCTTGCTACTTCGTCACTGTAATTTCACTACTTTTATTAATCATAATGTAAGTATTCGTGTTTTCCCACGGCCTTTGTGGGTCATGGCCCACAAGCTGAGAACCGCTCTGCAGATGGATGGATGATTTCCTGAACTGAAGGAGGCTTAGAGACACGATCGAAAATCCTTTTTCAGTCACGGAAAAGCTGTGGTGTCTGCTAGGCGTCTACATGTGTGATGTAGAGTTGTAATACACAATGATTCTGCGACCTCAGACAGGTAAGTGGCTTTATGAGCGAAGTCTGGGTCCTACTGGCCTGCAAGCTGCCTAGCTCACAAGGTTCTTCTGAACTAGTGAGACTGCTTGTCCTCTTTCAAAGCTTCTTTCATGAGGGAGTAGCTTCTGAGACAGCAAGAAAACCAAGTCAGGTACAGGGCATCCCAGAACCTAAAAACAGATGAGTTACAAAGAAACAAAAGTTATCAAGAAACAAAGAGTGACTGACTGTACTTAATACACATGGGGTGTCAGGAAAGTGAAGAGCATTGTATGAGATGGGATTTTGCTCAGTGGTATCATTGATGAAGGTATCATTTCTTTTGGAGACCTGGAAAAATACCCACGGCTATCTCTCATTCTAGAGTGGGGAATCTTGGTTTTGAGACCAAGCTTCATACAATCTTTCAACTTCTAGGCCTACCCTCTTGTCTACTATAATTTCTGCCTCCAGTAAAATCCAATGTTATTATGATTTATATATGTAATTTTTAGTTTTCTTATCATTTTAGATATAAAATAATTGAAAGGATATTCATTGAAAAACATATTTGCCATATTTGCCAATCTGTGTGGGATTTTAAATCAGTAATTACAGACATAACACAATTATGTGACTGTCTTGGGCCTCTATTCTTGGAAAGAAAATGGATTGTTAAGTACTTGGAAATGCCTGTTGAGGGTCTCAAATGTCTTTAAAAATTCTTCAGGCACTTAACATAAAAAAATCCTTTAGAAGAAGGTCTCCAAAAATACAAAATCCATTTTATTTCTTTGAAACGGAAAAGGAAGACATTTCTTACCTCTGATTGCTTTGCATATGCGGTAACATAGTTAAACTCGAAGGAATCCATCTTGGAGGGAATCTCTAAAGGAGTCATTTTCATCCTACCGTTCAGATGGAGCAGTAGGAGCTTGGTTCTTGTCTACTGCATTCTTACAGTGAAAAGAGGAAATTGTTCCACTTTTACATTTTTTTTTGTTCATGTCTTCCTGAACTCTCAAAATTCACAGCTAATTAAATAGATTTAAGATGGGGAAATGGGGGAGTTTGGCTTAAAAATGGTTCTCTGAGTTTAAATGAATACTGGATTATGACTGATCTGAATAAATGAACCTGATGATGGATATCATTGCATTTATGAACTCGGAAAGTAAGTGTCTTCAGTGTGTTTGCAAGTGTTTAGTCACACATCATAAAACAATGAAAAAAATCTGAAAATAATATTCACTTCTATGTCAAATCCTTACAATATTACTGAGTCCAACACTTCGAAGCTCAGTCCAACAAGGAAACACATATCGAGACAAGTTAAAAGTGCCAAGTTCATTCTAGTCATCATTTTTGAGGGGAGCTGTCACATAATTACTTCCTGTGTTTGAGGTTGAGAAAATTGTTTATCAACTGATAAGAGTCATCCAAAAAGTTTTCTTGGCATTAAGTGGCAGTTATTTGTGGAATGATGGAAGCCCAAGTTCTACCTTTTTCTCTACACTAGAATGTCTAAAAGAATGTGGCAATGTGGAAGAAGAGGAGGCTATAGTCATGAGGGATCGTATAAAGAAGAACAAATAAGTAAATATGAATGTGGTAAACGGATCAATCAGAGTCCTTGTATCTCTAATCATAATCTTGACATGCCGTACCTAGTGCAAAGTTCTCTGATGGTCCTGATCCTACCTTCCAAGATTATGTGGAATTCTCCCCTTTTGCTAAGTTACAAACATCTCCGCCAGCAGGCTGCTCATAGCTAAAGACACGATTTGGCTCACCTCTCTCAAGGGAAGTAAGTGAAAGCAGGATAGCAAAGCAGATAGACACTACTCGGGGAGCAGTGGAATATGACAGTGTATTAGTCAGGACAAACTGAGCCGGACTGACAGCAACCATCAAACGCTGAGGCTTAGCACAAAGATTTCTTTTTTAAATTTCTGTTTCCTTCTAAGTAACCTGCGGGTCCTGATGCTTTCTCTGCACAGGGCTCCCATCCCCACAGGGATTGATCCTAAGAATATAGACTACTTGCTTCCTATGAAGTTACACTGCTAACACATGGATTCCAGAAGGGAACACTGACAATTCTCCAGGCATTGTTCTCCGTCTTCTCACAGAAATGTCACATGTGTGCAGATACACAAGCCTGTTAGTGAAACTCATCCCACAGATCAGCAGTAGGAGCAGCAAATCAATGGGGCAAGCATCCAGTGTCTAGAGGATAGATTAAAGTTTCCAAATTCATCATGTTTCAGGTCATAGGAAGGTACCATGTGAGCTTTCTGGATACCAAAGCACATAATCTTTACTCTCTAATGTGAATTCAGTAAATTTCAATGAATAATTTGCTGCCCCCATTCTATGTTTAATCAACTATTCCAAAAGACAGGCAGGATACTCTGAGACAAGGAAATGTTGTTAACGTCTTTGCCTCGCCTCTCCCAATGCTAATGACAAACACTAAGTAAATGCTAGGTTGGAGAGGTGGGGCAAACAGAGTGTAAGTCAGAGATTGATGTGGTGTTTCCTACCGTCTGGGCTGCAGCGAGCTGAGAATCAGCAAAATCAGGTTCACAGGCAAGAGTCCAAAAGAGACACCTCATCGTTATGTGGTTTTGTTTATCTTAGTGATTACAGGAAGGTGTTTACATTTTGTTTGTGTTGTGTAATTTTTCCCCTTCTATGCATTTCTCTGCTGTTTAGCTTTGCGTTGTTTTTTTATCGTACTTCCAAAGAGGAACAATAGGAGATTTCAAGAAAGTATAGTCTCATACATTTTGGTGAAATTCTTTATCATGGCCTTTGTAGAAAATGATCATAGGCTTTGCAATTAAAAGTGCAAACGTTCTTGGTTGGACAGATGGATCAGTGTCTAAGAGCATTTGCCATTCTTGGTTGGACAGATGGATCAGTGTCTAAGAGCATTTGCCATGGGATCATGAGTACCTAGAATTCTGATTCCAGAACCCTCATGACAAACCAGAACTCCCCAAAACATCTGTTACTCTGCTCCAAGAGATCCAATGTCCATTCCTTTGCCTTGATATATACAGAAGCACTCAGACTATACACTCATATGTATGTACACACACACATACTCTCTCACACAATACATAAATAAAAATTAATTAATTTAATCTTTTTGAAATAAATTTTTTCTACCTAGAAACCCTATTCCCAGAAATCTATGACATAAGGAAAAAGTGTAGTATGTGTTTGAATGTATACAAAAGACTGCTTTAAAACAAAATGTTCAGATTTTCAAAGAACTGAAAAACAGAAATCTACTCAATAATCTATATTTATTTTTCTTATAGCTGAATAAGCTATGATATATTCATCATGGAATAGTATGCAGACTTTAAAACAGTGCATTACTGATGCCCCCTGGACAGGGGAGATTTTCATAAAGCATTGATTAAGTATGGCCAAACAAACTGGGTATTGCAGGATAGAATTTTTTATGAAGCCATAATAAAGAATCCTGCAAACACATCCTGTTAGTGAGACACACAAATAAATGTTTGTTTTTATTGTATTAACATATAATTACTCTTTATAACCAATAATGCCTCTTTCCAGTATTTTTAAACAAATAATGTTTTTATTGGGTCGACCATTTTTAAGATGACTGCTTTTGTTCATCTGTCAGTCATTGATACATATTTTACAAGCTTAAGCTTTCATGGTAATACTTCAAGTTAAGATCACTAGGCACAGTTTATGAGAAACCCCCAGGCTTGAATATAAAATAACTTGGCTCAGCCAGGACAACAATCTGACAGTCAATGTAATTGGTTTCTCTACAGAAGAAGCTTCCCACGTAAATATGTACTTTAGTATTAACTAAATAGCGCTAAGATCTGTTAGTCACTGCTTTATTATTGTGATAAAATACCTGAAAAAACAAATAAGGAAGGAAAGATTGATTTTTGACTCACAACTTACAGAGGTTGGGGCATTGCTTTTACATCCACAGGTGATGAGGAGGGCATAGCAGAAGAAATACTCCCATTGCAGTACAGACAGGAAGTAGAAAGTAAAACAGAGGGGGTAGGCAGGAAAGATGAAGGAAGAGAGAGGGAGAAGAGGGAGAGGGAGAGGGAGAAGAGGGAGGGGGAGGGAGAGGGAGAGAGGGAAAGGGGGAGGGGGAGGGGGAGGGAATGGGAGAGGGAGAGGGAGAGGGAGAGGGAGAGGGAGAGGGAGAGGGAGAGGGAGAGGCAGAGGGAGAGGGAGAGGGAGAGGGAGAGGGAGAGGGAGAGGGAGAGGGAGAAGAATACAAAGAGTGGGTATGAGACAGCATGTCTCCCAATTACGCACTTCTTCCCACTTGGCTCTGCCTCCTAATTGTTCTCTCACCTGTGTATTCCTCAGTAAATGATTACAGACCGGTGATGTCAGACCCATCCTGAACAAATAGTCTCTCAAATGCCTGTTGGCTGGCAATCAGGGCTTTAGCATATGAGCCTTTGTGGACCAGGAACACTTCATGCCCAATCAGTAAAAATACACACACTTCTTAGTCAATAACTCACAGCCTTATTTTTTGAGACAGCTTGTCTCACAAACCCCAGAGATCATTAATTTGGCTTCATTAGATAGGCAGCAAGCTATCTCAGAGATCCTGCTGTCCCTGCCTCCTTGGTGCTGGATTATAAAGGCAGACCACCACACCACCTGGTTTTTCACATGTGTGTGTAGGAACCAAACTAAAGTCCTTAACCTGTATGCTAAACACTTGGCTGACTGAACCATCCCCTCACCTCCTTTTCCACTTTCCTATTTGGCTTTCAAAGCTTTCATATTGAGAATTCTGGATACTTTATATATTACACATGGCTTTCACTAGTAGATAGACATTTCTACTCCACTTGCCTTTTTTTGTTTTGTTTTGTTTTGCTGTGTGTTTTGTTCTGTTTGCAGTACTGAGGATCAAACCCAGATCTTCATGAATGCTAGACAGAGCTCATCACCAAACTCTGCCTCCTAAACCTAGCCAGTAAGCATTGTAAACATTAAAATATGTAGCATAAAGGTATCTGAGAAAAACTTGAAGGAATGAAAATTATAACCATCTACATGAAGATACATTAAGTCAATAGAACTTACCAGGTGATTAACATAAGTAAGTCACTATGGTGTATTCAATACAAAAATGCCTCCTTCTCTGCTTACAAGAATCATGGGATTACATTGAACATCCAAACAGCAAATATAGAAAAGAAATACATAAAGTGTAAAATGAATGATCACATAGTTCAGCTCTACTTCTACTGAGAGAACAATTATTATGAGTTGTATGATCAGGTAAATCCCACCATATATACATACAGTCAAGAAAGATGTGGTGGTTTAAATAGAAGAAAGGGAAGGAAATGTGAAGTTATTTATTTATTTGAAGAAATCATGCAAAGTAAGCGTGGGGGCTACTGAAAAGGCTCAGCAAATGAGGGGCTGGTTGCCTAGGCTGATACTGAGTTCAGTTCCTGGGGCCCACATGGTAGGAGAGCACTGACTGCTGTAGGTTTCCCTGTGACTTGCACATGTGCACAAATGTGTATGTACATACACACACATACACACATACAAAGCCTAAATAAAAGAAAAGATGCCGAGATCTGAACTTATATTTTCATATTACTTTCCTAGAAAATTATGAATCGACCACCCCTGTAGTGAAGAAGACCTTTAATGTCTGTCTAAAGATCTGGAATTTTAACAAGTTTTCATCATCATGGCAGATGACAAAGCCTGCCTTTAGCACCAGCAGTATCAGCTATCACAGGGGTTCTTGTGAAGAATGTTTAGGATAAAACTTATTTTATTGTTTCACTACTCGTTAAATCTCATTCGTAGATGAAAGACCTCATGTCAATCGAGGAGGCCATTTGGGGTCCAAATGGAAAGCTGACTTCCATGTATCCAGCGGTAATTGTATCAGTAGGTCTGCAGCTGCAGAGAAACAAAACCCTTGCACAGGATGGTTTCAATAAGTGAGGTCGTAATTATCTCACAGGACTGCAGCTCCGAAGCAGGAGGCTGTTGGCAGTGGCTCAGAACCCAGCTATGGCAAGGCCAGCAATGCAGATAAGTTTCTCATCTCCTGGTCACAACATGCCTGTTAGAGCTCCCAGTGCCATATCCCCTCCTAAGACAGGAGGAAGAGACCCAGGATGACTCCAGCCATGCCTCTTTGAATAAAGAAAACAAAAGCTTTTCAAAGAACTTACTGTGGAATTGTGCCAGGAAAGCAAGGTTTGAAGAATGTGAAACTCACCAGAGTGGGGGGGGGGGGGGGGGTCAAGAAACAACAGTCAGTTCCAAGGTCAGCCAAAGGCGTGAAGAAAAGTCAAAGAATGCACCTCAAGATACGGAAGCTTCAGTCGGCACATAAAGATACAAAGAACATGGACCAGGATACTCTGAAACTTCTGTGAACAGTTTTCAAATTTGAGATGTTAATAATAATAATGATAATAATAATAATAATAATAATAATAATAATAATAAACAAGCTCAAGATTCAGATCATCCTGGTCACATCATTATGTAGCATGAGAGTTTGGGTACCAATATCACATGGCTCCTATACAGGGTGGCCAAGACCAAAGATATTTCTTGAAAGGATATTTCTTGGCACTATGTTAGGGAACAGAACCCTGTAACTGCCTACAATATTGATGAGAATATCTACAAAGGAGCAGAAGATGTGCCAAGAAAAGGCACATGAATCATCACATCTAATAAGATGAGAGTCCTAGGAAGCCGTCTATACAGCTCATAAGTGAAACCAGCAATTAATCATGGCGTGCTTTATAAAAGCTTTGATTGCTTAACATTTCTCCCAATTATTATTATTTTTTTTTAGGTTTGCTGTAGGCAGGAAGGCAGAGGGACTGACAGTGCAGGAAGCTAAAATGTTCTTTCCTCCAAAGGCCAATGTGTGCCAGTGTGCTCTGAAATATGAGGTGCATCATGATAGCAGATTAGTCAAGGGCGTTCACCAACATGCCCTTAGTCCCAACACGCTGAGGGAAGTGATGAACTGGCGCCATTGGAGACAGGGAGTCATGTCCAATTTATTGCTCCATGCTCAGTGCTGCATATGTATGCAAAGTTTCATTTATAAAGATAATTTATGTGGCAGTTGGGTTCTGTGGTAATCAGTAAGACCGTGTCTAAAACTGCACCATGTCATGCTATCATGTGGACAGAAATTCTCATGCTCATTTACATATGAAAGCTTCCCAAGAAACTCACGGCAGCCAGTTACAGTCATCCACGCTCCATTGGCTTTGAGGACAAAAAATAAAAAACCTGACATTTCTAAATTGTATGGCTATTTCCCCATGCTGGCCTACATTTTTCTGCAAATGAACCACGGGAATCTTATACTAATAACTCAATGTGGCTATTGCTTTTTTATTTATTATCAATTTTCTATAAAATTTTACATTCTGAGAAAAATGTGTAATTATATGTTTTTGAAACACCAGGAGTCAGTTTCCCTCTCTCTGTATCTCTCTGTGCATCTGTCTTTGTCTTCTCTCTCTCTCTCTCTCTTTGTCTCTCTCTATCTCTCTCTCTCTCTTCTTTCTTTCTCTCTGAATTGTGTGTTTCTCTGTGTGTATGTGTGTGGTTATTATGTTATAATGAACATGTAAGAACTGCTCCTATTACTATCTCTACTACATTAAAACACACATCACTGTATTATCTTTATTCCTTATTCATTATCAGTGAAGCATAAACCTCTAGAACTATAACAATATTACCCAAAACAACAGGAAAGCAAAAGACAGTTGAAGAACTGAAATTACATAATTTACTTGAGGTTTTTTTTTTTTATATTTGCTTTGTTTCTTGCTCTTCTGAGCTTCACCTTCATTTAACCTCCCATTTTTTTTTTATTTGTTCCCTGAGAGAAAACCATTTCAGAGTCACTTACTGTAAGTGCAAAATAAAATTCGAAGAGATAGTAAGAATTGTCACAGCCTTTTTGGTTACCCAACACCAAAAAAGCTTAGTGTATCATGGAATCCCTCTCACTATCTTTCACTGGAATGAGGAAAAACAGAGCAACTACAGGTGATACTGAAGTGCAGAGTGAATCGCACCCTTCATTTCTGGTGGAAGCATAAGACGGTTCAACCACCTCAAGAAAGCAGCTGGAAATTTACAATGGGTTTGAGCACATGCTTAGTATGTGACCTGCATGTTACTTGCCCAGATCCTCTGTGAAGCATGGGCTATTTTAATAATGGGACTGAGATTAAAGACAAGAGAGACTGACATGAAGAAACATCTCAGGTGAGAACCAGAGAAAGCAGGAAAGCCTTTGAACTATGATAAAGGCCTGACCCTCAGGAAAGAAAAAAAAAAAACAAAGCTTGAAGGCTTGATAGGAAAGCTCTTGAGCAGATCTAAAAGGCCTCTGTCAGGAGTCCTCAGTCAAAGCTCCTCTTACAAGAATCCCACATCTCACACACCTAGATGTTCTCTGCATCTGCTACAGTCATTGACTGGGAAGCATGAAAGAAATGAGGGTAGCATGGATTCTGCACAAATGTAGAGTTGGGGGCAGCACTTGTTACTGTGTTCCCCACCACACAAAGCACAACTGAAAGCCAAATCCCCAATGTTTTCCATCAGACCTATGACAAACACAATTGTACACCATATGCCGTGTTTTAGATTGTAGATTCCTTCTCTATTTTTCTTTACCACTTTGCTGGTGCATATGTTATAGAATTAACCAGTTTATATTATTGTTAGTTATCATTAATCTACTTTCATTTGTTGGATGTGGGGCTCTGAAAGCATGTTTTCAACTTTTATTATCTTAGTCTATTTTTCTATAGTTTCCAATAGAACTACCGTAGAGATGTTTTAGTAGCTCCCACAGAGACTAATGTAGAGTCTAATTGGTTATTTATTCATATTGGAAATTCATAAATTGAAACACACTTGACAGTGTGTAAATGAATATGCAAATTGTGGGTTAGCCCCACAAGGGACTCATCCTCAGAAATAAGGTTAAATACTGATGCACCATGATACCATGAAAAAGTCAGAAATGTGTTCAACAATACAAACCAGACTCAAGACATTGTATACATCATGATTCTTTTTGCTTAGAATTTTTCAAAACAAAACCCAAACTACCATAAAAGAAAGCATATCAAGGGTTGCTGTGAGAAGACTGAGCACATCTTTGATTGGATATTATGTTCTATATCTATGTTTCTGTTTTTTAAATCCAGGCTAGTAGCTAAAACTAGAAATCTTCCTGCCTCTGCTTCTAAAAATGCCAGAAATGCTCTGTATCTTTATATAATAAAGGTTGCATGTGTGGATATATTTTTCAAACCTCATTAAATAGTACTTGTAAAGTCATTATGCCTTATTGTTTAAATTATATGCAAAGGGTCAACTTTTAAAATGAACCACAATTACGTATAATAGAATTTTCCAACCTTTACTCTTTTGTAAATATGGAAAATTCAAAGTATTAAATACTCAAAAAATGGAAGCTAACAATTTAGAGGATGTTATTTCTTCATATTTGCTCTAAGCATGGCTATATAAAGTAGTTTTAGGGGGCTGGAGAGATGGCTCAGCGGTTAAGAGCATTGCCTGCTCTTCCAAAGGTCCTGAGTTCAATTCCCAGCAACCACATGGTGGCTCACAACCATCTGTAATGAGGTCTGGTGCCCTCTTCTGGCCTTCAGGCATACACACAGACACAATATTGTATACATAATAAATAAATAAATAAATAAATAAATAAATAAATAAATAATAAAGTAGTTTTATTAAATGTGTTATGATTAATACATGGCTCTACATTTTTTACAATTGTTGAATCCACCAATACCACCTAAAACTAAGACAAAATAAAGAAATGTTACAGAGGCTCCTCGTGTGAGACAAGCAGCTAAACTCCAAGATTGTTTACAATTCTAATATAGGACAGAAACACAAAAGTCATTCTGTCTTTTCCATGAACATCAAGTCTTACACTTTTGTTTCTCTGTTTAAGAAGGAAAGGAAAGGACTGGGGAATGCAACTCTGTTGTGCTTGTTGATTGTGCAATATGCTCTAATTCCATGACTAGGATCACATAAACTCGGTGGTGCAAGATTATACTCCAAGCACTCTATTCATGGAGGCTGAAAGACCTCAGGTTCAAGGCCACCTTAAACTATGTAAGACCTTGTCTTAAATAAAACTAAAGACAGCAGCAGGGATCTTATGTAACAAGGAAGTAAAGAGGGGACATTGTCTGGATGCCTAACTGAGAAGTTTCTGAGCACATATCAGCAAGCATGTCTGTGTAATGAGTGAAACATAGTCATTTTTACAGGAAGAGAATTGTAGCAGCAACTGTCTTTCGTGTCACTTGATCCCTAGTCAATGTCTTGCTGATGGATATCAAGGAACACATGGAGGCATAAAAGAATATGGCAGAATTCATAGCTCTTACTTGAAATGAAGTCACCTGAAATCTATAGTCTTCTGGTTTTGACTGTAGAGAGACAATTGATTCTGGGGGCTGCTAAGCTAAACCAACATATGCATTTTAAAGGTATGTTGACTTCAAAATTTGAATCTAAGGATATGTTACTTTAGAAAAGAGGTTCTGCTTTTGTTTTCACAAAAGATGGGAATGTCTGGATTCCTTCCATACTAATGTGGTTTGATGGAACAACACCCCCTCTAACATTCTCAGTGAACCCTAAAAATACCTCACACAACAAATAGCAGGAAGCAGTTTAGAGAAAATGATGCCCAAATTTCCAAAATGATTGTTTATAAATGTTTGTTTTCATATAAAGAGGGTTGATTATAAGTGATTAATGGTATATATATATATATATATATATTAGAGATGAGTACTTTGTATTGATATGGATCTTGGTTATTGATACATATTTAAGGTTGATCTCGTTTTGCTGTGTATATGTATTTCTGCTCTTGTTTAAGGTATTTTGTTTGTGCAGCTCATTTTAAAATACAATGTATAATTTAAAGATTAATAAAATGTTTTTTATAATAATCAAACTTGTAGTCATGTTAGTTAGGTTTTCTAGATGTGCAGAGATATACAGATGGATAGGTATTCTTCAAACACTTCAAAGAACTATAAAATATGGCATTTACATAACTTAGGGTTCTGTTGATTTCATGATTGCCCCTAGCAGCACCAATCTTTTCCTGAGAGAAGGTTGGGCACTGAAGATGCTCCACTTAGAGATTGATTTTTTTCTTAGCAAAACTGGTCTTTGGGCAAAGAACTGCCCTTGCCTTGACCACTGAGAAAATGCATGGTGTTATGACTGGACACCATGGATACAAGCAAAAAGAATGAAAAACCTCACCAAGACATGTTAAGATGGTTTACAATTTTCCTGACTCTGAAAATGGTCTGTCAGTTTCTCTATGCCTTAGCCAAAGTTGGTTGATTCAATGCTGCCAATGAGACTTGGATGATTGCCCAGGTAGTTCATGTTCTGTCATTTCTTGCACCTTTTGGAAAGTGCTGATTGCACTTCCTGTTTACTCAAGTAATATTATTTCCCTTCTCTTGTCTTTGATGGGCTGAAGAATAGATAGTTATAGTTACCTTCCTCTCATGATTTAACCAAGCCATTTTTAATATAAGACTTAGGTTCCTTAGGATAGTATAACTATTGATACATTAAGCATATGTTTCTTGCTTGATGTTGTTCAAGTTGGTTGTAATTCTAATTTTTATGTATTTTTTGCCTCTTCTTTTCCCTGGACAATAGTTGATATTTGTTCATATGTTTATAGTTTTGCAATTAAACTTAGAAGTCTCTTATTTAGGCAAAAGGGGGAGGTTGCTATGGGAACTTCCTTAGTCAATAGGTTTTAAGATACTGGCCCACTTTGGGCATGGCCTCATACACTATAAATGCAGATGAGACGTGTATGCAGGCCTCTTGACTGCTGGATTTGGTTCCAGATCCCAGAGTTCACAGAGGGCTGCAGATCACTACTCTTTTTGTGAGTTTATACCCAGATAAATATGACCTTTATTATACTCCATCCAGGCTATTATGTAACTCTTTTGTTCCACACCAACAAAGAAAATGTGAAAATGCCTAAATTTAAGAATATTCCAGGAAGGTGATCGACCAAGCTGAGAAGGCTCCCACAGAGCCCGTCCATTGAAGAACAATCAGAGCCCAGAGCCATTGTCCTTTGCTTCTCAGTCAGCCCCCGCTGTTGGCCACATCAGAGAGACGGGTTTGGTCGCATGATCCATCAGTCCCATTCCAACTGGAGTTGGTGATCTCCCATTAGTTCTGTCCCCCACCGTCTCCATGAGTGAACGCACCCCTCTCGTTCCTGACTTTCTCCCTCATGTTCTCGCTCCTTCTGCTCCTCATCAGGATCTTGGGAGCTCAGTCCAGTGCTCCAATGTGGGGCTCAGTCACCTTCCCCATCTGTCGCCAGCTGGAGGTTCCCTCACGGTCCTGACTTTCTTTCTCATGTTCTCTCTCCTTCTGCTCCTCATCAGGACCTTGGGAGCTCAGTCCGGTGCTCCAATGTGGGGCTCTGTCATTTTCTTCATCTATCGTCAGGTGGAGGTTCTATGGTGATATGCAAGAAATTCATCAGTATGGCTATAGGAACTGGCCTCTTCCTGGACCTGGGGGGAGTTGGGAGGACCTTGGTCTTAGCATAGAGTGGGGAACCCTGATGGCTCCTTGGCCTTGAGAGGGAGGGAGGGGAGGTATGGGTGGAGGGGAGGGGAGGGAAAGGGGGAGAGAAGGAGGGGAGGGAAGGGGGAGGAGAAGGGGAGGGAGGGGGGAGGAGGAGGGAAGGAGATGGAAATTTTTAAATATAAAAAATAAACCATGAGAAAAAAAAAGAATATTCCAGGTTACCTGGAAAAATTTCCTATTACCTCTGCTTAGCAGAAGGTAAAGCTACCAATGCAAAAGAGGCTACACAAACCAAGGGAGAAATTTTTTAAAGTTGCTGATAAATGTAATCATTGAACTACAAAAATAGTTACTTAAATTTTTAAGTAAATTATAAAAATGTTAGGGTGGAGGATCACAGTTGTCTTTCATACCTTCAAGTATATTAAAACATGGTGAATATACAATGTTGATTGTCTTTGTACCATAGGACATACTGAATAAAAAGTGGAATATTGTTCATTGATAACCCACATGTTTAATCCATGTTCTGTCCATTTATCTATATCAGAATTGGTTAAATTTTCTTCTCTTTTTATGCTAGTGCAATTGTGCACCTGATTTTTGTAGAACCTCCAGAAAATCAAATGATAATGTGGCTGCTCACTCAACATTTAGGAAGCACTCGATGTGTGCTGCTCACTAAAGACAAGGTGACGCTCTGTGTCAGGCATCTTCTGCATGCTAAGGTTCACCACGAGAGCATGGAGGGAAAGTAGAATTGTAATGAGTGCTGTGAAAAAAAAGAGAGAGAGCAAAGGTCTAAAGAGAAGAATGACAGTGGTTGATCCAAAAACAGCACTGCCACATCAAAGAACTTAAAACAGAAGGAATTACTACGCTAGGGAGCCTTGGGATTTCCAGTCAGAACTAAAACGCATTTTCAAATGTACTAAGAAAAAGGGCCATTGTTTTGCTGTTTTGTTTTGTTTTTCTTTTTTCTTTTCTTTTCTTTTTTTTTTCCATAAAGGTACAGAGCTGGAGCCCAGAGAAAGAATGAGAGAGATGAGAGGACAATGTTAAATCACACAAGGATTTTCAGGTTTTAAAAAAAGGTTTCAATTTCACTGTGAGTGAGGGGGAAATTCATTGCAGGTCCTCAACACGGAAAGTGGTATGGTTTTATTAACATTGTGATAAGGTCACTTTTCCTATGGAGTGTAAATTGAGTCAGAGAGAACAAAAAGTGGAGAGCCTAATCTCAGAAAGCTGCAGTAGGTACTCAGGAGATAAACAATGGTGGGCAGGGTTCAAGTGATAATGGTGAACTACAGAAGGGAGAATAGGCGCATATGTATTTCGGGGAAAGGAGAAGAAGGACTGCTGATAGAGCAGGGCTTAGAAAAAGAACGTCATTGGCATTGGCTTCCAGCATCTCTTTTCAACAATAAAGCGGATAGTTGTTGTCTCGTGGAGAAGGCTGAGTGGATTCAACAGTGGGGATGAAGAATCAGAGTTTCTTCTTTGGATATGTGGCGCCTGTGTCTAGAAAAGTGAATTTCGTGGCAAGTCTGGAGAAATGCCAATATTTGTATGTGTAATAAAGAAGAAGCCAGTCTCATTTCAAGGCCAGTCATGAGGAAGAAAACCAAAGGAGCCTCGTGGCCTCTGTGCCAACGAAGGATGGTGTGCCAAGAAGGAAAAGAACAAAACTGAGAGCAAAAGCTCGACATGGCGTGTGCGGGTGACCTTGGAGAGCTTGACAAGGACACTTCTTCCACGGAGTAGGGAGCTGAAGTCTGGGGCGACTACAAAGAGGAAAGATGTGTAGAGACAACTTTTCAACATTTACCCAGTCTGGAAAATATATTTACTTTTTAATTTTTGAAGAAATTTTATGTTTTTATATTATCTTCACCCCCTCCTCTTCCCCTCTCCAACGATTCCTATGTGCCTTCCCACTCCCTCTCAAACCCATGACCTCTCTTACTTAACTGTTGTCACACAACATCTGTGTGTATGTATGTGTGTGCACGTGTATGTGTGCATGGGTGTGTGCATTGTGTATATGTGTGTTTGTGTGTTTCCCATATAGACACGTGCTTAGAAGCTTTTTTTCTTTTAAAACGTGGGATTTTTTTTTCCCTTAAGATAAAGTACCACAGAACAATTAAATGCTGGCATTAATTATCAAGAAAAAAGTTGTATAAAATAATTAAAATAAACTACAGCCATCAAAGGATTTAAAAACCTTGAGAAGGAAGTCTGAGAGGATCAGACATTCAGCAGTAAGAAAAAAATCTCCACTGAGACAGAAGAAAATGAAGAAATTGAGTCCTACCATGAGAAAGCTTTATGTATAGGGCAGATTAGAAATAAGACTTTGCTATGTTTTTATATCCATTATTGCTATACAATATCCAAATATTGCTGTATTGTTGTGAGAATTGAATAATTATCACAAAGAGTTAGCATTTGTCCAACCTAAGAAGGAGGGCTAAAATAAGTGCTACCACACAAGCAACAAAGAATTCACCTATTAGAGTAGCCACTTTCTGGGAGATTGTCTCTGGTTACAAAGGAACGACTATTTTATAGAAAATTAGTAGATGCAGATCACAATCAATATTCTGAAAAACACTCTTTTTGGGGAGTAAAATTATGTAACTAATAGAAGACACCATAACTGCTACTCAGCACACACAGTAAGCATAATAATTATCTGCCACATACATCAATTGAAGGAAACAGAGTTTTCATTTACTTGAGTCACATCGATGAAACAATATTACAAATATCAATTATATTGCCAGTATGAGTAAGAGGTCATATCACAAACAAAAATCACAGGTCTCATGATATTGATTCACAGCTGAATTTTTCAAAACACATTTTCTCAGTAGTCCATTGCTAAATCAAACAAGTGGAACCAATCTCCCAAATCTGGGAACACTGGGAATCAGGGAGGGGAGAGGACTGTATCAAGAAAAATAAATTAACTACAAGACAAAACTAAGATTTTTTTAGAGTATTTAATTTCTATGTTTCACAATGTTTCCCATGGAGTCTTTATTTTCTAGGAAAGTCTCATGTCAAACAGATTAGAATGATTAGATCCTGATGGGAAGCCTTCCTGACACACATCCCAGTGATCTGCTAAGGAATCATATGGTTCCGAGAAAAATGGGTGTATAACAATAGGTTATTCCAAGGAAATATGGCTATGTTTGAAGATTAGAAAGAAGAATATGCTGGGGGAAAGGAAAAAGGGGAGAATAGGGAGGAGAGTAAGAAGGGAGGGGGGGTCTACTGGTGTCAGTAACACTGGGATTTGCATCAGGCTTCAACTTTGTGGAGTTCCAGAAATCCAGACCTACCAAAGAGATCAGTCAGCTTGAGAGACTCTAAATATTTATATTGGCTCTGGAATATTGACACCAAAAGCAAAACTGTGGCGTCTAGGACGCCTCCAGCTCAGATCCCGTCTCCCAAGGACCACTTGATAGGACCCTGCTGTGCTCATTCATTGAATCAATCTTCCAAGTGTGGGAACCCAAGCCAGGAAGCAGTCAGTCCCCTCCCATACATCACATAAGCTCTATGCTTGGGCACCAGGGAAAGTGGCTTTTGGGGGACATTTTAACTCTCCATTGAAGGCAAAAAGAAAGAAGCTAACCATTTTATTTCTAGAGCATACATGTTAAAATGTCATAAATGTAAATATTTAAATGGTATATACTAATTATGGAAAAATTTTAAGAAACCTTTTTAAATGATTTTTAATGCTTTTTACGCATTTTGAGTATAAAGTTATTGTATATCCCATGGTTATGGATGTTTACAATTGATTTTCCTATGTAAAAGGTGAGCATGGAAGGAATGAAGCTTGCCTTTTGAGTTCACCTAAACCAAACATAGTAATTACAGCAGTTACTTCAAGATGAACCTAGATTTGCTATATTTTAGCTTAGTATCTCTCTCCCTCCTTTCATCTCCCATTTTTCCTTTCCTCTACCACTTTCACACACACAGACTCCGAGAAATAGATTCCTAGGATTGTATGCAATATCTTTTCTGTACTAGGCAACCCAGTACCTCTGTGGTGAAGGAGTTCTTCAAAATACACATCATTCCTGTCACTTTGCTCCTCAGAATCAGGGTACATTTGATCATACCTGTCATATCTTGAATAATAATAATAGTAATGCTAATAATATAGTAAAATTATATAATTACAGTGATAGAGTAGCAAGAGGTAATTGCATAATCATAAGATATTGCAAAATTGGAATATTTGAGACACACAGTTTTGGCCGAGACTGTGGTGTTGGCGCACCTTTATCCCCAGCACTCAAGAGCCAGAGGCAGGTTGCTCTCTGAGTTGGAGACCAGTCTGGTCTACAGAGTGAGTTCTGGGGCAGTCAAGGCTACATAATGAAACTCTGTCTCAAAAAAAAACAAGAACAAACAGAAAACAACAACAACAAAATAAAACACAGACAAGCAGTTTCTTACTGAATCAATAGATTCTTCAGGCACAAGTCAAAGAAAGGAGATTATCTATATTATCGGTACAGTTTCCCTAATTTGTTGACTCCCGTACCCGCATTTGGCCTAGTATATTTATTCCGTATTTTTCAGAGGTTAAATGTCCAATAATAATCATGGGACTTGTGCATCTCTAGCAGAGTGAGACCTTTCTTAACGGACCAAGTTTTGTTACCCAGCTAGTAAAAGAACGTTCTGACATTACCGTAAACCCCATCATTCTTGAAAGCTACAACTACGTAAATGATACTTGGAATAGAAACACTAAGTTCAATAAAATGACGTAAGCCTTAAAATTGGAAGAATTAATGTGTTTTCCATAGGCCTACTTGAAGAAATAGATTTCTTAAAGGAAGCCATAATTAGCATGACATTGGGGCACACTACTTTCTACTTTAAATAATAAATGCACAATTTTGTTGATTTTATACTTTTCTGTCTTCAACACACATATATATGTCTTGCAATTTCTAGCTATTATATGCAACTTAATTATTCTGTGGCAATAAATGGTAACATACTAGTCACAGGGAAATGAGTTTACTAAATGCAAAAATTGACAAGTTAGCATTCTATTCTACATACTTGCTATTCTCTTTTTCCCAATATAATATTTTTAATGATTCGCTTGGGAGCTTGACAAACTGCAAACCTGGCCACAGCACCCTCATTACTGCACTTCCCATCATGCAGGCCCACCTTCTCAACCCTTGTGGACCGCCGCCTGAAAGTAAAAGAAGAAATCTAAAGGGAAAAAAGAGAAAAACCTACCAAGTCGAATCTGTGTTGCTACTTTCTAATTTCCAAAAATAAAAGCATATCTTTTTCAAAACGAAAAAAACTCTTAGGATTTTGACATGTGTTTTATCATAACTATACTGTTATATTACTATAATATGTAATGAACTATGTCATCACATTTTTTCTTTTTTTTCTTCTTCTTTCTTTTTGTTTTGTTTGGTTGAGGACAGCGGTTCTCTGTGTTAGTCTTTGCTGTCCTGGAACTCACTCTGTAGACCAGGTTGGTCTCGAACTTACAGAGATTCCCCTACATTTGCTCCCAAGTGTGGGGATTAAAGGTGTGCACCACCAGCACCCAGCTATTTCGTCACATCTAAGGACACCTGAATTGATTCAAATATGCCAAGGTCCTGTTGTGCATAGTCTTTACTTAGATGTTGCCTGGTCTTTCAGGCCTTAAAGGTTAAAGTGGAGTGCAGCTCCGACAGCATGAAAGTCTTCCTAATGTATTATTCATTAACCAATTTCCGAGGAGAGAAACAATGCTGCACATATTCTTGGTTGTGCTCCACTGTGTGATGAATAAATATTAATAGTTACTAACACATCTTACATGGAAAGAACATATGTCAAATCAATTTTAAAGGCTATTATATAATTGAGCCCATCTATTATATTTCCAAATGCATTATTTATTTAATTTTTTTTTAGTCTTCAAAATGTTAAGTGTTAATCATTTGAAATCAATTCGTATTTGAGAGAAGAAATAGAACACTCACATGTAAGCTAGTTCAGTTCTAATTTGATACATTTCTAGAAGACAAGTTGCCAATATGGACAAAACACTTTAAAATTACACGTACATTTTGATTCTGTAAGTACATATCTAGACAAGAACTGGAGAGATGGCTCAACAGTTAAGAGTGCTTGCTGATCAATCATGAAGACTGGAGTTCGGGTCCTGGCATCCACTTAGAGCAACTGAGAAGCACCTGTAACTCCAGCTCCAAAGGAACCTACACCCTCTTCCAGCCCCCATGGCATCTGAAGATCCAGCGAGAGAGACAGAGAGAGAAAACACATACAAATACATAAAATAAAGGGTAAGTTTAACATAATTACATTTTATTAACAAATATGAATACATTTTTATGCATGGTTACACTGAAACAAAGTTCTAAAAGCCAAAAAAAGAAAGAAGGAAGAGAAGAAAGAAAAAAAGGAGGCAGTAAAAACAGTTTGTAAAAATGTATGTGTAGAGGTGACCAAGGCATGCAAAACAGACAAGCTAAAATAGATGACTGTGTATGAAGTGTAATTGAGCTATAAAACGATTACAATGTATTCATGATGTAAAGATGACCTAAAGCCACCAAGAATGCTAAAGCCTAGCTCACTGATAGTCACTGTAAGAGAAAAGTCTTTGCTCTGTAACCATAAATCATTGTCTGCAGGGGTATGAGGTCTCTTCTTTATTCTTCTTTTACTGTGATTAAACACTCTGACAAAGGGATTTAAGGGAGAGAAAGTTTACTTCAGCTCATAGTCCCATGGTATAGTGTGGAAGGCCTGGTAGCAAAACCTGGAAAAGACTGGCCATGTTGTATCCACAGCTAGGAAGCACAGACCAGTGAATGACTGTGTGTAGCTCACTTTCTCCTTAAGACACAGTTCATGATCCGATCCCATGGAATGATGCCAACTGCGGTAAGTAGGTCTTACCCACTTAAGATTGTTCTTCATAGGCACACCTAGAGGCCTGTCTCTCAGTTAATCTTAGATCTCATCAGGCTGATGATCAAGATTAACCCTTATGTGAAGCCACTTCTTCAGAGAAGCTGTAGGCGATCTCTGCAAATGCAAGGAATTAGGGCAACATCAGGAAAAAAAGCAGGCTTTAGAATCAGGCTTTACCAGCCATCAAGTCAGCCAGGTGGTTGTGGTGCACGCCTTTAATCCCAGCACACAGGAGGCAGAGGCAGGCAAATCTCTATGACTTTGAGGCAAGCCTAGTCTACAAGAGCTAGTTCCAGGATGGGCTCCAAAGCTACAGATAAACCCTGTCTCAAAAATCAAATAAATAGCCGGGCGGTGGTGGCGCACGCCTTTAATCCCAGCACTCGGGAGGCAGAGGCAGGCGGATCTCTGTGAGTTCGAGGCCAGCCTGGTCTACAAGAGCTAGTTCCAGGACAGGCTCTAAAAAACCTGCAGAGAAACCCTGTCTCGAAAAACCAAAAGAAGAAAAAAAGAAAAAAAATCAAATAAATAAGTAAGTAAATAAATAAATAAATAAATAGCAAGCCATCAAGTCTTCACCCATGAGAAGGATATACCTCAGGAACACTGTTACTAGGAATTTCATTACCAGAAGTAACGTTGAGACTGAAACCAAACTGGCCTAAGGCGGAAGCATGGGATGATAGGTACTGAGTATAGGTAATTTCTTGTCTCTTTCATGTAAGCACTCCAATATGAGGCACTGGCATTCAGTTCTTTGTACGACCTTTTGTGGAGTTAGGGCCATTTTTATCCACTCACACATTCATGTGTATCTGTAGAGATCATTTTGTTTGATTTGGTTTTGGTGTTGTGTTTTGTCCCATAGTGTAGGTGGGTGAGCTGGAGAAAAACCAGGCAATGCTGTTGTCATCGCGGAGGACGAGTTTAGAATGATGTCCCTGCAGTTGTTGCATAGACAGACTCGGCAATGGAAAGGCCAACAGAGCAGATGTCACCAAAAAAGATGGGGGAGGCTGCAAGATCCACACTCAGAGATGGTTCATGTAGGCATGTGGGTACACTCCTTAGCTCCAGAACTAAAAGCTTAGGCACAAGGATGGAGAGTTCAAGGCCACCTCAGGCTATTTAGGGAGACTATGCTTCATTAACTAACATGAAATAAGTAATGTAGATCAAGTTCACTTGGCTATACAGAGTGTGCCACAGTAATTCCGCTCTGACTTTCCCTCCACTGGGCTGTTTAGATAAGACAACTCCATTTGATATGCTTGTCAAAATCAGCAGGTTCTTCTCCCACCAAAATTTCAGAGTCATCTTCCACATTGTAGAGATTACTAAAATAAAATTTGTGTCTCTCAATAGCCAGTCACTCTCTCAAGCAGACTGCAAAAACATCTAAAAATTCTAATTGTACCAAATAAAATTCACAAGGAGGTTATAATTAAATACACTGTAGGAAAATGGGGAACGGCTGTGACTAGGAGAAAACCTCTTCCTCCTTCATCTCATTCTCACACATCATACAACTTTGTGCACAGAACCTTTTTGTATTCTTAACAGCTGTAGTGGTAATTTTGAAGAGACTGTACAATGTATGCTATTTATATCAAAAAAAGTTTATCTGTGTGATTGATTTCTGACGTAACCACAATCGTGAGGCTTTGTTTTAAGAAGCCCAAAGTTAGAGGCCCGGTGGTCTGCAGGCTGTAATTCCAGTTGTAAAGGAGGCTAAGGCGAGAGGAATGCAAGTTCAGGCCAGTGTGGACAAGGCAGTGAATGCTTTTCTCAAAGTGACATGGAGAAAGAAGGCTGAAGATATAGCAGAGAGAGATGCTTCCCCTCCCTCCAGCACAGAGGCCCTATCTCCAATCTCAAGTAGTGAAAAAAAAGAATAAAAACAAACAAAACAACACACATACACAAATAAAAAACAACACACATACAACACACATACAACACATATACACAAATAAAAAAACAACACACATACAACACACATACACAAATAAAAAACAACACACATACAACACACATACACAAATAAAAGAACAACACACATACAACACACATACACAAATAAAAAACAACACACACAAATAAAAACAACACACATACAACACACATACACAAATAAAAACAACACACATACAACACACATACACAAATAAAAGAACAACACACATACAACACACATACACAAATAAAAAACAACGCACATACAACACACATACACAAAAAAAACAACACACATACACAAATAAAAAACAACGCACATACAACACACATACACAAAAAAACAACACACATACACAAATAAAAAACAACACACATACAACACACATACACAAAAAAAACAACACACATACACAAATAAAAAAACAATACACATACACAAATAAAAAAACAACCACAAAAACCCTCGCAGGATGAGCATGAACATATTTCATATTCCAGCTATCATTCATATTCTGAGACAGGTTAGTGAGGCCTAGATGGCTGAGAACTTTACTGGAGCAAGCTTTATTCTAATGCAGGCTAACACATAAAAGAACATGAATATCTACTACATTTCTTTAGATCATAAAATAGTCCAAGAAATCAGCTAAAACAAAATTACATCCAAATGCCACCGGAAAAGTAATGTAGATATATCTTGTAATCTCTAATTTTTCTTTCTTATTTACGTGTAGTATCTGTCTAGATCCATGCCTCACTTCCTTACTGAAGAAGGTAGGAAAGGTCAAAGTTATTTGGCCATTTTTATTCGCTAGTTAAATATGGGCTCTGGCGTCAGGAAAACTTGGATTAGTGTCTATAGTAGACTGTGTTATTGTTTAAAAAAGCATTCGTTCTCTCTGAGAAAGGGTAAAACTTCCAACCCAGTAGACAAGAAGATTAGTTCACACGAGCTAATGAAATATGAGCACAGGGCATTTTTCATTCTTGGTGGAAACTTAAAGAGCCGGTGCCTTGTGGATTGTCACGATGACCTTTTCTGGCTGCTACCTGGAAATGTTTTAGAATAAAAACATCTGTTCCATGAGCTAGGGCTCCCTGGTAAGTAGGCATGGAAATACAAATAGCCTGCCCTGTGTGGGGAATAGGAGCAAGAAATGAACCATGGGTGACTGTCTACCGAGACCGGGGAGATTGTTTACCGTGGCAGAATCACTCAGCCTCAGGCCTCGCTAGCTGGGTAACTGTTGTGAGTACTTTCTACCTCCCCTCACCTTACTTTCCCATTTTCAAAAAGGAAGCAATCTCTGCAAACGAGATTGTTTAAACAAAGCAGCACAATACCTAGTATATAATAGGTTAAATACATGTTAGCTTACATTACTGGTGTTGGCTCACGAAATAAGACTAATAAGAAGCTTGCCTCATGAGATGTGGAGCTTGACGGGAAAGTCAGACTTCAACAAGTGACTATGGCAATGAGATAAATATTTCAGGGGGGGGGGGGCAACAGGTGCTTCCCCCTCAGAGACAGTCTACTTAATTGGTTATTTAAGAAGGGTTCCTGAAGTACAACATTTGAGTTAGAATAAGGGGTGGGTCTAGGAGGATAACTCAGTCAGAATTGTTTGCCTTGGGTCATACAAATTAGATCCTGGGATGGTGGTGCACACCTGTAATTCCTGTGCTGGAGAAGAGGTTAGGAAACAGGTGTATTTTTCCTTCGGGCCTTGCTGGCCAGTCATGCTGGACTTCTCAGTAAGCTCCAAGTCAGGGAGAGACCTAGGTTGGTTGATTGGTTAGTTAGTTGGTTGTTTACATGTTTCTTTGTTTGCCTGGTTGGTTGGTTGGTTGGTTGGTTGGTTGATTGGTTGGTTGGTTGGTTGGTTGGTTGGTTGGTTGGTTGGTAGGCTGGCTGGCTGGCTGGCTAGCTAGGTAATTAACACTTGAAATTGTCCTATGTCTTCTGAGTCAGGACAAAAACATGAAGAATTCAAGGATGAATATAGGTACAGGCTCATAACTGTAATCCAGCACCAGGGAGAGATTGCCAAAGAGTTTAAGGTCAGAGTGGGATGTAGGAGTGAGATCCTGATTCAGAGAAAGGCAGATGGAGAAAAGAAGGGAGGTGATCAAGGGAAGAGGAGTTAAAGGGAAGGAACTAAGGAAGTGTACAGGTTTTTTGATGCAAATAAGCATAAAGCATTTTGGGTGAAGCACAGGAGTGTTTCTGAAAATGCTTAGCTCCTTGTTGAGAATATCAATCACTTCTCAGTTCCCAGAGAATCAAATCTTGAGGGGCTGGATATGTGACTTGGATGTTAAATCTTTTTTCTTAGATAATAAAATCCTATTCAATTAAATCTCATAAAATCCCTGGAGAAGTAGAGCATGGCACCATGTTATATCTCATATCAAAGTTAAGTCATGTAGCCACATGTAAAAGTAAGTCTACAGCACTTTGGTGTGCTGGTCTACAGCTGAAGCTGAGATGTATTCCTCTAATTGAAGAAAGCAGGTGTGTAGGATCACGCACCAATCCCGCTTGCTGAAAAGAGTAAGCAACCTCCTCTAACTATATAATTTGTTCTCTTTGTTTTCTTTGCTTATGGTCTCATGGAACACTGTTTGAAAATGAGTGTGGAGTTTCCAACAATACCATAGAAGAAATAAACATGACACTCATTAGTTCTTAGAATGACTTACAGGAATCAGAGGGATGAATTTAGGGGTTAAGAGCACTGGCTCCCTTGCACAGGGCCTGGGTTGATTCCCAGCACTACATGGCAGCTCACAGTCATCTGTAACTCCAGCAATCAGGGCATCCAGCACTTCCCCAAGGGTATCCAAATGTGATACACAGACATACATGCAGACAAAACATTAACACACAGAATTTTTTCAAAAAGAATTATTTGTGTTTGCAATTATGTAAGGATAGAAATACTTTAATGCTCAGAATATTATTGAACAATTGGAAGATTAACATATTTTGATGAATGGTAAATAGTAGTGACTGGATAAATGAAGAAAATAAATGATCAATCAAGAAGACAAAACATCTAAATTTTGTATTTAAGCTTCTTTATTCACTTTTGTTTAAGACATTAGTTGCTTTTAAAAGATCAATTAAACTACTATAAAAGTACGGTCTTACATAGTTTGAATGAGTCTGAAGGCCCCTGATACAGAGTAGGGACTTAATTATTCATAATGACAGGTTTATGTGTGTTTGTGTGTGTGCTTATGTGTGTGTAATATGGACATAACTAAATTCAGCAGCATAACCATAAAATTTTTACATGTAAAAACTCTTTCCATCTCATGGTAGTCTCAAATGTCACACCATAGCAGTGGATCTCTATTTTACATGTAAAAACTCTTTTCATCATCATGGTAGTCCTCAAAATGTCACACATAGCAGTGATATCTATTTTAGGTATGATAAAATGAAAATACTAAGAGAAAAGTGATTTTTTTCCGGTTTCACAAACAACAAACAAAACGCTCAGCCTAGGATTTGCATCCTGTCCATTACTACTTCCCAATTTCAGACTCCTAGCTTGCCTCCTCCCATTTTTACTGATAAGAATACACATATGAAAATGTTGACATGGGCTGGGGAGAGAGCTTATCTGCCAAAGGGCAAGCAATGAGGACCTAAGTTTGGATCCCCAGAACCCATATGAAAAATGGAGAATTATTACATTGCCTACCCAGTACTGGGAGTGAGTGTGTAGGAGAGAGCCAGTCTAGCCAAATTGATGAACTCCAAGTTCAGTAGAGACTATGTCTTAAAAGGAAAAACAATGGCATTGACCTCTAAGCAACATTGCAATTAGAACAATAAAGTATACAATGTGAACCTTTGGGCTTGGAGAGAAAGGAGAGGCAAGAACTACCAATAGGATACTATTGTTAATGAAGCATCAACTCAAACTCCTCAAACTCAAGTAGTAATCTCTCTCTCTCTCTCTATCATCTCTCTCTCTCCTCTCCTTCTTCTCATCTCTCCTCTCTCTCCTTCCTCCTCTCTCCATCGCCAATCTCTATCTCTCCTCTCCATCCTCTCTCTCCCCACACACCCCACACACATCACACCACACACACACACACATTGAAATCGGCTTGACAGCCCCAAATGCCAAATTTCAGCACAAGCCCAAACTGATGAGTGGTCAGAGGTAATGTGCCAACAGATAGACAGACGTTTGTGACCGAGGATGAGACTGATGGCAAAGCAAGAGAACAAAGCCCCCAACAGTCACTGTTGTCATCCACAGAAGTGACAAGCAATTTTCACAATTCACACCTGCAGTCTGAGAGCTTCTGCAGGATTTTCTGGGTTGTGGTGCTGATGGCAAGAACTTGCAATCTGTGACAGATCTCCTGTCTCGGGAAGGATAAAAGACCCAGCTCTCCCGAAACGATGTTAGCATAGTCATTGGTAGCATGGGAAAAGGAGAGTAGACAGGTGTGATCAAATTATTAATCTGGTGACAAATTGCTTCCTGGGAGCTCTAAGCTCCTCACTTCCTGCATGGATGAGGTGACTGTTCTTTGTCCTGCTAACTGCCCATATCTCTGTAATTCTGAGAGATTTCTGTATCTTTGGGGTTTGGGCACCAAAATCCCCTGAGGAATACCAATGCCATGCATCCACTGCCTTCCCCTCTGACTTGGCTCTCAATCTGTTCTCTTGCCCACCAAGAAGCCACTTTTTTCATTCTTCCATTATCTCTATGATTTGTAGCCTGGGAACAAATATATTTTATTTGGTATTTATTTGTTGTACAAATGATGATGGTATTCAATAAAGATAATTTAGTACAAATATATTATATACTTTGGTGATTTTTCACCCTTACCCCCAGAAACAATGTGATACTATAGGCCTTTGTAAATGCAGAGGTACTTCCTTAATATAATTCTCTCTGTATAGTTCCTGTCTCCCCAATGTTTTCACAAACCATGATTCTACATGCAGTAGTAATAAATAGACATCAAATTGAATTAAAGCCTTCCACTATTATTCTTTAATCATGTGTACTTTATTAGACATGCACGTTCTCATCATAATTGGAATCTTGCTCTTTCAATGCAGTGGAAGAATGATTAACAGAGAAACTTCAGCAAACCCCCAAGATATGTATCTTCCTACAAAAAAAATAATTTAACATAGGCATCATTTGGAACATTAAATTCATCCTCGCCTCAAATGCATCTAGATTTCTTTACAGCTTTTTTATACAACCATATAAAGAAAAAAATGTATGACATTCCTACATATTTATACTTTCTGGTTGGACCAACTGAACACCACTGAATGCTTCAATACATAATTTTCAGTTACTCTATCATTCAAATAGGAAGCAGACATGCATGCCTTGAAATTTAATGAAGAAACCACCAAAGCTACATATTCCACAACTCAGCCCAAGGTCAGAATTAAGAAAGAAAGAAAGAAAGAAAGAAAGAAAGAAAGAAAGAAAGAAAGAAAGAAAGAAAGAAAGAAAGAAAAGTAACAAACACAAACCATGAGGTCTGAGACATAATATTAGGCAAGTAATGTGTACATCCAAAACTTCAGAGTTCATTCAACAGTAAAATGAAAACCTGTAATAACTCGAATCTACAACATTACATTAAAGGAAACTATGAGACAAAGTTATTAAGTGTTTACTGCATATTCAGACACAGTCAGCAATAATTTAAGAAGCAGACGGCTGGGGCAGAACTAACTTATGTACTTTCCTTAGAGAAAAATTACTCTGACGTCAGCGAGAAAAATCAGTTTTTCTTATAGAAATCATAATATGCAGCAAACATACACTAATCAATTTATGTTTTGCATTGAATTGTTACCGTCTGCGTTGTTTATCCTCTTTCTGTATCAGTGCAAGAGTGACAGGGTAAAACCTTCTTCGGAGAAGGTTCCACACATCTGGCTGGCACACAATGGCTCCCCATTATTATTTATTCTTTCTTGCTGTTATTGTCACATGTAAAAGCTGAGAGCAGGGCACTTGCCATTTGCTAAAAGTGGAGGACACAAATGTAAAACTGATTTTAAAGAAGTCACTATGAGGCTGGCAATATGATGCAGTAAAACATTTGTTGCTGAGCGTGATGACTTGAGTTAGTTCCTTCAGACCCATATCAAGTCTCACGAGTTGTCCTGTGACCACCATATTCAGGCCATGGCCTGTGTGCACCCACACACATACACACGCATAATAAAATAAGAAACATAAGTTTTCAAAAAGAAGCAATTGTGAGTTCCCAGAGCAGTTATCATAGATATACAGCAGAGTGCATTTGTGTCAATCAAGAAGACCTCGCCAAGGCAATACACAATAGGAAGGGGCGGTGCATGTTATAAATGGCAGTGGGCTCCACATCATGGTTTTGGCTTTCATAAGTTCTACTAGCCTCAGAAAGTAGTTTACTAACTCACCTATTAATGGGGCTGGAGATATGGCTCAGTGGTCAAGAGAAACCGACTGCTCTTTCAGAGGACCTAGGTTCAACTTCCAGCACCCACGTGGCAATTCACAACCATCTATAACTCTAGTTGCAGGTGACCTGAAACTTCCCATGGCAAAACATTAAAGCACATACATACATACATACATACATACATACATACACACATACAGAGGATCTGCTGTTACAAAGGCCAGTTGTAAGCAAAAAGCAGAAATACTTCTTTAAAACTTATTTTCAGGACCACTTCCCCACAAAACAAAACATATAAAATATCTATCATGAAGCTGTACTTAGCGCATTTTGTACAAAGGTGGAAAGGAGTAAATACACAATTTAGAATGAATACTATTCATTATTTAGAATGTGTAGAATGTTTTTAGGCCCACCATAAAAATAATTTAAAGGTAAATTCCTTGTTGGCTTCTTTATTTCATTGTACATGCATATAAAATCATCAAAAAATATACATTACGAATACACAATATTAAGCAGCTAGAGAGATAGCTCATCAGTTTAGGTACTTGTTGCTTTTGCAGAGAACTGGGGTTTTGTTCCCAGCCCCCACATAGCAACTCCCAACTGTTTGCAACTCCAATTACAAGAGATACGATATTGTCTGCTGACTCCCACAGGCACCAGGCATGCACCGAGTACACAGACATATTCATACACATAACATAGAGAAATTTTTTTAAAGATCACACAATATTTAATTGTTATACCCAAACATAACCAGGGAAAAACATAGGAAAACATATTAATAATAATTGTGACAGACAAAGCATTAATAACTTTAATGTATAAAGATCTTCTAAAGGTTAATACAAAAGAATAGAACACAAATTACAGACAACCTAAAGAAGGCAAACATATGATAATAGTTGTGTTTATGTGTCTTAATGTAAACAGGGACATGGTATTTTCACCTGTGTCATTGACAAAGATTTCTTAAAATTGTCATGATGTACTTATTATGGGTATGCTATTATTATGTACATTATTATTATTATTATACATGCTACTGGGAGAATAGAAGTCTCCTGTATCTTGAAAGAAGGTACTCATATCAAAAGCTGCAAATTATTATTAATTCTTTCATCCATGAATACTGTAGAATATATTCAAGAACAGACAGAAATTTAAAATTAGTCTATGAGTGATGGAAAATCTCCTAAATGTTTTGTTTGTTGGATAGGAAAATTACAAATTTTGTTTCACTCAGAGTATTATATGCTACATTGCATAATTCTAAAGAGTCAAGTTTGGACCTAAAATTATGGGCAAACCATAATGTTTAAGAAAAAAAAAACAAACTGAATAGTAAGCATTGTATGGCACCATCTTAGTTTGAAGTGTGGTACTTGCCCACAATGCCTGAGACTGGCACCTTATAAAGAACAGAGGTCTGTTTCTCTCTGTTATATAGGCTGGAAAATCCAAGGCTGTAGGGCCCATAGCTTGTAAAAACATTCTTGTAGCAACCAATATCAGAATTCAGAAAGCAAGAAAGTTCATGTGTGTACAGACATTTGAGAAAGAGAAGGTAAGAGAACAGCAAAAGGCAGAACTCTCTTTTGTAGGAAAAACTCATCATAGTGGCATTTATCCTCTTATGAGGAAATGGTCTCCCATTATCTATTGACTTCTTAAAGGTCTTACTTCTGTTTATTGCTGTTCTATTCACTGTAGCAAGTAGATGGAACCAACCTAACTGTCTATCAACAGATGAATGAATAAGGAAAATCTGGTAATGTATGTATATAAAATGCAATATTGTTCACCTCTAAAACAATGAGATTACAAAATATACAGGGAACTATGTTGGCTTGGTAGGTATTTTATTAAGTGTGTTACTAAGTCCTGGCAAAAAATTAACCACTTATTTTCCCTCATATATGGATGCTAGTCTGTAATCTATACATGTATATATATATATAAGCATATGTATAGAGATATACATATATATGCATATATATGTAACATTTAATGAACAAGAAGAGGTACTAAAAAGAGAAAATACTTACTAAAGAACTCACATGCACAATATACTTTGTGTAAGTATATTGAATGTACTACTAAGGTACCACATATTTTCAATGCAAAATGAGTCCTTATATGGGCAGTGTCTACTTGTGATTCCTCGAAGGGCTATTACTTTATGGCAAGAGATGAATTGCAGATGTTTTCACTGGATATTCCTATAGAATTTAGTTCTTTGTAAGAACTACTACCTCTTCACATTATAGAGTGTGAAGCTTACTAGAAAAAAATGAGTAGAATATCATGAATTTGAAAAGCCTAAGAAGACCTATGAATACTGATTTATCGTCCTTGAATATCAATGAATGACATGCCAGGAATTTGAAAATAATGGAAAACTGTTTGTTTGTTTGTTTGTTTGTTTGTTCACTATATGTCATAGTTCTAAACTGTTCTATCATTGATGAGTAAATAAAATGTTTTATTTTTTAAAGGTTGGTCTCACATTGTTGTGCTGGAGATTGATCTAACACACACACACACTTCAGAGGGCACATGTAACAAATGCCATAACAGAGAACAAGAAGGGAAATGTGCTTTCAGAAGCTACAGGCATATGCAGTTGTTATGATATAAATGACACGACCCCTATTCGGAACAATATTCTCAACATTATTTACTATACAATGTGTAAAATACACCTTTGACAATCTTCTATTTGCCTGAGATCCATTTCTATACTTTGTCATACAATATTATCTAAAGACCCTGTAGTATATCTGTTCTATTCCAGTTTTAAAGATGGAGAGACCAAGTCCATCTGATCCACCAAAATCATTCTCTATCAAGACATGAGCCAACTGTCACCAATGAAATTCCTATGAGTCCAAGACTGTTATCACTTCCCACAGCAACAAGAGCTGCTTCATTCAATCTCTAGATGGCAGTAAAATAAGTCAACTGAGTGTTAAAATATAGTATCATTAGAATTCTATTGCAAACCTTGTAGAAGCAAGCCAGCATATCATTATTTTTTATTTCACTGAGTGTTTTTAATGACAAATTTTGACTGCAAACTCTTTTCAGGGTGGAGAGTTCAAATTAAAATGTCAGTTTTGATTCAGTGATGATGCTTTCCTTTCAAAATATTTAAATAAAATATTTTCATTAATGCAAAGATGATTACATGTTAGAGTATGTAAATGTCATGATAAGTTTGATCACTTAGTAAAAAGATGTCAGGCCTTTTTACACTAATCCCAAAACTTGATAATGTGTGAAAACTCCATTCTCAAGCATCTACATGTTCACATGCATATTTGCATAAATATTTAAAGCATAATGCAAAGAATTCAAGCTATTTGTACTGCAATTTTTCTGATGCATGCAATAAATATTTCAATCTGCTGATGAGCAGCCTTTATGAACTACTGAGACCAGCATCAATTAGATGTCTGTCTTTTGGTATTGACCTCACTGGTAAACTGTACTGTTGGACATTTTAAGCCTCACTTCTTTTCCTTATATTTCTGAGGAGTGCTGGATTTGAGACAATATTTCACTGTGTAGCCCAAGATAGCCATTAGTTTAGAGTTCTCCTTCCTCTAACTCCCAAATGCTGAGATTATAGGTATGCCCTATCAAGCATGACTTGTCTTGTTTCTCTCCATACATCTATATTTAACTCTTTTGTGAGCATTTTTCCTATAGCAGATCAAGGTTTATTTAAACCTAGGCTGACAATTTCCAAACAAAGTAACATTTCTATGGATCTCCATCCTCTCTCAGAAAAAAAAAACCTCACAATTTGTTCTGTCTTTCACCCTAAACTGGCCGAACATCCCCAGTCTATTAGTGACTCTTCATTTCAGTATTTACTCACAGTTATCCCATAGCACCATGGGTATCTCTTCAAAAGCTGCTACTATCTAAATAGAAGATGCCTTTAGACCATTTCATTTTAATACCACCTCATCCACCGTTTAACGAAGATCAAGAATGTTCTTTATTTCACCCCCTTTTTCTCAAAAACATCTTTTGTCTTCACTTTTCTCTGAGATTTTCAAAAAGTACAATTTGGAAAGGGCTTGCTTCACTCCTGCCATCCTCATTATTCCTGAATATTCCTTAGGCTACAGGAAGCTACGTCAGGGCTGTAAGCACTAAGTCTTGGTGAACGGAACAGAAGCATATGAAGCAAACATTGTCTATATCTGATTACTTCATTACTCAAATTTAATCAAATAAGTCTCCAAACTGTTCACCTAGCTTTCCAGGTTTTTTTCTCCTTCCATACTCCTTCTCCCCTTTTTCTTCTTTAATTGAAAATAGAGGACTGGAAGCCGGGCGGTGGTGGCACACGCCTTTAATCCCAGCACTCGGGAGGGAGAGGCAGGCGGATCTCTGTGAGTTCGAGGCCAGCCTGGTCTACAAGAGCTAGATCCAGGACAGGCTCTAAAGCTGCAGAGAAACCCTGTCTCGAAAAACCAAAAAAAGAAAATAGAGGACTGGAGAGATGGCTCAATGGTTAAGAGCACTGCTTGCTCTTCCAAAGGCCCTGAGTACAATTCCCAGCAACCACATGGTGGCTTACAACTATCTATAATAAGATCTGGTGCCCTCTTCTGGCCTGTAGACATACATGTAGACAGAATATTGTACACATAATAAATAAATATTTTTTAAAAAAAGAAAATAGATTCTTTGGGACTGAACAACTGAAGGAACAGATGGGACAGAAAATCCCAGTCAACAATTGTGGGTGCTTAACAATTATGCAGTGAAGACAAGTAATGGAATCAGAAGCTATTCCTTGTTTAAACAGCTCTTTAAGAGGAAGTAAGTAGGTGAATGCAACAGTCTCTACTACTCTGAAAACAATCTAGTTCATTATTTACAACTTTGGAGCCATGCAAGTATTCTTATATTATTAATTATTATTATTATTATTATATAAAATTAACATGAGAAAATGACCTCTAAAAATGGAAACCAAGTAAATGAATCCCAATCATAGCTCATTGCTATTATAACCAGCAGAAAATATTCAAAGTGATATCTTTTGGTGTTGGGAAGTGAACACAAGGACTCAAACCAAGAATGTGAAATTTTTCCCACTTAGCAACTCTTCAGCCCTCCAGAAACTTTTTCTTATGTATTTTGCAACTTTGGGATGACATTTTTACCTGTTCTTTGATGATTCATACATGTATCCAATGTATTTTCATCGTATTTCATCCACACTCATCCTTTTAAGTCCTCCAAGATATTCCCCCACCATACCCACCCTTACAACTTTATGTCCTCTATTTTAACACAATAAGTACTATTAGTGTTGCCTGTATGTGTAGGGATATAGGGAAAACCACTGGAACATGAGCAACCCTCAAGCAAACAGAGGAAATTCTCTATGTCTTTGTCATGGAATAAAGTCTAAGGCCAAAAAGGTTAGCAAAGGCAAAACAAAAACTCACTAACAGTGCTGTAGACTGAAATTTTATATATGGCAACAAGATAAAACTACTGGTCCATATAGTCTATCTATTGTCAAACAAACATTTTCATCTTCACTGGGGAACGCAGGGGAAATTAATTGTCACTATAAAACAACACCCTATATTATTCAATATAAATTGAATATTTTAGTATAAATTCTCAGTTTGTTGCTATCCAAAAAACTTGTATCTTGAGCTTGGTGTATCAGGGCAGTGGTAATGTGTACCAGGCCCTATATTGTTAGAGACAGAGATGAGGAAGGGGTACATAAGGATGAAGAAGACAGATAAGAGAAATTGTTACACAAATAAACAGATGACAGACAGAAAGGCGGAAAGATATATCTTTCAGTACAGATACCCAGACACATTTCTTTGCTGCAATGAGATTCACTAACATCCTGAGTGTGTTTTATTCTACAGAAGTGTACCAAGGCACTTGGAGAAATAACTTCAGGGTTGGAGTCAGAAATGCACAAAGTAATCCTGTGAGATCTTGTCGGGTCAGGAAGTGATGTTTCACACATGTTAGGGTCAGGTCAAAAGAATTTAGAGACTAGACTTAAATGGTTTCCATCATGTCAAAAAAGAACATGGTGTTCACACCAGTAACACTGTACTGAACAGGAAAATAATGCCCCAACTATGTTTAAATCTGTGAACTGAAAATGGTACTTGCCTAATGAATTTTATCCCACTTCATAATACTAAAGAAAATTCATCATTTTTAAAATTGGTCAGCAAGAGAAAGAATCATTGAAAGAATATAAAGTTGAGTAGGCATGGAGATGGGTAGGATCATGCAGGAGTTGGGGAGGGAGAAAACATGATCAAAATGTATTGCATGGAAAATATTTTTAAATTATTTTTAAATAGAATCATACAACCTACCTTTCCTATTAAACTGGACTACCATTTACTGAGTTAACAGATGACGGTAAGGTTTCTTTGCCAAAGTATAGTGAAAATAAACAAAATGAATATAGATTATCACCAAGGTATAATCTTTATTAAATTAATGGATCTAGACATCAATCTTAGGGGTGACTAATAGCTCAGGAAGGAAAATACCTAGATATTATATTCCTCCTAATGAAAGAATACAGCACATGATGTATAAAATAATCTTGCACAAAAACACAACCTATAATCATATTAAGTCTCCAGGTCCAATTATCAACAGATAACTAGAAATGTGTCAAATGTCAGGATAGGGAGGTAACTATCAAGATACAGAACAAAGCAAGCTGTAAAAGGACCTGGATTTCTTAAAAGAAATCTTTATAAAAGGAAGAGAAGGGGAGAGGGGGCTAGGTCACATCCTGTCCCTAACAGTCTGTGTAAAAATTAAGCAAACAAACAAAACCAAGCTTTACATATTTCTGTGTGCATCGATGAGCTGGTGAAACCCAGAGAACCAGTTATTTGATTTTCCAGGTTCTGCAAAGGTATTATGACACTTTTTAATGTTATCATAGAGATGGGTACTAAAATGCCATGAATGAATCATTAGAACCTATGAGGTTTGCTTCAAAATGATTCAGAAGCTGGAGGCGTGGCAGGATACAAAGGTCAACACGGGATTAGTTCACAGGGACTAAGGTCGAACAATGGGGGCATTGACTAGTACCTGCCAAGTTTGTGGAGAGTAAATGTTATCAAAATTAAGGTTTTTAAAGCGTATATAAAGTCCCATCCCTTGAAAATTCTAACATAATTGACGTGGCTCTTAGGGGAAAAGTGAAGAGAAGAAGGGAGGGAAGGAGAGAGGGAAGGAAAGGAAGGGGGAAAGGGAAGGGAAAGTCATCCTGCAATCCGAGCCCAGCGTCTGGGTCAAGAACCACCCATGCCTTCCAGCATCTCCACGGTTTCCTTGACTCCAAGATGTTCATGTACCTTAGCTGTTCTTCAGAACTAACAGAGTTGCGAGTTAAACATGCTGATTCCTGGACTTCATCCCCCAGGAGAAGAAACTGCTCCTGAAGATTTATTCAGAATTGGGGTGGCACCTGGGAATAGGTCTTTTGTGCTCAACCAAGCTGGACTCACTATTCTATGCAGAGAGCACGGACTCTACCCTTCCTATACCTTTGTTCACTTTACTCCTTTCTTCTGCCCTGCATGTCTGTCCCTTATCTTTTCCCAAGCACACCCACTCTAAACCGAGTTCAGAAACATCTACCTTCGCGATTGGGCCCGGTGCTCAGGAGCAGTGGTCAATATTCAATTGACTCCAGGTGTTTGTGTGTGTGTGTGTGTGTGTGTGAGAGAGAGAGAGAGAGAGAGAGAGAGAGAGAGAGAGAGAGGAGACAGAGACAGTTACACAGATAGAGACAGAGACAGAGACAAACAGAAAGACAGAGAGAGACAGTGACAGAGAGAGACAGAGAGACAGAGAGAGAGAGCTTTTTACTTACTTTGTTTTGTTTTAGTATTATTTGTCTTATTGGCTTTTGTTTATCTGTTTTCTTTCTTTTGAGACTATTTTGAGAGAGGAGGAGGGAGAGAGGAAAGAAGGGAGGGAGGGAGGGAGGGAGGGAGGGAGGGAGGGAGGGAGAACATGAAGTTGGATGGGTTAGGATTTGGAAGGAGTTAGGAGAGGAGAAAGAATACTATCAAAACGTAAGATTTAAAAAGTTTTAGCAGTAAAAATTGAGGGTCCAAACTGTACGATATATCAGTGGTTAAGAGAATTTTGTTATAGGGATACTGTTTTACATTGATTCTTAAAGTCCTCAAAAAGCTTATAGTGGTTGGGACCTAATAGTAGGAAATTAAATCACCAGGAGCATGCCCTTGAGACAGCTATTGCAAACCAACTGCTTCCTCTCTCTTTCTCGCCCATGCACTCTAGTGAAATTAGCATGTCCTTCCCCATCACATGCTTCTTCCATGACAACAGGCCTCTGTGAGAGAAAGAAAGCACACAAAGCAGAAATGATTCCTTCTTCCTATGAACTCTATATTTTCCCTTCATAGAAACTCCCAACTGTTTATGCATGGTGCCTGCACTCCTTTATCTAACAGTAAGCTTCTTTAGGCCAAATGGGCTCTTGGAATGTGTCTTTGCAATTTAGATGTTATTAAAGTATATGCTAAGCAATAAATCAATGAAAACATCGCCGTTGATGGTGTCTAGAATGTGTGTCACTTGCCTTTTTCTCGGAAGGGATAGTTAGCATAAGCACATTCTACTCTCTATTCATGGAGAAGCACCTCTCAAAAGAATACATCTCCAAATAGGAAATGTCTAAGTGTTTCTCAAGAATCAGCTAAATTAGCTATAAAACCTTGAATACTTTCTGAATCAAAATGCCATACTTACCATTTTTACAAACTAGAGAAATTGGCTTGAAGAAACATATTCTAAAGTACTGTTTTACATATAATAACTGCCGACAAAAGGTGCTGAATATCCTAAGAGGCCTGGTTTTATAATGTTATAAATAAATATGCCTTTACTTTTAAATGCACTTCAATTTTATAAGGCTTCTAAAGACAAGCGATATAGTTTTATAAAGACCTCTGCTTCGGACTCCAGAAGGGAAAGACAAACTTTAAACTTTGAGCAGAGGTGCATCATTAGAGATTAGTGGATGGCATTGGCTGAGTGCTCACTGTGCGGCAGGTGCTCGCCTCAGCAGTTTTATGATCCTCTTGCTGAGTTTTCTCAAAGACACCCTTGTAAGTTGGGTTTATGGAAGGCCGCAGAAGGGTCTGGAGGGGTGGAGCAACTGCCCAAGGCCACATAACTGCACAACTGGAACAGTTGTCTACTGAGAGTATCAAAGGCTGGTCCAGGCAAGAACAGGAAAAAAAGAAGGGAGAATGGATTAGATGATGCGTGAGAGACAAGGTGATCTGCAGCCTTGAGAGGTAGACAGCTCACACCTCACCGCCTTCCTTGCCCGAGCTGTCTGGTCTTCAGTTTCTTTCTCTATAGCACTGTGAGATATTGGAGTAGTAGCAAAGTGTGAGAGGAGGCATATAAGCCAATGCTTAACAAACGGGTGATAATGCTAATAACAGCCAGTGCCGTCGACTCCGGTACCGTCATGAATGGGATGCCCTGGTGCATTCCATGGCACTGTGTCACCATCTAATCAGTGGCATGCACTGGATGACTGTTCGCCCTGTGCGGATGCTGCTCAAAGCACAGAGCTATAATCCAACTTCTCCTTCATTGAGGAATTTCCTTACCAAACATCTTAGACTATTGTGTGAAAGGAGAGTGTAATCACCGGAATTCTGTTGGCTTTATCTAATCCCAATCCATGAGCTCAGCTACTGCTTGCCATATCTCTTCCCTATCTGGCACACAGGCAGAATGCTCCACTCTGTGCCCAGAAAGGGTCAGCAGCCCGTGTCTGCCATGATTAGCCTCTCCAGTAGCGCTCCCACAGCATGCTCCGTTTCACAGAGAGATAATGAGGGTCATTATTTCTTTTTCCCCTAGAGCAAACAGTCCTAGAGAGCTCAGACCTGGCAGGAGAGACTAGTTCTCATCTCAGATGCCACTGGAGCACCGAGCCTGAGCACGTCCTCCCTCTGTGGATCTATAACTTGATTCCTACCCTCTAAGTGTATTTGCATATGAGTCCACCTCTTAGAATGTCCAAGGTAGGAAAAGACCAGATCTGTTTTGAACTCCATCCATCTGTGTCATTCATCCAAAGGGGATAGAAATGAGAAATTATGAAGTCAACTTCAAACTTTTCTGCTGTCAAACTGGTCCAGAGTTTAAGAAATAGCCAGGCGTTTGGTGGTGGCACAGGCCTTTAATCCCAGCACTTAAGGCAGAGGCGGGCAGATCTCTGAGTTGAGGACACTGATCTATGGAGTATGCTCCAGGAAAATTGGGGCTACACAGAGAAATCCTGCCCTGAACAACCAAAGAAAGGGACTCAGTAAGATAAGTTATTGAGGGAAGCTGAGTGTTGTGGCTAACCATCTCTTTATTGACCCATTATGGCCACAGATGTCACTGTAGAAGAGTGTTGAAAGTTCCCACACTGTTTGGTAGAAACATTCTTAACTGGGGAAAGCAATTTCTCAAGTTACTATGCAGAAGCATCCGTTCAAAACCTGAAGGGTTTCACTAATATTCTCCTGGATGCGGAATTAAAGGAAAGCAGTTCAAAAATTAAGTGTCTATTTTTTCCCGGAAATAACTTTACAAATATTTTGACACAATGATTCAGAGGCCCAAATGAACAAGCTTACTCCCCCACCCCTTCTGCCAACAAAGTCTGTTCTTCTCAGACCTCACAATAGCTGAACGGGCCTTGCTTTCTAGGCCAATCACTTACATACTAATTTATGGAGATACTTTCATTCTGTTTTTATTCAGAGAGTCAGGAATGAAGAGCCTACCTTTTTAATGCAGCAGAAATATTTCTTAGAGCATAAAGCCATTTATATTTTTCCAAAAGATTTGCTCAGATGTTTATACTTTTAATAATACAGCTATTTTTACATAAATGCAGAAAATGTAGGACATAAATACAATGCTAAATGAACAACCTTGCCATGAAGCCAGTCCTAAAATAGGATTTTTATTGTTGAAATCTTCCTGAGCGTACTCCGCATTTATGAGATTAAGACACTGTGAAGTCTGTTTTATCTGTCCCTGAAATTATTTTGTCAGTCTCTTTAACTATCTAAGTATTTTTTACTGTTGGAATTAAAAACCCAAGGCTATCATTAGGATTCATATAAATCTTTGGTAGAAAACCTATATACAAAAGAAGGAAAACAGAATTTGATTTTCTTTAAGTGGGAGATTTCTTACAATCAACAAAGAATTGTCAGTCAGGCAAATTCCACATTTTCCAAAATTTATATTTTCCCTGTTCAAATTACATGGGGAGAAATTATGATCAAATATGCAAGGCAAGCTTGGTCACACACTCGTGGATCCAGGGAGTAAGCTTTCTTCTGTGCCCCTGTACAATGGTTGCTGAGTAACATTAGCATAATCCTGAATTATTACGAAAATTAGGGGTCAGATTTACTTCACCGGAGAGCTCAACCTATCTGAATCAGGCCTGAGAGGCCGGAGCATTCCAGATGTGAACCTGGAGGTAGGTGTAAAGTGCACCACATGGAGAGAATGTGCACAGTAAGGAAAAAGACAAATTACCCAGAGCTATTACTGTCATTAGTCCCATCAGCTTGGGAAGCCCTCCCACTGCATTTTCAGTGCAATGTGGAGCACAGTCCTGGGGCGTATCACATCTTGCAGGGGGTCGTCTTCTGCCAGGCATAGGCACATAGCTTGACATTTCACTTAAAAAAAAAAAAAAAAAAAAAAAAAAAAAAGTCCGGGCCCTCACTCTCCAGCCAGGCTTCTGTTTCCCAGCCTCTCACGCAGTAGCTAAAATAAAGGAAGCCAGCCCACCTAAGGCTGCAGTCATCCATCTGCGCACAGCATTGCATCCCTTCCAGAGGTGCACTGTGTACTGTGTTCCCTCACACAGTCAGGCGGTTTCAAGGTAGGGGCAACAACAACAAGCCTCCACTGCTAGAATATAATGCTTCAGAAGCACCTTTGAGGGTGGTTTCGCTAACATACTGAATATTTCTCCATAATTAGAAGATAACAAATCTATACCACAAAGAATGTTGTGAAATAATAGAGCATGTGTGATAATAGTACCTGCAAAATTGCATTCAGACTGGGAAACGGTGAAAGCTTACAGGACAACCAATGCAAATAAGCAGCATTTCCAAGACATTAGTGATTCTGGAAGTACATGGAGATGGTATGTATTACAAGAATTTATCAAAAAAAAAAAAAAACAGACAAATAGAAACACATATATTGTGTGAACTGGAATTTCTGCTGTGGAATATATGCAAAGAAGTAATATCTTGTGCTAGGGTGTTATGACTTTTAAAAGCTGTCTTATGTATTCTCAAAAATATTTTCAATGGTGCATATTCTCTTTAGTTGAAAAAGAAAGTCATTGGGTCACTTTGCCCAGTCTTAGTACATGGGGAGGTGCTTAGTCTTAGTGCAACTTGATATGACATAGCTTTGCTGATATACATGGGGACCTGCTCTTTCCTGAACAGACATGGAGGAGCAGTGGATTTGGGGTGAGAAGAGAGGGGTGGAGATAGAGAAGTGTGGGCAAACAGCACCTGGGGTGTAAAATAAATAAATAAATAGAAAGTCATAAAAGTTCAAGCACTGAAGCATTTTTATTTAGAAAATAATGTCAACATCGCCAGGCATCGTGATGCATGCCTTTAATCTCAGCATTTGGAAGGCAGAGGTAGGTGGACCTTTGTGAGTTTGAGGCCAGCCTGGTCCACATAGTTTCAGGATAGCTTAACTACATAGAGAGACCCTGTCTCAAATAAAATAAAATAAAATAAAATAAAAATAAAAATAAAAAAGGAAAATAAAGAAGAAAAGAAAAAATAATGCCAATTTGGATTCTACAAGCAATACAAAAATCAAGACTTTTACAACTACAAAAGCACCTTCAGTATTTTGTGTACTTTAATACAGTTCCAAAATTAGAAGTCAGGAAGAAAAATAAAAAAGAGACAGAATCTCTAATCTCTATCATTCTGCAGGGGTGAAAATCTCACTAAAAGAATCCCCACGATTATTAAACTCTATACTAATTATGTGCTTTTGCACTATCTTGACACACTTGTCCATCTTAGTGTCTTTCCACACTTGTCCATCCTACTGCCTTGACAAACTTGTGTTGTGGGAAGGCCACTTGTTGGTTCCCAGTCACTTACCCTTGAAAAAAAATCACATAGAAACTGTATTATTTAAACACTGCTTGGCCCATTCTAGTTTCTTATTGGCTAACTTTAATATCTTAATTTAACCCATTTCAAGTAATCTGTGCATTGCCACAAGGTTGTGGCTTATTTGATAAAGTTCTGTCATCCATCTCTGGTAGGGCTACATGGCTTCTCTTTGACTCCACCTCCTTTTACCCATCATTTCATTTAGTTTTCCCCACCTAGCTCTATTCCCCTATAGTTCTGCTATAGGCCTAAAGCAGATCCTTTATTAACCAATGATGTTCACAGCATAGAGAAGGGAATCCCACAGTACCTCCCTTTTTTCTGTTTAAATGAAAAGGAAGGTTTTAACTTTAACATTGTAAAATTACATATTACAAAACAGGTATCAAGCAAGAATTATAATTACAATATTTGTATCTACTTTATCTCTTATCAAAACTAAGGAAAACTATATCCTTACTATCTACTTTTCAACACCATCAAAGACTCTAGGATATAATATTACCTAAGTAAACAGGAAGTGCATTGTAAGCAACTTCCAAAACTCTAGAATTGACAGAGACATCTCTCTACCTGAACAGTCACCCAAATTCTTCTGTACCATTGGGGCATCCATCTTCAGCTTACAAGTCCATAGTATCCAGAGCAGTTTTTTTGTACAAATGGCTAACCAACTCCATAAGGAGCCTCTTTAATGCCCATCTTCCTCTTGAAGTAATTGGTGCTGCCAGGAGCAGATGTGTCTTACTGTCCTGAAAAGTCCTATGTTATTAAAACATTCTAAATGTCATATTCTGTAGTCGTTGAAAGATTTGAAGAATGCCTATCCATCTAAAATACATCTCTGTACATCTAGAAAATCTAACTAACATGACTACAAGCTTGACTATTATAAATGATTATCTATTAACTATATTTATTAATTATACATTACATTTTTAAATGAGCTGCACAAAACAATATCTTAACCAAGAGCAAAAATATACATATAACAAAATTGACCTTAAATTTGTATCAATAAAGCAAGATCCATACCAATGCAAATCTCTATAGCATATCCCTTTAAATATAAACAAACATTTATCAACAATATTTGGGAATATGGGCATAGTACTTCTCCAAACTGCTTCCTGCTATTTATTGAGCAAAATAATTTTTGAGGAGTTTCAAGGCAACCTTTTAGGAGCTCTTGGTCCATCAAATCACATTAGCCTCTAATAAATCCACAGGTTCTCATCCTCTGTGGAAGCAAAAGAAGAAACTCTTTTCCAAAACAACATATTCTTAGATTCATTCACATTTTGAAATCAAAATATCTTTAAAGTATATATGTTAATTTAGCTTAGCATCCCATAAATTGAAATCTCTATCTATACTTAGCTCCTTCACAGTCAAAAAATTCAAAGAAACACACTAATAAACATAATCCAGACTCTCTATGTATATTCCATCTTTACATGGCTTATTTTTACTCTATTACTTTTTAATCTTTATTTTATTATCTTTAATCCTTTAATCTATGACTGTCTGTACTCTGTCTCTTTAAAAACTTTGTTTTACTTTTTTTAAAAAACCATTTGCTTCTTTTTATAACTCTCTATACTCTTTTTCTTCTCTCTCCCAAGCCTACATAAATTTTTCCAAAACTGTGACCCATTTAGAGGTCTTTTATGTCTGAATGTGTCCTATTGTGTATCTGTAATTTTTACAAGAGAGCTTCTTAAAATGCTAAGCGCTTCTTAAAAACTTAACCTGTGGCATCACTAGGGTATATACAGTACTTCCTGCTTGCTCCACACAGTCCAAATGGTAGAAGTTTATTCACCACCTCTGCAAGCCATGCACATTGCCCCATTTCCAAGTATGTAGTGGGTCTGTGTTGAACCATTATGCGGTTGTAGCACTCCGCTCACAAACCCCATTTAAATGGTCACCCTCCAGAAAGAACCAGAGTTCATGCTGGCAGCAGGCTCCGGAAGCAACCATTTCAAAACCGAGGCTTTTTTTTCTGCTACTGGAAAACCTCTCTTAAGAGCAGCCATGTCTCTGCTTGCTTCTAGCAAAAAGAGCCCACCTAAGAAAATGTCACTACCAAACCATGCTTAACTCTTTTGTGTGTAAAATTCCTTTTTAAGCTTTCTCAAGTTTTATATAAATTTAGTTAACCATGTTGGTACACCAATTGTTGTGGGAAGGCTACTTGTTGGTTCTCAGCCACTTAGCCCTGAAATAATCACACAAAAATTGTATTAATTGAATTACTGCTTGACCCATTAGCTTTAGTCTCTTATTGGCTAACTTTTATATCTTAATTTAACCCATTTCTAGTAATCTGTGTATTGCCACGAGGCTGTGGCTTACCAGATAAAGTTCCAGGGTCTGTCTCTGGTGGGACTACATGGCTTCTCTCTGACTCCACCTCCTTTCTCCTAGCATTCCATATAGTTTTCCCTACCTAGCTTTATCCCCCTATAGCTCTGCTATAGGCCCAAAGAAGTTTCTTTATTAACTAATGATATTCACAGCATACAGAGGGGAATTCTAAATCAAAGTTGCCCATTCCAGTATCCTGGCACACTTGTACATCCTACTGTCTTGGCACACTTGTTGATCCAAGTATCCTAGCACGCTTATCTATCCTACTGTCTTAGCACACTTGTCTATCCTAGCATCCTGGCCCACTTGCCCATCCTACTGCCTTGACACACTGGTCCATCCTACTTACTCCTTAGACATTTACCTGTACATCAATAGAATTTCCCCTTGAAACTTCTTTATTGACCCTCAAACTCTCCACATAAGTCTTTTCCTCCTGTTTTCAGCCCAACTTGAAATAAAAGTTTCAATATTTAACTTGTTATACTTATTGAAAACTGTTGGGTAGAGAGTGATTGATCTGCTGAAATTATTTTGAGCTACAGAGAAAACACAGCTTAATGTTTCTATATGTGCTGTTAGATTTAATAGCCAGTTACCCCAATGGGGATGCCTTAAAGGGACACCTAGAGTTGTTACACTCCACTGTGCACAAAGAACAAAGAGATTCTATATACTGTTTGTATCCATTCCTAGAGAGGCAAGTTGTGGAAGGCATTTTCACAGAATTTTCTCCTACCATGGATACCTCCATGATAAAAAAAACAATATACCATCTTGTTCCCCAAGTTTTCAGACTGGTGCAGCATCTGCTGAATGCTGAGTCATTTTACAATGTGCACAAGTGCTTTGCTTCTTGTCATCTGAATTTCTACGGCCCATTGGTTTGTTTGAATTTAATGTGATGTTCAAAGGCACTGCCGTTCTGTGAGCCTTTCATTGAGCTTTTTAATAGGATAATATACAGAGTAAGGAATATTGCCATCTGATGAAACAGCACATTTTAGCCTAGTGTCAACAAAACAGAGCAAATTGCTAACCTCTCCAACAGTTTTACAACATGCCACACTTTTTTCTCCCTCCTAAATTTTTGCCTAGACTCTTGTAATTATTGGATAATTACCTCTCCCTACTCACTTTCTTTTGACAGCTTAGTTCTAGCCTCTGGGAGCTGAACATCTAATTGGTCTGTCTGCTTGGATTGTGGAATTTTGAGATTTCTTGAATTTAGCCAAACCAGACAGTCAAAACAATGAGGGAAAAAAATGTTTTTGGTAAGTTCTATCCTCCCCAAACCATCTAAAAGTGCTAAAGAATAAAGAGCCTCTGGTAGGTTCTATGTTCCCTCAGCCATCTAAAGGGTTAAAGATGTAAGAGGCTCGGATACTTCAGCTGCTCTTTATGAACCTGGTAACTGGACTCAGTGAATGCGTGGTTATCAGAGTAGAGCCTCCGAGAATCACTACACTCAATAAATGTCCAATAACAATGGTGAAGACTTAGATGAACTATATTTAAAATATTTCCCCCTTAATTCCCCTCCTAAATCTGGCTTCCATCTTTGCCTCTTTATGGTATCCAATGACCTCCATTCAGCCAAGTTCAAAGGCATTTTCTCAGTCCTTATCTTCCTTGATCTTTCTGATGTGTGGGGTACAGCTTTTCATACCTGCCCCTTTGAAGGCTTCTGGCTTCAGTTCCTGAGACATTTCTATTGTCTTTTACTTTTCCTCATTACCACCCAGATCTCTTCACTTATTTCTCACATTTATAAATGTCTTTTTTCTTCTTTATACCTTTCCAGTCACTTTTCTCCCAACAGATCTTTGGTGAAATTCTGTATCATTTGTGTCTCCCTGCTTTTTTTTTTATTCTACACAGATTCTTTTGTTTTCACTGTCATAGAAGAGAATAACTTCCAGATACCCTCTAACACTACTCTGTTTCTTTCTGTGTAGCCCAGAAACATCAAGAACAAATCAACATTTAAAAACAGAGCTTCAGAATAGAGTGGATATATCCATATGCATTTAATTGTCACCTAACTACTCTCTATCTCTTGAAAGATGCCTTCCTCACAGAAGCCTAATTTGATCTTTCTCTCTCTCTCTCTCTCTCTCTCTCTCTCTCTCTATCACTCCATCATCTGCTCTCACTCTCTGTCATTTTTTGACTCCCCTTAACAGCATATATGCCTAACTATGATAATTTACATTTGTGTGTGAGTTGTGAATGCATCATGAAAAGGGATGCTCCATGAAGGCAATAACTTCTGGGTGTGTTTATTTTCATTTAAACAGCATATAGAAAATTGAATGACATATAGCAAACACTAAATATTCAAATGCACTAATAAATACTAATAAATGAATGCGGAAGTAAACAAACACATGATTGGCAAAGAATCAGTCAGATTCAATCAGTTCGATCCTCAGGTGCAATTTTGACTTCTTGCCTACATCAGCGCTCTCACCCACATTCAGTTACTCTAGAATACAGAATAAGGCTATATGGATACCATACATAGGCATCACCCACAAAACTTCAACATGAAGAAGATAAGAATTCATTACCCCCTTTTTTATTTTAAGCTTAATGTTTTTACTTGGAAGCTAACTCCATCTCCAAGGTTACATACAACATTGGCTATTCCATGGCATTATTACACCATAATGTTGGGGGACCATTACGACCTGATTAGCCAAAGCTGGCCCACAATGGATACCAGACAAACGAAAAGAAAAAGAGGCCGGAGGAAGCCTAGTCCCTGTCTCAAGATTTAAGTAAACATATATTAACTATGTCACTCCTCAGTTTCCCTTGGCAAGAATCCACCACGGAACCTATCCCACTGCAAGAGGGACTAGGTTTGCTGCCTGCCCACATGTGTGTGGAGCGGGGGTCGGGTAGGGTGGTGAGAAGGCTCTGTCAGTAATGTTGCTACTGCAAAGTGTAGGAATCTGAGTTCAGATGCACAGCATATTTGTAAAAGCCGTATTCAGTCAATAAGTATCTGCCACCCCGATCCTGGGAGTGGGAAAGGTGCCAGAGGCAGGTGCCTGTAGCTCACTGGCCAGCTACCCTATAGTGAGAGACCCTATCTCAAAATACAAGGTGAAGAGTGACACAAGAAATCATACAACAATGACCTCTGACCTTAATAAGCCTGTTTACGAATGTCAGTGTGTACCTACATACATGTGTGCATTCACAGGTACAAAATGGGGTCAGCTAGTATACAGCTACAAATCTAGTTATGGATTTCTTAGATTCTCATAAACCAATCTTCCCCTTTCTTTTTGCGGTGACATGATTCATCTTGATGGTTACCTACACAATCACCTAGGAAACAAACCTTTAGTTATTTTTGCCTTAGTTATTTTTCTTATTACAAATATCTGGCCATAAGCAATTTGAGGGAGAAAGAATTTATTCAGATTGATAACTCCATTGAGGGCGGGGAAGACATGGCTGCAGGAGAGGAAGGAATGACAATAGAAGCCAGAGGCTGGCTGGTCAAATTACACCTCCACTCAAAGAGCAGCGATTTAACAGGAAATGGGGTCAGACTGGAAGGCTCCAGCAAGGCTCCACCCCCTAAAGGTTCCACAACCTTCAGAAAGAAAGCCACCGGATTAGAGCTTGGTGTTCCATCAGGTGAACCTGTGGAGGACATTGTACATTCAGACTCAATAGCATGTCTTTAAAGATGCTAACACTGGGCTTGAGCAGAGGTTGGAAGCCCCACGAGGAATGTGAGAAGCCTCGGTTTATAACACGGAGTCCCTGACTGAGTACTGAATGAGAGACCAAAGCTCTTCATTTGTCTGTATTTTGCAGTGGAACTGTAGCATTCGTCGGTCTCTGCTTTCTGATTGTGGAAGCAACGTGATGAGCAGCCTTTCAGTCTTGCTGCTGTGGCTCCCTACTATGGTAGATTACTCCCTCAGATGGACATAAACTCTTCCACACATGAGTTGCTTTTGTCAGGAACTTTGTCACAACACTCTGATCAGCTATAACCATTGCGGTCATTTCATTAAACCATCGTGATCCTTGTCTTGTCTTCCTGTCGTCATTCCTTAGTCAGTCACATTCGTTTCAAACACCAAGTGACTTTTCCCAGGCTACAACCACCATGCTGAATTTGTTATATCAAAACAGTATCAAGTTCCACCTATCTTGTATCAATGGTATTTGATATGGGTTGAGGGCTCACCATTTCCATGACTTTGCAAGGTTGGGTTCTAAAATGGCTGAAGTCTCTTACACTTTCAGAAGACCACTCAGCACACATGTATTTGCCAGTCTCTTCCAGATTTTCTTGCTGTGAAGCCTTGAAATGATTGCTATATAACATTACTTTTCCCCTTGATAACATGGGCTCTCAGATCAATATTTGATGAGGGAATTAAAAGGTCATACACATAGATATATATGTATATACTTATGTAGATATGTGTGTGCACATACAAATTCATGTGTATGCAAACATATATATACATATATGTATGTAAATATAAATATATAAACAAATATAAGTCATATATATAATATTTATATATGGATTTATATTAAACCAAAACCATGATTACTGTAAAGATGACTCAGTAGTTAAGAAGGGTTTTTTTTTTTGTTCTGGCAGAGGACCTAAATTTGATATTCATCACCTACATGACAGCAACTAACAGCTATACCTGTAGTTCCATGGGAACCAGTCATGTACATGGTATACATACATACATGCACACACTCATACATAAAATAAAGACAAATCTTTGTAAAAAGCCTCTATCATTAGGCCAATAATATCCATCATTAAATTTCTACAAGCACTGCTTTCCTATAATCCTTCTGTAAAAGGATGGTTTGAGGCTGTGGCTCTCAGTATCCATTCTGAGACTCCCTGAGAGGGTTTTCCAGGAGTCTGTGAGACAAAAACCCTTCACATATTTGTATTTTGTAGATTCTGGTGTTTGTTTGTTTTTGTGAAAAGGGTCTTGTTCCGTAGCTCTGGCTGGTGTGTATCCCAGCTAAGCTTCTAACTTGCTGCCTTCCTCATCTTCATACTGGGTGTCAGGAATGCACCACTATGTCCAACCTGAGACCAAAACTCTTTTCAAAATAATTCTCTGATACTGTATTCTTATTTTACTCTCATATTCTCACAAGTGGGCCCAGGGTTCCAAAAGCAACAAAATGTGTGCTAGCTCCACAGATGGGAATAAAGAAACAGATCCAGCTATCAGCTATGAAACCAGACATCGTGAGCTTCACAAAACCAGAAAATGATTAACCTCATTTTTGCTTTTGTTTGTTTCACAAACTAATGTTATTTGAACATTAAAAAGTTGTTCATGATAACATGGTGAGTTCTTTAAATGAAATAATGATATTTGTAAATTTTCCTTTTAAATTTGTCATAAATGGGACTCTCTCTAACAAAGTATTTTTTCTAAGAGTACATGGTGACCTTGAAATAAATGAATGTGAAGTGTGAAGACCTACTCCTTTAAGGGGATAATTGTAGGGTTGTTGTTGTTGTTTTGATTTGTTGCTTTTTTTTTTCTCTTTGTGGTACCAACCCCCTATGCCCATCAGCATCTTCCTTGACCCCTGAATATAAAGAAAGCAGACATCACTAAGAATACCCTCACCCCAGTGGAGTCACCAATGACAACATATTACTTCTTTGATGTACTACTATCACGTGTATGAAAGAAAGATGAGGGCCGTGCTGAGAAGTAGGTGCAGAGGTCACTGAGAAACAGGCCCTGGCAGTTCCCATGCATAGTTGATGACTGTAAAGTGCTTTATAGATAGAGAAGTGCTACGTCATGGCACAAGCAACCACTCTACTCCTGCGACAAGAGAAGCCAACTCTTTCCTTAATATTCTCTATTTTAAAAAAAGACCTAAAAGAGTCTTGGTCTGCTGAGTCCCTCCAGGAGATTTAGAACAACCTAAACAACATGAGGGAGGAGCCACATTCATCATTTATATCCTGGGACCGATGCTGCATTCAACAAAGCTACAGACTTCAGTCTAATGCCATACTTATCTGTGCCCAAGAGAAACCTCTAACCACAGCCAGCTAGGGCTGCCATCATACACATCACAAATGCATACACTTCTTCACCAGACTGATTTCATAGAGCATGCCCTTAGTGTTAGGGGCACACAAATAAACAAATCGTCATTCCAAAGCCTGTAAATAATTCAGTTGAAACCACCTCCTCTAGCAAGGGTTTGTAAGCAGCATCTAGCAGTTTTGGTTCCAGATCTCTGTGGGAAGAAGCAGTGCTGTCTGTATTTTGCCTCCCTGTGTTTTCTTGGAATATTAGTCAATTCAGGATTAGGGTTAAAATTCTAAAAAGTGTGCGAAAGATTTCCAGAACTTTTTTTCCCTTCTATGCTATGGAACATCTAACAAAGTAAATTCTAATTCTATCATTTCATGTATTTACTTTCACTATGAGACTAGCATACCAACTGGGCCTTAGGTATGATCAAAATTACTTTGCAAGTTGTGCAGCCTCGGCACAGCTTAAATAAAGATACTGCTGGTTGAAATCTCTCCAAGACCCGTTTTACATATGATACCCGAGGACATTCTCCATCAATGTTAAGGAGACTTACAAGTCTTCTCTGATGAACTCAGAACTAAAACTTGAGTTCTCATTGCCAAGTTACTATACTTCATCCAGTTGTTCCAATCTGGAAAACAGGGAGGGATTCAAGAATACTAGTGAGTTTGAAGTTGGTGTTTCTTTTAAAAGAAATACGTGATAATCTTTAGAACATTAAATATACTTTGGCACAAACCAAAATTCTAAATATCAAGCTCCAAAATACTTTCAGATATTACGAACGAAAATAAATGAGTAATTTCAGAATTTTCTATGAGGTTTAACTCTCTAGAAGCTAATAACCCATGTTTTCCGCCTCTAAACATTTTAGGAATCCGCACATCGCTCTCAGTGGAAGCAGATTGCCATATTTTACAAATAAAGTCATTCCTATTGTTTCGTGAATTAAAATTTAAATGTTATTTAAGCTGTTTGGCTACTTTCCCTCAAATATTTCTTTGTTAAAAAAAAAGCATTTTCGCATGACCCAAATTATTAGACCACTGAAATAAAATGTTAAAAATTCTGGGCTACTTATGAAATTTTTATTAAAATGAACATTTAGCCCCTGAGCCCAAAGGATTTTTTTTCTTATTAGTACTCAAAAATATATTGTTTTGAAGTATGAGTGTCCTTTAAAGTCACTACAGACTAGAACCTACATAAGTAATAGTTTTGCAAAACTGTGTCTCCCATTGAACAAAGATGAGTTTACTATTGTGTGTTACAGATCTCTATGGAAAGGATAACAAAAAGTTAAAAAAGACTATTAGGAAAGCAAAATCTTTCCTGGCTCTTAAAACTGAGTTCCCACAGTGTTTTCCCTTATCATATTCAGTGGCCTGCCTACTATTATCTTCATATACCTGCTAAGTTTAACAAGTTTCAAGCAACACATTGTATTTGTGACAGGTCTTTCTAAACAATCACCTTTACCCATGAGAAAAAGAGCAGTCGGTGCTGACTTACTGTTAGGGATTATTTTGTGGAGAAAGAAGGGGGATTTACTTTTAAACCTCCCTACTGAAACTGGTGCAGTTCATGAAACTGAATTTGGCCCTTGTCTATCTTGTTTCATGGTGGTACACTATTTTATGCAGAGAACAGACAGGAAAAGGTTTGCATTTGCTGTGTCCCCCCCCCCCCAATAAAGGGAGGAGGTGGTGTTTGCCTACATTGCCTTTAGCAATAATCTAGTAACCCAATTACCCTCAACTACATTTATGGTTGGTTTACAAACAATAGCAATATTCTCTCTCTCTCTCTCTCTCTCTCTCTCTCTCTCTCTCTCTCTCTCTCTCTCTCTCTCTCTCTCTCTCTCTCTCTCCTTCCCTCCCTCCCTCCTTTTCTTTTCTCACTACCTTGCCCTCCCTCCTCCTCTCCCCCATCCTCCCTCTTCCCCTATCTCCCTTCCTCTCTCCCTCCCTCATCAAGAATAAAGAATAAGAGGCAAGTAGAACCCTTTCTACTCGATTTGAAACAAGAAAACAAATCCAGAGGGAATGAGTAAATGATAATTAGCTTAATCATATTCAATTAATTTGAAATGCAAGCCACAGAGTGTGTATTAATCCTCAAGACTGGTTGTCACAAGGCATCCTAAGATTCCACCTCTGGGTTCTCTTGTTCCCAAGCACATGGCAGCCCCAGCATCTTGGTGGTGGGAGTCCCTGAAGGAAGATCAAGGTTTCCATGGTTTGCCCAGTGAAGTGGTCATGAAAATACTTACAAGCCGTTTGTGCTAGCAGTGGAGAAAGGGCATCAGCCAAGCAGGGACACCCTGTCCAAGATGGTGACGCATTCTTCTGGGTACATTTTGAAAGGAAAGAAGAGCAGCTTATTATTGAACTAAATGTTTTTATTGATCGCCCTTGAGTCAGCGCCCACTGACCCTGCAAACCATAAATGGCTACAGCACAGAATTGTCATTTCCAGGCAGCGAGCAGAGATACTGGATTCTCCCACCACTTTCTCCCACAGTCCCTTGGATCCTCCTCCTCCTGGGTGTACTGGGGAAAAAAAGGAAAAGACGGAGGCTGTCCGGGCCGACTGAGAGGCGGTGCACGCACTCAGAGGCACATGGCATAGCTGCCCAGTGTGGAGACCCGCTCAATCTAGAGCTGGACGACACCCCCACCCAGTGCTGGTGGCACAAAGCAGCCTGGGCGCGGGGCTGCAGAGACAAATGAATGTTTTGTAGCATTCTCCATTAAACAATAAAGCAAGCTGTAAAGCCTCAGGTGCTGTGTTTGCTGTGCGATCTGCGCAGCGAGGTGGCTCCGGGGCTCCGGGAGCCGAGTGCAATGGGCCGGGGAGCGCCTCTTCGGCTGATCCCAGGGAAAGATAAGGAGCCGCCGAGCCACCAGCTCTGTCTAGACTCGCGACCTCACAAGTCAAGCGCCTTGTTTGGATTAGCCCTCCAGATCTGCCAACCTGATCAACTCCTGAAAGAGAAGGGCCCAGAAACACCCCCTTTTCCTCTTCTGGGCTACGACGATTGTGCTGCTTTAAGGGATCAAGGGCCGACTTGCCCGCGGGAGTGGTGGGGCTGGTTAGACGAGTGTGAAGACCCCCCCCCCCCCCCCCACACACACACACCAGCACTCCTCACAACTAGCCGGTCCCCCAGCACACAGGAAACACACCCGTGGGAAGGCCACTAGAACTGCATGTAGAAATAAGACAATTCCACAAATTACATTACTCATAAAATGATGGCGAACTTTTTGATCAATACAATGAAAAAGTCGAGAAATAGGTAACTCTAGCTAAGTGAAATCTCCCACCAGAATCTCTAAAGGGGGTGTCAGTGTGTCTTCTCACCCTGCCTGATAAAAAGCAGTCATTACCCACCACTGTCTTGCAAACTTGGGTGTCCCTTTTCTGGGAAAAAAAGAACAATATTTTCTTTTTATAAGTCATGTATATATACCTGCTTCACGTTTTTTGCAGAAATATAAACAGAATTACTTTGCTTTTTTAATTTTTTTGTAGAAACAAGGAGTCTTAAGTGGTGTTCCGAGAAGAGGCTGGTACTCCTGGAGGCTGGGAAACTGACTTCTTGGAGCCAATGTCCGAAGCATCATAAAATTAAAGGATGTGTTTGTAACAATGCTCTCGCAACAACCGCCCCTCCCCCTCCACGGATGCCTGTAAACCAACTTCTCTGTCTACACTTCAGAAGTCTCTGGAGAGGTGTGGAAAGACCCTCCATCATGCTTGGGACATTGTAAGCTGTGAAGTTTATGTTTGTGGCGCCTGGGCTCAAACAGCCATTCAGTGGCTTGCTTGGTTATCAAGAAAACAACAATCAGGAAAGATGGGGAAACAGATTCTCTGCCAGAGCCTTGAATTAGGTACTTAGAGTATGAAAACACCAAGTCACACTGTACACATTGCAGTGCTTTTAGCAAGAATTGAAGGTTTGAATCATTTTTTTTTTCTAAAGTAACTTAAAAAAAATTAAGGCAGAAAAATACTTGGCCTTCCAACATGCCCAAAGAAAATCTAACTGGCTTTACTGTGCCGCAATCTTTAATTGCTAGTTAACATGGGAGGAAAATTCAATCACTAGAACTCAAGCCTAATTTGGATTATAAATCTCATTGATAAAAGTTAATTAAACTGAATTTTACAAACAAGAAAATAGGCACTTTCTATGAGTTTATTCATTTGAGATGAGATTGAAAATTCAAAGTGGCTGGGTGTCATATAAACAACTATTTGGAAGAGGAGAGGGATGAAATAAAAACCTTTTTCACTTCGTTTTCTTAGGGAAGCAACTAAGTGATCCCTAGTAGAAATCAAAAAAGTTAGACTTCAATAATCAATTTTGTTTGTTGCTTTTAAGTGCAAAGCATTAAGGAAAGACACTGAATTTGCGCACGTTGTCATTTTGGCTTGCAGTCAAGGAGATGAAGATCGATCAGAAGGGGGGGGGGTCAATAAATAGAGTTTACCAAGCTGGTGGGGGTGAATGGCAAGAGAGCATCTTAAAGTTGGACCTTGAATACTGGACACCAAGAAAAGTTTTCTATAGACAATGAGACACACATACATACACCCATGCAGAATGATACATAAGTGTTATTGCAATGGGGGTGATCTACAAGTATGATTCTAATTTAAAAGTTTTCAGTGTTTAGAAACTTTGATCCCTTTGATGAAAGGGGAACAAAGAGGAACCGTAAAATAGGTTACTGTTCTGAAGAAACCCTATGGGGTACTCTCATCTTTGAGCCTGTAAGAACTGATAGGAATCCCCTGGTTTAAGAGAGCGTCCTAGACGTTTCGATCACATCAAATAATAACTTTCAGAAGATAGAGGAAATGAGTCATAGTATCCAGAATGAAGGACTCAGAGTAACAAGGGAGTGGGGGACACAGACATTAGCAAATAAAGGGAGTTTGGTTAGAAGAAGGGAGCTCAAGTCTCCAGAGGTGTGCAGAGGAAGGGGGAGAGGGAACAATGGTGACTTGCAAACAAGAAGACATGTCAGCCACTTATTGTTTTAGAGCACACCCTAAGGAAGCAGCTAGAAGGGGTAGGCACATCTTTATCATCCATAATACAAGAACTTGACCCATAATTCATTCTTCATTCTCAGCCATCAGACAACAAACATCTTGCATCTAGAAAGTGAAATCCAAATGATTCCTCACTCTCTGCTAAATGACTTAAGTTCAAGCTGTGGACTTCAGAACAAACTGGCATCTACGCACACAAAATATCACAACACACACACAAACACACACACACACACACACCTTTAATCTCAAAAATCAGTACCCAGAGGATTGAAGATAAGAGAGATATGCTTCTTGCCCCAGTTCCCCCATTGCATGAAAAGTATAAAGTTGTTGTTCAGAGTTCTGCCCTAATGGTGGGAAAGGGACTTCAGTGATCCTTAACACCTCACCCTGGGCTTGCATAATCAAGTAACCTTCAAGGTAACTGGAAACTCACATTGTACCTGCCACCCTCCAGCATGCTTATTTGGTAGCTTTTCTAGGTACAAGGTGAGAAAGGGAGAAAGCAAACGGTGGACGAATTGATCCAGTAGCCAGGAAACTAGAAGAATCAACTTTGATGATGGGAGATTAGAGACCAAGACAGGAAGAAAGAAGAAAGAAAGAAAGAAAGAAAGAAAGAAAGAAAGAAAGAAAGAAAGAAAGAAAGAAAGAAAGGGAAGGGAAGGGAAGGGAAGGGAAGGGAAGGGAAGGGAAGGGAAGGGAAGGGAAGGGAAGGGAAGGGAAGGGAAGGGAAGGGAAGGAAAGGAAAGGAAAGGAAAGGAAAGGAAAGGAAAGGAAAGGAAAGGAAAGGAAAGGAAAGGAAAGGAAAAAAAGAGGTGATGGGGAGAGCCCTTCAAGGAAGAAGATCCTTATGAGATAAGACAGAACTCTTGTTTTTCCCAGCAAACAACTACAAGCCATTATTACCGCCCGCCAAATTATTACCCCTCTGTCAAGAATTAGACACAACAATCAAAGTAATCAAGGGCATGTCTAATGCACTGTAACATTTTCAATGCAAAGTTTGTTTTCTTTCTGCCCTCGCGGTAGAGCCTGTAATTAACCCGTTATGTAGAACGATGCCAAACAAAAGCCTAATTGAGGCTGGCTTCCCGACTTGCGCAGGTTTGGAGAGGGTGAAAGCAAACTCAAGAGCTGCGGGCCTCGGGCATCGCGCGGGGGTCCCGCCTCCGTCCTGCTCGGAGTCAGGGGCTGCAGAAGGTAAGGCGCCACACCACACAGGGTTAGGATACTTAGCTTTCGTATTTATTGAGTTGTCAGATACTGAAAATGGCATTACACTCGCGCATACAAATGAATCGACTTTCCAGAGTCAAAGAAAGATCCTGGCATGGGGAACGGGGATGGGAGGGGAAAAGAGAGAATGGAGTGGTCCTAACCCTAAAGGAACAAGAGGCCAGTTTGATGCAGGGTCCTGTGTTTAGCCCTGGATTCTGTTGCAAGCAGGTGAACCTTTACTAAACGCGGCGTGGGTGGCAGTGTCTGATCCAGAGCGCTTGCCCCCCCCCCCGCCCCTCCGGAACTATCAAAGCCTATAGGCAGCCCGAAACGGGAAGAGCCAGGTCGGTCACTCAAAAAAAAAAAAAAAAGGCGGTTCCCAAACGGTACGCTTTGCTTTCCGCGTTTCTCCCTAACCAGCCACCCTTCTCAAGGGTTTGAAATTAGAGACGAGACCGGAGGGGGTGGGGATGGGGAAGTGGAAGAGGGGAGAGGTAAGAAAATGCAGACACCTACAATTCTCAGAACTGCTGAGGGAGCCTTTCCACTTTTGGTCTTTCCTCCCTTCTGCACAAATAAAGCGGCATTTCTCAGTCAGCCACCACTAGTCTACAATGGCCATCCTTCACTGGCTAGGCAGAGAGCCTCTTCAGCAAGAGTTTATGTTTGAAATGTCGATAATTTCGATGACCCTAAGCTGAGACTTGGGTATAAAACACTTGACGCAAGGAAAATAAAACAGTGAATCTAATCAAAACCCTTTCTCAAAGAAACCTTTCTTTTGGGATGGATGCAGGGGTGGGAGTAAAGGCAAAAGATGGGGCAGGGAGAGGGGAGGAAAAACATGAGGCTGAAGAGAGAACAGCATCTCATTTTCAAAAATGCTGTAACATTATCACAGTTGAGCGCTAAAGGGCTTCTTCCAGCCAACTTTGATGCGACTATTGAAACCGAAACTTGTACACCCGACCTGAACTACTTGCAATACAATATCACAGCCACTGAACTGTGTGTCATTTTTAACCCAGCTCACATGCGATCCTTAATTTCGGACATCTTAAAGACTTGCTTATAAACATATAAAAGAGGGACCCTGAATCATTGCATTTATTTATTTATCTATGCCAAACGTTTATTAGTGAAATAGTCCTGAAGATATAATTCTACATATGGCGCTTTGATTTCACATAATATTTAAGAAAAAAAGACAAAACACATAAAATTAGACATATAATTCAAAGACCACGGTACAACCTTTATCTTTTTTTTACTTCAGCAAACAAAAAAAAAGTCAAATGACATGAAAAGTGGCAAGTCTCCTGACAATAAATAATAAATTACTTTATAATTTTTGCAATGCAAGAGCAAACAAAAAAAGTTTCCTTTTTTTCCTCTTTATTTCCAGAAAGAGCGAAAACAGTCATTTTAACCAATAACTATACACATCTTTGGGGGAAAAGTTCTTGGACAGACACAAGTCAAACACAATCCCGAGACGCTTGTGGCAAAATAGAGGTAACCTTGTTGCAATGCTTTATAAGTTGGTTTTTAAATATGAATTCAAAAACCTTTAAAGTCGCTTCAGACTTCTTGATAGAGGATGGATCTCAAAAAAAAAAGGAAAGAGAAATAAAGAAAAACAAATGGGACGTGGGAGAAAAGGCAAAAGTAAAAGAGAAACCAGCTGAAGGGAAAGCTAAAGAGACCCAGAATTTCAATTAACCCCTTGTCAAAGTCAACTAAAAACATAGCAAACCAACGCAGCTCCGCCTTCCTGAAAGGACTCTTTCAGCCACTAAGGCCAGTTTCTTCCGCTCTGTGCTGGAGCTCCTGTTTGGCAAGGCAATGACCAATATAGAAACAGCACCATTCAGAATAGGGTGGACTAGAAAATTCTCTATTTCTGCTTTTCCTCTAGATGTGCAGCGAAATGAAAACGCTTTTTTTTTTTTTTGAGATCCTTGAATATAAATCCTCTACGTTTTAAAAACGTCTTGTTTTATTATTCTTTTCAGTACTCCTAAGGTCATTGAATAGCATATGTTGGGCTTGGGGTTTTGTTTGTTTTTAATTCTAGTAAAACCCCATGATTGTCTTCACAGTGTTGCTACCATATCACCTAGTCATTAAAACAGACTTCGTGCACTTCATGGAGCATTCGTTTCTTGATTCAGTTTTCATTGACTGGGTCGTTAAATACTTTAATTTCGGAGTTCAACATAATTTCCCACTTTCTCCAACAGGGAAAAAAATACATCTGAATGACTGTTCCTCATGCCTCAATAGGACTGGCTACCATGCTGTTGGGTGTATCTGGGAGTTGAGAGGACATCGATGCTACTTCACTGCCAGTGGAATTAGAGCCTGGTCCTCCTTCTGAAAAATTGACCTGCATGGAAGGTTAAGAAGTAAATAAAGGAGGCTTCAAGGGCGTCCAGTAAAACATAAAAGTATTATATTGTGTATGCATGTACTAGTCCCTGTAAATAGACAGGTAGGTATACCAACAAAGGCAGGCTTGTCTATAATAGAACTTTCATAGGCTTAAGGGAGGCCTAGGAGAAGCACTTGAGATCCTCTGGCTTTCTCCATCTTCCTAAAGATCTCTCTTTGAACTCAAGCTGAATTCCCAACATTATGTCATATTAAATTATTTAAGAGCAAATGTGTTTCCCACTGTAAAGTGGCATCACGACTCTCCCACGAAGGCTCAAAATAAAATTAGCCTGCTGGCTACATGTAGCCCTGGGAGCAGGAAAGTTCTTTAGACATCAAAGCCTTTCTTCTTCAGGGTGGCTGGAGAATCAGTAGAGGCTCTCTGGAACAATGACTAGCTCTTTAGAAGGCTCACAGTGTGGTCTTGTTGTCTCCTCCTCCCCATTACACAAGGGACCCATATAGTATATACGTCACCACGTTATAGAGATATGGTCCTCTACTACTCCACTGCTCTGCAAACGCCCCACCCCCCCACGTGCGCCTCCCACCCAGGCCTCAGATTCCATTCTGCCGTTCTCACCTGACACTCAGGTTTCAGGAGGTACTAATTCTTGGCTGTCTTGAAGGCTCTCTCTACAGTCTTTCAATTATTCAAAATTTTCCCAGACAGTGCTTCATATGGACAACAACTCATTGTATTTAAAATAAAATTCCCCCTCTACTTCCAGAATCTATCTTCTTTTCTACTCTATTAAACTTTCCCCTTGAGAGGTCAAGGGACTTCTCAAATTTGTCTCCTCACTAGACTGGCCCATTTACACACATAGCCTGGAACCAGGCCCTTTTAACCACTTGCCTCTGGCCAATCACCCTTATAACTGTTGACACAAGAAAGCAAATGTCCTCAGGGCACAGGCGAGAAAAAAAGAGAAAGAAAAAAGAAAAAAAAAACTACCCTCAACTGATGCATTAGCTTTGTTTCTAAAGAAAGGAGTGTTTTTAGCACACAGCTTCATATTTAATAACACAGGATCTATGGGGCTGATTAAATTCTAAGGGGAGGAAAAAACCCTAAGTATGTGTACCATATCGAAAAGGATATATTTTTACCATGTTTGTTTATCTTAACCTTTTATAGGCAAAAATGAATTAGCCGTCATCTATATGTAAAACACTTGAGAGCAAAGACAGGTTTCCACAAATTAAATATACATTGTCTCTGACTGACAATGCTCATGTTCCTTTTGGTATACATGCCACATTATATGTAATTGAGTCATAACCAAACTTGTTTATTTAAAAAATGTTTAAGGAGTCCCATACTTTAGATTAAGATATACTGTGAAAGAAACGCAGCAACAATAAATATCAATCAAACTATTTGACAAAGCATTCTCTTTATTGACACATATGAAAATTGTGTTCAGACAACTGCGTGCTGCTTATGGATACCATCGTTCTAGCTTATTATACTGAATGTGTATTATAATTAATTTTACTTGACCCTCTCACTAGATACAGACAAAGTAATACACTTACTGATTGCTGATCCAAATGCCAAGGTGATCTCTGAAGTCCTTGCAATTTATAACCTGCTAAGATGTGTGATATTGCCACCATTTGCACCTCTGCACACATAGCTACTTAGGCACCATGAAGTTCATCCCACAAGACGAGCCTCATTTGCAGACAGTCGCCCTATGTAGTTACATTATGCTGTCTTGTTTTTAAACAAAGATTCATAAGAGATGTATTTCCTTTGTATTGGCTTCCCTCCTCCTCACCATCATTCCTTCTTGCTTTCTCCCCAGCACTGGCGCAGGGACCCTGCACCCTCCCCTGGTCGATCTTTCAGTGTGTGACAGTTAAATCAGAATCTCCTTTCTGTTGGGAATTCCGCCTTCTCTGTTTGGGGGCTGACACTTACCAGTTGCTGAAAAGCAGGCTGATCTATGTCACTCTGCAAGGCGAAGTCGCTCAGTACTTTCCAGGGTGGCTGGTAACTTTGCACCTCTACAGGGTTAGCCTGTAAGCCACCATCGTGTCTCTCCGGACTAGCAGCCACCATGGGAGTTCCTGTCATCCCTTGGATATTCTGTGAATAACCCCCCCCCATTGCAACATGTTAATGAGCACACTCCCTCCCTCCATTGTCTGTATGTGCTAAGCAAATACACCCAAGTATTATCTTATCTATATAGTGGCCCCGTATTGACTCAGTTAATCTGCTGCACCTATGGATATTAGTTCGAGCTCAGTTTTGTTTTTCTTCTATGTGCTGGATTATTTGACTGGCTGAGAATTTAGTAAAACAATTCGACTACAACTATCATCTTTTTCCTTTCCTTTCACAGCTTATCCCTCAACCCCTCCCGGGTCTGCCTTTATAAAGCCACCACCTCCCACAGTAGAAAGCTGAGGTCCGGCCTGGCCTCCATCAGTCTTCTGACTCTGGTTTTCTAGGCAGTTTGCACTAGCTGAAAACTATCTCCAACCGCCCACTCTTCAGTGCGGAACCAGCCCCTGCCCCACCCCCCAAGGCTTTGGGGAATGGCTGCTTCTGTGCTATTATGAACTAACTGAGCACCTTTGCTCGGTCCTGGCCTGCCTGCCACGTTTAATGACAACAGATTTTATGGCATTTAAAAATAGGGTCGAGGTAGTAAAAAAAGGAAGGAAGGAGAAAGAAACCCTTCAGCTTAACTTAAGCACAGGGTAGAGAGAGAAAGGGGAGTTTTGCCCAAAATAATAGTGCCAGAGGCTGGGAGGAAGCTTTGGGCTCCACCTGAAGCAGTGGATTATCTGCCCAGGCACCTTGAAGGTCTCCAACATCCTCAAGAACAGTGGCAGACTTCTCCAAGTGTTGGGATGAGGCCAGAATGATGGCTGGATGTTAAAGCCATTGAATCATGTTCTAGATCAGCACCCAAAGTGTTGTCCTTTCCAATTCTGGCAACTCTAATGATCTTAATGCTTGCAAAACCCGAGCTGAGACCTCACTGCCACCTACACTGGGAGGGAACTACTAGGTCCTCTTGGTGCTAGATGCAGTTGATGGTGAATACCAAGAGCCCCTTTTGGAACCAGCAAAGGATGGAGGGGCTGATCAGATCTCTGGAGTTTAGAGCAAGCAAGCCAGCTCTCAGCCATCAGTAGCCAGTATACTCTATACACCTGGGTTTTGGTGGAAGCGGGAGGCTCTCCTTTGTCTGGGCTCCTTGTTGGCTGTGCTCTGCTGGGTACCAATCCACCAGTTCAGGAGCACACCAGCCCGATTGCCATCCCTTGCTTGGCCTCGGGGCTACTCACAGTTTTGTCGTTAGGCTGCTGCTGCTGGAGCTGCTTCATCATGATGCTGCGTTTCTTGTCCTTGCACCTCTTGTTTTGAAACCAGACTCGGATCACTCGGGGGCTGAGGCCGGTCATCTCCACTAGTTGCTCCTTCATGAGTGCATCTGGCCGAGGGTTGGCGGCATAGCAGGTCCGCAAGGTGTGCAGCTGCTTTTCGTTGAGCACAGTCCGCACGCGGGTGGTCTTCTCGGGCTGCTTGTGGACGTGAGGCCGAAGAGCTGGCTGCCTAGCTGAGATGGGCTCAGCTTCGGGGGACGGGGTGGGGGCAAAGAAGGCGTTGTGAGTATGCAAGGTCACTCTCGCTGCCACCAGCCGGGTCCACTCCCCACCCAGCCTGAGCTCAGCACACCAAGAAGCTCAGAAAGAGGGTAAGGAGAGAAAAGAAATCTTGCTTTTTAGTCTATTGATGACAGTGCGGAGTAATGGGGGAGGGGAAAGATGCGGCCCCTGCCCATACTCGCTTGCCTACAGAATTAGCCAAAGGAAGCCCGGTGTCTCCAACCGATTCAGAAACATTATTTTTTAATCAGTACTTTCCCTTCTTCTTCCCTTCTCCTCATAACCAGAAGGACACAGATTATCCTGAAACCCCCACCTCCAGACTTCCCCTTCTGGGTAAAAACCACAAAGGGTACCTGAAAATAAAACGCAGATCACCCCAGTGACAACCAGAGACACCACAGGGCTGAGTGTCTGCGACTGAAAGTCAAGAGAATTTTGCCAGAGAGCCTTGAACTTCAATTTTACAGGACAGTCCTCTTTAGAAGCTAAAACAAATTGCTGTGTTTCGGCTATCCGAATGGGCCCCAGTCTTTCTTAGTATTAAATCAGCGGGGGATGTTCCTGAGACCAGCTGACCCCAAGCAAATGAAAACTGAAACTCTGTTGGACTGTCCAAGCTTGAGACAAACGACTGCAGGGGGAATGTCCTTCCCTTCCCTCCCAGGACTTTGGCCTCTTCTGCGTTTCTCATCCTTGGCTTTGCCCCATGCCTTCTAGTTAGAAATCTTCCCCTTCCCCCCCACCCAGGACAGAATTCTCAGAGCAGCCAGGAAGGGGTGGGGGTGGGGGTTGGAGGAAAGCTGTCATTTTCTTCACCTCCAGCATTTAGTAGGGACTGATGATTTAATACTAAATGGGAGGGAGGGATAGAGATCTGCCTCTGGCTGGAAGGCAGGTAGGAAACAAGGTCCTGCTGTCTCACCACCTCGGGAGCCAGTCTTTACGTTTCCACTTTCCCTTATGGGCCACAGGGTCTCTGATCTAGATGGTACGAACCCACACCTTGCACGACCCCCTGGGATCCGGCCAAACACCTATGGGGTCAATTCAGAGCTACAGCTACAGGCTTGGAGATGAAATTCTCACCAAATCACATAGAGTGAATGACTTAAAGAGGCAGGCTCCTTTTAAAAGGCAATTACTGCAGATTAGGCTGTTGACAGTTTTAAATTACAGCCCGGTACAGTGCTGCCGGGGCCGACACTGTATCTTTTAGGGACCTGTTTTCTGACCAAAGCATAAAAATAAAATTTAAAAACCTTTTGGATTGGAGAGTAAATCTCACCAAAAAAAAAAAAATGTGGGAAGCTAAATGCCTTGGGGCTGCTTAAGGTTCCTTCACCGGGCTAGGGAGGAAACTCCTGGAGACCCAGGACTCCACCCCTTTAATTAAGCAGCAGCAAGGAGAAAACCTGGCAGAGAGCTGAAGCCCATTTTCAGTAAGCCATGGGTTGGAGGCCAAAGTAAAGCTGACAGTATTGTTTGGGCTTGTGTATACATGTGTGCACAAGTGGGCTATGCTGTGTACCAAATATAGCCAGACATGTAGATGTGCGCTTGTCCATTCAAGGTAGACGGTGAGTGTATGGAAACTTGCTAGAAAGGCGGCTATGAGCACGTGCTGTTTATTACAGGTCACTTTCACAGCCACCCTGTGGGCCCCGGGTTGCAAGAAGGAAGCGTTTTTGACTTAAGCCCCCACTTGCCTTTCCCCAGCTTCCCTCTGCTTTGAGAAGTACCTGCCATTTGCAGTGGCCGCGCTGGATGCAAGGGGCTGAGAGGGTCTCCAGCTCCCAGGCTGGCCCTCTCCACCACATCGTGGTCCGCGCGGCAGAAAAGCCCATCCTCCCGCAGTGCAAATTCGTCTCCCGGGATGAGCTGTCGGCTGCAGGCTACACAGCGGAAACACTCGATGTGGTACACCTTGGAGCGGGCGCGCATCACGAAGTCGTTTTTGCTGAAGCCTATGCTGCATTTGGCGCATTTGATCCCGTACAACCTGCATGGAACGGCCCCCCGGCGTGGGAAGAAAAGCACAAGAAAAGAGGGTGACTTCAGGCAGGCTCTGGCCCAAGATGGCCAGCGACCCAGGCCATAAACCTTGACCTGCCTCCAGGAGAGGGGGGATCAGTAGTAGTAAAGTTGAACAGAGTATAGAAACAATCTTCTCTCTTCACCTCTCCTTCTCTCCCTCCCTCTCTTCCTCCCTTCTCCTGTTCTCTTTCATCCGCACCCCCTCCCCCATACACACACTGACAAGAGGAACCTTCAAGAGTAACCTCCATGTCTGTCTCAGTTGGTACCTCTTAGCTCAGACACCCAGCCCAGGGAAATTTTATTGAGGGGTTCTAATCCTGGAGGAGGACTCTGGTTACCAGTCCCAGAGTTATTCTTGGGAGGAATGCAGGGGACATTGATGACCAACAGCCCCATGCTTTCCATTCTCTATCCCTCAATTTCGGCTACTAAAAACATTTCTGAAATTGCAACGACATCAAAAAGGTTGGACTGGGGACTGTCACCCCTACTCCAACTATGGACATAGAATTACAACTAGCAAAATGAAGCCTTAGAGGGTTTCCAGATTCCCAATACCAAAGGCCTTCCAGTAAGTATCCAACTGAAGATTTTCCACAGGCCACATGTTAATGGAAATTTCCCTCTCCATTCTTCCTCTTTTATATAAAAAAACAGCTTTTGTTCCCTCCCTCAGTCCTTCTTGGGTTCTTGAAGCATCTACCTCTATTTCAGTTTGCCTGAGAGCCAAGGTTAGCATGACGAATGAAAAACAAAACACACAAACACACACACACACACACACACACACACGCAAAACCACACACACAAAACCTCCCTTCTAAGATATTCCTCCTTACTAACCTTTCTTTACCGCCAGGCAATGCCTATAGGTTCCATCTACTGTTGCATTGCCTGGTTCCATCTACACCTATCAGCTATTCCTACGCAGAAAGTGGAAAGATAGGACAGTATCCACACAAAGGAGGGGAGCATATTGCTCACCCAAGGAAAGAGCTTAAAATCAAAATGGTCACTCCGTCCTGCGTTTACAACTATAAAATCTTCAAGGGGGGGGTACACATGAGTGTTCTCTGATGGAAACACACACACACACAGAGAGAGAGAGAGAGAGAGAGAGAGAGAGAGAGAGAGAGAGAGAGAGAGAGAGAGAGAGGATTGGATTAAAGTAAAAGCAATGGAGTTGCCATTGAATTCGGTCATCTGCAAACAGACAGATCCAGAATAGCCAGGTTGGTGTATAACTGAGAGAACAGCAGCTGCTAGGAGTAGGATGCTTCTGGAGGCTTGGAGTACGCTCTCCCTCTCCAGAGTTCCCAATGTACACTCCAGCCAAGTAAACAATGAAGATGGCTTATTTGTCAGTGTTACAATGCAGATTTGAATGTTTTCTTTTCCCCTTCTGCCTCTCCATTGCAAGATCATCCATTTCATAGGATGAAGACTGGCTTTACTTGTACCCAAACCACTTACAAAATCCCTCCCCTTTCCTGTATCCCACTTCCTCCCATTCCCCTCAAAGCATTAAAACAAAACAAAAGGAACAAACAAACAAAACCCTCCCTCGGGCGGACATTGTTTAGTATTTAGTTTCATCTTTTAAGTGTATGCCCTCCACTCCGAGATTTAAAAAAGAAAACAGCTGGGCATTGTAGGAGCAGAAAAGAAACCGGTGACTGTATTTTAAATCATAACTAAACTTTAATGAAAGTTCTCAAGCTCCGAAGCCCTCTAAAGCCTAGAAAGGTCACTCGCTTGAATTCCGAATTTAAAATCGGCTATATTTCCGCTACCACTAACATAATACTGAAGATGGGGAGTATCTTGCTTTTATGAGGACTAACGCATCTCCCTGCAGAATTTCTACTGTCTTTCTAAGGTAAAAAGTGGTGTTTCTGGCATATACACAGGTCAGAGAAAACTTGAAATCAGCAAAACCGTACAAGAAAAGTAAGCTCAGGTCTTCTGTGGGTTTGGTCTTGTCCCATGGGGTGATTCCCTCATTTTATCAGTTACTAGAGTTTAATGTGAGAAAGGAAGCTGTTCAATTACCTAAATATACCAATTGTTCACAGACGGATGATGGGCAATTTGATCTGTTCTGTCTAATTCATCAGTTCAGATAAGATAAGAAAGAAAAGACAGTTAGATATCACCAAAGGGTTAATATTTAAAAAGATTAAATTTCTGGTCTTTCCCCCCTTCTGTAAGGAATATTTTGGTTGGTTTTGAAATTTTTTACCAAGGAGGACCCATCCAAAAAGTAAAGGGCGCAATGGTTGTGTTTGTTTTGCAAAAATCCTTTGCTGAAACTTTTGTCTGTTTGATGGGCACTTCCAAAGAATTTTTAAGTCAGGGGTAAAACAGGAGAATAATAAATCAGATGCTAAACTACATAGTGAAAATAGATTTTTTTAAAGTATAAAGACCTAAACTTATTTGCCTTAATTTTGTTGGTGTTCTTAGAAGAGAAGTACGGAAAGGGGAAATAAAGTCCGCATCAAAAAATTCCAGGGGTCATTAACAAACCTTCACAACAAAATTTATGAAAGCTACCGTGACACCTCCCCACCCCCAGGGAAATGAACTACATTTTAATTTTTGAAACACTTTTGCACACTGGACCCTCTAAAGCAAACGCCCCAAGAAGACAAAGCCACATCAAATAGTAAACAAGGAGAGCACGAAAATCTCAGAAAATAACGATGTGAAAATGGCATACCTGATATAATCTCTTTTACAGTAGGTTTTTCCATCCCTAACAAAGCACGTACAGCTCTCGTCCAAATACTGATTACACTCCGCACATTTCAAGCACGCTGCATGCCATTCCAAATCCGGAGAAACCCTCAGAATATACTGATCGTGAATTTGATTGCCGCAACCAACACATAGGGAAATCAGACGTTTTTCTGAAATGAAAATAAATACATGATTGACTAACCGTTTACTTCCTACGGAGATAAACACACTTTTAGTGTCGTTCTCTTATAGGGTGTACTCTGGAAGAATTTCTTTTTTTTTTTCTTAAAGAGTATTGCACTTAGGGGTGGTAATTGGAACGTGCCATCAAAACCTTGACTCGCTTTTTTAAAAAGGGAGGTGGAATATATGTAAAATGCAGATTTGAATAGTCTACATTTGTAAGCCTAGCACGCAATCAAACCCGCTCATTTTGTGTTTTCTCCCCCTCCTCCCTCTTTGCTATAATCGTTAGGCAAGATTACGGATAAGTCAAGTCAAAGAAAAGGTTTTGACTAGAAGCGTTAAACCAACGCTGGGATGTCTGTATTTTCCGTGAAGCACGTTCTTCAATAGCACAAGGGATGGATATATTGTTAGAAGAGCAGACATCAATACGGTTGTCACTCGCTCTCTTTTGCAAGTCTAATGCTAATACGTATCTGCCGGTGTGGTTTGTGCTGGCAGACCTTTTTGCTACATAATAACCTTCTCCATGAGCCCCGAATTCTGGAGAAGGAAATCACCGCTAAGCACCAGGCGGCTAGAGTTTGGGAGTGCTCACAGGCAGATTCAACTACGAGGTATGCTCAGTTTCCCCGAAGATCGGAATCCACATCAAACATGCCAGTGTGACAACGGAAACATAATAAATAAATAAAAACACAGAAAACAAAACAATAACAACAACAACAAAAACGAACCACCTTTTTCTTCCGTCTCTCCAGGCAGAGACTAGAAACCCAAAGAGCCCTGGCACCAGTGCCCGAGAGAAAACCCCCGCACCACAACAGCACAGCACATCGAGCCCCCGCAAGGTAAAACAAACTCTTACTTTTTGGTGGATCGCCCATGTCTCCCATGTCTGTAAGAGGGAGTAATGTCCACAGTGAAATGGTGGTTGGACAGTTGGTGAACAGCCCACAGAGAGGATGCTGGTGCTGTGGATAGGTGGGAAACAGTGGCCCCCGGGGTTGCCAAGGCTGAGGGAGCCGCTGGCCTGCTGCGCCGCGCCCTCGCCGATCCGGGAGTCCGATTTAAGGCGGCGGAGTTGGCGGAGCAGAGGCGCTGCGGCGGCGGCGGACTCGAGCGGCTCGGGGCACCTCTCTTCCTTATCTCTTACTCAAACTTCTCAGCTCCAACTCAGCTCCTTCGCCATTGGTCTGACGCAAGGCGCGGGGACGTCAGGCGAGCGCCTCGCCCATTGGCTGCGGGGCGAGCGGCGCAGCTGTTCTGATTATCATATTTCAGCCCCGGCGTCGCCGCGCGCCACTGCCTGCTCTGCGAGCCCGCGGGAGAGGATTAGGCCTCCCGAGGCCACGTCGCTCCCCGGGCTCCCTGTGGCCCCTTTCCCGGCCGCCGCCTCCTTGTCCTCAGCCCCTTCCCTGCGCCTTTTCGGCTGCGCCGCGTCCGGTCGCGCTGCTCCTGCGCCCCGCGCTCCCCGGGTCCCCGGGATCCGCTGGCAGCGCTGAGCGCCGGTCTCCCTTTTCGGCCGCCGGTGGCGAGTGGCTGGTGGGTAGGTCCTTCCTGTAAACCCTGTCCCTCCTGGGCTCTAGGAAAAGGGGCGGGGGGGACTTGGAACCGGCAGCTGTCCTCCCTTGGCTCCCACGCTGGGGCGCACAGCCCTAGGCTCAGCCGACTTCGCTGCCTCCAGGAAGAGTGCGTCTCCTGGAGCTGGCAGCCCGTGGCGCCCTAAGGGACCAACTCGGTATGGGACGATTAAATCCGGAGGAAATGGTTTTTGTGGTTTTGTTTTTGTTTTTGTTTTTCACTGCAACCCTGTTGACCCCGTCACTTCCCAATCTCGGCTCTCCAAAGACTTGGGGTGGGAGAAAAGGGGCACTTCTCGCCCTAGCCGACAATCAGATTGGAAACGCAAAGGTAAAACCAATTTATCACCGCGGTCAGGTCCTTTCCTCCCGACCCGTGAGGTCTTCTATTCAGCTTAACTCTAGCACGAAATAGTGTACTAACCTACAGTCAGAGCGCAGTCCCCGAAAGTTTACAACGCGCTCCGGGTCTATCTACGCCTCTTGTCCACTCTTTTTAAAAGCAAAGGTGCACCCCGCTCATTGACGTTTGGGGAATTATAAGCGCAACTTTACACGACTCTCTAGAGATTTTTATTTTAAGTCTAAAGGCCTGAGCAAAGTGGGTCTGTTGCAAAAGAAGAGTGGCTCGCCTACTCCCTTTCACTGAGATTAGCTTTCTAATTTGTTTCCTCTGGGGAAGCCATCTGGAAGAGACAGACATTGGCTGCATCGCACCGGTAACTTTCGCCAATAATTTATTTTGTGATTCCTCAAATCTCTTACAGTCTTTCAAAGGCAGTTGTGAGGGGCCTCAACAGAATCGCCCCACTTCTCCCAGAGCTTCTCCACCAGTCATTTCTTATCTAGAGAAGCAGTTTTATCAAAGGGGGAGGGGGATCTACAAACACAAACAGAAGAAGGCTTCATTTGGTGTCTTGTTGCCCCCGAGAAGACCCAGGGGGTTGGGAAACCTCTCTTCGTATCTTTCACCAGATCTAACCCTTGATAAAACCTGTGAACCCTACCTAGGCCTCAGCGACTGAGTTAGAAGGCGTGTGAGTTTTCAGAGTACACACTCGCGGAGAAAAAGCGGCTAAGAAGCATGAATGCATTTTCAGCCTGATCCTGTGGGAGCTTTACTAAGAACTCCAGTTTTGTCTTGTTTTGCTTTGTTTTCTTTCCGGAGAGGGCAGAAGGGATCGTTTCCCTTCCTTTATTTATGTACTTATTTATTTATTTATTTATTTAATCTTATTTTTATAAATTACTTCGAAGTGTGTGAGCAGGATGAAAAGTTTTGTGGACATAGGTTAAGTTTGAGAGTTGCATTTGTCTCATTAACTCCCGTTTCTGATCGCTGGTACCCTATGCATAGAGTCTTTTGTCAAGCTGCTTTTGCCGAGTCAGTGCCGATCATCGCCACACGAAGCAAGTTCTCCAAGTACAAGGGCATGCTACCTTTCCAAATAACCAAGCTGACCCTAGTTTAAAAACAACAACAACAAATAGTACCGAAGGTACCGGAAAGCAAATAGGGGATTCGAACTAATTTTATTTCTCCATCCCACGTTTATAACTTGGCACCCAGGAGAAGCAGCAGCATCCACCACAAAGGACCCTCAGTATCCATCCTTTCAAACACACATAGGCGGCGTTCACATACACAAATAGTGGTGCTTTAATCCCCACCAAACCAAGTATTATTACAAAGACTCCTTGGTGATAGCAACTCCGAGTATAAAATCTGCCATATAGGTAGGGAGGAAACTTTCAGTGTGGGCAGATTCACCATAGCGTCGAGGACAGCGGGTTTTCTTTTTCTTAACTCAGGACATTATTGCAAAACCATCATTTTCTTAGTTCTTAGACTGTCCAAATACCGGATCAATGCAGAAGATACTCTCCTCAAAGGGAGAAACTTGATGGAACTCAGTAACAATAAGGTCCCATGGTGAGTGTGCACTGTAGATCTGTGTGTCCGAGATTATACAATCTGCAATAAAAACCTAAGTTCCTGCAGCAGACAACATTATTTTCCTTTACCTGGAGGTTCTCATTTGACCACAAATTTCCCCCTCTTTCTAGCTGATCGCAGTATGTCTATTTAACACATCAAGTGTACCTGCAAAGTTACCAGTGTTCTTATAGAATACATAAAACTGATTACATAAAAGTGATTAGCAATATTTTTCCTGAGCACTTGATTGCAGGAGCGACCTCTTGTGTTCAATGGGGGGTTGGACATTCTCCTGTCAAAATTAGACTCCCTTTGACCTCTGTAAGTTTGCAGGTCAAATATGTACCCTTCAGAACAGCAGGGGTGTGACTCTGTAGTTGGTGCTCCTGTGTTTTGAATGGTGAGTGAAGTACAGAAATGATAACCTCCGCCGCCCTATGCCCATAGAAGATTCCAGTGCCTGCCTACAATAGAGACTCTAACATTTAATAAGTTCCTCTTGAGTCTGTATTATCTGCCCACATGCCCTGGAACATACTTCCTGGAGTGTGGTTGTTACACCCAAGCTCCCTGGTGGGTTCACTTAAGATGGTTCCTTTGGCTGCTCCTGTTTCCCTCTTCTGCTTTAGCTAAAACGGAAACATTCCTTATTATATTTAAAGCCAGTAACAGATTCCTGAGCGTCATGAAATCACAAAATTTCCCAAAAATCTAAATATGTTCTAATTGCAATTGGAAAGTTAAAAAAAAATCACCTTTAGAACTTATTTATAGGGCGAAGGGTGGGAGGGTGGTACAGGGCTTTGATCCATTTTCCTTAAGCCATGAGTATGTTCACTTATTTATTCCCAGGAACCAGGAACTGGAATTTGGTTTGAACTAGTAGAACAACTAGGCTGCCATTACTCATTTTAATGAGTAATGTATATATATGTAAAAAATATAACCAAAGGAAATATATAGCTCACCTTCAGAAATATATAATTTAGGGGCCAGAATGGAACAAGGACAAGTTTATTTATTCAGCACTGAAAAAAACATAGAATGCATGTATATGTACCCCATTTCTTTTTACTTTTTCTGAGTAGTCTGTAATCATGTAGAATGAAGTTATATGAACCATTGGCATCTTCAATTGTGTCCAAAGATCAGACAAAACAATGTGCTCTTAAAAGGAGTCAGGATTAGCACTTATGTTCCATGGGGAGCAGGATATGGATGTTTAAAGCTAATTTATTTCTCTTCCAGTTGCCTGTGGCTTGTTGGGGATCTGGGGAGAGACTTCTCTGATTTCACAGGGGAGAGAGAGAGAGAGAGAGAGAGAGAGAGAGAGAGAGAGAGAGAGAGAGAGAGAGAGAGAGAGAGAGAGAGAGAGAGAGAGAGACTGCTCTCCACAGATACAGATCATGGGTCGGAAATGATTACCTTTTATTCCTCCGTTTTTATTCTTTTGCTAAGAAAAAAAGCAATGGCAATAAAGGCTGCTGTTAACAGTAGCAAACCTTCACGGTGGTTCCCATCTTATTGCCTAGGACTCCTACTGAGATTGTAGTTGTGTTGAGTGCCAATTACTTTATTAACCTGTTAAAACAATCCGGCTGAATTAGCTAGAACCTTCGTCTCCAGGCAGAGGCTCCTAGCCTGCATTTCAGAGTTCAGGTGGTTGTTTCTGTCTTTAGCATTCCTTGCTCAGGGGTTCTTCGCCGGCAGACGCCAGCTCCAAAGGCAGCGATCATGTGCGGTCGGTTGCTCGGTTCTCAGCCGAGATAGAATTGCACATTCCCGGCATCGGCGATGCAGCAAACCTCAGGTCACTCTTGAATCTTAGCATCCGAAGCTGCTTGCTGTGAAGAGCTGGGTCAAGTGAGGACAGAGATTTGCCACCTCCTTTTACAAATCACGTCTCTGGAAGTATTCACTGTTTTCTCAAAATCGGGGGAGCAACCCTATTCAAATGAAATCCTCCCCTCCTCTCCCTCCCCTCCCTAACTACTGAATGATCAAGACAAATTTTAACTGAGTTTTGCCAGGGACCCTAGTTTGGAACTAGAGATCAGTGCACTAAGAGGTTTGGCCCAAGTCAGCCCAGAACCCTACCTTTGACAAAACTTTGACTAAGTGTATCCTATGTAAGCTAATGGGTGTAGAGGGAGTCTATGCGGCAAAGGAGTTTCCTGGGCTCTGTCCTTGTGCTGCAATCTACCAGATCTGCCCACAAAGCTCTCAGATCGCACCCACCTTGCAGCCCCAGTTTTCAGAGAACCCTGGAGCAAGGTAAACACTTCTAGTTGACGATGTTCCTCAAACCCAGCTGATGGTCCTTTTCAGAAAACTGGGGCACTTTTCCCGGTCCGCAGTCTGTCTAAGCCGCGGCTCTGAATTTCGAGTCTCCGAGTGGTTTTACCTTACACCCAGAAGGTGTACCTTGAGAAGCGGGGGAGGGGATACCTCAGAGGTCCGAGAGGCGGAGGTGGAGTCGACAATTACCAGCCTGGGCCCCTGAGGGAGTTGGCAAGCTGGGAATCCACCGGGAGGCAGCAAGGCAACTCTCCCTGAAGTCTGATTCAGTGCTGGCAATATGGTCTCCTAGGGCTGGAGTTTTCGGGGGGCTGTAGAGGTGATGTCAAGAGTTACTGCTATGTCCAATGAATTAAGCTGCCGGCTAAAGCGTGTTGAGGCGGGTGGCAGAGCTGAGGTTCCTGAATTGGGCTGCTCTCTAAAGGGGTGGGAATCTTTGGTGCACTTATCAGCAGATTCTGGGCGCCTGAAGGAGTTTGGGGACAGTAAAAAGATCTTCAGATTCTAGTAAGAGCATAATCAGTAGGAAGAATAAGATTGTAGGGACAGTTTTTAAGTTTGCCGCGTGCTGCGCCTCCGTGGAGGTAAACGAAAGGGTGAAAGAGCGCTTGTGTGTTGAGAATCATCCACACCTCCAGATCCACACTGATAAAATTCATCACTTTGAGATTTCGCGTAAAAAGAAGGATTTGCTCTGCCCCTGTACTTGATAAATATTAACAGGGAAAAGAAGGGAGCTCCAGTAGACGACTCCTTTAGGAAAAAAAAAAAAAAAAAAACACAAAACTTCAGTTCATCAAATGGACCGAGTTATCAGCTGTCTCCTGGAAGGGTCAACCATGCCCTTCCTTCTCCACAGTCCCAGGGTCCATCTATCGACATAATACCATCTTGTACAAAACAGGAATTCCTCGCCTCAGATTCTTCTAAGCCTACAAAGTCTTGGGGCACCCTTTGTAAAGACTCCCTCCCCACACACCCATGTTCAAGACAGGCACGGTGGCTAGCAACTTAACCTGATCTCCATGCAGAAAAGAGAAAGTCCCGAACCCGAGACTGGATCCTCAACACCACCATGACTCCCCGGATGTCCCCCAAGGCCTCCTCTTGACAGAATTTGCAAGTTGCCAACCTAAGCCTGGACCACTCCCTACCCTTCGATGTTCTATGTAAAAGGACATTTCCAGTCTTATCTTCCTCTTGACGAAAGTGGGAAAAAGCAAAACAGACTTCAGATCTCAGCTAATTCCTACAAGAGTAAAGGAGAAAATGAGTGTCCTGGATCTATGAGCGGAGCGCAGGCGATTATAGGCACAGAGACGGCTGCACAGGGAATGAACTGGCTCTGATGACTGTGATGACTGATTTGTGGGCCCAGGTAGGCTTACAAAGGTGAATTTAATCGCCTTAAGTGACAATTTGAAGGGAAATGCTCAATAGGGCATGGAGATGTCCTTGCCCCAGCTTGGGGTTGTCCAAACTCCTAGAGATGGGACAGAAAAAAAGCAGAAACAGAAGCACAACCCCTGGCCTGTGAGCTCATAGGTGCTGCCCTCTAGGAAGGCTGAACAAGCAGCCTTAGGTTGGCTCCAGACACATTCATGCCCCATTACCCAGCTTTCCCCCAAGTGAACACACTGGTGAACACACTGGTGTAAATGAATGAGCAGAGCTTGCATTTTAATTGCTTCCCAGATTGCCACATTCGGCTTTCCCTGTCACGAGGGTCAGTGCTTTACTTGAGTTCCCACTTTCAGAAAAAAACCGACACAATTTGTCTTGGTAGCAGCTTTTGAAAATGTTCCCCAGTCCAAAACAATTTCACGAATATCTGAATCCTAAATTTCTTACCCCATCATCGGTGTCCCAAAGCATTAGTTGCCTCTTTCTCATATATATCTGGTAAATATTTTCTTTAGGAAAGAAGAACCGTATGCATCCCCATTCTCGGATGCCAGACTGCATTGGATGTTGTGGGGGTGGAGATGCATGGTCTGATTATTCAGAGAGCCGGTTCCTTTGTTGATTTATGAGTTCATCAGCCAAAAGGCACCAATTACCTTCTTCTCAATTTTCAGTTTTCTCTTAACATATCTGATGTACCTCTATTGTATAAAATTCAGTCCAGAAAAAGAAAAAAATTAATTAGAAAAGATACTAAAGATAACATGTCTACTTAAGTGTTAGCTGACTCTATTTATAGGTTGTATATATCTCACAATCTAATACATAAAGATATCAAAAGTATGAAGCATTTCCTTTAAGTGTAATTATGAAGTAATTATATGCTAATGATAGTTCCATTTTACTTTACAAGATAGTCCCATAGAGAAAAAGATTCCAAGTGCTCTTTCTAATATGCATAACATTCTTCTTCCAAGAAATTAATTGGCAGACTGAAAAATTATATCCAAGGATGCTATCATGGAGAAAATAGAACAATATTTTAAACTTCATTAACCCAGGTCTAATCAAACATGTTGATCTAAACCCAGGTGTTAGGAGTCAATGCTATGAGGAGATATCCTTATGGTTTATATTCATTTGTGCACAAAAAAATATACATTGCAAAGTCCTGTATTAAATGTGTACGTTACTTACTTTTATGAACTCTTTAGTGATATTGCATCATCAATAACTAAAATGTGGACAAATCCTAAAAGATACATGAGGACTAGCTATAGTTTAACTTTTTTGATATAACAATATTTCATGATTGTTATTCAAATGTAAATGTTAGCATACTAAAGTTAATGTAATGCTAGATTTTATCACTTCATAATTTATAGGAAATTGACATAAAATAAAAGCAAACATTACAAGTAGATATACTTTCTATAATGCCTAGCTTTGTGCCCATTATTAAAATATAGTGATAATGGGAAGATTTCTATATGTTACAATTTATTTCAATTACTACTTTGAGACAGTTCAGTCATCTAATAAGAACATTCAATCAGTTGTGGCGCATGCCTTTATTCCGGCAAAGGCAAACAGCTCTCTGAGTTCAAGGCCAGTCTGGTCTACAGAGCAAGTTCCACAATAGTCAGAGCTACACAGAAAAACCCTGTCTCAACACACACACAAACACACACACGCACATGCACACACCCCAAACATACAAACAAACTGACAACAACCAATAGAACTTCGAAATATTAGATGATGTGCGTTCTCTCTTGAGTGTAGTTAAACTGAGGTTTTGTTGTATGTTAAGAAACTGCAGCCTTTCCCTAAAGATTACGATAGCACCAAAGAACCCTATACCTCCAACTGTAACACTGTTGGCAGTTAAGTGATTATCCTAAGTACTCCACAGGACTGCTAGCATTCGCATAAACATCAGGACTTACTTTAGAATGTACTGTTCATGTTCTTGGCCTCCGCGGTTTCATCTTCTCGGGCTGGCCCAGTCTCGGGACTCATTACTATGCAGTCTGTTATGTGCTGCAGTAACTACTTGTGATAGTGAGAAGCGCTGTATGTAATAGCACTGGCTTTGAATCCTCACCCGGTACATGCAAAAGTATATAATTCAAATAGTTTCGGTCTTAATACTGTGTTCCTTGCATCCCGAAGTGTGCTTTAACCGTCCAAGTTGCTCAAGCCATGGAAACTCTGTTTATGTGACTTTGGCTAAACTTCGGTAGTACAAATATTTTGCATTAGATGATGTTCTCTGTGAGGAAGAAACACAAGCATCTTATCCAACATGGGAGAAAATTGAAGTGGATGGAAAAATCATATTTTATATATAGCCATGGAGGAAGAATTGAGTTTCAGTGAAGTTATCAGCTACTAAAAGAAGGGATGGAAGTAGATTTTTGGCTAAGAAGAGAAAAATGTTTTGTTTTGTGAAGAGAAAGAAAGATTATTGTGGCAGGAGAAAGAAACATCAGGTACATGTCAAGAGGAACAAAGAAAGGAATGGGCATTGTTGACTCAGCTCATCCTGGCACAGGGAGTCCTTAAGAGAAAAACTCAGATCTGGGACAGATTATAGATGGAGCTGAAGAATAAACAGACTTTATAACCATTTTCATTTGATGCTTAAAACTTTAAAAACCAAATTTAAAGGATTCCCTTCATAGAAAGTAGATTATTTGGAGGAAAATTCTAAAACTTTTTATTGTAGATGTAAATATATTACACTTGAATCTTTATGAAAGACAGATTCACTCTTAGTATGCTATATCATCACAGAAAATATAAACAGGAAATCCTGGAAATGCCTTAATATGTAGTATTATGATAGTTTCTATACCTAAATTGGACTAACAATAGGATTCAGGACTCAGGGGAAAAAAAGACCAGATGTGAAAGTAATTTAAAAAAAAAAAATGACTTCAAAGTTTCCCAGAGTTTTTATTAGCCCTTGCCCTTTTTTTGCAGATTGGATTATAGCACAAAGTGTAATTCAAATATTTGGCACTGCTTATTTAAACCACAACAGAAAGGAAAAGGTGTTGTGAAAACACAACTCACCATCCAAATTATGCAAAGCAACTTGAAGAGGTGCCAATAGCCGCGTTATGTTAGCAGCTCTGATCTGGCTTCATGAGGCTGGTAACTCCTCCATGAGAAGAACAGAAAGAAGATCAAAACCAGGAGGTACATAATATACACCCATAATCTGCACGAGAATTGGGGTGTCTAAAGTCTTAGACAAAGGTCAGATATACTTGCTCGCAGAGACTCTGTTCTGAAAGTCATTCCTGCAAATGTGCAGAAATCAGCTGGTCCATAAAAGCCAGACAGGAGGAAATGGTGCTCCATAAAAGATCACACCCAGCCAGAATCTAGCAACATCGGAGCCATGTCTGCTCTGGAGAGACAAGACCAACAGCATCAGTCCCAGGGCTGCCCCATCACAGCAGCCACAGAAGGCAATTGACTGGAGATTAATCATAGCAAAAGACCAAGCAGAAAAGATAACAATTCTCCCAAGCATGAATTCTCTATTCCTAGGTTTCAGAATGTACCCTTAAAGCACATCCAGACCGGTCAAGATCGAGTTAGTATTTGCTAGGCTAAAAAAAAAAATGTAGAGGCTGAGAATATCCAATGACAGATAAAGGACACATAAGGATCTTTTAAATATTAAAACAAGGTAATAATTCTTATTTCAACGGCGCAAATACTCCTGAATAACACAAAGCAATCAAAATTGCATTGTCTGCTGTGCTCATGGCATGCACTTTGGGCTAATACCAGTTTATAAATATTATTGGTGGCTATTAGCCCGTGGCTCTTGGGGGCTGTACTTCTAATGTATTCCCCCCCACCCCCCGTGCCTCTAGTTTTAGCATTTTGCCTCATTTTATAATCTCTCCTCATTGAGATAATTTGTATAAGCAAACACTGGATACATGACCGTCTTTGGAGGACTGAATAGGCAGCCACTAAACTATGTAGTTCAGAGCAGTTTCTGCAAGGCCACCCAGACAGAAAGAGTAACTCCTCCAGGGTCTATCCAGTTACCTCAGATACCTCTAAGAAAGATTTATGTCTTTGACTGTAGTGAAGAGTCTCTGCTTTTCAGGGGTTTAGTCTGTTAGTTTTTAGGTCAAATGCCAAAGCTATGTGTAGGTGATTTTCTTTTCATTTCCTTTACTGTTTGTACCATTATAACAGTTCCAAAAATCAATGTGCCAATAAAAAGAAAAGGAGGGCCAATGAGACTGCTCAGTGAGTAAGTGGACTTGATGCTAAGCCTCATGGCCTGAACTTGAACCAAATGGTGGATGGAGAGCACCTACATTCTCTCATTCTCTCCTACTTCTTTTTGCCTATATTTCCCCAAACATTATCTGCTGATTGGAGCAAGTATTTTCTGCACCTTTTCTTGGGTTCCTTGGCCTCTGGGCCCTGTGGTCCCAGGAATCAATAAGATTCACATCCCAGTTCTTCAGAGCTCCTGGGTACTGCACCACACCCAAGCTTTTCCAGATAGCTTTGCCACTTTTCCCTTTCTGACGCTTAGAGATTTCCTTTTCATTTCTTCTTCAGAAGCTTAAATTCCTGCAAGCTAATGTCTACATTTGATCTTTATGTAGCCATATTTGCTATATCTGTAACTGCTCAGTGACTACTGACTTTTCTGTGAGCCAAAGAGAAGCTGCGTTGGCAGGAGGGACGATTTAAATTTAGTGAGACAAAATATCTGGTTCTTTTTTTCTCCAGAGTTTGTATTTAGTACTTGAAAGTTACCAATCAGGAAAACCCTGGTCAGCTTTTTTTTTTTTTTTTTTTTTTTTTTTTTTTTTTTTTTTTTTTTTTTGTGGCTCATATTTGTAAGTCTTCCTACAGGGTAGGATACACGCCCATGAGGGAAGCTAATAGCTTTCTGAACTACAGAATTAAGTGTGAAATATTTAGGGGTGAGAAAGATGGAACAAGACAAAAAGCATTGGAATTGGCAGGAACCTTTTCTTCACACACTGTTCAGAGATATACAGCTGGAATAAATCTGACAAACTCTGTGTTTGCTATAAATATTCTATACCAATTTTTTCTCCGATCAGAAATCTTTAATAAAAAAAAAAGATACTGAGAGACCATTTCAAGGAAAGCCTCTGTGCTCACCTTTAGGATTCACTGATTACTCATGAAATGCCCACATTCCCCAGTTTTCTTCTTCCTTGCTAATAGAATCCTGTTTGTCTACCGGCTATGGCGCTACCTTAATTGTCATCTCAGTCTCTCCCAGAACTAGGAGGGATTGATAGGTGTTCGCAAGATGGCTGCCAACTTCTTTTATTATTATTACTCTATTACTATTATTATATTTTTACAACTTCTTTTGCCTTTTGAGATTATAATATCATTTGCTTTTTTCTCCCTCTGAATCCTCCCATATACCCCTACTTTCTTGCTTTCAAATTTTTGACCTCTTTTTTTATTACTTGTTTTACACACACACACACACACACACACACACACCACACACCACACACACACATTCCTTATTACAACCTTCTCAGTCTTCTCAGTAATATTACTTTTTTTTTAGACAAGTTCTCTCCATAAAATAGTGGATGTCATGGAATTATTCAATCTTTAGTCCAAACTGTCCTCCAACTGAGAAAGATCTACCTGACTCTGCCTCCTGAGAACTGAGATTAAAAGTGTGCACCTTAACACTCTGCTTGGCTGCCAGCTTCTTTAAGACCACCAACAGAATCTCTGCCTTCAGTGTTTTTGTCTTCTCTTAAGGGATTTCTTCTGAAGTCATATAGCCCAGAATGATCTTTTTCATAAGAAAATCAATTTACTTTGAATTTTTACTATGTGTGCCAAAACAAAAATGTAAGTCAAAAATAAAATCACCCCTTGAACACCCTAGAATTTTGTCCTTCACAATGGGCAAATATGATTAGGCACTGTGACCATCTTCATTCTTTTTCTGTACCTATACTCACAAGCCCTAATATGTGTATTTTATGCATGTGTGTATGATAAGACAGGTAATTACATATTTACAAACATGTACATATGCTTCTATAGTCATTCTAAATTGGATAATAAAATCTATTACATTATGGTCAAGTTTTCACATGTAGGTGCCTTTCAATCCGAGTCCATTAGGGACGGACTTACAGTTGGGTAACTTGGGTTTATTGTTGGTTGAACAAATAGCCACATGGAATGTCATGGTGTGTCTTAGCAGAAACAGCTGGGAGAAGGACATACTGGGTATTTTTGTGGTTTGTGCAATGACCTTGTTTTTGTCCTTTGCTTAGACAAAATTTTGAAGTGGTCTTGGTTTTTGTATCACATATTCACAGCCAGAGTTATCTTGTCTTGTTCTGTTTTACTCAACAAGAGATTACTGGTCTCTCTGTGACAGCCTAGCTAGCCCCTCTGGTAATACAGAGACCCAGCTGGAAAAGTTGGTACAGTTCCCATGTCAGCGGCTGCTTTTTTCCTTCTTCGAGATGATCCCTCTATTGAGAAAAAAAAGAAAGATACAAATGAAATTATATACTATGCTGTGCTAGGGATAGAAGGATTATAAGTTGTCTTTTAAAAGCATAACTATGCATGCAAGGAATAATGTAATTTATAATTCCAGATTATTATTAATCACATTTTAGTGCTAACAAATGCCCTGTGTTAATGGAGTTCCTATAATGGTACATATATATGTCAGTAGATATTAAGATATGTATACAGGACATACATTAAATATATGTGAATATGCATGCACATATACATCCATGTATGTATATGTACAGATAAGTTTTATGCATGTATTTGATATGTAGTTTTTAAAAGAAACCATCCTTAACTAATACATCCTGAATCAATATTACATTAGAACTCTGATTTATCATGGTTGGTCTTTGTTTCAAAATTGTATAAAATAAACAGCTAGCTGCTGCTGCTAATATCAACATTTTCTAAAAATATGTTCAGTATGTTGTATCCTTCTAAATATTTATCTTTGAAAATAATCTCAATAAGCTATATTTTGGAAATCTTATTGGGTGGGCAAATAAATAGTTCTACCCGAAACAACACGAACAACGGCTCAACTGTCCCTCAGCATTTACAGAGATTCTCTTCCTAGCGAGGGCTGTGGACATTCTCAGTTCAAAACAGACCTTGTCTGCCACATTTTTTTCCTTCTAAATTTGGGGAAAGAGATTCAATTTAATCAGCCAGCCCTGCTCTGCTATACAAGAATCAGGGCCTTCCTAAACCCACTCTGAGGTTCCTATGGAAAAATAGACATTGCTCAACATTGCTACCATTTTCTCTAGTGCTGCAAGTCTTGTTTACACTGGAATTACAGAGTTCTCTGAAAGGCAAGGAGAGTTACTTGTCCACATTAAATAGGAGAATTGTAATCTCTCTAGAAGAAAAGTTGGAAAATGCAAGCTATCTGCTTGTATTGGATTTCACTATTCCAAGAAGGACATTTTCTATGGTATTTTCTTTCTATATTTTATGTGGCAAAAAGGTATAATGTAAGCAAGATATTCCCCCTTTCCCCCTTTTCTGTTTTTTTTTTTTTTTTTTTTTTTTTTTTTTTTTTTTCCACTCTGGAACGATGCTGCAGATTCTAGAGTATAAAGTATGCACTTTAGTTTGAGGCCAGTTTGAGGTGAGTACATAGTCACCCCTGATCAACTTAGTAGCCAAAAGGGGGCAAAGTCACTGTATGGGTGAAGTTAATTCTTTTTTTTTCCTCATTTTTTATTAAAAATTTCCATCTCCTCCCCTCCTCCTCCCCCTTCCCTCCCCTCCCTTCCACCCATACCCCCATTCCCTCCCTCTCCAGGCCAAAGAGCCATCAGGGTTCCCTTCACTATGTTAAGTCCAAGGTCCTCCCAGCTCCCCCTAAGTCCAGGAAGGTGAGCAACCAAACTGACAAGGCTCACAGTGAGCCTGTCCATGCTGTAGAGTTCATGTTCATTGCCGTTGTCCTTGGTTTCTCAGTCCTCCTCCACCGTCAGCCACATTCAGAGAGTCTGGTTTGGTCTCCTTTTCCATCAGTCCCATTCCAACTGGACTTGGTGATCTCCTGTTAGTTCTGTCCCACCGTCTCAATGGGTGAACGCACCCCTCACGGTCCTGACTTCCTTGCTCATGATCTCCCTCCTTTTGCTCCTCATCAGGACCTTGGGGGCTCAGTCCGGTGCTCCATTGTGGGGCTCTGTCATTTTCTCCATCCAACGCCAGGTGAAGGTTCTATGGTGATATGCAAGACATTCATGAAGTTAATTCTTAAAAAGGGATGAGGAGAAAACAAGTTGCTTTGGAGCACCTTCCACTTCTTACCATCTTTGGATGTGGGGTACGGTGGTCAGGATGCCTTGAGCCCTACTCAGGCATACTAAGCAGCCCTCTGAATAAGTGAATGAGGACTTGAATTGGAGACCTTGTGCTAAAGGAGCTCAAATACTCAATGTTTGGGGTAAACTCTCTCAGCTCCTGCTTATTCATTCAGTCTGGTCCCTGCTGCTATTGGCCAATATGGCGCAGTCATTTCTTGGATATGATGTCTTTGGTGGGTTAGCAGAGCTATTTATCAGTTAATATTCGCTTGTGTTTCAGGTGTAAAACAACTTCTTAAAGCATCATTCAGTTGTCAGACGCTTCAGGTTTCACAAGGGAAGAAAGAAAAGTCTACTCCAAGAGAAGTCAAAGTCTGTCAGTTAGACATGATTGAGACATACACAAACCTAGTATCTTTTTGCATCTCATTTTTCTACCCCAGAAACCTTGTGCCAGTTCCTTTACACCCAAGGATTCAATTAACTGGAGACAGAAGATATTTGAAAAACAATAGTGTGTATTTGCAATGCTTGATCTCAATTGTCAGCTTGATTAGATTAAGAGGCACCTAAGGCATTAATGAGCCCTTTGGGTCTGTCTGTAAGACTCTTTACCTGGGAGTTTAAATAAAAGAGGGGAAACTTACTGTGAAAGTATCACCATTCTATAGACCCCTGAGTTAAATACAAGTGAAAAGAGGAGAAAGCCGAATAGCACTAACCATTCTCATCTCTGCTCTCTTTCCAGTACTGTAGCTCAAGTTATTGCTGAAACCATGAACGCCGTGATAACAGACTGCATTCCTCCAAACGTTGAGTTGAAACAAACCTTCATTAAATGTCGTTGTTGAAGAGTAACCTAAACAAAAAATTAAAACCGAGATTGAGGCCATGGCTGATGATTATCTGACCTCATGGTTATAGGCTTCTGGGTTGGCTTACAAAAACGAATTTTGACCTGTATGCTAGAAAAATCTATGGTAGCTTGAATGAGGATGGTCCCTACTGACTCATGTTTTAATACTTGATTCCTATTTGGTGGAACAATTTTGGGAGAACTACAAGTTGTGGCCGTAATGGAGGAGGTGAGATTTGAAGTTTTAAAAGTTCACCCCCTCACCACTCCCCCACTCCTGCTTGTGAATCAGATCAAAGCTCTCAGCTACTGCTCCAGCACCATCCCTGTTTCTGTCGCTAGGCTCTCCACTATGATGGTCATGAACCAACCCTCTGAACCAGTAAGCAAGCCCCCACATAAATGCTTTTATGTTATAAGTTGCCTTGATCATGGTGTCTCTTCATATCTATAGAACAGTAACCAAAACAAAACCTTAGAGAGTTTAATACCAGTACTTGGGAGGCAGAGGCAGATAGAACTTTGCAAGTTCAAGGCCAACCTCGGCTACCTAGCAATTCCAGCCCAGCAAGGGTTATATAGTGAGCCCCTGTCTCAAAGCAAAATAAAACAAAGCAGACAACAAAAAGAGCGGTTTCTTCTGGTGGGAGTATGAGGTGTTTGAGATTAGAGACTAAAGGTGGAGACAGAGAAGTCCCTGCTTAAAATGCCTCAATGAGGAATTTGTTGAAATTAGCCTAGAGGCCAATTACATCCTGGCAAAGAATAAGGTTGTATTGCCCTTGCCCTGAGACTTTGAATCAGGGTAAGTTAAAAAATGATAGACTAAATTGCTTGGTATCATCTCCATGATGCTGGCTTTGCAGACAAACAAGATTAACAAGTGAGGGTTCGTGGAGGCTTAGCACACTGCTTTAGAATACCTTCTAACCAGGCAGTTTGCAGCAGGATTTGATTCCATACATGAAGCTCCTCCTGGGGCTATCAACGAAGCGATGGAAACAAGGCCTAATGCTCCAGAATATTGGTGATATCAGAAACACGGATGCCTGCCAAGAAATTTCAGGCATGGCATACAGTTAGCCCAAGAGAGAAACTACATTTGCCTCATAGAACAGAGATGGAGGCATGTGATCATCTCAGATCATTGGTGCCCAAATGATACCAGCAGTGTAATGATACTCTGTTTGTAACCTAACAAATAAAGCTTGCCTGGAGATCAAAGTGCAGAGCTAAGCCACTAGTTAGTCATAGAGGCCAGGTAGGAGTGGCACACATCTTTAATCGCAACACTCAAGAGACAGAGGCAGAGGCAGATGGATCTCTGTGAGTTCAAGGCCAGCCTGGTAAACACTAGACTGATACAGTCTAAAAGAGAAACAGAGCCAGGCTGTGTTGGCTCACACCTTTAACCCTGGTACATGGGAGTCACATACCTTTAATCTCAGCACTAGGTAGGTGGAAACAGGAGTAATATGGCTGGGAAAGGAATATAAGGTGGCAGAAGACAGGAGCTCAGAGGCAGTCTGAGGTTTTGTAGAGATGGAGGCAGGCTGAGGATTCATAGAGACAGGATCACCCCTTCGATCTTAGGATTAGTTAGAGGTAAAACAGGTCTCTCTAGTGGCTGGCTACGCTGCTTCTCTGATCTTCAGGCAAGATTTATTTGTTAGACTACAACCAAGGTATCACCACACATCAGATTCTGGGCATGGAATTGCTTGCAGGATTTGATGTTAGCCCTGCTAGGTTCCCATCTTTTTTTGATTGGATCTTCCCTTGTAACTCATACCTCCCTTCCCGGCTGAGATTGTTCATAGTATGTTACAAGTCTGAAGCTAACTTGAGAAAACTTTAAAGAGCTCACAGTTAAAAGCTAGCCTGAGTGTTAGTAGAGACTCTGGATTCTATGAGTAGAGACTATGAATTCTACACTATACTAGACTTGGGTCACCATAGTTTCTTTGGACTGTCACGAGTGTCCTGTCTAGGTTGATTAAACGAATGCTTGTTCACCACCACCCCCAGGTAAAGTAACACATCAGATAATGACAAAAAACATAAGAAAGGAAATGCATTAAGTATTTAATTTTTATTTCATCACCTGCTGATGATTTATTTATATGCATATTCATTTATTTACTTAAAGTGGCTAGTGTATATATAGTATATACAGCATATACTATATATTATGTTATAGCATTAATACAAATGAATACAAATTGGTTAATGTATATGCATTTTGTAAATGTTACCTGCTATGCTGGCAAGTGTTTGTTGTTGTTGTTATTGTTTTTTTAAGACAGGGTAGCTTTGGCTGCCCTGGAACTCACTCTGTAGATCAGACTGGCCCCAAACTCATAGAGATCGGTCTGCTTTTACTTATGAGTGCTAGGATTAAAGGCATACGCTACCACCACCCAACCATGATGGCTGGTATTGTCAACTTGACACCAGATAGACTCATATTGGACAAGAGAACACCTACTGTGAAAACAGAAACACGAGACTGGCCTGTAGTACATTTCCTTGACTGATGACTGATGGGAGAGAGCCCAGCTCAATGTGAGCTGTGCCATCCTTGGGATGGCAGTCCTGGGTATTATAAGAAAGCTGACTAAGGAAGCCGTGAGGAATAAATCAGTAAGCAGCAGTCCTTCACCTTTTCTGCATCAGTTTCTGCCTTCAAGTTTCTGCCCCAGGTTTCTGTCCTGATTTCCCTGTGTAATGGACTTCAACATGTAAGATGAAATAAACCCGTTCCTCCCCAAGTTGCTTCTGGTCATGGCATTTTATTGCAGCACTAGAAGCCCCAGCTAAGACACTTATTGTGTAATATATAGTGTAATGTTACAGTGTTATAATGAATATTCTGTACAAGTTATACTACTGTAAACATTAAGTTAAATAGGAGGTAAATTTCTTGACAAAGAATAATTATACTTATTAATTAGAGACCCATGCTTACCTCCTCAGCTAAGTACAATTATTTATAATTATGTAAAAATGTTTAGCTGACTTTGAAAATGAAAGCAATCACACAATCTTGTACACTTGAAATATATTATATTTTACTGTAAGCCTCAGTAAGCCTAATGAAGGCATCTCAAGAAAGTTCAACTAAGTGGCAAGCACAGACAATCTGAATATGAATCTTGCCTCTTCTTAGTATGCCTGTAGAAGTGGGAGTCTATATTATAATAATATATAGGCAGGACCATAAGTTATACCATGAGTGTGCATATTTAATTGGTTTTATTTTTATAATTCTTTGATTCCAGGCATTTTTTGTTATGAATTATTTAGAGAGTGAAGTCTGTTCTTTCTCTCCATGAGAATGAAGAAGGTACACTATTGTGTCTCTGAATCGTCTCCAGGAGCGCAAATGTGTACCAGGTCATCCTTGGTCCTCTCCTCTCCCTTATGACATTAGTGAAGAGCTAAGAGTAGAAGTAGAAAAAAAAAACCAGCAACTGAAAACAACTTCAATTCATGTAAAAATCACAAGCTCACTTGGTAGGTGAACTGTGGCTTTATTTCAGCATCTTTTATCTTTCATGCTGAGAGCAGAAATTAATGTGTAGGGTGTGTTATATGTGAGATTCAGAGAGAAATTTGTGATTTGTATGAAACAATAATTCGGCAAACTTGAGGGAACTGGTAGAGAGCTGTGGAACATCATTTAACCTAATTTATTTGTTTCAATGAGATGTGAATGTTTGCGAAATAAGTACACAGCAGAAGTGTCTTGTAGTAGTAACTCTGCCCCAGTTCATATTTAGGAATAATTAAATTAATCTATCTATCTATCTATCTATCTATCTATCTATCTATCTATCTATCTAGTTTTGAATGAACTAGGTCTCTAGTTTTGAAAGAGCTAGATGTGAAATGGCCTGGATCATGGCCAAGGGCCCCTAAGCCTGCAGTTGAATATTGAAAGCCAAAGATGCTGAGGCCTCCTAATCCTAGACCTCCTGTTCCCTCTGGCATCTTCTGCCATTTGTTGTTTTTCTGAAGAAGAAACACTTCTTTCTTTCTCTACTCTTTTTTTTTGTTTCCCCTCTCTGTGATGATAGCAATTGATCCGAATACCTCACACATAGTAGACCATTTCTGTACCACCAAGCTACACATCCCCAGCCTCATAAGCAGAATAAGCACTCTCCCGATGGGCACATGCATTTTAAAGATGGAATTCTATTTACCACTCATCTATTCCTTTAATGACTAATAATATCAGATTGGCTTTTTATTGCAGTAAATTATAAGAATTCATGAAGTGTCTACTCCATTTGCTTAGTCTAGTCAGAACAATCACAAATCCATTCTTCTCTTTGAAATTATTTCTGCAGCATTTCATAAATGCCATCTTTCTCTGTGTAAATGTTATCAACCGCTGTTATGCACCTTCTGCTCTTTTGCAAATGAGAAAGGTATGGTTTTTTGTTTGTTTTTTTACAATGTAAGGGTATCTATACAACAACTCAATTTAAAAGGTTAAAATTAACTTGAATTACCAATAGACAACTGACGTGGTCTTGAATGGATGTATGTTTAATTCCCCTTTAACGTACCTCAAAAATACTGTTAAGACTCAAGTATCTGAATCCTAAATAAATAGTTAGAAAACGAGACTCTGTGTGGAGCCAAAGAGTGAGCTGACAGCACACAGATGGCACAGTCATGGGGCTTAGCTGGAGAATTGTCAAAGAGGGGACTAATTCTGGAAGTGTGATCAAGGTGAAGGGAACCAACAGGATTAGTGAAACACTGGAGACTAGGAGCAGTGGGGAGCGGTTGCAACTAGGATTCTGGGGTCTGGAGCTCCAGGAGGAAGAATGACCTTAGAGCTGCTGGGCACCAGCACCCCTCCAGCCTCTGGTGATCTGGGGCTCACAGGAGTACATGCTTTCTCCTCGCTTCCCTGCAGGCCCATTGCCTGATAGGTTTTTGTTTGTTTGTTTGTTTCATTTCGTCTAAAAGAAAAGTTTGCTTCCCATGGTGGCATGTAGACTAAGCAGGAGAAGCAACAGAGGGAAACAGCAACAAAACTACCACTTTTTATTTCTACTATAATCGCAGACTTACTGGTTTCAAACTACACTAATTTATCGTCTCAAAAATGTGGAGGTCAGAAGGTCTAAACTGAAAGAAAAAAATCAAAAGTGCTGAATACCTTCTGAACGCTCAAGACAGTGAAGTCTTTTCTTTACCTCTTCCAACTCCCGAGTGCCCAACTTGCCTCCTGATGTCTGCCTGAATCATTGCCAAAAACTCAGACTCCATCATCATCTGCCTGAGTCCCACTGTGGCTTTCCTGTTCCTTCCCATAAGGAGCCTTGTTATTACATGTGTCCCACCTGGATAATCCCAGATAATCTCCTCATTTTAACATGCTTAATTTAATCCTACATATCGCGGTGTTTGGTAGCACATTCACAGGCTCTGGGGATTAGCATGTAGATATCTCTCCAGGAGCCACATTTCTGTCCAAAGAGAGCAGAATAATCTAACGATTGGTATGAAAGAAGTTACTATCTGATATAGAAAGATAAAAGATAAAAGCTGTAGGGTATGTACAGCTTTTAATTTATGCTCTCTCTCTCTCTCTCTCTCTCTCTCTCTCTCTCTCTCTCTCTCTCTCTCTCTCTTTCTTTCATAGACAGGGTTTCTCTGTAGATTTGGAGCCTGTCCTAGAACTAGCTCTTATAGACCAGGCTGGCCTCGAACTCACAGAGCTTCGCCTGCTTCTGCCTCCCTAGTGCTGGGATTAAAGGTGTGTGCCGCCAACACCCGGCTTTCTTTTTGTTCAGTCTGTCTCACTAGATAGTACAGGCTGGTTTTAAACTCATGGATACTACTGTTTCATCCTCCCAAAGTGCTGGAAATTATTGGTGTGTATCACCATGGTTGACAGGAATTGATTTTGGAAATTGCTTTCTTCTTGAGGAATGAAAACCAAATTTAAAACCAGTATTCTAGTTAATTTTAAATATTATAAAATGTTATAATATGTGTTATATTTTTACATTATACATAACTAAACTAAAAAACTAATTTATTTTCTTTTTTTATTTTTCTATTGAGACTTTCTCACTATATAACAGTGCTATATATGGTTAAGTCTTTATACTTTGACCATCTAAATTTTCAATTTCTCAAGCTACATCCTTTATAACTTCATGGCAAGAACACTAAGACATTTTTCCACAAACAAGTAGGCTTGGAAAAGACAATTTCTAACATTTGTTGAGGCATTTTGATTGTCTTACTGATTTTCAGGTTTTATTTCAAAACAAGAAAGTTCTGGCTACTTATATTTTAAAAATGATGACCGAGAAATATACAATTAGGTAGTATAACCAATAAGGGAATGTGTCAGACATGTTCCGTTTGTTTGTCCAAATCAGTGGTTTTTTGTTTTGTTTTGTTTTTTATTTTTTTTCAGCAACATAGTCTACTGTGGTGTATTGACTAATTTATTTATCAATCCTGTGGCTGACTGGAAGCTGTGGTTGTTTAACTCTTCATTGTCCTGCTCTGGGAGGCTGGGTTTTTGCAACAGCAGCCCCAGAGCTCTTTTTCCTTGGGGTTGTGGCTGGCTCCTAGCAATAGGGCATATCAACAGAACTCTTAAAGAGACAGAAGAAACAGAGGTAATTTTTCTTAGCCATCTGCCACACTATTCCCTTCCTGTCTTGCTCTTTTCCCAGGATCTATTGTGGTAGGAGGTATCTTTCCACTGTCATTCAGTTGTGGTAACAGCTTCACAAATCCCATGGCTAGCAAAGCTAAACAGCTTTTTATTATTTTCTTTATTATTTTTTTTCTAGTCCCTAAATGCTTTTTTTTTTCTCTTTCTCCCATTTAAAGTCACAAAATGACAAAGCAAGGCTTATCAAGTTGGGGTAGCACTAAAATCCTTCCCTTGTATTGAGGTTGGGCAAGGCAACCCAGTAAAAGGAATATGTTCCTGGAAGCCAGCCAAAACATTAGGGGCAGGCCCCGGGTACATCAAGCTACACAATTATCATACATATGTAGAGGCCCTAGGTCGGTCCCACGCAGGCTCCCTACCTGTCAGTCCAGAGTCTGTGAGCTCCTAGGAGCCCAGATCAGTTATTTCTGTGAGTTCCCTTGTGATGACCTTGACTCCCCCACCCCCACCCCCACCCCCTGGCTCACACAATCCTTCTCTCTCTTTAACAGGATTCTCTGAGCTTGGCCCAGTTCTTGGCTGTGGATCTCTGCATCTGTTTCTATCAGTCACAAGATGAAGGCTCTCTGTTGACAATTGTGGCAGTTGCCAATCTGATTACAGGGGAAGGACAGTTCAGGCTACCTACCCACTATTGCTAGGTGTCTTAGCTGGGGTCATCTCTGTAGATTTGTGGGAGTTTCCCTTGCACCAGGCTTCTACATGATTCAAAAATGTGTCCCCTACCAAGATGTTTCTTTCACTACTCTCCCCCTCCATCTACCCTCCCAAATCAATCCCTTGTGTTCCCATCCCCGCCAGCCTCCAGTCTACCCTTCTAGCTCTTCTATTTTCTCTTCCCAGGGAAATCCGTGCATCCCCACCCCTTTAGAACTTTAGAACTTTGTGTTAGTAACATGACTTTAATCCCAGTACTCAGAGGGATGAGACGCAAAGACAGGCAGATTGCTGTGAGTTTGAGGTGAGTTTGGGGTACATAATTAGCTCTAGGCAGACAGAGCTACATAGTGAGACCTTTCTAAGTAAACAAACAAACAACAATCAAAAACAGAAGAAGGGATCAGATTCGTGGAGCTGGCATAATAGACAGTTGTGAGTAGCCCAGAAAGGGTGCTGTGAACTGAACTTGGCCCTCTGGAAGAGATGCAAGTGTATTTTGGTTTGTTTGTATGTTTTTGGTTTGGTTTGTTGTTTTACCACTGAGCCATCCTTCTATCCCTGCCTGTACCATCACTTGCTTTAATCTTCCCTACTTCAGAAAATGATCCTTTTATTACGTTATTTACAGTTGAAGTGCTCTGAATGTGCCACTCGCCTCACTTTGGAACGCTAGCTGCAATGTGATTATAAGTATGTTTGTCAATAAATTCTAAGTTATTTCACTATATTGTCTTTAATAAAAACTTAGACCCCCAAGCACATGAATTTATGATTTGGAATAAATTAATTTTCTTTAGTCAATGACTTCTATGCTTATTCTTAGTTATGGATTAAAAAATAACCTTTTGAAATAGCCAGAATTATAATTTTCAAATATATATGTAGTATACTATAGGGTTTGTGTAATAAATCTTAGTTATAGAACTAATATTTAGCCTGGTCACTATTTTGCTATAGTGAACTTTGTTTATAGCATCTAACCTGTCAGGATTTGGTGTCAAGCTTTGCAATGAGTTAGAATTTGATTCATTAACATGGGAAAAGTGTTGTTCCTCAGAGAAGTGAAGTCTTATGTACCACAGTATACAATATACATTTGTTATTTTAGGGATTTCTTTTCACCATTTCCAAAGCGTTGCTGATGCCTGTTTCCTTGGCAACCAGGTGATGCCAGAACTGAAATGAATGAGTGCATGTGAGGTGTACACACAAAGCTATTGTAGGTATGTAGGGGAAATATCAGGCCGACCTTATCTTCTTTTGTGCACAACGATGATAATGCTAATGAAGCAATGTCACATGAAGGCAGTTGCCATGGTGCCAAGGGGTTAGGACACCTGGCAGTCAATACAGGCCTGGTGCAATTTTACATATGCTTCTTACTACTGTTCACTTTATTCTCCTGTTATTGTTTTAAAAATTAAAAACAATATTGTTGCATGCGTGTGTGTGTGTTGTGTGTGTGCTAGCACACACATGACATAGCATGCATGTAGAAGCCAGAAGATAACTTTAGAAAGTCCATTCTTTCCTCCCACTGTGAATCAAAACCCAGGTAGTCAGGCTTTCATGGCAGGCATCCACTCAGCCGCCTCTCCAACCTGTCACAGTTATTCTTATGTCATGTATACTCATCAACTAGCTTAGAGTAGGAAAACTAAGCAAAGACTTTTTTCTTTTCATTTGCGACATAGAGTTAGGCATAGCATGTGGGTCTCTAATGGTCTTTTATGGTAGCAAGAGCAATCGTTCAAAATGTATTATGACAATCAGGAGTTGTGGCACATGCCTATAATCCTAGGACCCAGGTAGTTGAGTCTGAGGTTGGCAGATTAGAGGCCAGCCTTGGATACATACTGAGACCCTGTCTCCAACCAAAATGGATCATGAGAGTATAATGTTCAGTTAACCCCTAAATCTGAGGCAGTCACCAGAGACCGTGTATATCTCCTGATCTGTAAGCCTGTGAAGAGCAGTGCTTGTTAAGGCTTCAGGGCCAAACACTAAAGTCCTGCTCACACTCAGAAAGATGTGTCTGTTATCCACAAAAATATATCAGTGCTTCTTTCCAGAGTAGAAGGGATCAAGGGAGATCCTCTGCTAAGTGACAATTTGGTTTCTTGAAGTGAAGGGACCTTATTAGTGGCTCAGCTTTGGTCTCTGTGGCCAGCGGACTGGAATTCAGCAGCAGTGCTAACTCTGTCTCTGTGAGTGGGGACCCACATTGACTGTCCCAACCCACTGCCACTGCTATTCTGACTCCCCAGTTTGTGCTCTCTTGGGCAGTGTTGTGGTGGAGGGTGACAGCGACTTTTCAGCTGGCCCAAGTATTCTACCTATCAGGTGGCTCTTGCCTTTCCCATGATGGGAAACTGTCCGCATCAACACTTGCAGAGGAGGATTGAGCCTAGGGAGAAACTGGCTACATTAATAACAAGTCCCCAGTGGGGATCATGTATGATATTTTTCAAGTAATCATTAAAAAGAAGTGCAAGAAACAATAGCAACAACAGAAAACCCAAATGAAAATGTATACTCTCCTCACGTGAGTGAGCTATTTCTGAGAAGAAGACAATGCCCTGGAACTCAGTGTTGGAGAGACCTGTCACATGCAAGACCATGAGTCTGACCCCTAGCGAAAATGTACCAGCAAACGCTTCTCTGTCAGACAGAATCTAAGACTAACTGATGTTGGAAGGGAAACAAGACGCGAATCGGGTGTTGGAATGAACATGAAAACTCTTCCTACTGTCAACGATCTTACTACTGTCAACAAATGTTTGAGTTTAGTATGATTTTACATTTTGTAAATACCTGTATTTTAAGATACTGCCCACAGGACAGTACACAAACTTCTTTTGGAAGCTGAGGTGTGTTGCAGCTCTCCTGCTTGCCTAGAAGTGAGAAGTGGGTGCTACTTCAAACTCTTTCAGTGGAAGTTTTACTTGTGTTTCTGTTCAAATAGCTAATGGTTATCTGGGAGTTTGGCAAATAGCCTTTGATTACGGTTTCTTATTTGTTCAAGCCTGGCCAAGGTCTATACTAATCATCAACATTAGTCCCTTAGGAATGGTGATTTCCTGTGTATTGAGTCAATTACTTATATTATATACATGCTAACTTTAAAGGCAATAAATAGGAATGAACAAAAACTCATGTGAGTTGTTCTTAGGTTTGTTTAGTCTATAAATTAATTTAGATGTTGTTGCTCATCCTTCATGCACTACTTGTAGATTTCACTCTTGCTTTCTGAAAAATGTGGACATTTAAGAATTTCAAAAATATTTGTATGGTAAGGAAAAGAATCTCTGAACTTGAATCTTTTCTTGATTGACATTACTTAACTTTATGTGAAATGATACCTGCATTTTCTCGCCCATAAAAGATGAGGTAATACTTTCCAATTTGCTGTGTTCGTCTTTTTCATTGTAAAAGTTAGGGTTTCACTGAGAATTATTGCAGAAGGCATGTTAATTCTTTATACACATATATCATTTTATTTCCTCTACTTTTTAAAACCCCTGCACACAGGTCTCTTTAAAAAATCCCCTCGTTTGACAGTTGGCAACTGGTCAACACTGGGCCTACTTCCTGCGAAAGGACATTATTTTGCATGTCCTCGGAGACTGGATAACTAATGTGTAATGCTTTACTTAAAACTGTAATTAAGTTTAAATTAAAATTCCTTGGGTTTTTAACAGAGAAGGAAGTATTTCGGTGCCCCTTTCACTTAAATGTAATATTTGCCAGTCTGTCTGGGCCAAAATGCCTCCATTTATAGATACTTATATTGTTGTTTTAATGTTGGCATTTGGTCTGGAAACTGTAAGAAAACTTTGCTATTTTCTCCCTATCTTCAGCGACTGCTGTTTCACTTCAGTTTTTGGTAACGACAATGTCAAGCACACAAACAACCTGTTGTCCTTCGCTGACCATCACTGTTACTATCGCAAATAGCAATGTGCTGGTGAATCTATCTCAGAAACTTCAGTCATGCTACCAAGTAGGAGACATCCCCCAGGGTGTTTTCATTCTGTGCCGGGGGCTTGGGTTCATTTGCAGAGACTGCTCCTCAGTTACTCAGACATCCTACTCTATTTCTCATGAATCAGACTTTTACGAAGTCCTTCCTTACGGTTGTGAAGATTCATAAACTCTCACCAGCGAACCCATCTGTCGGAGAATGAAAGACACTTTACTCTGTTTCCATGTTAGGTATACACCTCAGTTCCACCTTGAATGGCTACTATTACGTTCTGAGCTCAAAACATTTTAATTAATTCCCACAGTTGATGGGATTTATTGTTATTTTATTCTCCCACAGCAAGTGAGTGAAGAAATGAATTTTAAAAAATGTAAAGCAAAACAAAATGAAACACCAAAATTCTAGTCATCGGTGGAGTTTTTCAAAAATTTCTTGAATGTTGTGATTTTTTTTAAGTTGCAGTATGGCCAAGTGAAAATAATTGAGAAGGCACAAATTAATGGTAGTCTCTGCCAAAATCAAAAGAGAAATTAAAGAACCAAGATAAATGGTGATACAGTTAATGCATGAGAAATTGTTCTACATGATCTATACTATTTATGTGAAGCTGGATATACTTCAATAATATCATCTAGAAGAGATCATATTATTTTGAATGTATATATATATATACACACACACACACACACCGCAAATCAATTTAAGGGGCAAATTCATTATAAAACACCAGTAAGTAGCTTGTAAGGTATTTATTTTGTATTTTCAGTAATTAACGTGTTTATGTGACCTACAAAGGAGAAGAGACTGTATGTGTGGATATTTACAAACAAAGCACTTGATGTAGTGAGTAACTTAAACATCTCAACTTGAGACTTGAACTTAGTCCACTTAATTAAATCCTACAGAGATGCTTTGGTGTAGCAATCGAGTATTTGCAAGGTACCCTTGTTTTTCTAGCATGAGACACTTTCTTTTATTTCTTCTTGTCTTCTCAATTAAATACAAACCCTTGCTGTCATTGATTACATCTGCTGCTTCCGTTTGATACCTCAGTCTCTGTCATACTAATTATACAGTGCCCTAATGCATACGGTTTGGTTAATAGGGGGCTACTTATATCTAATCATTGTATCTTTCTTTGTGCAATTTGGATATTGATAAATGATTTAAAATAATTATTTAAAAATAATCTCCTGAAGATCATTTATTATAAGTCTTTAGTTTTAAAACTTAAAAAGGATACATCATTAGCACACCCAAGACTTGGAGTTATGTATATATTTTGAGCACCAATTTAAATTTATTTGTTATTATTTTATTCCATTTAAATGGATTTCAAGATATGTGAGAATATCAACACATGAATTTTGTCTCTTGAATTTTCTAAGTATAGGAGACAACATAAGCTCCACTTAAATGGAAAAGTTCTATTATTTTTGTTAAATGAAAAGGTTTTGTTATTATGCTAATTATTGTTCAGTGTGTATTTTAGATTCCACTGTCTTTAAACAGTGAAAACGTCTGTATTTTTATGTTTTTTCCTTAAAACTCACTAGTTTCTCTTAAAATTGTTAATATAAGACTATTAAAGAATATTACATTTTAGACCTTTTTTTTGTCTCTAGGATGGATCCACTGAGAGTGTGTATAAATTTTATTGTTTTTCTGCCCTGCTTTCTGTGTTAGTTCTTGATAACGTCTTCTCATGTTACTACTATCTAGTCCACTGTATTTAATATTTTGACTAGCCTCTCTTTTTTGTGTCTTTCTATTTTATTAATAAATTTCATTCTTTGGCAATTTTGTTCATGTCGATAATTTATTGTGGCTACTTCCTCCTCTTATTTCTCTCCCACATTGACAGCCCTTGTTCACCTTAGCAAACCTATTTACACTATATTGATTACTTTTTCTTTTATCTTATGTTCCACAGACTGTAACTAGGATCATCTGAGTTTGTAACTAGGACTCTGAGTTTGGAACTACCCATTAAAGCCTGGTGTGTTCAATTATGGGTAGACAACAGGGTACCATGTCATCCCCTCTCCTTGAATCTGTTAGTTCCTAATAAGTCAGCAGTAAGTGGTAGAGCCCAGTGAGCCCCTTCCCTTCAACAGTTGATTACTACAACACCTTATTTGTGTAGGTCCATAGCCAATAGCATAACTACTGTGAGTTTATGATATCCATGGCTTTGCCATGCTTACGAGATGGCGTTTTGCCATCCTTCTCCTTATCTTCCAATGCCTGCATTCTTCCCATTTTCTCTTCTGCAATATTCCCTGAGCCTTAAAGGAGCGGTATGCCTTGTTTAAGGCTAAGTCTTCCCCTGTGCTTTATTTTCAGCATCTTGTTTAACCTGGGATCTTTGTGTTCACCTCTGTATCATGCCGAGAAGCTTCTCTGAGTTAGGCTCAGAGTTGCTTTTTTGCATGGGTGTACTTGTGTACAGTAGGTAGTTGGGGATATGTAGTTTAGCTATTATCCAGTATTAGGCTCATCCCTGGGGCCCAAGTCTTCCTCAGCCATGGGTTTTTGGAACAGGTTTACAGCACTGGACATGAATTCTCTCTTATAAAGCAGGCCTCAAATCGAAGCAAAGTTATAACTGTCATATCATTCGGCAACAACAGACCCATTTTCTCTGGCAGGTAGGTACTGAATTTCATAGTTTACCTCTTGGTAAAACCATGATGTCTTTACACCCTCCTCACCCTGTGAAATACCAACCAGCTCTATTAAAGCTATCTAGCTGTAAAGTATGTGGTGCCTTATCAACTAATTCTTTTAGATAATTAGTGGAATAGCAAGCTTCTGTACCGGTTTGTCAGTTTCTGGAGCTTCAGTTACCAGCAGATTCTATGACTATATCCTATACTTGGCATTAGCAATTTTGTTTACTGATCTGTTACTTCTAGGAATGGTTTGTATAGGTTCATCAGGTGTCTGTCTTCAAACATTTTTTTTTTTACGTCTTTTGATTAGATTTCATATAGTAGGCAACTATCTTATTGGGTGATTCTGTTAAAGCTTACAGGGCTCTCCCCTCCCATAATATATTAATACCTTCTGAAAGCATTTCTCATACCCTTACCTTGTTGATTAACCCTTCATTAACCACATTTTCCCAAATCTACCTCCATCCTTCTCCCTGTTTGGACCTTTTTTGCTCCCAATATTCCTTCATCCTCATTTTCCCTATGTGCCACCATCCATCCTCATCTAAGGCAACAGTTACCCTCCTTTTCAAGTTTTCTAGCTCCTGGAAATACTCCAAGTTAAATGCACAACACTAAAGAGTTGGGGCTAGGATTCACGTGTAAAAGAAGCATTAAGACATTTCTGGATATAGGTTACCTTGCTCAGTACAATTTCCCCAATTTTATCAATTTATCTGTCAACCTCATAATTTCAGTTTTCTTTATAACTGAATACAATCCTGCTATGTACATATACGACATTTTCATTATCCATTTATTAGTTGGTAGACATATCAGTATTTTGGGCTCAGGTCCTCTTATGCAGCCCAAACTGGCCTCAGATTTGTGATGCTCCTAACTCAGATTTACAAGAATAAATACACACGCACGCGCGCACACACACACACACACACACACACACACACAAACATGCACACACACATAAATTGTCAGCCTATGGCTGTACTTGCTCACTCTAGTGCCTGTGTAGAGAAGAATTTGACATTGATTATTTTTTTCTAACATTACCTCACATGTTGAGACAGGGTCTCTTGCTGAATGCAGAGCTCACTGTTTTGCTAGACAGTCTGGCCAGCAAACTCTGGGGATCCATTTGTCTCCACCTGCCCCCCCAACCCTAACCCGACATTTGCTTATAGGCATGTGCTTGCAGTCATGCCTGGCTTTTTAAGTGGGTGCTGGGAATGGAAGCTCAGGTCCTTGGTTTATGCAACAAGCGCTTCCCTCACCAAGCTCTGTCATCATCCCCACAGCAATAGTTTTTAAGACAGCGTTGTTTTTATGTTTCTTTATCGATATCTCACTTGGCGATTCTGTCTTAGTCTCCTATGGCTTCCTCCTCTCATAATATTTAATTACAGGTTGATATGCTACTTTCGAGTAGGTAATATCCTTAAAGATATTAAGCATTTTATTCTTACTCATTTCTCTAGTGTCTCTAGTTTCTATGGGGCTATTTCTGCCATTGCTGAATCTCTTGACTGTCTCTTCTTCTCACATATATTTATGTTTTCTCTATTGTGTTTTTTGAGACTTTGCCTGCAGGAACTCCTTTCAAGGTTTAAATCATTGTTCTCCCAACTGCTCAAAGCCCTTGCCTGTCCTTGGAGTAACTCCGTTTTCAGTCTGGGGCTTAGAGTTTTCAGAGTCTGCAAATGTATTCATTATGGTGCTAGGTCTACATGAGGATGGCTTGCTGGTAGGAATTTTCTGATAACACGTCTCTATAACTTTTGTCTAGTTTGAGCCTAAATGAAATAATCGAAAGTTTATTTTATCTCCCTCAGTAAGATTCTTTTTGTAGCTTTTGTACCAAAGTATACTTTTGGGGAATCCTGTATTCAAGATGCAGCCCTTGCTGATATCTATGTTGTCTTTAAATTTCTTTTATTAATGAGAATTTGATACATAGACAATGGCATCTGAGGATATATGCCTCCCATATCCCCCCTCCAACTCCTTCCATGTGCTTTCCTACATGTCCCTTTCCCAACTGTATATCTTAAAAAAAAATAAAAACCACTAAACACAGTTCACACTGCCTGTATGTTCATGAGTGGGGTCATCCACTGGAGAATTGGAGTAAAGGAGTACCCAAAGGTCCCCCAAATAGCATAGGCTTTGCCGTTGACTACCCACCATAAGTAGACAGCAAGTTCGCATTGCTGAAGACACCATCCCTGTAGGCTGAAGATTACAGATGAAATCATTCTTACACTAGCCCATGAACTTCCTACCTGCTGGGTCACTTTCATAGTATTGTAAGATGCTTTGCAGGCTGCTGAGGGACCAAGAATTCAATGGTCTTACTCTGCCCTGATGACTGTTTTAATTCAGGAGTCTGACTTTGTCTTCCAAATGCTATGGTCCCTATTGAAAACTGGGAGGGACACTGAAGATTTGCATATGCGGTTATAAAATGCCCTAGCTTACAAAATTACTCTTTTGACTTTGAGCATTCTCATTGTTTCTGGTTTTGGTAGAGTTTTTTTTTTTTTCTCTGCTAACATATTAAATTACAAAAACAAATACAAACAAAGAAAAAACATGGCTTCTAAAAGACTTTTTGGATTATCTAAAACTGTAAAAGAATTATACCTGTCCACCTTTTCCTAAAAATTGGAAGAATTGCCTGTAATCCCATCAAATGGGAAAGGGAATCATGAATTCTCATCCACTCAGAGAATTTGAGGCTAACTTTAACTACCTGAATCCTACAGAGAGAGAGAGAGAAAGAGAGAGAGAGAGAGAGAGAGAGAGAGAGAGAGAGAGAGAGAGAGAGAGAGAGGAGAGACTGAAAGATGGAGAAGAGATAGAAAGTGAACAAAATTGAAACAAATATTTTTGCAGTAAATATGTGGCCAATTTTTATTGACTCAAAATAAAATTTCACATAAATATTGATTTTTAAATAGTCAAGATATACTTCTATACTCCATCAGAGGTAATTTCCCCCAAAGTTGTCTTTAAATAGACTACTGATATCGAATTAAAAAAAACCCTATTTATTGCAAATTATAAATATTACATTTTTTTTAAAAAAATGTTCTTTAGATTAGATTAACTGAAGTCTTGCTTGGATTTGTACCACTAAAAGTCCTAAATTTTCAAGCAAATGTCCTATAATTTTTTAAATGAATTTTCTTTATATTTTACTATTGCACCGTAGATACCAAAATTTCTAGCTAAAACACACCTTCATTCATTGAGCCTGCTACAAGGGAAAGAAACAAAGGAAACATTAATAAAATCACAAAACTAGCAAATTATACCTGTGTTGTGATAGTAAATATTCCTGGTAAATTCTGAATAGAAAATACATTTGCAACTTAATATTACATTCAGTCTTTTGTTTTAGGGAGGAAACAAATATTCCAAAGACATCTGTCAGGCTTTAAGTCTATAACCAGGTCTTACCAGATTTACCATGTAATCTGTAATCTCTGGAAAAGGTTGATTTAACATCTAATCTAAAAGATATTACTCCAGATTTCACTACTGCAGCCAAAATTTCATGCATTTTGTGCATCTAGAAACTAACCAAGACATGCATGCATTCATGTAAGAGAACTTTCTGCAGATCATTTCTACTGATTTTGAAACTTCATGTGAAAACAACAACAACAACAACAGATAACACTAGAAAATGGGGTCACATACGTTTAGAAACTTGACAGTTTTACAAATGTTTGCATACTAAGGATATCCACCCTACTTTTCACTATCAAAAGTCTCCTTTAAGTTTGTTTATTATGACCAGATAACATATTCTTTCAAGAAAGATTTCACTTAAGGGCCCGAGATGATTGAATTTTTATTTTGCATAATTATTCAGAATTAGTAGTGTGCTTTGTGTGAATCTTATATAAAGTTTACATGCTATTCAAGTTGGGTAAGAGTATATAATCAATTTCACAATATGTCTCATTTTCGTCTAAGTATTAGACTTGAAACTCTATACCTAAGATAGGCCACTGCTTATGGCATAAAACAAAACCCCTAGAGTGAAGGAATTTCAGTGCTATAAGATTGTATTTCATTTTATAATGTCAAAAGATACACAGAAAATATTCATAACAGTTAAGAAGTCTGACCTTTAAATTCGTCACATCAAATTCCAGGCATGAGCATTAAAATTAGCTCATGACCAATCTATTCCTGAAAAAAAAAAAAAAAAAAAAAAGAACAGCATGGTCATATTACAAAGGTCGTTACATTAGAAAGATCTTTAAAGAATAGGTTAATTATGTGGAAAACAAAATCAGGAATTCTAAGGTTTTGAATTAAGGATAAAGAATATGATATGCTAACTCCAAGCTCTTGAATGTGGACATTATTGGGATGTTCTTCCAATTGCTTCTCTAGTGGTGGCTGTGGTTACAGATTTGAGACTATTGTGACCTTTCCCTGGGCTTTCCTTGTTATCAGAGCTTTCAAGTCAGTAAAGTGATGTTAATGCTTAAAATGTGGCTAAAATATAGTAAATAACACACGAGAGAGTTAGCCTTGGCTAGATGAACTGATCTTACTCCTTATCCTAAAACATGTGCAAATCTCACCATTTCCTCGTTTGTTTCAGACGGCTTAGATAAAAGGATTTAGACAAACATGTTCTCAGCCATGAAGCCTCAGAGTTCTTTGCTTTATCCCCTCTCTCCCTTTTATTTTGTTTTGCTCTCTCTTTTCTCTACTTTTATTAATTTACAAAGAATTAAGCTTCATTATAGCATTTCCTAAACAAAATTTGTCTTTATTATTTCTTTCCTTACTTCTCCCCATCTCCTTTCTCTTTGAGATTTTAGCCCAATAACCTCCTTTGCACTTTCTGGTCATGGAACCTATTGAACTTCTCTACACCCTCTGGTCCACTCCCACGGCCTTCTGTCTAGTTCCGTAGTCTATTCCACTCTCATCGTCCTTTATGTCCATGCATGCAAACATGGAAAATTAGGATCTGCATTCAAGAGACTATATCACTTCACTTGCTAGTTTTCAGATAAACTCATCACTCTGAGTTTGTTATAATTTTATTTTTTTCAGTGGTGCAGTAAAATTCCCTTATGTATGCATGCCACATTTTCACTATTCATTTTTCTATTGCTGGTCATATGGGTGTCTCACATACCTGATAAGGTTTATTCTTATGTATATTGTTATGGGGGAGCATGCGAATGAGATAATTTGCGAATTTCTTTCTTGACAAATTCATTAGGACATATATGAAAGCAACTTGTTTTTGTATATTGATTTTGTATTCTGCAACTTTACTGATAGAGTTTATTAGATACAGTAATTTTCTAGTAAAAATCTGTATATGTCATGATGTGGGATTCCCCTCTGTATGCTGTGATTACCATTGATTAATAAAGAACTGCTTTGAGCCTATAGCAGAGCAGGGAAGAACAGAGCTAGGTGGGTAAAACTAAACTGAATGCTGGGAGAAAGGAGGTGGAGTAAAAGAGAAGCCATGTAGTCCTGCTGGAGACAGATGCCCGAACCTTACTTGGTAAGACACAGCCTCGTGGAGATACACAGATTACTAGAAATGGGTTAAATTAAGATATAAATTTAGCCAAAAAGAATCTAGAGCTAATGGGCCACGCAGTGATTTAATTAATGTAGCTTTTGTGTGATTATCTGGGGAGTCTGGGCTGCCACTGTGCTTTAGCAGTGTCCCTGGTAAAGACTGTGAACTCAACCATTGCAACTCACTTTTCCCCTAAAATCATTTTAAACCAGTATTTTCTCCTTAAAATCTACTTGAATGTGGGATTCAAAAACACGTATCTATAGTCACTAATAATTTAAGTGTCAAGTTTTAAAAGCACATGGAGTGGTCAGGCATGAAGACATACACCTTTAAAACTGGCATTCAGGAGGTAGGGGCTGGATTTCAAGAAGTTCAGCACCACATTGGTTATATAGCAAATTCTAGGCTATCCTGGACTGTGGAGCTAAATGCTGTAACCTACCCACCAATTAAAATAAACCAACCAAACAAACAAACTGTAGCAAACCCCCAACTCTGAATGTATTAAATAGAAGATATTTTCTAAAATGTTTAAACTTTTCTTGAATGAGAAAATTTTAAATTGTCAATATATATATACATATATATAATGTTTATATCTATCTATCTATCTTTGTATATATCAAGCACTTCTGTTAACCATGTTTAGAAAATAGAATGAATCACTTGGCTTGGGGTATATGAAGAAAGACAAAAACTGTCTGTGTTAAGTTTCAGGAAGCAACACAGGTGAACTTTTTAAAATATATAAATCAGTGCAGTGTTACTTGAAATATATTGTGTTTTTTGGTTTGTTTTTGTGTGTGTTTTATTTATTTATTTATGCCTGAGACAACATTGAAATTCTTCTAAACTAGCCTGGAATTATCTATTTCATATTACAAATAGTAGGTTGATCAGCTTCTTTCTCTGATTATTGGCATGGGCTGTTAATTATTTCTTTCTAAGATTAACTGTGAAAATTTTTCTCTGATAATGCCTAAGCCAGAAATATTTATCACCAATAAAAACCACTTCTCTTTAGGATCAAACAATATAATTTGCTGAATGAGCAGCAAATAAGTAAAGTACATTAAAATGTATTTTTTAATATTAAGCTCTTTGATAACTCCAGATTAGTTGAATGTTGGATAAACTGAAAAAATAAATGATTGGTCTGATAAAAATGAATGAATATTACATGTGCAATGTTGCTTTGCTAGCTCAGTAAAAATGCTGTTTTTCAAGAGTCTTGCTTAGGGTTCCATTTGCTGTGATAAACACCATAACCAAAAGCAACTTGGGGAGGAGAGAGTTTATCTCAGTTTACAACTCCCACACAGTCTATTATGGAAGGAAATCAGGGCAGGAACCTGGAGGTAAGAACAGATGCAGAGACCATGGAGGAGTGTGGTTTACTGGCTTGCTCGTCATGATTTGCTGAGCTCCCTCTCTTACAACATCCAGGACCACCTTCCCAGGCAAGGCACAGCTGAGAGTGAGCTGAGCTCTCCCGCATCAATCATTAATCGAGAAAATTCGCTGCAGATTTGCTTACAGGCAAATCTCATTGAGGCTTTTTCTCAACTGAAAGTCCATCTTCTCAAATGACTCTAGTTTGTGTCAAGTTGACATAAAACTGACCAGCACAATGTATAAATAAGATAATAAACTCATAAAATATAAAAGACATGCTGAACACTTATGACATGCATCGGAAACTATTCAAAAAGGGTCCGTCTATCTGAGAGTATGGATTTTAACCTCACGTTTCATTCTCTCTATTTGGAAACTGAAAGATGAAAATACGTTGAGTGACAGGGCACACTAGTTTTGGAGCTTGTGTATGTCTTGAATAATAATTCTGAAAATGGAAAGACTGTTCTGTATTATTGTAGAGAGGGAGTTCCATTGTCATGTAAACAAAAGGACCTCAACAGTAATTTAACCTGAGTTATGTACTTGACAGCTTACTCCCTTGCCAGACTTCCCCATTCTTTCAGTATAAAAATAAATAATGGATTTTGCCTAATTTGCTTTTCCAAGTAGGACATCTATTTAATATAGCTACACATTATAAATACATATATTTTATTACATACAAAAAAATTAATGTGGTGTTCTGTAGCACTATGAATTAAAGATTAAGAATTAAGTGCTAAATCAAGCAATTAATGTACGATAATATAGTTTTAGATTATATTTTGGTTGGTGTGCAAATATGTTACCCAGCCTATATTTATGGGTTTTGTGATTCAAATGAACAATTTGTATACAACTACCATGTTTTTGTGCCAAGAGAATTCATTTTACTCCTTTGAATCAAATCTTTTCATGTTTGTCATACTGCAGTCAAAATTCTTTGGAAATAATACAATGAAATATTTTAATAATCAACTGTGAAACTGATAAATATTCTTTTGTTAAAAAGCGAACAGAAAAATTCAGGCGGAGGCACCAGGGATGAGTATAATGTTTAAGGCAGAAATTATCTCTTTAAAAAGCCAGTGTTCCTTTAAAACATCTTTTGTGTACCAGGAATTAGTAACTCTATTTCCTCTGACCATCAAGAGCTCTGAAAATAATAAAGAAGAAATTTTCTCCTGGAACTCTTCATGTAGTGGAAATGCATTGATTATAATGAATTTATGACTATTTTATAATGCTATTTTCTATAGTTTATATGCATCTCATATTAGATATAATATAAAGATAATATGCCATGTCCTTAAGAAAATAGCCTAGAACAATGAGCTTAATTACTTATGACTCTTAAAATATGACATTAAGCAAATCATAACACTTATTTTATTTACCTCTAGCATTATTTGAATGTCCCGATAGACAGGTGGTGGTGGTGCATGTCTTCAATCCGAGCACTCAGGAGGCAGAGGCAGGTGGATCTCTGAGTTCGAGGCCAGCCTGCTCTACAGAGCATGTTGCTGGACATCCAAGTCTACACAAGGAAAACCTGTCTCGACAAACAAAAACAAATTCCAAAACAACAACAAAAAGTTCCGAGCGCTAGCCTGTCACAACTGGAAGTAACAACTGTATTCCATTATGTCACTGTTAACGGTTGCCATAGTGGATGCAATTGTATATTTAATTCATTAAATTTTAGTAACTAATTAATATAAGGAAATTTCATGGACAAGAATTTCAAAGTGCTAAAGCAAAGAGGTGCAAATAGGAGATCTGTTATAAAATTCTATAAGCATGTAAAAATCATATAAGAAAACTTTCAAGATGTACAAAATATTGTGATACACACAGCATATTATTATTACATGATATCTGCTCTATTTTGATTTCTATTGCAATGATGAACATCATGACCAAAACCAGTAGGGAAAGGAAAGAGTTTATTTGGCTTACATTTCCTTATCAAACTCCATCACAGAGGGAAGCCAAGGCAGAATCTTATTAAGCAGGGCAAGAACATGGAGGCAAAGCTGATACAGTGGCCATGGAAGAACATTACTTTCAGACTTGATCCTCATGGCTTTCTCAGTCTGCTTTCTTATAGGCCCTTGGTGTCTAGGGGCAGCACCACATACACTGGGCTAGGGCCTACACCACTCAGTCATCAAGAAAATATTTCCACAGACTTCTCAACAGGCTGTGACGGAGGTGTCCATTTTCCCAGGTGACACAAGTTTATGTCAAGTTGACAAAACTTGCAAATACGTGAAGCAACGTGTAAACTTTTTGCTTTTTGTATAACTGTCTTTATAATAGCTTAAACTGATGATTTTCAAATGTATTATAACCAGTAAGAAAGTACACAGCGTCTCTCTGTTTAACCAGGCTCAATCCCTCAGGCGAGCACTATGGCAGAACACCAGCAGCAACCTCCAGTCCCCTGTGCCCATGCCTCCTGCAGACAGATACATCAGATTTCATCCCGAGCTACCTCCCCATGCTCATTGATACATCAGAGCCTCCAACACCAATTGTCATTCCCTGTGAGCACACCAGCCAAGTAGGTTAATAAAACAGGCAACACACAGCCCACACACTCTCTCAAAAATCTCAAGAGGAAACAATAACCAAGGAACAAAACTCCCACTCAACAAAGACAAACACCTAGATCTGTAATTACCCCAAAGGAGATGCCTAGACATCGCCCTAAGAATACAGTCAATAACTGGCAGGATAATAAGTCTCCTCTAGAATCTAGCTATCCTACTACAGCAGGCCCTCAATATTCCAATATAGCTGATGCACAAAGAAGGATCTTAGATGGAGATAGAGACAGAGACCCACATTGGAGCACTGGACTGAACTCCCAAGGTCCAGTTGAAGAGCAGAAAAAGAGAGAATATGAGCAAGAAAGTCAGGACCGCATAAGGTTGGTCAACCCACTGAGATAGTGTGCCTGATCTAATGGGAGCTCACCAAAGCCAGCTGGACTGGGACTGAACAAGCATGATATACAGATTAATATGGTGCTAAAATTTCTCAGACAAACTGGTGACTGTGAAATAAATTTCCCTTGCACATCCTCAGTTGGAAGCCAGTCAAATGGACTAGAAGTAGCTTCCTTCTTCCAAATGCAAGTGCAGGAAGAGAAATCAAGTGAATAACCACTAATCACATCAACTCTCTTTTGCTGCCTCTCTCAATTTATACATTTATTTCTTTAAGCTTCTAAGCTGGAATATTGATGACACACTGAATAAACTCAGCTGCGTGTAACTTGAGAGTAAGTCAATCTTCACAAAGAGCAAATAAGACAGATAATATCCCCTTAATTGTGTATACGAGAAAATAGAGATGTCTAAAGGTCATGAAGAAATTCACTGTCAGACTACAGGTTACCTACAAAGCTTGGATGAAGAACAGGACCTCTAGCTTCATGTTCTGTGTGCTTTGATAGTTTCGAGATGCAAAAGCAGCCTATTTTCTTCTCACTTTTGAATAATAACACCTGGTGAATCATCTCACCTGAATAAACCTTTGTTTAAATGCTATTAGTCACTGGCAGCCAGCCTGACCTGAAGTGCTGGCATATGGGAATTAGAAACCTTTTTGCTCCTTGCACAAAACTTATTCTTTCTCTTCGAAGTGTATCTTGTATGGCTGCTGGATAGTGCTAATAAGCTCAAGAGGAAATATCTAGAAAGGTGACGAATGGAGGTGTGAAGTCCAGTAGCTCCTGATGTAAAATAAGACCCACAGGTTCCAAAGCGCTTTGGACCAAGAGAAAGTACTGTGACTCACAGAGTCCCTGCCAATGGACAACTAAGCGTCACTCCAGGGGGCAAGGTGCAACATGCCAGTTTAAAGTCTTCAGTTCAAACCTGACTTTTTCTCACTTCCCACAAAAAAGTCACCAAGCTCATAGACCATTCTGACTAGGCTTTTCATCATTCCACATGCAAAAATATTAAATTCCAGTGAGAAACCATCATATACAGCTTTGTTTCTCATATAATTAGAAGGTGGCTATTATGTAGCATGTTTTCATATTATATAATATCCTCTCATGAAAACTAAATAAAAAACACAACAAAAAGCAACTGGGATGGTAATTTGTTAAAAGTTTCATATGTATATGTTTATTAGAAATAAACCAAAATATATTAATAAAGTGAAAATTCAAAAGTCCAATTTTATAATATAATATACCATACAAAGATATTTGAATTGCTAGAAAACAAAGCTTAAATAGGAGAAGCAAGTATCTATTATTTTAATTGAAGAAAAGACCTACTCATGGATAATATATTTTCTTTAATTTCTGTTTATCACCAAAAAGGTTAACTATCATTCAGAACAACAACAACAAATGACGGAATCACTCACTATAGTAAAAAATGTACTAACTCTGGGTGGAGTGCATTTATCTGGGATAGGCATGACTGCTTGTGTTGGAGCACCTTACTCTTCTTTACTAAAGTGATAGCAAGTCCCAGTGTCAATCTGATTATAAAGATATGTGTTTTCCCAAATGGCTAAGAACAAATGTGAAACAGGAACACTAAAATGTTGTAATGTTAAGGGCAGGCAATAGACTCCCAGGAGAATACTTCAGAAATATCCCAGCGGCAACAAGGAGCAATTGACTAAATTTTGTAGTTCTTTTCAGTCATCCTTCCCTCTTAATCCATTTCTAATGATCAAAAGAACTTAGTGCAGTTGGCTTCCCCTCTTTGTCAACAGGGTCTTCTCTTGCTCAGCTCAACAGTCGCATCTGTAAATTTATCACGTGTGCTGTCAGCGGCTCTCAGCTATTCTTCCTGAAAGGTGCTAGTGGCTTCTTTATCAACGCAGGCCACAGCCTTTACATTGAGATCTGCAGGATCTATACCGTTCACCTGCTCGCAAACACAGTGAGGTATGTGGTGAAATTGATGAGGTCTGGAACCGCATACATCACAGCATACAGGTTTTCATCAATTGGATTTTTGCCCAGTGAGCCAAGCATATCATTCAAGTCTTCATTGAAGTGAAGCCATCCCTATTCTGATCCATCCCGTTGAAGGCCCTTTTTAACTGCTGGATCTGTGGTTGGTTAAGCATGACAAACTCATCAGATGGTGTGCACTGAGGTGGTCTAGGTGGTCTTGGTCTTTATCCTGTCTTCAATTTCGGTTAAATCCCAGGATAACCATGAGAACCAGAGTGTATCAGAGAAGCTGTATCTGTTACTCTCACTGCCATGCTAACCCTAACACCTCTGGAAGAACCACTATTTCCAGTCTCCGCCATAAAACTGGTAGGAAGGAGGGTAACTATGAGTTATTCATGTCACTATTCAGGTCACCAGCATTCCTGTAAGCAACACCAATAAGCTCCCTGGTTTACAAAGTTAGACTTGAGTAGGATTGTTTCTTTAGTCTGTCCTTGGAGACTTCTTGGGCGAATAGACATTTGCTGATATCTCCCCAGGAAAAGTTGCTCAATATACCTGAATAAATTTTAATGAGAATATTATAAATTTGGGAGGGATAATTGTTTTGAATTCTTAATATCTTGCAGTTATGACTTTAGTGCTCAAAACTGTACTTTCTACATCTTGAAACTACATGAGATTATATGGCATCTGTTAGATAACTGCTAAGTGTTTAACAAGAAAACATTATCAGGAGAGTATCTAAGGGATTGGATGGAGGCAAAAAGATATGAAAATGGAAAAACTTATCTTGATATATAACAGGTGGTAGGAAGAATCGGGCCTTTGGGGGAAAAAGGATAAAGATAATCCGGAAATAAGCTGCAGAATAAGAGAAAGTGCTGTCTTTTTTTAAAACTGAAAATAGATTCAGCACTCACACAATACATCCTGATCGATTTCCCCCCTCCACTCCTTCCAGATGCCCCCACCTCCCCTTTCCCCAAATTCACTCCCCCTCTATATCCCATCAGAAAAAAAAAAAAAAAAAAAAACCAGGCCTCCAAGATAACAACAGCCAAGCCAAACCAAACAAAATATGTTAAGACAAGACAAAACCCCTCATGCTGAGGCAGGATAAGGCAACCAAATAGGAAGAAGAGTCCCAAGAGTAGGCTAAAGAGTCAGAGACACATGCACGCCCACTGTTAGGAGTATGACAAAAAATGCCAGGCATACAGCCACAACATATACTCAGAGGACCTTGTGTAGGATCCCCACAGGCCCCATGCTTCCTCCTTCAGTCTCTGTGAGCCCATGTGTGCACTGCTTAGTTGATTCTGTGGGCCATGTTCTCCTGGTTTTCTCTATCCCCCATGATTCCCTCAATCTTCCTGCCCACTCTTCCCAGGGATTTCCTGGACTCCTGGAGATGGACTTGATGAAGACATCAAGAATTAAGCTCTTTCTTCACATAAAGGTCTGGCTATAGGTATCTGGCATCCTCTCCCATCTGCTGCCAGAGGAAGTGTCTCTGATGATGACTGGACTGAACAAAACATCGGCCTATATGTAGTGGAGTATCATTGGGAATCACTTCATTGGTGTTGTTGTTGTTGTTGTTGTTTTTAAGACCAGTCATGTTTGGTTCTATTTAGGTCTCTGGGCTGTCTAGTCGCTGGTTCCTGATGATCCAAGCATTATAGCATATAGGCTCCCCATTATAGTGTGAGCCTCAAGTTAAATCAGATACTAGTTGGTCACTTTGACACGTTCTGAGCCACCATTGCCCCAGCACGTCTTGCAGGCAGAACTGATTGTTGTCAAAGGTTTTTTGGCTGGGTCGATGTCCTATTTTCTTTTTCAGTAACGTATAAATTATCCTCCTCACCAAGGAGATTAGAACATAGAAGTGAAATCTCCATGTAGGCAGCAGGTCAACCTCTCCATATTCAAATAACTCTGTGGATGTTGTCCTTAGCAATGGGCCCCTGTTTTCAGTGTGCAGAGAGCAACCCTCTATTCTAGCATCTGCCTGGGTTGTTTGGGAATATGTCCATGGCCTCCATCAGCCAGCAATTCAACCAAATACAACCCAGTCCAGCTACTGGAATCCTTGACTTGTGACAAGAGATGGTCAGTTCAGACTCCTCACCCTCTATTCCTAAACATCCTCACTGGGATCACCCTCATTGATTTCAAGAGATCTCCAATGCACTGTTTCCACACCATTCCCTAAATGCTCCTCAGTTTCAGTAGTCTCTCCTTCACCCCCTCTCCCTCCATCCCATTTCCCTGCTCCTGATCATCACCACTCCTGTTACCATTGGAAATCTACTAGATTTCCCTTTTCCAGGGAGACCAATGCATCCATCACTTCTAGACCCCTCCTGTTTACCAAACCTCTCTGGGTCTCTGTATTGTAGCTTGGCTATCATTCACTGACAAGTGAATTCATACCAGTTTGTCTTTCTACGTCTCCGTTACCTCACTAAGGATGATTGCTTCTAGTTTCATCCATTTTCCTGAAAATATTATGTTATTTTTCAACGGATAAGTAATACTCCATTCTATAAATATCTTCATATTCTTTATCCATTCCTTGGTTGAAGGACACTTAGGTTTTTTCAGTTTTTGGCTATGATGAATAATGTCAAAAAGAACATAGTTGAACAACTGTTCTTGTGGTAGGATGGGGTGTCCTTTTGGTATATGCTTAAGAGTGGTATATTTGGGTCGTGCTGTAGATGGATTCCCAGTTTTCTGAGGAATTGCCATATTAGTTTCCATAGTGGCTGTACAAGTTTGCACTCCCACCAGCAATGGAGAAGTGTTTCCTTCACTCCACATCCTCACTAGCATGAGCTTGTGTTATTGCTCTTAGCCATTCTGACAAGTGTAAGATGGATTCTCAAAGTAGCTTTCAATTGCATTTCCCTGATGGTTAAGTATATTGAATATTTACTTAAGTGTTCCTCAGCCATTTGAGATTCCTCTATTGAGAATTCTGTTTACATCTCTACCCCATTTTATAATTGGCTTATTTCAGCTTTTGATATCTAACTTTTTGATTTCCTTGTATGTTTTGGATGTTAGTCCTCTATCAGATATGGAGTTGGTAAAAAACTTTTTCCAGTCTGTAGGCTGCTGCTTTGTCCAATTGACCATGTCCTTGGCCTTGAAGAAGCTTTTCAGTTACTTGAGGTCCCGTTTTTTAGTTACTGATCTTAGTGTCTGTGTTACTGGTGTTCTATTCAAGAAGTTGTCTCCTCTGCCAATGTGTTCAAGGATATTACCAGCTTTCTTTTCTATCAGGCTCAATGTATTTGGATTTATGTTGAGGTCTTTGATCCACTTCAACATGTGTTGTGTGCAGGGTGATAGATATGAATCTATTTGCATTCTTCTATATGTAAATATTTAGATTGACCAACACCATGTATTGAAGATGCTATTTTTTCCCTTATGGATTTCTGCCTTCTTTATCAAAAATCAGGTATCGGTAGGTGCATGGATATATGGTCTCAATTTTCAATTTGATTCCATTGATCAGACTGTCTGTTTCAATGCCAATAGTATGGAGTTTTATTATTTTGGCTCTGCAATACAATGTAAAATAGAGGATGGTGATCGGTGATGCCTCCAAATTTTTTATTGTTCAGTATTACTTTAGTTATCCTGGCTATCTTGTTTTTTGATTGTTTTTTTTTTCCATATGAATTTGAGTATTGATCTTTCAAGGTCTATACTATAGAATTGTGATGGAGTTTTGATGATGATTTCATTGAATATACAGACTACTTTTGGTATGATGAACATTTTTACTATGTTAATCCTACAAATCCATGAGCATGGGAGATCTTTCCATTTTCTGTTATATTCTTCAATTTACTTGAAGGTTTGGTCATCAAAGTCACTTGCGTGGTTAGAATTACCTGAAGGTATTTTATATTATTTGAGGCTATCATGAAAGGTATTGTTTCTCCGATTTCTTTCTCAGTTCTTTTGTCATTTGTATATGTGAAGGATACTGATTTTTTAAAAATCTTGTATCCAATCACTTCACTGAAAGTATTTATAAGCTGTAGGAGTTCCAAGGTAGATTTTTTTTAGTGTCATTTATGTGTACTATTATATTATTTGCAAATAACAATACTTTAACTTCAACTTTTCATTTTGTGTACCCACTTTATCTGTTTCTGTTTTCATACTGCTCTAGTTAAAACTTTGAGTACTATATTGAATAGATATGTGGAGAGTAGATTACCTAATCTTGTTCTTGATTGTAGTGGAAATGCTTTGAGTTTTATTTTGATGTTGCATATAGACTTGTTCTAAACTTCCTTCATTATGTTGCGGTATCTCCCTTGATCCTCAGTCTCTCTGTGCTTGATGTTGAGGGTTGGTTCTTGGATGCAGCAAAAGAATGGCTCCTGATTTTGTATTTATTCTGCTAGTCTGAGTCTTTTTGTTGGGGAATAAAGACCATTGATGTTGAGTGATACCATTCATTGTTGATTAATCTTGTTTTGTTGCTTTGATAAATGCTTGAGTGTAAAATCAGGTGTGTGTGTGTGTGTGTGTTTTCCTTCTTTTGATTTTCTGGTGTGAGTTTTCTTTCTGTTTCCATGGGTGTAGTCCTTCTAGCCCCTTCTGCAAGACTGAATTTGTAGACAGATATTGTTTAGGTTTGGCTTTATCATGGAATATGTTATTTTCTTCATCTATAGTGATTGAAATCTTTGCTGGCTATAATAATCTGGCCAAGTATCTGTGGTCTTTTAGAGTATGCAGCATGTCTCTCAAGGTCCTTTTGATTTCCAGAGTCTCAATTGAGAAGTGAGGTATAATTATAATAGGTATGCCTTTATATGATGTTTTGTCTTTTTATTATTCGCAGCTTCTAATATTTGTTCTTTGTTTTGATGTTGTATTTGGATTATTATGTGGAGAGGAGATTGTCTTTTCTGATCCAATCTGCTTGGTGTTCTGCATGCTTCTGGTAGCTTTATAGGCATCTCCTTCTTTAGGTTAGGAAATTTTTCTTCTGTGAATTTGTTGAAAATACTTTGTGGGCCTTTGAGCTAGGATTCTTCTCCATTTATTCCTATTATTCTTTGGTTTGGTATTTTCTCAGTGCCTCAGATTTCCTGAATGTTTTGTGTCAGATTTTTTTTAGATTTAACATTTAATATTTTATTGTATCCATCTATCCTATTGTATCCTCAATACCTGAGTTTCTCTCTTCCATACTTTGTATTCTGTTGGTGAGGGTTGCCTCTGTAGTTCCTGATTTAATTCCTAAAATTTTCTTTGCCAGAATTTCCTGTTTGTGTGTGTTTTTTTATTGCTTCTATTTCTAATTTTAGGTCTTGAACAGTTTAATTCACTTCCTTTACCTATTTGTTTGTTTCTTGTCTTTCTTTACGGTATTTATTCATTTCCTCTAATTGTTTGTGCTTTCCTGGCTTTCTTTAAGGGATTTGTTCTTTTCCTTCAATTGTTTCTTTGTGATTTCCTAGATTTCCTCTTTAAGGATCTCTATCATCTTTATACAGTTGACTGTAAGGATACTGTTTTAAGAATAACTCTTTCATCTTTACTACAGAAACTGAAATAGCCTTCTATTTTCATACAAGAGATTGAAGCTTTAAGTTACTTTTCATTTAATCTATTTCCCATATTTTATTTTAGTTCATTATTTAGTTTTCCCATATTTTACGAAACTTCAATTCTTTCACCTTAGGAATAGACTTCTATGTTCACTTTTATGTCTTCTTTAAAATTGTTGAGAATATGTATTTCTTATATTTGCTTTCTCTGATATATGGGCAGTAACCACAGAGGGCTTTTTGAAATTTTCCCAAGAAATAATACATTAATAAAAATTCTGTGAATGGTATGGTTTAGGCAGTATTAAATTCACCGCGTAGTACCATTTTCTAATCCAAATTGGTCATCTATTTTATATAACTAGTCTGCTGTTATCTATATTTCTATAAGAGTAATTACTCTCATTTTTAATAATTTGACAATGTCATTGTCATGTTCATTAAAACAATGCTCTTTTGTCCAGGAACATTTTTCTTAGCTAAAAAGTGTGGTTTTTGTCCTCCTTTGCAATATGTATGACAACTTGGCTATATCCTGATCCACTGAATGACAGTAAAATTAATTTAACCTTTTCTTTATCCTCTATTTCCCGAATTATGGCAACAAGGGGAGCAACAGTTGCTTTGGACCCAAGGGAAGCCTTATGTCCACAATGATAAGGTTTCCTTGCTAGCATCACACTGTAAGTGGGTACAGGTCATGCTAGTAGAGTTGCTTAACTAATGCAGAAATCAAGAGAGGAAGGAAAATTATGATATTATTTATAGGATCATCTTCCAGTACTTTTAGTTTCCTTTTTATCAAACAAGAATAATTCATGCTAACAGCTATTCCTTTCCCTTGTAGAGACTTCGTCTATAACCTGATGTCCATGATTATAACTAGAGAGCTAAGTGAAACCATCGTTGGCAGGATCAGAGTTCAGAGGAGAACATTTGGAATGGAAATATGATTGATAGCACCAGAACTTTTATTTCAGAGAACAAAGCACTTGGCTAAGACTGGTCTTACACAGAGTTATTAGCTATAAGAGGGCCACTCTCTGGACCATATGTATTGAAAGCGAAGAGAGAAGGTGTTCAGAAAACATAACAACATGTAATATATGATGGAAGCCAAAAGGAAAATCTTACAAGGTGGAAGCCTTAGTCTTTTTGGAAACCAGGCCCTTTGCCAGGAAGACATTTTGTTCATTCAGTTGCAATCATCATCCATAGATTGAATAAAAACAAGGATTAGGACAGAGAAAGAAAGAAACAGAAACAAATAAACAGTGAACAGAAAGGAAAAAATAGGCACAAGATGCTGTTGGAGGGAAACATATTTTCTTCTTATATATGTTACTCATCACCATGGTAACCATGCCCCCTTTCTGATTGTTGGCCAGAGACTCCCTAAACAATGTAGGCTACTGATTTTATCCATAATTACCTCCCAGTAAATGAAGGTAAATTCCTGTTGCTGAGCTTACCACACACTTTGGACACAGGACTCAGAAGCTTTGAACTCAAATTGAGCCTAAAGCTTCTTCCCTGATTTCTAACTTTCATAGTACCAGACAGTGATATGCAAACTTCTAAGGGAGGAGAACAATCAACAGTCCTACCCAACTGGGAAGCATATGAACCACACAGTGACCAGCAGGACCAAATGTGCCTAAAGGAGCAATAGTAGCTCTTGTATCTTGGCAATAACCAAGAGCTATGTAACTGGGATCAAGGCCCTGCTTAACAGGAGAGATATCGTGGCCTGGTACTAGCATGATTTGATTCTAATCCTTGGTTACTGCCAAGAATTAAGAAAGAACATTCCAGATTTCCCTTCTTAGTGATGTATGAAAGTTATCCTGATAAATATTAAAGGAAGAAATGTATTTCCTGAAGGACTTGACCTACTTAAATGTACTTCTGACAATCAATTCTGTTCTTCAGTGGAAATAGAATTCTCAGTTGTGTATATGGAATAAGAAAACAGGCAATAGTATTCCTCAGTAATAATACATGACTCATTACCAGACTAAAGGTCTCCAATGTCACCACATCATTCTAAAGAATGAGGGTGTAGAGTTGAATGGCAAAAACAATTTTTACCTGAATTATAGGCTTCTCTTGCCCTCCATCCCCACACAGCCTCTCTGAAAGCATCTGCTGTTGAAAGAGCTTGCCAAAATGTCACTGCCAGATTTTGCTGGACATGGGCTCTGATCATTTCCAAATGACAGAAAATCAGCTGGGGGATTTAGGCTTTAAGTAATCATTAACCATGGGCCATGCATTGACTGGGGGGAAAATATAATATTCTTAATCTGCCTGATCTGAAAGGTCAAGCTGTGCCACATGCTGCTGTTGCTACCAAGGATTTGCTCAGAGCCACAACGGCTACAACAATGAGACAGCTTTGCCCTTAAAGATACCGCACTCATTTTCCAGGGGTGAGAAGGAGAAGCACCTGTATGAATATGAATATGAATTATGGCATCAACTGTCCTTTTAACATGTGACTGGGAGCCATAAACAGAGATCCAAACATTAACTTCGTGATGTTAAAAAAGAAAGAACAATAAAATAGAAACAGGAAAATATTGCTCCAGGAGAGAAGACAAGATTTTAAATCTCTTCTAATCAAATGTCTACTTTTAATTTACTTTTAGTAAATTCTTACTAGGGAAAAATATTTTTCAAATATCTCCCACTATGCTCTCCAATATGTGCCCAGAAGACTTACTCAGAAATGATTATTTGCTTATAATTACTATTTCGGTAGCTATTGCTGCCAAAGTAGTTAAGTATCTATGTGTCTAGTTGCTTGTTTTATCACTAAGGATGTAATGAATGAGTATTTCTGATTTGCAGTAAGGCACTTAGAAGCTACCCCTGCTGCCTAATAAATAATAAACCGAACAAATTGAAAGATCAATAATTCTTCTTAGATTTAGCAGCGAAGTGAAGGTACAAGGAAGGCTGAAAAACTGGAAGCCTTGTAATTAGATGTGGAGAATCACAGCTCCTCAATAAAGAAATCCAGGAGCACATATTTCCACAGGAGCTAGAATAATCACAGTCTGGTGTTTACCCAAATGAGTTGTCATTTATGTCCCTGCAAAAACCTGCACATGGATGATTCACAACTGCCAAAACTTGACAGCAAATCAGAGGTTCTTCAGAATGTGAGCAGATAACTACATTTGGGTGCATACAGACAATGGAACTTTATTTAGGACTGGAAGGGAAGGTGATACAAATCCCTGAAAAGAAACCTAAATGAAAAACCTAACTTGACAAAGCTGGCTATAGGGCGATGCCAACTGTGTGAGTTTCTATAAAAGACAAAACTATAGAAAAAAAAAAAACACAGAAACTGCTGGTTGTCAGGCATTAGGAAGAAGGGACAGAGCACACTGGCTTTTAGGGGAATGAAACTGTATTTCATCTGTTTGTTATAATTCTCATCACTGTGACCAAATTCCTAGCATGATCAACTCAAGAATGGAAAGGTTTGTTTTTGGCTCATGGTTCAAGGAGACATGTATAGTCTATTATAGCAGGGTAGACATGACAGTCAGATGTCCTTTTATATTTCATTCTTTTTCTGTAGTCAGGAACAAGAAAGCCAGTGAGAGGAGAGGAAGTGAGAGCGAGAGAGAGAGAGAGAGACAGACAGAATTGTGGTTCTCACGTCACTTCCTGTTTTTAATTCAATCTGTGATCCCAGGTCATAGGAATCCTCAGGGTGGACGTTCAATCCTTAGTTAAGCTTCTCTCTCAGATGCGCCAGAACTGTGTTTCCTAGGTAGTTCTGAATTCAACAAGTTGTCAATTAACATTAACCATCACAAGCTGGATTCTTATCAATTTGACACTTAAACACATCACTTTTAAGCAATAGCATCCCACCTCTCCTCCTCTAAGGCACGTGGCAGGCCGTCTCACAAAGCAAAATGCATTTAGTCTACCAGTAAGCATCCCCAGAGTCCAGAGCCCCAGCAGTGATAGAAAGTTCCATATCCATGTTGTCTTTTGAAACCCAAGGCAACCGTCGAGTTCTAACTCCTTTAAAAATGTTACATACTTCAAGTACACAATGCACAGAATTAAAAAATATATCTGTTCTAAAATCAAGGAATCGACATTGCCAGAAAAGACCAGATGAAAGAAAGGCCAATACTCAGCAAAGAAAGTGAAACATTCTTAAGTTTTATGTCGCAGCACTTGGGGTTCTTGTTGACATTAGCTGTGCTACAACATCCTTGGGCAGCCCTTCCCTCCAGGCATTCTGTGTCAACATATGTAATCTCTTTCTTGGGTGAGCTCCACCTTGTGTCTGCAGCCTTCCTTGGCAGATTTCCCATGGTCATGGTACCTTCCGTATACCAGAGGCTTCATTGAAACTTATGCTCCACCTTCAGAGCTTCATACAGGCCTTCCAGGACCTCCATGCAGGAAACAAAGCACTGACACATTGTACATGGCTTCGGTGGCTTTTTGGGGCTTTGATGCAGGCTGTTATGACCTTGGGTATTTTGCATGCCTGCAAAGTCAAAGTCAATCTCTGAAGCCTATTGATTCTGACCTTTTTCACTGTAACTGCAGTAATCCCTGTCTACCTTGGTTGGTAAGCCAGGGACAACATCTCTACATGGTTATTTTGCTCTTTTGTTTTGCCAGAGTACTCCTTCTGAAGTATTCCAAAGTCAGATGCTCTTCTTCGGAATGAATTTCACTTTCAAAAGTTGGAGATTTCAATTGGTTGGGTCTTGTCCTGGGGCATCTCTCCTACTGTCTCAATGAAGAGTATGAGGGATTTCTTTAATGCAATAAATCTTTGCAACAATCACAACTGCTTTCTGTACACCCACCTTGTCTTTGCTTTTAAACTTGATAATTTTCCTTCCTTCACCAGCTGCACAGTTTTCATATCTTTCCACGCTTTCCTACCGCAGAGCCGACTAAGAACAATGAGCAGTACCTATGCCCCACAGCCTGGATAGTACTCTGGCTTGAAATTTCTTCCACCAGATAATTTAGTAACTTATTTTTTAAAATTAAATATCAATCAGCTTTTCAAGATGTTGACAGAATACTGACATTTAAAACTGTTCTTTGTCATTTTAGTTTGGTTCCCGAAAGAGTCTTCATTTCCTTTCGAAATCTTTTGCCATTGACTCTTTTCGTTTCTCTCAGCATTCTGGTCCTCCCAATACTTGTCATAAGGATCCACTAACTTCTGTCTAAAGCAGTCTTGGATTTCCCTAGTCTTTACCTTCTTCCATTCCTTGCACTAATCAATTTCAAAAAGCCTATGAACTACCAGGTTTCTCACAAGAATTGTACTCTCTCTCCCTCAATACAAATTTTCTGTATAATTTTTCTCATTATTGTGACCAAATATCTTTCACGAACAACTTAAGAAAGGAAGAGTTTATCTGATTCATGGCTTAAAAAGAATATTATTTGTCATGGTATGGTGAGCATTGTGGTGAGGTGTCTGGTCATCTGTATTGACAGTCAGGGAAGAGAGAAGAAAGCTTTATTGTTTATTTCTCTTTTTCATTCATTTTAGACACTCAGCCTATGTCATGGTGCTACTGACATTCACAACGGTTCTTTCTTCGTTAGTTAGGCTTCCCTGGACAAACCACGAGATGTACTTTCTGGGTGATTCCTAAATCAATAAAATTAACAATAAAGATCAATCAACCCAGCATTATGTTAATGAACATATTATATAATTGCACATTTGTCAAATCTATTGAAAGTGCCATACAAACAGTGAATCTAGATATTTACTAGCATTTAGAGTAATAATCATGTGTCATCATGACTCCACTGATTGTAACAAACATACCACTTTGAATAGAACGCTCATGGTAGGGGATGTTGTAGCAAACTGAATGGGGAACGTTCTGCTTTCCCTCTATTTTGCTATGAATCAAAAACTATTCTAAAAATGAAATTTATTAATTAAAGTAATGTGAGTCTTTTTACTGTTTCTGAAGTGTCCATTTGCAGATTGATTACAAACGACGCCTGTTATCAGTCTCCACCTGTTTTGATGAATTTTTCTGCTTAGGAACCAGCTGGAAATTCCAAAGTAAGAAACAAAGCACCTGGGGGCATCTCAGTGCCGCTCCAACTGTTGAAAACAAAAGAAACATATTCACCAGAGGTAGCCATGGTGAGATCATCCCCAGATGTGCTTATTTTCAAGTATATCAAATGATGGGAGCAAAACCAACATGGTGTCATTTTTCAGTCACAGTTACAAACACCAGTCAGAAGAAATGAACTGAGATCGTGGCTGCTCCTCATAGCAGGTCTTCTGAACATTTGGTCCTGGAGTTGGACAAGTCCACAGCTCAGTACTGTTCCACTCTTAGTTGCATACTTTCCTGCTGCTCTATTGAGTTTTCAATTGCTCCATTGCTGAATTCGTGTTTTCTTGGTGACAGGACAACCGAACCTTCGCGTAAACAGAATGAACAAGCACATTACACAAGTGGGTTGTTTTGGCATGCATTGTTGGCATATGGCATTCACATGGTCCATGCAAATGCCAGTGGACACAGTGCATAGATTCAGAGAGGCATGAAGTGATAAGGAGGTGAGTTGCATCTAAGACTGGTGGTCACAGTTTCTATGTGATGTAGAACTTGTTTGGAATAGGAAAAGTAAGACTGTTTTAAGAAATGTTATGGCTGGTTTTCTTTGGTTTATGCCAGCCTACAAACCACAATCCCAGAGAACTTAGACAAAAATGAGAACACTAAGAGAGACATACATGGATCTAATCTACATGGGAAGTAGAAAAAGACAAGCTCTCTTGAGTAAATTGCGAGCATGGGGACCATGGGAGAGCATTGAAGGGGGAGGGGAGAGGCAGGGAGGGAAGCAGAGATAAATGTAGAGCTCAATAAAAAAAATAAACAAAAAATAATGGAAAGAATCCTGTGAGACAGTCTTGGGACCTTCTTAGAGGTGAAAACCCACAAACCAAAAAGAATGGAATGCCATGAGAAACCCCCAACAGGAATTTTATCAATTACAGTAAAAAGTCCTCTCAAGAATAGAGACAACATAGAAGGATACTTGCCTGAGGGATGGGAAGATTACTTATTTGGGGTCCTGAAAAACTCAGAGTTCTTGGATTTTTGGCCTATTGGACCTGACATAATTAATGTAAATGAAATTGATTCCTAGGGCATCCATCACAAAGTGCCAAGATCTAGGTATTTTATACAAGTGAAATACATTACGTGGCAGTTTTGAGCAATGGATGTCTGAGACTGAGCTGTAGGCAGGGCAGCCTCCTCTTGAGATCTCCAGAGGACAATCAATCTCACATTTTGCTCCCAGTTTCTGGTAGCTTGGTGGGAGTGTTTGCTGTTTCTTGGCTTCAAGTTACATTACACCAAGCTTTGTCTTTAACCTCACATGGCTTTTGGGTTCCCCTCATGTCTGTGTCCAAATTTCACTTAAATAAGGGTTAGAGTAATTATGGATTATTTGATCCTTATTAGACAATGGATGACCTTATCTGAATTTGGTCATCTACAAGAATCCCATTTTGAAACCAGTTTTCACTCATAGGTGCTGAGGGTTAGGGATTCACATCTTTTGGGGGGGGGGGACATATTCAACACTTAAGTTCATCCAATTGCATTCCATGTTATCAACATACAAAGCAGGCAATTCTGAAATTCTGAAGCTTTCAAAGTAATATATACATACAGATGTCACATCTAGTTTCCATCCTCAGCAAATTATTCTTTCACGAGTATCCTTTTCAAACTGACTGTCATCATTTCATCACTGCTAAGGAAAAGACACAGAAAACAGCCAGGGTAGAGCACTGACCCTGGGACCACAGCATGCATGGAAAGCCAGTGATCTTACAGGGTTAAAAAAAGATCGCACAGGGTGGGAAGATGGCGTTTTTGTGAGGCCAGACATACACAATGCCACCCACTTGAGTTATACCGCTTTCAGTGCCAAAGATTGCTATGAATTATATGCTGTTGTCTCTAACCACAAAGAGCAAAATGGCTCCTTGTGCCTCCGTGTGTGGACAGTCTTGAATACCCTCACAGTTGTTACAGATAAAAGGAACAACATTACAACTGAATGTGCTCCATGATAGCATGTGGTAATAGGAAGCTCAGTTGATCAGTTTTCAGAAGCCAAAAATGACCAGCACGGAAAAATAGTTTCCCAGGGTTATTATCTAAGCAATCTAAGTGATTATGTGTGAACTACAGTGCACTGAGCATAACAGCCATTCCTCGACTCAGAGCTTGCATAATAGGTTATTGGTGGCTTTTTCTGCACTATCTAGTCAAGAAAGTGTCCCGTGGTCTCTTTAACGAGTTACCTCCATGACTAAACATGAAATAAACATGTCTTTGCATTCTTACAACAAAAGATTTGAGGGAATGGACTCAAATCCCGTGAAAGAACTAGGTTGGTCTGGAATACATGCGTGAGTAAGAGTTTCTTTGGTGGGTGTTACTGGATAACTGCTACTGCTCCATTTCTGTTCATGTCCGAGGAGACTCATTAATAAGTCACTGAGCACAGACATCTAGTCTACCACAGGATGCTTATCCAACAGGTGAAGCAGGAAGGCTATGAGCTCCAGTGCCACGTCAGTCCTGGATATGAATCCTGGTTCACTGAACAGGAAATCTGAACAGGAGATCTGAGAGCTACACTCTGCTCGAAAGTTAAGAAAGTACTCCCTTCAGAACATCAGACAAAATGCTGTAGGATGGGCCGTGCTAGAACAGTGGAGATGACGAGCAAGCATTTCCCAAAGGGAAGTTGCTATTCTATGGAAAAGAATATGCATATGCTGCTTAACTTTTTATTTTTCTATTAAGTTTGACATAACAGTGTTTTTAGAAAAACACTTTTTAAGGCACACACTGTACTGAATTGGTAGAATTTTGAGTATTTCTTCAGTGATCTTATCTCTATTATTATATTCAGATACCGAAAGAAATTGACACTGCTTTGAATGAATTTCATATCAGTAGCTTTTGTGGTTTTCAGGCTACAGATGTTTAAGCAAGGCTACCCAAAAACACATTCTGCAAATTTATACACAAGATATTAAGGGCTATCAGGAGAAAGGGTCACAGAAGTGTCAGAAATTGGAGAGGGAAGGAAAAGGTAAGAAGACTGCCCTGTCAGGCCAAATCTCAAACAGGGTCATGGTAGGCAGGTAGTTTAGAAAAGCTTTGGAACACATGTTGGGCTTCAGAGCGGTCCCCACCTGTGACAAAAGAGGTAACTTTTTGACCTGTCGCTCATTGGCTGAGGCAGCAGGCAGCAGTGGTAAAGGAGGTAAGGAAACCTGAACATTGTATTAAGCTGTTTAGTGAAAGCATAGGTCTCACAATGCAGCAGAGTGTGGGAGATGGTGTTCCCCAAGAAGAGCACAATTTGTTATCCAACACCAAATGGCCAGTCTGGCAACATACACAGGTAACATTACACAGACTATCAGGTTATATTTAGGAATATATATATATGCAAGCTTGGGTGTAACAACCATCACTGTAAAAATGTAAAAGAGGCTGTGAATTTGAAAGAGAGAAAGTAGGAGTATCTGGGATGTCTTAGAGAGAGGAAAGGGGAGGGATAAATAATGTAATTATATAATAATCTCCAAAAATTAAAAAATTAAAAAGTTAAAATACACAGCAGAAAATCTTACTTATATTTGTGTTACATACACAATTAAGTGATTCCAAGGGAACACACACACACACACACACACACACCAAGCATCCACTTAGATTTTTGGTACATTTCCCAATAAATTCTCCAGGATAGACTCGAAGACTGAACTTGATATATCAAAAGTCATCTCAATTAAAGTAATTAAGCCAAGCTGCATTCTAGGAAATTGGCCAGATTCATATCTTTATCAGTAGTGTATGGAATCTTCATTATCCCAAAGTTGATCACAAAATATATTATCATTGCTATCCATTTTGTAACTATGATTATTTGACAGTGTCTATTTTATATTTATTTTTCTGCTATGAATACACAGTAAAGTTTCTTTTCCTTTATTAAGACTTTATAGTCCAAGAAGACAGAGACTGACTTATCAATTTCTCTCATTATTTATATATCTGTCTGTGTGTCACACCTGCACAGTTGCCTTGATGGTCTATTTAAATTTACTTTACAATTATATTCTTAAACTTTTTCCAAATTATTGTGACATTGTTTCTTTTTTATATTACCGTCTACTGAGTCTAGCTATGATTGTTATAGTAATGATACATTAATGGTGAAGAACTATAAATGAGAGGGCATTCATATCTAGTTAGAATATCATTAATATAAAATAACTGTCTTTAATTGATAGTCACATACACATCTAACTGGAATATTGCTAAGGAATCTCTCATTGACTCTAACACTTAGAAAACATCCTTGTTTCTACTTCTAGTAAGTTACACAAACACAACTAACGTTAGCATACAAGCTTAAGGGGTTAGCAATATTTTAAAAACAGTTGTCAGTCTCATGTGAAACACCTAGTAAGATGTGAATATGTTTGCTTCAATAGTTACAACATTAGTGAGCAAAATATTAGGTAGTAAAATCTTTTGTCTAAAACTTTGCACTATGTTAAAGTAAAATAATCATAAGTGGTCCATGGTTGAATTGAGGACCAATGTTTAGCTATTTTCTCTGTACTTGTTTTTGAATTTGGGGGTAAGGTATTCATTAGAGGTGTAAAATAGGACCTTTGAATTCAATGGTTAAGGTTATTAGTTATTGGAACTGGGGTTTAGCCCAGCTATAAGAACTCTTTGACTCTCCATTTTTCCTTTTCTTTTTATACCTATAATGAGAGACTTAAATTACCTATTACTAAAGGCCTAACCAGCTTGGCCGTACTCTCATAGTATGGAGCCAAAGTAACATTACAATTTTGGAGAATGTAAGGCACCATGAACAAAATTAAATATCTAAAGCAAAATCTAGACCACAATGAAAAAAGCAAACCAAATAAAATAGCTATAGCTTTAGGCCGGGCCAATTTTTGTAACATTTGTAATATTTAAAATAATAAATATTTGCATTAAAGAGACTGGGAAAGGAGGGTGTTCATATTCTTATTTGTGTTTCTCTAAAAAGGAATATCTGTTCTGACTGTGCACAGAAATGACCTCTTTGTAAAGATGTCAACTGAGTTTGTCAGGATGGACCAATTAAATGCTCTTAATTGTTCTGTTCTCTATATATTTCCATATTTTAAAACACCAGTAAAACATGTAATCTTTTTCCTGAGCAGCTTTCCTGTTCACATGAGAACAATAGGAACCTAAGCTGACATGGTTTATTCCAACATTTCAGTTAGAAATGCCAAGAATCTAGGAGTCTGCTTAATCCCTCTGACCCCAGGAAGGTTCCTTAACTACTTCTGCTTTCTAATTCAACGGTACTATTATTAGCAAAAAAGTAGGGAATATCAGGGAGCAGATTTTACAATACAATGAAACACCATTTGGCATTTTATCAGTATAGTTATACAGATGGCATTACTAATACTTTTTTCTTACCTCATGGGTGAAAACAATTTTCTATGTCATAGGTATGTTTGATTCCCCATAGTGGTAAAACTGATTATCTTTTTTTCTCTTGACTTCACTGATCAGGTAACCATCTCATCTGTATAATTTCTCTGATGTCATTCTTTCCCCATATTCACAACAGAAAGGAATGGCAGAAGCACTTGCTCAAACCTCCCTCCAGATCAGATACTGAAGGATGAATAGACATGACGGTTTGTGGAGAAAGTAAGAACTGTTATTACGTCTCAAACAAAAGCTTATCATCCCATACACCCCTTTCAGGTCTGGAGACTATAAGCAGGAAAAGTTTCCTAGTTAACGCTACCATTATTATGATGAAACACCATGACCAAGGAGTAAGAGAGAGAGGAAAGGGTTTATTTGGCTTACACTTCTACATTGTGGTCAGTCACTGAAGGAAGCTGGGACAGGAGCTCAAACAGGGTAGGAACCTGGAGGCAGGGGTTGATGCAGAGGCGGTGGAGGGCTACTGCTTACTGACTTGCACAACATGGCTTGTTCAGTCTGCTTTCTTATAGAATCCAAGATCACCACACCAGCCCAGAGGTGACACCACCTTCAATAGCCTGCGCCTTCCCCTATGAATCACTATTAAGAAAATGCCTTACAGCCAGGTCTTATGGAGATGTTTTCTCATTTGAAGGTCCCTTCATTCAGATAACTCTAGTTTGTCAAGTTGACATAAAACTATGCAGCACAAAAAGCTTTTTCTTGGTTTATTCCTTGTTTCATTTTCTAGTCAGCTTGGCCACCATCCAGATTTACTGGTTAGGAGACTGAGAAAGGGGAGGAGGGAGGACAGCCCTTGAGTCCTGCTCCTGTTGGCCCAGAGTGACATTCCTTCTCCTTGGCAGTCAGTTCCAATCTCCAGCTATTTATTTCTTTTTCTGTCAGGAATCAGCCCCATCATGACCTTTTGGAGATACCAGTCCCAACCTGAGATGACTGAGTCCCCCCTGCACTTTCTACCGCTTCTCCCACTCCTCAGTACACGAGGAAAACAGCTCTGCCCAGGCATGAAGCGGGTTCTCCCCACTAGCTGCTATGTGCAGAGAGAACATTTCATCTCTTCTGTGCCCTGGTTTCTTCACAGAGAAATGATTGTCTTAGCCACTTTGTCTGTGCTGCATCTTCCAAGCAATACATCCCCTTGTCTTACATCCCACCAAATGCCTGCTGTGGCCTTGGTTTTCCTTATGGGATTGTAACTGATCCAAGAGTAAAGTCAAGTTTTGTGAGGACAGAGAGCATCTGAAGTCAAGTGGCCATAGGGGCAACTGATTTCAAGTCAAGAAAGCAGTTGGAAACTGAACACTGAAGCTCAGAAAGATGGTAATAGTAGAAACATCAAGTGACTTGGTTCTTCCTTTCCTGTGTAGTCTCACACACTTCAGATTGAGATGAACAACTCCTCGTAGGCTTAGATTTTCCATTGTGTCAGGCTGTGCCAATATCAATCTATATGTATTCTATTAATAATTATATTAATTAACTTGGGACAAAAGACTAGCTGAGAGCCTGACTTACTTCTAAATGTCTTAAGTCGGGGCGCATCCGGAAATGTTTAAAACATTCACAGAAACATCTTTGCGTGTCCTGCTGCCAGCTAAACCAGAGATTGCATACGGCCCCCTGTGGCTTACAAGTTTCCAGGGCGGTGCAAGGGCAAATGCATCTGCTGTTTGGAGGAGCGTTGTAAAACCCCAGTGAAGATATGCAGTGTTACAGCATCCTGAGCCAAAGGGCCTGGAGTGGATGAGCAGTTGTCCGTTATCACTCCATAAGAGGCTCTCCTTTCATCCATCGGTTGTCATAAAAGGAAATCTAAATACCACTGACGAGTTTTAGAGGGTGAGCTAACCCCTCCTTAGATCCTCAGCATGGAAGGACAAGAATGAGGCTGAAAAACAAAACACTCCAGAAAACGATATCATAGGTTTATCAAATCATCAAAAAAAAAAAAAAAAAAAAACTTTCCACTATACTCAAGACTTCTATTCCTTTTCCATTGTCATCCATCTGAAGTGGCCATTGTAGCTGATGTGAGATAGTACTTTTGAAAAAGATACTGCCTTTCGGAAAGACCTATACATGCCTTTGTAAGGTGAGAAGTTCAAGGGAAACCTAACTGAAACACTCCAATGATTTCAAGACGGGTTTAAATGTAGTAAAATAGGCATGAAAGCCTCTACTAAGTGCTCTCAAGGCAGACTACCTCAGCCTGATCTTCAGGGGTTTAAAGTAGAAAAAAATAACTTTTTCAAATGCAATAAAACATGAGGTAAGATCAAGAGACAAGTGTATAAAACCATCCTGAGCATCGTCTTAACGTGTATAATTTGTTGAAATGGCAAAAGAGCACTCTGTCAGCTCTAACAGGCTTTCTCACTTCTTGTCTTTCCCGTGACCCTCACCTTCTCCCATCATTCTCCTCCATGGCTACAGAGTCGGTTTCTTTTTTAACATGGAGGTTTTCAAGGATTTTATTTTGTCATGAGAAAAAAAGCTGACAGTTTACCTTCCAATTGCTGAGTTCCATGTCCTCTTCCATTGGATTCACTTCCAAAATGCTAACAGATTCTGTAATAAGTAGGAATCTATAACATTTCGCCACAGACAGCATCTGTAGACAGGATTATATGGTGGATTAAATACAAGGTCTTGGCAGTTATAAAGTGTTTTTACTTTAGAGTCGATTGACTTTTTGAGTTTCAATTTTTAAATATTATGGGCTTTGAATATCTTTCTATTTTTTAAAATTTATTCACAAACTACAGAAGAGTAACTTGAAGAACACCATCTTTATTCTGAACATAAACTTGGCAGTGCCTGAATCTTTACACTTCGAAACTTCTGTGCAAAAACCTGATCATACTACGGTACTATTAAGAATCTGGGAATTTGGGTAAGTGGGGATTTGGGAGGATATCTTGGGTAAGACCTTAGAAAAAGTGACCTTAATGGGGCTAAAAATATGAGGTAGGAGTAGTGAAGACCACTTGTTCTTGTAGAGGACGTGGATTCAGGTTCCAGCCCGACATCAGGCCTCACAGCCAACTATAACGCCAGGTCAAGGAAGTCCAGTTCCCAGTTTTGACCTCTGTGGGCAGTAGGAATATACATGGCACACATACATACCTTCAGCTGATACACTATCACACAGAAAATTAAAAAAAACTAATAAAAATCGCCAGGGATCCTATGTTTTCTTTCCACTAGCTGAAGACACTATGCAAGGCACTAGTCTGGAAAAGGTCCGCAGCAGATGCTTAAACTTCTGATGCTATACTCCTAAATTTCTCCAACTCCAGAAATATAAGAGATGCACTTTATTGCCCATGAATTATCTCATCTGAGATCTTTTGTTATGGCCATAAGAATTGACTAAATGAGCGCAAAGACGTGATGCTACACCAGCAAGTGCCAACCGGTGGAAGTGGGTTCAGTCACTAAATGGACCAAGGCCGGAAGAGTTTGAATGAGAGAGAAAAGTATAGTTTTCTATGAGTGGATTAAGAACTGATTTGGTATCTGGCGAAATGAAAACTTATCTGGCCTTACACTATCTTTTTCAGTGCCCACTGCTTTGCATTTTTAATTCTTGGTAGAGGAGCAATTTTTTTAAGGGGCTTATTTAAAAGTAGAAGATGCATTGATTTGCTTTGATATCCAGCTTTGGTTATTGGATTGAATGCAATTATGATGGACTAAGTGCCTGAGTAATGAGCAATTTGGCAAAGACAGACTGTCCCAAAGCTATGGAAACAAGCAGCAATGCCTGTGTTTGTAGGTCAGGTCAGTACATCAGTGGAGCAGCGTGGCCAAGAAAAAAATTACATAATGAATAAGATTTTGCCATAAAAGGAGGAATAAGATACAACTTATTAGAATCTAGCTTAGACACACTTGATATATACAGTCTTTCCACATGGTTATCAAGGAACCAAGCTAGGCAACTAGTACAAGCAGCCAAGGCTAGACAGACTTTGTTTCAAAATACTTTCTGCCTTAGTTCCAAAGTAAAGAAACTTGTCTAGAGAGAGATCCAAGAGGAAGCTTAATAAAAATAAAAATGATGAGACTTTAAAATCTGATCTAATTTGTCCTCAGATAATAAATTAGATCTGTTTCCATTGAAGTCACTCTCAACCTTTTTCTTTCTCTTCAACAAAGAATTGAGTTTCTAAGTCACTATTATATTGGGGATAGGGAGAAGGCTTAGTGGTTAAAGGGCTTGATACATAATCATGAGAATCTGGATTTGGATCTCTGGCACCAAAATAAAAAGGTGGGCAAAGCAGTGTATAAATGTCCACATATACTGTGGACACAGAGACAACCTGATCACTGGTACTTCTAATTCAGTGAACCTAGCTAGCTGAATGGGTGAGCAACCAAGTTCAATGTGAGACTCTTCTTCAAAGAACTGCTGTGCACAAAGAATTGAGGAAAGCAACCAATGTGAACTTGTGTTCTTTACATCACACACATGGGCAAGTGCACCCCCCATAAGCATATACACAGACATATACACACATAGACTATTCACTCACAAAATAAGTTGTTTTTTTAATCTGGTACCCTCATAGTGAATAATTTTGCTAAAGGCATTATACAAGTTTTGAAAGGTTCTAAGTTCTATAGTGACTCAAAACACCACTAGTCAAATAATCAGAATTGTTAATTGAATTCCCTGCTAGCATTGCAGGCTTGAGTAATGAAGAAGAATAAAATGCCCATCTTTCACTTAAGCAATATAAAAAGAAAATTTAAATAACAAGGTGTTGCATATAACCATCAATAACTACACCAAATGATCCACTTTGAAACTCATTTTGTCAAACAAATATTCTGAAAAACCTAAAAGAAATAATGGCGACAGCATAAGTCTGTTTATAAACCTGACAAGTCAAGAGCAAGGATGCTGAAGATCGCTGTGCAGCCGCATGAGAATCCTGCTGGAAACTGGCAGCAAACACAAGCTCACTGTTTAGTTTCTCGTAAAGGCTTTTGAGTTACCATAATCATTCTCACTGGAAGTGAATAGAAACATTTATAAATTGATGCTTCACCATAAGATTTCTGACTCACAGAATTCCAGATACAATTTAAAAAACCTCATTCTTTTATTTGCTTTTGTGACAATTTCATGTTCAAGTGTTCTTATTGTAGGTTTATTTTCACAACAATTGGATGACTCTCCCATTTCAGATCAAATTCTCACGTTTAAGATTTACCTCGAGTATTTATTCCTTTATCAAATCACTTCTAAAAGATTGAGCTACTCCAACATAAAGTGTTTATGAGCTGAAGAGTAACAAGCTAAATCAAACAATAAAGATGCTTTTTACTAAAGCAGGGGCCTGTGCTTTAGGATGAGAGCAACATAAGCATAAAGTACACCAGACTTCAGGAGGAAGACAAAGGCTTTAGCTAATCCAAAGCTCTCAGATCTTTTAGGATTGCTCCGTTCTTCGGAAAGGAGGAGTCGGTGAAATTCCCTCCTTTGTAAGCTTTTCTTTCTGGAGTCTTCGATCTCTAGTGATGACTCATGCAAAAAGCAGAATGCTGTCCTATTTTCCTTCAGAGTATCACAGCTTCCACAACTTATAACAAATAAGGGAAATAATTCAGGGGAAAACCACGTGTTTAGGGCTGAGCATATAGATCAGGTGGGAGAGTGCTCGCTTAGCATGAAAGATGCTGCTGCCCTGGGTTTGATTCCCAGCCCCATGCAGGGTGTGGTGTGGTGGTAAACACATGTAACCACACACTTGGGAGGCAGGGGCTGGGTAATCAAGCATACAAAGATAGTCTCAGCTACATAACAATTTTTTTTCTTTCTCATGGTTTATTTTTTTTTATATTTAAAAATTTCCATCTCCTTCCCTCCTCCTCCCCCTCCCTCCGCTCCTCCTCCCCCTTCCCACCCCTCCTTCTCCCCCTTCCCTCCCCTTCCCTCCACCCATACCTCCCCTCCCTCCCTCTCAAGGCCAAGGAGCCATCAGGGTTCCCCACTCTATGCTAAGTCCAAGGTCCTCCCAACTCCCCCCAGGTCCAGGAAGGTGATCGACCAAGCTGAGAAGGCTCCCACAGAGCCCGTCCATGCAGAACCTGAAACTCTGCCTCAAACCAACTAGATAACATAAGTGACTCTGTACTGTGTATGTGTAGATATTTTTTTTAATTTTGCCTTAAACATAGCAACATTGCAATTATTTATGCAGATTTCCATTCTACTTGGCAGTTATAAGTAATTTATGCATGCTTAAAATACATGGAGCGATGATAGGAGTGAGCCACATACAAATACTGGGCCGTTTTAAAGGATTTGAGCCTCCTTAGTATTTACTCTCTGTGGGAACTGAGAACCATATCCCTGAGGCTGAGGAATGACTGCAATTACGTGTTACAAAAAAATTATCATTTTTGAGCCAATACTTATAAAACACAGATTTACTCTATCTCAAGATATTCTATAATTTTCAGACACTGTCATCTCACAAGACCAGTCTTTCAAAGTGCCTTGGGTAGTACTGGAAACACCAGCGATGTTTCAGAATTGTTAATTTTATCCTCCTTCTCTAGACTGAAAAGGTTAATGCACACGGCTCACTTTCTTAATGCAAAGCTAATGAATTTTCTGGGCCCTGTTATTGAAAAGAGACAAATATATATTCAGTCATTTAGAGGAAATAGGAAGCTTTCTGACTCCCGAGCCATGAATTTCCCATTAAAATTTTAATTCTTTAATCCATAGAGGAAGCCATGGCTGGCTAATATTATAATAGAAAGTTTACTTATAAATCTTTTGAAAATGTATTGCATATTTAATAATGGTATAGTCATATTTTAAAAGTGAAATGAGAACTTGAGAACCCGTTTTATGAATAACACCCTGTAGTGATACAAGACTTTAAAAACGAACAATTTTTATTGCCTCCTTGCTACTTTTAAGGCAGACCCCTGGGTTAAAATGGTCAGCGTTAGCCATTAGGACCACGTAATGGGGAAGGGAAGGAGGGAGACACGTGTTTTCGCCATTGCTCTTTCCGGCACCGCCGACGTTCCAGTGGTTTATTCTTTAAATCCGATTGCTTTTGTTTACACAAAGTCACAAGGATACACCTGAAAAATCACTAAAGGCACTTTATGAAATTGAAACTGTGTTCTAAAGATAAACAGGGACAAAGACGTTCTTTCTTAGTTTTTAAATGTAAGTGTGCTCTTTTAGAATTAAAAAGAGATTGAAACGAGAGAAACGGTATTGGCAACCTTCATTAGACAGTGAAGTTTCATGAAATAAGAAAATAGACCACGGGCCGGGCGGTGGTGGCGCACGCCTTTAATCCCAGCACTCGGGAGGCAGAGACAGGCGAATCTCTGAGTTCGAGGCCAGCCTGGTCTACAAGAGCTAGTTCCAGGACAGACTCTAGAAACTACAGGGAAACCCTGTCTCGAAAAAAACAAAACAAAACAAAACAACAAAAAAAAAAAAAAAAAAAAAAAAAAAAAAGAAAATAGACCACGGAGATGTTCTGCCGAAAACTGGTGTGGCTAGTTTCAGGTGAAGTTGCTGTTTAAGGTAGATCTCCTTTTTCAGTTGACAGCATGCATAAATTTGGCAATTAAACACATGGTTTGATTAAAAATATATGAAAAAATTATACCTGATAAAAGGCTTCCATTCTTTTGGAAAACTCATAAATTAACTTTTAAAACTTCTCACTGATGCCAAAAACTCCCCCCAAAGCACACTGTTGATCTTCATTGGAGCTTCCGGAGCGAGGAGCACATCTTACTTCAGTTCCCTTTCCCCTACCTTCCCTGCCATCCTTACTTGGTCACTGAGATGTTCCAAAGACAGTAACTATTGTCATGAGAGGTCACTAAAGTCTCTGGTCAACATATACCCAATCTATCATCAATATCTGACAAGGTAAAGAACTTTCTACTGTTACTCTAACTTGAGGCCTTTGCATTTCCTTGTTAATTGACCTCAGTTTTGAGCACTTGCTGCTCTAGGAACACAAAGCTTCAAGCTCTTATGAGGCAGGCCCACGAAATCAAACCTATGGTTTAGGGTGTGGGGTGTGTGTTTCATTGGCAGTCTTCTTTTGCCCCGAATTCAGTGCCCAAAATGGTCACAAAGCAAAACTCCACAGTTTAACACAGCCTCCGGGTGTTTCTTTTGTATACGCATTGTCTTTAAATTTTTTTAAGAGGCTTGCTGTCTTGCTCACTCAGAAAATTACATTAAAATGATATATTCCTATAATTTCAGAGTCTAAACAACCTTGGGAGGGAAAAGATTTTAGCTTATCAGCTTTTCATGTTTGAATTCAATGAATCTGTCCTTTTGTGCTACTAAATGATGCGAGGTGTTATAACCAGTTGGCTAAATCCTTTGGCTTTTAATAGTCTTGAGTTTGTCCATTTCAACATGCTGTCCAGACCTGTTACCCATTAGCTATCAGCCACTGTAGTCTGAAGAGATATCCCAGGGAGGTCCCATTTTTGCCAGTTATGTCACTAAGGTATGGCTAGATGCCTTTCTTGCTTTTCATATCCTTTACATGTCCCTCACCACAGTCTGTGGGCTCCATCCAGTCACTTGACGTCTGTTGAGCTTCGAGAACAGCATTCCTGTTATCTTTAGACCACACTCGGTTCACTGTGTCCTATACCTCTATAGGTATAGGAGAGAGCCTGAACTCAGAGAGATGAAACACACTGCCTTCTCCCTATACATGGACCAGATGTGTGTGTGTGTGTGTGTGTGTGTGTGTGTGTGTGTGTGTGTACACCTACTTAGGTATATGTGTATTTATGTGGGTGTGAATGTGAGTGTAAATCATGAAACTAGGAAGGGGACTGTGAGAAGGGAAGTGAGTGTAATTGGAGTGCATTATGTGAAATTTCCAAATAATCAATAAAAATATTATGTTGGAAATAAAAGATAAATGGGATGCTGAGATGATAGCAAACCTTGTCTGGTGAGAGAAGTAGGTAGTTGTGGGGATGTCAGTTGATGCAGTTTAAGAGAAGGTGGCTCTGTCCAGCGCTGAGTAAGACAAGAACTGTCTGAGCTGGATAAGCAAATTCCCTTTGTCCACTTGATAGTTTGATCATGATTTTATTTTGGGTTTGTGAAAATCAGAATAAGTATGTAGGCTGATATACAAGGTGCTAACAATACAAGTGGAAATGAGATCTCACCCCGTGGTTCATCATCACCTTTTGGTGATCTGGGAGGGTTTAAAACCTTCTAGATATTATTTTTGTTGTTGTTAACACAGTCGTGGAGGACAATAACTCATCATTTCTCTATCTCTATCTTCCCTTTGAAGGTTAATAGACAATAATCTATGCATGTGCTTCATAAATTTTAGAGTACTGGGCAGACTTTAGCAATCATACCTCATACTGACACCTATTCTCCCCATTAGACAAACCATGACCAGCACTGTACACTAAAAGGTAACTCCAAAACGTGAAAAGTATAAAAAACACACTTAACTACATTTTTAGGGCTGGAGGGATGGCTTCGTGGAGCTCTGTTTGGATGCCTGGTACCCACGTAAAATGCCAGGCATGCGCACGAATGCAGCTCTGTGACTAATGCTAAGGGAGTGCAGGCCATTTTTATGCATAGGTCTGATGAGGATTGGACAGGAATGTAGGAAAGTGACTTAGTAAAAGGCTATGGCCTGATGGTCTCAAATGGAAAGTCAGAAAGGTCTGTCTGTCCAGACTTTTTTTTTTCTTCTGTAAAAAGCTCTGAAACAGGGCAGCCCTGGAGTGACCTGCTTCCCAAACAAGGTCAGAGAATTTCTGTATGGACAGGTCTTATGTAGAAAGGCCACACAAGGTCAGGGTGACTTTTATTCTGAAGTCATTGTTATCCCTTCATTTCAGAGCACTTGGGGGTAACATAATTTTTTATCCTAACATACATTATGCCAAAATTTGAAATATTTGTAGTTTTCACTCCGAAGCAAACAATGTTAGAATCTGGTTATAATGATTCTATTTTCCAGAAGCAAAAAGCTCTTAACAAACTCAAAATTCTCAGTTGCTTTTTATTTATTTATTTATCATTTTTTTATAACTGCAAAATATTTAGCATGTAATGGCTGAGTCAAAGACAGATTGCTGCTTAAAAGCTTGCTGTTCATAATGGTGCAGTTGTCTCAGGCTGCATATTTCAAATTCTATAGCCTTCCCTTATCATTTTTTTTTTAAAATCGTTAAGGTAGCTTTTAGCATAAGAGGCTCAAAATTGCCAATTAATTAAAAGCATTGCCCAGTTTCCTTCAGCTGCATGTATAATTCACATCGAGCTCTGCAGCTGGGTGAGCGCAGCCTTACCATATCAATCTCAGCTAATAACTGGCTCCCCAAAGTTATGCCTCTCAAGGATGCAGTCCAAGGGACCAAATGAAAAAGACAGAAAGTCTCGGTTTCCCCACGCTATTTTGCCATGTGATCCATTCCGCATCCAACCTTTCCAAGAGCTCTTTAAAAATTAATGCTTGGGATATACCACCTAGATTTGGGCTTTCTGCTGCCACACTGGAAACACTCTTCTCTCTAGTGCCCAGGAAAAACAACAAAATAGCGCTGCTGGGCTATCTGACTATTTTTGGCCCAGTGTCAACCAGTCCAACCAAAAGGGAGAAATGCCAAAAATGCCGTTGAACGGAAGCATGAACAAATTCTTCAGTGTCTCTGGGAGAGCTTCAGTGGTGTGTGTCGTAGGACTTTCCCAACAGCAGTCCAAAGACATGGTCCCACCCAAGTCTGGTTGGCTGAGCCAGTGAATTTACTGGGGTTTCTTACAGGATTCTTGTTATTTAAGCAACATGCACCATCACAAAGGCCAACACAACTTTGGTAACTCAGGAAGATGGATCCAAGGAGCTCTCTACCTAGCTAAGTTTCCCTTTGGTTTAATGCTTTTATAATCTGGGAAAGTGCCCTTGTGAATATTTTTTCAAAAAAAAAAACTTTTTGAAAAAGACTTATTTTACTTTATTTTTTTAATGTTCCCTGGTGTGAAGATGTCAGGTCCACGGGAAATGGTCATGACCTGTGATGAGGTTGCTGGTAATGGAACCTGGGACGTCTAGAAGAACAGCCAGTGCTCCAGAGAGCCATCTCTCCAGCCTGCCCTTGTGAGTCACATATCTCTCTTAAGCAGCCTGAGTTCTGTTTGCCTAACTCCTCCCTCCAGCAACAAGTGTTACAAATTGAAAGAAATAGCTATGCAATATTGTAAAAGTCAACCATGTCCTACCTCTTTAAACAAAGTAAAACCAAACACAACACAACTGTACTTTTTTGGACTTCATTTGTAAACGTAAAAATGTGACTTCCAAAAATCACAAAGGAGAAACCTTAACTTTCTGAAACTTGAAATGTTCTGTTAAATTTTGGCCAGAGTTTCTAATGGTAGTAATTAACTTTAGTGTGCATTTGCATATGCCAGGAATATGATGTGTTAGATGATATTACCCCCACCTCATATACACTCCTTGTTATAGCAACAAAGGTAGGCTTCTAGGTTCTGAGCAGGTATTGTAATGGCAAAGAGTTCAGTGAAGGAAGGATGAGCGACCTATGTTCCCACATAACTACAAGGTGAGTTGTGAATGCTGTCCTACTCAAAATGGAGACTCTCATATCAAACTCTCACAGCATAGATCCAAAAGAAGGCCATAGAGGGAGGGTCTTCATGCAAGATTTACTTGAAAACAAGATCACTAGAGATCTCCCAAATTATGACAGCAGCTTATTACATGAACCATACAGACACACTTGAAAGCATAAAGACAGATGGGAGCTCAAGGATGCCCTGTGACAATGTCTTATCAGGAGTGAGAAAGCCTACTACAACTTCATCGTTATGTTTTACCTAGCAAACCTTACCACTTACTAATAAGAACTTATAAAAACATCACCGGGTCCACTGATTATTCTTTCTAGATAACTTACATAGGTTTTTTTTTTTTATCTCTTCCAATATGTCTTCACTTTTCTCCTTGTTGTTTAGATATACTGCAGGCTATTCTTATCTGTGTCCTGTGTAATTTGCAATTCTAATTGTCTAATTGTCTGCTTGGAGTTTCATCCTATAGGCTCATTTAATACTTTCAGAACAAAACCAAGATGCCAACACAGTTTCTTCTGACTCTGCAGTTCAGAGACAGCAGCCATCACCTCAAATATTACAAAGTGGTCAGGCAGATGGGCACTCAGGGTACTGGAGGCTCTGTACCTTGTGTCATGCTGAAAGTTGTTAACAACGGTAGGAAAGATTAGAAAGAGAAAAGAAAGCTTGCTATAAATTATCGATAGCATTATCTATCAAGCTCTTAGCAACAGCAGTTGTTTTGAATGAGATTATTTTCTGCAGAAATCAAACAATATAAGTAAAGGAACGAGAGGTTGAAGCCTGATGTAAGAAAGACTATTAAGACAATAAGATTTTTCTAGTCATGGATCTGGTTGCTTTTGAAAAAGAAGACACTGGCTGTTTTTCATAATCTGAAACTGGTTTTAAAGGAAGCTAAATATTATCACATAGGACATGGTTATAAATTTGAATCGAAATAAACACCACATAAAATAAACAAAGAAAAGTTCTATATGTAATAGTGACGCTTAAGCAGGTTCTCCTTGTAAAATATCCATGAAAAGTTTTATTTATGCTCTAAGGTTTTTCAAAGACTAACATTGGACATCTTAAATTATTCAAGATCAACATATTTACTTTAAAAACACTGAAAAACTAGAGAAACTTCTTTAAGACTAATTAAAGAGTTATGGTTAATAATCAATGAAAAAAATATGAATGGTCAGTCAAGAGCATTTGGAATAGTTCTTTGCTATCTCAGAAGAGACAAGGCGAATTGCAGAAGTAACTTTTAATTAGCCAACTCTGCACAGTGCTTCCTCTGTGGTTTCCTCAGTGAAACATAATGATCCAACTTGGCTAAGAGTAACAGACTTGGGGCTGGCTATAGACCTCTATTTTCTTAATCTCTCTGCCTTTTAGTCTATGCTTTGCTCTTGCTATATGCTGCTTCCTGTCTTTACCTGCTCCTTGTATTAGCAAGAGAATTTCTTCAAGGCAAGGAGGCCTAGTTTTTGATATTTTCCCTCCTCACTAGTGCACATGGGTCAGGAAATGAGCATGGGTAGCTGTTCCCAGGAAGATGCCATCCACAGAAAGATGAGTGTGGTGTGACTCTCTCCTCCTCCTTCTTTATAGCTTGTGATTTTCTCGCTCTCTGGTGAAATCTCATCTGCTTCCCTGCTCCCACTTGTCCGTCTTGTTCAGTTTCACGTATGTCCTTTCCATCTATCATCTTATTTCAAGCTTAGTAATTAAACGTATATTTAAATTTAATTAATTATACATAAGTGAGGCAATGCTATCGAGTCTCGGAGCCCACCCTCAGTGATGTACTTCCATCTGCTAACTTCAAAGTTCTATAACATCCCCCTAAAAAGGACCACCAAATGGGGACCAAATACGGAGATACCTCAGCATGTGGGGTCATTTCTCATTGAAACATCTACAAGCAATATGCACACATTGCTTCCTTCTTTTGACTATTGACATAAGGTGATCTTGTGTTTCATTCAAGCTCCTGAAATCATGACTTCTTCACCATCGTGAACTCTACCTTCAACTGTGAGCCTAATCTTTTCTCTGTTAAGTAGCTTTTGTCAGAGTATTTTACTACATTAACTAGAAAAGAAACCAAAACAGTGGCCCACTATGGTTTGTTGTACTTTCTTATGAGATAAACTTACTACCCAGCTATTATGCCACTGATGAAAATGTCTCCTTCTGCCCAGGCTCCACTAACTGCCTGTAGATATTCAGGTATGGATGGGCCCCTCTGAACTACTTTCTCCTAGCTATCATTATTACCTTAAAGTCGCCCCCCCCAAAGGTCTTCAGCTGCACTTTCCAGCCTGTCTTGGTAGGATGCTGACAGGTTTAATATCGTGCACCTCTTGTACCTCTAAACAGAACCATTGTGAGATTAAGAATACAATGGGGTTGTCATATTCTGAAGATAGCTTGCTCCACTTTTACCTATGAGACTTTCATGGTGGAAGGGGCTGTTCCAGCTGTGGGGTGAGCATTGACTATGTTCCGCCCGAAGGTTCTTAACTAATGTTTATTCCAATTTTTCAAGCATATATCAAGTGTGTAAAGTGATTATAGCACTGTGGTTAACCCTGTTTCTGCTTTACAAATTTAAAAAACACTAATTAAACACTTGGATATATTTTCAGATTAGGGATTCCTCAGTTTAGCTTCCCCCCCCCCCCGCCTTATTCCTCTACTGAAATAAGCGCAACCAGTGAATCAGAACTCTGTGTGGAGTACTTTACATTTAATATTTTCACTCAGTCCTGCTATGGGTTTGTCTGTGGTAGAAGATATAGTGAGTTCATTTGTTTTGAAAATTGTGAGACATTCCCTGTATGCCATAGTGTATTTCTCCATTTTCAGACTAATAAAGTTCTACATTATTTTCAGTTCTATTTTGTTTTTTATTAATAAGCAGCAAAGAAAACTTCTGTATATGCCTTCTTATGTGAAGACAGGAGTCCTAAGCCTTACGACATAATTATTTCCACTGATTATATTGGTACAGTTTTCTGCTATGGGTATGCTACTTTTTTCCTCTAAATTCTTTGTTTTATTGGAAGTAGGTGTTTTTTTCACACAAAGTATTTTGCTTATGTTTTTCCCCTCCCCCAACTCTTCCCAGATCTTTCCCACTTTTCTACCCACATAAATTCACACCCTTTCTTCGTCTCTCACATTATAATACAAACAGGCATCTAATAAGTAAGATAGAACAAAACTCTACAAACAAATAAAATAAGACAAAAAAACTATTCGAATAAACAGAAAGAAAATGTCAAAGAGACCCACAAGAAACACTTATAGGTGCAAAAATACAGACATTTGTACTCACAGAAATTTCATAAAAATACAAAATCAGAAGCCATTCATAGAGAGAGATAATAGATAGATAGATAGATGATAGATAGATAGATAGATAGATAGATAGATAGATAGATAGATAGATAGGTAGGTGGATGGATGGATAGATAGATAGATAGATGAATAGATAGATAGATAGATAGATAGATAGATAGATAGATAGATAGATAGATAGATAGATAGATAGATAGATAGATGATAGATAGATAGATAATAGATGATAGATAGATAGATAGATAGATAGATAGATAGATAGATAGATAGATAGATAGATGATAGATATGGATGGATAGATGATAGATAGATAGATAGATAGATAGATAGATAGATAGATAGATAGATAGATAGACAGACAAAACACACACACACACATCCCATAAAATTAAAAAACCCAAGCCCTAATAAAGCATTTTGAGACAACGATGTTACATTTGATTTGCGTTGGCCATCTCCTGCTACTACTTCTGAGGTGCAGTAGAGGCCAGAGGCCAGTATGTAGGCCCTGAGTGTGACTACTTTGTGCACATTCTTGTTGGTAGACATAAGGAATGGTAGAGGCTACAAAATTGATGACGATTTAATAAGCAGTAGGTTAATAAGGATCTAGAATCTTCGTATTTTTTGAGAAGTTGCATCATCATATTCCCATTTTTATATGAATCTGTGGCTCTGTTTAGTTTTGAAATTTTATTTTCTTTCTGTATGGATCAAATCCTCGACCACTGCCCCACCAGGTCCTAATTTCAAAGGCGCTGCCAAAGACTTAGGATTATGGAGCATCATACTGTACAGCCAGAAAGAGTAGCACTTTTACAGTTTCCTAGGCATTTCATAAAAGCCTATGCAGTATTAATTCTCTTGGCCCTGAAGCTTTAGTAGGAAGACAGCTTCTTGTACACACAGCTTATAGTTTAATGGGAGGGCGACACTAAGAAAGAGAACACCTCCTTGACTTCTAACAGAATTCAGAATATGAAGAAAATACAAGTTATATGAGTGTGTCCAAGTCTGGTTCACAGAAGACTTACTATGAGACACCATCCATTTACCGGTGATTTGGTATTGTTCTTAGCAAACTGCTGGAATGAAGAAGACTCTTCTGAACTCAAATAGATTATGCACATTAGGAACTTCTAGGCCACCGGGAGATCACATAGCATTGTTATTAGCAGGGTTTGACCTTCAAAAGGTGATTTACCATCCAACGGAGAGAGAATCTACCGTGTATGAAAAGTAGTCTGAGCACTACAGATAGGATTTTCTGGGTGTTTTCTGGTTATACAGTCCTGAAACTCAATGAGTACAGGAAAAATAAATCATGACACTTTGAAGTTGTAAAGTAAGGATCCTACGAGAATGTGTGACTTGGGCTTAAAGAATGATTGTTTAATATTCAGGTTACAATCCAGAATGTATCTAGCATTACAGTTATCTGCAAAGTCAGTTCAGTTATTCTAATCACTTTATTTTCTTGCCTCAGATTCCATTCTGAATTTCCTGATCTTCCATCTGATTTCTGCTTCTCAGGTCTGACCTCTTGTCTGGAATGGTCAGCTGCTCTTTCCCAGGCTCTTTCTTCCTACCTGGATTCCTTCCTATACACTGTCGTAGGAGGTGAGCCTAGAATTCCTCATGTGCCCCAAAACACATATCGCAGCCAGATCCGCCGTAACATGGCTTCTCCCTTCCCCTCTAATACCTGCCACCAAGACAGTCAATGCATAGAAAAGAGTCTCACAAAGGAAACAAAATCGTAGTGATTTTCTCCGACTCAACAACAACAACAACAAAAAGAATAGGTATTGGCAGCTATCTTTTTTCAGAGTTCCACCCCGACTACAGTCCCTTGACAAATTCCTTCCTGTATCCTTGTCATCCTGTTTTCGTGTTCTTCACACAGGTGAAAAATGTAATACGGGAGCAGAGTCAGGACCCCACAAGTCACTGCATTGACAGAGACGCTCAGCAAGTCTTCCTTTGGAAGCCAGCATGAGAAAAATGAAAGGACAGGTGATGTTAGGAACGCCATGGGAACGAATGGACCTGTGAGGAGGAAGAGATGTGAAAAATTGTAAATAATCGTAACCAATGACAGACGTCCTAATACAGCAGTATCCAAGATCTAGTCTAAAAAGAACTCTGGCTGTCGCTACCAGGTTCTGCTTCACACTCTTTATGGAATTCTCCCTCATTTGAAGTACAGCAATGGAGCCATCGCCAAGAAACTAAGAAAAGGAGCTCAGTCTCCACATTCTAGAAGCGTGTGATCTACAGTGCAGACAGATGATACACCGAGCACGGCTGGGGCATGTTCAGTGGAAGCACCGACTTGGGCAGGAAAACAGGCAGACTAGCGTGTGTTGGCTCTGGGGAACCACACTCTGCTGCCAAGACAGTTTTAGAAATTGTGTCACCTTTTCAATTTTATTGAAAATAGTTAAGGCTAGTTACATTCGTTTCCATCGTAATTGGTGGGTCTGGATATCCCCTCTTGCACAGTCAGGTGGACCCTAAAAAGGCTTTGGACTTCCCTTCTTCTCCTTGTCGGGGATTCAGTCATACAGAAACCAGCAGTAAGAAAGCCAGGAAGAAACAAGGAAAGGACACATCTTTCATGTGCTGGCTTATCCAGCTACATTCTGCCCAAGTCTGATTCTTCATGCAAAACAAGCAAGCAAGCAAGCAAGCAAACAAACAAACAAACAAATAAGAGAAAGAAAAGACGAAGAAATGTATTCTTCTTTTTGGGTGACCTTCTAGATTTGGACACAGAGTGAATAAGTCATTCTGTGTTGCTATTTCTCCATCCATCCTGTGCCTAGAGCAGAGATCTGCTCAGAGCAGCTTGTTGACAAAATGCTCGAAGGTGTTAAAGCCTCCCAGATGGGTGTTATTGCAAACTATCTTCTTATGGATTTCAGAAAGAAATCAAGAGAACTGATTAAACAGCCACCGCATTTTGCCGCGGAATCACCTCCCAGGGAATCAGTGGGAAGTAAATTACAGGAAGGAAACCTGCGGGGAAAGTTATTCTTGATTAGACATCACTTTCACTGACCGCTTGAAGGGAAGCCCAAGACTCAGCAGTGGCACATTTTGACACGGAACACAAGAACCACGTGAGCTGGAGCCAAAGGAAAAATAACCTGTTCCAGTCATGGACTGGGATCCCACTTCAGCATAGACAGGAAGAGAAGGGTTGCTTCATAGGCCCATATTTCAGAAATGAAACAAACTCAGAACATTAGAGAATACTGCTTTCCAAACAGAAAGGCCCTGTCAGTGTACTACCGGTGATATCTTCTTGAAAATAAGATTGCTGCTTACTTTCTAATCACTTCAAACACGAAATTGCTCTGTAAATTATTATTGCTTTGGGATGTAAACAATGCAGAATGAAATAAACAGAACAAAGCAAAATGTCTCTTTCCCTTCTGTCTTCTCACAGTTAATCATCACCAACTATTTGGCACACATTTCTCACTGTGCTCCTTTGTTCCTCTACCTACGCTCTAGATAATGATGCTGTGCAGGGGTGGGGTCAGCTCAACCTCAGGACCACATATGCTAAGAAATCATCCTACTGATGATTTACCTTTTGCCTTACAATTTCTCTTTCCTCCCTTTTCCCATCTTTCCTCCTTTCTCTCCTCCTCTTTTTCCTATTCCCAGTCCTCCTCTCCACCCGCCCTCTGTCTGACAACATTTGCGTCATATGTGCAGTGCCCTGGGGTTGATTCTCAGTACTTGATAAATATTATTGATTTCACATCCAAGATTTAACTGCATATTCTTTCTCACGCACATTTCACTAACCCGCAGGATGATTCCATTTCTGTAAATGAGTATTACCTTATGTTGCAATAAACAATGGTAGTTTAGTGCACTGTAAGAGCATATGATAATTAACTCGGTGACATAGTCTCCTTGACCAACAGTTCAGTGTCTCCAGGAAGCTTTTCAGAAAGGCAAATTCATGAGCTTCCTCCAAGACCTACAGAATCTTTTTCCTGGGCCTGACAGTTGTAATGTCTTTAATAACACACACCCCTTAGGCCATACTGAGGCACCTTAGAATTTAAGAAGCTCAGTTCTGTCCAGTGAAGTGGCAGAAGATAAATAACTCACTATTCAAATCTAAGCTACTATCCTTTGAACCTTTGGGTGGAAATACTTTTTCTTGAGGTCAAACGATGTACCACCCATACAGATCAAATAGTGGATGTAGGAGCAGATGCTCGTTGGGTGGTCTAGGTCCAGACTTATTGCTCAGGATACAGCTATCCCATGCCAGTTCTTTTATTAGTCCCTATATTTCTCACTAGTGTGAAAACATCTTAATATGCACTCCACTTATTTCACATTTCCATATGCTTTTTACTGAATGATTACTTTAATTTTGGAAGCTAAGAAAACAGACAGATAAATGAATCATAATAAGAATAAAATATACAAAACTCTTAGACATACATAGCAATATTGATCAATATTGCTTATTTCCTGGAAATTAACTGCTAAAAGCCTGCTCAAGATAGATGTGGAAGCATGGAATAACAATAAAACTGTGACCACTATTCCAAACTTCCTCATCGTACAACACAATTTTGACTAGCCTTGAACTTAGTTGTCATTCTAGGGATCTCTGAGGCCTGGGACTCTTCTTGGATACTATATCAGCCTGATGCAAAAGTTAATCTGAAGAAAAGGGGTCCATAGATCACTATTTCTATTAAGGCAGAGAAGCTTCAACTTGTATAAAAAGGTTACAAACCAAACAAAAGTTTTAATGAATGGTTCAACCTATAAGAAACCCAGATACTAAATACCAAGTGTTTTGCTTTCTGTGAAAATAAATGCAGTCTTGAAATTTTGACAGTGCTTCCTCTGTAGGTGAAGAATGAGCTCACAGTGAACTGTGCTGCACATTCCTCACAGGGAGCAGCATTGCACTAAGGGAGGTAATGACACGGAGCTGCATGTCTGCATGAAATTATAACAATGGAACTCTGTGCCACAGAACCCAGCACAGTGTAATCACACCATTGTTGGGAGAAAAGATTAATCCCTAATCACGGCACAATTTTTCATTAAGAAGAGGTGGGAACTAGATGAAAAAAATTAGGGATGTTCAGTAAGCTTGCGAATGAAGCCAAACATTAAATTAAAATGTTTTCTGTGAAAACATGAATCTGCTTATGCAGATTATCCCACTGAATTATTCCACCATCTGCAGAATTCATGGTTTTGACTTTGACTCATTTGTTGCAAGTAGCTTTTCAACAATAGCCCGCACTGTTGAAATAAGAGATGTTAAGGTGACAGAGACAACGTGAAGTTTTTATTCTGTAAGGAAAAATAAGCCACTGCTGTGTTTTCCTGTCTTCTAGTTACACCAATAGGGTGGTACCTTTTGCGAAAATGAAATGCAGCAATAGTTCTTACTCTTTCCCTTGAAAACAAACAGCTGTGATTGACCTCAGAGGACTGCAGAAGCCTCTGTGCAGGCCATGCTGTTGATCTAGTGATGTTCTTCATACAGAATACAGAATATGCACAACAGGTGGGAGCCTGTTGAACTAGCCATCATATTCATAATATGATGACTGTGTTGGGCAGCAGCACACACTCCACTTCAGGTTTTATCTATATGATAATGAATTGTTCAGAGACGATATGGGCACAGTTTCCTAGATGGGTTGCTCATTGTATGACTTTGAGAAATAATATGAATGCACAAGAAGCGCCAAGGAGATATGCTTTCTATTCAGTGAACTATGTAACATCTACCTTTAAATGCGTGTTTGAGAAGCCAGAAGGCAGATTTCCTCTTTAAGCTTCTAAATGTCCTTCCAAAAGAACCTCTGAATGCATGTCAAAACTGGAGTATACAATGGGGATTTGGGAAACATCGAATTCTATATGAGATCATAAAGACGAAAACAACACAGAGGGAAAGGAAGAAAGAGAACAACAGAGAAGACATCCACACGCATAGACAATATAATAGAGTTTTAGCTGCATTCATCATGAAATTATTCAATTTTTTTGAGTTCCTGAATGGAGCAGTTTGGGTGTATGCTGATGTCCTCCATCATCTTTAAGGTGGTCTTTAGCATAGATTGCTGCTATCTATCTTGGAACATAGTTCCTGAAAGGACAAAATACAAACAAAAGACATTAGACATTGTTCTTGTTTGTTGTTAATTTCTGGAATGCAATACTGATCAAAAGCAGTCTGCTGGTGGGGGCATGGCTTACACTTCTGAATCATAGTCCATTATTCAGGGACCTCAAGGCAAGAACCTGGGGGCCGGAACTGAAACAGACACAGAGCAATGCTGCTTATTGACCTGTTCCTCCTGGTTTGCTTAGTTAAAAAATAGTTCTTTATTTTTTGATATAATAATATAGTTACATAATTTCTCCCTTCCTTTTCCTCCCCGTAAATTCTCCCATTTAACTTCCCATGTATTGTTTTTAAAATTTACAGCCTTTTAAAATTGATTGCTGTTATATCCATGTGTTATATCCATTTTATATCTATGTGCTTTCATAGGCATATATATGTATATAACTATATATAATTATAAATACAACCTGCTAAATATATATAACATTACATGTATGTATCTGTTTAGGTTGATACTGACTATGGGTTGCTCATACATAGCTTTCTTATCCTGAGGTATGTTCCCTCTAGTACTACATTCTCTAGAACTTTTATTATGAATGTATGTTGAATTTTTTTTTTTTTTTTTTTTTTTTGGTTTTTCGAGACAGGGTTTCCCTGTAGTTTCTAGAGCCTGTCCTGGAGCTAGCTCTTGTAGACCAGGCTGGCCTCGAACTCAGAGATCCGCCTGCCTCTGCCTCCCGAGTGCTGGGATTAAAGGCGTGCGCCACCACCGCCCGGCTGTATGTTGAATTTTTGTCAAAGACTTTTTCCGCATTTTCCTATTTAAAAACATGAGTGATACAGATAAGGCTATTAAGAAAATGAGTTCACTTGTTTATTGTAGTGTGAGAAATGCTGTCATTCTATTTACGGTACATTGTAGAAGCTCTCAGTCAGATCTAGATAGTGTTCTTTGGAAATCTCACTGCTACCCTCTACTACATACAGGGAGCTAGTCCGTGGGCTGAGATATCTAAAAGTGTGGTGGTTTTAATCCACCCACATAATCAGAGGTAGGGAAAAATATGAAGCGCGGGTGAAACTTAAATTTATTCTTCCTGGCATTTTTGCCCACAAATTTGCATCGTTAAAGCAGAAGACAGACAGAGACTGTATCTAATAAAAACTTTTAGTATCATCACAAGGAATAAAGCTATGTCTCTTATACTTCAATTCAACAAAGTTTGTCGTATCAAAAGAATGCCAAGAAACAAAACTTGAACGTGAAGGAGAGCAGAGGCAGAAAAACAACGCATGAACTGTATGTGTAGCTTATGAACATCTATAAAGAGCAAATCAAGCAAGGAATGAAATGAAATGATGGCTTCAAATATTGACTTAAAATAATAAAATAGGCTTTTGCTGAAAACCTCCCTAGTATTTAGTGGCTGATTCCAACTTACTATTTCTTTGGCTTATAAACTGTTCAGAAGAATGGTGAAGAATAACCCAGCTTGTTAGCCAAAGACTAAAATACATGGGTGGTCAAGACGGTCATCACTACAGGCTGTGCCTGGTCCACAGCATTGCCAAAAGGCAGCTATACTGGTGGATAAAGGCGATTTGGGGTTCCCATACATGAATTCATCTAGGAGTCAAGAACAATGGTGTGCCTGATCACGTATTGACTGCCTTATATTTTTGCATATTAAAAACATTTTATGTGATTTATATATAGAAATAAAATACACATTTGATTTCAAAGCAAACTTGGTAAATGTAAGAAAATGTGCAATTTAGCATAGACATAGGAGCACCTTTTTCTTCCAGTTTAGATTGCAAAACATTTTAATATGTAGGTAGCGATGAGTCTTTTCAGTCATCAACATGTAAGGGCATTGTTTTCCATCGTCCAGGTTTTCAGAAATTCCAAATGCTAGATTTATTGCTTTTTTAAAAAAAATATTCTCAAGTTCTTAAGAACTGATCAGAAGAGCAGGGCTTGACTTTAGATAAGAAAGTCTTCAATTCTGATAATTCACTGAAAAAGCAGGTTGTGGGTGTGTTATTTTGTCAGTTGAATATCCTTGAGGCATGGATCACTTATATGTGAGTCCTAAGAATTTTAAATTTAGAGAAACTTTATGGAGATTTTCATTGTATGAAAATAGCCAAGTAACAGATAGCTAAAACCTGGAAGTCAAGGATAATATTTCATTCGCATACTAGGTCTCTCACATTACCATCACTATTACACAAAATGTAATTTCTCTCACAACTGAAGAATGAGAGCAAATTCTTAATACAGGGTAATCTACTAGCTTCACCTAAGAGTTACGAGTCTTCCTAGTAGCTCAATTTCATGCACCACAGAACAATTTATGCATCTATGGACATTGATTTTAAAATGTGCTGATTCTAAGCAACAAAGATTTCCTGGCAGTTATTTTATAACTTCCTGATAAGCCATCCAAAGGAAAAACACACGCTTAAGGGAAAGAAACATCAGAGTTAAATTCAAAACAGAAAAGAGAAAGAACTAAAAATAGATCCTGAAAGTGTCTCAGTAATCAGACCAATAGAGCAAGCATGTGAAAGGTTTTGTAATTTCATAATTGGGCATGAATTGTTGTGTCCCTAATTAAAGCAAAACTTTCCAAATAAATCAAAATAAGTAAATGCTATTGAAACCATTTACTGAATGTGTTAGTGGCACAGACTAGCAACACTGAGTAGCAAAGTTGCCACAGGGACTGTTTGGTTTAATCTTAAGAAAAGCCGCTCCGTCGACGCAAATAATTCTAATTAAACAAGATTAGACCAAATTAAAAATGCCTGTGTTTAATAAATGCCGCACTCTCAGGTGGACCGAGACAGCGTGGTGGGGGAGAACCTCGAAGACTATGTGTTCCTTTTTACAGTGTAAGCTGAAATAGCCTATGGGAGTGGTCTTGACCCTCCATGGAGAGGGGTCAGCGCTTGGCAGGCTGGGAGTTGGAGTCCTGACCAACACAACTCCCAGGCCAGGGGCTGGGGTGACGCTTCCAATTATTCAGGGACTTTTCTAAGTGCATTTCACAATCTCATTTTCCTCTTGTGTTGTCACCTGCTGTACCTTTGAGCTTTCTATGGAATTTAGTGTTAAAAGGCAATTCAAGAAGCAAGGGCTGTAGGCATCTCAAGTTTTGGGATCATTTCTTATTGTATTTATATGGCAAAACTGGTTATTTGTTAGATGTAAACATTCTACATATTTCATTGTAAAAATATTTTAGCTTGGTGTGTATCTCAGTGATAGAAAGCTTTGCTAGGTATCTAAGATGAATATTGCCTACCACCCTCATAGGTTAAGTCTACTTAAACTCTTATCTGTATATAATATAGGAAGCTTCTCTCTAGCATGTGCAAGTCCACAATCCCCAGTTCAAATACAGGATTCAAAGGCAAGATGCAAGAATCAGTCACACTGTTACACATTAGCAATTCGCAAACTCAAGAAAACAGCTCTTTAAAATCGGAAAACACCTAACCAGGGAAGCAAAAATGATAAACCACTCATGAAGGAAATCACAGAAGATTCATATTAAGTGGAAAATCAAACTTTTTTCAAACAAGTCTTAAAGCTACAGTAATTAAAATAATTTGCCATCGATATAAAAATAGACTAGTGGATGAATGGTACAGAAGAGAGAGCCTAGAAATACTCCTATGCACATTCAGTTTAAAAATTAACAAGGTTGCCAAGATAGACTATAAAAATTTTCCCTAATAAACAATTTTTGAAAATAATTTATTCACATGCAAAAGAATGAAGTCAAATCTTTAGGTTATATCTTCCATGAAAAGCAACTCACCATGGGTTCAAGGTTTCAGTGACTCAAAAATGTAAACTCTAGGAAGAAAACATGGGAGAACACGTATAGACTCTGACCTCAGCAGTGTCTGTTAAATACGACACCAAAGACAGAAGTACCAACCCAGAATTTAGACAAGTAGTAAAGAATCAAGCCATGCTAAAAGCTTTCTACTTATATTAGGGGAAATAATTGAAAATGTAGAGGCAATGGGGGGAGTGAGGAGAGGGACTACTTGCCCGTCACGTTTCTGATCAGGATAATTTACCTTCAAACTGCTTAAGGAACTCTTACTACTTGGGTAACAAAAATTTAATTACTTGCCTCTTTCAAATTTTTTTTTAAATTGTGTATATTTATAGACCTGTGTGTAGTGAGGTGTATGTGAGGTCTCATTCACCGAAATCAAGATTTAGACACAGCTTACCCCCATTGATAGGTGATAAAAATGTGGTGCGTACATATTATAAAAGAAATATTGCCATGTATGAAACTACACGTGAACCTAGAAGACATCACACTAGGCAAAACAAGCTAATCAGAGGGAGCCCAGAAGAGCATGATATTCAACTTATAAAGGCAGAGAGAAGAATGGTGGATCTCGGCAGTGAAGGAAGAGAAAACTGGGGAGTTTTTCAGTTGGTATAGTCTCCATTAGGCTAAGTGAGTGAATACTAGACGCCTGTTAATACAGTTTAACACTTGCAGTTAAAAATGCAGTCCAGGATGAGGGAGCCGTGATTGTAAGACGGCTGAGAAGATGTTGGTGATTTAGAGGGCAGCCAATTTTAGAAGAACTTCAATAGAAAATAAAGCAAAAAGACGGTAGGACAAACTAAAACGGCTGTTAAGTAGCAGGCAAAGGCACAAAGGACTTATTCCTGGAAGCCATTAATAATGCGCTGGATGATTTAAAGATGTATACTTTATTTATGCTAAAAAGAAATTGATGCATAAATTAATTGAAATTTTCATAATTAGCCATGCTAAGGGTAGTTGCTGAATTTAATAAAAGTCACCTGATGTCAGGAAAACGTACTATTTTAGTGATAAAGAGGGGACCACAGGCCGGGCCTTGATGACGTAGGCCTGAAACCTAGCTACTCAGAAGCCTGAGACAGGAAGATTACAAAGTGCTAGTGTATAGCGTGCCTGGGCTACAGAGTGAGTTCAAGGTTCCTGTGCTAGACAGACCCCATGTCAAAATAAGCAAAAGTCTAGTGGTACAGTGTCAGTCCCTAGCAAGGATCTTCCATTTCCATCTGTTGAATTCCTTATTTAGTACTTCCATTTCCAGCTGATGAATCTTAAAGCATTCCCTCCTCGGAGGCCATGGAGCAGCAATACATGTGATATCTCATCAGTGTAACAGATGCTCCGCAGTGTGCAGCCCAAATACAAACATATATCTTGGTTGCTTAGAGTTTAGATAATTTGGCTCCTCTCCATTTTAAACATTTGAGATGTCAAAAAGGCTAGTTTGCCAATTAATATTTTAATTAACTACATAGTTTAAAAATAGCCTGGAGGCTAAGTAAACAAAGGAGAAATTATTTGCACTCTCTTACTGTACTAACAGTGTGCTATGTGTGCCACTGTGGTTTTGCCCATAATCTTCATATAAGAAGGGGATAGAAACACCTTATGTATTGACGCCATACATACCCGGCTTACGTGATTTTGCATTTTGGCAAAATGAAATGTTAATTTCTGGTATAATTTCACAAATATTAAGTGTATTAAGAGTTTTAAATTTGCTAATAAATATTGGAAAATTCAAATGCTTTGACTAGTTACATTTTGGTGTTGTCATCTATAAAGTGATTGAATTTTAGGTGATCTTTTAGACATTTGTTCAATAGAGTGTCAGCTATGTGTATTTAGTACTGCCTGACAGAACTCAGCAATGAACAAACTGCCCCAAAGGAGGTGCAACTGCCGTTCATTTGCTCACGTGCTTACTAGTTCACTGACTTTCTCAGATACTTAATGGATCCAGAGTAGACCAACTGCACATATGTAATAGAAAATAAAAAACTGACAATTTCTCAAGGAAATAACAAGGGTTCAATATGAATTCAGAGAATCCTGGATCTCTGGTACATACAAGCTCTTGTTACAGTATGAAGGAAAAGTTTGAAATTATTTCATATTAGAAAAATTGAACAAAAATACAACCTTCTACTCATGTTGAACAAGTAGAATCCACAAAAAAAAAATAATATGTGCTTGGGGCAGGAGAGGTCTCAGCTGTTAAGAGCATAGGCTGCCCTTCTAGAGGACCTAGGTTCAATTCCCAGCATCCACAAGGCAGCTAGTAACTGTCCATTACTCCAAGATCTGACACCCTCACACATACACACCTGCAGGCAAACACCAGTGCACATAAAATAAAAAAGTAAACATATTTTTAAAAAGAATATATGCCTGATGAAAAATGTAGACAAAATTGAGACGATATTAGCAAGATTTTATTAAATTGCTCCCAAAACTGCATGCAGGACATGTTCATTAGAACAAATGCTAGACATCTAACTACAGAATAATTATAAATGATTATTACCTTTGCTCTTTTTTTTTTAAATGTGAAGCTTTTCCTGAATCTGACTATTTACAAGAAAGTAGCTATTGACTAGAGTTCTCTCACTGAGCTGAGGATTAGGAGTCCAGGACCATTTTGCCATTCTAAAAATATTTCCAAGTGCTGTGCACATATAAAGATGAATGGTGTTGTTCTCTGCGAGTTTAAAACGTGTCAATCAAAAGAATAGAATGTTGTGATTGATGTTAAGGGGAGTTGGTGTGTCTCCATGGAAAGTTATTTCTGACCTCAGTCTGTTAACTCGTAAAAATTAAACAAAAATGTACAGTTTATAGAAGGGGGGTATTCGAGGATATATAGATAGCCTTAAATATTCTACAGTAAATAATTCTATTAATTTTTCAAAGTTAATTGAGTTCTATTTCCAGTTCAAGATGATGAGTTCAGTGAACTGAGAATCCAGAACTATTGGGGACAGTATTATCTATTACTGCAGCATGACAGCAGCAACAGATATAAATCATGAGTTCCTGAGAAATTGATCTATTAAATATTCCAGATCTCATTAGTGGGTAAATCTAGATAAAACACTGACTTCAAAAATAATTTTAGAATGATGAATCCATTTTAAAATTATTTATTTAGCGATTAAACACAAAATACTAATTTTAAAGTAATGTTAAATAAAGTCATGCATTCTCTCTTTAAAAGTATTTATTTATATTCATCTGTTTGTCTGTGTGAATGTGAGTCTGAGTGTGTTTGTGAGAGCCTATATATGTGTGAGAGAGTGTGTGGAAGTGTGTCTGAATGGATTGTGTCTGTTGGGTATATGCATGTTATGGTATGTTTCTGAAGGTCAGATGAGAACTCTGTGGAGTTTCTTCCAATTTTGTGTGATTTGCCAAGATTGAGCTCTGGTCCCCAGCTTGCTCAGAAAGAATTTCCACCCTCTGAACCATCTCTCTGTGTTTTTAACATTCATAATCCCAAGCTTTCAAGTCACAGGCTTTTAACTGAAGCAGAAATTGTAAGTAAATCAGGTATATGATTTCCCAGCGTTCGACCTCCCATCCATGAAAGACTTCATTTTCATAAGCACTTTTCATCTTCACCATTATAGTTGGTAGATTTACTATCAACCCTTAAAGAAAATCAGTTCATTAGCACTGGTCTCAGAACATAACTAAAATTTAAAAACGAGAAGTTTTCCCAACACCAGCCATTGCTCCAGCCTGCATGGGATGCTAATGTAGTGCTCACGGGAACAAGGGCAATCTGCAAGGACTGTATTTCATGCTTCCCATGGCCAACCAAGTGCTTCCTCCTAGATTTTTATAAAACAGATTCAGAGGACATCCCAGATGCTATTTTTACACGTTTAAGAATGAAGGCTTTGCGAGAAAGCTGGATGGAATAGCAGCGTGTTTTCAGAACGAGATGAATCTGCTCTCCCGGGTCTTTCTCTCTCTGCACTTGAGGCTTATGGATCATGTGTAAGCAGATTATGGCTGAGTATTTCATTTTAAGACAAATCTGAAATTTTACACAGTTGCTCATTCCTTAATGTAAGGCTCAGTAGAGAGCCATGGAGAAACCCTATTTATTTTTAAAATGAATATCTTTTTATATTTTTTCTGGGAAACCTTTGCACATGATATCCCCAGATCTGCAGTTCTCCAGGACAACCGATCTAGTGAGTAGAAATGCCTTCTAAGAGTATTGCATGTCTAGATGACTGAGGCATTTTTCAAATTAAATATGTCTGGCTTATTTAAACACATTTAAAAAATGCCCTTTAAAATATCTCATGTGGTGATTTTTTTTTGTGTGTGCATTAACAAAGAAAGCTTGCCTGAGGATCAGAGTCCTGATCTAGCCACACTACTTAGCCATAGATGCCAGGGAGTGGTGGCACACACCTTTAATCTCAGTACTCAGGAGGCAGAGGCCGATGGATTTTGTGAGTTCAAGGCCACCCTGGGCTACAAGAGATTGACTCGGTCTAACAGAGAAACAGAGCCAGGCAGTGATGGTTCACATGTTTAATCTCAGTAATTGGTATTAAAGTCATATGCCATATATATATATGTGTATATATACATATATATACATATATACATACATACACACACACACACACACACACACACACACACACACACACACACACACATATATATATATATATATATATATATATATATATGGAGTAGGTATTTATTCTGAGGATTCTTAGAGACAGGGTTGCCCATTCATTCTGAATAGAAGGAAGAACTTGTGGCTACCTGTTCTGCTTTTCTGATCTTTCAGGTTGCCTCTATATCTGACTCCAGGTTTTTATTATTCAGACCAATTAGAATTCAAACTACAGTTTCATTCTAAATTATCTCCCACTTCCCTTCTGTTCCAGCATAAATGATAATGTATTAATTTCTTGTATTATCAAGGAGAAAGAACATTATGGAAGAAATATAAAGGGCTATTATATTTGTTTATTTTGTAACGAGTAAAGAATAAACCTGTGAATTTACTGTAATTCATAATGTCTTTTAAGGGTCATTCCAGGAAAAGCTGAAGCTCTGGAGATGAGCTCAAAGCAGCCAGAGCAGGCTCTAATAAACACGGAGCCATGCCTTTAGTAAACATGAGGCTGGACTCGCTGTAACATGAGTCTGGTCCTCCACCAACAGACATTGTCTTTAAATAGTCATAGGAGAAAACGGCCCTTTCCTGCAACACTCCTCGGGCATTCTAGAAAGCTGATGTGGTCCCAACTTATAAAGCCACCAAGACTTTCGTGGGGTAAGAGAGATACACTTCCCTCATTTTCACACCTGTGGGAACAAATAATTTCATTTCAATGAACATATCATTAAAACAGATGACTACAGATTGCTCTTAGATTTTTTTGCTTATTTTTATTTGTATCAAGAATTCATAAACATATTCTGATGGATGGAAAGCTGTTAAAAAACTAAGTATTTAAAGTTTAAAAAATCTACAGTTTTTCTTCATTTCAAAAGCACCCCGATGTGGAAAACGTAGCTCACTATGATATTTAGAACTGGAATTTTCCCTATTACTGCATAATATTCCAGTGTGGGTGTATATTTTCATCTTCCCCATTGTATTAAAATGCCCATATTTATATCCTGTTTACCAATTAGTTATGTATTTTATAGGACCTATATTGATGTGAGAATTATAGCAATGAGTGATAGGACTTAGGATTCTAATTTGGACAAGTCTGAGTTTACTCAGTATGGCATAGGCCTATTTTGCCATAAGGACTTCTGGGGGGAGAGTGGCTAATCAAATCCATCACAGAAGTTGTTTACAGGTCTAGTGGGGTTGAAATATCCTACAGAGGAGGAAAGGGGAATGCTCTAGTCCTGGTAGAATGGAGAGATTCCAAGATAGTAGGTATGGATATTCAATGCACACACGGATCATTTGATACCTGAGTCTTACTGTGCAATGAATAAAGAGCCATCTGCATCAACTCAGTCTAAGGTCTGCATGTTAAGGCAGTGAATTCAAGGAAAGTTAGATTGTGGGGTTAAAAGTGTGTGAAAAAACCTGTAGCTGTGTGCGTCTGATAACAGTTCATGTACAAGACTCAACTACAAGGTGCTTGGAGAAAACCAAGCAGAAAATAAGTACAGGTGAAATATTGCTGATGGCTGCTGCATTGCAGTTGTATCAAAATAACTACAGAAAACATAATTTCCTTTTCAAGCAAGTATTACTTGGGGATCCAAATCTTAATCAAGTTCACTCACATAAAAGAAGCCACACGTCTCCACATTTCAAATGGTAATTGCTTCGAACATTAAAAGTAGACAAGAACTAATCTTTAAACCATCTTCTTACCATTGCCACTGTCAGTCTCCAAAAAACAGGGCTCATGGACAGTCCCGGCAGAATAGAGAAGTGGGCCCGAAATGACAGGCTAGACTCAGTATCATGAAGTTGTCTGGTTGGTAGTGGGGAAAATAGTCTACAGTGAACCTTAATGATAGATGTCGTGTCCAAGATGCCTATGAATCTTCTCCAGTGAAATACTAGCTGTTGCAAGGATGTCTTTGTGACTAATTTGTGAGGAAGGACAAAACAACAATGGAGATATTTCAAGAAAGAGAACTTTAATTCATTTAATCAGAATATAATAACTGTTGCAGGGAGGGCCCACTTGTTTGTCCCTGCTGCCCAGAACTGAAATAACCCCATAGAAATTGTATTAATTAAATCACTGCTTGGCTCATTAGCTCTAACTTCTTATTGGTTAACTCTTACATCTTAATTTAAACCCATTTCTGTTAATCTGTGTATCACCCTGAAGTAATGGCCTACCTGCAAAGTTCCAGCACGTCTATTCTGGCAGTGGATCCATGGCATCTCTCGGGCTCTGCCTTATTCCTCCCAGAATACAGTTCTGGCTTCCCTGCCTATCTAAATTCTGCCCTATCAGCAGGCCAGGGCAGTTTCTTTATTCATTAACCAATGAAAGCAGTACATAGACAGAAGGACCTCCCACACCAAATAACTATGAGTGTAAATTAGTTTTCCAACATGGTTACTAATACATTTGTTAATAATACATAATTGTGTGTGTGTGTCTATGATTCTGAAAAATACCTGATGTAAACAACATATAAAGAAGAAAGATATATTTTAGCCTAGTGGTTTCAGAGATTTCAGCTCAGGGTCATTTGGCTTCAGTCTTAGGCCTGTGGCAAGGCAGAAGCAAAAGCTATCTTCTGGACACTGCATGGCTGTTACACACATGAAGCTACAGCAGCTGAGGCTCCCTGCACTAACTGCTTTGGCTGGGAAGATGCTCATCTACTGCCACTCTTATATGAGAAGCTGTTGGCAATTAATGGCCTCTGGAGGGTGGAGAATTAGTGTGGTTTGGGGATATCACCACTGGTAAACTACCCATGTTCCAATAGATGTCTTCACCCCCACGCCATCAAATGGGCTTAGTAGGCTACTTAAAAAAAATAAAAGAGGACACGGAATTTGGAAAAGGATCTGCTGGGGAGGATGCTAAGGAGCTGTAGAAGAGAATGATCGGAAGTATGGCCATATGTCTTTGTATGCATGTGTGAAATTTTCAAATAATAAAATTTTAAAAAGAAAAAAAACAAAAAAGAGGGGCGCTCAAAGGAAAAACAAAGATGAATATGAAGCAATGCAAATAACAAATGAACATGAAACATGAAAACCACTCACCTCATGGCAGCAATGAAAAAGCAAAATAAAGGGCTTAGATCAAGGCTCAGTCACATGTTTCCACTAGTTACAGTTTGCCTCCTGATAGCCCACTGACTACACACTTATCAGAGGATCTAACCATCGTTCAATTACACCACCAGCTGTGAACCAATACTTTACGACATGAGCTTTTGGGCAAGACACTTCTCAGTCCATCCATAACAAGCTACCAATCATTTTGTCACAGTGTAGTGGGCAAGCTAAAATGTCGCATTATGTTCTTGGAGGGACAGGTTGATAGAGCTTTGTATAAATTTCTCGATGGAATCATCAACTTATGTTTTAATTCTGAAATGAATTACACACACACACATACACACACACACACACACACACACACACACACAACCAACATGTTAGAGTCAAGTGACAGTCTCAGATCCCTAGACTGTAAAATTATTCACTTGACAACAAGATAATTAGTAGTTTTATAAAAATTATCGAATTTGATTTTGAACATCTAGATTTGCCAAGTAACGAGTCGTTGAATCACAATATTATGAAATGATCCCCTTCAAATTGCACACCTGTGATAAAACCCAATGATACTCCTCTAGCCCCATTATCATTTATACATGTGAGAGCTAGAGGAATCAGATTTCAGAACTGCTTGAAGGCAACAAAATCCTTTCATTATCTGACAGAACCTCTGTAGACATTAAATAACAAGTCCCCAATCCACTCTTGTTTTAGCCTCAAGGTACCTGAAATCTGCTTGCAGTTTCCATATTCTATACATGGCTTACACAAAATCAATCCATTCACGTCTTCTTGTGTCTTGTTAATTTTAGAGTAGTTTCTCTATGATTCATCTGTGATGGTACACATCAGACCTCAATTCATCTTTATGGATAACACTGTTCTATTTCAGCAATCGACTGTTTTTTTCAATTATTCACTTATCTGTTATCAATCATTCAGTGCAGTGAGCAGTTTAAATACATCCTCAGAAAAGTTAACTCTGGGTTATCTTTGAAAGCTGAAAATACCATCCTCTGATATTCTGTCCTTTTAAAGCCCCCATTAAAGTTTTTGTGTATTTATGGTGAAACTTTAGAGTTGAACTTTGTGATGAATATACTGGAAGTTAATTACATGACTCACTACTATCAAATGATATTGAATTAACCGTGTATGACTGGGAATCTCATCATACCTTTATGGAGGAGGAAGTCATAAAGCGGGAATCATGTGAATTCATTATTATTTAATACTTTTTATTTTGAATGCCATGATTGATATTACCTAAATGAAGTTTTAGGCTGGTTTAGAATTATAGGCATAAAAATTCCATCTACTCTCCATTAGTGTGTATCACCAGTATCTGTGCATGTTGCTGATCTCGAGCAAAGACACAAAAGCACACATATTTTGTAGGTGGTATTGTACAGAACCCAAACACATCTTCAATCTTTTTTAAAGTTAAATTTAACTTTGAAAGTTAGCATATAAATTAAGAGTGTTGCATAGTATTTCCATGAATACTTTGTTTTAGCTGACTACTAATTAACCAAAAGTTCTGGGAGGTATAGACAGGGGTTGCAAAGGTGTATTTAGTTTGGGTTTTTTTTTTTTTTTGATTCATACATTCAACCTTGGATTTTCAACAGAACTCTCATAAACTTAAAATTCATAACTCACTATGCTTCAGTTAATTATCCTCTGATGGTAAATTTTTGTTTCCTCATAATTATCAAATATAGTAAATCAATTTGAAATATTTCTGATAAGATTTTTACTCTCTCTGGGGCATATTAAGTTTTCAGCAAATTTTTAGATATATCTTTTACTGGTTTTGAAATATGAATGACATGTGTTAGTGCTGTCTGTAAATGTTTTGTTCCTTTAATAATGGTGCATTGGCTCCTTGATTTCTGTACAAAACATATTTGGTAACTTATTATTAGATTCACTTAACTTTTTTGTGCAAAACATTTTCTTCCTGCTTTCCTTGCTGTTGTGAAGAATGGCTTCCCTGAATTGGAAAGGGGGTGAAGACATCACATCCTTTGGAAGAATCACACTCAGACCATTACGTTTCATTTAGCAGTTATTTTCCAATATGGGTTCAGTAAATATTTCTAATATTGTTAAACACTTTTTAAGGATTTCCAAAGAGAAAAAAAAAGTGGCTTAAAGACTTTCAGAGAAAGTTAATTCACAAAGGAAGCTTGTATTTTATGAGGCTTTCCTGAATTACAGAAATTAAAGCTGGAAGGACACATTAAGCCATTCAGCTTGCTCCCCAGAGTATAGCACTGCCCCTTGAAGACCAAGTACTGGGCCTTTCTAGAAAGGAAACATTAAAACTCCACTGCAATCGAGATAGTGAATTTGTAATTTATGAACAATAAAGGTTTTCCTCCTCAGATACTAATACCACTGCATTCTTAAAGTCTGCCCAAACCATTACTAAAGTGATTAGGAAAAGTCAAGAAGGTCTTTGCTAAGTTACTTCCTAATGAAATAAAAAGCTTCTTATGCAATTATTTCAGAAGGAAATGAAAATGAACCTTTAATTCCTCCTTGTGCCACCCATATCAAGCTTCTGCTCTTTGTCCCCCAAAACACAATTTCAGTGTTTTATTACTTATTGGTAGTATTTCCTGCATGGGTAGATATTTTCTATTAATTCCTCTCATTTTAGTTGAGAGCATATGAATGGCTCTTAGAAAGATAGAACCTGAGCTACTAACTTGGCAAGTGTATAAGATAACCCTCAGAAGGACCAGCATCATTAAATATCTCAGGGTCTTACAAACATTTCTTTGTTTAAAAAAATACACCATAGCTGAACCTAGAAGTTCATTCCTTGCTTTTAGGTTTTGATTGTATTCCCTTAGAATATTCTGAGTTTCATTAGTATCTGTTGTAGTGTTTCCCTGAATATCTCTGACTCTGTTAATTTGGATCTTCTCTCCACTCCCTTTTCTTTCCTTTCGTTAGTTGGACCAAGAGCCTGCCAATCTTTTTTGTTGCTGCTGTTGGTTGTTTTCTTACAATAGGCAAATGTTGACTGCTGAGAGCAGGAGAGTCCTTCCGAGGAAAGAGCACACAAATATATTGTCTAATACCAATTGTCAGCTCTAAAAACACAAACAAAAGTAACACTATACAGAGCAGGTTGTATTTATGTATTTAAAAGACCATATGAGAAGTTTTGGAGGGAGAAAAGGGAAGAGGAAATGATGTATAATATTATTTAAAAAAACACAAAAGAAATAGTTAAAAAAATATAACCACCCACAGGGCAGGGTACCCTGCCCTCTCTTAGGACTGGAGGGAGAGGTGGGAGGGAGGAGGGGGAGTCGGGGAGTGGGAGGGAATTGGAAGGAGGGGAGGAAGTGGAAATTTTGAATGGTATTATTTATAAAGCAATAACAAATAAAAAGAAAAAATACAGCCATAATATCATCTGAAAATGTACTTGTAGAATTTATTTCATAAGTAAACTTCCCTTAGTTTGCTGATGTATTTTGAGACGGTCCCACCATGTGCAACAGTGTAACCTGAAACGCCATATAACACACAGGCTTTTGCACTCATGATTCTTCTGACTTCAGCTTTCAAAGTGCTGAGATTACTGGTATGGGCTATGCACATAGCTATCGATCATTTTTCCTAAGACATGATTCTTGACATAATGATTCTGTCGAAAAACTCAGAAAATTATTTAATTCTGACTCTTACATATGCACCATATACAGTGTCAATCAATAACTTAAAGACAAAAAAAGTCCACAATAAAGCTAAAGTTTGATTTTGAGAAGCCAAATATTTATCTGAGGGTTTTTTTTGTGGTTGTTGTTTCAAGGCCACAATTGTGGAATGCTCTATCAAAATGTTGCTTTAGACTGACCAAGCTTTGGACTTTAGATAAATATTTTGGGCCAAGTGGCCTCTACTAGAGATGTAAGTTATCATGTGAAACAGTGTCTGATATTTTTTAATATCAGTGATACCACAGAATCAAACACTGAAGGAATACCAAACTAATAAAACAAGTCATTTCAAAGCATGGCAACTGTCCACAGGTTTCTTCTTCTTTTGCTCAGAATCCATTTATTCTCAACATTTTCTACAAATTTATTGTGAGACCATGACTGGGGAAAGCACTGACTGTCTCAGGCACAGTGATAATAGATGTCTATTTCTCAACACCACAGGGATTTTTCTCACTTTTGAATACACTGAAGCTAAGCACTCTCTTGTGTTTTCTCTTTATATTTATTCACCTAGCTGTCTAACCAACTCCTGACCTCTCACTAGGTCTCGCTTTCAGTTGGTAAATATGAGCACACTGACATTAGCATGGTAGGCCATTTTCTAAGACCACCATTTTATTTTTTCTGCATTCTGTTTAATAAAGGTCAGGAACTGGAGGACTAAAACAACTGGTTACCCTTTCCCCCCTCCTGCTCTTTCAAATCTATAGAAGTCTTTAGGTTCCAAACAAATGATGTGGTCTCAACTGCTGTTTTTTAGGTCAATGAAGTATGGCAAAGATTCTTATTAAGTTTGTGTATTACTAAAACATACACAGAGCAATTCTAAAACATAAGAATAAGGAGACAGGTTCTTTACCTTAAATAAAATAACGTAGCAATAGCAACCATATAAAACATTATTAGTAGTATGTGACAGTATTAAAATTATTTAATATCTTATGTATCGATATCTCAAATTCTTAATACTAAGCTATTATTTGGGATGAATATCCCTAGAATCTATGAACTGTCTACTTGAATTATAAATTGAGCTTTATTTCCTCTAGCCAATTAAGATGGATAAATGGATTGGCATTGCCACCAGGCTGCAAAAACAAGAAAACAAAATACGAAATTTCAGTGTTTTTCACAATTCTACACAAGACACTGATGCTAAGAGACAGACATTAACAATGAGAAGTTTATCACTTTCCAGTTTTGTCCCTTGAAAGAGGGATGTAGGATGTAAGAAAATAGCCTAGGCATTTTGTTTGAGGCCAAGGCTATCTGCCTAAACTAAGAAGTCAGAGAAAGACTTGGAAAGACCAAGTTGAAGTGTCTCTGGAGGACTAGAAAGAGAACACTGCACAAACAAGATCTACAGATGATAGACCAAACATTTTTCAGAATGCTAATCAGCACATGCATGCATAAAGAACTTCTGAGATTATTTGAGGGACAATATTTATTCACAGACCAGGGCCCACAAAAACCACTGTTTCTACACACCAGACCGGAGAAACTAGTGTAGTATTTAGTAGAGGACTCTGATCTTTAAAGTGAAGATCAATTAGTTCTGAGATATGCACTTCTCAAAAACACCTTAAAAACCATAAGTCATTACCAAAGTGATTGAACTACTTCCAAGTAACTTCGCAGCCAAGAACAAAGTTCAAGAACACAAAGTCTCCCTCACCTAACAAGACAAATTTCACAACGTTTGGAATCTACTCAAGAAGTAGAAAAGCAAAGAAGAAAAACCTAACCTAAAATGAGAATAGCCAACTGACCGTGACACAGAGATGAGTCAGTGCTACAATTATCAGAAAGGACATTAAAATAGTTATTTAAACTGTGTTCTGTATGTTTGAAAATTAAGTAGCGATAAGAAAGTTATAAAGAAACGTTACAAAGATTTTTAAAACACAAATAAAGCTTCAGTGTAAGGATAATGTCAAGTGATTTAATATATCCACACTTGGAGTCTCCAAGGAAGAAGGTGAGGAAAACAAAAGCTAAAAAAAAAAGTGAAAAAATAATCTGAATCTAACAAAGATAATGACCTCAAAATCTAGAAAATGAGAAGAAAAGTACATTTGAGCATTTCTTTAAATAATTGATTTTTTTAAAAAGAGCCTCTTTTCTAAATTCATTTTTTTGAGAATTTTAGACATGTATACAATGTATTTTTATCTGTCAATTCCCTATTCTCTCCAGCTCCTCCTAGATACCCCTGACCAAGCTCCCCTCCTAACTTCATGTCTGCCTTTCATAACACTCTCAGACCAATCACTATTGTTTGTTTATACATTTGTGTTGAGACAGCTTCTGAAACCTACTATAGATTATTTCCCCAAAGAAAATGGGCTCTTCTATCCCAGCACTTTACACCTGCCACAATGCCCCAGATAGAGATGGGAGCATTGCCATTCCTTTCCCCTCCATTCATGTTGGAATGTTGACTGGCTTGATCTTGTGTAGGTCTTCCTCAGGCAGTCACAGCAGCTACAAGTCTGTAAATATAATGGTCCTGTCTTGTTAAGAACACTTCACAACAGTCTTCCTGAGACTCTGGCTGTTAGATGCTTTCTATCCCCTCTTCCACAACATTCCTTTAGGCATGTGGAAAGGTATGTGACATATATGTCTCATTTAGGGCCGTGCACTCCACAATTAAAGGACAGAATCGTAAAAGACAGCAGATGCCAGGGAAAATATAAACACACAAAAGAACAAAAACAAGATGAAGAAGATTCATATTGGAAACCAAACAAATAAGACAGTGGAATAACATCTTTAAAGTTCTTAGAGAAAAATCTATTAGCATGCAGTTCTAGACCCAACAAAAAATATCTCACAAAACACTAAGACAAAATATGGAAACATACAAGAAGAAGAACCAAAACTCTGAAATATAATGTCAAGTGACATTAAATGATATATTGACATGCAGCTTGATAAAAAAATTCTGGATCCATATAAAGGAACAAGGAATATTAGAAATCATAACTAGGTAGATATTGCACATTTTCTTTTTGCTTAAGTCACCTAATTATACAATAAATTATTAATTAAAAGTAATAAAATATATCAGATTTATCATATAAATTCCACAAGAACACAACGGCTGTGAAAGGAAAAATGAGAGAACACTACTTGGGCTGTATTATAAAAATCACTTAAAGGAAGACTGTAATAAGTTAAATTGTGTTATATTCAGCTTAGTAAAGTTAAGTGACAGAGTTATAATTAGTCAACCAATAAAGAGAATAAGATAGAGTCATCAAATCTAACTAAAACAAGTGATAAAATGAAGGGAAAGAAGCAAAAGAAGGAATATATTAAGACTAACCAAAATATGACATTTGTGAAGCAGTTATATATTAAGTGACCACACTGAAAATAGTTTAAACAATTGGAAACAAACTCAGCTAAATCTCACATACCAGATGTGTACTTAATTGTGAAGACACACATAAGTTTGCATTCAGATAGTTAAAAAAAAAAGTTTACTTATCCATGTACCTAAAACAAATGAGAGCAGATGTATTTAGGAAAAAAAGTAGGTTTTAGATTTAAAAACTTTGTCAGTGTTGATATGGAGATTTCATAATGAAGAAAGGATAAATTAGCTCTTTAAAACATAGGCAGCCAGAGCTGCTATGGAAGAAGGAATAGGGTAGAGGGTGAGGATTGCATAAGTAAGCAGTTTAACAGAAAGCTAAAACAATCAATTAGCTGGAGGGGATGGGTTGCATAAGCATGAAGTTTAACAGAAGGGCCTTGACCTCAGGATTTTAGGATAGCATTGAGCAGTTTTCTATGGGGTTTCCCATCAAGGTGATCAAATTCTAGTTAAATAAGATGGAGGAAGCTCTGTACTGTCTTGACTGGTTATAATAGAAGATTAAAAAGCTTTGGCTGTCTTGACACTATTAGCCAACATAACCTAACTAATATCTATCAGAGGTGGTACTCAGTAACAATTGAATATATATGTATATGTATGTACATACAGGATACTCTTCAGAAAATTTATTTTATTTCAATTTTATTTATTGGTGTGTGTGTGTGTGTGTGTGTGTGTGTGCGTGCGTGCGTGTGTTAGCACAGGTATGGACGTCAAAGGCCAGATTTAGGGAATTGGTTTAAGAGACTCATAGGATTAAACACGAGCTGCTAGGCTTGTTCAACAAATGCTTGTACCCACTGAGTCATCTTGCCAAACTAGATAACTAAATTGAATTTTAAACAATTATAATCAAATCAGATTTAAAAATACTCTTATTGTTCTGAAGCAAAGCAATAAAAAACGTATTTTAAACTTCACTTTTATATTGCGTTGGTGCTGGGGCTTTGACCCATGGCTCGTGCTAAGCACACACTTCACTGTTGATCTACAGTCTGTGCAATCTTCATTTTTAAGTTTTCATAGAATTTCTTTTTTTTTTTTTGGTTTCTCTTTAAATTTTAATTTTAGTGGTTGGAGAGATTGCTCACATAAGCGCACCTATGTGATGGATAATAACCCTCTGTAACTCCAGTTCCCGGGGATTCAATATCCTCTTCTTGACTCTGTGGTCACCCAACATAACACAAGAATTTGTCATGAATATGTATGCATGACAAATATCAAAAAATTTAAATATGTTTTTAATTTAAAAACGTATTAATAAGCATTTATTCTGATTTTTCTATAATAAAAGAAAATCCCCCTAAAATGAGTTTCTTTACAAATTTCAAATATGACACCTATAAAGTATGAAAATAAATCTGCTGATAAAGATACATTTGCTATTTCAAATATGTGCCTGGTCTGAAAACAAAGACATTTCATGCGATGTTAAAAAGCCAAAGTCAAAGCAACAGTGAACATTGGATATGCTCACTCAGTAATATCACTCAGTATGTGGGGGATATTCTTATCAATACCAAGCATAATAGATACTAATAACTTGGGGTTTAAGAACACCATTAAAATAAGATGTGTTAATTTATTAGTTTTGATCAATGTTTTTGGGTTTCAGAAAAACAAAAAAACCCGCTTAGCCTATCTTCCCACATTCTTTTCTCGGATACAGACTGCTATTTTCTAGAGGCCGTCTCAGTGCTCCGAGATTTAATGCCATCGTCTTATCTGCCGCAAAGGTGAAACGGGGCTGAAACTGGCAATAGCTTGAAAGGAACAAGTTGAGCAGGGGAGTGAGCAAATTTAAGATTGGGTTGACTTTAAAGTCACAAATTAACTTAAAAGCTAACTTGTAATAGTATGTAGGGGCAACTCCTCCTTCAGTAAATTCTGCAATTCAGCCAAAAGCTGGAGGGGAGGGGGGCTTTTTTTTTTTTTCTCACTCCTGTCCCAGGGAATGTTTACAACAGAGCATAACTTTGCCATGCGGTGTGTGAGCCTCAGACAGCCCTCAGTTTAGAACACGGGGAGACTGGCGTGGCAGGTTTTAGAGCTAAGGAGACCCTGCTACCTGCCACCGCAGGGTGTCTAGAACTGTGTTCTAGTGTTATGGTGCTGTAGTTAACCCTCAACCAAGCCTTAGGATACAGAGTTTATTTCCCCACTTAGAGTCAGTTTTATGTCCCTACTTAAAGACAAGCACCCTGGGGCCCGTGGGAACCCAGTGATTTGGTAGCTCAGAAGCTAGGAAGCAGCAAGGGCCTTTGCGCAGAGGCACAAACAAAGGCCTGGGTTTGATCCATAATGCTGCAAAACAGACAGAAACATTATTCTGTACCATGGGGTTTGGGGTTTATGGCAGCTGCTTTGTCACAGTGTCATGGCAAAATAATGACGATTTTCCTGTTCTTTTAGTGTGCGGTTATAGACTGGCTTGGGAACTGGTTTCTGTTCTAGTCAACCTGCCTCAGAGAGTTCTTAAAGTAAGGGCAAAACACTTTGATTTCTTCTACTCACTTTCCAACAATGATGCTTACTAGGGGGAGAGCAGGAATAGTGCATGATATCATAGGTATCCGAGAGTCTGATACTTAGGTATTTTTCCTGTTTAGGTTGGCTATCTTGATTCCTTGCATTTAATAAATGTACCCTCAGCTTATTATGATAATTAATGAAGATGTCCCAGAAAAATAAATGTTTCCCCTAAGTAGATGCTTTTGAGACAGTAATAAATAACTACGTTACTTTAAATTTTCATAACAAGCTTGTCACATGCAAGAAATGCACCATAAATTATACACACTCATCATTAGTAATGTATAGACCATCCAGTGTCAGATGTACTAAGGAGAGAGTGCCTTAAAATAGCCCTTGTGGTTGTAGCTGGATTGTGTGCTCAGTGTACTGCCAGTATATTGGATACCTCTGGTCAGTAAGAACTCTTTCTTTCGTATAATTAGCAACCGCCTTCTAATCACTCCTACCTTTTAACAACTTTACAGGGATTAGAAGCTGCACCTTTTGGTCAAATGAAGCCGAGTTTCAGTGGGTTACCTGGCACCCTTGCTTCCAAAACTGTTCATATCCTCAGACTTCACAGCCCTAGTAGAGGCTGGCTCTGGAATAAGTCTCACATTACACGGGGATTAGATTTGTAGAAATCCTGTAACTCAATCGGTACCTGCCTATTCTCTCCTGGCGTCGGGCTGCCTGCACTGCTTTGCTCTGTAGACATACCTGGCATTCCACCCATGCCTCCTCACTTACAAAGTGAACTGGAGCCAGCCTAGCAAAACATTGGGGTATTGTCGGAAGGAGCAAGCCCTTTGACAGCCAGGCAAAGTGTGAAGTCGGGCTTGCAATGTCCTGTGCCCTTCGCTGAAGGGTCCATGCAGCTCTCCCTTCCCTGTACCCTACACCGAGGTTGAAATGCAGCTTTACCCAGTAATAGTCAATAAAATGCAATTTCTCTCCAAACGTAAGAGGGAGAGAGTTGCTGACTGCCTCGCCTCCTCCCCGCCCCCAACTCCTCACCAGTAGTCTCCCTTGGCCTCTAGGCTTCCTATCCTAACAGTGTACCTTGACAAACATGTTTACACTCAGAGGTGGGGAAACAAAAGCAAGCACCAGGCAAAACACAAACAGTCTTGGCACTGGGTCCTAAAAGCATCAGTGGACCATTTTCTGGGAGCAGTGCCAATCGCGGTACGCGCTGCTTTTTTTTTTTTTTTAACACACATCCCTAGTTCTCGGGCACCAATCATTCATTAAACAATTAGCATGTTGCCTTGTTAAGAATCTTTAAGACTAAGGTGAGGTTTTCATTCAGGAAGCCCGCAGACTGTTTAGCATCTTTTTCTAATTAAGCATTAATCCCTCCCAGGAAGAATGAGTTCCGTCAAGCAAATGAACTTTCAAAGATAAGGGACTTCTCTTTTGTAAACTGCAATTATAACAGCTTTTAGCAGCAAGGCTGGCTGTGCTCCTCCCCGCAGCTGAGACGATCACGGTGACTTTTATTTCTTGCTCCTTATGCAACTGGCCACACTCAGGAAATAAAGATATGACAGAAGATGAGCCATAAAAATCGCAAATGGAACAAAAAGCCTGTCACTTACAATGTAATCCTATGCAAAGTCTTCCTTACAGGACATTTTCCCACTGCGTCAAATACACCCTCTCCCCCCTGGAAGCAGTCACTTTCACAGACACGCAAGCTGTGTCACCAACCCTCATTATGCGCACTTCTAAAAAAATATTTAAAAAGGTCATTTTGCAGTTGTTTTTAGAAACAAATGTAGAAAAGTCTTAAAGCTTAACAATTTCGTACCATTCAAATATTTCTAGTGTTTACCAGCCAAATCAAAGATAAAATCTTCATCCCATCCTGTGAGAATGTGGTTGAGTGTTGACACCTGTGGTAGTCACGGTCCTCATAAGTACTTACATTCTGGTGACAAAATGCCAGCTGTTTCTTGAAAGTTCTCTGGGTTCCTCATTTTCCAAAGGAGCAGAAAACAGAAACCTCACAGGAAGCCAGTCTGTGTCACTCAAGAAAGTGAGCAACATAGTGGCTCTTTTGTTTGTTTGTTTGATGCATGAAGAACAGTTTGCTGCTGGAGCCTCTGGGTTGACTGAGAGAGCAGTTTCAATTGCAGAGCAGCTTTTGGGGATTTTATAGTTTCATGATTTAATCAATTCATTTTATAAGAGTCTTATCATATAGCCCAGGCTGGCCTCTAATTATCATCAGCCTGGTTCAGCCTCCTGGGTAGGGGGATTATGTCTCGTACCCCTCATAGCCATCTGGGGATTTAGACCTAGGACCTTAAAAGCAGTCCAATCCGATCTCCTTAGCTGATAAAAGTCCTAACTAAAGCTAACAAAGGAACGTTATTTTTCCAAGGTCACATGTTACTTACAAAATAGAAGATGGAACACCAACTTACTCCCCTCTCTAAAAATTCTTCTCTTTGGCAAGTAGGGCATGTGAAGAAAAGTCACTCTAGCTGTGGGAAGACTTTGCTTCATTGACAAATTATGAGAAATGATTCGTGGCGACAGCGGGCTTTCCTCTTGTTGATATATCCATTAAAAAACTTCACATTAAGAAAACACTCCAGCTGGGTGGTGGTAGCTCACGGCTGGCTTTAATTCCAGCACTTGGAAGGCAGAGGCAGGTGGATCTTAGTGAGTTCGATGTTAGCCTGGTCTAAAAAGCAAGCTCCAGGACACTCAGGACTGTCATACAAAGAACCCCTGTCTTGATAGAAAAAGAAAGAAAGAAAGAAAGAAAGAGAGAGAGAGAGAGAGAGAGAGAGAGAGAGAGAGAGAGAGAGAGAGAGGAAGGAAGGAAGGAAGGAAGGAAGGAAGAAAGAAAGAAAGAAAGAAAGAAAGAAAGAAAGAAAGAAAGGGAAGAAAAAACAAAAACAAAACTTCTCTAGGGTTTGTAAAAAAGTGACTGGTATAGAGTAGGAAGACAATAAGCCAGCAGCAATATTTTAGAAGGTAGAACGTTGTAGAGAAGGAAGTTCATTGTAGACTGAAATTTCTGTCCCACCCAGTATCACAGCCATTTAGTCCCAAATAAACACACAGAAGCTTACATTAATTATAAACTGTTTGACCTATTGCTCAGGCTTATTACTAAATACTTCTTACAACTTAAATTAACCCATAATTCTTACCTATCTTTAGACACGTGGCTTGTCACTTTTTCCCAGTAAGGCATTCTCATCTTGCTTCCTTTGCTTCAGGACAGTGACTGACCCTTTTCCTTTCCTCTTCCCAGAATTTTCTTAGTCTGGTTGGCCCACCTATACTTCCTGCCTGGCTACTGGCCAATCAGCGTTTGATTAAACTAATACAAGTGACAAATCTTTACAGTGTGCAAGAGTGTGCAAAACACTAAAACAAGAGCTCTAAACAGGAGCTTGGTATATGCAGTCAGAAAAAAGAAAAACAATTATAGGTCTGTACTTACTTGGTATCTTATAGTTAAATTGGGTGTTAAACATTGGTGATATTGTATTGGTTTCAACTTATGGTTAAATATTTGATGATAACACATGGAAGGATGACATGAAAAACAAGTTTCTTTATATCTACACACAACGTCACACACATATCATTGTGTAAAAGACAAGCCTACAGTAAACCGTAACCTTCATCATTAAATCATATGGTTATTTGGGCTTTAAATCCTCTGAATTCAGTTTAAGACCCAAGTCCTTAACTGCTTTCAAACAATGCCATTTAGTAGCATTCTTTTCTAGTCTTACATTCTCCCAGAACTTACTATGGCTGTTTCTTTCATAAGCATGTATCAGAAAATCCCTGATTAAAAAAAAAAAAAAATTTACTAAGTTTTCAGAAAGGAACTTTCCTGAGTAGTTCTTAAGATTTCTGGAGAGAAGACAGACACGTGAAGACAGAAAGCACCGAAAAGATGAACGTGGCATGGAATGATCCCTGGGGTGACTAATGACCAGCTAGAGCCACCTTGAAGGATACCAGACTCAATGTAGGGCCAACTTCAATGCTACCTATTTATGAGTTCTTAAATGTGTACTTTAATGTCTAATTCATCAGACCTTACGTTTACTGACTTCAGAGAAAGAATGAATGATAAATATACATGGAACAAGAATAATGCGCCGGGCGGTGGTGGCGCACGCCTTTAATCCCAGCACTCGGGAGGCAGAGGCAGGCGGATCTCTGTGAGTTCGAGGCCAGCCTGGTCTACAAGAGCTAGTTCCGGGACAGGCTCTAGAAACTACAGGGAAACCCTGTCTCGAAAAACCAAAAAAAAAAAAGAATATATTGCTGTTCCATGATTTCAGTGTGCCAGTTTGTTAGCTCAAGATCATGAAATGTAGCAAAGAGATGCTAATTACGCTCTCAGATATTCCTTCCATTTTCACCTCTATTCTGATCAATGAAACCCTCATTGAAACCTTTCCTGTCTTAATTAAATAAACAGATGGGGAGCTGTGATTTGAAAAGTGTGTCAGTAAACAGAGAAGTAGCACATCCCTTCCTGCTTGGTCAGTAGAGGTGAGGCTGTAGGCTAATGCTGCCTGAAATTCTTCTGATGGCAGGACTAGTGGCTCGTTAACATACTTCTTATTACAGCCCTCTGAGGTTATTATTAATGCACCGATTCCAAAAATGCAGTCAGAATAATTGTTTCTTTGCCTCATATAGACTGCACTACCAGATTACTCTGCACAGAGATCTGTATTTCTTCCATTTTTCTTTTTAAGAGAGATTATAGAATAACGATGGTAAACAGGAAAGGCAGCGGCTTTGTGCTAGAGGATTATTTCCTTGGGTTAACACTATATTCTCTTCTAAAACTACAACACTCCTAAACTAAAAACCAAACAACAAAAATCAGGGTCTACTATTGTTCTACAAGTAGGTATTATACATTGGTTAGTTTTGAGGATATTAGATTATTAAAGTAGAAAGTTAAATTAATGTTTCCTGGATATATGTAAGTCATGAGACTTACTTTACATGCGATGTTATCTGCTGTGCTACCCTAATTATCTCTTCTTTTCTTCTTTATTATATTAGAGATATTCCATGACAAACAAGGCATCAACTAATAACTAAAAATATTAGACTGAGATGGAGAAAAGTAACAAAGTGTTATAAAGAACATGTAAAAATGAAAAAAAAGAGCTACAACCATGAGTTATGGTAGTAATTATATTTGCATATGTTCTAGGAAAATATTTTCCAGTTTATTTACAAACCTTTTTTTTGAGAACAAAAAACAGAAGCACGTAAGTAGAAATGACCCACCAGAAAGATACGTTATCTTCTGCTTTTTTTTTATATATCCATTGACGTATTGTAATGTGCCCCATCATGTAGACACTTATTGAGAAGCAAGAAATCAGCATTCCCCATGCCGTTATAACAGATCTTTCAGTGATGTAGATCAATCACTTAAAGTGTAAAACTTCCAAACAAAAATATAGTTTCACCATATATCTAATCATGGCAATCTTAATAACACCATATATTCTAAAAGTAGCTCCTCATGGATCAACTGATGTTTCTCACTCTTAAAACCATTTATACCAGCCATTTGGTCATTCCACTAGTCAATCATAAACTTCAGGGAAATAGTTACAACCAAAGTGTTCACCTTTGCTGGGGAACATAACTCAAGGGAGAGAGAACTTTGGAAACCATACAGTGGTTCTACACTACTGTTATTTTTTAGGATAATTGAATATTTTATTTTGAATAAGACATCAGCCTAGAGTCTAACCTAGACAACTGGGTTCCTTTAAAATGTAAACTTTTGTTTGTTTAATTGACAAATAAAAATTATGAGTGTTATCCTTAGAAAATCATGTTCTCAATCCCTGTCTCCTAGGTGTTTAGAGTCCATCCTTAAAGATTTATTGTATCATTTAAAAGTATGTGATGCGGTGGTACCTCAGGTGAGTATGGTTGCCCATGCGGACCAGAAGACAGTGATGCATACCTCAAAGGTGAATTGCAGCTGGTTGTTAGCTTCTTGACACAAGTGCTTGGAACAAAACTCATGTTCTCTTCAAGAGCAGTACATGTTCGTACCAGTAGAGCCACCCTCTCCCCGACCAAGATTCGTAACATTCATTTTTCCTTTGCTTACATTACTTAAAGTCTTCCAAAGTCATCCATGTTTTAGCAAAAGACACCATTTTCCTCTTTCTTTTTACAGACAGATGAGACCTTTGGAAATAGGCAATGTTTTGAAATAGAAACAAAAATAAACAACAACAAAAAAATCTTAAAAATAGGAGAGATGCTTCAATCATTAAGACAGCTTACTGTTCCTCCACAGGACCTGTGTTCAGTTCCAGTACCATGCCAGGTAGCTCACAACCTGTAACGCCAGCTTTGAAGGATCTTCTAACTCCAAGGACACTTACAATCATGTGTACCCATGCACAAATCCATGAACGGGTATATAAATGTTCACATGATTTAAAATATTAACAATAACTTTAAATTTTCAAAAGAGAACTGTACAAATATGAAAGCCTGACCTGAAAAACAAATAGTTTTCCAAAAACAACACAAGACTAGAATGCAGTCTACTAACCAGAAGAGTTCACTTTTAAATAACGGTAGTAATTCCTACCTCACATTGTTTATTATTGCCTATATATGATTAAAGAATCGCGTGTATTGAGGGTAAGGATGCTTTCGAATTTAAAAGTGTCTATTGCCCTATAATCTCTCCTTGCATTTATTGTCAAACCTCTCAACTTTTATATGCGTTCATCATAATTTGACTGTTAGCATTGTTTAACAGACCTATTTAAATTCATCACATTTCACCAGGATTTTTATTTTTTATTTTTGGAAAACCTGTTATTAGAAAATGATATTAGCCTAATGAGTTATCGTTAACAAAATGTCAGGTGATTCCTCCTGTGAAATCAAACTAAATTGCAGATATTAATGAAGACTCTTCTGTGGTCTCAAGGTTAGGAGAGTCTACGAGAAAAGGAAATATTAAACACGCATGATTGAATAAAATGTCTTCAGTGAGCAAATGGTAACCTCATACAGAGACAGTAATGGGTCTAGGGTCTGATCCACATTACAAGGAAACAGGGGGCCCATGCTTGATTTGTAAGAGAAAGATAAATGTGTCACTTGGCTAGACGTTACTATTTACAGAGGTTCAGTTTTGTCATGATGAAAGGTTTGCACAATTTAATAATCTTGAAAGGTTTGAAACATTTGATAATTTTCACTGGTAAATATGCAAATAACAAGTACAATTTTTAAAAAATCTACAGATCAAAACACAAATATATTTTTATAGTTCATCTAATACCTGAATGGGCTTCATAAAAAACTTAAGACTTACTATGTTTAATTTCTAATAATCAATATCATTTTTAATTCTGTTAACTCTGAATAATAATATAATCCTCAAATCTCTATTCTTACCTACCCCAATGACTGTCTCAGTTCAATTTTTAAATTATAAGTTTATTCATCACTCATAATTATGCTAATATTACACTACAGAAAATCCCAAAATTGTACACACATTTTTAGTTCTACAGGATGTAATGCTGGTATTTCTCTTTTCTGCTCATACAATTTTTTTACTTAATTTTAATCAGAAATGTAGATACATTTGTTGTAAGAGACTGCTTTTTTGTTTCTGGGTGCTCAGACCTGAATAACCACACAGAAACTGTATTAATTAAATCACTGCTTGGCCTATTAGCTCTAGCTTCTTATGGGCTAGCTCTTACATCATAATCTAACCCATTTCTATCAATCTGTGTATCACGACAAGGCTGTGGTTTACCAAGTAAAGTTCTGGTGTCTGTTCCCAGAGGGGCGACATGGCTTCTCTCTGACTCAGCCTTCATTCTCCCAGCATTCAGTTTAGTTTCCCCCCCACCTAGTTCTGTTCTGCCCTGCTCTGCTATAGGCTCAAAGTAGTTTCTTTATTATCCAATTGTATTCACAGCAATACAGAGCGGAATTACTACATTATATGCTTTCAGATTCTGGTTTTTCATTGATCTTTATAAAAATTATAACTTCATTGCAATCACTGATAGTGCCATTTTAAGTCTGTTAGATATAGCACTTATAAATTATTCCCATCAAACTTTTGTTACTATTATGTATATTATATGTTATGCTTCATATAGTAGATGATGGATAGACAAGTTAATGTATATCCACATAATATATATCAAGAGAGTCAAGACCAGACCCTTGATTTCCATATCCCCATGTATGGCTCAGAGGGATGTGGAGCATCACAATAAATATTTGGTGAGTATTTGAAAACTCATATTTTTTCAGTTCTTTGCAGGCTTCACTGTAGAATTATGATTTTTCTCCATTAAATATGATTGACAAAAGAACCCTAAGAGGACTATTTAGTGGAATCTCAACTCAGAGAGTTAACGTTTGAAATGATAAGATCTCCAAAGCACAGAAGCTCACAATTTGCAGACATCCAACTGTATTCAAAATACGTATTTGTTTCTTACCCGTTAGGAGAGCCAAGTTGACGTTTACACAACTTACAACCCCCCATCAATCATATACACATAGAAATTCTTAATAAACAGCACCATAGGCTTATGTTTCTAAGACAGAGTGGGGGTTTGTGGGTCTTTTTTATTTCATTATGTCTAAACGCGAGCTAGATGGTTGAATGTATAAAGTGGAGTGAGATTATGATGCATTAATCTTATTCCAAATGTTAATTTATGGGTTTCACAAGATCTACTTTGCTTTCCAGCTCAGAGAATGGCTTTTCTCAATAGTTCAATGGCTCAATTTCCATGGCAGTGCCACTCCAAGAAAATTGTGCAGTTATAAGAATGGGACTTTTTGTTCCATGGTGTCTTGATAACTAGTGATAAATTTTATCCTGTCACAGCCAGAGCATGCCAGTTCACACACACACACACACACACACACACACTTGTTCATATGCACTCACACACACAAACACAGAACACAAGTTAAAAAAAGCCCACAAGTCTGTAAATAAGCAACCTAAGCTCTTTTTCAAAAAAAAGTCTTTTTTTCAGCCTGGGATTTTGTATTTACATTGAAAATATGACTGTGAAATAATTCCCAGAGTGGTTATTAGATCAGTATCCCTACAGAAGGGACTTCAGAGCATGATAATATCACATTATGATAACAGGTGTACTAGGTTATGCATTTAGTGCTCAGAGTTGAACCTTAGCTCTGCTTTAATGTAAAATTAGAGCAGAGTTGCAAGGTTTGTCCTAGAGAAACTTGGAATACAGCTCAGTAAAAAGAGTGCTTACCCAAAATATATAAAATCTTGGGTTCTGATCTCAGCACTACATGAGTCGGGCATGGTGGCAGAGGTTTGTAGTCATGGCATGCCAGAGGCAGAAGCAGGAAGATCAGAAATTTAAGAGAATCCCCATCTACACAAGAAGTTTAAGGCCAACCTGGGCTACATAAGATCCTGCCTCAAACAGAAAGATGAAATATGGAAAAAGAGAGAAGGAGGAGAGGGAGAAATGCTAGCAAATACTATCTGATTCTAAGGCCAAGAACAACATCTATCATAAAAAATGCATATTGGAATGTCTTTTGGACTTTGCAACAGAAATGTGAAGACAGGATTTCTGCATGTCCTATAACTCAGGTATAACTTGTCTTCAGCAGTAGAATCTTACTGTCAAGCTCTGGAGGAGCCAAAAGGAATGACAATAGCCTATAAAATCAGAGCTGGTCTATGACAGTGGGATGGATCCCACTGACGAACAACACCAAAAGAAAACAATCCATACCTGGTGTTGAGCCTTTTCTCTGAGAGGCTATGATGTTTGGGAGAGGCACTGGCCCTCTACTCCTGTTGTAGGGGAACTCCACTCCATTCAAACTCCTTTTGTGTACGTATGCACGTGTTTTAGAAAGCATCTGCAATAACCATCTTTTGTTTGCATTTTCAAAGGCCTTTGAGTTAGTTGTTCCTCCCATACCCTCTGCTCTACCCTTGCTTCTCATCGCTGAACCCATTTAACTCTTACCGTTCCATTATTCCCCTTTACACCTTCCCACCACCTGCTTTCTAGCTCATGTTCTCTGCATCCCTAATGTGACTCCTTACTATTTTCCTGAATCCTATATCCTTGTACTCCTATACACCAATTTAAACATTATTAGCTTCTTGGGTATTTGTAGACCATTGGTATGGCTACTGCTTAGGGGAGACCTTTCTTGGACTCATGAAATTTTTTTACAGTTTCACTCTTTCTTTTAGCAGTGGTTTAAAGAGCTTGGCAAAGCCAAATGGAAGAAAAGATAAAAGAGAGAGGCTTTAGCTTGTTCCCAGCACTACACGTTTATTAAGTTATAAACCATGCGTTCTATGCATACTTCCCGTAATCTCTTACTTAACATTTTGTGACAGGTTTAATACAGCACAATTAGACATGCTGCCACAGCCCTTCTGACAGCTACCTGGCTTCCATGCACTAACACGGCTGGCTGCTTGCCCAGTGCTCATACCATTGAAGAAAGTGCTCAGGAACACTTTTTAGCGAAGTCTGGAAACAAGACAATGAGATGTAGGTTTCAGCACACACAATAGTAAATGCTCCTGGGGAATCCGTAGACAGTACTGGGCATCATCTGCCTTAGAAAAGAGGAAGATGACTGTGTACTTATTATATGTCGTCAAGGACCATCTGCTATAAGGTAAATCGCCTAAAACCATGCTAAATTTAAAATAGGATTAAATAGCTGTTTCTTTCATTCACATCACATTCAATTAGAGACCTAGGAATGAATTCAGGTAAAATACTGAATAAATTAATTTTGGAATAAATTAATTTCCTTCTACTGGAGTAAATTTGGAAATGTGTGTATAGATTAAATATATACTTTTTTGTTTTTACTTGTAACAAAATAATTTAACCATGTTTGGATTAGGATAGGCAATCCTTAGCACATAATCGCTCAGCAAGGTGACATCAGACTGAAAGTTACTGCTTTCTGTTTGCTTCACACTCTTAGAAATGATTTTATCTTTAATGTGCTGATAAACCCTAAATATTAACACAGTGTTGTGGCTTTAAGATCTAGGGTGGAGTGTGAATCCTGTTGTGAAAATATTTCTTTACACTATGTTTAGATGTGTCACTGTAATTGGTTTAGTAAAAATAGCTGAATGGCCAATAGCTAGGCAAGATTGTTGGGGCAGAGAGGATACTGGGAAGCAGAAGAAGGGATGCCAAGAGATGCAGAGCAATCAGGAAGAGCACAACGGCGATGAGGTAATAGAGCCACGCGGCAGAAAGCAAATCAATAGAAATGGGTTAATTTAAGTTATTAGAGCTAGTCAGAAATAAGCCTATGCAATCAGCTGATATTTCATAATTAAGAATACATCTCCATGTCATTACTGGAGAGCCAATGGTCCTGACGAAAAATCTGCCTCCAGAGTCCAGAACAATGACTATTATAAAACACTCAAATTCCTGACAATATACCCATTTGTGCAACTTTTTAAAGTCATCATTGCCTCATTATCCTCAGACAAGGCAAGTAAGGAAAGGAAAAACTGACTGGGAACCTGAAAGAATTCCACACCAAAGGATCATGATTCCCATCAATGCATTTTCTCCTTTTTTGTTATTGTTTATTTGTATAAATGTATATATCTTGAGTTTCTTCATTCTTTCACAGTGTGGGGGAATATTCTATATTTACTTTATGGTTTCGTATCTGTGCCTATTTTCGCAATAACATCAAACAATATTTCTATAACTTTGGTGCAGCCTCACCCTCCAATGAACCATTATGGCAACACTGATTTATTTTGGTAAAACACTGAAATCTAATTTAAAAATAAAAGCAAAGGGATTTAATTTAATTTAATAAAACCTACATATACTACAACTGAACAACATGAAACTAGATTTAAATAATTGTTGCCTAGTCTCACACTCATCTGCACAAATTTACAACAGAATCACAATCTTTAGTAGTGCAATGAGTATTAAGAACAGAATAGGACTTTCATAGCCTTGATAAAATTTACATGAAGATAGCAACCTTAACTCTGTCAACAATGACTATTACCAAGGCCATGAAAAAGTAGAAAACACCATGTTTGGTGGGAATAAAATTAGCATAACTGAAAAATAATTTGGTAGCTTCTTGCAAAACAATAACACACATGACACATTTAGCCAGGAGTTCTGTACTTATGTCCATTCTGTGTGATCCTAAGTGGGCATAAGTCATGTAAAAACATGCCCACTGTGGGACTGTCATGACATGACTCAAAACTCAATGAAAAAGATGGCATAACTCAAAATTCAATGAAAAGGCCATTAGCAAGAGAACAGTTCAGATATTTAACAAGTGTCAAGTTAAAATTAATAATAGAATAATAACTAATACATTGAAATAGTGGATCCTTTAATCTCAGCACTCAGGAGACAGAGGCCAGCAGAACTCTGTGAGTTTTTTTTTAATCTATTTTTCCCCCAAGATGGGGTTTCTCTGTAGCTTTGGAACCTGTCCTGGAACTAGCTCTTGTAGACCAGGCTGTCCTCGAACTCACAGAGATCCAACTGCCTCTGCCTCCTGAGTGCTGGGATTAAAGGCAAGCAGAACTCTGCGAGTTTGAGGCCAACCTGGTCTACAGAGTGAGTTCCCAGACAACCAGAGCTATTACGCAGAGGAACCCTGTCTTGGAAAACAAAAACAAACTAAAATAAATAGTTAGATACCAACAAGGAACGTTAATTATTGTACTGGACATGAATATATACAACAATAAGATCAAGTTCTATTTTTTATTTAAACTTTTCATTTATTCAAATTGCATTAGTTGAGCCAGGCGGTTGTGGCACATGCCTTTAATCCAAGCACTCTCGAGGCAGAGGCAGGCGAATCTCTGAGTTCGAGGCCAGCCTGGTCTACAAGAGCTAGCTCCAGGACAGGCTCTAGAAACTACAGGGAAACCCTGTCTCGGAGAAAAAAAAAAAACAAAAAAAATCAAATTGCATTAGCTTAAAAATATATAAAGTTTAGAATTCACAAAAGGTGCAACAGAATTAGAGGAGTAGAACAAAGTCTAATTAGAGAGAAACAACTATAAAAGAGTACATGAGATCAAACCAGAGAGCAAAAATTTTGAGAAAATGTAGAAAAAGAAAAGGGGATATTTGAGGTCATTTGGGAATTTCATTTGAAAATATAATAAGAGTGATAGAAAGGAAAGGAATAGAGCAGAACTTTCTAAGGTAACTGAATTTTAAAAGTGTATATTTAAAACTCTACAATCCCCAGCTAAGAAATACACAAAGAATACCACATTTAGGGACAGCTCCCAAACTGCCATAAACTGAAGTTTCAGAGAAATCACAGTAGAAAATAAAGGAACTTGCTTTTCAAAGGTCTGTAATGTTGACAATGGGTTTTCCAGGAAACTTGAGTATTGGAAAGCAATAGAACAGGGTGTTTTTGAAAGAAATAGTCAGAGATAGGGATAGAATCCAGAACATAAAATAAGGAATATTAGCCAAATTCATAGCAAACATAAATTTATTATTCAAAATATGAAATATTAACAATTATTTTTATTGAATTGAAATATATGGTAGACTAAGATTCACAGCCTAGAAGTGGAATGTTCTGGGAGTTGCATTGGCTGGAATGTGTCAAAAGCAAGATAAAGTGTGTAAATATGAGAAGGAAACTTCTGAAGCTATTTTAATAGCGATGGAGTTCTTTAATTTTTTTGTTAAATAATTTTTAACATTTTTAAGTAATATTTTTATTTGGGCTTTGAAAATTTTATACATATACATGACGTATCTTGATCATGTCAATTTCCCACTACCTCCATACACCTCTCGCCATGACCTCCCACGTTCATGGGCTCTAGGCAAACATTTCAATACACACATACTCTACAATTTATTATGAAATTTTCTTTAAAAATATTGATTATTGATTTGTGTTAAAAACATTAAAAATTATTTCTGCTGGCTCCCTTGAAATATACAATATTTGTCAACATTAATTATGCTACTGTTGCCCTAGAAGATAGCAGATGGTTCTTCTATCCAACCTCATCTTTACTTTTCCCTCTCTCCATCCCTGCTACCAGCTCCGTCCCAGTCACAGATAAACACTATCATCCTTTCTATTTCAACCTTTTTGCTTTGAGAGAAGAATAAGAATGCCCAGTGTTGATCGTTATTTATCTTATATTTTGTGCTTAACTCTATAGTCCCTAGTACTATGAATGTGGCTTCAAATTACTAAATTTCTTTACTTCATAGTCAAGCATTTTTCCACAATGTGTGTATATCATTTTTTTCTTCATGTTGATTGCATATCTTTGCTCTTCTAGGATTAATGTTGCAGTAAACACACAAGTGCAGTTTTACCTTCGGCACACTGATTTAATATATTTTGATATATATTCCTAGTGATGGAATTGTGTAGAAGCTCTAGTTTTCGTTTTGCAGAGAATTTCCCATTTTGTATGGTATGGACAGTAACTTTGATAGCTATATTTTTGATTTTTAATAAGTTTAGTAAGTATATAGACTATCAAAGGAAAAGAAAAATTAACAATAGGTAGACAAATGATTGATAGAGATTCCAAAAACATCACCAAATTGATCACTCAAAATCTAGCATAATTCCATTGGGGGAGCCTTTTTAAGATGGTCAGACAGAGTTCCTGATAGAATTCTGAGCATCACAGAGTGCCCACTCAGATTAGACTGCCACATAAGAAATCAAACAGAAATAGATAAGGATAACACATCAGATCTTACAATCTTAATATCCAGTAGGAACTAACTAGAGAAAAGTTGAGGAAATCAGCTGGAGTTCTGTAGACATAGATAAGCTTCACATGGATGAACTTCTGGCTTCTTGTTCCACTGCAGGCACTTCTATATCCTTGGATGAACATGAGTAATATCCATTGGATGTGATTTACCGTGAAGATGTTATGAAGGGCACAGTGTTTTTATTTTTGAGGAGTTGTACTATTCTCTCTCCTTTATCACTTGGGGACTTGGAAGACACAACATAAACGTGATTCTATCTCAGATAGAAACTGAAAGCAAACCCAGTTTCTAGATACAGAATCTCAGTGAGCTCCAACAGAACATGACAATTCACCAATGCATTGTACATTCCAGTTTATACTGATCAGCATTCTTGCTGTATCAATTTGCACCCTCATCAGCAGTGAATGGAGTTTGTCTTTTACTACATACTAAACAGTATTCATTTGATTTTTGTGTTTGATAATAGACATTCCAGCTAGGGTGAGATAAAAATCATGATTTTTACCTTGACTTTGCTTGATATTTTTTGTGATTAATTTTTTATACTATTGACTATTTGTGTATCTTATGAGAAATTTAAATTAAGGTCACTTACCCATTTTTAACTGGATTATGAAGCACAATTAATAAAAGCTCAGAGAGAGAAATTGGGGTTTGACCTAAAGGTCAGAAAAGCAAAATAGTCAATCACTGGCTCTTAACTCTACCTCAGTCCAAAATGGCAATCCTGCCTCCAGGAATCTCAGAATGAGACTGTCTGTGAGCCATGTCCTCCCTTCTTATATTCCTCTCTAAGGCTGAGATTAAAGACGTGGACCACTGGGATTAAAGGCATGTACCGCCTGGTTTTTATGGCAACCTAGTGAGGCTACTGGGATTAAAGGTGTGTGCCACCACTGCCTGGTCTGTAAGGCTGACCAGTGGGGCTGTTTTACTCTCTGATCTTCAGGAAAGCTTGTTTATTAAAATATAAATTAAATGTCACCACAGGATTATATGTTCAATTTTTAAATATGAAGTTATTTGATATCCTCATATATTCTGGCCATTGTCTGATATACAGTTATTAAATAACTTTTCCTGTTTTCTAGGTTATTTTTTCATTCTGATAATTATTTCCTCTACTATAAAAAACCTTTTCAGTGTGATGTCATGCCGTTATTAATTTCTGCTTTTGTTACTTGGATTTCAGTATCATACCTAGAAAAAAACAACTCCTAAAGTAATTTCTTCTAGGTTTCTTTCTGATAATAGTGTTGATTATGTCTTATGCTTATGTCTTTTGTCAATTTTAACTTGAAGTTTGCAGTTTTTCATATGAATGAGATTTCGGGTCTAATAGCTACATATGGCTATCCTATTTTTCCAGTCACAATTATTGAAGAGATTATCCTCTCTCCATTGCATGTTCTTGCTGCTTTCAGACAAAGTAATTTTTAAGGCAAGTATTACTAGCGATGAAAGTGGCGATGTGAAACAGTCAGTCACCAGTATATCAATTATGGATAGGAACATACCTAATAAAATCTTTCACATAAACTGCATGCATATAAAAGTGAGGAAACAGACAAACCCACAATCACTTTAGATGATTTTAACAGAAACAGAATGACACATATATGGATAGATGATATATGACAAAGGCACTTCTGTAATTCCACAAGGGAGGATGGACCTCTCAACAAATGCGGCTTTTGGCAACAAATGGAAGAAAAATAAATCATGACTCTTTCTGTAAAATACACATCACACACACACAAATTGTAGCAATGGATTGTTGACCTAAATGTAAACAATAAGTGCAACATCTCCTCATATTTAAAAATAGAATAGCTTCATGAATGCTGAATAGAACGCTTTTGTCACAGAGGAAAGCATTTACAGGTATATTTGTGAAATATGTCTGAATACGCCAACATGGAGAGGACATAAGCTCAATCACCTGATTATGCTAAGGATGGAATTAGGCATTGTTTTATGGAATATAGTCAATAATTTCTTCTGTATTATCATTCATATATCCCCAGTCCACAATTCCTGAAACACCTTGATCCAATGTTCTCCAATGAAGGGAGCTAATATCAGCATTTTAGTTGATTCAGGCTTCTGAGTATATAGGTTTTCAAACCAAAAACTGATCCCTCACTTTTGTGTTATTTCTAGTTTCTAATATATTTTAGGTGCGAAAGTTTAGGTAATTATTTTTTAACTTTTATTGAAAATAGATTCTTTTAGCACACAAAACACCCTGATTATAGTTTCCCCTCTATCTACTCCGCCCAGGTCATTCATACCCCCCCCTTCCATCCAGACTCACTTCCTTTCAGTCTATTATTAGAAAAGAACATGTTACTAAGAGATAATAATAAAACATAATAAAACTATCACATCAAAATTGGAAGACAAGAAAAGCCAGCAGGAAAAAAAAATCAAAGAAACCCAAAAGAAGACAAAAGAATCAAAGACCCATGTATTTGTATACTCAGGAGTTTCATAAAAACACTCAACTTAGAAGCCATAATATGTACATAGAGGATATATATAGAATGCAGCCCCCTTTAGGCCCTGTGTTTGCTGCTTTAGTCTCTGTGAGCTCTCATGAGCTTTACTCATGTTGATTTACATGGACTGGTTCTCCTGGTGTCCTCCATCTTCTCTGGATCTTACACTCTTTCCACCTCTTCATCCATGGGGTTCTGTGAGCTCTGAGGGAAGATGTTTGATGTAGCATCCCATTTAGGTCTGAGTTTTCCAAGACTCTCATTTGATGCATAACATCTGGCTGTGAGTCTCCGCATTTTTTACCATCTACAGTGTGAGGAATATTCTTTGACAATGACTGAGCAAGGTCCTGATCGTGAGTTCAGGAGAATGCCACTAGGAGTCATTTTATAATTAGTTATTTTCCAAGTTGGTTTCATCCTATGTCCCTGGGCTTTCTACTCTTAGGTTCTTGGTTACTCAGGTATGGGTTCCATCTCTTAGGGTGGTCCTTAAGTCAAATCAGTTATTGGCACATAAGCTTTGTGCCACCTTTGCCCTATCTTGCAAGAACACCATTGTAAATCAGAGATTTTATGGTTGGGAGATTGGTGTTTATGATTATCTTTTGGTAGTCTGCAGTGTACCTTCCTATACTAAAGATGCTAGAACCCAGGTATGAAGGTTTTATGTGGGCACTAGTGCATCTTCTCCATGTTCAGTGATTTGTGTGGGTGTTGTCTTCAGCCATATTAGGTGTTGTCTTACTGTCATATTAGGAAAAGGAACATTTGTGTTGGCAACATTCTGGGTTGTTTGGAGGTCCCCTTGAACCCACTATAGTCAATAACTCAGTTAGATGTAATGCAATCTTGGTACAGGAAGATTCATTGGTTGACACGAGATGGCAAGGTGGGACTCTGTCCTCCCCGTTATTTCAATATTTCATTTAGATAATCGTGTGTATGTGTGTTAGAAGTTTCTACTATATTAGGTTTGCATACTACCTTCAAGTTTCCCCTAATTTTAGCTGTTTCTCCCTGTATTCCTTACCTCATTCCTTTCTTCCCTGTCCTTCCCCACTTGAATGTCCCATTCCAGCTTCCTAACCCCTGTAACCTGTAGGAAGAGACTGCTCATTTGTTCCCAGCCTCTCAGACCCAAAATAATCAAACAGAAACTATATTAATTGTTATATTGTTTGGCCAATAGCTTAAGCATATTTCTAGCTAGTCCTTACATCTTAAATTAACCCATTTCTATTATTTTATATTTTACAACAAGACTCATGGTAAAATTCCTAGGTGTCTGTCTCTTTTGGCAGCTACATGGCTTCTCTTCAATGTTGTCTACTCTCTCTCTCTCTCTCTCTCTCTCTCTATATATATATATATATATATATATCATTGAGCAGAATATAGCTAAGATAATATATATTATCTTAGCTATATTCTGTTAAGCCATTGGCCAAAAGCAGCTTCTTTATTAATCAATGGCAATAAAACATATTCATAGCATACACAGGAGAACCCCACATCAGTAATCATTCATAATTATCTATCCTATTTCCCTTTTCTAGTGAGATTTCTCCCCTCTAATCCCTTACTGTATACCTACCCTCTATGGTTTTACAGATTATCCCTTGGTAATATTGATTTAAGAGTTAATGTCTACATAGAAGCAAGTACATACTATATTTGTCTTTCTGGGTCTGAGACACCTCATTCAGAATGATTTTTTTCTAGTTCCATCCATCTATCTTTAAATTTCAAGATGCCATTTTAAAAATGGTTGAGTACTACTCCACTGTGTAAGTGCTCCATATATTTTTTTTGTCCATTCTTCTGTTGAGGAATGTCTACATTGTTTCCAATTTCTGGCTATTTTGAATAGAGCAGCAGCAAACATCTTTGAGCAAGTGTCTCTCTGGTAGAGTGAAGCATCCTTTGGGTATATGCACAAGAGTGGTATAGTTGGGTCTTGAAATAGATTAATTTCCATATCCCCAAGGAACCACCACACTGATTTCCACAGTGGCTGTACAAGTTTTCACTCCAATCAGCAATGGAGGCGTATTCCCATTGCTCCACATTCTTGCTAATATGAGGTGTTACTTGTGTTTTTGATCTTAGCCATTCTGACAGGTGTAAGTTGGAGTTTGGATTTGCATTTCCCTGATGGCTAAGGATGTTGAACATTTCTTTGAGTTTCTTCTATTGAGAATTTGTTAAGATCTGTAACCCATTTTAATAAGCATATTTGCTTCTTGATATCTAGTTTTGTAAGTTCTTTATATATTTATCTTAGTCCCATGTTGGATCTATCATTGATAAAAAAGTAAAAATCTTTTCACATTCTATAGGCTTTTGCTTTGTCTGACTTATGGTATTTGTTGCCATGCAGAATTTTTAGGTTTCATGAGGTCCCATTTATTAATACTTGATCTTTGCACCTGTGCTAATGGAATTCTGTTAAGAAAGTCTTCTCCTCTATCAACGTATTAACAGATATTCCCCACTTTCTCTTCTATTGCATTCAATGCTATTCATATGGCTTTATGATGAGGTCTTTGATCCATTTGGGGTTGAGTTTTGTACAGGGTGATAAGCATTAGACTCAAACAAAAACACCTTGATTTTTCCTGTCTTTTTACTGTCCTAAATTTCCCTGAGGTGAGAATTCTTTGTACCCTGAAAGTGTTCAAGTGTCCAGGATGTTTATACATGTGTGTGTATATGCGTGCTATGGCCAGAAGTTAACTCAAGTGCCTTCCTCATTCATTCTCCACCTCGTTCTATGATACAGGGGTCTCATGAACCTGCAGCTAGCTAATTCAATTAGACTGGCTGACCAGTAAGCCTCAAACATCCTTTTGTCTCTGCCTTCCTAATGTGAGGATTGCAGGCACAACTTACCACTAGATATGTGTTGGAAATCTGCATTAAGGTCCTTATGCTTGCTTAGCAAGTACCCTGAGACTGAGCCATCTTCTCATCCTGGCACATATTATTTTATTAGAGACATTCTTGATAAAAAAACCTTAAATATGAAAACAAGTTGATACCTAAACTATAGCAATCTTAGACCACACATTTCATATACTAACTTAAATGTGGGAAATGATTCTTCCAAAATTCAGGCTCAATGCTCTTCTGTAGATGAGTAATCAAGGAATTGAAAATAAGAATATTTAAATTTATTTTTTTGACAAAACACCAGACATTCCAATCTTAAAATAATAATCACTTAACTGGCCAAATTCTGCACAAGAAACAATAGTTATAAGAGAAAAAGTCAATGTTAAATTCAATAGATCATATATGAAATGTTTCAATGCCCCAAGGTCTTCAAGTTTTTATCCAGCAAAAATCCCTTTTCAGTATCTTCTGAACATCAACAGAATGTCTATTTTGATTGATTACTTCCTCAGACAACCCCCTTGTAAATCCTAAACTTTGCATTTTCTTTTTTCACTTGGCTGTGAATTCCTTGGCCACATTTTTTGTTTTATTCATTTTTAATCCTTGGTATTTAACATTTTATCTACTTGGTACAAGTTGGATGAATAAATCCAGTTCTTGAAAAAATATAAGGGAGAATAATTCTGAATCTAATTAGACATCCGTGAGCTACAAGTAAGAGTAATAATCAAGTCGCTGCCACTCAGAATGGCAAATCGTTGTTGTTCATGCAGTCACTTGTCCACACACCAGTGCCACAGAACTTTGTAGCCGAGTCACCCCAAAGCAGAGCAGACTTTGTTAGAGAGTCCTCCACTGACTCTATCCAAGCAACCATTAGTAAATGTGTTCTCACCGTAGTGTGCAAGCAAGGCTCCTAGGATGTTTCAGAAAGCCTGAGTTATCTGAGCAACATGTTTTAGTTTAATTTTTCAGTTTAAACTCAATTTTTTAATATTTGTTCACTATGGACAAGCCATGTCAGAGCACTCCATGCAGCTACCAATATGTCTTCTGTGCTAGACTTTTACATTGTATATCTCATTTTGTATTTTTTATAAAAAATATTAACTTTCACTTATGTAGTTCATTTTAGCACATAAATATTTTAAATGGTATTAATAAAATTATTAGTTTGCTTAAAAGTTAATGTGTGTATGTGTATGTGTATGTCTGTGAATGTACCTGTTATTAAATGTACTCTTTAAAATCTAAATGAAAAGCACTATACAATTTTTGTATTTTGTCATGTCAACGGCAGTAAGAGGACGATGGAGCAATTCTACACAAGTATAAAGTGATGCATTGGCAACTTGACATATCCTTTTCAATACAGTTTCAATTGACTGAAAGTTACAGTTTCAGTGGGAGGTGGAGGTGGTGGTGGCCCACGCCTTTAATCTTAGCAATGTGGAGGCAGAGGCACCTGCTTGATTTCAGCCTAATCTAAAGAGGGAGTTTCAGTGCAGCCAGGGCGCTGTTTTACACAGAGAAACAATCTCTCCAAAATAAAAAACCACCCCCCCTCAATCTCTCTCTCTCTCTCTCTCTCTCTCTCTCTCTCTCTCTCTCTCCCCTCCCTCACTCCCCTCCCTCCCCCCTCTCAAACCCACACACACACACACACACACACACACACACACACACAATTTAATCAGTCAAAAAGCAAACTCCAAGGTTGGAGTGTTTGACTACGTTTATAAAGTTCCTGCCTTGCAAAAATAAGTACTTGAGTGTAATACCCCAGAACCTACAGTAGGAGAAAAAAATAGCCAACAGGATAGTATGTTCTGGGGAGACAGAGAGGTAGCCTCGTATTCTCTGGCAAACCAGCCTAGCCTACTTAGGAACTTCCAGGCCAGTGAAAATCTGTGTCCTCTAATACAAGATGGATGGCATGTGAGGAGTATATGTAGTTCATGTCCTTTGCTCTCCACACACATGTGCACATACATGTAATATAATAGCACACATATGTGTACACACATATATATACTTTTATCCATGCAAAATAAAAATTGAATTTTTTATATTAAACTTTTTTCTGAACGAATTTATTATATATTTTAAAGATATTAGAAATAGTGAAAATTTTAATTTTATTAAACTCATAAATTTGTTCTATATATTTTTTTCAGTAGAACTTCAACAACTCTACATAGCATAGTGGGAAGGACCTAAATTAAGGTAATAAAGTATGTACCATTTGGAAACAGGGTTCAATTTATCCAGGCCCTAGGTGGCTCTAGAGGTCAGGGGATGGGAAGGTTGAGTTATGTTCGGTAGGATTTTGAGTGAAATTGAGGAGCTTTCCTTGTTTCCTAAGCTCAAACCAGGCGGTGAGAGTGACAACCTTTGAAACTTTGCTCCAGCAGTCTGCCATTAATACTAAGACCACAGGGATCGGGGAATCTGAAGAAAAGGAGATCCGCAAAAAGCCATTATAAAAAACTCAATACATTTTATTTAAATCCTATTGGATTTCTGCCTAATAGAATTTCTGATGATTCAGGATAACATGCTTCTAGACCAAAATATTACAGATTCATATTAGGCTCACATTTGTTTAGTTCCTACTATGGTCTCACACATTATCTCATTGAAACCCTTTAATAAAGTTTTGCTAATAAGGACACTGAACATCAGGAAAAGCAACTTATTTAAGCATATACAAGTCAATAAGCCATGAAAAAAAAAAAAAAACCCTGAATGCTCAGAAGCAGAACAAAGAAGGAAATTAAACTAATGTTTCCGGGGGGGGGGGGGGAACCTAGGAGAAATATATTGCATAGACTAGAGGCAGGGAAAGTCCACAAATAAAGAAGCCATTGCTTATATTTATTAAGAGCAGACATGAATTAATATATATTTGCTGGTCTGTTTTGAGTATTAAACTAGACTCTCTAATTTGCCGGGGAGTAAAGAACTAAACAGATTCCACATGCTTCTAGCCATTCTATTTCCTGAGGTCCTGCTGCTGTTGTTTTGTACATTTATTTGCTTGTTTACTTTGTGAAAAGGAGAAGAACGCTTATAAAGAGTCCATTCTCTAGGATGCTGGATAAGGGTTGTAACACATACCTGGTATCCTAGACCATAGGCAGCCTAGACTCTTTTCCCTTTCATAATATGCAAAATGCATGTGCTCTTTGTTCCCAGTACATAATGGCTTTTACTTGCAGTCATAGGTTTAAGAGAGTCCCCACAAATTAAGAGTAAAATAGTTAAAGTCAAACATTAAGAATCAGGGTACTCATTCATGTTGATAAGCTTCAGGTCACACTACTGGACATCAGTGTTGTGAATTAAGTTTCACATTTAAAAACCAAAAAGTGAGTTCTGAATTAATTGACCTTCTAAATCAAGAGGTAAAGCCCCAAACCTCTCACCATTTGCTGTGTAGGTGAATTTTTCTCACTAATACCCCTTGCAAGTTTTGATAAACTAAAATCTACACATTTTTTATTACCTGGCATTCAATCACACTTCTGCTAAGCTTTCAACAAGCATAATTATTTATAAATCAGAATTAATCCGGAAAAAATGATGGCATTAATAAATGCGTGTAGGAGGGGGCTAAAAGGCTATCCCATAAATGTAGGAACTAACACGAAGTCACAGCACTTTGGAATATGAAAGACGGAGCTGGTACGACATTTAGAAGTCTGCCCTTTTCGCCCTTTAAATCACATTTCTTGTGTAAGAGTAACGTATTGGCCAAAGGAAAGGTTAGTGATCTGGGCCTTAAATTACTGCACTCAGTAATTGTTGACATGTGTGTACTTTACAGCGCTAATTTATTTCACCATGAACCCAGTGTTTATGAACACACAAATGCAGATTTATAGAATGTAAAGGGAAGAACATTTTTACTCTTTATTCTGAGGTTCCATGTTTTAAGAAAGAAAAATATTTGAAAGTGGAGCGAACCTGCCTAACATGAAAACAGCAGACTGTACAAACGGTATTTCCTGGGTAATTTGGGAATAAAATAATTTCATTAAGGAACATTACAGTATGTGTTTGAAATGCTAAGATGATTTGAAGACCACAGATCTAAGGTCATGTTAACAGATCCGATCTGTGGGGGATCACAGGATTAGAATACGCTTTTAGTAATGAGCCTCCCCGACATCGGCTGAGTCCTCTCTCTTTTGCCGGGCATTACATTAAGACCACCACATCGATTATCTCATTTATTCATAGTAATGGCCATCTGCAGTCAGTACTGTTAGTATTCCCAGGTAACGGATGAAATGCTACAGAACGAGAAAACTCCCCTATGTCACAGTTAATAAGCGGGTGACCCGGAAAAGGCAACTAGGCCTGGACAGGTAGAGTATACAAAAATGAGACTTTGCTGCTCAACTAGAATGTCTTAGAACACTCTTAGATACTGACGGGCCAAAATAGAAGCTAACTGCATCCAGTAAGGCATGCAGAGGGCACACCAGGGAAGACTGTTGAAACACTTAACTGGAGTGCAGAGAAATGGCTCCAAGGCCGAGAGCACGTGCTGCTTCTGCGGAGAATGTGTTCAGTTTCCAGCACCCGCGTGGTGGTTCATGACCTCCCATAGTTCTAATGCGAGGGTACCCAGTGACCGCTTCAGGCATCAGGCACGCTCATGATGTACACATACAAGCAGGCAAAACACTTACACGCATCACATGAATAAATTTGAAAAGTAAAAAGGTTTTTTTGGTTTTTTTTTTTTTTAGTTAAAAATTTTTAACTTACTTCAGGTCCTGTCTTCTTAGGTGTATGTTTCGCCTGACCTTCCATCCCTCTTCATTGTCTAATGTCTAAGCATTTTGGGGAATAGCTGAACGCATGATGATGTCTCATGAATACTTACCGGGCCTTTGAAAGATAACAGAAGAAGCATATAGATTAGGAATTATGGCTGCTCTCTATCCGCAAAAGCAGGTAGTCTAGACATGGAGGCATTAAACAATAGCAGGCCAACAGCGAAAGGTCCACACTATGTTCTAATTACATGGCCACGACAATAACCGCAGGAAGTTTAGACCTTTAAAGCATTTGAATCACCTTTCAGAGGATAGGAAATATTGTATCAGATTGAAGAGTTTAAGAGAAAAACAATCATTGCAGTCTAAAGGAGTAAAGCAGTGCCAGCAGGTTAAAGAGATAGAGCATATTTGCAAGAGAATAATGAGACCCACCCAACGAGAATGACAGTATATTCCAAAGCAGATTTTGAAAACTAATTCAAACACTGCACAAAAAAAAAATTGAAGCGAGATTTGGAAACTTTTTAAAAGGTAATTTCATTTAAAGTACATATGCCATTGCAGAATAGTGTAGTCACTTACAGTTCAAATCGTCAGTCAGCATTTGCCTTGCGCATTCACAGCTGTAAACGGGGATCAAAATGGTACTGTTTTGGGCTGCCTAGATTTTTGTTGTAGGAATTGATCCTGTTTATTAGAATTCTCATCCATGCCAAATAAGAATTCATTCAAAAAGTGATCAAAAGAGCAAAATCACTTTCTTTGAGCCAAGATGTCCCGTATACATGGATGGCGCAGTTTGTGGTGACAGTATAGAATTGCTTTAGAATGCTCTTACCCAGTTTCAGAATTATTGTTCTTATGCAATTTAGGTCGACAAACAGATTTTTACCTCTAGAAAATCAAGGGCATGGCACAGTTTTTATTCTTGAAAGTTGGTTATTCACCAAAAAACGTGAGATAATTTAGCTTCACTTGTCAGCTCTCCGCCGTGTGCTTGAATGTGTTCTGTTTTCACATGTAATGAGTAGATGTGTGCACGTGCATGTGTGTGTGTGTGTGTGTGTGTGTGTGTGTGTGTGTGTGTGTGTGTGAGGTGCATGCGTGTGTACATTGCACATGGATAGAGGCCACCCTTGTCAGGTTTTGGCCCTCAGAATCCATCCACCTTAGTTTTGGAGACAAGGTCTTGTGCTGGAAGGTTGCACTCGCTATTTTTAGGCTAGGCTAAATGACTAACAGAATCCATCGATCTTTCTCTCTCCATTTGTTCAGTCCTGGGGTCACAAGTGCATATGCCACCCAGCCCAGTTTCCACATGGGTCCTTGGAAGGAAATGCAGTCCTCACATTGGCACAGCAAATGCTCTACCCACAGAACTTCCCTCCTCTCCCTTCTAACCTCATTATTTTATACAAACTTTATTTTACTGATGTCATTTCTTCTTGTTGTGCTTTTTAACATCAAGGTTTCTGTTTAGCATATCTCTTAACTCTCAGTCAACATGCAAACTATTAACAAGCTTTTAAAAGCAGGCTTCAAAGAATAAATAAAATAAAATTACACTATAGGTTATGATAGCATCTATATTCATATCTTTATGAACAAACTAACACACATACAGCTAAAATACAATAAAGTCAAGCCTTTACAACAAATTAAAGGTACAGACAATTACTTTTACTTAATGACACTTAGGATAATAAATAAGTGAGATTACTAAATAAATATCTGAAAATTACAACTTGAAGGTATTTTCTCCATGTTTACAACAAATTTTGAATTTTAGCCCAACATGTTTCTTTTTATTTTATATAAAGAGAATTTAAGAGTAAAATATGAATTTCTTTATTTACTCCTTTGAGAATTGTCTTGGATTCCCTTAGATGCTCAGGCTAAAATAATTTCATTCTGAACCATGTATAATCTGTGCAAGCAACATAAAAACAAATTATAATTTCTAAAATCCTTTTTTTTAAAAAAAAAAAAAGACTCTCACCATAGGTAAGCAAACACATCAGGAGTTAGTGGAGAGCTAACCATGCCACTGGTAAGAACTAACTTTATATGTATAAGATGAACTTTGGTCTTTATAATTGATGACAGCAAGTAAAACACATAAAGTTCATCTTTTTGCATTTGCCAGCTGGTACTGCCATCTGGGATCCCAGGTACACAGGGAATGTGGGTACATGCCCAGGAGCACCCTCTTAGAAACCTATCTGCATGCTTGGCCATCTGCTCCTGAAACCGGGGCGACATTTGCTTGGTCTATGCTACCCCCATGCCCAGCTACTTTAGAGCCATCTTTTGCAACATCTGTTTTCTTTTCTGGACCAAGGTGGTGTCATTTGTCCCTTATATGTTTCCCCCTTCTGTCCTGCATTTCTGCTTCAATTTTCTTTTCCTACCAAGCAATGGGAGCAGAATATATAGAGGCTTAAACTAAAATCAAGGTTCTTCCTCTTATCCCCCTTGCTTTTTTTTTTTAAAGAAAGAGATAAAGTCCTTGAATTCTAGTCTGAATGAGCAATTGAAGATGGAATTTTTCTTAGCCTTTTGTAGATTCTTAGCTATAGATAAGGAAATACAGCATCTTTAAAGCAGACAGAAAATCATTTTTAAAGTACCCTTAATATAGAAATTATTTGTCTCATCTCTTAATGGGAATACAGTCTCTGGAGCTGAGGAATGGTGTTTCATTCTTAAAGCATTTTATAATTGGGCATTTAGAGCACTTGGGTTTCTTTTCTTCCTCTTCGGGGAGGTCAAGCTGCAAAAGCCATTTAATCCAGTTATGTTACTCTTCCCCCCTCATCAACAGTAGAAGCAAATTGTTGGCACAAATGACTTTTCTTAACAGGCATGCTACTGACCTTTTATTTTATTTTTTTGCCAAGAATATGTCCATCTAGAGAAGTTCATTGTGTGGATATTTTAATGGTTTTTTTCTATAAATCACCAGGTTCTGGGGAAAACCTGCTCCCGAAGCCTGCTCACCTTTGCAACTCGGCATCCTATTTAGTTTTATGTTGCTATTGGTATTATTGTCACGCCAAGTTACTGCTCTGCAGCCATTATACCCATTAAGCCCCTAGAATGACAGATTCTCAGGCGGGCAGTGCCAAAAGCCTTCTTGCTCCCTTTAACATAGAGAGTTGCAGCAACATCTTCACCCGACGCACTGCACTGAATCTGAGCTGGTGCAGTGGGTTGCATTCCCTTAGTCATGGCAGTATTTACCAGCGAACCAAAACCCAAGCCAAGATTCTTCCTGAGTACCCAGTGAAGTTATTCACATATGTGCAGCGTGTTTCTCGACATGGTGCCATTGTACCAGAGCAACTGCTCTGTGAGACAACACAGACGAGGAAGAAAAGAAGAAATGCACTCTAGTACAGTGAGTGACCCATAGGGTTCTGTGGCCTCTGTTTCCTGAAAGCAAAAGCAACTCTAAAACAACACAGATAAAACTTAATGGCCATTCATAGGTAATCAGGGATTTAATTTGTGATATACCCACAGAAGTGCAGACATCGTCTTTTAAAAGGGCGTGGATAGAAGGGCATTGGTGGTGCACACCTTTAATCCCTGCACTGGAGAGGCAGAGGTAGGCAGGTCTCTGTGAGTTCAAGGCCAATCTGGGCTACAGAGGTAGTTGTTCCAGGACAGTCACAGCTGTTACACAGCGGAAACCCTTTCTAAAGTAAATAAAGTACATAAGTACATGGACACAAAGAAAATACACAGTGGCAAGGAGCAGTTACATTTGTATCAGACTGTTTCAAAAATGTGGGACACTATTTTCCATTATGATCTTAACTGTAAAACCTCATTAATACACACACACACACACACACACACACACACACACACACATACATACGAGGGGGGTATTGTCTTTTGTTGTTTTGTTTTTTTGACACAAGTTTCTTTAGTTCAGACCTGATTATCCTTAAATTCACTCTGTAGATCTCACATGCCTCAGAGATCCGTCTGCTTCTGCCTCATGAGTGCTATGATTAAAACCAAATGCCACCACCATCTGGCTAGCCTCATCCTTATAAATTAAATGGGAAAAAGCTCCACAAAATGTTATATGGGATTGCTCCTAGACTTAGGAATTATAGACTATCATTATTTGCTTATATTTCTCAATTTTTTTCCATGAAAGACTAGAAAGTCAATGTTCAGAAACAAAATAATTAAGGGAAAATATGTTTTGATAAAAGAATGCTATGAATTATTATAATAATCTCTAGCTCAGTTTCAGAAAAAGCTCAGAAGAAAGTTCTCCCAAAGTGCAGCAGACGATTATTTATCTGAAGAAGAACCATAGTCTGAAATAAACCCCCACATGAGCAGAGCAAGTTGTAAGATTTGTTACTATTAAAATTTGTCAATAAACAGGTCTCCTGGTAATGTGAAATGAATTTTCTTGCAGAAGAAAAATGTTAAGATGTCAAAGACATTTGAACACAAGTATTAAAACTTTAAGGGACAAACTCAAGCTCCCTTCTGATGAAAATAAAAATTTTAGAGAGTCTTGCTGTGAGTTTATTTTCAATCATTCAAACTGCTCCAGTTCTAAATTGCCTCAGTGCAGTTTCACAAGTATTTATCTTTTATCTTTTATCTTTTTTTTTTTTTTTTTTTTTTTTTTTTTTTTTTTTTTTTTTTTTTTTTTTTTTTTTTTGGTTTTTCGAGACAGGGTTTCTTTGCAGCTTTTTTAGAGCCTGTCCTAGAACTAGCTCTTGTAGACCAGGCTGGCCTCGAACTCACAGAGATCCGCCTGCCTCTGCCTCCCAAGTGCTGGGATTAAAGGCGTGCGCCACCACCGCCCGGCTACAAGTATTTATAGGAAATGCAACACTCCTATGTCTGCATCACTGCTGGCTTCTAGAAATGTTTGGAAAGCAAGAGACCAAACAGTTTCTATGGAGCTTGCATAGAATTGAAGCGACTCATGTAGTCTTAACTACAATGTGAGGGTTGACTGGGAGCACAGAGGTTACTGACAGCCTATACAACTAGATGTCGCATGTTCCTGGAGAGAATTGCTGCACCAAATGTGACCTGAACCTGGGTGTAAAGTTGAAAGCATGTAACATGTGTATGTGTATGTGTGTATGTGTGTGTGTGTGTGTGTGTGTGTGTGTGTGTGTATGTGTCTGTCTGCTTTAGACATGTGTCGGACAGACTGCAGGGCTCAGGGAATACACTGAGACAGCAGTGCTTTTAAAACAAACAAGAAGTTACAACAGCATGAATTCTGGCCAAGTAAAGCTCTTCAAAGTAAGGTTTGGTTTAAGGTCACAATCTGAATTAGCAGCTGAAAAAAAGACGTAGTAACTGTCGAGTTGGGAAAAACTGCTTGTGCCAATTAGGAACTAGACTTCACTTTCCGAGAAACAGTCACATATTTAAGGGTTAAAATGGGAAACAGTTTGTACAGGTCTTCTTTTCAAAAATCCTTCTTGGAAGAATTATTTTTCTTGTATTTTATTTCATGAAAGTGCCTTATTGTCTAGATACGTAATTCTGTTAAACTTCCTACTTTGTTCAGATTAACTCTCCTTTCAAATTCTAATCTTCGTTCTTAGAACATGTAACTGAACATTTGAACCATAGCTGTACAACCCTAATGTAGAGAGTAAAAACAAGAGGAACCTCTAATGTGATCACATAAGGCATACCTGCCAATGTGTCACGTGGGGCATAAGTACCAATGTATCACACAGAGCATTGAAGATGGAAGCTGAAACGAAATCCCACACTAGCTCAGAATTGATAACAATAGAGGGTTATTTATGTAGGGGTAGACTCACAAGTCACAAATCCTCTGCTGAAACAGAGAACAGCAACCCAATCCCACAGCTGGAAAAGAGGCCAGAGCCTTGCTTTACATCGGCATAAATAGTATAAGAGGCCACACCCAAGTAGGTGGGCAACTTAAAGACTACTGGCTGTAGGATTTCCTACAGCAGAACATAAGTATCAATGTATCACATGGGGCATAAGTACCTATCTATCACACAGGGCATAAGTAACAATGTATCACACAGAGGATAAGTACCAATGTATAACAGGAGCATAAGTACCAATGTATCACACAGGGCTTAAGTACCAATGTATCCCAGGGGGCATAAATACAAATATATCACACAGGGCATAAAACCAATATATTACACAGGATGTAAGTACCATTGTACCAGTTTGTTCAAGGCTAGAACCTCAGAGGGAGGAGTAGAACTGACAGAGGCACTTCCCTTTTAAACAAGAGCTTAGGGCACATTTTATCTGAAGAACTAGAAAACATTGGGAACTTATTTCCTTCCTTTTCATCCCCCTTTCCTGCTCCTTCCCCCTTTCCTTGTGTTTTCTTCTTCTTCCTCTCTCTCTCTCTCTCTCTCTCTCTCTCTCTCTCTCTCTCTCTCTCTCTCTCTCTCCCTCTCTCTCTCCTATTTCTTTCTCTTTTTCCCCTTTATATTTATCAAGCACTAATCACTAAAAGCGATATCATGATATGGCATTTACCTTTCTGGTGCTTATACTGTAGGTAGGAAGATAAAGAATTAAATGATAAGAATTATTGAAGAGGAAAGGGATTATCATAAAAATGTGAACGTGTGCAGTGAGAGTGAGTATCTGCCATCCTCTGAGGGCTCCACGGGAAAGACATCTTTAAGCTGGATTTTCCTCAACTAGATCTGAATGCACTTGGTCTAGATTTCAACTAAAGAGATAGATCTGAACAATGAAGATAAGACGCTCCATTATTTGCAAAGCAGCAAGAAGACCTTTGTGTTAAAATTAAAATGGAAACCTTTCACCTCACGTGTACCGTTTTATTAATTTTGTTCATAAATTAAAAGATATTTAACCTAGTGATGCAATATTGTTTGGAGCTATTTTGCATAAGAGTCATTAATTTTTTCTTTCAAGTACCAGCCCATAAAGTCAGCATTACTAAATGACACAAAATATTTCCTCCTGTCACTTCAAGATGTATAGTATATTACATTTTCTGCCCACTTCTCTGGTTTTTTTTTTTGTGTGTTCTTAGATTCCTAAGTAGACAATATTGCCTTTTGTAATAATTAGATCAGCAAGAATTAACTTTTATTTGTAAAGCTGATATTCACCATTAGCAAATTTCTCGGAAAACAGATTAAATTATTTAAATATTTTTCCCATCCAGAGTTCCTGACATTTAGGTCTGTGTAATTCTGCTGTGCCTGTTGGGATGCCTGTCAGCATCATAGAGCCCACCCTCCAGCAGCCATTGTCAAGCTCTTACTTTGTACAATCAGCGTTGTCTCTTGATACTGATAAAGGTCGCATTGGGGAACATAGCTGACCTAGTGGACAGCACTGACTGAGGGCTTCCTTTGAACAACAGTGCCAACCTCGCAAATGTGAGGCAGCGGCTTTGATCTCGCTTATTCTTTTCATGAGGTATAGTATAGCTACGGACTTTAAAGACTGATATTAAATTTCCTATGCTGACGGCTTAAGCAATAAAAATTTATGAACTTGGACTTGTTTACTTTTGCCTTTTCTTTCTTCTTTTTAACCATCATTAGAAGGAAGAAAATCCTCATGCGCACACAAAAAAATCCATTCCCTTTAAAATGAACTTTGAGAAATACTGATGCAAGAGCAGTTCATGAAATCATTCAATTTTTTGTAACCACCTTTATATTAATCTCGCAATACTATTATATGGATTTTACATTGCTTAATAATTGCTTTATTAATACACAGAATTTTGTTTTACACTATTTTAGATATTTAAGTTTTTAAGAAATTAATCATTGATCTGTTTTTTAATGTGTATCTGTGTCTTGCTCCTGCATGTATTTCTATGTGAGGATGTCCTATCTACTGGAGCTGAAGTTACAGGCAGGTGTGAACTATCGTGTGGTTTCTGGGAATTGAAGCTGGGCATCCAGTGCTCTTAACTAGCGATTTCTTTAGTCCCTAGTTATTTATGTTTTAATTTGGCTTTAGTATAAGATAGAGTTAAAAGTTTAATGCCCAACACTACTTAGATGACCAGAAACTGGAGGCAGGATAGCCCAGAGACCTATGATAGAAAAAGAATCAATAAAATAATTCCCAATAGTATTTGTACAACCTTGTAGATGATTCCTTGATTAATCATCATCAGAGAAGGCTTTTTCTGGCCACTGATGGGAGCAGTTGCAGAGACCCACAGTCAAACATTAGGAGGAGAGAGAGTCTAAATTGTATATCTCCATCTGGTCCTACCCTTGGAGTTCCAGGAACTGAGCAGAAGAAGGGGGGGAAGAATTGTAGTAGCCAGAGGAGGCAAGAACACCAGGAGAACATTACCCAAAGATATCAACTAAGTAAGACTCAGAGGAACTCACAGAGAAGTGACAGTCATGGAGTCCTCATGGGTCTGTGCTAGGTCCTCTGCATATATGGTATGGTTTTGTAGCTTGCTGTTTTTATGGGACTCCTAACAGTTGGAGCAGGAGCTGTCTCTGAATTGTTTGTGTGCTCTTGGGACCCTTTTCCTCTTATTGAGTTGCCCTGCCCAGACTTGCTATGAGGGTTTGTGTGCCTAGTCTTACTGTATCTTGTTAAGTTGTGTTCGGTGGATATTCCTGGGACCTGCTCTCTTCTGGAAGAAAACAGAGGAGGAGTGGATCTAGGGGAGAGGGAGGAGGGGGAGCCAAGGGAGGGGAAACTGCAGTCAGATATATTGAAAACGAAAACAAACCAACAAAAACCATAAATGAAGGTTCACCCTTCTTAATATATTTTGGGGACCAGAAGTTTTGAGAGTGACTTGAAATTACTTATGAGATTCAACTTTGTATAGAGAAATGCCTTAAAAATAAAAATAGGTATTATTTTAAAAGCATTTAATTACTTGATTCTATCTTTTGGTCATAAATGAAAGAAGAAATTTTCCCAGGCAGTTTTGAGCACTAATGTTTAGAGATGTTCTGACATTTGATATAATACATTTAAAAAATGGATTGGGATGGGTCAAGCATCAAAAACTATAATTAAAATTTGACTAATATGATATATCTCATATCTTGATCATTTAGAAATGGTTCAATTTCAGTTTGCATTGCCTTAAATGTTATACAGCCATAGCTCCATGAAACTTTTTAAATTTGAAGTTCTGATTATATGTGATCACTTTTGATTTTACCAAGTACAAGTAGTTTGTGTGCCAACAAGCTTGCTTCTGATTAGGCACGCTAAAATATTTCTAATTTAATTGTTTCTATATCAATGATGTCTTTCCACAAGCAGATTTGCTACTTATTTCAGAATCCACTACTACCAGACAGCATATATGCTGGTAGTTGCTGAATGCAATTGGAATAGTTTTTGTTTACAAAAGAATTTTTATCTTTTCTCCACTCTGTAATAAATCTGTGATTCTCAGCAGATGGCTAACAAGGGAAAGATATGCTGACTTAGCTTTTTTCCTTCGGAATGGACGCACAGTTTAATCTAACTCTGTTCTTAAATGTTTATATACAACTTCCTTCTAATGCAAAGAATTTCAGTATATCTAAATATTCAACATAATATATACCTTCATATTTATTTATCAAATATAAACTAAGTTATCAAAAGATAATTAGGTGAGGCAAGAATGTCTTGTCATAATTAATATTTTGTCAATAGAGTAGATAAGAAAACGTCAGGGGTTAATGTTTCTCTGGGCTGTCCAATACTCAGCCAGTGAATTTTTCTAGCTCACTCCATTAATCCAGTCAGCACACTGGATTACACTAGAGATGTGTCTTCATAAATCACTCTGAAGGTCTGGGGTAGAGGTATGTAATTCATCAGCACTGTCATTGTGTTTGACTTGGAGCTGCCTTACTGTGTTTAGAATGAAGACTCAGTGTGTTTAACCCTCGTGGTCTTAAGCAGCTCTCCACTGGTGATGTGCATTTTAACCCATTCACAGAAAAAGTCAATCATATTTTGTGATTTGCATGTACTTTTAACAGCGATGCTTCCTTTTAAAGACATGACTTCTTCATTCCTTTCAGTAACATAGAGAGGCATTTGTAACGGCAGACATAGTTTTCTAGTAATTTTCTCTTAATAGAGTTGCCACAGGTCTGATTATTACATATACCAGTAATGCTCCTATTGGTTGTTAAGCACTTATAGGCTGAATTTCCTTATTAGTAACAGCAATTGCTCTCTAGATATCAGTCCAGCTATCAGGTGCCTGAGGTCACTACATGGTACTATGTATTCTATAACAAGAGGAACTTCAGAACAAGAAATCCAAAAGTTTTTCAAGCAAAACTTTATTCGAAAACAAATTACAGAGTCTATGTGACAGACAGTTAAGGTTACGCCGACCCTGAATGTGGCTACCTTTGCTTCCACGTTCATCACTTTAATGAAGAATCATCAGCTGTACAGATACACAGATATATGTACATATAAATATGTGTTTGTATAACACTAAATAAAGCATACATGTTATAATCTAACATTAAGTATATATTATGAAGACATATGTAAGCATATATAGTCATATATATATATATAATGATAAATATTTCTTCTTAACACTTTTTTGAGAAAGCCTAAAGTAATCTGAGATTTCTTTAATAAGTTTTGTTCTCTTATTTTTCACTTTGTGCCTTGTGATCAAAAACGATGTTGGGACCCTTTATCATTAAGGGTATATGTGCTTTTATTCCTCAGAGGTCAAGACCTACCTAAAAACAAGCATGATAGTACAAAGGGAAGGCATCTATTGGCAATTTGTATAGGATGGAAAGTTCATTACTTATTAATCAACGGAGTAAACCTCTGTGATGAATTTGGGCAACAAGCCCTTAGCCTTAGTCATAAACTAATTACTATCCTAAGACCCATTCAGGGTGGTTTTGGAAATCGAGGAATAGCTAAAAATTGTTTACTCAATAGTATTCCAATTTTCCAGTGACCAGAACAATAAATTCTATGTAGTGCATCTGCTCAAGCTGTATAAAAAGATACACTGACCCAAAGCATATTTACTGTAAATATAAGTCCTCTGGTAGCTTTCTCTTAAGTGTTCAATACTTCTCAGCACAAATCTGCAAAAGAAGAAATGTATTTTAGACTTTTAAGAATCATCAAAAATATACAGCGATGAGCATGAACTCTACAGCATGCACGGGCTCACTGTGAGCCTTGTCAGTTTGGTTGCTCACCTTCCTGGACTTAGGGGGAGCTGGGAGGACCTTAGACTTAACATAGTGAAGGGAACCCTGATGGCTCTTTGGCTTGGAGAGGGGCGAAGTGGGGGTATGGATGGAAGGGAGGGGAGGGAAGGGGGAGGAAGAGGGGAGGAGATGGAAATTTTTAATAAAAAGATGAGAAAGAAAATAACCCTAAATACAACTTTCTGTACCTACTGCTCTTCGGAAAGAGGAATCTTTCCCAGTGAAGTTCTCTGCACAGTTTCACATAAGAATATTACATATAATATTACTTTATGTAGATGCAATCTATTATAACTATTTTCATAACTTATCTTGATTATGACTTTCAGAATATATGCATACACAAATGTAATAAACACACCTATGGTTGCAGCATTACTTGTAGAAAGGAGAACAAAAAGGGGAAACAAATGACGATGAAGGAAATGCAGGTAAAGGAGACCTGATGTGTGGAAGGATATAGAGTTAATTGTTTTTCTAGCTTCAACTCTACAGTGGATTTTTTTATCTTTCTTTTTCTTTTTTGTGGTGGAAAAGTGCAAGAAATACATATCAGATAATGAAATTAAAAAATCTAAAGTAAAGCTCTGCAACTTTATATAGGCTATTATAACTATATATTTAAGAACACTGAGATGTATACATTTGGGTTATGGCTAATTTTGGTGTGAGATTTTTTTTCAAGTTCTTTGGAATAAAATTTTAATAAAAACATTTTTATGTTGAAGAGAGATGACTTACCTATCTGTCAGGACATTTTGATAATTTTCTGGTTATAGATTTATGGACTCTTCATTATTTATGATATATATATATGTAAAATATATGATTTACTTGTTCATATTTACCTGATCACATAACAATTCTCATATATGTAAACATAACTTTAACTTATTCTGATTTTAGTTACCATTTTTAGTTATAAGAAATATGTACTTGAGAATTTAATTAAAAATATCAATTTTATTAGAGTTGTTTATTAATTTTAAGTTATTCTAAATTTCTGATTTTATAGCTTCAATACACAATGGTGCAAAATAAGTCCTTTAAATGATTATTTTATTTTTCTAATAAGATAGACAGTATTTCTTTTTTTTTTTTTTTTGTTTTTTTTCGAGACAGGGTTCCTCTGTGGCTTTGGAGCCTGTCCTGGAACTCACTCTTGTAGACCAGGCTGGTCTCGAACTCACAGAGATCCGTCTGCCTCTGCCTCCCGAGTGCTGGGATTAAAAGCGTGCGCCACCACCGCCTGGCTGACAGTATTTCATATAGCATTCTTTTTTATTCTGCTTGGTGGTGGGTTGTGAACTCAGCCTTATGAGGTATAGTATGGAAAGAAGAGAAAATCAGAGACCCCGGGCTTAAAGTTCTGAGGATGGTGTAAGGTCATCAAGCATGTGCAGTCACGAACTTAATAATTGTACAGTGAAATGTAGAGCAAACTCAAAGCCATCACTACCAAGAAGGAGAAAGAAAAAGCCCTGGAGGATGAGGGGCGTAGGTAAAGGTAGAAGTCTATCCTGCGACGCAGGGTTTTTACACACCAATACCTCTTACCCAGAAGTAAGAATCTCTTCTGAGTGTGGGAAATAACGGCAGTGTAAACAACAATAATAAAACTGAAATATTCAGAAAAGAACAAGTAGAATACCAAAAACTGAGTGATGCATGGGAGACAATGATGGGAGGAGTTCCACGGGGGAGGATCAAGAGATCTGACCCTCACCCAGCAGTTCGTGGGTACCCGGTTCGCCATGGCAGCCATGGCCGCAAAGAAATCATCTCTGAGGACATAGACAGTGTTAGCCGGATGTAAGCATTTTGTAACATATGGTAACCTATTAACCTACAATATGTTTTCAGTTTTTCTCAGTCATGGATTTAATCAAATGGGAAATATTTATTATAAAATTAGTGATAAAATAAACGATGTTTGCATAACTCATCTAGATAAAGAGCTGAGGCTGGTGAACAGGGATGAACAGGCAGCTTTAGAAGGGCCACTGAAAAGTTATGCCTATGGAGAAGATGAGGGACTTAGTACTGGGACTGGCGGAAGGGAAGGGCCTGAGAGAGCTGTGATGGACTTATCTTTAGTGGTTTTGACTAATGGTTTGCTCCCCACTTCTACAGCAGTTAGGAGAAATGAACCTTCCAAAATTAACCGAAGGTTCTCAGGGCGATCGAAACTCTGACAGGAGTGACACTGGATAAAATAAGAAAGTTTAAAAAAAATGAATATCTTTTAAAAAAAGAAATAATTTCATTGATGGTGATTTAAAATTAATGTTTCAGAGAACAACTTTGTTCTGATCTCATTACATTAAAAGAAACACACAAGGTGACGTGAACGGGCCATAGTTATTCCATTGCTTTGGTTAATGTGTGAACATGATATGAATTCCAGTTTTAACTATATGATTTCCACCTGCAATTAGATTTGGAATTGTGTAAGTAAGATAGCTATGGGAAAATTCATAATTCTTATTTTTTTCACTACTGGAAAAAATCAGAGTAGGTACATATGTGTGTACATAAAATATTTACTTTGATTTTCAGCAAAAAATGACGAAAATGTTCTTTGATGCTGAGAGCCAAAATTTATTTGAAAGGTTTTCTTCCAATTTAAAAATATCTTATTGTTGAAAAGAAATGTATTATGAAGAAAATATTATAAAACATGATTTCTAGGAGGAAGATAGAATTCATTGGTAGAACCTTAGGCTCTCAAGAAGAAGGGCCTTGGTTTTAATTCCCAGATCTACAAATATATGCATATATATGCACATATAAATTATGTTGATATATATTACATATAATATATACCCATTATATATATTCAAATTATATTAAATATGCTATAAAATTTGAACCCTAAATATATTAATAAATATAAAATAAAACTACTCACTTTGGTGATAAATTTCATTACTTTTAACTTTACAAAACATTGAAAGGAACTCACTGCTAAAACCATTTTTAAATTCCTAGTTATGAGGCAAAAATGATTCTGTATTATCATAATAGCAAGTCAAAATCCTGAATACAAAAATTCTCCTCATATGTAAAGAGACTTTGTGGTAAAACACAATGAGACCAACTGACATCTTTCAGTTTCGTAGCAATATATAAATATGTATATGAAGATGAGCATAGTGACCATGGTCAGACACAGAAAGGTATTCGGTAGGGGACAATGTCAGCACACACAGTCACAGATCTCATTAGCATCAAGCACAGTTGATTAAAAGTCAAAAGCCTCTTAGTGAACACTGTTCAGAAAGCCTGTGAAATCATTTCAAATGATTTATTTCATGATATTTGAGCTGCAGGACTGTGTTCCCTTATATTTTATAGGCACTGTATGCTCTAGGCCGAAACACACTGAAGTCACAGCCTGTGCCATTTGCAGCAGGGAATTCTCTTGGGTGGTCCTCAGGAGAAGCCTTAGGCAGAAGGATGGCTGTAATGCAATCTGTACAGCGACCCATCATGGAGGCAGGAAAGGGAAATGTTGGCTTTCTCCACTTTCCTTCTAAATGTGAGCCAGAATGTATTACCATATTCCTCACAAACAGTAGAAATCCTTTTCACAACCTTTGTCTTGCTGAAAATACCAATTTCTTGTATATTTTGAGAGAGAAAGAAATGCCAAAACCTATTTTCTTGCAAAATTCTACAGCTGAAATAGCATTTTTCAGTAAGAGTGGGGAATGCTATCAGAATTCACCTGTAAAGTAAGACACCCTAGGAATGTCCTTATTTCATTCTGTGGTTCAAAGGGCAAAACGAAATCCAAAAGTTCTGAAATTGATGGAATCCGAAGTGTGAAAGCCACTTTAGGAAGGCGAAAGCCTCGTGGAGGTTGATGATAGCCTCTTAGTGCAGTACTGTGACCCAACACCACGGTCCATGATTACCCACATTCATGCTTCCTGCTTGATGGCTGCATTTCAAGTGCTAATAATTTTGCTCAATAATTTTTACACATTTACTTATTCACTAGTTAGCTCACTTATTCCTTCATGTCTATGCTAAACTGTTGAACAAGTATTTGTGATATTCTCACAGTGACTAAGAAACTTTTGATGGACCTTGCACATAAATGGGTGACCCCATGCCTTCTCTCATAGAGTTTCAAAGCTGCATAGGGAGGACAGTAATAAAGGAGTTATAGTGGGGCATACACACACAGTAACCGAAATCACAGGTCAACTATAGAAAACACGTGTGTGTGCATGCTAAGATCTAGTCTATAAAGCAAATATAGCTGTTTAAACACATGGCAAATAGTGAGTTACATGCATTATATGAAATGTTAAATTCATTACATATAATTTATCAGCTTACAAAACAAATAACTAGAGCAAATTTCTTCAAGTTGAGTATATCCATCTTTGCTTTTGGATGAACACATGAATACAAATTTTATTTTTCCAAGGAAATAGTCATACAAATTTATGGGAAAAGAACGTGTATGTCCTATACCAGGAGAGTAATGTTGTTAATAGGAACTGCTATTATATAAAACAGTCACATGGTAGTAGTTTCTTCTATGTATATAGAACTTCTTTGTGGGACTAATTTTCTTTGAAATTTTGTTCAATAAATATGAGGAAAGCACCAAGGAAGTTGATGAGCTAAGTAAGTAGGGCATCTCATACACTCCCCAAACATCATACTGAAACAGGCATATCAATGCGTTTGGATAGATTATGGGCTAGATTTTTTTTTAAATACCATACAACACTAAAAAGAGCAACATTACTTTTATTTTCTTTCCAGAAACCAGACTTTTCTCTTCTACTTCAGTCAATCCCCACCAACCTGAAGCTCTTTCATGAAAATGGGAGCAGGAGCGCCATCTATTTTCTGACATTTGTGCACACGCCCCAGTGGCAGGCATAGCAGCCATAAGAGCATAAAATTAGGCAAGAGGTCTGGATGCATTACCATCTGGTACCGGTTATCGGTCAGCAGAGATCCCGTGCTAAGTGGCTCCGCAGACTGCACCAGGCAAGAAGCCTGCCCCAGGAGGAAAAGCCAAGGCAATATTGCTCTGAAGGGCTGTAGAATTGTGGCTGTGTTCTCAGTTAGTGACACTGTTGATACTGATGACAATTAGGAGAGAGGGTTGAGAATGTGAATGGGGAGCCATTCAGCTGCTACACTATCCATGAGCAGACTGTTGCCTGGGGCCAAAGGACCCTGCTGTCCTTTGTTTGTCTGTTCAAGCTGGAGAACTGGTGGGAGGTAGACCCAGAAAGGGGAATATGTATAATTCATCTTAACTTAAAATTTTAAGCAAAAAACTTTGAGTGAATTTAAGTGCCCATTTCTTAAATGCAGACCTGACGTTGACCCTAGTTTTAACCCCATTTCCCCAGAGGAGTTTTAAATATATATAAAAAACTGCTTTAAGAGAAAAAGTTTGTACCTGCTCAGGGGAAGTCAGCAGATGCACGGACTAAGTATTGAACTGCATCCTTCCTGTGGCTTTGGAATAATGTCCAGCCCTGTGTGACCACCAGTCAGGGCTGTCATTGTGGCTGTCACTGCAATGGTTGGCCAGTTGTGTCTCACAGTCTCTGCATGCAGCTCTCCAACTTAAGGTCTGCAGTACAGCATAAGCCAATCGATACATTTCAGCTCAACAATTTTCAAATTCAAAATATTTCTATGAAATTCACTATCACACATGTTAGGCAAAGTCATTTATTTTCATGGAAATAGCCATAATTTCTCAAAGGAATCCAGTGATTAAATTCATAACATAAACAATAATACCCACGGCTATCAAAACCTTGAAAAATTTTAAACTCTTGTATGTAAGGAATCTAGAAAATGTCGAAAGATAATGTTTCATTCTCAGATTGTTATTTTAAATGGGAAATATAAACTGGTAGTGGTTGGTTAAATGTTGGCATTTTCGTCTTAGGCAAAGAAATGCTGCAATACTGCACTTCTCTAGCAGTGTTTGGGGGAATCTTCTTTGGTTTTATTTTTTGTTTGTTTGCTTTTGGGTTTTGATTTTTATCTGGTCTATGTATTTTTTAAGACTGAATACTATAAAAGCACCATAAAAGTATATTCATCATGTGTTGTGAATAATTCTACTTTCAATTTCAGAATAGAAGCAAGAGTTCCTAACCATACGTAAGATAGTTAGCTTAGTGTTTAGAAGCTGAAATTACAATGTCTTATTGATACAAATGATTTTCAAAATAAAAATGATGTGATGTATTCTCTCTGATACATTCCAAAAACACATTTTAATCTTATCCAGGGAACTTTATTAATCTATTTTCAGCAATAATCCTACTTTTCAAACCTAGTGATAGGATCAAATTAGGGAAGGGTCATATTTTTAGTTATTAATATATAGTAGAAGCAAATAACACAAAAAGAGATAATACGTAGGATTTGTTTTATTTCCAACTAATGACATCATTGTATCTTGTGAAAGCTTTCTTTATTCCACAAGCAGATAACCTCACATATAAATTTCTTAACCATAATACAATAGAAAGAGAAGATCTTAAATAAAGTATCTGCCAGATGGTGATGATGTTTTATGATTTTACTCTGTGTTTATGGCTAATTACATAAACAAAGGAAATACCCCAAACAAACTATTGCCAAGAATCTTAGAAATCATAGAAACTTGCACCTCAGAAGAATTTTCAATGGGGGGGGTGAATAAAATCAGGCGAACCTCAATCATGGCTTATTAAATTACAGCTGGTCCAAAACTGTTTGATATTCAAGCAGTTAATTAGCAATGGAGATGGCTAATTCAAGCTCTGGGCTTTGATCTCTGGTTCACCCAATATTTATTAGGTTTATTTTCAAAAAAAAAAAAAAAGAATGGAGAGGCAAAATATCTTGAAAGCTGGAGGAGACAGTCTGAACAGTAGTTTGCTTACAGTTTACAGACTTGTGGTACTTACTATATAATGCAATAATCTTCCTGGTGCCATTTGTCATTTGGATGCTGCCACAGATTATAGCTTAGGGCACTGCATCTGTGCACAGATCTGGCAGGAAATGGTCTAAAATTTTGAACAGCTGAGCATGATGTTTCGGTGTAGTTGGAAAATTCAACCTCTGCTCCGGAGGTCACTGCATGCTTCTGTCCTGACAGCCCAAATTGTTAAGCATGTGACGAGTATGAATGCAGGAACACAGGCTGCCTGACGTCCGCTGCAAGCTTGATGGCTGGTTAGCGGCGAGTCTTAATTTTATGTGACAGTCCCACGTAGGAAGTGCTGCGGGGGTGACTAAATGGAGCATATTGATGTCCCACTGGGTGTAGCCCCTGTTGTTTTGACAAATTCTCCTTAGCATTTATCAATCAGGCCTACAATGGGGAGTGTGCTGAATATCTAATTCAGACACGCTAGTCAGGGCTAATAGAGCAAGATAGCATGTTATTCAATTTGTACTCGTTAGCGATGTCCCACTGTCACTGGGCAATTTACCTTCACACTTCACAAATGAAAAGACAAATTTGCTGGGCTTCAAACACTTACATGAGTTACAAGCAAAATTTTAATTAGCATGTCATTACAGCAATAATTCATCGTCTCTTTGTAGTTTTGCCTAGCACACAGAATCCTCTTTAGAGTGTCAGAAAGGAGGCTCTCAAAGCTTCTGAGGCAGGTATTAATAAGGAGAGCTAATGAACCCTAGCATAAAAAAGCAATATGGATATTTTCTGTTTGGACTTTACAAATTTACGTATGAAAATCAAATAAAATTGATATCTGAGATTTTTACTTTTAAATGTTCCTCCAGTGTTTTTGCCTACTGTGTTTTAGTGCTGCTCACTTGTTTTAACAGATGCTTCCTTGCTACGATTCCTTCCTGATCATTATACAGGTGGGCCAACCACAGAAAGTTAATTACCATAGCTAGAAGCACTTCACAGAAGCTCATACACGTCTGTGGCTCTACTGTGAGCACTTTTGTACACACAAGGGTTTTCACATTTGTGGCTCTACTGTGAGAACTTGTGGACACACAAGGGTTTTCACGTCTGTGGCTCTACTGTGAGCACTTGTGAACACAAAAGAAAACTAAGGAGTGTCTATTGCTTTCCATTATTTTGCTTATGAAAAGTTGTCTGAAAGTCACAAACTTCATGGCTGTCAAGTAAAACACCAAGAGGGGAGAGCAAGAAGAAGAACCTGGTAGCCACTTAAAAGTGAGGCCACAATCCAGCATCCTTGAAGCAAAACAGTGCCCTGTATTATTGAAGACAACCAGATACGAAGGAACTAGCATGGGAATCTAACCATGGCACTTAGATGATGATAAAGTGGGATAGGTCCTTTAAACACAGTAGTGGAGAAGTTTGAAGAGTGACAGTTGTCAGAGCCTCCTTGTGTGAAAGGTGCATGCAAACCCCTTAAAGCACTGGGAGTCCACGGTAAGTAAATAACTAGATGTTGATTCTCACATAGTTACCCAAATACGGAACCATGACTTGAGCAAATATTTCTTCACATATTTCTTTATAGAAATCTGACTTTATAGAGCTGCTTCATTATATACTAGTAGGATCATAGATTACGGCTTCAGGTCCACCTCGCATCACAGTCAAGCAGATCAGAGTCTCGGCTTGCATTTCTGCAAATCTAAAGTGTCAAGATCTATATGATCCATCTTTGTCTGCCCTGTCCTAACTGACATGGTGTGGAGCACCTTGCCAGAGCTCAATATTAGTTACTGAAAAAACAAACAAGTTACTAACCAGGCAAATGAGGCAAAAGAAGGAATACGTGAATGAACAAAGTTTTTCTCTTGGTATAATTTATCTAGATGGACAATTAAAATACAGTCCTACCTGCAAGATATCATACTATCCTATATACATCTAATTTTTTTTTAAATTAAGAAAGTATATGACAAAGAGAACTTTAGGAATTTTGTGAAATGCCTACATATTTATCTTACCACAGTACTTCTTCGTTATCTGTCATATTTTATTTTTAAAGTAATTTCTGCAACACATGCATCACGTGTACACACATAGTCAGTAAGTCACTTGAGTTATAGTTGTTAATCATGTAACCACCACATCATGTGTGATAATTTATTGTTAACACTGGCCTTCCGATTTCCGATTAGCATGTGTTGTGTGTGTGTGTGTGTGTGTGTGTGTGTGTGTGTGTTTATTACTGGAAAAAATATATTCAGTTGATAAAAGTATTCTCTGGGATAACTACAACTACAGTCCATTCTTCCACAATACAATTATATTTCATAATAAATGATTTGGAAATATTAACACAAAAGTGTTGACATCTATTATGAATAATTAAATATCAGTGATGTGGGATTCCCCTTTGTATGTTGTGATTACCATTAATGAAAAAAGAAAATGCTTTGGACCTATAGCAGGGCAGAACTTAACTACGCAGGGAAAACTAAACTGAATGCTGGGAGGAAGAAGGCAGAATCAGGGAGAAGCCATAGAGCCGCTGCCTGAGACAAACACATGGGGCCTCACCTGTAGCCCATGAGCCTTGTGGTAAAATATGAAATAATGGAAATGGGTTAACCAATAAGAAGTTAGAGATAATAGGCCAAACAGTGATTTAATTAATACAGTTTCTGTGTGGCTATTTCGGGAGTCTGGGTGGCCAGGAAATGAACAAGTGGCCTCCTTACAACATATCAGTAGTTAAGATCTCATTTTTACAAAAGGACACAAGATAGATATACTTTTATTTATGATACCAGGAAATCAGGATCCCCTCTTGGGCTTCTTAGTCTCACTAATACAGAATTTAAGAATGGGCTCCAACAGAAACTCAGGGATAATTTTTATTACAGTTAACATGAGAAACTCTCAGAGAAGGCCTGCTCTACATCTACCAAGAGGAGAAGATGGTTATGCTGGCATGAAAGTCAGCCACAGGGCAGGCAAGCATCCTCTTAGAGGGTAGAGGAGGTTTAGAGAAAGAGTAAGGAAACCCAAACTCCCAGAAAAGCATCCATAGGAAAAAGACAGTAAAGGAGAAGGAAAAGTCAGACATTTCTTGTTCAGGTCTCAGGAAGGCAGACCCAGCTGAACCTGATGATGGCTGGTAGGGATTGCTCCAAGAATTGGGAAGTCTGTAAATGAAAAGGATAGTGTCTCATTAAAAGGATAGTTGTTCTGCTTATCTTCTTAGCATGACTTAAGGAAGACCAATCTTCTGAGGGAGGTTCCCCTGGCCAGATTATTGACATGACCCAATTGGATGTAAGACCTGGATATCAGAAATTTTATGTTCTGGACCAGAAATTTTTCCTTCATGGGCTTTTATTAAACTCTATCATTTGATCTTTGGAGAAACAACTTTTGCATGATGTTATACCAATAAAACAAAATGATAACATTTCTTCTCAGTCCTTTTTAAGGACTGAGATGCATACAAATACATACTTTAGAATGTTCTTTTGATCTTAATGCTGTCAGGTGATGCAACGGACAAAGGCAAACCTGAACAAGAGATAAGGCAAGTAGCTAAACCATGATGTCCAACAACAGTGTATTAATGGGGTATTAAATGAGCTTTTAGACAAAGGGAGATGATACAACATTTAGTTAAAAATGTCAAGGAGATTTCTGATGTGAACCTTGGTAAAGATGTAAGATTTCAAATGGTAGAGGTGAGGGCAATTGAGAAAAATATATTAAAAGAAGAATAAAGCACAGTAAAAAAAACAAAGCAAGCAACAAGAAATTCAAATACAAAAACATATAAGTCAAGGAGCACCCAGTTTAACTAGGTTGGGATGTTGGGTGTGTGACAGAGCATGTGGCTATGAGGTTGGGTGTTTGGCTGGGTATATATTTGGCTATTAAGGGTGAAATAGATCTAACCTGAAAGCAACTTTAACTCCCAATGAAAGCAGTTCTATCAGCAACTTAGTATATGAGAGAAAGACTTAAATGTTTGAAAAAAACTGGAATATTTGGAGGTGATCTCAGAAGGGGCATGCAGCTTAATGGTTACAGTACAGTAAGGGAGGAATTGATGCATACCCAAGGGCGCCTATGGATCTCAAAACAATTCAGTTGAATTTTCTTAAGAATTTAGGGCTAGGGAAGAGGTAAACTAAAGCTAGGTTTAAGTAATAACTCATTAAATTTTATGTACTTTGGCATGTTTAAACTAGAATTCTATTTTAATCAATACTATGACTACAATGGTTAAATCCGAAATACGTTTATAGCATTTTTAAAAATGATTGACCATAATTTCATGTTTGATATCTGTGTTGGCTATTTAAATATTTATACATATAAATACATAATTAACAAAAAGCTTTGAAAGTGTACATATGACTATACTGAGAAGTAGGAGTGAGACAGAAAAAGAGAAAGACATACTCTATATTATTGACACAAAAATTAATAAAAAGTTAAACTTCTGTTGCCATAATAAATACTAACTTTCTTTTGAGGGACGCTAACATCATCAATGGAATAAAAAAATTAAGATTGGATTTTTAAATTATACTTTATTATTCTTTATTTGATCCTAATCCAGTATGGTTTTTCTCCAATGGGAAAAAGAATCTGCAGGTGCTGTCCTGGGGAGAAACCCTTCTACTGAACCCATGTCCTCCGTGCTTTCTTGGTGGGTATCAGGCAACACTCAGAGGCAAAACAAGGTGCTAGTGTTCCTATTCCAGAGCCATCAAAGTCAAGTTCCACCAAAGGTATTTTCTAATTAAACAATATTTTAATTTTAAAAATTCTTTCCATTGTCAACTGGCTGCCTGGTGTTTAACACTTAAATATATTTTATCTATAAATTACCTACATTTAATGTAGGGAAAGTCTGAATGATATAATATTTGAATCATAACCACACAACTATTTTTTCTGTTTAGCATTCTGTTTTAAGGAATCCTCTGTAAATATTGTAACTTGTGTATTCCAATGGAAATGCAGATGATTTATTCATGGTTTTATTACCAGAAATTCACAAAATATTAGGCACTGGAGTCCTATCCTTGGAACTACCTTGACCTTCAAATAATTGTGTTCAATCTATTAATTCTTAAAATCCCAATATCAACCAAACTGACTAGTTTTTCTTCTTTAAAAGATGATAAATAGAATTTTTCTTCTTTAAAAGATGCTAGAGGTGTTTCTCATCCTGCTACTACTATTTTCTAATTATTAGTATCTATTTAGGTAAATTAATCTGATTAATATATTCTAAGGAGTTAGGAATATCTTTCTTTAATTTTAAAAATGCTGGAAATTACTTTTAGAAGATATTATGATTTTATTATTTCATGTTCAAATTCATAAACCTGAGGCAGCTACTTACAGGCTATAATTATAATTTCAAGAGGAGATGAGTAAAAATTAATGAGAAAAATATGAATCATATTTCACAGCAATAAAATGTGTAACAATAAACATTTAAAAGCCATCTCCACAGCATAGAACATGCCTCTGATACTAAGATCTGGGAAGTGAAGATGGGAGGATTAGAAGTTAAGACTAGACTTAGCTATGAAGTGAGTTCAAGGCCAGTCTCAACCAATGAGGATGGGCAGTGAAATACTACCGAACACACAGGATCACTAAATATGGTATTTTAATTACTTTTATAAAATAAATCTCTCTTCTGTTTAAAACAAAAAATTGGGCCTATTTCAATCATATAACTTGTATATCCCCTTTCAACACACCCAGAAGACTCCATGTGTAATATAACGCTTATTTCTACTACTAACCTATAAATTGATATCTGTCTTCTACTCTAAGTTCTAATTTTTGAAAGAACAGAACTCTTCTCATGTGTGTATTCTTGGATGATTAATACATCACTATGTGGAGAATATTTTTTCTGAGTAATGCATTTTAACACCAAGTCATTTTGAGAGCTAAGTCTGAGGTATGGAGTTCTTCAGAGTTTCCTTCCACTGAAGTCCCTCATCTTGGTATGTCTCCCTTCAGTCTTCACACCGGAAAATACCCATAAGTCTCAAAGGGCCACTACTATCATCTACATTGAGGTCTCTGCTCCTGCTGTACTTTTTCTAAAACATTCTTTTTGCTCATTACCCATCTCCCTCTATCTACCCCAACTGCTAGCTACTTTAATTGTCTCCTAAAGAGGTATTTTGGTCCTCTCTGTCATCAGTGTGTGGGTTGAGCATCACTTCGACTCTGTCATACATCTTCATATCAGCAAGGTATTATTGACAGTACCTGTTTGCGTAGCATAAGCAATAAGGTGAACTTTGGGTTTTTAGGTAACCCTAAGTCATTGCAAATGGCTTTTAAAAATAAGCTGAATTCTGGCAACACTGCAGCTTCAAGATGGACTGAAAAAAATTGGATGCTAAGAGAAGTACAAAGCAAATCTTTGTACTGTGATTACTTGTGAATTACAACTGGGTATGGCTATGAGCATCAGAAACGTGCCTATTTCTAGTACTCTAAGATTCTTTTCATCTCCAAGATATTCTGTGTATAAACAAAATGTAGTTATCGTGAAACCACGTGTAGATCTAGAGATGAGTAGCCTCTGTGGACTAACAAAGAGTTAGTCACAATTTTTTATTGACAGTTTTTAAACAGCATTAAAATTCTAAGGTGAGGTTTATTTTGAAATGAAGGACAAGCATGCATACAAAATAATTTTAAGTCTTTGAAAGCCCCAAATTTGAAAACCATAAACAGCTTTGATACCTATTCAGTAGCAAAGTAACAGCTGGGAAAGATACTGATAGGAAAAGAGACTTAAAAATGTTCACAATTGATTAAATTTACAAAGTACATGATGTACTGGAAATAGAAGGTCTCATCATGACAAGTCTTCCTTTATACTACTAAATAACAATATATTAATAAAAAGTTTAAACAAAATAGTGTATAATTGAGATTATACAAAATTTTAGAAATCTACAAAAGGAAACGCACTAGATTTTTCGACTTTTCAATTTCCTCGTGTATTTGTTGCACATCTATCATTTAGCAATAATATACCAGGTTGAAATAGTATCTAAACAAACCAAAAAGACCAAAGAAAGTTTATTTAAAAATTACCCCATTATCAGAATATGTTCCTAAACCAATAGAAAAGGAGCTGTTCTCAGCAAATAGTTTTCTACGACATCCTAGACATCTCAATGAGTTTAATATGAAATAATGTAAATAAAGTCTGTAAGGTACTGAACCAATAATGAAGGCAGAGAAATTGAAATGCATTTAATTCTATGTTGATAATAAAATGCTATCATTCAGAAAGTTAAGCCCCCCCAAATTATATGTTTCCTGTCTCCTTCGCTTGCAGCTTCCCTTTAACTAGTAGTATTTATTTTCATGTGTCTTGGAGTTCAAATTACATATTGCTATAAATGACTTATTTTCATTAAAAGTTTCATTTCCTTTTCCTTCTGTTGAGAAACTAACACTTTCAAAGAAAGCTTTTAAGTATAAAACCAGTAACTGAGTGGAGTGTCCACCGTGACCACGTAATTTGTTCTGTTGCTGAGTGGAGTGTCTGCTACGACCAGACAATCTGCTCTGCTCTGTTTTCCCAGAAGTACTTCATCCTGCATCGTCTGTCTCCACTCCGGAGCTGAATACACTGGGACTGGGCTATGTACAGTTCCACAGGTGATTCACTGAGAGGTGGTCCATTGTAAGAGAACGGGCTGAACATCTTCGTCAAAGCTTTCTGCCTCCTGTGCCAGCTTCCTCCCTAAAGGGGATTGTTTACCTACTGCTGAGACTAAAGGGCACCTGAGTCTCTTAGATCTGATTTATACTATTAAGGAAAAACTGCAGCGAAGCTGTAAAGAAAGACTCCGGTGATGTTATTATTCATGTGGTTGATCTTACAGTCACTGAAACTCATATTTCTGCATAGAAGGCACCGCTATTGGTGTTCTCGATGATGACAACATTAACAGCATAAGGTTATTGCTCTTTGGGGTCCAATAATCGCTTTGGGGAGAAAAGGCCTGCACTGTGTGAAACCATTTGGGTTTTCTGGCTGACTCAACCAACTTCACATGCTTTCCCCCACCCCTTTGGAAGGAAATTGGAGTAAGCTAGACACCTGAAGGGAAAAGTCACCCAGCCTGGCTTCATGCTGGGCAGAAACAGAGCAACTTCAAGGCTCTTAACAGTTGTCCAGGGATATTCAAAGCCCAAGGCTAGCAAGTTCCGTGTGCCTGGCCTTGTCCTAAGTGTTCTTCTCACACTGACATCTTTAATCGGCATGGCAAGGCAATAAGGCAGGTGCTGTCCTTATCACCGTGCACGCAGATAAGGAAACTGAAGCAGACAGAGCTTAAGTAACTTGCCAAAAGTCACAGGCTCTCTTCAAGGTAGCATTACCAATGCTAGGTTCCTAAAGCTTGGTATGTGTGTGAGAGAGACACAGTTTGTTCAAAACTCAAATTCTAATTTGACCTATGTTTGAATTTAGTCAAGGAATGGACTATCCCCCAAGGAGGTGATGATATAGAAGAAATTGAATAGGAAAAATGACAAGCCCCCTTTGTGTTGTAAAGATAATAAAATCGGGCTGGGGAGAATGAGGACATTTTTATGTAACTGCTGGATTATAAGCTTTGAGGCTTAAAGATATGACCTCATTCCGCAGGATATACAGACCTGGAGAATTGAAACCAGTTGTCTGAGTACTGCACCAGGGTGGGCTAGGTTTTCAGTGACTGGAAGATGTCATGCAGGCATTTCCCAGCAAAAGTGGGGACTCTAGGATGGGAAATTCAATCTGGGAATGCTGACAGGTACTAAAAGATATCTGGGCAATACCCGGTTTGTCACTGTCCTGGCTGGCCTCCTTAAATGTCAGGGTTAAAATAGTCACAAATGGAGGTGACTCAGATAAGATATCAGTGCAGTGGAATTCCTCAGCCTGACAGAACTCTTTATCTGATAGGACCTCATTTCCACCCTGCCACCCTCCCCAGGTTCTCCAGCTCCCACTGGTCAGTCCCAGCCTTCTTCCTGAACGAGGAGTCAAATTCAACAATGAGCCCCCATCAATCATGCTATTCCACAAGAACATGGCAGATACTGTCGCTACCCTACCTGAACTGCTGGTGTGGACCGGGGTACAGGAGAGTCAGCAGGTCATCCTGACACAGAGTTTAAGTCTAAAGATGAGGAAGAAAGTGGTACTATCAAGGATTTTAGGGAACCACTGGGATAATGACTTCTAGAACAGAGTAGTGATTTCTAAAGGATCATGTAGTGATTTTGAAAAGAAGAACTTCAATAAAGAAAGAACATGACCGGGGTGACTCAAATGTATTATCAAACAGTAAATAGTAAGGCTCAGGACCAGTCAGGGAACTGAGGATGTATAGCAATCAGGGCAATGTGAAAAGGACAGATCTAGAAGCAATCTTACCACTAACCAGATTTGTTGGGACTAATGAGTCCTGGTCTTCAGCTGCTCTTCCCTGCGAGATTCTTCTAATTGAAGTTACTAGAAGCTGTGCCTAGTTTAGAGGATCAGAGGATAGGATTTTCCCCTGTTGGTCATTGACTGCAGTGTATTTAAGCTTCCATGGTGCTATTAAAGGGGGGCTTTGGTATCAGTGTTTGAAGGTCTGTGTGTCTGTCTGTCTCTGCGTGTGTATTCTCAACCTCCAGCCCCTTGCCCGAAGCTCGTGAACTAGGGTCTAGCCCATAGAGCTCAGACCGGGGCCGTGGTGTGCGGCACAGTTTAAGGTAAAGGGTAGACAGGAGTGCATTGAGGTGAGACTTCGTCTCTGCAGTGAAACTTCCAGAGACCTGCTCAAGGGAGGACTTGAAATGTGTCCTGTAAAGTAAACAATTCCAATCAGAAGCAAGCGGCCACCTCAGTGGAAGGAAATGCTGAGGTAGTGTGAGACAAAGCCTCCTTGCCTTGTTTGCCTGTTGCTTACGGTTCCGCTGCTGAGGTTTGTGTCCTCCAAGTCCACGTTGTGTTTGTGGTCCTAACTCTTCTCTGTTGAGTAGATTGTTGCGAAGATGTCCAGATAAGCATCAGCAGAAAGAAGTGTTTTATTTATGCCGGTAAAGAGACTGTCCATTCATTCTGGGTACTTTCCTGGTCTTAGCATAGTTCTGAGGAATACTAAGAGTTTAATGGGGCTTCATAAGTCTGTTGGTTACATACTGAGTACTGAATAAAACCCTGGGCACTGCTCTTGGCACAGTTGTTCAAAGGGCACTTCTGGAGTCAGACAACATGGATTCTAGCATTGACTGGGCTACTTACTGGTCATGTGACTCTGCTGCAATTAGTTCAACCTAAGCTCCTCACTTTAAAGAAGGTGATAACAATAAGCACCTTCCTCTCTGTGTCGAAGATGTTTGAGGTAAGTAGCAGAATACCTGTTGCATAGTGAGCACCCAGCAGTCTTAGCTGTTGGTGCTGTGGTTATAAAATACCTTCATACTGAGTATATAAATGAAACTAGAGAAAAACGCACTTGACCCAAAAATTGTATGGAAGAAGCTTCAGACAAAATACAGGATGTTTTTCACTTGAGCAGGAAAGGATGACTGTTTGGATGACAGGAAGAGTCAAGTCTGTGCAATAGTCTGCTCTATTTGCCGACATCGCACAGTTTATTCTTATGAATGCTCGACCTTAGCTTGGTTTGTTTCTAACCAACTTTTCTTAAATTATCCCACCCCTCTTTTGCCTCTGGGCTTTTATCTTTCTCTCTTTCTGAATACCACTCTTTACTTCTTACTTGATGGCTTGTTGTGTAGCTCGGTGGCTGGTCCCTAGTGTCCTCTCTCCTTTTTCTCTTGCTCCTTGGTCTCTTCCCAGATTTCTCTGTTTATTCTATCTGCCTGTCAGACTGACCTATTCTTTCTCCTGCTTAGCTATTGGCTGTTCAGCTCTTTTTTTTTTTTTTTTTTTTTTTGGCAAATCTGGGTTTTTCAGACAGGCAGAGTAACACAGCTTCACAGAGTTAAGCAAATGAAGCATAAGAAATGCAACAAATCTTTGCATCATTAAACAGATGTTCCACAGCATAATCAAATGTAGCATCCCTTAACCAATACTCTATAACAGGAGGGAAGGAGAAAGAGGAAAGAAGTGAGTGAGTGAGGGAGGGAGAAAGGGAGGGAGGGAGGGAGGGAGGGAAAAAACGTTGATAACTGATCTTCTTCAATTTCCTTGGTGTCCTGCTGCCCTTAGTCCTCTCTCATGGTATGTCTTTACATTCCTTCAGACCACCCTGAGTGCTCACCTTAAATATTCAATTTGGAACACCATTCCTAAGCATCCTTACATCGTCCCCCTCTCGATCATGGGAGAGGGTTAAAAGGGAGCAGGAGGAAGAGAGGGGAGTGAAGAAAAATATATAGCTCAATAAAAACAATAAAAAACAAAAAGAAGCTCCATTTCTGTAAGTCAGCTCTTTCATGTGTAAGCGTTGAAAAGACAATATAATTGCATTCAACATTTTGTGCATTCATCTACTAAGCATTTTTTTGATATCCGTAGAAGAGCTACTTGTGTTCCAGGTAGAGTGTACTTAAATGAAACCAAGAGATTAACTATAAATGATATTTCTGTTTCATCAGTGGTAGCAGGTTAATTTATGTCAGGTAGCATTTCACACAATGTGGGAGAGGCTTGGGAAATTTGGAGTCAAAGATAGTCATCTCCTACCCTTATGTCTACGTAGAACTCCACTAATAATTTCCAGACCTCACAACTGCTTTTAATGACGATCAGAATAACTGAAAAGGAGAAAGAACTTGGGCAGTCAATAAACATGCCATACAGTGACTGCTAGTCACAGGGTTAACTCCTGACACGTGTATGTTTTCTATGGATCATGATATGGTGGTTAACAGCAGTTTCAGGGCTCACATACCTTTGCATTCAAAAGGCATCTTTCAAAATTATTGTTAAAATGACCTTGGGTAAATTACTGAGTTTTCTAGGTTCATCTTTTTTTGTGGACCATTATATTTTAGGGGTATTAAGTATGAAATGATCCTGCTTACGTGGCTGTCAATAAGCCCTGGATCCAATATCAATATATTAATTCATTGTCATTGGTATCTGGAAGTAATCTATTGGGTTAACCCTTTTTACTCATGTAATACAACCAAATTTTTATTTATATGCATGCAAGCAACACAACCAAACACTTCCAGCCTGTCAGAATCAATACACATACAATCATGAGAACATGCACATTCATTTGTTCCTTCATTGGCTCACATCTCACTCTACTAACCATCAATGTTTTATGTGTCTTCTCTGCTGTTATAATTGTATGTACATTCCACCATTTGTGATAGGAGCTCTTCAATGAGGCTAAACTGGCTGGCCAAAGAGTCTAGGAACACATCTTTGCTTTCTTGATCAGAGAGTATAATTGAAAATTACATTTAAAAAATGCTGCATGGCAAAAACTTCTGTACATAGTGATAGTTTTCATGAGATTACATTGGAATCTTAGAAGGGACTATTTTATTGCATACAGGACTGTATACAGGACATGTGTGTGTATTCTACAATGTGAAGGCAAGGACAAGCTTTCTAGTACCTGTGCCTTTGCCCTGTAATGATCCGTATTCAGAAGTGAATATTTCACAACAAGAATTGTGAAATATAAATAAAATTACTAATCATTACTAAATCATTAATTGCTTACAAATTGTTTTCAAATTTTAGCATTGAATGTTTTTGGTAACTGTCTAGTTTTGAGTAACAGATAACCAAAATAGTTTTTCAGTAATTTGATTTACTGAGCTTTGTTGATCTCATACTCTCAAATGTTGTACACACATACATGTAGTTATGGATATCAGCTTTTAATTTTCTTTAGCGGCTTTTTACTAAAACGCTTTCAGAAACTATTATGAGCTTTTACTGTAAAGAGAAAATTCAAGACAGATGTCATATCGGTCTGCAATTCAGTTGTTATATGAGCTTATCATAGAGCCCATTATTTCAAAAGCATTGTAGGATTCTTGAAACTGACAAAAACTCAGAATAGTAAGACACTATTAAAATAAATAGTAAGACACTACTAAAAACTACAATTCCAATATGAAACTCACTTCTTACACTTCTTACACCTCATCTAGAATGTTTCAAAGCAAGCACAGTTGGGTTCTTTTGTTTCATATCAAAATGCTTTCATATATTCAAGCTCAAATTCCAAGGTTCTCAAGTCTTCACAAAACACAACCTCTGCTCTTTTTATAGTATTATAGAGATTGAAATGGAGCACATAAATGAGTCACACATTTTGAAACAGCAAATTTAAATTTTCTTTTCAATCTCTAAAAGGGGTGTTAAAAGTTACTAAACATGCATGTACTTTTGGCCTAGCATTTCTTTGATTGAACAAGACTAGGCCCATTTTTCTCACTGTTTAATATGATTCTATACTTTTGGAAATCTAGTTGTTCCTATTTCACAGAATATTGGTAAAGTCCTCTAATATGTGTACATATTAAATTATATGAGTCAGAGTGTATGAAATAGTCATAGAGAAGCAACTGGAAAAATCTTCAATTAGAAATCAGAAGGATTTCGAGCAGCCTGGCAAGCTACTTAGCTTCTACTACTGACTCAGATTTTTCTCATTTGGGGAACATGACATCATAGGAAAATATAAAGAAAATGTACATTATTTCATTGAGAGATAAACTTTACATGAATATAGAGGCAGATATTAAAATTCCATTTCTCTTGGAAATCATATGCAAATTCCTTTTCTTCTCAATTGAAATGCCATGGTTTCTACTGTGTTTTTATGGCTTTGAGTCAATAATTCAAGAGAGATAGTGACTTTTATATAAAACACACTGTAATTGTTCACTAAAAATTATTATTTTCTAAATAACACTGGTTAGTAACAGATTTTCTGCAATATTTTGACTTGAGTGGAAAATAAGTATATTTTGCCAAATATTTGTTTTTTATCTTTGAAATTCTTTCAATTCTCATAACAAATCATTTAATAATTTGTGGGCACATTGATGTGGAATGATCCATACCACTCATACATGTACTGGGCACAAGGTGTAAGGTATGGGTGGCTACAACACTGTGGATAATTCACTTCAAAGAGATGACCTCTCAACCTGATAAAAAATATGATTTTGAAAATGAAATCATCACTGACTCTGAGAAACCCATCTTTATATTTTGATTGTCCATGAAGTACTAGAAAAATGCTAAACAGCTGACAAAGATGTGCATTGCCCCAATGCAATAGAAATTTGGAAATTCCAAATGCTTAAACAGTATGAGCAGGTTCAATATATGTAATAACTCATATGGAGATTCAGTTTTTTTTCAAGAAACAGTTGCAGTGGTGAATGAGTTCCATTCACATAAACCACATTTAGTGTGTGCCAGATATGTAAGAGAAACAAAAATATAACATTTTTCTAAGAAATATTTTTCCTTTTTGAATTAAAAAACATGGAAGAACAAGGCTAACGACCGTCATTTTCATCGATTTTTCCTTTTGTAGTTTCTTTCTTTCCATTGTGAAGATGCAAATTTGGAGACTCGGTTTTGTGGAGATTTTGAACATACAGCACCTAATTAATAAAAAATAAAAATCAGGATGCGAGGAAAGCATTGTTACCAAACAATAACCAATGCTTGTGTCTGAAACATCACTCGAAGAAGAATGCTTCTCCCGAGCTGAAAGGTAAAGGCGCACCTGCGGCACGAACCTTAAATGAAAAATAAAGCCAACTGGGTTGTAGGGTGCCTTTCCCTCTTTAAAATAAAATTCTTTAGAGCAGAGAAGACAAATGGCACAGAAGTGAAAGGCCAGCGGTGCAGATTGGATAGGCTTACAGCGTAATTGAATTAAGGCTTGTGGGCCACATATGACCACAAAGCGGGCCTATGGCTCCGGCTGCTGAATGGAGGTGGCCGGCCTGTCAATAAAGATCCTTTAAACTGGTTAAATGCATCCTCAGCCAGTGCAGAGAGCTTTCTAGCTAACAGGTGGCTGAGTAAACCTCAGCTGGTGCCACACAGGGCTGTCACACTGGCCTTCTTTAGGATAATTTCACCCCCCTTTAAAAAAAAATTGTTACTGTACTTGCCGTGGTGGAAACAATTTAGGGATGAATAATTTCTTTTCGGTCCCTGGTGGCACTGGTGGTGGCTCCCTCTCCACCACCACCACCCCCCTTTTTTCCTTGTACTCTCAGTCCCCCTCTTTTTCTCTGTCTTGCTACTGAATTAACATAAAGGAACACTGACAACAGCAAGCTGAAAAGCGTAGCTGGTGGGGGGATTAAGTATATCATTGAAAGGAATTATGTTGTGAATGGCGGGGAGGGGCAGGCGCTTCTGTTCCTTGGTCCCATCTGGTCCTTAAAGAATACCTTGTTGTAATTGCCCCCAGATGGTTAGTGCTACACTGGGGTCTGGACTGCCAGGTGCCACTGTGCCCTGCTGGGTGTGATATTCATTGCTACATGCAGTGACAAAAATGGACTTTATTGAAACCTAATTTCTTCCAGGGTATTACACAAATATGAAATGAACCTATCTCATCGAGAGAGGAGAGAGAGAGCTTTGTATGTTTCTAAGCCCGAAACAGTCTCACCTAAGATAAGAATGATTGGTTATTTTGCTTTCAACAACTATCCTAAAGGCAAAAGGCAGAAGCAATTCACCATGTGTGCTGGATTTAATTCAGTGGGTTTTGTTTTGTTTTGTTTTTTCATTAGTGGAAAAGGGCAGCATCCACAGCAAAAACAAATTTTTTATTTCTTGATGTTAGTTTGTTTTAAGATATCATCTAAACCCTTTAAGATTGTATTCTAATCATTTTAAATGAAATTAGTGAGAAGTATGGTGAACTGTTGTATATCAAAGCTATATACACAGTTCATACACTATATATAGTGAAAAATTATTTATTCACTATAAAACGTACCTCAATAACAATTTGATAAAAATTTGGGCATATTTTATTGTACCTTAATCATGATATTTTTACAGAACAAGGTAATGAGAATTAAATGTTTTAAAGCTTACATGCCTTGGTTTTCTCAAAGGTGAGATTTTTTACAAAATTGGGTTTTGTTTTACTTTTTATTAGAAAATTTTATTTTAAATTTTTAATTGATTTAGTAAATTACCATGATAATAAAGGTAAAAGGTCATAGTTTTACCATTCAATTAGGTTCATTTGGTTTTAAGCTAATTACATTTTCAATAAATATGGTAGCACATTTGTGAGAAGCTGAACAATAAAAAAGGCTCTTTGGTATTATTAATTTAAAAAAATTATTCTTCTATTTCACGTCTTCTTTATAATTTTGTATATCTTAATTTTTTCGGAAATTTATCTAAATTCATTAAAGCATAAAATTTTCATTGTAAAATTTAGAAAATTTTAATATGGAAACCAAACTTGGCAGTTGAACTAAAGAAGGGAATTTGAATGGACCCGATACATGTGTATTTTTCCCTAGAAACGAGTTCAAATTTTACATGATATAAAGAAAACCAAATCAGGGCTAATCTCAAATGAGAAGAAAATGTTTTTCGGCATGCAAGGAACATGTGTTAAAATTGTAAGGCACAATTGTTGGCTGAAGACAAAACCAAATCAAAACGCTTCTGTGCAAATGGTTTCTTAGAGCAGGTTCCCTGTACGAAGTGATGGGGCCAGGCCATTCACATATCACGTTTTTCTCCTGTTCCATCCCATTGCCCTCGCCTGTCTGCTCCGGCTGGCCCCCGTCCTGTTTTCACTTACCCTTGTTTTGCTTCCCTATCTCACATACGGTCAACATGCCTTTTGATGTATATACAAGAGGAAGTTAGGTTTATGGACATTCAAATGGTGAAATGGTGTTAAATATTGGCATTAAATGTTAGGAGGGGTTGACCTGCTGAACTTTGGCAACTGAGAGCAGGGGGATTGAACAGTTTAGAAACAAAAGTTTGAGATGAAAGTCTTTGTGTATATAAGCACTCCTTAAAAGTGTATCCAGCCTTTCTTGTATATTGATGCAAAATAATTCTTTTTATTATTAATTTTAGTTAACATACAAAATAATAGATTTTATTACTTTTTCTGAATGTTATACAGCATTGTACTTTGTTCATATTTGCTCACCTATTAATCCCCCTTTGCCTGCATCCCCCCTCCTGCTGGTCCCTTAACCTCCCTCAAATAATCCCATTTCTGTTTCACATCTGAAACCTACATACAGACACACAGCATGGAGGAAAATGTGAGTTGGGGTAAATAGTGTGAAAGGGACCCAAAGCCTGAGCTCCTACTCCACCCTGGGCTCCAACTCTGTGATCCTGGCATCCCCTAAACTTTCTTAGCCTTCTAGTTCTCCCTCTGTGTGTTTATTGCAAATTAAATTATAGTATATATCTCTGTGTGTATATATATATATATAATCACATATTATACATATCACCATGAAATTCTACACACATGTATATATGTATATATACAAATATATTTTCCAGGGCTAGACAGCTAATCAGTAAAGAGTAGATACTGTTCTTTCCACAGACCTGAGTTCAGTCCCCAGAGCCCATATCAGGCAACTGAGTCTTCCTCTGGCCTCCACGGGCACTGCATTCATGTACGTGTATCTATACTCCTACACTCATAATTAAAAAATAAAAACAAAAAATAAATTAAAAAAATAATCTTGCCCAGCACTTTCATGGGCAAAGTAGGAAAGACTCTGAGACTATAGTAGTACAGGTGCCTCTGACTGGATTGTATGCTGGAAGACTAAATGGAGAAGCAGGTGCGGGGACACAGTGCACAGAGAGCTTTTCAGGGTGGGAAATAGAAGCTGGAATCTGTACTCTTAACTATGTCTTCATAACATTGTTTTGTATTCCATTAATTTCCTTTTTACTTTTGAATCGTGTGGGGACCCTTGGATAAACTGTATTACAATATATTTTAAAGCAATAGATTTATTGAGTAATATTGTTACACATGTAAAAATGTCATAATGAACCCTTTATTATGCTGTACAAATAATTAGTATGAATAATAAAAGAGATACTTCCATTAGAGTTTCTTTACTTTCTTTTCTTCCTTAGCCAAGTAGTTCTATGGAATCTGTTTCCTTGGTACCCAATAACTTGGAAAAGGGAATTTGAGGAGAATAGCATAGAAGCAAATTACATGCTCATATTTTCTTCTCTGATATACTTAACACTTGGATTTCAGGATAATCCAAGTGTAACACTTGAGAACAATAATGACTCAGGACATCTGTGCAAAAAGAGAAGACGAGAGGTGCCCTTCAGTACCTTGTAATGCCAACATACCAGAGGAATCACATTCTCCACACGTGTATCTATGTATATGCATCAGACCTGTAGAACTTGGAGAAATAAATACACTGGAAACATGAACACTAATTGGGGAAGGAATGAACATTCTGTTATTAGTTTGATGCATATTAGTTGTCAATAATTCATGTCAATAGATTTTAAAGTCAATAGGATCTGCAATTGAAGTGTTAGGATTCTCAAGCAAACTTGGATCCTTCACAAGGATTTACTACAAATTATACTTTGTAGTTTGCCATTAAGATGCCTTTCCTATCATTTCAATAATAACAAAGCTTTCATCTTTACAAAGCAACTAAGTAGAGAACTGACTGCTTAAAAAGGTCATCTTCATTTCATATTGAACTGCACCATCTTGTAGACCAATTTCATGCTATTTTAGGGACAATTCTATATGGGCATCGCAGAAATACCATTGCTAGCAAAACAAGAACTCACAGGGCATTTTGAAAATTCCAGGCAGGTCTCTCTGGAATTTATAGGATCCCTTTCTGCCACCGTCAACAAGCTTTCTTAATATTCTTTTCTGTTTTGTCATTTGACAAAATTGGTCATGTTATAATGTATTCCGATTATTTTCTTCCTCTCCAATTTATCTCGCTCCTGTCATTATCAACACCTCTTCGTTTCCATCAGCCCCTTTCACAGGGCCATGACTTTTGGTTTTGTTTTGTGACCCATGTAATTTAACCAGGGACATCTGTGTGGCCATTGAGTTGGAACTGTCCATTGGAACCTACTGGGGTCACTAGTGGTATTCAACTGAAGGCAATAATTACCCCTCTCCCTGAACCTGTAAGTAGCAAGAGTTGTAGAAAAAAAAGAGCCTGACCATTGACAAGCCCATTCCTTTTTTTAAAAAAAAAATAATTCATTTTATTGATTCTTTAGAAAGTCTACATCAAGCACCCTATTCCATTCATCTCCCAGTCCCTCCACGTCTGTCCTCCAACCCAGTAGCTTTCCCCTCTCATGATAAAATAAAATAATTAAAATAAAATTCACTCCTCTGTCTTTCCTGCCTTTCCATCAAATATTCATTTGTCATAATGGTATTGAGAGCTGTGTTATGGCACACAGTATACAATTTTGCCAAAGCAGCTTTATTTACAAATTTTAATTGCAATGAGTTGTTTGTCTGGCTCAAGGCCCGTGGCTCTTGGCACACCTAGTTCAGGGTCTCTAACTTCTGGTACACCATCAATAATGAACCCTCCCGTGCTTTTTCAGTCCCAGTCCAGCTGGCCTTGGTGAGCTCCGATTAGATCAGCCCCACTATCTCGGTGGGTAGGTGCACCCCTCGCGGTCTTGACTTCCTTGCTCATGTTCTGCCTCCCTTCTGCTCCTCATTTGGACCTTGGGAGCTCAGTCCAGTGCTCCAATGTGGGGCTTTGTTCTATCTCCATCCATCCCCAGATGAAGGTTCTATGGTGATATGCAAGATATTCATCAGTATGGCTATAGGATCTGGCCTTTCCCGGCTCTCTCTCCTCAGCTGCCCAAGGAAGTAGCTGGGGGCATCTCCCTGGATACCTGGGAACCCCTCTAGAGTCACGTCTCTTGACAACCCTAAGATGGCTCCCTTAATTAAGATTTATACTTCCCTGCTCCCATATCCACCCTTCCTATATGCCAACCATCCTATTCCCCCAAGCTCTCCCCATCCTCCCCTTCACACTTTTCTCTCCCCATCTCCCCTTGCCCCCATTCCACCCCACTCCCAAGTTCCCAATTTTTGCCTGGCAATCTTGTCTACTTCCAATATCCAGGAGGATAACTATATGTTTTTCTTTGGGTTCACCTTCTTATTATCTTCTGTAGGATCACAAATTATAGGCTCGATGTCCTTTATTTATGGCTAGAAACCGATTATGAGTGAGTACATCCCATGTTCATCTTTTTGGGTCTGGGTTACCTCACTCAGAATAGTGTTTTCTGTTTCCATCCATTTGCATGAAAAAGCACGGGATAAAACTGGACTCCCTGAACATGACAAACAATGAGGGCTGCTGAGAAGCCAAGGACAATGGCACTGGATTTTGATCCAACTACACATACTGGCTTTGTGGGAGAGGGGGGCCTAGCCTGTTTGGATGCGCACCTTCCTAGACCTGGATGGAGGGGGGAGGGAACTGGACTTCCCACGGGGCAGGGAACCCTTACTGCTCTTTGGGCACGAGAGGGAGGGGGAGTGGAAGGGGAAGGAGGAGGTACATGGGAGGCGGGGAGGAGGCAGAAACTTTTAATAATAAAAAATAAAATAAAATAAAATAAAATAAAAAAGAATATTTCCCGCAGTTTGAATATGTAAAGTTTTAACTGCTCCATCTGGTACATGCCCTCTGATTACCCAGAATGCTGGCTGGCAGTTTGAGGGACGCATTTGAGAGCCAGCCATGTTTAAAGGTCTATTGGAGGTAAAACATTGCCCACCCTTTAACAAGAGCACCATTGTTCCTTAACAGTGAAGCTCTGTGGCTTATTTGTATGTCAACAATTCAGAAAAGTTGATGTTTGGAGCCATCAAATAAAATGTTTTTGTGAAACAAAAAAAAAATGATGAACCCTCACTGAAACTTCTCTTGGCTATCCTGCTCTTGCCCTGAGTCATGGAGATCCTGCAGCTATGGTTCTGTATGACCAGTTCCTTCACATGCTCCAGCAGGTCCTAGATGGGATAAATGTTTGAGTGAGCCAACTCAAAAGACCTGGATGTGGGGTTGGGTGGTCACTGAATTGGTCAGTCCAGGCTTCTACCAGGACTGCCCCCCTTCAGGCAAGAGTCAGGGTCAGGGCCAGCTCTCCCTCACCCACACCAGCTTTCTGGAGTGCATGGTGAGGGGTGGGGCCAGCTCACCTGCATGTGGGATCTGTTCTCCATTTGTGGCAGTTCTCCTAGAGCTGTCAAAGCTTGCCTAGCTCTGCTGTACCCACATCATTGAGGCCAATTCTCCAGGGAAGGATGGCAACTGTTCTGCTGAAGAGGCGAGCGAGGTGTGAGAACAGTTTTCTGGTGCCCAGGTTCCCAGAGCCAACTCTTTCATGTAAAAAAATACTGAGAAAGTGCTTAGTGCATGTATACATACATGTATATATAGTATACACACATATTTATATAATACATCTAATGGTTATATAAGCATTTTTATACACAAATATTTGTATATATACATTATATACTTTATATATGGACATAAGATTTTCTGTATATCATAGTAGACATATGCTCATGTGAGTTTATTCATACATATGGTGGAATTATGCAAATTTATAGTAATATTTTCCTGTAACAGGTCACACTAGTTCTATTTGTGAAACACAATTTAATTTACACTGATTATTTGGTTGACAAAGCAGCCTTCTGTTTTCTGACATTGCTAGTCTAATTTGCATGGTCATTTCTTGGCTCCATTGTGAACTTCTTCCAATAACAACATTTGGGCTTACTTCCCATTTATGGCTTTAAATGTGAAACTACAGCCCATTTTTTCTCCTTAAGCTCCAACCATATACCAAACCCTTCCATAGAGTATTGTCTGCATCATTATAGCACAGTCCCTCAAACTGAACCCATTGCATCCTCACCATGAGCAGCTTCTCTGAAAGCCCTTCCTGTCCTGGTTATTTTCACTTTCTTTTGTTTCTCTCTTTTTTTCTTTTTCTTTCTTTTTTTTTGTTTTTGTTTGTTTGTTTGTTTTTTGGTTTTTCGAGACAGGGTTTCTCTGCAGCTTTGGAGCCAGTCCTATAATTAGCTCTTGTAGACCAGGCTAGTTTCGAACTCACAGAGATCCACCTGACTCTGCCTCCCGAGTGCTGGGATTAAAGGCGTGCGCCACCACCGCCTGGCTATTTTCACTTTGTTATCTCTCACGCTGGACCTCTGAGCATGATCAGTACCACATTATCCTCTTTTACATTTCTGTTCAATTTCTTGCAAATCCTTCTATTGCTCACTGTCTTCATGAGATTCTGATAATCTAGTAGCACTACCTCAAGAAAAACACCCAACTTTTTTTTGACTGTTGATGCTTGGTATGCAAATATTGCCATGTGTCATATCTGCTTAATTCTCCATTGGGTCCATTCTTCTCCTGAGATTTCTTCTGGCTCGTAAGCATGGTGCATATAGTTTCTGCTTGTACTACAGCTACCTGAGGACTGAACCTACAGCAATGCTGGAAACACAGGCCATGCCTCTTACAAAATAGGTTGTTTGAAATCTCCAAGATCTTATTGGCACCACACACTACCTGAAGAATCTTTACTAAGTTTTCCAATCATTCAAGTAATGGGGAAAACACATATATTAATATCACATACATCTCAATTCAGATTTCAACTTCAACACCTAATACCCTAAAACCAATTGGCAAGGAATGGGTCCAAGCATGGCTGGTCTTATGTGAGAATCATCACTAAACCAAGCTAATTCTTTGTTTTTCTTTTTAAAAAGGAGGGGGGTAAGAAGAAAAGAGAGAGAACGATATTCTGCTTTCAAAGGGATTTTAAGCTTAGCTGAATATTTGATTGTGACATTGAGCCTAACTTTATAGACAATCATATAGAATGATAGCTTCAATAAATTGAAGGACTTTTAAAAATAGATTATCACCTGCTATTCCAGAAAATTCTAAAGAAATTGCAATGTGATGATTGCTTTGCCATGATATTTAAAAACACATGCTATCAAAGTAACCAAGTATGTTATATGCTCTTCCAGATGAGTTTACTAATGTCCCATTTATTTGCTCTCGGCTCATAAGTTAAAGTGGTGGTAGTGGAGGCAGTGGTGGTGGTAGAGGTGAATATGTGTGGTATAAGCACAGGGGCAGATTTCTAAACATACCGTAGCGCGTATGCATTTTTATTTGGAAAATAGAAAGCGCTGTTGCATTTTTTAGCATAATTTTTATTGATTTTTTGAACATTTCACATCATGCACCCCAACCCCACTCATTTCCCAGTCCCTTTGTATCTGCCTTCACCGTTGTGGAGCACTCCCAAAGAAAACTTAAAAAGAAATCATAAAAATAAATTAGAAATTAAAAAGTTACATTAAAATATTAATTTAAAAATAAACAAAGCCTGGGAGGTAGTGGCGCACGCCTTTAATCCCAGCACTCAGGAGGCAGAGGCAGGCGGATCTTTGTGAGTTCGAGGCCAGCTTGGTCTACAAGAGCTAGTTCCAGGACAGGCTCCCAAGCTACAGAGAAACCCTGTCTCAAAAGTCAAAATTAAATAAAAAAAATAAAATAAAAAATAAATCTCGCCGGGCGGTGGTGGCGCACGCCTTTAATCCCAGCACTCGGGAGGCAGAGGCAGGCGGATCTCTGAGTTCGAGGCCAGCCTGGTCTACAAGAGCTAGCTCCAGGACAGGCTCTAGAAACTACAGGGAAACCCTGTCTCGAAAAACCAAAAAAATAAAAAATAAAAAAAAATAAATCTAAACAAAAAAGGAAGCAAACAAAAAACACCTTGTTCCTCCCTCTTTCCCACCTCTTCGTTACCTCCTCCATCCGTCTTCGTGGCACCAGGAGCTGTTGTCTATATCCTGTCATAGACCCTTTAGTCCACGCAGCTTTACTTGCAAATGTTCATTTTGTAATGTATCGCTGGTGCAAGACCTCCGGAAGGCATGCCTCTCATGCACTCCAGCAGGTCATAGATGGAGAAGATACTGGAGAGTGCCAACTCCAAGCTCTGGATGTGTGCCGAGGCAGAGTTCGCAGCCCAGGTCGCTGCCTCCCACACTGTGCTTCGAGAACTCCAACAATGTGTTTCAAAGATCAGAAACTTCCAACTACAGAGCAATGGCTTCCAGTGTAGTTAGAAGGTAGCCAAGAATTAGATAGCCTGATAGCAATAAAGGAACTTTAGCATAAACATACTATGGAGACATATAACAAAGAGAATCAGTAACAGAGTGCCACCTAGGTGAACTCACAAACCTCTAGCTACAAGCGAGGCTCAGAGAGCTCTCTTTGTCCATTTTAGCTGCCAAATTTGATCTTCATACGGAGTAACAGTCCCCAGTTTTAAAATAAAAATTAGTCCCTCTCAGAACCAGAGTGATAATGACACAGTATGGGAGGTACCCAATCGTTTGGTAACACAAATTTCACAGTTGATTTAAAGTTGGCCTTATTTCAGCCCTTTGATTATAAGCCAGAAAATGAAGTGAGAAAAATTATTTAGAATTACCTTCTGTATGAATGGGTAGATTGCAATTGTTTTAAGCCATTTTATTTGTATCAAGCTACATTCCATTTTTTTCAATAACTACACCACAGAGGAAAACTTATTTTAAGGCTCTCTTCACAAACGCACAAAACAGAAGTCTCTAACACATTCAAAGAACAAATGAATGGATTTCATGAGATTTTACAGACAAGAATACAATGATTATAACATGATGTGTGTGTGTGTGCGCGCGCGTGCATGCGTGCATGCGTGTGTGTGTGTGTGTGTGTGTGTGTGTGTGTGTGTGTGTAAAGCATTGAAACACATTTGCTGTGTGTTAGCAATTTTGTGTTTGAGAGGCAATTGATGATTTGCATTTGTTTGGAGCAGGAAAAGAGAGAAAGTGGAAACTCTGAAATGCAAGCATCCAAATGTGCAATGGAGTCTTGAGTGTGCCTTCTCTGGATGCTGTAAAGTCATCAGAGGAAAGGCAGAGGTGGCAGCAGAGGACAGCAAAGGAAGGTGGGAGTAGGGCTGATCTAAATAAAAAGCCTCTTTGTCAGTCTCGGGAGTCCTCAAGTGGGAAGTGTTTCTTCAGTCCTCAGCTTTTCAGGGTTTTGTTTGTTTTGCTTTGCTTTGCTGACCGCCCCTAGCCCCAGGAGAATCACTTCTGCACCCTACCTTCTGCTCAGCCTCATTTCCCCAGAAGATCTTGGCTGCTCTTCTGCCTCTGTATACTCAAGGCAGCACTCCAGAGTAGGCTGGAGCTGCAGTGTTAACTAGCAACACAGCGGGAACCTCACCCTGCCTTTGACTTCCTCTTGAAAGGGGCAGGCAAATTACCATTTTTGATATATCTTGTTTTTTTTTTTTTTCCTAGCCTCCTCCTTAGGATTCTAATCTCTCTGTTAGACTTTTGGCCTCAGATCATCATAAAGCAGCAATTGATTTCACTCTCATGGCTTTAGATACGTAACATCAAGAAGTAAGAAGATGCAAAAGCTAGTAGAAAAATACCACAAAATTGCAGTTGTCATGTCTGTAGTACTTAAAACTCAGATTTGAGAGGAAGATACATACAGAGAGGCCTGGGCATAAAGACCTATGCACAGCATGCACTGTTTTATGTGGAACAATGTATGACAAGCAAAGAGCCTCTTTGATCATTTGCTTTTGTTAGCCAATGTTTTGTACCCATAAACAATATCAAGATCATGATATGTTGCCATGCAGTCAGTCTATTCTGCACACATATGTGTGTGACTACAGTATTAATATATTGTTTTGTGTTTAAATCACACACACACACACACACACACACACACACACACATATCAAACATGGTAGCTCATGACTGTAATCCTAATACTCCAGAGGCTAAAGCAGAAGGATCATGAGTTCAATGCAACCGTGATCCACATGATAAAACTATTTCAAAAGCAACTAACTAGAAAATTTATAACGCTATTGTTGTACGTATGTGTCAGACAGTAAGTTGCCAGACGTATTTGAATTTCCTCAATATATATGTATATGTGTGCATGTATCTGTGGTTATGATATGTGGACACACCCGCACACAGAGACACACTCACACGCACACAGGTTGTTTATGCCACAAGCATTTTATCCACTCTCATATTGATGCTCAGTTTTCTCTGTTACGAATTACACACGAAGAATGTGCTGGCCTGGACCCTTGAGAGCATCTATTTGCAGGTTCACAAATGTCGTGTGTGCACCATCAGCAGATGTTGTCCGGGTCCTTCCTGGAGTGGTTGCACCAATGTTCATCTCACAGGAGAGCCTGTCTGCTGCCACTGCTCCACACCTCCACAAGGGCTTGTTTTCTATAGCTGGATTCTTTTTTATTTGTCAATATGATGGGTGTGAAATGCTATCTTAGCATAGTTTCATTTATTATCCCGAGTTTTCGTGAGTTTCTGCACCCTGCATTTTCTTGCTGTCCATCCAGACTTTCATGTCTTAAGTGACTTCTCCTGGACTTCAGTGACTTTAGTTTTTCCTTTCGTCCCCTACTTTCTTCTTTCTTTCTTTTCAACTTTCCTTTCTTTGTCTCTCTCTTGGATACCAAGTACAGCCTTCACAGCATAGAGAACACTACTATATTTTGATTATTTGATTATTGATTATAATTTTTCACGCAGAATCTTAAATTTTGGTAGGAGTAAATGTGAATTTACTTGTGTGTTTCTTAGGGAGTTCTGTATTACCCAAAATCAAGATGTTCTTCTAAAAATTTCCCCCCAAATAATACTTTTACCTATTTTAACTAATTTAATAATTGCTCAGTTGAACACAGCATATTCTATTATTTTCAGTCATTTGTTGTAGAGGTAGAGGTGGGAACTTCCAAGCGAGTAGCTCTTTAGTTGCATTGGCTGATTTGGATGATTGTGGATGTGCCTTGACTCATTTCCAGTATATATATATATGTAAAATGTGTGTGTGGTTTCTGTCCAGCAATGACTCCCACAAGACTGGTTCAAAATGCCGTAGTTTAAGTTTCTCACAGGACGTGTTTCTCTCTGTTTGACATTAGCTAGTAAACTTCCGCTCCAGCCTCAAATTTTCCTCAGAAGTGTGGAAGCTTCATTATTCCTAGCCAAGCAATTGTGGGGTCTTGAGTGCTCTGATCCTCTCCTGTACTAGAGTTAAGACACAGGCCCTGAGTGTTCACACCTCTATTTGACTTGGCTTTGCTGAGATTCTTCAAGCCACCGCTGTCGCATTTTGAACATGAGCTTTTCTCTTCCTCTGCAATTAGAAGATTTTCCTGGTTTTCTTTATTTAAGTTCAAAAAGGATTTTGTACATGATATATATTTTTTTAAGTTAAAAAGTAAGTTATAAGTTTCTTAAATAAATAAAAGTAAAGTAAACAAAAACGCTTTGGGCCTAAAGAGATGGCTTAGCTGGTTAAGATTACTGTTCTTGCAGAGGACCTGAGTTTCCTTCCCAGCACTCACTCCAGTGGTTCACAGCATTCTGTAACTCTAGCTCCAGGGGATCTAACACCCTCTTGGGGCCTCCCCCAGTACCTGCTTGCACATGAGTGTGCATGCCTGTGAGCTCATGTACACACACATACGGAATGAATTCTGAGTTAACCAATGTGTGTTTTATATGCATGCATAGTGAATTCCCTCATGCTCTGTAGAAAACTAGTGCCTAGCATGTGTCCTTTCTCACAAATGCAGTGGGACACAATTCAAGAGGGTATATTTCTCACGGAGGAAGATAAGTAGTAAAGACCCTCCCGTTACACAATATAAAAGGGAGATAAATGTTTTACACAAGTGAATATTCTTTATGCCCAAGTCTTACTGCTTATGTAGTTTTATTGGGTAAGACCTTGGTGAAGGATACTCCACATGCCCCCGTTTCCTCCTCATGTGACTGCCTCACCTCTAATTCTCATTAGGAAAGAACTGGAGGACCATTGAGGTATCATCTCACTCCTCTTCCTTAACTCCTTGTTTGTGGTAAGAGGTAAAAGTGAATTCTTTAATTCACTTTCACCAAAATCATGGTAAAATTATTGTCAAATAGGTGAATGTTGACCTGAGATGTTATGATTATTATTGTCAGTAATAATAAATCATACGGCAATATGCAGAACAAATTTTATAATATAAAAATAACATCATATCTCTTTTAAGATTACGCTAATTCCCTACAAACAAACATCCACACATACACGCCCATATACACACAAGCACACATACACACACATACACAAACACAATCTTACTGTTTTCTGTTTTAGCATCTTAAGAAATCAAGATTGCAGGTGCTAGCTACCATGCCTGATTGCATCAATAATCAATACAGGGGCCGGGTGGTTGTTTTGCATGCCTTTAATCCCAGCACTTGGGAGGCAGAGGCAGGTGGATCTCTGTGAGTTCGAGACCAGCCTGGTCTACAAGAGCTAGCTCCAGGACAGGCTCTAAAACTGCAGAGAAACCCTGTCTCGAAAAACCAAAAAAAAAAAAAAAAAAAAAAAAAAAAATCAATCCAGAACTGCCTTTGTTTGTGTGTGTGTGTGTGTGTGTGTGTTAGTTCTATGAATTTACATAATCATAGTAATGTGCACATGTGTGCAAGTATGCACTGTATGAATATATGTACATGTGCATATATACACGAATGCCAGAGGTCAGCATCTGTGTCTTCCTCTCCTTCTCTCCTTTATTTTTTGAGAATAAAAAGGCGTATGAATTGGGTTGTGCTAGGTGGCCAACGACCTGCAGAGATTTTCCTGATTTCTACCCATCTCCCCAGCACTGGGGTCTATGCAAGCCTAACTGCTTACATGGCTGCTAGTATCCTAACTCATGTCCTTACGTTTGCAATGCAGAGACTTTAGCAACTCAGCCCTGTCGCCTGTCCCCAACTGGACTTTTTACATCATCTGTAACTACTCTGTTTAAATCACAAACTGATGCATTCAGCCATCCCCTCTCCCCTCTCCCTTGTTTCACTTACCCCCCCCCCCCAACCTTTCCTATCCTGTCAGGTCTTATCTTGAACACCAGTTGGTGAGAGAGCCCCTGCCAGGTAATGTTGACGGAGGAAGTACAAAGTCCTCATCATTGCCTCTGCACCCATCCTGGGCAGAGGCAACTTTCGGGCGTGTGCACCCATCACGCTATGGTGGAGTGGTCATGTCCTTTGAACACACGTTTTGAACAAGACTCTTGTCTGCTTGTCACAATATTTTCCACCTAAAGCTGCGTGCGCTATAAAATAAAATTTCAGTGAAGAGAAAACGAGCAACAGAACAGTTTCACGTCTGACGAGGAGACTTGTCCAGGTGTTCGCCGCAGCAAATTCCTTGAAACAAATTAGATCTTGACGGCTCTTCATCTTTTGAACAAAAACAATGATTTTGAGTCAAAGGCAGTCGATTATTTTAAATCTGGATTCCAGCTGTTTCTTGGACTCCCTGAATGATCACAATGCAAAGATAATACAGGTGTTAATTGCCAGCAACTTGACACACTTGGCATTGCTGCCCTTGAAACTCTGCTCAGCCATCAAAGCCACCTTTGCCTACTCTCGGGTATATTCTTATGAGCTTAGTTCTTTTTAAAGAAAAAAAAATATGGAGCCTAGAAACACAAATAGGCAGCAATTAATCTGGGTTGGTTAATTCCAAGCCAAAGGTGTTCTGCTAATGATAAGTGTTTTTACTAAGTCCAACACCGGTCAGGCAATGAGTCAACAGCTTCTCAGGCCCTGCTTCGCCCTTGGGGTATCCCCGTACTCTCCATACCCCGGGCTTCATCTGTGTTGTTGTACTGTTGGACTTTCACTTGACTCTGCTGCCCCCTCCAGATACCACATACTTCTCTTCTTTCTTTCTTTGCCAGCGTGCTTTGAGGAGTAGTCTGGAGCGTTGATGGTATATGCCTTGTTTTAAATCTTTGCAGTCTGGGCTCCAGCCCTACTCACTTAGGAATCTGCACTCTGGAAGGGCTAAGTGATTGATCTTTTTTCTGCTAAACTCATATTTTTTTTAAATGTGATTCTCCTAGAGACTTGGTAGCATTCAGTGTTGTTGAACTACAAGGCTGTGCTCAACTAATGTTGTTGTTGTTGTTGTTACTATTTTAATGTTTACAGCAACTCTTTACAAGATACATCACTACCTCCACTTTGCAGTGGGAAAAGTGAGGTGCAGAAGCTGTAAATAGTAACTGAGAGGAGACAGATGCAGATTTGAATTCAGATCTTTCTACAAGGTCCCACTGATTTAAAAGCAAGGAAACTCGGTGTGGGGGCAAGAAGGTTTACTATCTGTGTTATATTCTGATTATTTTCTTTATACAACAATAAAAATCCACCTAATTAGACTAGTTATAAGGACTGATGTCTAGCCCATAACATATACTATATTAAAAATATTTAATTATTTTTGCCTTAAGATTTTAAAAATATATGCCAAATATTTTTCCAGGTGAACATTTTGGAGAAGATAGAACTGTAGGTGACTCTCTTTTATATTTTCTCTGTTTTCTATTCCTTATGTTTAATAAAAATCTTATGTTTAATAAAAAATCATACAACAATGAAGACATGAGAGCATTAGATTCACTATTTAAGTCACGGAAGTATTATTGAAAACTTACTCTTATATTTTTGGTTGTGAGCCTAGCCTTCAACAGCTGAGCCATCAGATCTCCTGAGTAAATTGGGAGCATGGGTATCATGGGAGAGGGTAGGAGAAGAGGAGGAGGAAGGAAGGTAAGGGGAGAAAAATATATAGCTTAATAAAAACAATAAAAACACTGGATGATAATAATAATAAAATAATAAAGTTATCAAATTCCAGGCCCTGAGGATACAGAGATGAGTAAAGAAACCCTGTCTGTGGGTTGAGGACATTAAGATACAAGACTCTTGCTCCAAGATTAGTAAAGTGCTATGGCCCAACTAAGAAAAGACCCAGTTCTTTCTATAACTCAATTTGTCTTTGGCGATTCCAAGCTTTCAAAAGCATGAGGCTGCTCAGATTTGGTTTTATGAACACAACACAGGTAGGTGAAAAGATACTCGAGACCCAGAAAATTGTAAGTCAAAGACTTAAGGTTTTAAATTATTTTTCAAGGCTATTTTGCATATTCCTGAAAATGTGGACAAGTGAAAAAAAATACTGTAAAGATGAAGTCAAACGAAAACATGAGGAATACCAAACGAAATGTCTCATTGTGTAATAAAAGTTACAAAGATGTCAATAATTGAAAATTAACAGATACTGCCTTAGGGATATCTTGCTGTTAAACAAATGATGTAAACTTTGAGAAATCCTCTTTCTCTTTTGTTCTCTGTATAATAAATGTATGAAAAAAATTTTAAGCATAGTCTTTTTACATAACAACTCCTAGAATATCTAAAGAGTTCTGTGTAAATCATTTAGAAATATATGAAATTATGTAGTGTTTTGAGACGGAAGAGGCAAGAACATTTAATTCCTTAATCTGATCACTGAAAGCTGGAGAGAAATCAAAAATTTTATACATTTTCACAATTGAATAAAATAAAGGAAATATCATTGATCATGGTTAGAAACTAAGGCATAGTGGAGTTTTAAAGGGATTTTTAAGTTTTTTTGCAAGCTACGTTCAGTTTTATTGTCAAATTCACTTGTTTTAGAGTGAAAATGTTTATAATTCTTAAAATGCTTCGCATTTATCTATTGTCAAGCATTGTAAGGATAATTCTGAGTTTGCACATGCTTGATGAGCTAACCTTTAAGCCAGATATTCTATTTAGAATTCTGTACAAACTGACAGATTATCCACCTTGGATTTTTAGGCGTATTGCATTTATTTCACAATCTAAGGGAATTTAAAAAAAAACTGAATTGATATACTTCATAAGTAAAATATATTTAACAATAAAATTAAAAAGTGGTTTTTTGATTTTTCTTTGAGAACTTGACTGTCATTTTGAAGACAATTAAATGACTTAGTTGAGTGTGTGTGTGGGGATGGCAGGGACCAGTATAGGTATCCTAGTCTGAGATTTGACTTTAGAAAGAACAATAGAATGTATTTTGATGATCATAATGCACCATATATGTGTAGGAAATTCTCAAAGAGTAAATAAAATATTGTATTAGAATATAAAAATAAAATGAGGGGAATTGATATTGACCTCCCTTAAAGATGAGAAATATTGAGAATATCTTAAAATATAAATGCGTTTTGGATACACCCTGAAGACATCAAGCACTGAAAACAGTGTGTTAGAGGGCATATGTGCGCATGCACATATGTGCACAGTGCAGGGAAATGGAGACGCTGGGTTAGAAGAACAGTGTTCTCGAGCAAGCTCATAAGCTGCAGAGTTAAATGTGAGCCTCACGTCTCATCTCCATGTGTTGATCAGTGAGTGACGCAGGATAGAAGATGGAAGTCAGTCATGTGTGAGCATTCCCTACAATTGAAACAAAAAGACTTCTCATTTTTGTTTTGTTTCCTTTTAAAGAGAGCTGCATATTAAAAGTTTCCAACATCCCATAAATAGAAGGTGCAATTAAGACTTATATAAAAAAGTGAGTTTAAACTGATATTAAATATCCAGCTGAAATGGAAACATCTCTGAAATATTTAGGTGCTAGAATTTTGGCCAATTGAATGTTGAATTAAGGAACAAATAGAAGAAATGCTTACTCTATGGCTTCTAAGTTAGGTAGATCTATCATTAAATTTTATTTTAAAAGGTAGAGGGGACTAGAGAGAGAGTGAATTCAAGGACACATTCTTCCTAGTGTTCAGCAGCCATTTGGACACCCTGCCTACATGTTGTAGAGATCCATTAAAGATATAGGCAAAGTCTCAGCCCTATCTTTTTATAAATCTTACTCAAAGTCACCAACAAGAAATGAATCTCTGAGGGAGAGTCAGCAAGATAAAATGTGAGAGTCATCGGACCAGAGCCCAAAGAACACGAAAGTGATGTACAGTCTCTGACAAGGACCCTATAGAGAATAGCTAAAGAGGGTAGTCAGAAAGGGGCAGCGGGGGCAGGGGACAGGGCAGGTTTAAGCTTGTCTTCTACAGAAATTAAGAAAAGAGTTCAGGAAGAAACCAGTGGGCACCTTATGGCTGAGGAGATAAAAATTAAGGGAAGGACCAGGTGCCAGAATGCAGGGTTGGGAGTTGGAGGAAAGATACATTCATCTAAGACGATTATGAATAAAAAGAGAAACTTAGTTCTGATAATTCTTGTTGTTTTCAAGTTGCGGAGAAAAGGTTACTTATAAACTGATGTGATTGGACGATTCGGAAAGAGACGAAAGAGGGAAAGAGAAGGAAGGATGTTAAAGACGCCGCTGTGTTAGACTTCCAAGCCCAGAGCATGAGCCTCAGACAATTTTTATTTAATTTATTTTTATTTTATTTTTTTTTAAATTTATTTATTTATTTTTTATTAAAAATTTCCACCTCCTCCCCTTCTCCTATTTCCTTCCCCATCTCCCCTCCCCCTCCCACTCCCTCTCCAGTCTAAAGAGCAGTCAGGGTTCCATGCCCTGTGGGAAGTCCAAGGTCCTCCCCCCTCCATCCAGGTCTAGGAAGGTGAGCATCCAAACAGACTAGGCTCCCACAAACCTAGTACATGCAGTAGGATCAAAACCCAGTGCCATTGTCCTTGGCTTCTCAGTCAGCCCTCCTTGTCAGCAACATTCAGAGTCCGGTTTGATCACATGCTCCATCAGTCCCAGTCCAGCTGGCCTTGGTGAGCTCCCATTAGATCAGCCTCACTGTCTGAGTGGGTGGACACACCCCTAGCAGTCCTGACTTCCTTGCTCATGTTCTCCCTCCTTCTGCTCCTCATTTGGACCTTGGGAGCTCAGTCCAGTGCTCCAATGTGGGTCTCTGTATCTATCTCCATCCATAGCCAGATGAAGGTTCTATGGTGATATGCAAGATATTCATCAGTATGGCTATAGAAAATAAGGTCATTTCAGGCTCCCTCTCCTCAGCTGCTCAAGAATATATATGCATTAGAATACTACTCAGCAGTAAAAAACAATGACATCTTGAATTTTACCTGCAAATGGATGGAAATAAAAAACACTATCCTGAGTTAGGTAACCCAGACCCAAAAAAGATGAATATGGTATGTACTTACTCATAAGTGGATTCTAGCCATAAATAAAGGACATTGAGCCTATAATTTGTGTTCCTAGAGAGCTAAATAAGAAGGTGAACCCAAAGAACATATAGTTATCATCCTGGATATTGGAAATAGACAAGATTGCCAGAAAACAATTGGGAACTTGGGGGTGGGGTGGGGTGGGGTGGGAGTAAGGGAAGATGGGGAGAGAAAAGTGAGAAGAGGAGGATGGGGAGAACTTGGGGGGATGGGACGGTTGGGATTTAGGAAGGGTAGATATGGGAGCAGGGAAGTATATATCTTAATTAAGGGAGCCATGTTAGGGTTGGCAAGAGACTTGACTCTAGAGGGGTTCCCAGGAGTCCATGGAGATGTCCCCAGCTAGTTCCTTGGGCAAATGAGCCTCAGACAAAATGGTTCTTTTCTGAGCTGGCCAGGGAGAAGCTGAAACTACCAGCTATTGGATAAACAAGGGAGGCTTAATGAAAAACAAAGGGGGAATCCAGTAGTGTCCATATCCTTTGCGTAACGGAAGACACACAAACTCTGGAAGGGGAGTGGATCGTTGGCAAGTCAGAACTGCGTGGGATTTTGCTAGCTGATGGTAAGACAGACACAAGAGCCGAAAGACACCTTACAGCAGGAAGCAGTAAGAGCCAAGGACTGAATGGGGAGATTGTGGGGGTTTTGTTGTTGTTGTTGTTGTTAAACTTACCTTTTGTGGATTCTCAAAAGTACTAGGGATTAAACCTAGGGCACCACATAAGCCCTGGCACTGAGCAACACACTTGGGTTGACCTTGAATTTGTAATTCATCAGCCACTGCCTTTTCTGAATTTCCTACTTGTGCATACCACCACAATCAGCTTGTGTGATTTTCTGTATCTAAATAATTTCATAGTTTTTTAGACTGTGATGTGTTATGGTGTAACTATGTTCCTTTTTGTAATTTTATATTTTTTGCATTTTGGGGATATTTTAAGTAACACTGCTAGTAATAATTTATTGATAACACTCTAAAATGTGTTTATTTCGACTGGAACAACCCAATAGATATTAAAAAGTTGTTGTTAAAGAAATAATAAACTATATATATTCATATATATCAACAATCTAGCTTAAAATGCAGTCTCTAGTGATAACTACCAATAAATGTAGTTATTACTAATTACTATTACTAATATTACTATTACTAATATTGAAAAGGATTTTTTTTTTGTCTATCCTCATTTACAGAGTCCCACCAGGTTGTCCAGGCTTGCCTGCAAACCTTGGGTTTAAGAATCCTTCATTTCTGTCTCCAAAACAGCTGGAGCTACATGTGTGCACTGGGTCTAAAACAGCTGGAGAGTTTGGCTATTGTTAGTATATTATATGACATTATTTCTCTTGTTTTGAATATCACTGTGATTCAATTTTTTCAATATTTGTTGAACTATAGGAATAAAATTTCCTAAAATATTTTTTAATCATCTAGAGAACAATCCTAGCTAATTTTCTCTTCTTAGAGGAAATTTTCTTCAGTATCTTTCCATAAAGCCTTAAAGTGTATCTATAAATATAGATATGTCCTCAGAGCATTGCCTCTATTTTTGTGCTCATCTCTCTCTATTTTTTATAGTAAGAAGTATTTATGACTCACTGCTTCAACTAAAACTCCTACAGTTGCTGTATCACTCTTCTCTGTAATTGGCTCCACCTCTCATTTAATTTTAACCTTACATTTCAATTCAAAATGCCAACCCTCTCTCCCCACCCACATGAATTCTGATGAGAGAAGATGATTCTCCAACCAGAGCAGCAGAATCTACCTAGGGAGAAAATAAGACTCCAGAAGCATAGGACTTAAGGAAGGAGGCCGTGAGTGTTTTAACCAAGACTGTGGGGAAATGGGAAGGCCTCACAGATGTACTATCAGGAGAAAGGACATGCCAGTTGTGGGAGACAGACATCAAACGAAATACTTCACAATAGATTGGGAGTAAATGTATCAGTTAACATTAACGTTACTGTTTTGTTGACAGTCCTATGACATAATCTCATCCAGTTTTTAAATACAGTCCTGTTTGGTTTTCACCATAGTAAATACATATCCTGTGCTGTGGGTAAAGCATCCTCTGCTGTGGACGGTACATCTTTTATTTGTTTGTTTTCCCAGGGTGGGAGATCAAATACTGAGCCTTGCACAGGCTGTAAACGTGCTCTTCCACTGAGCTGCCTTCTCAGATTCAAAGGTTTCAAAAATCACTCAGGGATCTGAGATGCTTACTTTCTTTTCAGAAAGAATTTAAGTAGCTTGGTTGTACTATATTTGAGAATTTAAAAAATTACTATTTTATTTTTACTTTTTTACTTTATTTTATTTTTGTGGATTTCACATCATGTATCTTGATCCCACTCATCTCCCGGTCTCTTTGCATCTTCTCTCTGTCCTTGCAATCTAACCCCCAAGATGAAACAAAATAAAATTTAAAAGAAAATAAAATATATCTCATTGTGGAAGTTGCAGTATGTCCCAGTGAGTCACACAGTTTATTCCTTGATCCTCCAGCTTTGGGTCTGTAGCACCAGCCCTCCTTGTGCTCTAGCAGATTATAGGTAGGATGGATGTTGGGATTAGCTGGCTCATAGCCCTGGATCTGGGCTTTGGTAGCTGGGATGCTCAGCCCACTGGTTCTCCCTCATCTCAGCACCAAGGTGAGTTCTCCAGCACTGTGTAGGCTAACTCACTTTATGCAGTAAATGGCAAGGTGTGGGGCCAGTTCTCCTGCTCTTACTCCCTCTGGGCTAGCTCACTTTACCTTACCAGGTCAGCTCTATTCTGTTGCCCAGGTGAGGTGCAGGGGTCACTCTCCCAAGTGATACACCCAGTAAAAGGAAGGGCCAGCTACCTCACTCTGATGACCTGAGGGCCAGCTTTCCCATCTGCCACAGGAAGTGAAAGGAGAGATGGAGAGGCCAGGCTGGATCTCCCTTAATCACATTCTGCCCTTGTCCCCCATTCACAGGGTCAGTTCTACCGTGCTACAGTTGGTGAGAGGCTGGGTCAGCTCTCCCATCTGCCACAGGTGGCTAGTGGCAGGAAGCAGAGGGCATCTTTCCCTACTCCTCACCACATCTCCCATTCTCACAACACTGTCTCTTGAAGGCTTATCCTGCCTCACACACTCCACACTCCCTATACCAGCAGGGTCAGCACTACTGTGCTGCCCAGGTGAGTTAATGGGCCTTCTCTCCTGCATGCTGCAGCCAGTGAAGGGCAGGACTAGCTCTTCTGCTTTGATGGCCCAGGGACTGCAAGGAGCAAGGGAGGGTATGTCTACCTCATCTTTATTACTACATGACAAACATGTAGTGTAGCTAACTCTTCTACTCTTACATGCTTGGGCCACTAACCCAGGCACACGCTGAAGGATCAGCATTACTGCTTGGCTCTAGTGAGGTGCTCTAGTGAGGTACTGTTTTCCTGAGCGCTGCAGTCAGTGAGGAGGAGACACGACTCAGCTGTTTAGACTAGGCTCACAATCAAAACTATAAGAATTAAGGATATCTTTAAAAGACTTGGTAGCCTCTAACATCTACTCATTTAGACTTAGCTCAAGATCTGATGGTCCTTTATTCTATGCATCTGTATTCACATCAGTACTTTATAGAAAGAATTAGCAATTACCAAAAAAGTGAAAGTTTGGTCAAGTGATATGAACAAGCAATATCTATAAGACATAGTAATTATAAAAATTCAGTGAAGGAAATATGAAGGCAAACTAATGACTGCACACTCCAATAGCCAAAACTCAAAAAAAAAAAATGCAGGTGTTGGTGAACACAAGCAAAGCATATTTGCTAGAAGTGAGCCAGCATTTTAACTGCACACTGTTCATTTAAATATGCTACCTTTCGAGTACAGAAGAAAAGCATCCTACGTTACCTTGACATTATCAAAAGAGACACTGAGGCGCTCAAAACTTCTTTGTTGCTTTAATCCAAAATCACATTCATGGCTAGAATGAGCAGCATTGACTGTGGCTGCAATTTAATAGGAGAGCAGTTGCAATACATGTGAGAATGCCTGGTAAGACTTTTTGCTGAGAGGTGGGTGTTTAGGTTTAGGGTAATCTTTTATATTGGCTGACGTCCACATTCCTACTGTTGGCAAGAGCTGGGGTTGCAGAAGGAGACAAAGTCCATCTTTCATTCCTCTAGATCACACTTCTTTTTACACACATTTTTTCATAATTAAAATAAAAAATAATACTTGATTTGCCCTAAATTACATTATTTGCAGATAATTTTGTAGCTTGGGATTTTCTGTACTAATTTGTGTTTTGATACGTTGCAATGCATTAGCAAGAAAAAGCTATATTAAAAATGTTCTCACTTTGGAGCTGCCAAAAATTATGCCCTGAGAATGAATGTTCCTAAAAGAAGCAGTCACAAAAGTTAAACCTCTTCATAAACAATGCGATACCTTGTAATTGCAAATAAAATTTCAAATATAAATAGTGAAACTTTCACCATACTGGATACTACTTTTAAAATGCTTTTAAATCAGTGACATCCAAGGTCATAAAGATAAAAAAGATTAATTTTTAATCTGGAAAAGGGAGAGATTGAATCTGTCTCTGATATAAAGCAATATATCACTCCTGCCTCAATATTGTTATGAACAATGTTTTTTCCTGGGACTTTGTTCTCTTTTGTATAAGAGCATCCATTTCAAAGAAACCAGAATATGATAGATGGTATTTTCTAAAATCATGACGTACTTAATGTGTCTTTTCAAATTTTAGTTAGCTTTTAATATAAAGATATTTTATGGAAAAAAATGACTTTGTAAAAGGGTTCTAAATAAATAAAGCCTCTCTGCCCTTCTATGAGTGTGACTAAACAAACACCAGAAGAAGGATGACAGACACATCACTCATGTCTTTTCCTCAGACACAGATGAGCAAAAAAATGGGTTCCGGGTTGCCACCACCATATGACTTGGCAATTACATTTATTTTTATTTATTTATTGAAATCTAAATTTGTGCCTTTTTTCAAGTGAAAATTAATTAAGCTCATTTCCAGCCCCTCACTTCTCCTTTAATGTTAGCCCTGTATTTTTCCACATCTACACTAACTGCAATTCTTTAAAACTTCCTCAAATATCCCCTCTTCTGTAGCTAGGCAGCAAATCACATCTGTATACTTTTAACAATAAATAGAATATGTTAGGGGTGACTCATCTTTAACTCCTCAGCAATGAGATTGTATCATCACCGTTATGGATAAAGCCCCAGCCAATGAGACATACCTGTGACTGCTGGCTGCAAGTGTCCTAGTCTCTTATTGCCTTCTCTCAAGTGTAACAAGGTCTCTCTTTGTGTCACTCTTAGGGACTGTGATGCTGTTTTTTTTCTCTGTTTTCACGATTTTGTTACAAATATCAAAATGGTTTTAATTTCCATTTGGTTTGTTTCAAAGAAGGGTTTCAAAGTTCAAAAAATTATGATTGTGTTTTACTAATAAAACATTTTTTGATGGATACTCCAGTTACTAGTTTTGAAAAAAAAGTCAAATCTATGCAACACAAATAACCAAAAAAAAAACTGTACCTACAAATCAACTAAGATATTTTTCAAGTCAATAGCTCATTATACTAAAACTTTCACTTCATATAAATATACCTGAAAATGATGGCATAATCATAACACAAAGTGGATTCAGTTGTTATTAATAAGCTGATATATGTGACCAAATATTGATAAACTAAAATATATGACTATTTAAAAGATAGTATATTGCCTATAATTGTCATTTAAGTAAATAAAATGTGCTTCCTCTGTTGCCTCATTATTTTACTAATGAAAGTAAAGAGAAGGGCCAAATGCTTTAAAGTAACAGACTGTACCATTCAATAATTACAAATAGCCACTGTCACCTGCCCCACAACTTAAATCATTTTGATAAAAATGTAGGAATAGGGTGTAACATGCTAAAAACCATGTTATTAATTTTCTTCCACTGGAATTTTTGAAGGAAAACACATATATAAATCATCTAGAGTAAAATATTTGCATATATTTGGTGTAGGAGGTCCTTCTGTATTTGTGTTGCTTTTATTGGTTAATAAAGAAACTGCTTTGGGACTGGTGATAGGGCAGAACTTAGGTAGACAGGGAGACAGAACTGACTCCTGGGAGGAAGAATGCAGAGTCAGAGAGAGAGCCGTAATGGAGCTGCCAGGTCAGACATGCTGAACCTTTCCTAGTAAGCCACGACCTTGTGGTGATATACAGATTAATAGAAATGGGTTAAATCAAGATGTGAGAGTTAGCCAATAAGAGGCTAGAGAAAAGGGCCAGGCAGTGATTTAATTAATACAATTTCTGTGTGATTATTTTGGGCCTAAGCTAGCCAGGCGGTCGAGACAAAACAAAGGGCCCCCCTCACTCCTTACAACATATATTTCCTAAGGAAAATCAATGCTCAAGTTCTCACATAGCTACATTTTTAAAAATTCTTTCCATTTGATACTATTTGATACTATTCTGCTATTTGCAATTAGTGAATGCATGCTTTTTAAAGGATGTGTTGAACATTGTTTAGACATCTAAAGAAATCAGCTACTGCTATCTCAAAGGGAGCTTATATTAAGAAGAACTTGAGAGAACAGAATATTTGAGATGGAGGAAGGACAGAAAAGAAATCAAGGAAAGAGATATTTTGATTGAGGGAGACACTATAGGGTTAGCAGAAACCTGGCTCTAGAGAAATTTCCAGGAATCCACAAGGATGACCCCAACTAAGACCCTAAGCAATAGAGGAGAGAGGGCCCAATCTCGACTTGCTCTGTAGTCAGATTGATGAATATCTTAAATATCACCATAGAACCTTCATCCAGCAACTGATGAAAACAAAGGCAGAGACCCATGGTGGAACAGGGGACTGAGCTCCGAGAGTTTAGTTGAAGAGTGGGAGGAATGAGAATATGAGCAAAAAGGTCAAGATCATGATGGGTTCACCTGCTGAAGCAGTCTTCCTGAGCTAATGGGAGCTCATAAACTCCAGCTGGACTGGGAAGGAACAAGCGTAGGACTAAACTAGTCCCTCTGAATGTGGTTGACAATTGCATGGCTGGAGTAGACTGAAGGGCCACTGGCAGTGGCACCAAGATTTATTCCTTCTGCATGTACTTGCTTTTGGGGATCCTATTCTCTTTGGATGTATACCTTGCTCAGCCTAGATAGAGAAGGGAAGGCTTTGTACCTTCCACAAAGCAATGTGCCTTACCCTCTCTGAGGATTGGATAAGGGTGGAGTGGGAGGGTCTGTGGAGGGAATGGGAGAATGGGAGGGAGTGGGAACCTAGATTGGCATTTTTGAAAATCTAATAAATTAACAAAAGAAAAAAAGGATGTTATAGACAAAAAAAGACCAATCAGGGAATCATAAGCCTGAGGTTTTTACTAATTGTTTATTCCTTTGTTATTTATGTCTAAGTTGACATAATTTTAATACTGCAAAAGTTTATTATTTAAAAGAAAATTACAGGAGAAGACATTTTAGTGTTTTTTCTTTGAAATACAAATTTCAGAAAAAAACACCATCAGACATTTACTGTTCTCTGAACATATTTTTGTGAAGGAATTTATAATTCAAACAGAGGAATGGTGTATAGATGACCTTATGTATATGTGTTGCTTTTGTTGGTTAATGAATAAAGCTGTTTTGGCCAATGGTTTATCAGAGTAAAGCCAGGTGGGAAATTCAAACAGAGATATATAGAGAGAGTAGGTAGAGTCAAAGAGATACCATGTAGCTGCCAAAGGAGACAGATATCAGCAACTTACCTGTAGGTCACGGCCTTGTGGTAATATATAGATTAAAAGAAATGGGTCATTTTAAGATTTAAGAGCTACCTATGAATATACCTAAGCTATTGACTGAACAGTGCTACAATTAATATAATTTCTGTATGATAATTCAGGTCTTGGCAGCAAGAAAATAAAATGCAGTCTCCTTTTACATAATAGTGCCAACGTGGGGCAAGGATTTCTACATAAAGCCTAAGAAAGCTTAAATTTGGAAAAAGGCTTCTAAATACACAAAAATGAAAGTAAATTGTAGCTTCTTGATAGTCACATTTTTTTTTCAGATAGGCTCTGCTTGCTGGCAGCAAGCAAGGCATGGCTTCTTTAAGAGAAGGCTTCCTGAGTCAGAATTAGCAGAAAAAAACTGCTTAGCTTCTTTAAGAGCCAGCTTCATGGTACCTGCTGGCAGCACAAATATCTCTGGCTCTTTTGGGAGGTCCTGCACTTAAATTTGGTTTATGAGCAGCATGCTAATAGCTACTAAATGGCAACATAGACCTGCTGCATCCCTGGAGCTAGGGCAATAAGCATGGCTTGCAGAGGCAGTGAACATGCCTCTGCCATGTTGGATGGGGCAGAGTCAATAGGAAGGGCCGAGGAGTTGGTCCTAACCATGCCCACTTAGCATTTATAAAAAAGGGAAATGGTACTCCTGGTCAGAAAATGATTACAGATATGCAATAAAGACAGATTCAGACAAAAAATAAACCCCTGAACATGTCACAGTGTGTTTAAAAAATGTGCATAAGCTTGGAACAGAGAAGAAAAAGAATATAGAAAGTTATAAACAGAAATAGTTTTGAAAATGTCTTTAAGGAGACAGTAAAAGTAATATAAAAGAGTAAGGCAGTCATAGATGAAAGGAATAAAGAAAAACAAACCACATAAAGATGGAATATACACAGAGAGTCTGGATTATGTATTTTATTGAGTTTATTTGAATTTTTATTACAGAGAAATATTTGATTCTGGGGACTGCTAATCTAAACTAATATATACTTATTTTAAAGGTATCTTTGACTTCAAAATTTGACTCTAAGAATATATTACTTTGGAAAAGAGGTTCTGTTTTTGTTTCCACAGAAAATGAGAACCTGTGGATTCCTTCCAGGCTAATGTGGTTTGATGGAGCAAGACCCCCAGAAAGGTCTCCAGGAACTCTAAAAATATTTCTCCCAATAAAACAAGAGAATTTATTTTGAAGAAAACAGCAACCAAATTCCCCAAATAATTGTTTATAAATGTTTGTTTTCATTTAAAGGGGGATATGATATGAGATGAATACTTTACATTGGTATGGAATTTGCTCTATTGGTACAAACTTAAGGTTGATTTGTTACATTGTATATATGTATTTCTGCTCTTGTTTAAGTATTGTATTTGTGTAGTCCATTTAAATATGTAATGTATAATTAAGAATTGCAGATTAATAGGTACTCATCTATAATAATCAAACTGTAGTCATATTAGTTAGGTTTTCTAGGTATACAGATATATTTCAGATGGATAGGTATTTTTCAAACCTTTCAAAGAACTGTAGTATGTTGCATTTAAATAACTTAAGATTCTGTTGATATGAGTCATGATTGCTTCTGGCTGAACCCATTACTTCAGAAAAGTTGATGGGTATTGAGGAATCTTGTTATGGAATTTACATTCAATGTGATAAGAGTAGCCATTAGAGCAAGAAACTCGTCTTGTCTGGAATGCTCAATGGTATGTTGTATAAACTGGACAAACAGGACCCACAGATAAACGTTGTTAAGACATTTAGTTCTTCAGGCTTCTTGCTTCATGAGAAAGTCTGCCAAACATTCTGTAGGATACAGAAGAAAGTGACTGACAAAATGCCAATACAGGCAAAACAGTTTTCCAAATTTCCTGTTTCATGGAAAAGTTTTCCAGATACTATGGGCCTGTAGGCTGAAGATGGGTGCCCCAACATGACAAAAAAACATTGGGTGACTGTCCAGGCAGTGAGATGTCTCTCTCCATTCTAAAGTTTTAGAAGTTGCTTACAATGAACTTCCTGTTTATTTAGACAATATTATATCCTTCTGGGATCTTTGGTGGAGCTGAAGACAGATAGTTATAGTTTTCCTTAGTTATGATAAAAGATAAATTAGATATGAAACTTTACACTTACAAAGATAAAATAGATGATAAATTATTTTTCTTTAATTTTTCCAGATACAAATAGACTAAATATTGTAACTATAATTCATCCTTAATAGCTGTTTTGTTGAATGTAATGTTGCTATGTTAAAGTTAAAACCTTCCTTTTATTTAAACAAAAAAGGGAGATGATGTGTGATTCCCCTCTGTATGCTGTGAATACATTTTATTACCTCTGGTTAATAAAGAAGATACTTTGGCCTGTGGCATGGCAGAACACAGCCAGGCATGGAATCAGAACAGAGATAGAAAGAGAGAGTAGGCAGAGTCAGAGACACATCATGTAGCAGCCAAAGGAGATAGATGCTGGAATCTCACGGGTAGGCCATAGCCTCGTGGTGACATATAGATTAATATAAATTAATATAAATAGTTTAAGATGTAAGAGTTAGTTAATAAGAAGTCTGAGATAATAGGCCAAACAATGTTGTAATTAATATAGTTTCTGTGTGATTATTTGCATCTGGGGAGCCAAGAACAAAAGAGCAGTTTCCGTTTATAGAGGAATGCAAATATTGGCTTTCTGGGTCTAGCAAATGTTCATATCAAAAGATCTGAAGTCCACAGTCTCTTCTCTTCTGTTTGCTGAAGACGCTTCATCATCTGATTCCTTCAGTTTAGTGTCTTCATGTACACTGACCTAAGTGCGAAATGATAAAAAAGTGTAATAAATTCAAACAAGCCCAACCTTCCTCATCCTACTCAAAAAGTATAAATTGAGTTGAATTAAACTACAGAAACATATTTTAAAGTTAATTTTCCTATTCTACCTCATTAAAAATCTTCAGTTGTCCAATCTACAACCCATTTATTCTGTTTCCTCAGTGTTTTGATCAGAAACTTCCAAATTCCCACTGTCTAAAACTAAGTTTGTTTGCTATCTGTATCTACAGACCACAGTTTTTTAACCTTATTGTTGTTTTTTGATATTTATCTGATTTATGTTCCCAAGGCCATTACTCTGTCTTGAATCAATCTGTGTGCAACTCAGCTTCCCTTTTTTGATTTTCTTTTTTTTGCATTGACTATGAACTTAACTGGAAATATACTAATTTTATCCATCCACACTAGCTCTACAACTTTCTCTCACAAAACTAGACAAGTTGGTTTAGAACAGTGGTTTTCAACCTGTGGATCACAATCATTGGAAAACACTTATTTCCAAAGATCTTAGGAATCCCCAACCATAAATTTATTTTCATTGCTACTTTATAAGTGTAATTTTACTACTTGGTGTTGTGTTGGGTCCTAAGATTGGACCTATGAGATCCAATGCTCATAACCCAAAAGTTGAGAACTGCTTGTGTAGTTAATTTTACAGTTTTTTTCAAACAAAAGATTTATTTCTACCTCTTCAACACTGATCATAAATTCATCAATGATTTCTTTCCATTGTATCTTCTTTGTGCTCTGATTCTCATGAATTTTGGGACTAACTCCTCTTCTAAGTGTTATCCTGTCATGGTTATCATGACTTAAGTTAACTTTCAGACTGACCACAAAACATACTCCATTTGTTTAACTTTTATTTTTATTAGCACTAAGATAACGTTTAAATGCATAAACATAGATCACATCTTCAAGGTAAAGGTGTAGAAAATTAGGAACAGAATTAAATAATGAGTACGGAGGAATTCAACTATGTAGAAGCAAAGAATAAAACAAAGCCAAAGAGAAAGAAAAGGAGATGTCTTCTGGCTGAGGAAATCCAGAGGAAGGCTGCTGCTGATATTAAACGAAAACAGCATGGCAAGAAGTAGGGAGTCAATGAGTCTAGTGGAGATTGTTGGAAGATTCAGTGACATAAATCAGAGCATGTTCTATTGCGATAGGTTATTGGAAATGGTTGTGGTTTTGATAACAGCTGTTTCAGTGGAGTGATGAGATGAAAATCACTGTGTCATAGGCTGAGGTATGGGAGGCACAAGCCCATAAATACCTAATGTATACAACTCTTTTGAAAGCTTCAGTTTGATAGGACACAGAAATGAAAATGAAAGTGAAGAAAAGTGGTGCAGTTTTATTTATGATGGGAGTTTCTGGGTTGTTTTTATTTATGATGGGAGTTTCTGGGTTGTTTTTATTCCCTGTTAGGGAAGATCTACTAGAAGGAAAGAGAGAAAATAACTAATACAACAAGAGACATAAGAATTTCTAGGGGAAAGGGTGAGATACAAATAAATAAGAGTGTGAATAAACTTGTAGAATAGTATCTAAATAATATTATAGAAAAAACAGGAACAAGAAAGACAAATCTCAGTAGAGTCCAAATATAGATTTGTGAGCTATTTCCTCTTCCTTCTATTTCCTCTAAAAAATGTGGAGTCATCTGCATCACTTCAGTTATAACAGTAGAAGAAGAATGAGAAACATGAGATGAGAAAAGAACCCATGGAAGTGACATTTAGAGTAAGGAACGAAAGCCTACTGCATAACATTAGATATCAAAGCATCACTGAGCATCAGTTCAGTTTTTGAGCAGAGTCTCACTGTTCCTATGAAGATATAAAGAAGACAAATGGTAGACTATTTTTTACAATGCAGATTTGGCCATACCCGCTCAATTCTGTGAGAGAAGTCAAATAAGAAGAAGGCATTGTGATATTGTGATTCTGTAGTCTGAAGCTACGTGAGGGATTGGAGAATATGAATTAGGTATTAGAAACATTAGTATCTTCATAGAGTGGAATATTTGTGGAGATGAGAATGCAGAGAACATGGTCTAAGAACCAGACATATGAGATATAAAATTTAAGTGTATATTTAGGACAAAGTATAGGGAATGAAGGTAAAAGTTAGCTGAAGTAAATGTCCTTCAAACAAACAAAGCATGAATAGGGATGAGACCAGGGGTCAGGATTTTGCCCTCTGGGTAAATTTTCCTCTGGCTTTCTGTATCACTGAGAATAATCTTCACAGCACTTGGTGCAGACACTGGGGATATTTGAAGTCAGTAAGATGTGAAAGAAAAAAATAACAAGTGGACAATGGGCTGTGTACAAGATTATAGTTGTGAAGAAACTGAAGAGATTCAGTGTAGATACCCCAGTAATGTACTGGAAGTCATAATAAAAGTAAGGAAAGTCATCTCTAGTATCTATTTTCGCCTCTGTTTAATATGTAGAGACAAACATTCTCCATTTAGGAGAATATTAGATAAAGTGGTGTTTTCTGGGGAAAGCTGTGGTGCATTGAATGGGAATGGCCCCACAGGCTCATATATTTGAATACTTGGTTGTGGAACTATTTGGGAAGGATTTGGAGGTGTGGCTTCATCAGAGAAGGTATGTCAGTGGGGATGGTTTTTGAGGTTTGAAAAGCCTATACCAAGTAATTCCTCCCTCTTTCCCATTCTAAAGAACATATTCAGTTAAATCTGTGCCCAGAAGACTTTCTATTATCCCTATAAAGTTGTGACTCTGTTAACATGAAACTTAAGACTTTACACAACTGATCACTAGATCTCTGTCCCCAGTCAACTCACAAATTCTTCTCCTAATATACCCATCCTACACCAATTTTAGAATACTTTCATTTCCTAAAATAATACATGTCCTCTCAAGCCAGTTAACAAAAGAGCACATTTTTATTCCTTTAATGTATCTGTGTATGTGTATGTTTGTGTGCAAGCATGTATGAGTGTGTATAAACACACCTGCACACACACACACACACACACAAATAGTCAGCATGTAGAAATTTGAGGGCACTTTATTTTCTCCTTTCACTGTGTGTGTGTGTGTGTGTGTGTGTGTGTGTGTGTGTGTGTACTGAAAATCAAATTCATGTCCTCAGGCATGGTGGCAAATGCCCTTACCCACTGAGCCACTTTACAAGAGCATAAAAGCATGTAGGTAGAACATTTGAACTCCTTAGATCCAAATTCTTGGTAATTTGGATCCAGGCACATGACAATATATTCTTAAGAGGATCATCTCTTTTCTTTTAACTAAGTGATTAAATTTTGTTTGGACTTGATAGAATAATTTGAGAGGACTGAATTTGGTACTGACTTTCCACATGAAACTTGCTATTAAAATGCAGAATGTATTATATGATAGAAGAAATGAGATAAAGAACAATAGGATTTCGAGCCAGACAAAATGACCTTGAATCCTGCATTTTACCAATAAACATGATGATTAGGAGAAAGTCATGAGACCTTATCCAGATCTTTTAACTGTTAATAGCAGGTCATGATCACTTTACTGACAACTGAAGAACATAAGATGGTGTCTTTAAGTACTTGAAATATTCTAGGTATGTGTGTGTGTGTGTATGTGTGTTAAAATAATGCTGTTAATTTCCCATAAATACACACATAACTCCTAGCTTTCATTTGTACAAAAGACCTTGAATTAAAAGCTCAATAATACTTCTTCAGGCCTTGTTATCTAACTTCTCCAGAAGTTAATATTTTGTTAGCTACTATGGCTTACATTAAAAACATGAAGACACGTCCATAGAACCTAAAAATGCAGAGACTATAACAGTCTTATACTATTGAAGTACAAAATGTTAAACACAACAGCATCCACTTGAAAAGATACTGTACAAATTTTACAGTCTTGATGATGTATGTAGGTATCGTAACAGTAGTCTCAAGATCTTTATCAACCTGCAGGAAGAGTGGAGGTTCATAAAAAAACAAACAATGTAAAGACAGATTTATTTTTGGAAGGAAAAGGGTAAATGCCAACAACTTCAAAAAGGACAAAATGAATTTTGGTGTAGGATATTATAAGCAAAAGTAACTCCTACTTATAGCTTAATGGTGAGAATCAGAAGAGTACACTTGAAAGATGGGACATTCTTTGCTTCTTTCAAACTTATTCTCAAGAGAAAGGGAGAGAGGATGCCAGGAAGATATTTTCCAGAGTCTAACTGTAGAATTAGCAAAACAGTAAATTTGCATGAGACCATAAATAGAACATGACACTTAGAGAGATACCATGGTCAACTTGGTAAAGTTGAAAGTCATCCACAGGGGAATAAAACCCAAAGCTGAAAAATAATTTAAACCACAAAGAAGTAGAGAAAGTCTATATCAATTACTCCATACAGACAGGGTTTTAACCAGAACAAAAAGCCAGTGCTTCTCAACTCTGAAAAGTATATCTGCTTTTGAATAAAATACTTAACCTCTTAGGATCTTGGTTTCTGCATCTTTAAAATAAAAATAGAGGTTCCACTTGTTTCATAAGATGATGTAAAATTCAAGGGAAAGAAGGCAAAGGAACGACAAGAGAACCAGTCCCCTAACACCACTCTGTCCTTTTCCCTTGGAATTTTCACCCACATAGTTATGGCATTATTTGCAAGCCAAATGGAACTTTATAGTCTTTTGAGAATCTTTTTCATATTTAAATGAGAAACACCACCTTTTATGTGGGTCTTATGAATACCACACATATGAAATTCCATGCCTACAATCACGGAGCTATTTGAGGTTATGGGCAAGACTCTTATACATGCAATTTGTGGTCAAAAAGTGAGAAGACTAGAGGGAGCAATGAATAAAGAGTAAGAGCAAAGGACTCTGGGCTGGTCAAGTAATAAATGAAGGAGAAAACCCACAAAGCAAAAGCCACCATCATTGAACAACAGTCTTCAGAAAAGGATTGCTGTAAAATTCTGATTTCTTTCCTCCTCGACTGTTTTTCATTTTTATTCGATCTTATTGAATTCCTTGTGTAAGTTTAAGTAAGCTCAAAATATCATCCACCACTGAAAAAGACATATTTGGTACAAAAGTTCATTAACCTTACTTCTAGCTTCCTCTTTTCAATACACACTCTCAATGTAAGAACTAAAATAAGAGTGGAGTAGAAAGATAGGACCATATAAAATTGAAGACCCACTCTTCATTTAAATTAGGCCATATGTTAGTTATTATTTGACCCAAAACAAATTTTTCATCTTTTTCTTTTGTATTTTTAATTTTAGTATTTTTTTTTATTTATTAAAACAGACTCTGTGTAAGTTGACCTGAAATTCACTATGTAGACCAGGCTGGCCTTGAACTCACTGAGCTCTGCCTACTTCTGCCTCCTGAATGCTGGGATTAAAGGCGGGCATGATTATACTTGGCCCTCAAACAAACTGAAGTCTTGGTATGTGCAATAAGTTTGCATTGCTTAGGTCTACGATTTGACTTATTTACTTTTTTTATGCACTGTTTTGCTGAAGGCCAATCAAATTGCCTGTTACTTTTCTTAAGAATAATGATGATCCATTTAAGATGCATTAGTTGTTGCTTTAGTTACTGATCAAATGTTTCCTCAGACCTAATTAATAGCAAGCCAAGGCAAGGAACATCCACATATAATACTCTTGAATTTACAATAACTAACAAGAAATTACTCGAGTTTATGCTTCTAAACATCTACCAAAACAACATATTGATTCTTTTCCAGAGTAACTTGGTAAAGGAGAGAAGAGTGTGCATAAAAACCACACAAAAATAAGTCCAAACAAATTTTAATTTAAACTGTTTGATAAATAGCCTCGTAATAATTTTGAATGATTCAGTTGACATGCAGACCTAAGAAGCCAATTCGTCTGAAGAGCAGAGCAAATTATCGACGACATTTCCATCCTCTCTCTACTTGGATATTGATTCATTTCTATATAACAGGGATAAAAAGAAAATTGTAATTACAGCAGCACTGTTCATTCTATTGTAAGTAGAGGACTACCAACATTTCTATTATTAACCCCTATTGTCACTGGTTTATGATCTCAGCAGTAAACTTGGCATAGATGATACCTCCTTGTGAGTACAGTTTTTTCACCATGATTCTTAAACCATTTGTCTATTTATGAATTATACAATTGCCAGAAATGATGTGCACTCAATAGGCTTTTGATTTCCAATCACTCTGAATAAAAGATTATGTTTTGAAATGAAAGCCCTGGCTTCAAAATATTCTAAATTCCTTTGGGCATTTTTAGTTGGTCCTTTTTATTTTCTTAATTCCCCAATATGTCTGTTTAAGGCTAAATTTTAGTATAAATTAATAAGACCTGGTCTCAAGCAATTGGCTCACTTCACCCACGTTAACAATTGGCACAGATTGCTAGGTGGAAAAGTCAGCTGCGATGATTGGTATCAATTGCCGGGCAGCTGAAATAACACTCTCAGCTTTCCAACCATTCACTGAGCCGCCGGGTGCTGGCAGAGACCTAGAGTATTTAAAATGCATTTTCAAACTCTTGATTCATAAAAGTACCAACTAAAGCATAATTGTTTCTTAGATGAAAAGAGTTATCTCATAAAAGGAGTTGTGAATTTTATCTTACACATGTAAGGATTTTATATACTGTCATAACTGTTATATATAGTATAGTTAAAGAAATATAAACACCCATTTACACATCACAGCTAAAAATACACGATAGCTTTCTATACATTGTGTTTATTTTGTGTGTGTGTATGAGTGATATGAATGTGTGTATTTGTACGTGTGTGTGAGTGTGTGTGTACATGTATATACATGAGAGTACCCATAAAGACAAGAAAAGGACACTAGGTCCTCTCAGGCTGGAGTTATGGGCAGTTGGGAGCCATGCAATGTGGGTATTGAGAACTGAACATGAGATCTTCTGCAAAATCAGCAAGCACTCAACCATTCGGTCGTCTTTCCAGCCCAAGTAAACTGAACCTTTACATTGTCTAAAGACATATTCTTTAAATTCCCCTTTACATTGAAGTGCTAATCAGTGAACTAATTTTTAAAATATAACTTTCACAGTTTTTCTAAATATATTCATCTCTAAATAACATTTTCTCATTTTTCTTGCTTTAGTATTAAAATAATTAGAAAAATTTTAAGACTATTTCTTAGTAATTAAAAAAAGTTGTTATGAGGTTGACCCGGATCATTATTACTACAACAGTCCACTTTCCAACTCACCATGAATTATCAACTTAATTATCAATGAGCTTTGATTTGTCTCCAATTTTTATGGACATGCCTACTTCATTAGTACACGCTCAGATCTTAATTAGAACCCATAATTATTTTAAATAATTGGATAAACTTAAAATTCTACTATTCATTACACACTTGAATGTAAATTCTATTTAAATTATTTTCAGTCAAATTCCCCTTTAACTCACAAAATCTAACAGACTTGCAACTCAACACAGATGTTAATACATTTTTCAAACTTGCTTTTTGTATTTACCTTTGTGTCTTTCACATCATGCATCTCCAACCCATTTACTTCCCCATCCCTTCATATCCACCCTCTTTCCTTGCGACCTCCCCTACAAATAAAATAAAATTTAAAAGAAAGAAGGAGGAGGAAGAAGAAGAGGAGGAGGAGGAAGAGGAGGAGGAAGAAGAAGAAAAGTAAAGAACAATCTCTTCATGGAATCTGTAGTGTGACTCTAAGTGTCTTATTCCAAAGTTGTTTTTATTTCTTATGTTAAAATTCAGGCAGACCCTTAGGAGAAATCCTATGTATTAGGCAAAAGTTCATGTATCTTGATTTATTTTTTAAAAACCTGATGTGTTAGTTCTACAAATGAGAGAAAACCTGCACCATATGGCTTTATAAGTCTGAGTCACCTCATCCAGAATAACTGTCTCCATCTCCGCCCATCTCCCTGTGAAGTTCATAATTCCATTTTTTAACAGTTGAATAATATTCTGTTGTGTAAATATAAAGCATTTCCATAATCTATTTATCAGTTGTTTCATTTCTTGAGAGCCTGTAAAATGGGGGAAAGTATTTTCATGCTATATATCTGGCAGAGGTTTCATCTTTAGAATATTTAAAAAATAAAGAAAACAACAAAAATTTTAAAATTCAAGCATGAAACTAAACAGAATTCTCAAAAGATAAGATACATACGACTGAGGGACATTTTAAAGAACGTGAAACATCTTTTATCATCAGGGAAACACAAATGAAAACTATTTTGAGATTTCATCTTATCCTGGTCAGATAGGCTAAGGTATGGTGACAAAGGCTGCCATGGTTCTGGAGAAATGGGAATATCCATTCCCTGCTGGTGGGAGTACAAACTGGTGCATCCACTAGGAAAATCAACGTGCAGATTCCTCAGAAATCTAGAAACAGACCTAAAAATTGATCCAGCTCCACCACTCGTAGGCATACACTCCAAGACCTTTGCTTCTTAATGTAGCATCACCTGCTCACCCATGTTTCCTGCTGCTCTGTCTACTCCTCTTTCCTTAGACCTTGTCAGTGTTTCTCCTGCCTTAGACTCGCAAATGATTGGTTGTCCTTAACCATAACTCAATCTCCATCTCACATTTCAGCACTAGTCTGGATTTCTCTCCTACCTTTTGCATTTCACCAAAAATCCTGTATGCATAATGTTGTTCTTTAAATGTATTTTTGCATTTATTAGTAGAACTACCAGTGCTTAGCATCAAAAAAACTAACTTTTCTCACATTTACTATATATTATTACCAGACTCTTACTTATTATTTCTGGTTCCTCAGCATTCCTGACTGATTTCCTTTTTCTTAGTCTCCTCCTTGACCAAAAGTCTATAGTTTAGAATATTCTTGAAGAATAGACAATGCATCCTTAGAATGTTACTGATTCATTCACTCATGTATTCATTCATATAAGGACTCTACATTGCAAACCAAATACTGGACAGATGCTGGGCTAGTCTCTAAGTAAACAGAAGAAATGAGGTCACAGAAGGCTTTATGGAGGGAAAAAAGTTAAAGAAAAAGAAGTAGGTGATCTCAGTAGTGACCAAAGCATTGAGTGGTATTAGTTCCCATTTTTAGTGTAATAAAATCAAAGATATTTTTAAAAGCTATTAAGATTTACAGCAGAAGCTTTGGATTATGATGATAATGTGAGGTTCATGGTAGAAAATTAGGCAATGAGCATCCAGATGAGGCTAGAGAGTGTAGCAGCAGAGCCATGGAGAACAGATCTGTCCTGGTAAAGAGCTAAGATTTTTGTTTAATAAGAGGGGAACAGAAGAATTCAAGCAGGAAACTGAAAAGGTCTAGTTGGTGCATTAAATAAAGTCTTTAAATATTACAAAAACAGATAAAAATAAAATAAGAAAATTACTACATTTTCAGAGAGGGTAAGTGACTTTCACTAATTGGTGAAAGAGAGGAAACAATGGTGAAGTTGTGGGACTTTCTGTCTCATGACTGTTGTCTTCCTGGGATGTGCTCCACACAATAACTCAAAGATCCTTCTACACGCAGACTGCAGAAGCATGGCGACCTTGTCTATTTGATTAAGTACTATGGACTGATCACCTAGCACATCACTGGACACAGGCAGAACCCAGTGCCTGTGGGTCTGTGAGTGACTGGGATCAAACTATGACAGAAGTAAGGTTCAGGTTCTGTCTTGAAGGACATTAATGATTTCAAATGAGAAACAGTAAAAACACAACAATTTTAGTAAAGAAGATATTAATTAAATTGTGTCTTCAGTAATTTTAAAACTTCATTGGTTAAAAAAAATGTTCTATTTTAATAAAACTTGAAATGTTGACTCTAAATGTCTTATTGCAAAGTTGTTTTTATTTTCTTATTTTAAAATTCAGACAGACCCTTAGGAGAAATCCTGTGTATTAGGCAAAAGTTCAAGTATCTTAATTTGTTTTTGAAAAACCTGATGTCATAGTTCACACTAGCAATATTAGCATTATAGAAGCTGAGACGAAGGGATTGGCGCAAGGGTGAGGACAGCACAGGTTACACTGAGTTCCAAGTCAGCCTCGGTTATAAAATGAGACTCTATCTCCAAACACCACACACACACACACACACACACACACACACACACACACACACACACCACATGAGGGGAGTATCAGCTGATTTTTTAAATGATTAATAAGTTTCATCTATTATCATCTTCCAATTTTACTTTTGTTCCAAAAAAAAAGATGACGATGCTCATTGCTTTGCTCCTCTCCTGCCAATAAACTATCAACACAGTGGCAAGAAATTCAGAAGGAAATATATGAACTATATTAGAAAAGAGATAAATCAGGGGTAGGATCCGCTGTCATAAGAGGAGTGGGAAAGCTTCCTCTATAAAAATCAAGTGGAGGAGAACGAGTCACTGAGTAAGGAAAATGGAGGATGATGAAGTCTCGAGTCTGGCCACAAATGTACAGCGCAGCTTCCCAATAAAACCTCCTAAAGGATTCAGGGGTTTCCTCTGCAAATGCAGAGATAAGGGCTGGGTGGAGGTGCAGAAAGCAGGGTGATTTATTGGAGGACCATTTCCAGAGCAGCTGCTCTTGTCATCCTCCTGTCCTCTCTCACCCCCTCAGCCCAGAGAAACTCAATGGCCTGTGTTTACCCTCAGGCAGGAGCTGGACAACTGTTCTCTCTAAGGAAACTGAGCCATCTGTCCAGGAAAATCTGGGATTTCTAGTGAAAGACTTGGAAATTGCCTCTTTTAACCATAGAAAGACTATTCTTGTGTCAGTACCAGCTATTACACCACCATCCCCTTTGGCAGACAGTGGAGAACTGTTGGTGCAAAGGGAACTAATATTAGTAGAATTCACTAGCTTGTATTCATCATCTATGCCAGATCATCGAAGATGGCTGAAATTCTGTTACAGATAAAGCCAATGTAGTATACAAAGTTGGGGGGGGGGGGCAACACAATAAAAATGAAAGCTCAAAATTAAGAAACAAGACTACCAACTCTGAAGATGAAAAGTAATTTAGGAACGAGTTATAAAATCCCAGTATTTGCAAAGAAATTCAAAAATACACAACCTATAAAAAGGAGAGTGTTATTGAGGAACAATTCAAAACAATTATAAGAACTTTGGAAATAAAAACATGTATGATAGTATAAGATTGATTTAAAATACCAAAAGGCAAAATGAACCATAGAACCTGGAGTTAAATAGGTGAAAAAAGTGAAAAGATACATAATAGAAAAGTTGAGTAATAGTTAAACATATTTCAGGGAAAAAAAAGCATTTCTTTTAAAAATGAGATCATGAAATGGAGAGGAGTCAGGAGGAGAGGTAGGGCTGGTAGGAATTGGGGTGAGGAGTGGGAGTGGATAGCAAAATATGTTGTATAAAATTCTCAATGAATTAATGAAAATATAATACTAACATAATTGCCTTCAAACATCATTGCCTTTGAACCACAGCTTCCTTCTCTGAAAAATGGAAACCATTTAACGGTTGAATATTGGATACAATGGTGTACAGAGAAATAGTTCCTGCAAAGCCTGCCTTATAAACACTAGGTAACTTGTCTCACTTTGCTCTTTTGTAAAATTGGAATCAATTTTCTCTCCTAGTGTTGCTATGAGAATTAAGTGATATCTACATTTATGTATAGTCCTTATCTAGCAGCTCTCAGTCTGTCATTTCTACATTTCTATCATCTCTTATCTATCAATCTGTCATTTGTATCAATACAACATCCCATATCTCCCTTATCTCCATATCTCCTAAAATGCGCTCAATATAGCCTGACTCTTGGGAAATGGTATCCCATCTCCCTTTAGCTCTTTCCACCTCTTAAAATAAAACACTTCAATGCAGGAGGCAAAAAAATAAGTATCTGATTCATGATAGAATGAATCTCAGTGGATTTGGGAGTCAGCAGCATAAGCACAAGGAAGGGATGCACGGTGTGCATCCCACGTTTTCTTTGCCGTCAAACAACAGCATCATCACTTGCCCAGCTGGATAGCCACAATCTGTGTATTAGCTCAGGTTCTTCCACCAGTGAGTATGATCTGAGCAGAAGGCAGCATAACTCTTGTAAGTGAAGAAAGACTCTGTTGACTTGATAAGCAGAACTTATATCAAGAATACCATACGAAGGGAAGGGCACCATGGTGTATCCAGCAGATGCAGGAGAGAATTTAAGGTATCTTTCAACTGATCAAAGGATGATGAAGAATCTATTCATCAGTGGGCATTAAGAAATGAGAAGTGTGAATAACATGACAGTGAGAAGCGGTCCTCAGTGTGAGAATCTCGGAGGTGAGTGCTAGAGGTGCCCAGGCAAAGCCTGAAAATAACCAAAGAGAGTGACTGACTCTCTGGGGAAGTGATGGGGAAATGCTGACCGTACTTGTTACTCTGAAGTGTTTCCAAATTATGCGGGAACATTGCCTCTCAGTTCTACTAATGAAAGATGCTTTCCAAATAATAACCTCTTAAAAACAAAATCTTTATCTGACTTATATTTGTATTCTCTTCGGTCATTTGTTATACATTTACAGAATTTGATTAAATGTAACTGAATAAAATTATAAGCAAAAAGATAATAATAAAGAGACATGTAGGTCAAGAAAAACACTTGTTAAAGGAAATAATGCGGGGCAGGATTTCTGATATTTAGCTCAAACTGAAGGCATCAAAATGGTTCTTATTTGACTGAATACAGTAGCTCAAAATGTATCAAAAGGAGTAGTACAAAGATTCTTTTTGGTGTATTGAGGGAAATCTATGCAATGGAAATAAAAGTAAATTGTATGTTTAGAAAGATTTTTGATTGGCAACGAAGATGTTTTGCCTCTGAGACGACTGAAGTTTACAGATATGATATAATACCACGAGCTAGCACAGTTGTACTCAGTGAGTGGTCAGGAAAGGGTTTAATATGCCAGAAAGTAAAATGCACAATGGTTTTTGATATTGAAAGTATTGTATGTACCTTTGCTAAACCTGCCAGTCCTGAAATAGTTCTCAGTACCCTAGGGCTAGAGTGATTATCTTGGGATCTGAGTTCAAGTGTAGTTTCAGAGAATGGCATCACAGTTAAGAAAGAACTGTGAATTTACAGTATATGGCAGCTAGATCAGGAAATGGGATTAGAACTGTGCAAAGTTGATGACTGGAAGATATGGCAGTGACGGGTAAGGGAGGGTTAGCGCAGGGAGAAATGGGCCACACTGCAGCAGTGAAAGGAAGAACAGTGGGGAGAAAGCAAACCTACAGCAAACGAGCAGCTCAACCTTAGTATGGTTCTTAAACGGTTTCATTTTTTTATCCTTTTGGATGACTGTTCAAAAATAGATAATTCCAGAAGTTAAAAGACAATGAAAAATTGAAAAAAAAAATGATAAATATAATCAGGCAGAGGGCAGTCAGTGAGGAAAACTATGTATTTATTTGCTCATATTTATATATCTTAGCACATATATTGTCACACACATATATATGTGACAATAATAATAAAAGAAAAAGAGGCTATCAACTCGAGAGGGGGCATGGAAGATCTGGGGAGAGGATAGATGCAAGGAGCTGAAGGGAGCAAAGGAGGGGCAAGTGATGGAATTCTATTCAATTAGAAACATATTTCAAAAAAGAAAACAGAAAAACAAGGTCACAAATTTATGGGCTGATAAACTTCTAGTTGAAACCACATGCATTTTAAAGAGGGGGAAGCCTGCACTGTAGGAGCAAGAAGGTACTACATGAACATAAGCATTCTCGCGTTTCTGGCTAGACACAACACAAAAATGACAACCCTGGTTTAGGGAAAAGAAAAGAGGAAGAAACCAATGAGAGTCACTAGAGATGTTTAAGCTAGACAGCTTGCTGTCCTGTAAGCCAGCACTTGGGGGTGGAAGCAGGAAGATTAGGAGTTGGTAACAGTTTGAACAGTGAGGAGAGAAATAAAGATGGGAATTGATTTTCAAGATGAAGAGATAGATCGGGAAACCTTTTAAATAAATTGGTGTTGGGGAATGAATTGGGTATATAGGAAAAAAGACATTCTAGAGAAGAGAAGGAAACAAAGATTAAAAACAAGTAAATTCAAAACAATAGAGTTTGTTAATTGGTGTTACTGATTTCTTTTCATGGAGTTGACAGCATACAATTTGAACTAGAAGGCCAAAGTTGAGCATGCTATTGCTAGGAGACTCTAGTGTGGGAGAATAAGAAGTTTCCCACACCTTAATATTCTAATGGGGAAGAGGGTCTCAAAGGATGAAGTGTCTAGATACACAGGTTATTTTTTTTTTAATTTTGGAGGCAAGAATGATTCTTAGTGGAAATGTTATAAGATGGAAGAAGTCAATCGTTTGGCACACATTTAATAATAATACATAATTGTGTGCTATTCCTCCACAGGCAGGCAGTCTTCTGAATACATGAACTGTGTATTCATGGAGCCAATCAGCCATAGACCAGTAATATTCAGGTACAACATATCTTTTTAGTAAATATGTGCAGAATCTTTTCTTGTCAGCTTATCTTACACAATAGCTGTTTGTATAGCATTGACAACAAGCGAGATCTTATGAGCTGAGCAAGTGAAAATACAATCAACTCATATGTTCAAAGGTACTATGTAAATGCTGCGTCTGTTTATATAGGAGACTTCACAGCTCTAGATTTCTGTAAATCAGAGTTCTTAGAACATGAATGCCAAGGGATAGCTACATAGACCACGTATAGATAGCACACACACATACACACACACACACACACACAAACACACACACACACACGCAGGCACGCACTCACATATCAGTACATGCAAACATATTGTCTTTTAATTTTTGGCATGAGGCACTAATGCACATGCCAATTAAGCAACAGACAGCAATCTGCAAACAGGTTCTCTCAACAAAGTTTCACACGAATCTTGTCTTCTCTTTGTGACCACCACGGAAACCTGTAAAACCTACTATGATTTGCAGTTTCATCTGTTAAAACATTTATCCACGCTGTGCATTGGAGTTCCATCTGGACTGAACCTCCACCTGGCAATAGATGAAGAAAATGACTGAGCCCCACATTGGAGCACCGGACTGAGCTCCCAAGGTCCTGATGAGGAGCAGAAGGAGAGAGAACATGAGAAAGAAAGTCAGGACCTTGAGGGGTGCGTTCACCCATGGAGACGGTGGGACAGAACTAACGGGAGATCACCAACTCCAGTTGGAATGGGACTGATGGAACATGAGACCAAACCGGACTCTCTGAATGTGGCCGATGGTGGAGGCTGACTGAGAAGCCAAGGACAAAGGCGCTGGGCTTTGATTCTTCTGCATGGACAGGCTCTGTGGGAGCCTTCTCAGCTTGGTTGATCACCTTCCTGGACCTGGGGGGAGTTGGGAGGACCTTGGTCTTAACATAGAGTAGGGAACCCCGATGGCTCCTTGGCCTGGAGAGGGAGGAAGGGGGGTATGAGTGGAGGGGAGGGGAGGGAAGGGGGAGGAGAAGGAAAAAAAGAAAAAATAGAAAAAAAAACATTTATCCACAATGTTCTCAACAGAAATATTTCTGGATGCATTTTTCTCTCAGGCCTTAGAAAATAATGTTAACGGGCATAGATTTCAGCAACTAGTTAGCTTTGGTCTCAGAAAGAATTCCTCATATGTACAGCTTTTAACATTTTGACACGAAAATAAATTTTTTGTTTTTGCATTTCTAAACCGGGATTAGTAGCAGCCTTTTCAAGAAGACCAAGAGTTTATTTCTGTGCCGCTAAAACGTGTCTCTAAATCAGTGACAAAAGACAGTGGTGTCTCAGATTCCAACTCAAGCCTTCTGATTTAAACCCTTGAGGAAAAGCAAAAATCTCATGGCACGTTCACTGCCAGCATTCATCCTGCAAATAAGTACTGAGCCAGTCCTGAGTCTACTCAGAAGACCCCGATGCTCCTTGTAAGTAAGATGACCTGATATCACTTTCCTACAAATGTTTAGGGCAGCTGCCAAAAGTGAGAAGAAAGATGGCATGGATACAGAGAAATGGAAAGGGAGAGAGAAAAGTCTGCCAGTGAGAAACAGAACTGAGCAGTTAAAATGCACATGCAAGGGGGCATCTTTAGCATCTGAAAGGAGAAAGGTATACTAAAATGAGTATAATGAGTAAAAACTTGCCTTTGGTTCCATGTAACTGTAAGCAAAGCTTCCAAGAGTCTGCTGGGGTAAATAACGTAATAAACAATCATCAGTCTTTAATTTGCTGTAAAGGAGAATCAAAAGCAACCCCCAGGGTCTGACTATAATCCATAAGGATAGATATATAGATATGCAAAGGAAGGTGTAGAGATTCCTGTTGGAAAGGACAGCTATACAAGGAGAGCTATTGAAACAGATTTCTCTAAAGTCACAATTTTCCCTATCTGTGATGTTTCTATGGCCACAATTACTGTTTTGCTTGTTTTTATTTATCTGTTTGTTTTTATTTGTTTGGTTGGTTGTTTGGGGGGTTTTGGCTTTTTTGAGAGAGGGTTTCTCTGTGTAACAAGCCCTAGCAATCCTGGAACTAGTTCTTGTAGACAAGGCTGGTCTTAAACTCACAGAGATCCATCTGCCTCTGCCTCTGCCTCTGCCTCTGCCTCTGCCTCCAGCATGCTAGATTTAAAGGTCTGTGCCACCACCTGCCCCACATTTAGTAGTTTACTCAAAGCGGACCGTGGAGATGGCTTAGTGTAGAAAGTGCTTGCTGCAAAATTGTGAGGACCAGAGTTTGTGTTTTTAAAACTGATGTAAACTTCAGGGACAGCTGGGAACCCTCTAGAGTCCAGTATCTTGCCAACCCTCAAATGGCTCCCTTAATTAAGAAATACAATTCCCTGCTCCCATATCCACTCCTCCATCCCAACTGTCCCATTCCTCCAAGTTCTCCCCATCCTCCCCCTCTCACTTCTCTCTCCCCATCTCCCCTTACCCTATTTCACCCCCACCCCAAAGCTCTCCATTTTTGTCTGGAAATCTTGTCTACTTCCAATATCCAGGAGGATAACTACATGGTTTTTTTTTTTGGGGGGGGGGGAGGTTCACCTTTCTATTTAGCTTCTCTAGGATCATGAATTATAGACTCAATGTCTTTCATTTATGACTAGAATCCACTAATGAGTGAGTACATACCATATTCATCTTTTTGGGTCTGGGTTACCTCACTCAGGATAGTGTTCTCTATTTCCATCCATTTGCATGCAAAATTCAAGATGTCATTGTTTTTTTTACCGCTGAGTAGTACTCTAGTGTGTATATATTCCACACTTTCTGTATCCATTCTTCCATTGAAAGCCATCTAGGTTGTTTCTAGGTTCTGTCTATTACAAATAGTGCTGCTATGAACATAGTTGAACAGGTGCTTTTGTAGTATGATAGGGCATCTCTTGGGTATATTCCCAGGAGTGGTATTGCTGGATCCTGGGGTAGGTTGATCCCGAATTCCATGAGAAACCGTCACACTGATTTCCAAGGTGGTTGCACAAGTTTGCATTCTGATTGGCATGGTAGCCACCTGTAATTCCAGCATTCAGAAATAGTGAGAGGGAAACCCTGGGAGAAGCAACCTGGCTAGCTTGACTTGCCTAAACAGTGTGATATTGCTGCAGCAAGGGACCTTTCCTCAAGGCATAAGAGAGAATCTGACCAAAGAAGGCATCTGGTGTCAACACTGGGCCTCCAAGTATGTGCATACATGTGCATCTGCACACATGCAAACATGTATGCATACGTTCACGTTTCACACACATGCACACACACACACACAACATTACACATTATGCCCCTGAGGAAGTAGGAGAGAATTGCTGAGTGTCGTATCTGTCATTTCTCTACAGAAATTGGATATTTTAGGCCTTTTGCCCTCTCCCTCTCCTTCCGCTCCCTTTTTTACCCTTCCTTTAGGACTGGCTTGAGGTTTACATAGGGGATAATCTGAAGAGTGAGATATTTGTAGCCAGTGACCCTGTTAAATGCTTCTTATATATCTCAAGTGGCAGGGTTAGGACAATGTTAAAGACCCTGCAGAGGCTTAAAAAAATACTCAGCTGACACTTTGATTGACTGATGAGCTCATTTCAATCCTCTAAGTTGGAGAGAACAACTTCCTCAGGGTCAAAAGATGATGGCCCAGTGTTCGCTTTCACCAACCAGTTTAAGTAGTCTGAAGCTAATAGCTTAGACTAGGAATACGCTTTTTCAAAAAGTAAGAATAAAACACATCTCAGCTCTGTGAGTTACAAAGTCCTATGTTATAGACTTGGTTTAAGGAAGATAGTATAGAAAAATACTGTTCTTAAAAAGAATAATAATGATGCAAATATTATGAATATACTAGCCAAAAAACAATGCATGGGACTGGAAAGATGACTCAGGGCTTCAGGACACTGACTTTTTTCAGAGGATCCAGGTTCAATTCTCAGCACCCATATGTTAGCTCATAACTGCCTGTAACTCCAGTAACAGGATATCCAGCATCCTATAGCCTCCACACATATACACCAAGCACATACATGGTGCACAGATAAGCATGTGATCAAAATACCCATAAATGTAAAATAAGCCAAATAGCTTTGAATGCAACTTATTTGACGATGTACTGAAGCCCATTTGCCTTTTCAGTAAGTGATCCCTGAATCATTTTTACATAATGTATAAATACATCAGTGTCAAGAGATTCAAAGCAATGTTATTAATGACAGAAAACATTATTAAAATTTGGATAGTTGAGAGTGAAGAAGATGACAGGCTTTCTTCTCCAACAGCAAACGAAGAAATATTTAATGTAATCGGATAGGCCTCCCTTTACTTATCTTTCCTGGTGGTGGTGGTGGAGGTAACTGGGGCTTAATGATATGAAAAATATGGTCAAAATGAAAAATGCAGTAATTGATTTTATTGATTCCCACAAATCAATGACTAACAAGTCAACTGATTCTCACAAAACTCTCTCCACTGGTCATAGGTAAGTGGCTTATCACTAGTCCTTGTGGCCACTCAAGTATGGAGGTGATATTTCATTGCTCCTTCTTTAGTAAAAGCAGAGGAAGAAACTATAATTTATTGAAAGCACCTGCCAAAGTCCTTAACATAAAGCAGTGTTAGTTTTAGTGTAAAGGAATTTGTGGAATGGTGTTGGGATAGCCAGGGTCACAGAACCAGTAGAAGACTCCAAGAAGTTAGAAACTAGAAGTTAGAAAGGAAAAAGGAAGCTAAAAACAGCCAGGACTAAAGCTATCTATGCCGTTAAAGCATAATCATACAGATATAAGCATCACTGCCACTGGCCACGGACCCACTGTGTACCCTGTGACCCTCACTGGTCCTAGACCAAGCCGACCACTCCCGGATACTTCCATCACTGCTCTGGGACATGGGTGTGACTGCAGTCACTGCAGCTTCCTCCAGCAGAGCCAAGTCTGCCATGTCTGTGTGAAGAAATGTGTCACCCGTTGATTCAACTTGGCTTTAAAAAGATCACTCTGGTTATTGGAGTGAAGATACTCTGCAGAAGCACAGGGCTAGAAACGATATGACAGCTCCAGGGCTGGGGTAGGGATTATGGGATCTGGGTTGGGGTGGCAGCAGTGTACATGGAGGGGGGTGTAGGTAGATTCTGGATATATATGGACTTGAACTTATTGCCAATTGAATATACCCTGCTCGACAGAATATGGGTGCAGTCTCAGGGGAAGAAATTCAAAATAACTCCAAGGCATTGGCCATGAACAGACAGTGGGATGATACTGCTGCCAGCTGAGAGGGGGAAGATTATGGGTGCACTAGGGTTTCAGGTTAAGGTGTGGATTACTTTGGGAACCTGTATCGGCAATTCCTAGTTAACATTCTAGTTGGAGACTTGGCGTAAAGAACAATAGATTTCTGAGATAACTGTATAAATATGGGAATCTGTAAGATATAAATAGCATTCAAAGCCACCAGAGTATATGAGATCCTTGGGAGGTGAGCACAGACAGAAAACTGACTCCTCTGCAGGGTTCAGTATTCAGAGGCCAGCTGAGCTCTGTGTGCAGATTGCTAATTCTTTTGCTTTTCCTTGTTTCATTTAATCTTTAAGTCCTGCCAAAAGTTACAAAAGGAGGATTGGATGTTATTGTATACTTGGCACTTTTTTGAACCTCATATATGATTCAAGAAACTCAGAAAAAAATGTTGTGCTAAATTGCATTGCATACAGTATAAAATAGTTTCAAAGATGAGTCATGTCACCAATACTTAACTCAAAACCTTATGAAGAGGTGTCTTGTGGACTCAGTTAATATCACAGGCATGATCTTAGCTGCAATAGAATCCGGAGAAATGAAGATTGACACTTTGGTCTTTCATAGTGGAGAAGGGAGAAAGTTTGGAATAAAACAGAAAAGATGAGGGCCATTAGAAACACGCAAGGAAGAGGAAACGCAGAAGACAGTCCATATCAAAGTGAGGGTCAGACAGGACTTTAGAAACCTCCACTGAGTAGGAAGAGTTTGAACAGGTGGTGAAGGGATAAAGGCAAGCAAGTGTGAGTGTGTCAGAAGCCTACGTCTGCAGAGGACAAGTCACGTCTCTGATCTTTATCACTTCTATTTTATATCACTATCTTCTGCTATTTATCTCAGTCACTTTTGAGAAATATGGAAACTGCATCCTCGGAAAATGAATCCTAAGATGCTCAGGGTCTTTGGTGCCAATCTATTTCAAGCATTATTCATCAAGTTTCTTAGACAGTGCTTATTCTGACAGTGAAGAAGGGAGTCACTTTAGTTAATGTGTCTGGATGCCTCTTCTTGGACCCATTCATTCAAAATGAAGTATGGGTGCCCTTCATGTAGAGCTCTCTAACTGTAAATCATTTTGTATGGTAATACATTTAGCCACTGATCACATCACTGAGTAGTGTCATTAACCCTTTCTGCTTTAGCTATCTTGTCTCACTATACTAAGAATTCTTTAAAGGAAAGGCTAGAAATTATTCAGATTTAAATATTTTTTCAGTCCCACATATTAACCTTTTCTTTGTCAATACAATATTAGAAATTATGCAGCAGTAAAATATATCTCTGGGTTGGAAAGTTGGAGTTACCTCCAACCTGGTTGTTTTATGTTCTAGTAGCAACAGAAAAGGACTTAGGATATAATGGAGAAATATTTAGCTTTATTGACCTAAGTTTTATCATCTGTATCATGGTTAAAGTAATACTATTGACCTGAAGCACAACTGTAGAGGCCAATTTATGTAGTATAAACTCATTTGGGTGCCTGAGGTTGAGGAAATGTTCAGCAAATATGTTTATGTATCACTATTACTCATGGTCTACATGTAGCTGAATGGCTGTGACCATTAGCAGTTTCTCCATTTGTGACTATAATTAGCTCAAGGAGAGGTCTGATGAATAGAAGCTAAATATGCATCCAAATATTGTCAAAATCTGATGGGCTCTAGGGGCTTCTTTGCAAATTAGTGCTCAGATCTCAAGAGGAGTGAGGGACTTTGGCCACTGTTGAGGATTACAATTAAGAATCACTCAGAGAAGTAGCAGTCCTAGAAACATACAGCCATAAAGTATTTCCCTAGGTCTTAGCATCATCTTTACATAGGTTGTACTGATGCAAGGATGAAAATTTCAGAAGAACAAGATAGCCATCCAGAATTGCCAATGGCATAAATGACAGAAGGGATGCCTGTGCCCTTGTGAGAACCCACAATAACATTGTAGGAAAAGATCTGCCACTCCTAATCCTAGCATCATACTGGAGAAAGGACGGCTACCATTGCAGTGTGCACCACCCCTGTTGGAGGAAGGAAAGCCACCATCGCTTAGTGCATCATCCCGCCGTCCTTCCTGTGTTTATAACAGCTCCCGATATCCTCTTCATCTAACATGGCAAACTCTCCCCTTGCAGAAGTGTTCAACAAATCTCAGTCCCACCAGGGCTGAAATGACGCTGTATGCCTTTAGCAAAGATGGGTTGAGTAAATGTTTTACCAAGAAAGAAGAGCATGTTTGCTCCTAGAAATACAATATGCTCACTTCATAATTGCGCATGAATAAGCATGGCAGCATATGAAAGTTGTCAGCTTTGCCCACAGGTAAAAAAGACAAGCAGGTAATGCTGATCATGTGGTTTTACCTTTCTCACCATATGCTCAATCTGTGTTTCAGACTGGAAAAGCCTTTCTCCATGTTCCCCTGTAAAATGTTAATTTTTCACGGCATCAGTTTGGCAGATACTGAAGGCTGGTGTAACAAAGTAATTTGTATTATATAATAAAGACATATAATTTAGGTCATGAAGTTTTCGAGAACTGTTCTCTGTAGAAGCTCAGCACTGGAGATTAAGTGGTGAGTGATTTTTACACATTCTTTAGGTGTAAATTCAGGAACTGAATGCTGTGCACAAAGTCATCTGTTACAATATTTCTATTTACGTTTCTTCACTTACATTATTTTCTTTTTCTCATTTATTTCATCAACTAAAATAGTTGGCATGGTTAGGACCTGTATTAATTATATGAAGAGTGTGTCCAGAGTTCAGGTGGGTAGTTGAAACAGTAGCTTAATTATGTCTTTTTGGTAAATGATTTTTCTCGATTCTCTTTGCTTTTTGTCTTTGTCCTGAGGCAGACAGCAGCAGCAATGTCAGAAATATCATCGTGGTGAATGTCCTAGGAAGACAGGAAAAAAAGACAGTTTCTAATTCTCTCTTATTTCAACTGGAGAGACATCCCATAGTCTCCCCCACAAGATGTTATCTCTACCCTATCCTCCCAGCGGTGCTCACATTCTCCTCTCTCGCCTAGAATAAGCAAACACAAACTAACCCTGAAACCTAGAAGACCCATCTGCAGCAGTGCAGAGACTGATTTCCCCAAGACACTTGGCTTTGGAGCAAGATAAATATCTAAGTAACACACAAAGATTTGTTTCTTTTTTTCTCCCCGACTCCAGCCAGAGAAGTAGGTAGGTTAGCTGCAGACCTTCACCTCTTCCTCGGCTCCTCCAGATCTAATCCCCCATCTCATTCCTAGTCTTGTCTGCTTCAGTCTCACACCCCACACTGATTTCATCTCCAGTGGATCACATATATCTTCCCTTTCTGAAATTCCCTGAACTCACTGCGTTATCTCAGCCCCCAGCTTCAGTGAGCCCTTCCTGGGATTCCACAGGTCGCTCCAGCCCAGAAAGCCATATGTTGAATGCAGATACTTCCTTCTCCCTCGGCTCCTGCAAATGCCACCACCCAGTGGTACCCCAGCTCTGTAGCAGACCACCTGCTTTTAACATCACCCCCCATTCTTTGCTGTACCTATCTTCAGGTGATCACACAGGATATTCTCCCCTAACCTTCTTCCCTACTCATCCTGATACCTCAACCCCCAACTCCAGCCAGAGAAGCAGATGAACAAACTTCAGATGTTCCCTCTCCTCCGTCTCTGCCAAATCCTCCACCAGGCTCATCCTCAGTTCTGTAACACACAACCTGTTGTGACTTCTCACTATCTGCCCCGATCCCCAAGGGATTAAGCAGCTCCTGGTGAAACATCTTTCTTTCCTTCCCATTGTGGACCTCATTGCATCCCCTTCTAGCCCATCCCATTTCTAAGTCACAGTTCCCAATACCTAGAAACACAATTTACCTGAAACCCCCAGTGCCTACACCTATCTGGCTCTCAGAAGAATTTCCTACCAGGCAATACACAGCCAATGTTCTAATTGGTCTTAATAATAAAAACCCAGAGTCAGATATAGGGGTTAATACTGAAAGATCAAAGAAGCAGATCAGCCATCCACTAGTTCTTACCTCTCCTGAATCCTCAGGCCAAAGGGGTGATCCTGTCCCTACTGAATTCTCAGTCTGAAGGCTGTCTCTACAAAATCACAGTCTAAATGCCATGTCTCCTCCCCAGTTAGATTACTCTCTCCTTTCAGCCATATTCTTTCCTGTCTTTACCACCCTAATGCTGGGATTAAAGGCATGTGACTCCCAAATACTGAGATCAAAGGTGTGAGACACCACTACAAAGAAGTGTTTCTCTTTTAGACTGGATCCATCTTGTGTAGCCAAGGGCGACTTTGAACTCACAAAGGACCCTTTGCCTCTGCCTCTACTTCTGCCTCTGCCTCCAGAGTGCTGCATTAAAGGTGCGCGCCACCACTGCCTGGCCTCTCTGGTTAACTAGCAGCTAACTCCACACTCTGATCTTCAGGTGATTTTTATTCATTAGATCAGAAACAAAATAACACCTCTCTCTCCTAAGAACCAAAAATGGCAACAGAAAGCAAGGAACAAAACACCTACCCAACAAAGACAAAATATCAGAACCTAGAATTACAATTCTCCCAAACCTAGATGCCTAGACACCAGAATAAAAACATTGAATTGAAGTCATTGTTTGTGGGTGTTAGATAATATTTAAAAATGTTAAAGGAGAATTAAGTTTAAAAGATTAACTGGATAAACTATTGTTAAGTAATCAGGACTGAACTTTGGTGTCCTCATTAGTATTGTGAATAAATGAGGAATTTACATTCTATTCTTTTAAATCTTGTACCAGATTATGAATTACTAATGAAAAGTTACTGTTCCTATCATAATTTACTTAGGTTTTATAAGAACATTTTTTTTCTGTGAAAATAAATTAAGTTGGAATCTTTTATTCTTGAATATGGGGAAGTGCTTCTAAAATTTTGCCCTAAACAATGATTTTTACCCTGAAAGACTATTCTAGAAAGAAGATATCTCTCCGCTGACTCATGTCTTTGGGAATTCAGTGGTTTCCATTGCAGTGTGCTGAGTCAAACCCTTGTGTCAGTTGACTTAAGACACTGGAAGTCAAGCCAGGTCCCCTCGCAGAAATGCCTCCTTTTCATGAGGTTGGCTTTTGTTGAACCTCACTTATTTGATCTGTGGAAGCAGTGTAATATCACATGAAGAAATATGCAGAATTTGGAAAAGATAATCCTGCAACTGATTATTTTCTGAGGTACAAAACCACCACAATGTGAAAGAACCTACAGTAGATATTTTCGTAAGTCCTTTTCATAATTTAAAAGGACATGACATCATATCACAAATATCTGTTTCAAAAAAATAGATAAAATATTAGTACTGAAGGGAAACACTGGGAAAAAAAGCCTAGTGATTTAGGGAGAGAAGTGAGCTACAGCGATCTTTGATGATCACTTTGGGGATTTCTGCTGGATTACATTACACACACATCCTTTCCTTCTGAGCATCACCCTATGTTGTCGGATTGTTCTCCTTCAAGCAACTGGATTCCAGTTAAAGCTTCATGCTGTCTAGAAGAGAATCTCATCATCTCTCTATGGCAGAACAGCCATGTTGTTGTATCTGCTGTGATAATGTGTGTGGATGTGTATATGTGTATCTGTCTGTGTGTGACAAACATAAAATGTCATAACCTAAAAACACTATTAATTTTTAAATTGTGAGCGTTTTTGAACTAAAAACTACATGAATTTAAATATTTGGGTCTTATAGAAAGCGTAGTAGGTAAGTAATTTTACATTTTAATTAATAACCAAAGTGGAATAATAACATATCCACATGCAAATGTATGTCCTCTTGGGTCTGCACAGCTTCAATTACATAAAATTTTATTTAAAATGGCTTTCTCAGTGAAAACATATTTCTAACATTTTATGGCCCAGCAAATGTAGGCTTCATGGTGAACTTTGTGTAATTGATGGCCTTACAAATATGATTTATCATATACCATCCAGTTATATGCCGAGCACATAGACACTCATGAATCAGTCTGTGCCAATACTTGTACAATAAATCAGAAATTATTCTCAAGCTAGCTGTGACTTGGAAACCATGTGTGATCCTAGCATTGCTTCATTTAAGAAAAGTGGACAAGGAGTTGGAGTTACTTTGAATGACTTTCCCACTAAGCCTCTAGAAAGGCTTAACACAAATGGTTTTATGTTTGATTAGAGTCTATGGAGTTGTTGTATTTGAGGTAACAAGATTTCTGGGTTTGAAGGTGATAGTGTCAAGCAGCTTGTATGACACACCCAGGTAAACACTAGAAATCAACAATTCACCTTTTTTAGAAAAGGATTTTGTTGCCAATAGAGACAGTGTTTCTACACCTAGGAAGACTTCCAAGGTTTTACTTATAATGGTAAGACAACTGGTCTGTACACTGACTAGACTCTGAGTAATGTCGTCAAATACTTTCCTGTGTGCCATGCTTACTATAGATACTGTGATAAGAGCTATGATGGTAACAGCTAATTCTTCCATTGCGGAGCTTATAAACACAGTGGATAAGACACAATATTTAGGTCAATCGGTGATTCTAGAACCCACAAAAGTCTATTAACCAATTTATTAAGGGGTACAATGAAAAGACAAACTCACAAATACAGAACAAAACAGATGCAGTCACTGATCTAGCTGACTTTATTCAACTGTTCTGCCCTGGAGTGAAGAGCACCAACTGCAAGCCGCCTCTCCACTGACTGCTCTAGCTCAACCACACCAAGAAAGCAAGCATGTGTTCCCTCCCCAGTTTATCAGGTTACGTACTTAGAAAAAAAAACATGCCTATGGAAAGTCACCTCCAAATGTCATTGGCTAAAAGGGTCTAGTTCCTGTTTTTTTCTAAATAAGGAAGTTCTAAGCCTAACTCAAAACTATACACAATAAGAACAATCATCAAGTATTGTTCAGAAGAAGGAAAAAGTAATAACACAAACAAAAATAAAACTACAACCAACAAGAATAGCATCAAGCAATAAACACATTCTAAATATCCAGACCACAGGTAATACTCAATAGTTGTCTTATTCTGAAGAATCCAAGTCTTGTACCTAATAATTCCTTAGAAAAGATATGAGAAGATTGTAACTCTTGTAACTATAACTATCTAGTCTTCAATTCCAACCAAGACCTGAGAAAGAAAATAGTATTATCTGTGTAAGCAGGAAGTGCAAGCAAGTGACTTTCAAAAGATGCAAGAAATGGCAAAAACAGCTGGCTGCTTGGACAGTCACCCAAAGTTTGTTCTGTAACATTGGAGCATCCAACTTTGGCTTTATGCCTAGAATATCTGAAAGGCCATTTTCAGAAGCAAGAAAGACTGTCCTAATCAGTCTTGGCAAGATTCCAAATTGCCGTTTCTTGTATCCTGCTTGTCTAGACTGGACAGTGTGCTTACTGTCAGCAGTCAGGATAAGGGCAGTTCTTTGCCCAATAGGTCAGTTTTGCCAAGAGGAAAGCAAGTTCCATATGAAATGTCTTTAGTGCCCATAATTGTCTCGAGAATAGCCTGATGCTGCCAGGCGTAGTCATGTCTCACATCAACAGAATTCTAATAAAACATTGAAATGCCATATTCTGTAGGTCTTTGAAGGGTTTGAAGATCACTTATACATATGAAATATATCTTTGTGCATCTAGAAATTTTAACAAATGTAGCTATAAGTGTTTCATATATGGGTGACTATTAACCTGTAATTATTAATAACCTATATAGCTTAAGACTAAGGCTTCAAATTATAAAAATAATCTGTAAACAGATGTACAGTATAAGAACAATGACTTTGAAATTGTAACAACATAAAAATATCTTAATCAAGAGTAGAAATGTATAGTGCAATGTAACAAAAATATCCTTAATTTGCATCAGTATATAAAATATCCTAAATAGAAATAAAAGCATATATACAGTATGACAAAAATAATCTTTAAGATACTTTAAGCAGAAGTAAAAACATATATACAATATGACAAATATAATTTTGAATTTGTAACAATACATAAGTTATCATAAACAGGAATAGGAAAATAATTTTACATTTGTATCAATATATAAGAATTCATACCATTGCAAATTATCTAAAACAGATAGCTACTATTTTAATTTACAAGTAGGTACAATAATCTACTTTCTTGCCTTATCCTATCTTTATCCCTTTTTTCTATTCCAAATGAGATTCCTGAGTCTAATCCTCATTGTTCTGCCCCAAACCCATAAAAATTGGTAACCATAACATACATAATTATGCCTTTCTTATATAAATAAAGTTCTGACATTTATACTTACCAAATGGTCTTGTATGTTAAACTTTATAGATGATCAATATTTTGCTAAATACAAAATTTTTCAAAAATCTGATAATCATGAAAGCAATATCACATATAGAGCAGATAAGATTTTTTTTTTTTATCCATTCTTCCATTGAGGGGCATCTAGGTTGTTTCCAGGTTCTGGCTATTACAAATAATACTGCTATCAACATAGTTGAACAAATGCTTTTGTATTATGATAGGGCATCTCTTGGGTATATTCCCAGGAGTAGTATTTCTGGATCCTAAGGTAGGTTGATCCCGAATTTCCTGAGAAACTGCCACACTGATTTCCAAAGAACCTAGTCTGTTTGGATGCTCACCTTCCTAGACCTGGATGGAGGGGAGAGGACCTTGGACTTCCCACAGGGCAGGGAACCCTGACTGCTCTTTGGACTGGAGAGGGAAGGGAAGGGGGAATGGGGGGAGGGGGGAGGGAATTGGGAGGAGGGGAGGAGGTGAAAATTTGTAATAATAATAATAATAATAATAAAAGAAAAAAGATACGATATTTTATGCTTCATGCACTAAGTATACGAAGTGATACCATCTTTTCTCAAGGTGCATGGTGATAATAAAATTTTATTGCAACAAAAGTATAACTTATATTTTTGTTAATGCCATTTTTCTGTAATTATTTGAAGTTTGCTCTGTGATGATATTAAACTCAAAAATACAGTAGACTTCACAATATCTTATATTTGAAGCAGTGGTTAATATAACTAATAAACAACTTGAAATATAAAACTTAAAAAACGGTTTACTTGATTTTTAACAGCTTTTAGAATTTGTAATCTAGAAATATCCAAGCAAAATATGAAATAAAAATTATCCAGGCCTAAGTAAACTATATTCACAAGCATATATAGGTATTTAAGATGTTTTATTATTTTCCTAGAAAACTAAGGACCATTTTTAGATACTTGAATAGAATTTTTCTTATAAGCTTTATTTTTTTCTAACACCTTTGGTAATTCTGGAATGCTGTGTATGATGTGTGTGTGTGTTTGTGTATGCATGTGCGCACACATGCGTATGTATGCATGTCCATATGCACCCATACACGCATGTGTGCAAGGATGACTTTTCCAGCATAATGTTTTTTAAATCTGACAAGGTCATATAAGCTGGAGGAAAAAGGAAAGGGTCATCAAAAGGGGAAAAAATAACAGAACTGCGGTGAAATGGCTCTCTGTCGGCCTTGGTATTGATTCAGACTGTGTCAAAAGGGTCTTTTGTCATGCCCCTGCCGCAGCATACTAATTTGCTAGATCAAGTCTGTCAGAATATCGACTGGAAGTAAAGAACTACAGTGGCAGCTTTTGTGTTTCCTCCAGCAGGGAGCCTGTGTGTGAAACAGGATTATCAGGGGGTCATGAAGAGAGTCAAAGGATGTCCATCACTTCCCTTCTGGTAATGCAATGGGGCGGGTGCCGGGGTGTGATTAAGATGTAGGAGACGGGAGGCATAGCGGTGAACAAATCAGAAACACACACATGCAAATCAGGCTGGCTGCTGTTAACCACATATTTTTAATGAAAAATGCAATAGCAGACCAAACAAATATCTAAACAGCTGCATTCAGCTAACATATCAAACAGCCTATTCAACGTCGTTCCTTAAAAGCAGGTACACAAAACGTGGAAATGCCGATCCAGGCTACATCTCGCTGCAAATATTGCTTTGCAATCTACAAGTGTTCCTTGTGTAGCTGTGCGCTCTTGGCACAGCTGTCAGGTGATTAAATATCAATTTGGTCCTTTTTAATCATAAAATAAGGTGCAGTTCTTAACAATGCCCAAGTTCAGCTTCATCATAGCCACCGGTATTACAGAATTTGGCTTTGGATTGGGTCTTTCTATTGGCTTTGTAGATAAGAAAAAGAGCTCCCTTGAGTGAAAGAAAGAACCTATGAAAGAAAGAAAATGTATGACTACACAAGAATATTGATGCTAAGCAAGAGGCTATGGAATTGCAATAGTGTCTATTGTATGCCTATCAATATTTTGCTTGCAACATAAATAAAAGAAGGGGAGCCCATGAGGAATCAACCATAAACAGAGAACTACAGGAAACTAAGGAATGCTGAAAACAGAGAAATCGTTCTTCCCGAGGGAAAAGCACAATTTGTTATCCAGGTCAGCTCTGATAATGTGCGTACAAGAAACATACACACAACGAACAATTTTAATCATAGAAGTTGCATCTTTTTGTAGCATTCCAATTTCTATGTCATTAGTATATTGCAATTGATATTTATTTGCTCATCTGAAAAAAATACTTCTTTTCATGTTTATTCTCTAGTTTTATGTGGCGGCTCCAGAAATGAAAGACGTAAATTCTCTGACTTTAAGGCTAAGTAATCATATAAAGGAATGCTGATATTTATACCTTTGATATTTCCATATCAAAATGTAGGCAAAAATCAAAGGAAGGGCTGATATTCCACCAAATTATTATTTTTAAATATGGCCCACTGAGTCAGATAAGCAGGGTGCATATGGGCTCACAGAGAAAGAAGTGGCAAGCTTTGGACCTGCATGTGTTTCCACCAGGTTCCCTGCTTGTATGTTATGGTTATTAGCTTAATATTTTTGTGGGACACCAACAGTGGGAATGAGTGTGTCTCTGACTCTTTTGCCTGACGTTGGGATTCTTTATTTCTATTAGATTGCCTTACCAAGCCTTGATATGAGTTGTTTTGCTTTATCTTATTGTACTTTGCTTTGACATGTTCTGTTGCCATCACGTGGAGGCCTGCTCTTTTCTGAAGGAAAAGGGGATGAAGGAGTAGACCTGGAAAAACATCAGGCTCAAAGGAATAGAGGGAGGGGAAACTGTAGTTAGGATGTACTATATGAAAGGAGAGTCCATTTACAATTTTAAAAAATGTATATGTCATAAGAGAGAGAGAGAGAGACAAAGAAAGAAAGAAAGAAAGAAAGAAAGAAAGAAAGAAAGAAAGAAAGAAAGAAAGAGGGGGGAGGGAGGGAGGGAAGGAGGGAGGGAGGGAGGGAAGGAGGGAGGGAGGGAGGGAAAAAGAAAGGAGAGAGAGACACAGAGAGAGAGAGAGAGAGAGAGAGAGAGAGAGAGAGAGAGAGAGAGAGAGAGAAAGAGAGAGAGAGAGAAGAGAAAGGAAGAACTCCACTTGTTACCTAGTCTCTCTTGGTCTGAGGATTGTACCATAGTTATCCTTTATTTTACAGATAATACCCACTTATGAGTGAATCCATACCATGTTTGTCTCTCCCAGTCTTGTTTACCTCATTCAAGATGAGTTTGTTTTCTAGTTCCATCCATTTGCCTTCAAAGTTTTTTGTGTCCTTGTTTGAAAAAGCTGAGTAACGCTCCACTGTGTAAATGTACCACATTTTCTTTATCCATTCCTCAGTTGAAGGATATCTAGGTTGTTTCAAGGTTCTTTCTATTACAAACAAAGCTGCTATGGATGTAGTTGAGTAGTGTCCCTGTGGTATGATTGAGCATCCTTTGGGTGGATGCTCAAGAGCAGTATAGCTGGGTCTTGTGGTAAGTTAAGTCCCAGTTTTCTGAGAAATCACACTAACTTCCAAAGAAGGAGTATAAGTTTGTACTCTCACCAGCAAGGAGGAGTGTTCCCCCCTTGTTCCACATCCTCTGTAGCAGGAGCTGTCACTTGTGTTTTTTATCTTAGCCATTCTGGCAGGTATAAGATAGAATCTCAGAATCATTTTGCTTTGCATTTCCCTGATGACTAAAGATGTTGGTCTTCTTGTGGGATTCCTAATAGTAGGAACGGTATTGTCTCCAACTCTTTTACAGCCTTTTGGGTCCCTAGTCTTTATACGAGGTTACCTTGCCCAACTTTAATGCATGAGGAGGTGCTTGATTTTTAAGATTTATTTGTTTATTATGTATACAGTGTTCTGCCTGCATGCCAGAAGAAGACATTAGATCTTATTATAGATGGCTGTGAGCTACCATGTGGTTGCTGGGTATTGAACTCAGGACCTCTAGAAGAGCAGCCAGTGCTCTTAACTGCTGAGCCATCACTCCAGCCTGGAGGTGTTTATTCTTACTGCTACTTGATATGATATGCTGTGCTGATACTCACAGGAGACCTGCCTTTTCCTAAACAGAAACTAAGGAGTAGACTGGGGGTCGGGAACAGAGGGGTGATGAGAAACTGTGGTAGGGGTGGGGAATTAAATAAATAAATTTATTTACAAAAAGAAGGAAAGTTTGATCTGCGGTCAAGTAAACTATCAGGTGGTAGAAACCACTTGAAAACCTGCCAAGTCTTTATCTATACTGCTGTAAAGATAGCTCTGTATCATTTCCAGTATGGAAATAAGACATTGGTAATCAAGAGTTATTATTCATGCAAATTCCCTGCATGGAGGAGCTATCTCCAGGCTTCTTGCTTCTATAGTCTTCTAATCTCCCCATTAAAGGGCTGCATTTAACTGGGAACTATTACCCCAAGTAGCATTTCTAACTCATTGTAATGAAGCCTCTGGACCTTACTGTAGGGCTTTCAGCCATTTGGAATGTAATAATGCAGAGTCAAAGATCTGACTTCACGTTTACAGTTTACATAGATTATTCTTCCCTTTATTTTATCTTGTCTTGGTTTTCTCTGCCCCCATCCCTCATCCTCAGCCTTTCTCCATTTTTCTAACCATGTGCAATGGGTGAGATACTTAGTCTCTCCAAACTTCACATTAAAACTTAATCCCTAGAGCCATATGTTAATTGTGTTAATGTACTGAAGCAAGGTGCTTAGGGAATTAATTTGAATGAGGTGACATCACAAGGATGCAGCTTCCATGTTGTCTTGAGTGACTTTACAGGGAACCTAAGTTGCTGAGCTTGCTGTGTGTCATTGTGTGTCATTCCTACTATGGACAGACATCCTTACTGGGCACTGAGAAGATTCTGGAATCACTCTCTTAGATGTCACAACTTTCATAATTATGAGCCAAATAAACTTTGATTCTTTATGAACTGTCCAGTACTTTGTGTTTAATTATATAGGTACTTTTCTCCTTTCTGTCCAGTTTGTAACCATTGTATATTTTGCATGATTCTATTCACTGGCACGGCATGTGATTTTAGTTTATATGCCATGACTAACATGCTTTCTTCATCAGTTTTATGTTTCTAGTTCAGTTCCTTTAGCTAATATTTTATAAAGTCTAAAGCCAATTTCCCTCCCAGCCTTTTTCATACAGTGGATGAAGTACCAAGAAACCCCTGTTCCTCTCTCACTCTCACGCACAATACACAAACACTCACAACACGGGTCAGGAAGAAGAGAATGAGTCTTCAGTGAGCTTCTATGACTAGGTTTCTATCAAGGTAGAGACTTCTAAATAAAAATATACATATTAATATAGTACTTCATAATCATATATTGTTGATGTGTTGTCTATATCATATACTTCTATCTCCAATGTAGATCATTTGAATTATAGCAATATGCTATTGAGTTCTTACTATATGCTAGGGATAATTATGGATGATTTCAATGGATGGATTTAGGCTTGTAAAATAATTACACAATTCTTCCTTAACAAAAACAGAAATAAAATTAAAAAAATAAAAAAAGAAATAAAAAAGCTAAGCATTAGAAGATTATTAAAATGCAAGATGGGGATATAACTCAGTTGGTAGAGTACTTGTGTAGCATACACATAGCCCTGGGTACAATCTTTAACATGACATGACCTTGTGACATAGGCCTGAAATCATAGTACTGGGGAGGCAGAGGCAAGACCAGAAGTTTAAGTATATCCACTCTGTATAGGAAACTACAGGACAATCCAGCATCCAAGATACTCTGACTCAGAGAAGGGGGAGCTAGTAAATAGATTTCTGCATATCTATGTCTATACTATTTGCAATATAGGGTCAGAGACAGAGTTAATAATTATTGTTTAATGATCACAGAATAATACTTATAGCATAAAGTTGCAATAGAAATATGAACAATTCAAAGATTTGTGCTACATTTTTCTGTTTCTAAGAATTTTTCTGATGTCCTCGCACAAAATTTATAAAAAGAAATAGGAAAATCAATCAGATTAAAATGCAACAACTTCTGCCTAATCAATTCACAGAAATATCTGTCTCGTTTGAAGAATTCATCTTAAACGCCAGTAACCAGTTCAGTTTTGAAGATTTCCAACAGTCTCTTTATTTGCTCCATTTTATCACTATTCTTCATGCCTCTGGCCAATAAATTCTATTTTAAAGGAAAATCCATCAAAAGACAGGAGGAAACTGAAATTGATGAGATCATCTAGAACAAAAATGGCTCTGCATAAAAATAGGTTATCCAGCATACAAAGTTCCTCAACAAAAGGGATGTTAGGTGACTTTGAGGTGAACAACCTCTAGGTCACATGAAGATACAAAGAAGTGCTGAGTATTATTAGATCAGGAGAAGAGGTTTCCCATAGTTCTCTGATGTAAAGGAAGAAGAGATGTAATCTGGTCATGGTGAATTAAATCTAGTCTTCCCAGCACTGCTCAGATGTAACCACTGACTTCTTCAGCATAACCCCTTCTCCCACCGAACCCAAAGCATTATGACACACAGAGTCTATGAAGGAGACCAAAGACTTACAGGAAACATACATACACAAATACAGTTACTTAAGAAAAAGAAAAATTACTGGAAAAATTACATGCTACATGGCATTAAGTAAACCTCCCATAAAGTCAACAGCTATTATCAAGGTAAGATTGGGGATATTAGTTGGAATATTATTAGTTTTGTTTTATTTGCCACAATATTTCAATTTAAGCTAAAATTTAAAGAGATGTTTTATTTCAGTGATTAAAATTATCTTTTCCCTTTTCTTTCCGGTCTGGAAGAGTAAGGTCAGCGTTTGCCTTCCAGGTATGAAAGCCATGTCTGGTCACGAATTAGGGATTAAAACTACATTGGACTGTTAACAAAATCCAGGATCTAATAGTCTCTTGAATTTTTTGTTTGTTTATTTCATTTTTCAAGACAGGTTTCTCTTTGTGGCTTTGGAGCTTTACCTGGAACCCACTCTGTCTACCAGGCTGGCTTTGAACTCACAGAGATCTGGCTGTCTCTGCCTCCTAAGTGCTGGGATAAAAGTCTTGTGCCACCACCGCTCAGCTCTTGAATGGGTTTATAAAAAATTATCGCTATCAACGTTTAAGTATGAGGGTTCTTTAGCCAGGACACTTTTTTTCAAACTGTCATTTCAAATAAATATTCATCCATATTCCCTTGAGTTAATAGAAAATGTTAGTGATGAGGGGGAAACGGGAGGCACACACTGAACTTCCATTTGTGAGAGCAAGTTAGGTGCCGAGAATCCAATTTGCTCTGAAAGGACATCAAAGTCACACAACTCAACACGTGTTGGCATTGTCTAATTTATATGAGGGCCAGATGAATCCAGATGCCCATTGAATCCTACATCTTGAAATATTTGCCAAATGTGTGAAACTTAATAAAATCTAAGGTCCACCTGGCAGAGTTAGGTTAATTTGAAAGCAATCATTACTCCCCAGGAAACTGAAAGCATATGTTTCTGATTTGTTCACACTTGACTCGCCAAAATAATGTTTTGCAAAAAAAAAATATGATTCTATATCCAAGGAAGCTTTCTTGAAAATGAGAGAATCAGTTCTGTGCTAGCATTTGGTTAATGTCACATATGAGATAGTCTCCTGTGGTAGTGCTTGCCAAGACAGAACTTAAATAACACCGGCAGTAGTGTGGGGGTGACAACAGTTTTGATCCTTCTGTGTCAAGTGTCCCTTCTCTGTATAGTCTCTTCATTCAAAGGAACCAAATGCCCTGAACTACATGATTCTGTCTACAAAAAGAAAAACAAGTCTCTGAGACCCATAGGTGGAGGATTAAGAACTTAGCTGGGCAGATCTCCCTAGACATGGGAATTATTCCTCAAGGATAACACTGAACACTGAGGAACAGTCACTTATTCTCTACACTTTGACCAGTTGTGGATTTCTGTAATAGTCTCCATCTGTTGCCAAAAGAAGATTTTTTGATGAGGGTGGGTGAGAGCTACAGTAAATCATGTTTTTAGCACAAAACCCCCAATTCTCTCCTAGTTCAATTCACAAAGAGAAAACGCCAACAAAACAGCACTGGATCCAGAACTTGAAGTTCATCATTGTTCATAAGATCTTAGAACTTTGTCTGAATTTATTTGAAGGGCTGAAATGAGAGGAGAGAGAGAGAGAAAGAGAGAGAGAGAAAAACAGAGAGAAAGAGAGAGACAGAGAGAGACAGAGAGAGAGAGAGAAATATGCACACATAAGGTACTTGTCAGATATGAGCATTAACTTTTCAAGGCTTCATTTTACTGTGCTGGTAATTTGTTCTCAGCTTACCAACTTATAATGATTCTAAATTCAAATTCTGTAAAGTCACTTCAGCAGATAGAATACATTGTGTTTGCTGTCACTTAGCTCACAAGTTTGTCAAACAGAAACATTAGAACTTCTATTTTCATCCATGTCCCACAATCTGGCATTCTTGCCATTTTCCTTGCAGTATACTAGGCTGCTTGATAAAGCAGGATATAGTCCCACCCTGTGGTTGTAAAACATTCATAGGTTGCTTTTTCAAAGTAGGTTTTTAAGTTTTCAAGCTTCAAAGTTAGAGAAACCTTAGTCATAAAATAGCTATCTTCTAAACATCATAGAAGCAATAAATGTGGATATTTAAGAAGCAGTTGGAATTTACTGCATTTATTTTTAGTAATATTACAGATGGTTGAAGGGCACACCTTCAACACTGTAGAAAAGAAATACAAGAATAAGGAATATTCCTGGCATACTGCTAAGCTAAGACTGGGAAGGGCAATCGGGAAGTATAGTAAGGAGCCCACTTATTTGTCCCGGCCACCAGAACTGAAATAATCACTCAGAAACTGTATTAATTAAAGCACTGTTTGACCCATTAGCTCTAGCTTTTTCTTCTTCTTTTTTATTTTTTTGTTGTTTTTTTGTTTTTTTTTCTTTTTTGTTTGTTTTGGGGGGGTTGGTTTTTTGTTTTGTTTTGTTTCTGTTTTTGCTTTTTTGGTTTTACAAGACAGGGTTTCTCTGTAGCTTTGGTGCCTGTCCTAGAACTAGCTCTTGTAGACCAGGTTGGCCTCAAACTCACAGAGATCTGCCTGCCTCTGCCTCCCGAGTGCAGGGATTAAAGGCATGTGCCACCACTGCCCAGCTAGCTCTAGCTTCTTATTGGCTGACTCTTACATATTAATTTAACCCATTTCTATTAACCTGTATATTGCCATGTGGCTGTGGCTTACTGGCTAAAGTTCTGTATGGCTCTGGCGGGGCTACATGGCTTCTCTTTGACTCTGCCCTTCTTTCTCCCAGCATTCAATTTAGTTTCCCCACCTAGCTCTGTTCTCCATTGTTCTGCTATAGTCCCAAAGCAGTTCCTTTTTAAACCAATAATATTCACAGCATACAGAGAGGAATCCCACAACACCTCCCTTTTTCTGTTTAAGTGAAAAAGAAGGTTTTAACTTTAACACAGTAAAATTACATTTAACAAAACAAGTTATCAAGCAAGAATTACAGTTACAATATTTATATCTACTTCATCTCTTATCATAATGAAGAACAACTATATTATTACTATCTACTCTTCAACTCCATCAAAGACTCCAGAAGGATTTAATATTATTTAAGTAAACAGGAAGTGCATTGTAAGCAATTTTCAAAACTCTAGAAATGACAGAGATCATCTTGCTGCCTGGACAGTCCCCCAAAGTTCTTCTGTATCGTTGGGGCATCCAATCTTCAGCCCTCAGTCCCATAGTATCCAGCAGACTTTTCCATGAAACAAGACATTTCAAAGACAGTTCCGTCTGTTTTGGTAGTTTGTCAGTCACTTTCTTCTGTGTCCTGCATAATGTCTAGCAGACTCTTTGATGAAGCAGGAACCCCAAAGAATCTTCTCAACTTTAGGCAAGTTCAACAGTCATTTCTCTGTGGGTCCTGCATGTCCAGTTCACATAGCAGTCCAGGCAAGAGCAGTTTCCTGTCCAAATGACTAACCACCTCCATAAGGAGCCTCTTCAATGCCCATCATCCTCTTGAAGTAGATTGGTGCTGCCAGGAACATATGTGTCTCATTGTCATGAAAAGTCCTAAATTCTTTTTTTTGTTTGTTTGTTTTTCAAGACAGGGTTTCCCTGTAGTTTCTAGAGACTGTCCTGGAACTAGCTCTTGTAGACCAGGCTAGCCTCGAACTCAGAGATCTGCCTGCCTCTGCCTCCCGAGTGCTGGGATTAAAGGCGTGTGCCACCACCGCCCGGCCTCCTAAATTCTTAAAACATTTTAAATGCCATATTCTGTAGTCTTTGAAAGATTTGAAGAATACCTATCTAACTGAAATATATCTAGAAAACCTAACTAACATGACTACAAGCTTGACTATTATAGATGACTCTCTAATAACCTACATTTCTTAATTATACATTACATTTCTAAATGAGCTGCACAAACACAATACCTTAATAAGGAGCAGAAATATACATATATATATAGTATATATACATATATATATATATGAACACACACATATATGTGTGTGTATATACAGTGTAACAAAATTAACCTTAAATTTGTATCAATAAACCAAGATCCCACACCAATGAAAATCTCTATAACATATCCCCCTTTAAAGGTAAGCAAACATTTATAAACAATATTTGGAAATATGGACATTGTTCTTCTCCAAACTGCTTCCTGCTTTTTGTTGGGCAAAGTAATTTGGTGGGGGGGGGGATGTTCATGGTGACCTTTCAGGAGGTTTTGGTCCATCAAACCACCTTAGTCTGGAATTAATCCACAGGTTCTCGTCTTCTATGGAAACAAAAGAAGAACCTCTTTTCAAAAGCAGCATATCCTTAGGCCCAAATTCTGAAGTCAAGATACCTTTATGATATACATGCTGGTTTAGCTTAGCAGCCCATACAATGAAATGTTTCTCTGTACTTAGGTCCTTCACAGTCAAAAAAAATCAAAGAAACATAATAATGTTCATATTCAAGACTCTCTACATATATTCCATATTTTCATGGCTTGTTTTCACTCTATTACTTTTTAATATTTATTTAATTATCTATTGCTACTAGACAACTACTCTACTACTGAAATATATACAGTTCCTTTTTATCTTTTATATCTAAGTAGTTTCACAAACTGTCGCTGCTGGACTTGAATTCATACTTCAGTTTTGCTATGTTTCATGATTTCAGAGGGTCTTTCTTGTTGTCAAGAATGTTTCTCGTAGAACCAATGAAACATTATACTTCATATGCGTTATATGTATAAATCCATCAAAAATATTCTATCTTTGAAGTAGAACAATTGACAAACGAATAAAAAATTAGAGACATAGGTTTAGTCTCTGAATATATTTATAATATTTGAATATAAGTGTTACTGGTTTAATAGTTAAGAAACTGAATTTTTAAAATATTAAATCAGTATTAAATTGTTTCTTTTAAAGTGTGTTAGCTAGCCACAGACCCAAAATAGTACAAGAAATTTTTTTTTTTTTTTTTTGGTTTTTCGAGACAGGGTTTCCCTGTAGTTTCTAGAGCCTGTCCTGGAACTAGCTTTTGTAGACCAGGCTGGCCTCGAACTCAGAGATCCGCCTGCCTCGCCTCCCGAGTGCTGGGATTAAAGGCGTGCGCCACCACAGTACAAGAAATTTTTAACAGCAAGATACTTGAATTACCCTGGTAACAGAAAGAATTGAAAAGGAAGACCATCTTAGTTATCACCTCAGAAAAAGTGTCCAAGCAACACGTGGAATATTTACAGAATTATAATGGGGAAAATTTTTATCAGCTAGATCTCATGGAAAAAAAAACTATATAATCTCCAAAGAAAATTTCTGTGTAAAAAAAAAAAAAGTAAACTTTCAATACAACACAAGGAAAGAATCAGAGATAAAAGCAAAATCAATAAATATAAAAACAATCAATCTAAACAGCAAGTTTGTCTGCAGAAAGAATAACATGAATTAAGGACTTTATTCAAGAAAATATGATAATCGTAAGTATACTGTCAAAATTTAATTGAAATTAAAATAAAGATTGCCTACAACTGTAATGGGGCGAAGTAAGATTACACTAAATTAAAACTGAAAGTGAAGATGTTAATTGACATAAAGTGAAGCGAGAAACAGTGAAAATACTCTGAGAAAAAAGAGGATGGACTTCTGCTTAGACATGAATAAAAGCAAGCAGTAAGTTAGACGAAATGCTCTGCTTATCCAAGCCTAAGGGAACAGACACAACATCTTTCCAAGTTTCAGACCTAACGGGAGAGAGGACACTTTCTGACCATTGGAAGCTAATGCCAAAGCCTAATGAAGAGAGTGCATAAAGGGATGGCTGCCTGGTGTTAGTTTTGTGGTTACTGGGACTAGACTTGCGATAAAAAGTCGTTTGAAAGGAACAGAAGTTGCAGCACACTGATTGTTGCAAGGATGTAAAGACTTGACTACAGAAAAGCTGCAAGCCAGATGATCAAAGCCATTCATGCCAATAAGTGATGTCCCAGACACTCTTTGCTTGTGTCCTTGCAGACTCCTGTGTTCCTAGTCATTTCAATCAACAGAACAAAACAATCCAAAGAAAATGACACTCCACAGAGCGATAAATATAGCTACTCACAAGCACAAGAAAACATATACCATTTCCCTGAGTGAAAATGTATCAATTGTTTTAGCAATTATCAATTTGACATTGTGTTATGGGTTGATGTATGGGAAGGAATGAACAAATATTAATTATTTTGTGTGTTGCATAAGCATTTTAAACAATAGCCGAGTGAAACCAAACCTGCATGCTGGAAGACTCCTGTCGTTTCCTTTGAAGTCCCCATTCCTGCACTGATGAGACAACCCAGCAGGTGCAGGTGGCATGTTTGTCCCACTGTCTTTCTGATGAATCATTTTTAAAATGACGTGAAACATTATCTCTAATTATAACTGTAATCTGCACCTCTGAGTCTGCTTTTTTTTCAGACTCTTTAAACACCAAATCAGATTCCTCCAATACAGTATTCTTTCATACATTCCTCTGATTTTTATTTGAAGATCATCCAAGGGCTGGGTAATTGAGTCCATTTGTAAATCCACCGGCCTTCGCTTGCTCCCCTCCCACTTCCCAGAGCTTGCCTCTATGATTTTCAGAACATGTTCTCTGCCACTGTATTTAGTCTACACTGCTTTGCCCAACAACCCTGCCTGACATACCCAGGTCCCCCCACAAGACATTGCATCACTCCTTTACATTTTGCCTTGCCCTTTAACAATTGTAAACATAGCTGTAGGCATTATACAGGAATCGGTGTAAGTGTGTGTCTGTCTAGATGGGAGATTTGCATTACTGCTCCCCACAATGTTGTCTCAGTTCCCCAGGAAGCAGGAAAAGGCTGTGGAAATTTACCACCAAATACGCCTTTCTCATTGATGGAATCGCCCCCTCAAGCCATCGCTATTCCTGGCAGTGTGAATGTGCATCATTCCGTGGGATGATTCACATCAGCCTACTTCTGTCTAGTGGTAGGACATTCCTTTGTGCTTCTGTGCTTTGCTTATACCCTTCTTCTACCCAGGATTAGTCTTCTTACTTGAGAGATTGGATAGTGGGTCTGTTGAATGGCAGTTTCACCAATTGGTTATCCAATACCAAATAGTCCTAAAACTACACATACAAGTAACATACACACTGAGCAGGTTGTATTTAATGTATCTAAGAATATATATGTATATATATTTCATATATATGTATATGTATACATATATATATATATGAAAACAGTTAATGAATAAAAGGCCATGAATTTGAAAGGGAGCAAGGAGAGATAAATAGGAGTGTTTGAAAGGAGGAAATAGAGTAGAGAAATTACATAATTGTAATCTCAAAATATAAAATAAATTATTTTTTAATTTATAACAGAAAAAGCAGTTTCATAAGTAAGCATTCTGGAGATGTGAAACATTTCTTTATAGTTTTTTTCAGTTCTCATCTATTTGGTTTGTAAATTTTTCATACAATATATTTGCTCATATTCTTTCCCTTCCCCCACCTCTACCCAGTTCCTCTCTCCCTCCCTACCTCATTTTATATTCTTTCTTTAAAAAGGTAAAATCAAATCAAACTAAGCTCCCACAAGCACACACAGACAAACAAAACAATACAAAATAAGACTATCAATTGCAAATTGCTTCTTGGTTGGAGATGTGACTTTGTACCCACATTCCCTTCTCCATCTGGGATTTTGTCTCGTTTGGACTTGTGCAGGTTCTCTGCCTGGTGCCACAGTCTCTGTGTGTTCATATGTGCATCAGCCCTGTTGTGTCTGGAGATCACTCTTTCCTTAGAGTCGTCCATCACCTTAAAGCCTTGCCTTCTCTTCTTCTGCACAGATTCCTAAGGCCTAAGGAGAAGGGTGTGACACAGATACATCATTTAGGGCTCAGTGCTCCAAAGCTTCTCTTTCTTTGCAAGTTATCCAGTTGTGTGTCTTTGTGTTAAGTCCCATCTACTACAAGAAGATTCTCTCATGAGAACGCAGGGGTGAACTGATCTATGGGTATAGCAATACGTCATTAGGAGTCATGTCATTGCTATGCTCATTTAGCAAAATAATGGTAATAAAGTAGGTTTTCCCCTAGACCCCATGACCTATCAGACCATACCTTTTTGGCCTCATTCACAGTATCAGGTATGGATTCCCTCTTGAGGGGCCAGCCTCAAATGCAATCAAAAAGTGGTTGGTTGCACCCATAACATTTGTTCCACTCTTTCACTAGTATGTGTATCTTACAGACACGTTAGTACTGTAGCTCACGAGGGTTATAGCTGAGTGGAAATGGTGATTGCTTTTCTCCTCCAGTAGCCTGCATACTAACACACAGTACTGTGAGTTGTAATCAATAGATGTGAAGCTGCCAGTTGAGCAACAACTCAATTTCTCTGTCTTTGGTGACATAAGTTTGTGGTTTCTTCAGCAATGCAGTCTTACTATTGGTTTGTGAAATGTAACCAATAGCACTGGCAATAACCTGTAATGTTTAGGGGCAATATAAGGTCCCTTTGACTAACAACTCAGAAAGACTTGTAAGCCTTTCCTCTGAACTACAGGTTTTATTTGGTAGCATATGATTTCTATTTGAGAGATCATCTCCCCTATTATATGCTAATTACATTTAAATTCCATCTGCATGTACGTATTTTAGGAAGCTGCTAGAGGAGTAGGTTTTTATGAGGTTTTTCAAAAAGTCTTCAGTGTTAGTTGACTTCTCCACAGACACTACTCTACCCTGACCTCCCATTCCCTTTCTATTTAATCTTACTATTCTGATTTTCCCCCTTTTCCTTCCTAAACATCTTTGTCTATGATCACAATGAAATGCCAAGACAAAATGATCAATTTCCATTGACAAATTCTTCTTGTAATAATCTAAGCATTTTCAATCTATATAGTGCTGGTTATCACTCAAGGTATTATATCCTTGGACACCATCACAAAGCTGTGGTGAAGGCAAGTGTCACATGATTAGCACGTCTTAGTTACAGAGAGGTTATCCACTAAGATGTCTGTGTAAAAGTTGTGTGGTTGTTGCATGGCATAGAAAATACTAAAATCCAGATATTCTGACTTTTCACAGTAGATGACTTCGCACATGTGACAATCATCCAAATGGTGTTAAAAATCTTTAACAAATTTATAATTTACTTTTGTATATAAAAGCTTTAGAATATAGGCAAATTTGGCTTTTGGCTTTGAATTGTTACTTTCTTTTCTTTTTTTGTTGTTTGTAATTTGCTTGTTTTCTTTTTTTTTTTTTTTTTTTTTTTGACAGTGTTTCTCTGTAGCTTTGGAGCTTTTCCTGGAACTAGCTCTTATAGATCAGGTTGGCCTCAAACTCACAGAGACCCACCTGCCTCTGCCTCTTGAGTGCTGGGATTAGAGGTGTGAAGCACTACCACCTGACTTAAATGTGTTTCTCAAACATAAATTAGCTTGTATTTGTTTTGAAAATGGTCAGCGATGTCATTATAAAAGTGAATCTTTCATTGCTGCCTGTAAAATTTTGCCGTTTTCTCTTTAAGTTGGGTGTTTTAGGTTTAATATGCATATGGTATACACTGAGCTCTCCGCTTCAAGGTGACTAAATCTTCCATTTACTCTCATCTTTTTTTGGTAGAAAATTTAGCATGCTTACTTAACTTTGCTAATATTTTATTAGGATTTGTTAAGTATTAGGTACCAGTTATCAGCATCTAAGTGATTGATAGTTGTTTAGCTTAAGGTGGTGTAAGAGAGAAAAAGAGAATAAAGATGAGAAAAAAGAGAGAAAGAGGAAAAGAGCTGGAAAGACGGCTCAGCAGGTAACAGTGCATGCCACCAATTGTTAACGCAGTCCCTGTGTTCATCCCATATAACAGAAAGAGAAAACTAACTCCTGAAAGATGTCCTCTGACACGTGGACCATGGCAGAGACTCACACACCATAACAAACAAACAAATACGTTTTAAATGTTAGAATGTATTAATGGAAAATATGTATTGCATATAGCACCAAATCTGCCTATGGATGGAATGGACAGAATAAAGACTGAACTGTCAGAATAACCAAGAGTGATGTCCAGGTTCAAGGAGTGTGTGACATCCTGATTCCAAATTCGAGTCTGTTGAAACTTTGGTTTGTATCTCTGTCATGGAAGAGACGTGAAAGGGACTAGATATCCAGAGGAGAGACGGGGACACATAAAAAGGGAAGAATGTGAGAACGAGGCTGCTGAAGCAAGGAACAATGAAGTTAATAGCAGAGGTGAAGAGCACCGTGATTGGGATGCTGGATCTTCTGTTGAAAAATTTCTTGTTGGGAGAGGACCAAAATTTCCTCCCTGGCCACAGGCCTCCAGCAGCTTCCAATAGGTCAGAGAGGTCGAGTTGTAGATTAATGATCCTGAAGATCTTCTTCTTCCATGTTATTGGCATAAAATCACCTTGCCTAATATTAACATGTAAATTCACTAACAGTGTATAAGAGTTTGAAACGGACAGAAAGCATTTGTTCCAGGCAATCTCTCATTTGGGGTTAAGTTGAACACTCTCTTAGGATCAGGTATCCAATTGCAAATGCCTCAAATAAAGAAAAGGGGTTCCTTAAAGTGATCTCAGGCCATCATAAATAAATCTTACAATATCCTAGTGAGGACGTGAGGAAAGACGAATCCCTCTTCACAATTAGGAGTGCACAGTAGTGCAGCTATTTTAAAAATCAGTATGAAGATTTCTCAATAAAACATAGACCACATGACCAAACTATACCAACCCTGGCTCTGGTGTATACCGAAGGACTGTAGGTCTAACTGTAGAGCCACCTAGTCATCCACATTCACTGCTGCTTTATAAACTTTGGCATGGAAATAGAACCAACCTATGCATCCATCCACAGATGAATGGAAACTTAAAATGTAATAGAAAAACACAACTAAATTTCATTAAAATGTAAAGAAAAATAAAATCTTGAGGAAAGTGGAAAGTATAATATTAAGCAAGATGACCCAAACTCAGAAAAACAACAATGTACCACCTCTTATGTGGAAACTCTAACCTGTGATATATGCCTGGGTGTATTTGTATATATTTAAAAGTGGAACTAATGTGGGCAAAACTTAAAAACTAAGAACTAGAACAAGACCAAGAGGGGGAAAAATAGCAATAAGGAAGAATGAGAGCTGGACGAAAGGACCCAAGGGTCATGAAGGAGGAAAATGAGAGAGGGGCTGTTACGAGGAAGGATCAGGTGCAGTGATAAGGTGGAGGATGTGGGTACAGAAGGAGACTGGAATAAAACACGTTTTTCAGTGCTATATCGACATCTAACACTTTACATGTTAACTTAATACTTTTCATTCAGAAAGACTGATGTCATAGTTTCCCATTGTTCTCTAGACCAGATAGGAGATAAGATTTTGTATCAGTGTGCAATACTGGCTAGTAATTAATCTGCCATGGCAAGAGGCTTCTACTCTTCATATTCTTGTAATATCTGCCTTGTCACTTGAGTAGACACAAGTCTCCTCACTGATACAGAGTAAAGAGCTCTGTCCTTCAGCCTCCCACAGCCCATTCTGGGTCTTTGACCCATGGTTTGTCACGTTCTGTCATTTTCATCCTATTTTTCTCCGTGTCTATCTCTCCCTGAACCATTAGCTGGTCTGCGGCTTGGTCTGTTTCTTGCTTTCCTGTTTCTCTACTCTGGTAGAGTGTCGGTAGTGACTAGCTCCTCAGGAAAGTTTGAGGGAAGGAGAAAGTTGGGCCAGAGATACCGTAGTTGTGCATTTTCAGGTGTCCACCACAAAACCAACACAGTGATGTTCATTTATTCAAAGGGAGACCCTGCCATACAGTGACAGAAACAATACATCAGCCTCTGTTTCCACAAAGTGTCCTGGGATATGTGAGGTTTAAGAAGCGCATTTGATTCATTTTAGCACTTAGCAAATACAAATTAATTCACTTAGCTATAATTACCCAAAGCTATTTGGAAAACACTAGTATTCATTCCCTGTCACCTAATTTACAAAGATCATGATTTCACATTGGGACCTTCAATTTCTCTTGGATTTTTTTTTTTTTCTGATGAAGCCAGAAAGCCTTTACCTCTGCCCACACGTGAGCTCTTATGTATCCCAGCTCATTGCCACCCCAGGCAATGAAAGGGATGATAATGAAAACGTAAACAACCTGTGATCACTTGCATAGCACCTTCACAGTCCCTGCTTGTTCAGCATCACACCACATTAGAAGGAGCTACAGATATAGCATCTCCAGTATCATCGCCAAAGAGAAAGCAGAAACAAAAAGGGTGATTCCTTGTAAGGTACTTCCTAAGCTCACTCAGGTCCTGAATTTGTATACCCAAGTTTATTGTGCCTTTCTGAAATGCCCACTAATAATACTTCTAGCAATTATATAACAATTACTATGTAAAGCTGTGGGTCTCTAATTTGTGGTGCCTATCATTTCCATGTTTATCCCACAGGAAAAAATATCTAGCCTATAGGGGAGAAAGAATGTCTCTTTAAAATGGGGCATCAAAGGAGACTTGCCTCTAGTATCTAAATGGCAGCCCATGTCCTTGCCACCCTAGACCACATTCTCTTCATTAGAATTGTGCTCCAAATGTGAGGTTGGATGACAATAGTCTCTCTATACATAACATTTCAGCTTCAGTGCCCTGCTCACTTTGGAGGAGCACTGGAGAGTACATTTGAGCTAGAATTCACCAATATTCTGAAATGCCTGTTACTGCAGTTTTACATGATGCATTGGATCTGGAAAAAGAGATGACTTTAGATGTTTACCCCAATATTCTTTCAGTATCTGTTCTATCACAATACAGTCTTGCAGACAGTACCTTCTGGCCCTAATCATTCCTTCCTCACAAGAGACCTTAAGTAGGATCATCTTTTTAAGCTAACATAGCCCTCTTATCTGTGCTTGGATCCTAGAAGAGAAATGGTGTAGGAGGTCCTTCTGTATTTGTGTTGCTTTCAATGGTTAATAAAGAAACTGCTTCGGGCCTGGTGATAGGGCAGAACTTAGGTAGGCAGGGAGACAGAACTGAATTCTGGGAGGAAAAAAGTAGAGTCAGAGAGCCACCATGGAGACACCAGGTCAGACATGCTAAATCTTTCCCAGTAAGCCACCACCTCGTGTTGAACACAGATTAATAGAAATGGGTTAAATCAAGATATGAGAGTTAGCCAATATGAGGCTAGAGATAATGGTTAAGCAGTGTTTTAATTAATACAGTCTCCGTGTGATTATTTTGAGTGTAAGCTAGCCCACGGCAGGAACAAGGGGCCCCACTCCCTGTAGCAGAGAAAAGTGGTTGAAGGTATCCTGGGCTTGAAAAAATTTCAAAACTGAAATGTGTTTTCCCACACTTTCAAAAGACAAAGGACACCCCTGTTAAATCTGCATTTCAAGAACTAAGGGAGGTGAATTTAAATGACTTTTACTGGGAAAAAGCTAACCAGGGTGACTTCTGTAGTTTGGGTTCGACTCCCAATAACAACCTAGTTTTAAAACTGCACTCTATATATTACCTTCTTCATGGTAAAATTATCAATATTCCCAGACGCTGCTTGCTTCAGTTAGACATTTGCTACCTATTCAAATACCCTTCACATCCACCATGCTAACAATAAAACTATATTTGAGAATCTTGAGTGCAACCAGGTTCAGGAAGCCCAAATATTTTGCAACGTTGTGAGAAATAAAATTTTCCTTTAAGTATATCTACAGATTTCGCTGTGGCCAACTGTACACACATCTCTGTCTTATTACATAGATTCTCATTGATTCCTGTGGTATGGGTGTGTATGCCTATGTGTTTGTGTATATGTACATCTCTATGTAGAGAGATAATGGATTTTCAATCCAGGAAAAGATTCTCCATTTTGATAGTCTAAATGAAGGGTTGCTGTCAGCTGAGATACATCGAACTTTCTGACAGATTCGAGAGTCGAATCCCCAAAGACTAACACTTTCATTTTTCAGAGTCACTTCCTATCTTTGTGAACCTCTGGGAGAACCTAGCAATATTCTGTGCATTTATTATGGTGAAAATAACCCAGAAGTGTCTATTTATGCACTTTCTAGAGATGAATTGGGCCAGAGATGAATGACACCTGATTCACTTTCTTTGTAAGTATAGAATCTTCATACAGGATCTCAAACACTTTCTAGGCCAACCCTTACAAACTATAAATAGAAGATTTGTCAAGTGATTAAAAAAATACTTGATTTGTTATTTGATATATGAGTGATTTCCTGAAAAGAAACCTCGTTAAGTTATATTATAAGTAAATGTGATAATGTCTAATCACTACACAAAGGAGAAAATAGTATGAAATAATGATATGAAAAGTATTACATTAATTGTAGGCATATCAAGAAGTGAGCCAGGCATTGTGGAATATGTCTGTGACCCTAACACTAAGGGAGTCAGAGCCACTTAGTTCTGTATCTGAGGTCCTAGGACATCCTGGGTTATATAAAAAGACCTTGTTCCAGACAACAAAAAGAAAAATGGAACTAATTGAAAACAAATTCTGCTGCTTTGTGAACTGAAGACAAATTCTGCTATCTTGCATCGGAGATACTACAACAGAGTTTTATAAACTAAACCCAAATGTTCACAATGTCCCAAAATAGTTGCTACCATAGAGGGCAATGCGTTGTGCCCTTTGCTAATTGCCATACCTTTGTTGACAAAACTATGTCTAAAATCAAAGCATCAAAGAAGAGAACTTCGAAAGAGCATCAGTAGCACAGTATGTAGCTCTTTAGCATCAGAGGCAACACCACGAGTGATCTCCATTGCTGACAATAATGGAAACTTTGTCATGTTTACCTCTAAAATTTGTATGTCAGGCCCTAGTATTGAAAATGACCAAGTACAATATCTAAAGGTGAGACCTTTGCGGAAGGTACTAGACCATGACTGCTCTCTCTCATGAGTAGAATTAGTACAAGTACCATCAATATTCAGGAAAGCATTGCAGCCCTTTTGTGCCCTATTGCCCTCCTGCCGTGTGAGAACATATCTTTCATCCTTACTGCCCTGCCATGGGAGGAGAAGCAGAAAGGAGCCTTCAACAGACATCACATCTCCTAGCACTTTGACCTTCAAGTTCACAGCCTCTACATCTGTGAGACACAGATTTCCATTGATTGTATATTACACAGTCTGGAATATTTTGTTCCAGAAGCTTGAGCAGACAAGATGGGTCAATGCTTTGTTTTCTATTGTTTTAGTAAATAAGCTAAGTTATAATTTAATTCCTTTTTAAATTCAAGGAGAGTTGATGGTCTTGTAATTTCTTGAATAAAATAATTTGAAACAGTTTTTGCATAATCTAGAAAAAAATCATCAAGAAGAAAAAAAACATTTCATTATTTCAATAATAAAATATAGAAGTTATCTTTGGGAAATGTGGTATTTACCTTCAATTTCAAACTGAAATGTCCCTACCTTCTACTTCTCTGTGTCTCTCTATCCATCCTCCTGACTCTGTCATAGTCTCTATGGGTTTTTCCTATCAGCTGGTTGCTTATTCTGCATCTTAACCTATGGTTAATTTAATTCTGTTTACAATATTCAAGCAGAAATCACTTGTATTAAAGGTGTGTGCTCAGGGCTGAATCACACCATAACTAGAAACAGGTTTTTCCAGTAAATAATGCAGTCTCAGCATTTACAGTGTGATCAAACATCCTGAAGTTAAGGGTATGTGCTATCATGCCCAATTTAAACTCAGATTTTTTAATAGCATTAATGGCATGACATATCACAAAATAGGAAGACATAAATTTGTGGTTTCTCTATTGGGACATAAACATCAGGCATGTTATGAATATTGCTTTTTCAGTTTTTACAGTCTATTCTAGTATTTTGGTAACTAGAATAAAGTTTGGGTAATGATATAAAGAATGATAACTAATAGCTCTTGCTTTTTTCAAGAAGTGTACAATATTAAGAGCAAAACAGATCCCTAATCAAGAGCCAAAATTAACCAATACTATGGACAGTAAATTAAATGAAAATAGTTTTTAAACTATATGTTTTTTCAATATCCAAATATTAATGTTTCTAACTTAAAAAAATAGATTCTCATGTTAGACTAACAAATAGAAAGCTTGTATTTTTTTTGAGACAGAGTCTCTCTCAGGCTGGCCAAAGATATGCTCAAAAATATGCCTTCCTCTGTTTCTTGAGTGCTGGAATTAAAAGCATGTGCACCACACCAGGCTTAGGTTTAGACTCGTTATACAATTAATTTTGTTTAAAAGTCTGCTACAGTATCTGCTATGCAACTATGAATGTAGTAGTTGCCTTTGAAATAAGAATGTAAACATAACACAAGTGTTTGTGGGTTGTCAGCTTCATAATCATTTTTAATGATCTGTGAGTTTATGAAAAGGTAGAAAAATATTTGTTTTTAATCCTCTGTGTATAAAAGAAAAAAGAAGGAAGGAGAGAGGGAGGGAAGGAAGGAAGGAGGGAGGGAGGGAGGGAGGGAGGGAGGGAAGGAGGGAGGGAGAGAGAGAGAGAGAGAGAGAGAGAGGACATTAGTGCCCCATAAATGTGTATGTATCATTTAAATTATCTATTATCAGAAAAACATGATGAACTTTGTAAGTTATTGTAGCACGAAGATTTCATTATTTTGATGAAATGCTTGATGCTAATTCACTGCAATACGATCATAAGTAACACTTGAGTATATGAACCACACTTGTCAAAGTAAATGAACAAAACACTATTTTGATGTAGGGCCCTTGAACTCCTTTATGGCATTGGATTTGTTTACATTGTAATTTTCAAAATTAAGTAATCTGCATGGTTCCCTGGTGTGAATTAACAAGTGGCTCTCAATCAGTGTTTCGTGTTTTCTTCAGTAAGCCCACGGAGGAAATAGTGCCTGATTCCTTTGTTGCTCTATAAAACTACTGTAGACGGGAAATCTTGCTGCTTGACTGTGAAGACCATATTTTTACATTGTGTGCTATACCACCCTTTCAGAATCTTCCTTCATATATTCAGTAAAAAGATGAAAGTAGGGAGAAAAGCAAATTTATTCTGTAATATGCAGCACAGCACAATATATTTCTAATATAATTATCCCACTATTTATTTCCCATTAAAAGTGTTACATACTTTCTCCAATCACTTGCACACTATTATGTGAGCAACTGAAGATATTGTAATGCACTGCCTGCCCTGCCCCCAAACACAGTCTCACCAGAAAACAACTGAACAAATTTGCATGTTTAAGTTCTTGACTCTCTTACTAGAAAGACCTAAGATCTGTTTATATTTATTTTGAAGTTTCTTTCCTTCATAAGGAAGACTTGGCTAATGATTTCAGTAAAGGAGAACAACAGAATTTTCAAAGGATGAATTCAGTATAGGAAACAAAACATGAAACATTAAAAAAGAAAGAGAAAGCAGGGATTTCAAAGCCAAGGTTTCATGGTGGATTGTCATTATTTATAGGAAAAGCCAAGTGTGCCCCAATGGAGTGTCTCATTGGTTTCAAGGACATCAGAGAATCGGAAGATAAACCAAGAATGTAATCAGCAAAATATGTAGGAGTGGGAGGAAACACACCTGTTGCCATAGACTCAAAAAGCCAAGTCTTCAAAGGCACAGAAGAGCAAACATGAAAATGGTAAGCTACATCAGTGTTCTCAAAGCATCAGAAAGAAGCTAGAAGTAACAGAAATGATGGGCCTGAACTAATTGGATTTTAAATCAAGATCAAAATGCAGCATGCATTATCCAGAAATGGAGAGCTCTAATTTAGTAATTACGGGATTCGCTGCCATTGATTCCATCCCAGCTCTCAGTGTTTCAGGCCTCAGATCTACCCCCTACTTCCCCTGGGATGGCACAGCCTTCTCATTTTTTGCTGTTAGGAAACTTCCATCAATGCATTGTTTCAATTTTTTTATCCCCTCTTATCTCTCCTGCATGATCCTTTTGCTGAATACCGTTTCCAATCAATAGAATAAAATGGTATCCGTAAGTACAATCTGGAAATTATTACACATATCTTCATTTCTGGTAAATTCTGCTTTGAGTCTGGGAACTTTAACCCTTTTATTTTTCTGCGCAAACATTTTCTTTGAAGTTCCTTCTCTTCATAAGTGAGACTCAACTAATGATCTCAGTAAAGGAAAACAAAAGAGAGGGGACTGGACGGAAACACACCTGTTGCCATAGACTCAAAGACCATGTCTTCAAAGACAGGAAAGAGCAAAGGTAAAAATATGAGACCTCCTTTTGGGTTCTCAAAGCCACTGAAAAGCTCGAACTGAAAGTAGCGATGAGCGTGGGCTTCCGGATTTTAAATCAAGATAAAAAAATATAGTATACAACATCCAGAAACAGAACAGGAAAAACATTTTTAAAAACTGAGAGAAACCTTCTCATGATTCGTTATAGTGTACTAAGAGAAAGAGACCAACTACCCGTGAGCTTCTGTAACTGAATGGAATTTCTGAGTTGACTGCATAAGATGCCCAGGTCTGGAAGGACAACTGACTGTAGCAATGTTTTGATAGCTTAAGCAGAGGAGCACTCATTTTTTTCTATTAGCAAATCTGGTTGTATTGCTCAAATGTAAACCATATGAGCCAATGGCAAAGGTTTAAGATGATAAAACAAATAAAAATGAATTATTGTTGCAATCTGGGCTTGGATTCCATATTGGCTGTATCATAAAGTGATGCATGCATGTATAAAGTTTTCTATTAACAAAAGGATCAGCATGGCATACCAGAGAGTTAGAAAATATTCATAGTTTGCAGACAGATTTACATTTAGATTTATTGATAACTCTGTGACTTTAAGAGAGATGTTAAAGCGTGAACCAATCCCAATTTTCTTTTCTGCAGGAGGACACCAATACTAGTGTTCAATTGAGTGTTCAATAATATGAAGGATGTAAAGTTCTTCAATAATATCTCAACATAGTAAGTACTATTTTTATTATTATTATTATTATTATTATAAATTTTCACCTTCTCCCCTCCTCCCATTTCCCTCCCCCTCCCCCATTCCCCCTTCCTCTCCCTCTCCAGCCCAAAGAGCAGTCAGAGTTCCCTGCCCTGTGGGAAGTCCAAGGTCCTCCCCCCCTCCATCCAGGTCTAGGAAGGTGAGCATCCACACAGACTAGGTTCCCACAAAGCTAGTACATGGAGTAGAATCAAAACCCAATGCCATTGTCCTTGGCTTCTCAGTCAGCCCTCCATGTAAGCCACGTTCAGAGAGTCCAGTTTGATCGCATGCTCCATCAGACCCAGTCCAGCTATATGATGACACCAAAGTCACAGCCCTTTCTCTTTGTTCTCAAGTGAGTAGGATAAAGGATTGTACATGGGTGAAGGCAGTGCATTGTTAAGGAGACCATATTTTTACAGGGCAGAGTTTCTGAACTGCGATTGCGGACTACAGGTTCCATCTGTGAGTCAATTAAGTTCATTGTTCTGCACTGTGGAGATTTCTGAAGTATTTGGGTAATTAAATCAGAGGAACAGAACTACAGCTTCTACCGCACCACATACCCACATCCTCCATCTGACAATCTCTTTCTTCAGGGGTAAGCTCTGACAAACACAAACCGCAATGACTAAAAAGTAATAGGCCAGTATGATAGAAACATAGGGTTTCATTTTCAATAATTTTGCATGAAATAATCTGCACATGTATGTTTTCAAAGTAGAGGGCGATGCCTGCCACTACCCCTCTGACACCTGTGGACAGTATACCTTCTTTGTTCAGTACCCAGTTAAGCTTCCAACTCTTTTGCAAGCAGCTAGTATTTCCCTTCCAGATCTTTCTCCTCATCTTAGAAATACATTGTACAATGATAGTCAAGCTAAGCGTTGGCAGCTTAGGAAAGCGCTTCCGGGGATGATTTATTTACACAGGATCCATTTCTTGTTAATTGTGTACATTCTTATTGTCAGGCTAGGTGGGCACTACTACTACGGTGTTTTCTGTGTGCAGTGAGACAGGGAAACCTGTTGTTAATATTTAGGTACTGGAGCAAGATGGTATGTTTGTAGGCTTGCCCTACTACTAACTATTCTGGAACCATGCTCACGTTAGCTCTTGTCCCCATGTCTCATCTTCCACAGCCATAAAATTTAAAAAGTGCATCTATCAATTGTGTAATTGCATCTGCTCATAGAATTTTAGACACGGGTCAATGAGGCAAAGTAAATAAGGTTGTAAGCACAACTGAATACTTATCATATTCGCATTTATTCAAATTATTATATACAATTACTTCACTTGGTATTAATAATTGTAATTGTCAACCATGTGGGAGACTTCTGCAAGCATCACCTGATACAAAAGTCAGCTACTCTTAATATTAGACACTTTCTCAGATATCACAACACAATGAAGTAAAAGCAATGTTTCCTTTTTTATTATTACCTATTTTTTTTTGATTCTTTGGAAATTTCACATCAAACAGCCCAATCCCTGCCATCTCCCAGTCCCTCTATATCTGCCTTTGTCCCTTGAAGAAGCCCCCCCCCCAGAAAACTTAAAGAGAAATAATAAAAATAAAATTACAATTAAAAATAAAAATAAGAATATTAACTAAAAAAGCAAAATAACAGAAGCAGATGAATAAAAAGGCATTTATAAGACATAAAAACACTTTGTTCCTCCGTCTTTTCTGTCTCTCCACCACATCTTCCTTCATCTCAGTGGCACTGGGAGCTGCAGTGTGTCATGCAGTATATTCTTTGGCCAAACAGCATTACTTGCAAATGTTCATTGCGTAGTGTGTTGGTGGTCAGGTTCACAGCCTATAGCTTCGGTACACCATCAATGAAGGAGCCTCGCTGAAACTCCTCTCAAATAGCCTGATATTACTGGAGATCCTGTGACTAGCCAGAGTCTGGACTTCAGTCGTTTCTTATGTCCTTATTTAATGGCATCATAAGTACAAGGATATTTCCAACCGTCCAAAGAACCCACACATTAGCTTACAACGAACCATCATGCATAATTAAATTATTTCCAATTTTCTCTTTAGTTTGTGTGTGTGTGTGTGTGTGTGTGAGAGAGAGAGAGAGAAAGAGAGAGAGAGAGAGAGAGAGAGAGAGAGAGAGAGAGAGGGTGAGAGGTGAGAACAAGCGAGCTTGTGTTAATGTGTGTGCAGGTGTCCACGGAGAACAGAAGTGGGCATTAAATCCCCTGGAGCTGGAATTACATGCAGCTGTAGTCTCCCAATACAGGTTCTGAGAACTGAATTCTGGTCCTGGAGAACAGCAAGAAGAGAAGAAAGTGCTCTAAACCACTGAGCCATCATCTCTCAAGCCCCACATTTCTATTTTTTTTTTTTAGAGAAAATGCATATTTTACATTCTTGATCATGTATTTTAATTTTGTTTTGATTTCAGGATACATATCAACAGATGCTGAATATTTTACTATGTCTTAAATGGTTCCGGGAAAAATAATGTTTTGCCTCAGAAATGGCCTCTGGACTTACATATGTTCACAATTATTTGGGTCAATATATAATGTTCCTACTGGTTCCAAAAATTATACTTCAAGAAATTAAAGGCAGAATTTTGAGTTTCTCATGTTTGTAACTTACTCTTTACTCAGGAGAAAACAAGAGATCCATGCTGTTCCCTGATGAGATGTGGTACTCGGCCATGCTGAAACCAAAGTGTTGGTAAAACAATAGCTGACATTAACTTAGGGAGATTTGAGTTTCTGTACATACGAGGGAAAGTGGATTGGAATTAGCCTCCTGAAACAAACAGCTAACAAACAGAATAAAGAGCAAATCACTATTTAACACTCTGAGAAACAGATACCACCACACTGCGATATGTACCAGACAATTTTAAAAATGGAAAAGACAAAAATGATGTACGCTCATGCAAAGTTTTCAGTCCAGAGAAAATTTCTAGGCTTCAGTTCAGAAACGAGAGACCCAAGTGGAGTCTAGTTGCCTTTGTGTGTGAAACATGAATGGGGTTTGTACAGCATTTATAGAAGAATCTGTGCAGAGACAGAATAAGTATAGAGTCCTTTTCCATCCAGAATAATATAAACCTACACTCTGAGACATTGGGCAAGAACTTTTCAGAACAGTACACTTGTAACTTACAGACTCATGCAAGGCTAAAGACTGTTTTTGTAAAAAAAAAAAAAAAAAAAAAAAAAAAAAAAAAAAAATCCCTCTATCTAGAAGAGAGACATCAGCCTGGACACTTAGAGCAACAGAGAGTGCTTCTAAGCACAGGGCTAAATTAATCCTAGCAGGGGTAGGGGAAAGACACTGTACCCTAAAAGAATTTAAAATCAGGCCCCGACAGATAAAACAAACAAACAAAAAAAAAACCTAAAACAAAAAAAAATGTCTGTCAGACTGAGCTCCCAAGGTCCAGTTGAAGAGCAGAAGGAGGGAGAAGATGAGCAAGGAAGTCAGGACCCCGAGTGGTTGGTCCACCCACTGAGACAGTGTGTCTGATCTAATGGGAGCTCATCAAATCCAGCTGGACTGGGACTGAACGAGCATGTGATCAAACCGGACTCTCTGAATGTGGCTGATAATGGGGGCTGACTGAGAAGCCAATGATAAAGGCATTGGGACTTGTTTCTACTGCCTGTACTGGCTTTTTGGGACCCTAATCTATTTAGATGCACAGCTTCCTAGGCCTGGATGTAGGGGGGAGGACTTTGGACTTCCCACAGGGCAGGATACCCTGCCCTCCCTTATGGCTGGAGGGGGCGGGAGGAGGGAGCGGGAGGGGAATGGGAGGGGGGAGTGGAAATTTTTGAGGGATTCACTTGTCCACCAGCGCACAGTGACGTTCTCATCCTAAAACCATACCCACAAGAAAAATGAACCGAAGAAAGGTCCAAACTCTCACTCAATTCAATTTTTTAGCTGGACTTCAAGAATAAATGATGGTTGTGTTACTAAAAGATTGAAAAAGCACCGTCTATTCATAAGCCTGGTTTCTAAGCTAATATCAATATGATTATCTGCAGCATGCTTCAGTGAAGTCTCAGAACACTAGGAATTCCTTTCTCTGTGCATTCTTAAGGTGTTTCTCTTCTCCAGAGATCCTCTTACCTTAAATCAAAGAAATTCTTTGTTTGCTATCAATTTCTACTTTCACTATCAAAGTTAATGAATTTCATTAATTCCTATTGCTGACTTCCCTCTGTGAAGATCATTTCCGTTTTGAATGCCAGCAGCAACCAAAACGATGACACATCTTGTCTTCTTTCTACACCCAAATGTAAATAACTCTGATAACCTCTTGCTATGTGGGAGGCGGCTGTCTGGTGTGATTATTAAATTACAGCTCCTGTATTGTATTCTCCCCAGTTAATGCTCACCCTAATTCGATAGACTGAATTGCATGTGATGCAGAAAAATCCCCATTTGCACTCACAAGGCACGGTTTAGCAAATTACTCTATGACACTGCTCATTTTATTTCATTTGAGTATTTGAGGCAAAAAATTGAACACACTTATTCCTTTTAGTTTGTACATCTGAAGAAATTGAAGCCTTTAAAGTATTTGTCATAAACACACACATACACACACACACACACACACACACACACACACAACTAAAGCAAGCCATGTTATTTCCCTCTGTCCACCGTGGGGGAAGATAAAGGTGCATAACCTTCTTCAACATCACACATCAAGTTAAGGGCAGACTCTCAGACAGAAATTGCGTGCCTCACTTCGGTGGCCCCTGTTTTATGTGCTGGACCTCCATCCAGCTACAACTCTTCCAAATGGTAGCTTTTTGAGCCCGCCTGTCCCTGAGACCCAGTTTCTTTTATGGCGTTTTTCTCCCCTTTTACTTGAGTGTCTGTTCAGTCCACGTTTAGAGCAGGTCTGCTCTGAGCCCGAGAGAACACAGCGGTTGTTAGTGTCATTCCCAGTGATGTGTACTTTCTGACGATGAAGCCGATCCTGGAAATCATGATTCATATTTTATTGCCACCTTCCTGGGTTGCTTTTATGGCTGCTTTTATTGCCTCCATCTATTTATTCAGAAAGTGTCATTTCGAAAATATAAACCTTAAAACAAGAAAGCAGTTGAGGAGGAAAATAGAATGTGTACTTCTGTGGAATGAATTTAACAAACTATATTTCAGAGCGTGTCCACTCTTCCAAATTTATTTCTCTGAGTGACCTTCCACCTGCTACCCCACAAAATAAAGACACTTGGAGTGGAAGCAGAGGGAGCAAGAGGGTGAGTGTGGGAATCTTAGACTCACCTTTCTAACACTTTCTAACACGGATGATCATACTGAGGTCTAGAGCAGGTGATGGGGTCACTGCCCAAATCTACACACCCATTCGTACTGCAAACTAGCCAGCCATAGACCAACCTGAACCTCATCCACCCAGGGCTCGTGTGCACATTTCTGAGCCTCTGAGGACAGGTGTTCCGTAAGTCCCTGGTGGAGAGGATCCTCTCCTCCATTTGCACTTCTCTAGGCAGAGAGACATAGAAACGGTGAAGAGGGGTTCCCAGGAAGGAAAGGAATGTTTTCACCTCCAGGCAGGTTTGCTTATCTTATCCTTGTTAGCTCAAATCCGGAAGGCTAGAAAAAGCAAAAGGGACCTGGGGGGAATGGTGGTGTTCCCTCTGTTTGCTGAGATGATTCTGTAAACACGATCTTACAAGACCAGAAGGAGAGTTAATGATTGACTGGTCAATCTGTCACGAAGTAGTGATGAAGTATATAATGTATGTGTAGCGTTGTAGTACAGAAATGTGAGTGGGCCAAAGAAAACAGTCACTGAAATGAGTGGTTTTGTTTTAGTATTTCCATTTGCCGTTTAATACTGTGAGGGGAACAGAAACTTCACCACCTTGTAATAAAAGACAAAGTTAAGATCATTGAGTTAAATACTCATCAAGGATAATTGCTATATAACCCTTTGAAGTTAAATTTTTTTCTCCAATTTTCTAATTGTAAATTTATAAAATGCAAAATATAGACGTACCTAAAACAAAAGGACCTTATAGAGTTGACCATCTTTTCATGGGGAGTAGGATTTTTCCAGCTACATACTTTTGCCATTAGACAACAAATTTGTCTAAGACCTTTCTAGAAGAAACCTGACAATGTTGAAAACATCTCATCTTCCACTTAGAAACTTCATCTCTGAATTAGTTCTATAATATTCTATTTCTCATGTATGATGAAATCTACTAAAATCAATTTCATGTTAGCCACGGTTAAATGCAACCACTTTGTTCATTTATCCTGTTATATTTTATTTCTTATTTACTACAGGAATGGTAAGATTAAGTTTTTGGTTCACTTGGATTTCTCCCAAGGTTATCCTTTCCCAGTATAGCAGACCATCAGCATCAAGGAAATCTTCAATAAAGTCCAAGGTTTTAAATTATTGAGTTAAAAAAGTGACATTTAAAACTAGACTTCACTGTTTTAAAGACCAATTTATATTGATTTTAAATCACTGTAAAGATAAATTTTAATCGGTTAAAGATTTTCATATTACATGAAAATTACATGAAATCAAGTATTTTCTTTTGTAAATTTGGTGCTTTCTCTTTCTCTGCAGGTAGTGTGTGTGTGGGTGTGTGTGTGTGTGTGTGTGTGTGTGTGTACACATACACACATACATGCACTTGCATGTTGGGGATCAAACCCAAGGTTTCTTCAATGGCAGGCAAACACTCTTCCAGGTAGCTCTATCACTAGCAAATTTTACTAATTTTGCAAGGTAAACTTCCTTAGCTAATTTTAATTAAATTATTTGTTGTGGTGACGGTAAAACTCAGGGTCTAAGCAGCCTAGACAAGTAATTTGTAATTCAAAAGGAAACATTTCGTATTTTATTTTTCTTGTGACAAGTTTTGCATATTCTAGTAAGTTCCAGCTATCAAAGCATAAATTGCACTTGCATGTAGGTATGTGTGTGTGGACATGTTTATACATATAAACACATAGAGATGGCTCTAACAAGGTAACTGTAGAAAAGATGAACAAGGCATCCTTTAAAGTCCAGTGCCAAATCGTCGGCCCTGAAACTATGCATACAAGAAACATTATACAAACTGAACAGGTTTTATTTAGGGATATGTGCATATATGCATAAATAACAATTAGTGAAGACAAAGGCCATGGATTTGGAGGAGAGCACAAAAGGGTATTGGGGGGGGTGTGGAGGGAAAAGTGGAAGGGAGAAAAGTAATTGTATTATAATAGCAAAAGCAATTCTTTTTTTCCCATTTTTTTATTCAAAATTTCCATCTCCTCCCCTTCTCCTCCCCCCTCCCTCCCCTCCCCTCCACCCACACCCCCACTCCACCCCTCTCCAAAGACAAAGAGCCATCAGGGTTCCCTTCACCATGTTCAGTCCAAGGTCCTCCCAGCTCCCCCTAAGTCCAGGAAGGTGAGCAACCAAACTGACAAGGCTCACAGTGAGCCTGTCCATGCTGTAGAGTTCATGTTCATTGCCATTGTCCTTGGTTTCTCAGTCCTCCTCCACCGTCAGCCATATTCAGAGAGTCCGGTTTGGTCCCCTGTTCCATCAGTCCCATTCCGACTGGACTTGGTGGTCTCCCGTTAGATCTGTCCCACCGTCTCAATGGGTAAAAGCACTCCTCGCGGTCCTGGCTTCCTTGCTCATGATCTCCCTCCTTTTGCTCCTCATCAGGACCTTGAGAGCTCAGTCTGGTGCTCCTATGTGGGGCTCTGTCATTTTCTCCATCCAATGCCAGGTATGGATGGAAATAGAAAACACCATCCTGAGCAAGGTAACCCAGGCCCAAAAAGATGAACATGGGATGTACTCACTCATAATTGGTTTCTAGCCATAAATAAAGGACATCGAGCCTATAATTCATAAAAAATCCTAGAGAAGCTATATAAGAAGGTGAACCCAAAGAAAAACATATAGTTATCCTCCTGGATATTGGAAGTAGACAAGATTGCCGGACAAAAAATGGGAATATGGGGGTGGGGGAGATGGAGGGATGGGGGGATGGGGAGAGAAAAGTGTGAAGTGGAGGATGGGAAGAGCTTGGGGGAATAGGATGGTTGGGATATAGGAAGGGTGGATATGGGAACAAGGAATTATATATCTTAGTTAAGGGAGCCATTTTAGGGTTGGCAGAGACTTGACTCTACAGGGGTTCCCAGGTGTCCAGGAAGACGCCCCCAGCTAGTTCCTTGGGCAGCTGAGGAGAGGGTGCCAGAAATGTCCAGATCCTATTGTCATACTCATGAATATCTTGCATATCACCATAGAACCTTCACCTGGCAAAAGCAATTCTTAAAAGAAAAAAAAAAAAAAACAATTCTTAGATAACTGGAAAAGATCTCATAGAAGTCGGAAGAGGGGAAAACCAAGATAGAATAAAATTTAATTTTAAAAAAGACAAAAATATGAAAAAAGAGGTTTTAGACAAAATGTAACTGGAGATAGTTTTCAAGTTATAATTGCTATAAAATCAGACTTCATTTCCATAAAATGGTTCTCTGAGGCAACATGAATTACATACGTATTTTCATTTGTTTATTCAACATTTACATTTTCTTTTATCTGCTTTTTTAAACTCAAGATCAGGTATCTGACCTCTACCACTTAGAACCATAACCCTGTATCTCGGTAAGCTTGGCTTATAACAACATAAAATATGATCTGTGTCTGTTTTTATCACGACCACTTCACGAAGAGACCCACACAGTTTGTCTACGTCGATTCCTGTCCTTATGGGGCTCTGCTTCTCTGACTCTTTTGCTGTCCTATGGCTCTGCCTGGTTTCATCTCTTTGGGCCCTGCTCTGCTGCTTCTGGATTGCTGCAGCTCACAATGCCCTGACCTTTTTCTTCATAATGGTTCACCAAGTTATGGCACTGTTGGAATTGACTGGGAAGGCATCTGGAGCTTGCCTCAGTAGGTACGCACCACCAACAAAGACAGCAATTTGTGCACCTGCACAGCTGGCTCCTCTTAGAATTTACTCTAAGATTCTATATCAAAAATATCCAGAGAATATGTTCTCTTCAATTGCAGATCTACCTTTCTGTGTTTTCATATATATATATATATATATATATATATATATATATATATATATATATCATATATATATGATATATAACATTTCATATATATATATATAACATATATATATATTTCATATATATATATGAAATATATATATGTTATTGTTGTTTATTTTTTTAATCTTCTGTTACTTTTATAGCAAGTCTCATAGAAAATAAATATAAGATATAAGCTAGAAAACTAGAAAAGAAATAAATTATTCTCTGTCAACTTCAGTTGATGTACCTCTCAAAAAAGCTGAGTCAATTACTCCATCAATCACTGTGGGTAAGCCTTCTAGAAAACCTGGGCATTGGATCCCAGGGGCAGCAGCTGTGCTGTGAAGTTGTGTGATCTCAGCTTTCAAGAGACTCTCGAAATATGGTACTCTTTTATTTCAGTTTATATCTTCTTGGTTTTAAAAATGAATAAGCTTGAAGAGTTTCATCAAACCTCACGACACTCAGACTTATGAATGCTACCATGTGAATTTAGAAATGGCATGGATCCTGCCGAGGAGTCAGGGCACCGTGATGGAAGCTTCCATGTTCCTTTTACAGAGACTGATGTGCAGAGCTTTTATTGCTTGTTTTTAAGGAAACAAGCACTGAGTTGTACCAGCTTGCTTGTTTCATGGTCATTCATGGCTATGCATCCGTGTTAACTATGACTATGGATGTTGGTAAGGGAATATGTTTGCTCTCTGCCACTTTTGATCCTGTCTACCTTAGAGTTAAATATCAGGAAATAAAAATGTCTCCCCCCCCCCAAAAAAAATCCTTGGGAATAAAGTCAGCATACTTGTTAACAAGAAAATAATGGCCTCCACAGTAGGTATTGTCCTGTGAAGTCATGATTGCCAAAAGTAGAGAGAGTCAGAGAGAGGCTGAGGGCAAGAGGATAGAAAGTGAATTACCAGGCCACGCCTGTTTCACACACACACACAAAAAAATGCTTTGGGACAATGGTTTTACCCTGTAAACATTTGTTTCTTGTACTTGTTTAATAAAATGCTGAGTGGCCAGTATCCAGACTGGAAGTATAGGTGGGACAACCATGAAGGAAATAGAGGCAGGGCAATGAGTAGAGGAGAATTCTGGGAAGCGGAAAGCAGTCTGCATTTGTGACCCAGCCTCAGAGAAAGCAAGATGTGACTGCCTCGCCCAAAAAGGTACCGAGCCACATAGCTAACATAGACAGAAGTAATGGGCTAGTATGAGTTATAAAGTTAATAAGAAGACTGAGCTACTAGGCCAATTAGTTTATAACTAATGTAAACCTCTGTGTGGCTAAACAGCTGTGGGACATGGTGGGACAGAAAAACTCAGTCAACAAAAAAAATTAGAAATCACAGGATAAATTAAGTCTAAATTTTCCTCTCAATATGGATTATTCATTTTAAAATACTGACCAAAATAAGAAAGAATGAATTCTGGATTTATCACGGGGAATATGCTAAAGGTATTATATCAACCAAATATGAATCGAAGGGGAAGTCTTACTGTATAACTGTATTTCCCTGGGCTTTATGCTGTGGTTATGTTATTGATGCCACCGTGGATATGGCTGGATAACAAAGTACTGGACTGGGGTCTGTACTAAAAGTCAGTACTTACCCAACAGGTTTTAAAGAAAATATTTATAAAACTTACTTTAATCTATTCTCTCAATTGTACTATTAGCCCTACCTGCTAAGAGAATTTTAATGTAGTAGATTAGTACATGACCAATAATTTTGCTTGAATATAAAATATTTAATAAAATAATTACTTGCTTTATTTAAAATTTGATTTTTTTAATTAAGGGGTGATTGTGGTGGTATACACTGATAGAAAACACTGAAAATATGAAGGTATGAATATCACAGATTAAGGTCAACCTAAACTGTACTTTTTCTTTGAGACCTTGTGGACTAATAATAGTGGGTCTGAGTCCAGATCAGAAGGTTGTGCATCCAAACACTGATTGCAGCTGGCCAGGCATGGTGGCATGTGCTTGTAGACCCAGCTATGCAGGAGGCTGAGGCAGGAGAGTATTGTGGGATGCCAATGTGAACAGCAGGGGTAATGTAGTGAGACCTCGTCTCCAAAAAGGAATAACAAGTAAACAGCTCTGAAGGTCAATGTAAGTCTGGCCAAAGCTGATTTGTTCTTGCCAGTAGAGATGGATGGCTCTGTTTCAGATATAGCAGCCAGACGCTAAATAAAGAAGTTGAAATTGCTAAATTAAAAATGATCGCTAATGCTTAGGCTTGCTGGAGAGCCATGACTAAGGAGGAAAATGTAAATATTGTAGTGGAGGTTTACAGCCATTTTTTATACAACCCTACATCAATGGAGAGAATTCTATAAAACTAAACATTTTGCCTTTGGGCATAAACACATTTTGAAAAATTTAAGTATCTTACGTGGAAGACAAACAAATTGATTTGAATTTGTGAGAGGAGTATGTTTGAAGCAAGGCTAAATAGACCACTGAAGGATGAAGGTAATTCATAAAGAAACACTTTGGGGTCTAAATACCGTATCCAGTTTTAAAACATGTATAATGCGCCACAGTCATGATTTCAGGCTAATCATATTCACTTGCTCCTCCGATTTGCTCCTCACCTCCCGTTCTCCTAATCACGCTCCGATAGAATGAGAGGAACCTACTCTAACCCTTTCACTTCACAGACGAGAAAATGGAGCTAAAATAAAATTTAAAATACAATAGGGCAATCCAGTGGGAAAATTCCCTATGCAGTTAAGAATAATGTGCGTAACACAGAGACCTTGATTTCTGTCATTCTCTTCTGTGATGAAAGTAACTCTACCGTGCTGGAGGCAAATCAGAAAGTACAAAGACAAGGCAATAAATAAGGAATTGTAAATCAAAGGGTGATGCAAAGAATATGCATTGTATTTTTGTGTGAGTTCCTCCAAACCAACACAGCATTAAAGCACAAGAAGTTGGATACGAAGAAACAGAAATTCTAGTCCCGGCTCTATTGTGTGTGTTGATTGACTAATTCGAGCTCTCTTGGTGTCTGTTTCCTTTTATCTACCATGGGTCACATGAATCGTTACCCAGCCTGTATTATAAACTTCTGTGCAGATGAAGAGAGACAATGGATGCAAGAAGCTCTGTATGTTCAAAGGCACGAAAAAAATATGTATGTGTACACAGTACATTTTGCTTGCAAACCAGTATTATTTTGTCACATTCTGCACAATGCATCCAGTTAAGGTTCTGGGGAGTAGACAATAGGTAGAAACTGGGACGAAGGTAGGCAGAAGATACATTACACTGACAGTCTTTTCTCAACGTTCAGCTGACTGGAATGTCCTATGTTCTAATACCTGACCAATCTTTGATCTTTTAGGAAACCTTCCTAGCCTGCAAGGCAGCAAAGGCCACATCGAATCTGTGTGCACACCCTTCCTCCTCTCACATCTTTCTGCGTTGTGAAAGTCCTTTCCTCATCTACATATTGTAAAATTTGTAATTGTTCCTCTATCTCAACATCCTTGCCATATACTGCTCTGGTATGGCTAAAAGCAAAGCCACAAGAACAACAAGAAAAGAAAAGAAAGGCAACAAGTTCAGTCTGAAAGAGCAACGATAAAACAAGGGCCAAGGGCTGCCAGAAAACTGATATTCAAAGCCCGCTGAATTACAGGGAGGAGACGCTAATATAACTGGACTCCCAGCTCACAAAGGAGTTAAAGATGAAACAGCATCCGCTTAAGATCAATATGAAATTCTATAGGCAGCCTTTACAAAGAAATCAAGGCAGGCATAATATGATCTCAGCAGCTCACTCTCGGGAAGATGGGATCACTCCAACATGCAGCACTAGCTAAGTGCAGAAGCCAAGTCCTCCTGAAAGCCCCACTAAAATGGAATTACCGCAATCAGGCAGCATGGTCAGCAGGGCATAGCTGCGATTGATGAGGTTATCAGCGGACAAATAGGGAGCGAGCCTATGCAAATTGCCAGACAGAAAAGGAAAACATGTGCTCATAGTGTGTCATTAACAGTTTTCATTCAAAGAATACAATCAGATGTCTACCTAGCCTATCAGGAAATTTCTAGATGGGCATCTTCAATTAACGAAGACTAGGAAAAAAAAAATGCTAACAGCCCACATGACCGCTTACGTATGTGAGGTTTTTGTGATTGTCGCAAACGGACTTATATCTGTCTTCTGTGTACTACTGTCAACGCTTACATCTCGGTGCTACGGAAAACTGGTCATGTACGAACAAGGGAAGAAAATACAAACTCCACCAAGCAGCAAGCCTACGTCCCTTTAAAATAAGTTAAATCAAAGACTTCGAAAAGTCAAAATTTGCCCCTTTTATAATCCCAGCCAGTCTCTTCTCGGAGACAGGCCCATTTCAAATAGAGTAAGTTGCTATTTTGGACAAAGGCTTTCAAACAGAGATGATGGATGCTGACAAGCTAGCATGGTCTAGCTCCTCGGTTTCCAGTTGGGGAAATTGAGGCTCAGCTGACAGTGATATTTGGAGGCTCAATTAACACTGACATTGTCTCAAGCTTAACACTGGGGTCCAGGCTTTGTGTGCTAGCACCCACCTCCCTGTGGAGACTAATGTCTAAAGGAGAGAGCATGTGCAAGACAGCGCCACATGAGCCCAAGGGGAGTTCATGGTCAAAATATTAAAAATAAAGAATACATGCATAATGAATCAAATGTTATGCATCATAAATATTGTAGATTCACTTGTGAAGGTTCTCCAGTGCCCTTCCCTGCCTCCTTCTCTCATTTCTGCTAATCTCAGTTCCACCAGAGACACATATTTTGAGCTTGTGCTATCTACAGTTTTGGAAGAATACATCAACGAGAAAAACATAAAAAAATTCAAATTATATTAAATTAGAAAACAAGCCATATTCAATTTTACACAGTGCCTAGAACTAAAGAACACATTTATTTGTAACTTTGCTTGTTTTATATCAGTTAAGAATATCTGTGATATATGACTTGGTTATAGTGAGCTTTCTTCTTCTTTTTTTTTTAATTGCACCTTCACTTTTTTCCTGTAAAGATGATGCTGATAAGTGTTATTCTTTGAATCTTGGGAAGCGAGGAGAAGATTAATCTAGCCCAGCAGAGGAACTAAAGTGGGAAAAATTGATTAAGGCATTAAAATACCTACAGTATGTCTAGAAAATATGACCTGTCTCTAAATGGTCCCAGTAAATCACAAGCTAAACTCAAAGGAAGCATTTAAGACCTTTACCAAGTAATAGAAAAGTTTTCAGGACAGAGCATTTTGTAAGTGCCATTTGATTTTTATACTCTGTGCAATCAGAGAAAAATATTTATACATCTCAGCACAATATTTTTACCTAGCTTTTTAGAAAAGAGGACTAGGCCTAATGCACAGATCATATGTACATTGCAGTCATATGGATATTGTACAAACATATACACAAATATATTCAGCCATACTATGGTCAGTTTTATGACATTATTTGATATATATTGGAACCCACTGTTAGCTTATCTTGCTTTAGAAACCCACTTTTTTTCTGAAACTAACTTTGTATTTATCTTCTCAGATATACTATCTAAGTTATTCTCTTGACAAATAATGAAGCTTAAGAAAGAACGACAAATGATCCTGGATGAACGCGGAAAGCAAATTCAGATCACCTTCTGTATTGGGCAAATTTACCATGTTAGTTTGGTTTGAAACAGGAAACAAATAAAATTTATTTTTTAAGATGCAAAGAATTTGAATCATGTTCTCTGTAGAGCAAATGGGCCATGGGTAATATCATGGTTGTCCTTGGAGAAAACAGTGAAGGTGTGACCATTTGGGGGATTTCCAAGTGGGTCGGAACCACCTGAAAGTATAAACAAAATGAGAGTTTGCAGATTGCAGCTGAGCCCATGCTAGCTTTTCCAAGTCTCTTTACTTAACACTTCCTTGATCTTTAATCAGTCTTTTACATATTTATATACACACACACACATACTACATACTACGTACGTGCACGCGTCCAATGCCTTTCACCCCTAATCAACTTCTCCTATTCAATTTGAATAGATAGACTCACTGTTGACTCTCCAGAGGAGAACAAAATCACACCGTGCTCCCCTCCACTGCTGATCTAGCTCCACTTACCTCTTGAAGCTTTAACTCTCCAATATTTGCTGGAGGCTGGAGCATAGCCCCTATGACTGCCCTCTAGGAATATATCATAGAATCATTTCTGTCTATTTGATCTTAGAATTCTTCCTCTATCTACTATTCTTATTTTTTTCTACATTCTTTCACTAGTGGAATTTAAAAGTAGCTGCCTACTGCACCTATTACTACACTCCCCCCGCCCCCAAATCTGGCTCTGAATCTACTTTCTTTACACACTAGCCAAAGAAAGCTGAATAAAGCTTTGACCCACAGCAAGCTAATTGAATATTTAACAGTAAACATTTGTGTGAATAAATTTCTTTTCTTATAAATATGTTAGCATCCTCCACTGTAAATTTCTTTTCTTATATGTTAGAATCCTCCATTGTATTGTATCATAATAATGTATCATAATCATAATGATGGCACTCCCAATTTATATGGAATTCTGAGCTCTGAAGATTGAGTTGATTTAGAATAAAGTTTTTTCTAATACTATAATTAACAAATTATAATTAGTACAAAGCTTTTATAGTACTTCATTTCAACTGTCCTCTAGAAGGAGTGTCCCACTAATGACATATCAACCCATGTAGGTATGTCCAAACACACACTAAATGCTGTTTCCAGGGTTAAGGTAGAAGACTAGTCAGTCCTTCCTGTGACATAAACTACCAAGGAACCAAAATACTGTGACAAATTGGGCAGAATATTCTCTGTACCAGACTAAACAGAAAATTATTAACTGTTTTCCATAACTAACATATTTTCATGTAAAGTTTTCCTAGTCTTTGATTTTTAATAAACTTTACAAACAAAGAAAATATTTCCAATAATTAATCTTATTGAATAGTGCCAGGCCTCTTTTAGCCTTATTCCCCAGGAAAAGGTGAGTGCGCTATTTGCCTGTTCCACGACCCAAGGTAATCAGATCCACAGCCCCACTATGCAGGAGCAGCCCCACAATGCAGGACAATCAGATGCAATAGGAAGTTAAATCAAAGCAGGAACTCAGTTTATTATTGTGAGTGTCAATTTATATAGGTTAGTGACATCGTCTGATGTGGGGGTATCTCCAGCTAATGAGAGACAGCCAAGCCCTCCTTCTGCCTAGAGGGGCATCTACCTAGTTTTTGCTCTCATCCATGATAGCTTTGAGACAATCCCTCAAACTCGAGCTAGAATTTTCTGTGTCCTACAGGCCTTGAGGTACAGGTAGGTCCTGAGATACTTTTGGCCCAACAGAGTAGACCCTATAAGGGAGTGTGAGAATGGATATGCACTATGAAAGTAGATAAGACACCAGAAGGGAGCAAGAGGTGTTAAGTAAAGTGAGACTGGAAAGGCAGCTAAGATCACATGTGACATGAAAGCAGGTTACTAGATGTGGGAGAACACAAAGTAGGGGGACTTCAGAAGAAAAATTAGGGGAAGAGAAGCAAGTAAATCAAAAGTGGCTATAAAAAATAATCCCATGGTAAAACCTAATTCTTAATGTTCTGATAAAAATTATTTTTAAAGAAAGTGTGTGGTAACAAATATTAGGGGTTGAATCCCAAGGTTCAAAATGATTGACCGCTATCACTGAGCTATAAACCCATACCCACCTGAAGAGAACCTTCCTGCTTGACTTAGTGACCGACTTACTTCTAGTGGACCCATAGCTACATGGAATCACCACAGGTTTTATAGATACAAGAATTAGCCCAGACAGAATGGGGAGGGAGGCAACCTTATAAAACCTTCAGGAAGAAAGACTGCCAGAGAAAGACATTTCCCTTTCAGGCTACTCAAATTGTCATTTAGACAAGGAATATCATTCTCTGCGATCATGTTACTCCCTTGCCGTAGGAATCATTTGTTAAAATGGAAGAGTTCTAAGATTATAAATTAACAAAGCAGAAATTATTTATATTCCAAGCAGCATACAGAAGGTTTCAGTGGATCCCACACAGACATTATCATCAGCATCCTCATCACTGACGTGCATGCCTGGATTGAGACTCAACTCCTTCGTAAGTGGCAGGTAAGATCTGGGTACAGACTGAATGCCCATCTGAGCACCCCTTAACTTAAAAACCAAAGCTCAAGAACAAATTACAATATGTCTCTAAGCTACTTAACCTACCATCAATTCTTGCTTTACTTTAAGTTTATATGTGAGCAAAAGTAGGACTTATGAATTCCCATTCTCTAGCTTTCCTGGAGAAATTTTTACACCAACGCTTAATTACACATCCAGCAATTAGTTTTTGTCATAGGTCTAATTCTCCTCCCAGTCTATCGAACCAGAATACACTACAGCATCCTTCCCTGTGAACTTCTTAGTGGATATCTGAATGACATTTTCAAAAAAATTAAGTCAAAGCTTTCCTACTATAACAAATATAAAAGTAAACTTTATTCATTGATAAGAACACAGGAGACTGTATCTCATAAGTAATCTCCCATACTTCAGAATATCTAAACTTATTCTGGTTTATTTATAGTGAGAAGATATTTTCAATGTTAATGAGGGCAAAATTACACAAAGTTTGTTCCTCCCTGTCTCTGTCATCTTTGTAGCCACTACAGTCTTTTCTCTGCCCGGTTTTACATGGCAAAATCGAGAACACACTTCTGTTTTGGCCATATCAACACTTTGGTTGCATTCATTTTGCCAAACTTGCCCCTTTACCAATCTAGCTAAAGTAGCCGAAATGTGTCTGTTTTGAAAGCTAATTAAGGGCAAACATTTCACTTTAGGTAATGAAATTTTTTAAATTACCTATAGTATGATGTTATTTTGCCTAACTGTCTTTCATGGTTATCTTAATACTGAAGGGTGAGAGCTTAAACTTCAAACAAAATATTCTGTAAAATAATAAAAATTTTCTGTTACAAAGCCCTTCAAACAGCTCCGGCTTTTATAAGGCGAACACACAGTGATCTTCCATCAGTCTATGAAGCAATTCCAGTAAAGATGTGGGAGGGGGTAGAGAAAGCTTCTTTGATGGCAGCACTCCAAATCAACTCCTGTAAAAAGTAACCCAATTATTTTATAGTACTTAATGCTTCATCCCGTGTTTCCTGGTGTGTCTTCCTATCTAAATATCTTATTTTTTTAAAGCTTTCTGTATTTCCCTTCAAATGCATTACAGATCAAAGGCTATCAGTATGTCAGCATGTATCTAACCTCTAGGTTATATGGAATAGGTTCCAGGACAATTCTTAAAAACAAAAACAAAAATAAATTCCTTGAAAATAAATGCTGTACATGATGTGATGGTTAATATATCCATAACAGATGTAAAAAAATATTATAATAAATTCCTTGAAAATAAATGCTGTACATGATGTGATGGTTAATATATCCATAACAGATGTAAAAAAATATTATAATAAATTCCTTGAAAATAAGTGCTGTACATGATGTGATGGTTAATATATCCATAACAGATGTAAAAAAATAATATTTGTTTCTAGAGATAAGGTATGGTCGACATAAATAAAACAAATGCTGCTCACCAGTAAATAGCAAACTTCCCATGTTAAGGTTATGACCCATTCATTGTCCTCATATTCTAATGATGCAAATATTAGGTGATCTGGCTTTTTTTCTCATTGTGTCTCAGTATCATTAGACACTTCCGGGAGCTTTTCTTTAGAGGGTAATGAAATTGAGGGAATGCATATTTCAAAAAAAAATGATGCCTCCAAGAAGTCTTTGAAGTACATTGAATAAGCCTGACCATGACTCATGGAGATATTTTACTCTCTTTGTCTAGCATGTTTGAAAATCCATCAGAACATGTCTTTTATTCCCAGTGAAGGAGGAGGGGGTTTAAAGAAATCCCCTCAAAAATAAATCAGAGCCATCTCATTAGAAAGGGGGGGGGTTCCTTCTCTCTCTCCCTCTCGCTTTCTCCTTTCCCCCTCCCTCTCCCTCTGCTCTTTTCTTCTCCTCTCTTTCTTTCCCCTTGTCTCCTCTCCTCCCTACCCCACCCCTTTAAAAAAAACAGTAATGGAAGAAACACTGTTTACTTAAGGCTGAAGGTGCCACGCTTTCTACCCAATAGGCACCCTGCTCAGAAACTGCAGAGGGCAGCCAAGAAGTGCTCCGTACTATTTGCATTGCTGAGTGCATTTCTGTCTTAGCATTTGAGACGGCTCCAGAAGTGTGTGGTCTTATATACCGTGGTAGAGCCTATCCTGTGACATCCAAACAGCTGTCAGTACTGGCTGACAAGACACTAGCTGAAGCAGCTAGACTTGCCAGCATTTTATTAGAAAGTAGGGACACTTATAAGTGCAGGAAAAAAAAGTCACCTTTCTCTTGATCCATGCACCCCCACACACACCTTCATAGTCTGTGCTTTATCTGTACCCCTATTTCACATCGCACATGTGACTTTGACTCCATTTCTATAAAAGATCATTTGGTTTTGACCTCTTTTAGAGCCAAAAGCTCTCATGTCTTAGGAATTTCTGCAAACAGCTAGTTTTATTAAAAACACATTAGAGTAAAAATATGTGAAAATTAAGCAAGAAATGATGAGTGCTTTTATGGTGTTCATTTGATAATTTGGCTTAGAAAATATCCCTGCGGGCCTCCTTCCCTCTCTCAGTATACCAAAGTGAGTCAGAGAAGGTTGAGTTTTCAGTTCAGAATATGTAGATATTAGCTGTCTCAGTATGAAGTGATTTATATTGAGATATGGGGAGGTTTCATTGTTCTTGATTGGATATTTGTTTTGGTTTTGGTTTGGGTTTTTCTGGTTTTGTTTCTGGTTTGGTATTTGTTTTTGCTTCTGCCACTGAGTTGCCTATCCTCTAAATAATCGTAGCGCAAAGGTTGGGAGGAAAAATACAATACAGCTTTGAAGGTGAAAATTGCCCGAATGCTTCACTAGAGGCTCAGGCTGGAAATGACAAGAAAACAGAAACCAATTGTTTACTTTCTCCTGCCTCCAGCAATATTTTTAGCTTGCCGCATATCTTTTTCACATGGATGTGATTCCCCCCCCCCCATGCATGAAAAATATATGCTAAGAAGAAGAATGTCTGCAATTAACTAAAATAAAAGCGCAAACTCCAGCATGTGCTCCACGGTGCAATAAAGGCAGAAGGGCTCTTTGAGAAGAGACATTGCTCCAGGAAGATTCCTTTCTCTAACTGTGATGCATTTGCTTCTATTCTGCATTGTGAACCTCTCTGAAAATAGAAACTTGATGTTTAATTGATTTATTTGTAATGAATCTGGCTCGGGGTAAAGACTCTTTGAAGCTGATTGATTACTGCAACAAGCTTAAGATTTCATACCACAACAAACCTTTTTGTACCAATAAACAGTGGGACAATAAAGCTCTAGGGCATGGTGCTTCCCTTCACATTAAAGTGAGGATTTGCAACTTAAGTATGTGAGGGACATAGTTTATGCGCTCCCAAGAAGCAGACATAATGAACTATTTCTTTTAATGGCAGATTATCCCTGTTTCTATTTCCTGGAGTGAAGACCTCGCAAATTGATGTATCTGTCCTCTGAGGTTTTCAGAGAGGCATTATGGCATTTTAAAATATTAATATGAGAGTACATTTAGCTGAAAGTAGCTAGTCTAGGAGTCTCTTGTGGCTGCAATGCAGGTCACCAGAGACCTCCTGTCTCTCAAGGCAAATGATTTACTCTAAGTGTATCATTAAGATACACTTTTTGGGAATTTATGATGGTGCTTTTTCACCAAGTTATACCTTTTCCATAAAAATTTAAGTATTTTATGCTATTTTCCCTCACTCTTATTCCTTAAAAACCTGGTCAGTGTCACGGACAATTGAAAGTGCCACCTCCTTCACTGCCACTGTGGGTTTGGGCAGAACACTGATTAACCAGGACTGGATGTCACATCTTGTTACAACTTTGCAGAACAGAAGATGGTCCTAGGAGACTCTGAAAAGAACAGCAATTATTCCGCCAGTGGGGAAAAGGAGAAGAGGGTGGAGGTAAATTCAGATTCAATGTATGAGCAGGAAAATAATGACAGAAAAATACCAATGAAGTCGATGCCAAGGAAATTATTCTGGGAACTTCTTGTGATTATTCATTTAAAAAATATTCACCATGTACTTTTGAGGTTTGCTCTCCAATAATGGGTGTCCTATTGGTTTAGCCCCTACGTATTCATAATGTTAAGAAATCATGATCCAGAGAAGTGTACCTGAAACAGAGAGGGAGGAAAAACATGAGAGCCTTCTCTTTGCTGTATTCGTTCCAATGATCCCTGGACCTTAAGACTTTGAGCCATCCACTGACAATAAGTTGTAGCTTTCTCTCTCTCTCGCAGTGAGAGAAATGGGAGTGGTCATCTCTTGTATATTTTGGTTACTTCTTAATACAATATTTCAAATGATCCAAATGACTCAATCAAATATAATATCCTCTGCCGCATATGTGTCTACCAGATGGAGTTACCTACACATCTGTCTCAATGCCGAACCTCAGTTTGATTCTGAAGTTACTACTTCAAGATAGACTGCCCAGTGTTGTCATCTTGTTCCTCCTAGGCACTGGGACATTGTCGGGACAGCAACAACAGAAGCATCTGTGGCACATTTGCCTTACTGGGACTTGGCGTCTAATTTTTAAATACCTATCTCTCAAGTTATAAGTTCATCTAGTAAGACTATATCCAAATGGAAAAAAAAATCTTTAAAATTTTGATGAAACTCCCACTAAGTTTTTTTTTTTTTTCCGTTTTTCTGTCAAGCGACAAGCCACTTAGTTAACTTACTGAGGATAGGAATCTATTATCAATTGGAATAAAATTCACTATAACATCACAGCAATACATATAAAGATGGCACCCCCATGGTTTCTTGTGCAGTGAATTAGTGACCCCAATAGACAGGATTCCTGAAGCAACATTGCTCAATACAGTATCTTCGGTGCTCCTCAGAGTCTCATATGCCATTTTCAGTGGAGGGTGGTAAACTTTCTTGAACAGTGAGATACTACTTGCATTCTGGAAATGTATTTTAATAATAATCTTGTAAAAACTCTCTTTTCTCTATTTGTAACTTAATGACCCATTTGACTCTTCCTATAAGATGTATCCAAATGCCATCATGAAAAAAGGAAGGGAAATTTGAATTAAATTTGATAGTTTTATAGAGAAATTGGCATTCTCTTATAACATGGGTATATCTTAACAGTGAAGCCATGTTTTTAAAGATGGAGTGGTTAAGTATATAAGCACGTCTTGAATTTATTATTTAAAGGATAGCCACTTACATTTTTAATAAAGGCCAATATAATTTTAGGAAGACACCCTATTATTTACAGTGTTACCCAGTTCCAGTTCACTGCACAAATTTTATTATTTTCTGCCTAAACCAGATTCACCTAATACTTTATTGATAAAAACATCTTATATTTATGTCTTAATTCTCATTTAGAGAACTCAGAAGCTTCACAGACATTACCTCATTCAGATGTCCACAATGCATCTCTGAGGTAGAGAGGTGACAGCATTATAAATGTTAATGATGACATTAATACCAATATTTATGCAGTGTCTTTTCCCCCTCAGGAAATTTTTGTTGTATATATTCTTTCATTCCTCACAAAACCAAAATGATGTGCATTAAAAGCAAGAATTATTGACTCTAAAATGGATGTGACAGGAAGTTAAAGGGAACATGTGCCTGTGGAATTGACACGGTCAACATCCCATTAGATTTATTTTAATAATATTTATAAATACTTTTATGACTATTTCCTTAACCTTTCCACTCCTGGCAATAATAATATGCCTAATGATCCTTTCTATGCCTGATTCTTTCTGCTCTACCCGGTTCTTTCCATTATAGAAATCACACTACTTCAAAGCAAGTCCCTAATAGGCCTCAAGTAAACCATTACTTTAGTAAATCATTGAGTCTTCTGTGATTACGTTTCCTCACATAAAAATGAAAATATATTATCTGTCCCAGTTGTTAGTGAGGCAGCTTGAAGGCCCAACTCTGCTGTATTCAAAAAGGCAGCTGGTGAGCTGCAATCCATCCATCTGTGAACGTTGGGTGATAGTGTGATATTAATGAGCAAAACAGACCCACTCCCCTCAGATCACAAGTGGGCAAAGAGCCTCCTTCTGAACCCCTTTTATCACAGCTCATAGAGAAACTGAATGGAACAACTGGAAAAATAAATGACGTTTTAAATTTTTTTCAAATTAAGATAGAATTACAAGAACCACACAAGACTATTAAGACATACAAACACATAAATCCGCATTTTGCTGTTTGAGTTATCATTAGTGTGGATAATGTCTATATTAAGATGCTTGATATTTATATCCCCCCAATACTACCAACTTATATCTTCAGTCGAAAATGTCATATCACGTTGGGGGTAATGGCAGATGCTTAGAATCTAGACTAGCGAGGTGGAAGCAGTAGGATCCTGAGTTTGGATAATTGGAGGATATTGAGTCTGAGAAAACAGGGAGTTTGAGGTTATCTTGGGATACACAGCAAGACTTTGATTCAAACAAAACAAGACCTGTTCCACACGGTAGAGCACGACCTTCTGCAACTCTAGTTCCAGGGGAATCTAATGTTCTGGTCTTCTAAGAAAAGGTCCAAGGAAAAGTAACTTTCACAATTGTATCTTCTAAACTTAAAATGTAAATAGTATTGTGATTGGCTTGTCATTCCCACAGCATAACTCAAATAATGTCGAAATCTCTAAATGTCTTGGTAAATTTGACATCCAAAGTAAACACTGAAATAAATGTTACTGCATGGTTGTCTCTCTTGATTTACTTTTTCTCTTATTTAAAGTGTAATTTATTTTATTTTATGTAAAGGACTGAATGTCCACATGTATATATGGGCACCTCATGCTTATGTGGTGTCTTCCAAGGATGGAAGAGGGTACTGGATTTGGGGGAACTTGACATGTGTGTGAGACACAATGTGGAGGCTGGGAACTGAACTCAGATCCTCTACAAGAGCATTGAGTGCTCATAAAAGCTGAGCTACCCCTTCAGGCTTTCTCCTCATTTTCTTATTTTTGTTATAGTTACAATAGACCTCAGATTTTAATCTTTTAGTAATCTATATCTGTTTACTGAATTGAAGAATTACCTATTCTCTTCCTCATTGTTTTTTATCTATTTTCTTCTTTGTTTTATGTTATTCATTGCCTATACATTTATTCTTGATAAAGTCCAAAATGTCAAAATTTTTAAATTATACAATTATAAAGAACTGTAAAATAATTTTAAATGATTTCCTTAAAAAAGACGCAAACTTGGTTTCCTTGTAAACATCCAGTAATTTATAGCTAGTGTTTTCTTAATATTTTAAATTGTTTCATGTTTCAAAAAACACTATTCCTTTTCATTGTAAAATTTCTCAGTTGTAGAATCTCCAATAAATAAAATGTTTTCATTCATTAACATTTTATATGAATATTTTAGCAGCAATACTTCAAAATTGTAAGCAAGCCCCTAATTAAATTCTTTCCTCTATATACAAAAAAGAGAATTTCAAAATTGAAATAAAATGAATATTGTGATACTTACTGAAGGTGGTTTTCATTTTATTTTCTCAAATTAGCATTTTCAGTTCCACTCTGCATGGAAATGCACATTTTATTACAATTTCAGCATACTTTGTCATGGTTATTGGCCTCCTAAGCCAAAGGTTGCTTGCACAACAAATACTGTGGGATTTAGAAATTTCTGTATTTACATTTGAAACATCTAAATCTACAGCCGGTTCTCTGACTCAAAAACTACATGATCCACATCCCTTTTAGAGAGCCATCTGAAAGTAAAACACGAGAGGCAGTTATAGTCATTGGTAAATGAGTTCTTTTGAACTATACCTGTACTTACTAGAGTTAAATTGTTAAACAAGAACGATTTAAGATAATTTCCAATAAGATGAAACTAATCGGGGTTCATGTGATCAATTCTAATCTTGCTTGCCACACCCAATAGCTATTCTGCGTCCTAATAAGAAAAGACATTTGAGGCGATTCTCTCACACTGCACAGGGGCACAGGTTAAAAGGGGAGGGAGTTAGCCAGTCATGTTTCATTGTGAGCAAGCTAAATTAAGGTTATCCAAAAGAAAACTCCAAGCATGGCAATCTGTCATCTTGGCTTTACGAGGAATGCCAGCAACAAATGTTCAAGTGGACAAAAATATCTCCTCCATTCATAATAGAAGGATGAGGGTGTGGTCATGCATCCGCAGATCAAAGAGAAGTTGACATTTAAAGCTTATTAATAAATCTTATACTTTGGTAAAGAGAAATATTGAGTCACAAAGACTGCAGACACTAATTCCAGAGTAATTACATGATGGATAAGGGCCCTTGGAAATACCAAGGAGCTGAGGAATAAATACAGAATGACCATGGCGATGCCTAAATAATGTATTCATCAGGGGCTCTGAAACAATATTGGAGAAGTGAACCTTACAGTATTAATTCGTCACGATCTCCCCTTAGAAAAGAAATCTTGAGAGCACAATAAAGGGTCACTTTTTACTGTTTATTTAAACGAAAGGATGGGATTGCATTAGTGTAGGACAAAGTAAATATTGATTTGAGAACCTAGAGCATACAGTAAAACACCAACCTTTTAAACCCTTTTAAAGAAATCCAGTCATAAATAAAGTTCATCTGTATTATGTTGTCTTCCTCAGGAAAACAATTGATACATAATTCATCCATAAAGTATCTTCACATTATCTTTACTGATGGCTACCTAGACAGCCTAGTCACAATAACATCATAGCATAAAGACTGAATTTGCCCACCATTCTGAAAGGGTGTGTGGTGCTATGGATTGCAATCCTGTTTTATTTATGGCACGATCTATAAGGGCAACTTTTAATAGTAATTCCACATGAGCTGAGTGCTAAAAGACAGAGATGACAAATGTTAGTATTATTCTAACCATGATAAAAATAGAATCAATAATTGCACTTTTGGAATCAGGAAAAATAACTTTGAACTCTACCAGGTCATGTCTTGTTCATTTATCTCTTATAATTCTATGAAAAAAATCCACCACAATAGGACTAAGAATATTGATGCTTCACAACAATAAGTGATTGCTATCAATTGATCTTTTTTCATCAATATAATATGCCACAGTGGTTACAGTGGCATTATTTGAAACATGTGTGTATTAAAAACATATTCAACAATTGCTGGTGGTGAGGTTTGGGGTGAAACAGGAAGGGGCCCTACTATTTACTAAGCATAGTCTTTTGAGGTCCAGAAGACTTAAGGCAAATAGGATATTATCATTGTTGTCTGGGAACTTAAAGTCTCATTCCCATTTGTCTTGGGTTATTATAGGTTTTGGCAGGCTCCAATTTGCCTGTGTGTGTGCCAGCTAGGTGAAATGTAAAGACCAATAAAGAGAGGGCCTGATGAACCTGAAAGAGTTTTCATATAATTTCTCAACTCCATCACTCCTTCCCTTGATGTTGTAGGGGATGCGCTAGGGAGGAAAATGAGCATGTGAGCCTTCTGATGTCTTTGAGCTGGAGGGTAGGGTCAAACAGATTATATCCCATGTTTTCCGTGATCAGTCTCCAACCATAGAATGTTTCTGTCTGCTGGCTCCTGTCACAGTCTAGGACCCGCATGACCTTATCTCTGTCTTATTATGGGGCTTTGTCAACCTGCTGACTCTATCATCAGTGTATTCCTTAACTTCCAGGGGATTTAACAAAAGAAAATGATGTAAAATTATGTTAAATTTTATGCATATGTCTATTATTGGCAGTTCTATCCATTATAAGGACTATTTAAAGACAACTTTCATGTTAGTTAAGAGTTGCTTTAAGATATGTAAGGCATGCCCATTTTGAAAATGCTGTGCTATAGGATACTGCTTCCTTTAGGATGAGTCATCTTCCCCAGTACTAAAAAGTTGCTTACCAAGAGTTTAGATAGTTTTCTAACTGCTTTGGCTAATGGAATTCCCTTACTCCAAGTTTCTTTAGAAAAATTTGTTCAAAGACAATTGGATATGAAGGTGCAAAGACTTCATTTTAAATAGAAAAATCCCTGAAGGAATGTCTCTTTAGTGTTTGTTGATGGAGCGGCGGGGCTGTGACCTGCCACCGGGCTAGCTTTACCCAAAATAATTACACGGAAACTGTATTCTTTTAAAACACTGCCAGGCCCATTAGTTTCAGCCTCTTACTCACATCTGGATTAACCCATATTTAGTAATCCGTGTAGCACCACGAGGTGGTTGCTTACCAGGAGAGATCTTAACCTGCATCCATGTCTGAGAGGAGAAGCATGGCGACTGCATATGGCGACTGCCTGAATTGTCTGTCCCACTGCCTTCTACCCAGCATTCTGTTCTGTTTACTCCACCTACCTAATTTTCTGTCTCTTAAAGGGCAAAGGCAGTTTCTTTGTTAATAATGAAAGTAACACATAGACACTCCTCCATCAAGTGTTAGCCACAGTGTTGGGCAGTGCCATTTCATGACAGCAGAGAACATGAAAATTTTGCACATCACTTTGTCCACAGAACTTATCAAAAATTCAATTCACTAATTAACAAGTAGGCAATGGGGGTTTCCGATAACTAGTTTTGTCTTCACATATTTCAGGATTGTTTTAAGCTGTTACAATGACTATGTAATAGAAATTCATCGAAATTAAAAGCATATTTGCATATTCACTTCAGCTTAAATGAATTAAAGTTTCTAACAAGAAAAAGATGCTTTATGGGTAAGATTGTAAAGAGAACATTTAATCACGGAACATTTTACTATTAAGTGTTCAGTAAAAACCTCAAGAATTCAGACTCATACATAGTGATCTTCCACTGATTCAAGAAGATGATCAAAGTATATAGGAAGAACCAGATGTTTTGGAGAATGTGTAATGAAAATGCCATCCTTTTCCTTCTTTCTATATCCAGAGTTGATATAGCTTCTACATCAGAATATCATGATGCCTAGCCTCTCCAGTCTATATCCAACAGTAAGAGTAGTTGTTCATGCTTTTAAAAGATCTCAAATCCACTGCCACTGAGGTCAAAATGACCTCTGTCATTTAAGAACTGCATGTTTTATTCACAACGGGCCTTTGTGTTCCCTATAAAGTCATGTCATTGCCTTTTAATCAGGTTGTGTTTGGGGGACTGCTTGTTCTCCACTTTTCAACAGGGGCCTGCACTCATGATTTTATGATGCAGTTCTTTATCTAATCAAAAATGATGAAAGGAGGAGAAATAGCAATTCAATGCAAAGATATTGAGAGATGAAAGTTTATCATTTGTGGGAGCTATTTGTAATTTTAAAAAATAAGCTGGAAAAAGTGATAAGATTATGAATATTCAGTACTCCGAACAGGTCTCTCACTAACCAGAAGCTCTCCTAGTAGACTATGCTAGCTGGCCCAGGGGTCTGTCTGTCTCTGACTCCCCAGGGCTGGGATTACAAGCATGCATCATGACCCTTCATGTTCTTTACTTGTACAGCAAGCATTTTACTTGTTGAACAATTTTCACAGCCTCCCGGTCTAATTCTTGATCCTCAGTGGATCCAGGCTCACAGGTAACCCAACTAATTCCCCATATGACTGTCAAAATGTGGACAATAAAAATGTAGATTTTCCTTGAGTTTACCTTCAGCCTCCCCCTACATATAAAACTACTCAGTAAGAGAAGTTATTAAGAGAAGTTATTAACAGTGATAGCAGAGGAAACCAGCTTATCTATCCATATAGATACAACAACATACATCATCCCATTCTATTTTGTGTTGCTTTTTCCTAATAAATGAACACATCTTTTTATTTCTACTACATATTGAAGTTCTTAAGTACCCGCATGCATCAATTACATAATAAAAAATGAAATCCTAGATCTTGTTATTTTCTGGTCCATTATTCACTCAAACTCCTGTTCTGATATACTGCTCTGGACTTAAATACAGACAGTGAAAAGAATGAGAGGGCTGGTCTCTACCATTAAAACATTTAAAACCAAGTAATAAAAACTGAAGTCTGACCAAATAATTATACTGCAACATGACCAGTGTGGAGTGAGTAATGAAGAGAATTTTATGAAGTGCTTACAAGAGACACTGCCCAGATCAGGACAATACAGGGAAAAATACACACCGGTTTCCTGAAGGAAATGACATTGGAGCCAAGGATTATAGGACGAATATGAAGTAATGATGCGCAGAGCAAAATCCCACCCGTGAGGCCCATCGGAGATATCTGATGATTAAATGAGAAAAAAAAAATGAAGTTTAAAAGATTATTCAGCTGAGGAAGAGCCAGACTTTGAAAATGATCGTGAGATAAAATGCAATCTAGAGAACTGAATGGGGAGTAGACTCATTGGATTCAACTAAGGAAAATTATCTGGAAGCTGTATCTTAAAAGGCTTCTTTGTCATATGTGGCTTTGTAAAGATTGTGTCAGACAGATGACCAAACCAATCAAATATGTAGGGAACAATCCTAATGATGAAGAAAAACCTATCCACTCTAAATTAGTTTTCCATTAACACATAACGCCCCTGCTCATTCACTGTTATACATATCACCTTCAAGACACTTTCAAAGACAATTGACATGCTCATTCTCTTGCAGAACGCAATCCGTTCAAATATGGCATTACTGATTTGACTGAAGCAGAACCAAAGAAAACTAAACAAAATTATTAAGTTGTTTTCCCAAATCCTACCATAGAACAAAGACAGAAAAAATGGAATCGTCTAAGATACAGGAGACATATGACAGACTTCATTTAAAAACATGGTGGGTGGAAATCTCCAGGATGTGTAAATTCTTAGAACAATATGTAATTGGCTACGGCTGGATTTGATAAACTCAGAGATCTTTCTGTCTGGCAGTTAGCAATGCTACAGCACTAAGCCTCTTGGTGAGGTGTGCAATTGTCCACTGGGTGGAAAAGTGGATGATGTCATTCAGCACCATAACAACAAGGAGATGGCTTCCAGTTTATAGAAAATGTGGTTAAAATGCTGCCTGATAATTATTTCCACGTGGTAGAGTCATCACAGCAAGACAATTGGAAAAGGAGACAAAAACAGTCATCAGAATCTTGGCCATAAAATGTATTTTAAATTAGAAATGCCTCCAAATTTAGAAATAATGTCGCTGACCCCAAAAGAAAATGTAACAAACTGTGAATAATAAAGTGTTGAGTGACCTAATACAGAACCCCACTTATAGACATCAAAATGATTTTACATTTATCTTAACTATCTGATTATTCAGAAGAGAGAAACCAATTGTGACTTTCTGATAGAATTAAATATAACAAAAATTACATTTATGTGTGTGTAACAATTGATCAATAGTATGTCTTTATTTTAAAAAATGGCTTGGTTTCATTTGAATATTTTAAACCACTGAAATAAAATGAAAAATGACTCCTTTGGCTCTGCTCCTTCTTTCATAACACAGCTAGTCCAGGCTGAGCAGGATGTGAGGAGAAAGGTATGTGACCAGGGCAGCTATGACTTTGATGGCAGGCCTTCCTGACCTCTCTCAATGCTGTGAATTTGTCACCTTCCCTGAATGTTTCTCAACTTGCTGCATAGATGCCACCAATCTCCCCCATAGCTGGTTTCACCGTTATCATAGATGCCACCAATCTCCCCCATAGCTGGTTTCACCGTTATGATTGACCGTGTTTTCAGCATCCTAGCCCTCCACTTCACCCATTTCCCCGTGATCATGACTGTTCTCTTTATTCTACTCAGGAAACTCACTTATATGCAGCATCCATTCCATGCTGTCATCACGTGAGTATTCCCCTTTTAACCACCAGGCTCAGAGATACCAAAATCTCTCCGTCAGATTCCAATCCCTCTGCCATGCCATCCCATTCCTCGCGTCCACTAACCTTGCTAATTGGTCTCCACACTTGTGTTCTGTCTCCAGTATGTCCTCTGCACTCGCTGCTTTCTGCCTCAATACCCTTCTAGCTCCAACTAGTTCGTTTGTTTTTCTGTCTCATTTGAATACCATAGCCCCCTCTTCCTGGTTATCAGAACCTACTAGCCCATCTCAGATTTCCTTGCAGCTGTCCTGCCAATCCTAGGCACTGAACAAAGCTCACTGTATCCTTTCTCTGCTCCTGTTATCCCACTGTCAAGCAGCACCGTAGAAGGTCAAGAAAGAACCAGTTGGCTCAACTACAAATTTATGGTAACTAATCTCAGTTCCTCTGGGACTTCCTGGATAGCCTTACATTTGCCTAATTTTTCAATTGATTCTTCTGCAGTCACTTTTCTAAACTTCTTTCACTCAAGTCTTAGCAAATGACCTCACCTCTTATTTCCCTGAGTACAGTCATAGGACATGCACTCTCAAAGATGTCTCCCTAGATGACTCATCTCTGGTCATTCTCTCCTAAAGTCAAGCCTAGGATCAAAAGAGAATACAGGCAGCCGGGTGGTAGATTCTAGCTCTCACCAGGATGGGAAGCAGATAAAAGCTGTGTTTCTCACATAGGTATTAGAACATAAGGGCCAGAGAACCTGGTCATGAAGACATGTCTACCTAGTTCTTCTCCTACCATTATGATAAAAATGCCCTGGGGGAGGGGACCTAATGGGGAAAGAGTTGTGTGTTTGTTTGCTTATTCATCACAGTTCCAGTCTGTATGACACAAGCCTCACAGCAGAGGGTACCTGAAGCACCTGGTCACATTCCATTCACAGTCAGAAGAGAGCAATGAATGCACACATGGTGCTGTTCAGTTCATTCTCTATTTCGTGCCATCCCCTGATGGTTCTTCCCACATTGGTTAACGCAATCAGGATATCCCCCCATACACACACATGCACAGTATGCCCAAGATCTCATTGACAATCATATTTACATCGAAACAGCCCAGGCAGATCTAGAGCAGGAGCATCAGGGAGTCTAGAAAGCTGAGAATCATGCCATTCTCCAGAGAAAGACTGTGGACATGAATTCTGTAAAAGACTCGTCAAAGGGATCAGGCTGTATTTTACCATACATTTTATCATTTTATATAGTATGACTATTCCAAGGTTATTTAGAGCTGTGCTGAAGGACACTAGGTTCTGTGATAAAATTAAGTTCTATAACACTACAATCTTTAATCTTTCACAGCAAGGTATATATATATTCAACTCTAGAGGCAATCTCCACCATGTAGAAAGGTACTAAATTTTAAAAACCTGTCTTTATGTCTGTCTACTGTGTGTTGCTCATTGTTGATCTACTGTATTATTTGTCTCAAAAATGCTAAAACTGGGAAGGGAAGTGCCCCTCGTGATGTATTCCAAATACCAACTTCTCCTTCTTTCTGTTCAATGGGTGTAAAGTTTCAGTTATTGTGAAAAAAAATGATAGTCTGCTGCACAGATTTGTGCTTGTATGGCAATACACTTAAAGGGATTTGATGTATTTCTCAGCAAAACTCTTCCAAAGCAGATTTTACTTGTATTGCTTGCTTCCCTATGAGTGAAAACCCTGCGCGGTGACACAGTCCTGGCAGTGCCTTCTCACAAGGCACTCACTGGCTCTCAGTGCTTACCTCTACTGCCTTTTCTTTTCCACCCCGCCACCCTTCTGTCAGTGCTGATCCCATCTCTAACTGGTGCCTTCTCCTTTGTTAAACTATAAATCTGAGTTGATCTTTCTCCTGTCTTATGGTTCTTACCGCGCCAGAGTCTCTTCACTTTGTCTGACTCTGTCCAGCATGAATCAAGGATATTGTGTGGGGTGCAGGCCTCAGTTGCTTTCACTTGGCGCTCTCAGTTCCCATAATACTCAGTGCCTGGCTCTCACTTCCACATCTGTACCTGTGGTGTCTCTCCCTTGGTACACAGTTTCATCTCTCTACCAAAAACTCCATGTATCTGAGGTAAATCCCAAAGTCAGATAGCTTAAGGACGCATTTTTTTTTTTTGAGCGGTATTGTCAGGTCCAACTCTTAGCTCTGCCTCTGAGTGCTGGAGCGTTTACTTTATGTCCCGCTATGAGAATAGTCAGTGGCTATAGTAAGAGAGCAAACTAGCGCGTCACACTGTATAGCTACAATGCAGGAGTAAAGCCGTTAATTTCACGTGAAGCCATGCACAAATGCTCAGTAACTTCTGTTAGAATTAGCCTTTCCGTTGTGCACCGGGGTTGTGCCTGCTCTCATTTCAGTTAAGGACAACTGTTGTCAGCCTCACACCCTCACAGTCCTCTTCTAACCTCTTTCCACACACAGTTGTGCTTCATAGCCACCATCTATCCCCTACGGCAAGTGTTAATCTCCCAGGTTCTTCTCCTCTACTACAGGTCAATGAGATTTGAGATAAAGTGGTTCTGGAATTGAGGAATAGCAGGCACTAACAGAGAAACAAACATTACTAAATATGCCCTAAAATCCCATTGTATAGATTAGTGCTCCACCCAGATGCCTCTGTCTGCTGCCTTTACCCCACCACCCAAGCTTCCAGAATCTAGTGCAGACATGCTTTTTTTTTTTCTAATAATCATTTCATTCCTTTCATGTGCTTGCAATTATCCTTGGAGGCCAGGGGGCACTGGGTCCCCTGGAGCTGGAGTTACAGGAGGTTGTAAGCGTGAGGTGATGTGGGTACTCAGTACTGAGCCATGATCTTCTGAAAGAGCAGCAAGTGCTTTTAACTTGGATGAGTTCAGTGTGAGCTGGTGAAGGACACGTCATTGGAAAAGTGAGGAAAGCCCTGGATAGACGATTTCTACCCATTTTCTTTACGCTTGTTTCTATTTGCATACCACTTTGGGTCACCTTTATTTAACTCCTGGCTTTCAGCTCCTGGGTTCTGAACTGTGGCAGTTTCTCTGATTAGTGAGTTCCAGAGAAGAAGCAGGCATGTACAAGTCAGATGCATCCAAATCACTGCTCTGTTTGCCCTCAGGGAGCGTCCATCTAGTCTGTATATCTAGGCCATAAGTAATTAGAGCAGCAACTGTCCCCTTGCTATGAGAAACCGAGAGAGAGAGACAGAGAGAGAAAGAGCAAAAGAGAGAGAGATTAAAATGGAATAAGTTTAATTCTATACTATCAACAGTCAATTCTATATGAAGACATTTTTCATCTATTTTAATCACTCTCAATAAAATTAACAATTTTGATCTTATGCCCTAATCCCTCTTCCTGTCCTTTAGTTAGCGCCGAATTCAAGGAAACTGGGAGACGGTAGCTACTGCTTAGCTCTGCAGCACACCAAGAATGAGTTAAGGAATGGAGAGGAGTAGTAACCAAAGAATAAAAACATGAAAAATGTAAGCATTTTGGACATAATAAGAGGTGAAGCATGTTCTTCAGTAAAGCTTCATTGCAGAGAACTTTCAAATAGAAAAGAAACATTTGCTGCTGAGAACATGCAGACCCACAGTCGGCATGAAAGATAAAAAAAAAAAAAAAATAACACAGTGGAGCACGTGCAGCCTGTTTAGAGGAAAAGTGAAAGACCATGGTTGAGCTCACTGATCAGCTGAGGTTACGAACTGGAAGCAGAGAGATAGACTGATACACAGCAGCAGAAACATGTGGGGGGAATAAATGTCTTTCTGTGTTACAGAAACCAAAAAGAATAATTCTGAGTGCTCATGAATCTCCTGGCAATTGCAGTTGACATGATGAAGTCTGTCTTGCAAGTGAGGAAACTGGATTACATAATGAGGTAGGCAGCCATTGCTACCCACAAGTGTATCTCAGCGTACACACTAAGAGGAAGGGGAGCAATCATGAGGTGGAAAGAATAAATGACATCGTCATGTGAAAAAATGTGAGAGGAAACTGGAAATTCAGACCAAATGTAAAGAGCATCACACACCGCTCACTGGTGATTACGTCACTGTAGGCAGAAGGTAAAAACAGTCTTGTTTCCTCCCCTCTGCGATTGTGAGCCGTAAATCTCAAGTAGACAGTTGAAAACTATATTCTCATTAAATGGTGAGACAGTTTCGATGCCAGACCAGCTTGGGGGATATGATGGCCTTTTTCCTTTATTTATCTGTTGTTTTATTGTCTGCCTGCATGTATGGGGGAAGGGCGTTGGGGGTGCAAGGCACAGAGCACATGTGGAAGTCAGAGAATAATTTAAGAAAGCTAGTTCTCTCCTTTTACAGTGTGATCCCAGGGATTGAACTCGAGTCATACAGCTTGACAGCAAGTGCCTTTATCCTGTAAGTGTGGGCACCAGCCCCAACAACCCTGAACCACTGCTCTCTTCATCCAGTTAAGGGGCCTCCCATCCTGGGATCCCATCAGCTCTAAGACCCTCTTCTATCTGGTGTGTGGTAATTCCATGCAAATTGAAACATTCCTTTCTGAAGGAAATGTCTAAAGGCTCAGGAAGTTCTAAAACGAAGTGCCTTAAAACTTGAGAATTAAACTGCTCATGAGACTCAGGAAGACCACGAGACTTCTCAGCTTCATCCCCTTCTCTTCTCAAGATTAGACAATTAGTGAGAACTCCTAAAGAGAGGAAACACTCTCTCCTGCCTAGTTACCTGCACGCCATGCAGAGAACACCAGGGTGAGGTGATATTTTGTTTGTGCTTTAAAAAAATAAAGCTTGCCTGAAGATCAGAATACAGAGCTTGTCACACTAGTTAGCTATAGAGACCAGGCAGTGGTGGCACACACCTTTAAATCCCAGCCCTCAGGAGACAGAGGCAGATGAATCTCTGTGAGTTCAAGGCCATCCTGGGCTACACAAGACTGAATCAGTCTAAAAGAGAAACAGCGCCAAGCGATGGTGGCTCAAACCTTTAATCCCAGCACTAGAGAAGTGGAGACAGGTGTGGCTGGGCTAAGAAGAATATAAAGCGTGGGAGAAAGGAGTTCAGATTTATTCTGAGATTTTGTAGAGACGGCATTCATTCTGAGGACTTGTAAATACAGGATAACCCCTTTGGTCTGAGGATTTGGTAGAGGCAAAAACTAGTGGCTGGCTGCTCTGCTTCTCTGATCTTTTGGCTTTCACCCCCTAGTAAATGACTCCACATTTTGTTATTAAGACCAATTAGAAATCACACTACACAGGGCTCCAGTTTTCATGAGTCATAGCTGCAGTGGTGTGGGCTTTCAGTGCTACAGCTGCCTCTGAGCCATTCATACTTTGGTCGGTCACCCCTCGCCCGCACTTCTGCATGTAACCCTGGTAGATTGACTGGCTCAGCAAGTTGATTTTGTTGCTGTCATTTGTCAAAGTACTTGGTACTTTGGCCTGTCATTGGTTCCCTGCATGGGGTGAGTAGACAACTGTCCACGTTTCTCTAAGAATGATGTCACACAATCCTATCTTAAAGACACAGTTAGTCCAGTTTCACACGAGATAGCCAAACTTACCACATACTTGCCACAGAAACCTCTCTACTTGTAAGAGATCTCCTTAGCCCACAAAGACCTTCCTTCTTTCTTCTACACCTGTCATAATTTTACATATTTTTAATCCAGGAAACTATTGCTTCTTGTCTAAGCGTGTTGCCAGCTTGTGTCATCCCGTGCGCTCTGCTGTCTACACGATCACTTACATGTATTAGCTGTGTCTCAGTACTGACAGTGTTGCTTTCAGAGTCATTAGCATTGGTCTCGTCTATAAATTTAACTTCTGAATAATTATGTGTGCGAACCCCACATTCTACTCGTGAGTCCATAGGGGTTTATCACAAATTAATATAGGAAAAGAAAGAGTAATGTGCAGTGGATAATCTAACTAAAAGTCCAGGTTCATCAGTTCCTTTTCTTTGGCATTCATTTCATTCCCTAGAGGACTTAAGACTGTCTCTCAACAGTCCTGAAATTCCCTTGTACCAGCCGTGTTGTCCTTCTCCACCAATCAGGAGGAAGTCTTCTATACGTGATCAGTCTTAGAGTTCTCCTGGGTCTGGGATAACACTCTGTGCCTAAAATGATTGAAGACTAAAAGTCAATACTAAGAAAGTATTTCCTAACCCTATGAAGTTATTTTTAGACTACTTTTCACTCCTAGAGATAAAGGTGAATAACTTTACCATTCATTCTCCACACTAAGTATGCTACAGGCCTTCTCTCTTCACTTAATCATCAGATTGGTACACGGGGGTTTCTAATTCCTTTCAGCTGCTCTAGCAACCTTTAAAACTCTCAATAATTTAAGTGCTCTTCATCAATGAAATACCACATATGTGCCCATTCATTCCCACAGAGTATCTGAAAATGAAATTTTCTGTGCTGGAGAATGCATACTAATGAGGAAAACACACTATAGTTAGTTGTATTATTGTAGAGTGCCTTTCTTGTGATTTTTGTTAATGTTTCAATAGCATAGCAAAGACTGGATATTTGGGAGTCCCCAAACTTTTTAAATACGTTTTTATTTACTTGCCAACCAAAGTGTTGTCTTGAAAATACCATGTTTTGATTTGGGGTTTTAATACAAAACAAAACAAAAACAGGTTTTCTTTCACTGTCAGACAAAGTCCCCATTGAGGGACGTCAGCAGCACACTCATGTATGTGTTAATATTTTACACGAATTGATGCGGACGGACATCGATTCATTCCAAATAAGGTACCAACAACAGACCAAAGAAATGAACTAATCCAAGCCAAGCTTAGTGAACCAACGAGTTGATTTGGATTACTTGTAGAAGCGTGAGTAATTCATACCTCATCCCTGGAAAGTCCATCACTGAAAACTCATCCGCCTCACTGAAAGCCCACCCAAGCCCGGGTTATGGCTCACAAAAGCTGTATCCCTTGAGCTCCCTGCCGGCATCTCAGCCTAGAGAAGGCCCTATACTCGAAATCAATTATTTCTGCACATATGATCTCAGGGAGAAGCCTTTCAAAACACAACTACCTGAGCAATTGCATGAGCTTCCTGAGCAGTGCAAGATGCATAGGCTTCTCTCCTTCTTCTAGGGTGAAATGGTTCAATTAAGAGAGTATGACTACAGTATGAGACACCACACTCTAGAAAGAGGTGAAAAACAGCACTCCCTCACAAAGCGTTGATGGGAGAAGAGATGGTTACTGAAAGAAGAACTGGCTGATTGATGATTAATTGGTTGATGATCAATGGTTGTTTGATCGATTGAGCAACAGATAGACAGTTCCTGGGAAGCAACTGATAGCTGTGTTTGCAGATGACACCTATGGTATCAATAAGAAAAGCAGAGGCAGAAGCAAGCTAATTTTCCATTGCAAGGAAACAAGAGAAAACACAAAAGCAGCAGAGGTCTTGCATTGAAATTGTAGCTACTCGGTGACTAGTTCAGGAAAGTAAACCCTTCCCAGGTATGTTTCAGGTTATTTGACGTAAAAGGGGGTCTACTTAAGAAAAGTTTTAGGAAACAAATGTGATAAATCTGCCCAAAGAAGACTAGGGTGACTGGACTGCACACTAAAGTAATTATTTTTTTTGAGAATTTCATACATGAGTGTTGTATTTACATCATTTTCAACCCTCTCTTTCTTCTCAACTCCTCTTAAGTCTCCTGACTCCTCTCAACTTCGTGACTTCTTCTTTAATTATTGTTAGGTATATATACATGTTTAAATTACACATACACACACAGGGAGAGAGGGGGAGAGCTTGTTAAAGCTCATTTAGTGTTGTGTTGCTGATATGAGTATTTATTTAGTGCTGACAATTTGGGGTTGGGAAACCTAACAGGGGTTAAAAAAAATCATGATGTTTCTATATTCCCCAGAGAAACCACTAAAATGTCTCCCAGCAGAAACAGTGGGATATCATATGATGTAGAAACTGGAGTTCAGTACAAATACTTGGCTAATTGCAATATGAACCCTTTTGACTAGGCAAATCTAGCTTATGCATAAGAGATAACTGCTGGTTCATTTCCTGGCCCCCAGAACTGAAACTGTATCAATTACAACACTGTTTGGCCAGTGACTCTACTGTATTCCTGGCTATCTCTCACATATTAAGTTAACCTGTTTCTATCAATCTGTATACTGCCACAAGGCTGTGGCTTACCAGGTAAGGTTCTGTTCTGGCATCTTTCTCCTTCGACAGCTACATGGTGTCTCCTTGACTCCACCTACTCTCTCCATATATATCTGTTTGGATTTCCTACCTGGTTTTGCTCTGCTAAGCTGTTGACCAAAACAGCTTTATTCATTAAGCAATGGTAATAAAACATATTCATAGCATACAGAGGGAAATCCCTCCTCCTCCTCCTCCTCCTCCTCCCAGTTTTGAAAACTTTTTCTATAAAATTAACGGGAGACCACCAAGTCCAGTCGGAATGGGACTGATGGAACAGGGGACCAAACCGGACTCTCTGAATGTGGCTGACGGTGGAGGAGGACTGAGAAACCAAGGACAACGGCAATGAACATGAACTCTACAGCATGGACGGGCTCACTGTGAGCCTTGTCAGTTTGGTTGCTCACCTTCCTGGACTTAGGGGGAGCTGGGAGGACCTTGGACTTAACATAGTGAAGGGAACCCTGATGGCTCTTTGTCTTTGGAGAGGGGTGGAGTGGGGGTATGGGTGGAAGGGAGGGGAGGGAAGGGGGAGGAGGAGGGGAGGAGATGGAAATCTTTAATAAAAAAATGAGAAAAAAATTGTACAAATATTCTTATAAACATATTGCTTATATTGAAAAGATGTTCATCATAAAATTTCAAATGTTCAGGTCATTGTCAGATCACACCTCTTATCACAGATGACAATTAATGTACTTTAAATTCAGTAGTTAATATCTGATGAAGTATTTGGTTATGTGGTCTTGATTTTGGAGGTTAAAATTCTTCTTGCATGTCAAGTTTTAATACATAGTGTGAGTTTTATAGTTGAGGAGGGGCTCTTTTTGCTTTTATTTAAGACACAATATCTAGAGTCTTCCATACCTCCCCAGTGATTTGAAGGGAATCCAGCTCTACAAAAAAGCTGTCAACAATGATGCTTGGAGACTCCTCATCATGTTTCCTTTAGGGTGGCATGGACTTCCAGGGAGGAACATTTCGGTTTGGATAGGTACACATCTACAGGAAGAAGTCTGGGAGAAAACTCCAGGCTCTACCCAACAAAAGCGATACTGCCTTCCACTTTGGTTTCCTAGTAAATTAATGATTCTAAATCTGACATTAAAATGTTTGTGTGCCCTGGGTTCTTTAGGTTAATCCTAATTTCAAATATTATATTGTGTGTCATGATGTTAAGTTGAGAGAGAGAGAGAGAGAGAGAGAGAGAGAGAGAGAGAGAGAGAGAGAGAGAAAGAGAGAGAGAGTTTCTGGAGCTATAAGGGAATGAGGGCAGATATGTGATGTCCGTTCCCTCTCACAGGGTCACAGTATAAAAGATGGAACTTCTCAGTGAGAATTGAGGAGCCAGGGCCACGGGAAATCTCTTATTTATACATATATGAGCTCAAATGGCTTGGCAGTATATACATAGTTTCACTTTGATAGCAGAATAACCTTTCAAGAATTCTGAAATATAAATAAGAAATCAAATAAAAATGATATAGTTCCCATTAAATAAAAGCAGACTGTACAACAACACAGCACAAAGCCCCAGCTCTGGAAGGCTGGTGACAAATCACTTGAGCCCTGCTCTTAAGAGTTATTTCTGATCTGGAGCCCCACACCAGAATTATATATTATAATGCACATTTATTTGTCAGTTAGGATAATGTAGGGTTGATCTCTCTGAAACAGCTGTCCATTCTGTGCCTTCATATTTTAATGCATCTTCAGGATAGAGACAATACACTGTTTCAATCTGCTCTCGGCAGGACAGCATCATAACTTAGTTTAACATTTCCTCCAGTGTGGTTTTTTTTTCTCTCTGCACTGATGTGCATGTCAAATAGTCTGTCAGGGCCATTTTTCATAACATAAATTCCAGATGTTTTTGGCTTACCAAAAGGAAGATGTAAGAGGCTTGCTTTTACTAATACACTTAGCTAATGAGAATAGAAGGATGACTATAAAATCCCTTTATATGCTTTTCATATTGAAGTATGTAAGCCATAATATGTGTTCCTTTTCTTTGTAAACGAGGTCTATATGCAGAAGAAAAAAGAAGGATATTAAGTGAGAAGAAAATGGAGTTGATATCAGGCCAAGCTAATGCCTAACTAGTTTTGATGAAGAAAAATCAAAAGAATAAAATATACCGTAAGTTTACACTTCACGCCGTCTTCATCCATTGAGCATTCAAGAACCTATTAGGTATCTATTGTTTAGTCAGCACTAGGTGATAAGTGAATGGCAGAGCAGACCTTCAGCAGGAGACAATATCTTTATCATGAAAAAATTGCAGAAGTAGTCAAAGACAACATCTAAGCAACTATAAAGAGGAGATTTCCCTCCAAGCCTTAGCAATGGGGAAAAAAATCACCTGAGTGGAATAATCACTTAGCATTGTGTTCACTTCGGGGAAGGCAGAAGCAGACTTCCAGAGCATGTGGGCCTTGCATCCACGGCCACAGCACATAGAAACATGCTAGATTCCCAGGTGGAGTACAAGTCAGGGTTTTCAGAGAATACTTCCGGTGCAGGTCTCTGCTTCTGTTTCCATCAGTCACTGGATGAAGGTTCTATGGTGATATTTAAGATATTCATCAGTCTGACTACAGGGTAAGACCATCTTGGGCACTCTCTCCTCTATTGCCCAGAGTTCCAGCTGGGCTCATTGCTGTGGTCTCCTGGGAATTTCTCTAGAGTCAAGTTTCTTGCTAGCCCCATAACGGTTCTCTCAATCAAGATAACTTCTTCCTTGCTCTCACCCCCGCTCTTCCTCCATCTCAACCATCCCACTCCTTCAAGTTCTCCTTGCCCCTTCCTTTCTCCCTTTCTCTTCCCCTTCCACCCTCTCCTCTCTCCTCACCCCTATGTTCCCAATTTTGTCAGGTGTTCTTGTCTATTTGGACTTTGTAAAAAGGAACCGCTTGTTTGTCCCAGTCGCCCAGATCCAAAATAATCACACGGAAACTGTGATGATTAAATTACTGCTTGGCCAATTAGCTCTAGCTTCTTATTGGCTAACTCTTATTTATTTAACACATTTCTTTAAATCTCTGTATCACCATGTGGCTGTGGCTTACTGGCTAAAGTTTCATCATCTGGTTTCCTGTGGGGCTACATTGCTTCTCTCTGACTCTGCCCGCTTTCTCCCAGCATTCAGCCAAGCTTTCCCCACCTACCTAAGTTCTGCCCTATCAACAAGCCTAGGCAGTTTCTTTATTCATCAATGGTATTCCCAGCATACAGAGGAGAATCCCACATTAGGACTTTCCAGGTCAATTTATATATGTTTTTGTTAGGGTTCACCTTGTTACTTAGCTTCTCTAGGATCATGAACTATTGGCTCAATATCCTTTGTTTATATCTAGTAGAGCTCCCAAAGTCCAGTTGAAGATTGGGAGGAGTGAGAATGTGAGCAAAGAGGTCAAAACCTTGATGGGTACACCCACTGAAACAATTTACCTGTGTTAATGGGAACTCACCAACTCTACCAGGACAGGTAAGGGACCAACATAGGACCAAACTATTCCCTTTGAATGTGGTTGACAGTTGCTTGGCTGGGGCAGACTGGGGGACCACTGGCAATAGAACCAGGATTTATCTCTACTGCTGATACTGGCTTTTTGGGAGACTATTCTCTTTGGATGGATACTTTGCTCACTCTGAATATAGTGGGGAGGGCTTTGGACCTTCCCCAAGGCAATGTGCCTAGCCCTCTCTGAGATTTGGATGGAGATGGGAGGAGGGCAGGGAGTGGGGACTTGGAGTGGTATGTATGATGAAAAAAGTTTGTTTTCTTTTTTAAAAAAATAAAAATAAAGAAAATACTTCCGGATAATTCTCGATGTACCCTAGAGCTTGAGAACCACAAAAGTCAAAGCTCACCACCAGGGTCACTTACTCACGGACTGACTGTCTGTTGCACCTCCCATAGAAGTTTATGTGATATGGCCAAGAGGTCGAAAATCGGGGTCCTCACGAAATCAATTCCCAGAAGAGTCCTTAGCACCAAAGTCCAGCCTCCGGACACTTCTGTCCTACCCCGACAGAGCCTGGGGGAAATCAGGTTTGGACAAGGTCAGCGGGGAATATTTTCTTTTGCCCTCACTAGAAAGTCATGAAGTTGAAGGATCTGTTGCTTCCTGCTGCTGTGGGATTCTAATCACTGATGGATGTAAGTATAAACTGTGGCTTTTAGTAACCCTGGGAAGGTTTTCAAGACAGCCTGTGATGTGTTTACTAAAGTCATTTGGGCTTTTTGAGAATGCAGTGCCTTGAAATGATGTGGCGCTTGACCCAAATACATCTCCTCCCTCTCTCTCTCTCTCTCTCTCTCTCTCTCTCTCTCTCTCTCTCTCTCTCTCTCTCTCTCTTACCATGCTTATTTTTTTCTTCCAGAATCAAGCTATTATGTAACTCACATGTACTCTTTTTAAGGAATGCTGAAGATTTATGCATGCTAAATGTTTAGGTTTTTATTTCTAAAAAATGTGTTTGAGATAACAGAAATTTATCTTATAAGCCACAGATTTCTGAATATAGCTGTACTATAGCACATGTAAACTTGAAATGAAATACAATGGTCTCGTTATCTGGATGCATGATTTGCCTTTAACTGAGATCTGTTGTAGGTCTTAATCAGACCATTTTTTCCTGGTCTCTGGAGTCCCTAGGAAATACCTGGAGACATTTTCTTATCACAAAGGGTAAAGGTGCCCCCAGAGTACACTGAACAGAGACCAAAACTCTCACCAAAGTCCCCATACACAATTCTCACCCCAGAAATTCTTTATTTCAAATTTGAATAATATAAAGGAAAAATAAGATCCATGTTTTATGTGAATTTTACTCTGTATAAGAGGGAAAGATAAATAACTATCAGACCCCATGACAGGAGTTAGTGCAAAGGTCTCCAATTTCTCAGGGGTTCACTTAGGGGACCAGTGTTGGTTTTTACTTTGTCTAGCAATCTTTCTCTTTTAAACGTTCACGGTGTGTACAATTGGGTTAAAAACTTAAGACCTAGCCGGGCGGTGGTGGCGCACGCCTTTAATCCCAGCACTCGGGAGGCAGAGGCAGGCGGATCTCTGTGAGTTCGAGGCCAGCCTGGTCTACAAGAGCTAGTTCCAGGACAGGCTCTAAAAAAGCTGCAGAGAAACCCTGTCTCGAAAAACCAAAAGAAAAAAAAAAAAAAAAAAAAAAAAAAAAAAAAAAAACTTAAGACCTTTGGCAAAATGATCCTCAGAATTAAAAACAAAAATCAAATACCAAATTTGCATGAGAGCTATAGACTTAGGGCATAGAATTCTTAGCTGCAAACCCCTCAGGACCTCTCTAAGGTTTCTCCCGCCACAACAGTTACATCATTTTGGAGACCAGAAACTGAAGCAAAGCATCTCTTGTATTGCTGTCTGCACTACGACAGCCTTCATGTCTCCCCAGTTTCTCCCTTCTCTCCATTCTATCATCGTTGCTTCTTTGCTTCAGGGCCGTAAAATACCTTGGCATTTCTTTCTTCTCTTCTGTCTCTCTTTCCCCAAGTTCTACCGGTCACTGCGTCCTCATCTTTCTTTCCTCCCCCACTCGCTGACACTTCTACTCTGCAGCTTTGTGAAATACAGACATTGTAGACCACATAACAAGCAAGTAAACATCCTTTGTGTGAAGCAGTACATACAGTCAAAATTAAATTGCCTTAATCTGACCCTACATTATCTGCTTTCTATCTTGTGTGCAGACTAAAAAGAAAGTTGCAACCTACTTGTAGTGTGGAGTTGCGGGCAGGCCTGCTTTTCGTCCTGCCCGGCTCTCGGCCACCGGCTAGCTTTACCCAAAATAATTACACAGAAACTGTATTCTTTTAAATACTGCCTGGCCCATTAATTCCAGCCTCTTATTAGCTAATTCTCACATCTCTTGCTTTAACCCATTTCTAATAATCTGTGTAGCACCACGAAGTGGTGCCTTACCGGGAAGTTTCTAGCTTACGTCCATCTTGGGCTGGAGCTTCATCGCGTCTCTCTCACTGAGGAGAGAGGAGCATGGCAGTCTGACTAACTTAAGAGAGGTGTGGCATCTGACTGAGCCATCTACCTCACTTCCTTCTTCCTGTTCTGTCTACTCCACCCACCTAAGGGCTGGCCAAGGCAGTTACTTTATTAATTAACCAATGAAATCATCAGATAGATAGAAGACACACCTACATCACCTACTGTTAAAATAATTTTATACCACACTTCAGGGAAACAAAAAGTTTCTGGAAATTGGTGGGTGCCTTACAATGTACCTAATTTATTGTTTCCTATGTCATGAAAAAAAAAAGTTTTAAATCTGGTGCCAGGGAAAATCCAAGGAACCCACTTGGTGACCCCAACTAACACTTTTAGCAATAGCAGAGAGGATGATTAGTGACTTCCCTAATTGCCATCAGGGATATACTATCCAGTAACTGATTGAAGCAGAGGCAGAGATCCACAGACAAACACTGTGCTGACCTCCAAGAGTGTTGCAGAAGAAAGGGAGGACAGATTGTATGAGCCAGGGGGATCAGGATGAGGAAACCCACAGAGACAGCTGACCCACGCTCTGCCGGAGCTCATGGACAATGGATCAAAAGTTAGGGAGTCTGTATGGGACCAACCTAGATCCTTTACATGTGTGGGACAATCCTGTAGCTTGGTCTCTTAGTAAGGCTTCTTCTTTTTTTTTTCTTTTCTTTTTTTAACCTCTGTTATTTAATTTTTTAATATTTTATTATTATTATTATTATTATTATTATTACAAATTTTCACCTCCTCCCCTCCTCCCATTCCCCCCCCTCCCCTTATTCCTCCTCCCCTTCCCTCTCCAGTCCAAAGAGCAGTCAGGGTTCCCTGCCCTGTGGGAAGTCCAAGGTCCTCCCCACTCCCTCCAGGTCTAGGAAGGTGAGAATCCAAACAGACTGGGTTCCCAAAAGCCAGTGCCATTGTCCTTGGCTTCTCAGTCAGACCTCCATGTCAGCCACGTTCAGAGACCCACATTGGAGCACTGGACTGAGCTCCCAAGGTCCAAATGAGGAGCAGAAGGAGAGAGAACATGAGCAAGGAAGTCAGGGCCGCCAGGGGTGCGCCCACCCACTGTGAGGGTGGGGCTGATCTAATGGGAACTCACCAAGGCCAGCTGGACTGGGACTGATGGAGTAAGGCTTCTTCTAATGGTGGGTGAGAGCACGACCTCTCCCTTGTGCTTAACTGTCTTTTGGTAACCTGTTCTCCCATGTGCTAGAATTCCTGGCCCCACCTCAATGTAAAGGAGGAGCTTGGTCCTGCCTTAACTTTGTGCAAGCCCATGGGAGACCTGCACTTTTCACAGGAGGAGCCGATGGAGAAACGCTTAGATGGGAAAAGAAAGGGTACGGAGGAGAGGAGGGAGGGGAAACTGGTTGGTATGTAAAATAAATGAAAAAATGCTAAAAAAGTATATTTAAACTTTTTCATATAAAAAAGAAAAAGTAAGTTTTATAATAGCTTAAAAGGAAATTTGCCTTTTGTTTGTCCTTTATTAGTAGCAGTAGAAAAGAAATTTGCAAAGCCCCCAATATCTCACAATAACAGGCAGTTGAATATTCAATGAAATAACTGAATTTCACATATTGGTTGTCTAATACCCTCTCTGTCATTGGTTCCATCTAGCTAATTTTGATTTTGTGATTTACTGTATATTTATTTCGAATAATGCAAAGCCAAACACTGATGAGAAGACCAATGATTAATTGATTAATCATTTAATTGAATTAACCATTTAAAAATTTCATCATTGATTAAATGATTAATTAACAGCACAAGGTATAATATTGGGCATGATTGGTTTTGACTAAGTTGTAAATTTTATGCACCAGAATTTATATTTTCTATGGCCATAGAGCAAGCTCTTCACACTGAAAAAGTAAGCTCTGTGTGTTTTGAATACAGATACTGACTATACCGGCTTTCAAAGATTTAATAATTTAACAACAGGTCATTAGAGTTCTGTATTGTCATCAAATAATTCTAGAATTTGTATTTTATCAGTGGCAAAACCACCCTAGTATTCTAAATCCCACTTACTGTCCTTTAGCTTAATGCTTACTCTTACCCTTTCCCAACGTATTTTCCCATCATGAAAATTAACCCACTCCACATTTTTCTAGAAGAAAATGAGCTGCTCCCTCGCCAAGCCTTTCATTATGCAGCTTCTCGCCTTCATGAATTGTGATCTCAAAGACGACCAGCAGAAAGCCCAATGCTTTGAAGCGTTGTCCTAATTTGATTAATACACAGTTACACCCTGTTATGATGCACTTGGCCTTATGCATTTTAAATGGAAAATGCAAAGCAGGTTACATTTGTGTTAGAAACGAAGAATACTAAATGACCAGCACTGAAAGTGGTTTGCAACAATCTCTGGGCCATTTTAAATATGCAGGGTGTTATTGTTTGTAGGGTAATGATAAGAACATAAAAATATATGCGTTATCACAATTAAGGTGTCAATAAAACACGAGAAAGTTTGAAAAAAAATTGAACCTAAAATATTTGTCCAATTAGTCATTAATATTATTCTGTAGATAGCTTTGTAATAGAATTTACGTGAGTTTACATCTGTATTTGTAATCTACACAATTTATAAATTCCAAGCCCTAAAAGATTATGAAATCAAAGGGTAAGAGGCTGTTTTGCTTATTAATAGAAGAAAATAATCAAATTGTTAGTTTTTATAATAATAGTAACTTTTATGTGTATCTTCAGGGCCAAGGAGTGACAGGAAAAATTAAATCTTAGAACTAAGTTTGTATAGAGTTCTTCAAATGACCTCAACTCAATTTTCATCCTTAAAGCTCTCAGAAGTGTTGGGATGTGGCACTCTTCTCTAAAGTGGATACTAATTTATTAGGGATGTGTGAAAACATATCTTTGCAACAAGGCATGAATTTTATGAATATCTTATGTCTCCATTTTTAGAGACATGTACACAACTATCTTTTCATTTAGAATGTACATGTTTATGGTTACAAATATTTTTAGTTTCCATCTAAATTTTTCCAATGATTAATGGTGTTTTCACTAGCTTGAAATGGCTGAAACCAGCCTAATTTACCTTACGTACTTTCATTTTTATGCTCACATGGCAGGCATATTGAATCCTGTCCCCAAAACTATGGAATGGACCTGTTGACATTGGTTAAAATTCATAACTCTGTTCTGTGTCAGATCACAACTCCTAAGGGGCTGAAGAACAGTTGTGAGCTTCACGGCATCTCACCATTGTGGTCAGGTAACGATATCTGTCCATTGTTGGAGAGTCAGTTCAGGAAAAGGAAAAAAAAACACCCATCCTTTTCATACAGTGACATCATATTTAACCTTATACTAAATGATATGCTTAATATTCAAATGTGGTTGGAAGGGATCTTGGCCAGTGCACTTTCACCTGACTCAGACCATCTGTCATACAGTATATAGAAGAATCTGTACAGCAAGAAGCTCTTTGAATAATTCCGACATTGAAGCAGAATATCCATATTCAAGTATAGGACATTTGAGATTGGGGTGGAAGAGATCAGAGTGATGAAGCTTCCAAAGAGTCACGAGATTTTTTTCTCACTTTTTTATTAAAGATTTCCATCTCCTCCCCTCCTCCTCCCCCTTCCCTCCCCTTCCTTCCACCCATACCCCCACTCCCTCCCTCTCCAGGTCAAAGAGCCATCAGGGTTCCCTTCACTATGTTAAGTCCAAGGTCCTCCCAACTTCCCCTAAGTCCAAAAAGGTGAGCAACCAAGCTGACAAGGCTCACAGTGAGCCCGTCCATGCTGAAGAGTCCAAGCCCATCACCATTGTCCTTGGTTTCTCAGTCCTCCTCCACCGTCAGCCACATTCAGAGAGTCCGGTTTGGTCGCCTGTTCCATCAGTCCCATTCCAACTGGACTTGGTGGTCTCCCGTTAGTTCTGTCCCACTGTCTCAATGGGTGAACGCACCCCTCACGGTCCTGACTTCCTTGCTCATGATCTCCCTCCTTTTGCTCCTCATCAGGTCCTTGGGAGCTCAGTCGGGTTGGGATATAGGAAGGGTGGATATGGGAACAAGGAATTATATATCTTAATTAAGGGAGCCATTCTAGGGTTGGCAGAGACTTGACTCTAGAGGGGTTCCCAGGTATCCAGGAAGATGCCCCCAGCTAGTTCCTTGGGCAGCTGAGGAGAGGGAGCCATAAATGTCCAGATCCTATTGCCATACTCATGAATATCTTGCATATCACCATAGAACCTTCACCTGGCATTGGATTGAGAAAATGACAGAACCCCACATTGAAGTCACTAGATTTTTTATGCCTACTTCTTTGATTGAAATCAACTCTATAAATCTGGAGAAATTTTTAATCTTCACACAACTGACTCTTATCACTTTGATTGTTACTATAACATTTTATGGTATATTTCAAATATATTAAACATTATCTACAATAATACAATAAGAAACTTCTTTTATATAGTAACCCCAGCATATACTCATATAGTCACTCATCTGCACATGCATATAGACACACATATGCACACATTTACATGCCAATTAAACAAAGCTTTTCATAGACCAGTGCCAACCTTTACAACATGCAATGAATATTGACTTTATTTATTCTTCATGACCTATGATGCAAGGCATATGCATCCCTACAGTCCTATGCTATTTCTCATTGACTCTGATAAGAATCTTACTTTCATGGTGATATGCAAGATATTCATGGGTATGGCTATAGGATCTGGGCTTTTCTGGCTCCCGCTCCTCAGCTGCCCAAAGAACTAGCTGGGGGCATCTCCCTGGATACCTGGGAACCCCTCTAGAGTCAAGTCTCTTGACAACCCTAAGATGGCTCCCTTAATGAAGATATATGCTTCCCTGCTCCCATATCCACCCTTCCTATATCCCAAGCATCCCATTCCCCCAAGCTCTCCCCATCCTTCCCTTCACGCTTTTCTCTCCCCATCTCCCCTTGCCCCCATCCCAGCCCACCCCCAAGTTTCCAATTTTTGCCCAGCAATCTTGTCTACCTCCAATATCCAGGAGGATTACTATATCTTTTTCTTTGGGTTCACCTTCTTATTATCTTCTCAAGGATCATGAATTATAGGCTCGATGTCCTTTAATTATGGCTAGAAACCGATTATGAGTGAGTACATCCCATGTTCATCTTTTTGGGTCTGGGTTACCTCACTCAGAATAGTGTTTTCTATTTCCATTCATTTGCATGCAAAATCTAAGATGTCATTGTTTTTTATCGCTGAGTAGTATTCTCTATGTATATATTCCACACTTTCTTCATCCATTCTTCCACTGAAGGGCATCTAGGTTGTTTCCAGGTTCTGGCTATTACAAATAATGCTGCTATAAACATAGTTGAACAAATGCTTTTGTAGTATGATTGGGCATCTCTTGGGTAAATTCCCAAAAGTGGAATTGCTGGGTCCTGGAGTAGGTTGATCCCGAATTTCCTGAGAAATCGCCACACTGCTTTCCAAAGTGGTTGCACAAGTATGCATTCCCACCAGCAATGGATGAGTGTACCCCTTACCCCACAACCTCTCCAGCAAAGGCTATCATTGGTGTTTTTGATTTTAGCCATTCTGACAGGTGTAAGATGGTATCTCAAAGTTGTTTTGATTTGCATTTCCCTGATCACTAAGAAAGTTGAGCATGACCTTAAGTGTCTTTTGGCCATTTGAACTTCTTCTGTTGAGAATTCTCTGTTCAGTTCAGAGCCCCATTTTTTTAAATGGGTTAATTAGCATTTTAAAGTCTAGTCTCTTGAGTTCCTTATATATTTTACCTGGCGATGGATGGAGATAGAGACAGAGCCCCACATTGGAGCACCGGACTGAGCTCCCAAGGTCCTGTTTAGGAGCAGAAGGAGGGAGAACATGAGAAAGAAAGTCAGCACCGTGAGGGGTGCGTTTACCCACTGAGACAGTGGGACAGAACTAACGGAAGATCACCAAGTCCAGTTGGAATGGGACTGATGGAACATGCGACCAAACCAGACTCTCTGAATGTGGCTGACGGTGGAGGAGGACTGAGAAACCAAGGACAATGGTGATGGGTTTGGACTCTACGGCATGGATGGGCTCTGTGTGAGTCTTGTCAGTTTGGTTGCTCATCTTCCTGGACCTGGGGGGAGTTGGGAGGACCTTGGACTTAACATAGTGAAGGGAACCCTGATGGCTCTTTGGCCTGGAGAGGGAGGGAGTGGGGGTATGGGTGGGAGGGAGGGGAGAGAAGAGGTAGGAGGAGGGGAGGAGATGGAAATTTTTAATAAAATAATGAGGAAAAAAAGAAAATAAAAATTATCCACTACGATCAAGTAGGCTTCATGGCAGAAATGCAGGGCTGGTTCAACATACGAAAATCTATCAATGTAATCCATCATATAAATAAACTGAAGGAAAAAAAGAATCTTACTTTCAATGCAGATGGCATGATACTGCACTGATTCCCTTTGGATTTGGGTTGAGGTTTTTTTTCCATTTAAAATTAATGCCTTAAAACTATAAACTTTGACTTTAAACTGACAATCACTATTATCTGGTAACAATTGTATCATCTCTTTATGAAACATTTGTAGATTATATAGTATTATTTTTAAATAGTCCTCATAAAATGTCAACAGAAAGATTGTCATAGATTTTGAAAATTATTTATCCCATGGAAAAGTGGCTTTACCTACCAATGAACACTTAAATAAATGACCTATCTGAGATACTTAAGAATTTAATATTTGGAAACCACAGATCAATATGAGTCCAATTTCATCACCACATTCTTTTCCCAAGAAAGATCATATATAGCATTTTTTTCAGTGATCAACAATTCATCCACTTGAATCTTGACATGTGGTTAATCTTATAGTGGTAGCCCACCTAAAGCCCAAGAAAAAAAAAATAGCTCATGTTTTCAGTATGTAGAAGTAGGAAAAAGTATAATAAATGGAACAATTCTAAGGATGGTTTCAAAGTGTCAATCTAATAGGAATAAAGTGGATGCATCCAAGAAGTATTCAGGATACTCAACTGAAGAATACCAAACCTTGATAATATAATGGATTCATGAAAATCCCCAACCTATTTTGTTTGGACATACTAGACTGGCACAATAAATGTCTTTATGTCCCCCTACTTGGCATTTCCTCTCTGAAATGGGAAGGAAGAATGAGGTATGACAAACACTATCCCATGGGCATAGTTGACAAAAGACCTAATAAACATTTTGATAAATATTTGCTATTTAGATAAAATTTGTCTCTCACGTGCCTTCTCAAACACAAGATGTTATTTAGGAAGTCTAAAGAAAGCACTTCCAAATTTTTTCTAAACTGTTGAAAATCACCCTAGTACTGGTTATAAATGTGTGTTAGTTTTCTGGGCAGTCTAGAAAATGAAAATAAAGCATTACATTAATTATACTTAATTTATAATTAATTGTGATATGCTTCTGTCATTTCCTCCCTTTGTCCATGCCGGTCCAGACTCGTGTTTTCTAAAACCATAACTTAAGTGTATGAGATCTGCTACTTAACTGTATCTTAACATTTTAATTAAATTAGGGTAAAGATAAATCCTGACATTACATTGTTCTGTCTAGATAGGCTTCTCAATTCTTTCAGTTGATACTGTCTAGAAAGCATTACATAAATAAAAACCGTTATGTATGAATTTGAAATATTCTAGTAGTCTTATTTTGAAATATTAAAATGGGAGGGTAAATTAACTTTAATATTATTTTATTTAGTCTAATATAGATAAATATTATGGCTTCAAAATGTAGTCATCACAAAACTATTAAGCAGATATCCTAAATTGCTTTTTATGTGATTAACAAAATGTACATTTCACAGTTAACTGGGCATCTCAGTTTGGGGTAGCCACATTCTCCAAGAGTCAATATGGCGAAAAGTTGCTGTTTTGGAGAACACAGTGCTAGACTATTCTGTTCTAAATGACTTTGTGTTTGGAGGAGAACCAGGACAGATTCCTTCAGACAGAGGTAATGAATCAAATTTTCAAGGTCAAAAAAAATCAAATTTTGAGTTACTGATGGACAGACAAAAAAAAATCCTTGTCAACATCAGGAGATGATGTCCTCTCTCCCACATCCTTTCCAAATTTCCTATCGATTGTTTTCCCCAGGGTGAAAGAATCAGGAAAAGAGACTATCCTCTCATGGATGTGGTTGCCATCTTGACTAGTGTGGTTGGCTCTAAATCCATTAGCATTAATACTCTCCCATAAGAAGGCTAGATAAGTAGCTCTCAAACTCTGGATGATAAACAAAGAAATAGATTTTCCTGGAGGAGGGTGAAGCTATCAGAAGACAGGAAGGAGACGGAGGTGCTGAGTCACGGTAAATAAAGTTATCTCTGAGAACACAGGGACCAGGGGCTCATTGGAGCTATCTCCTGTCTTTCGGTTGAGGCTGTTTTCTTTCTTCTGACTTCCCTGTCTGCACCAAGCAGAAATGGGAGCTTCCCTGGCTGGGTCCCAGCTGCTACACAAATGAACCTGAGGTAAATTAAATCAAGCCCTACTGATAGCAGTCGCTCCAGGGATAAAGTCAGCTTGAATCAGGTAGACTAGCACTTGCCAGATTTCCATGTGCATAGAAAACACATGATGAATCTTGTTAAAACGAGAATTCTGATCAGGAAATCAGGGTCAGGGGGATAGAGGAAGAAGAAGTCGTCTTCTCCCAAGATACAACTGGTTCTGGGAAAGCATTCTGAACAACTGTCTCACACTGAGGACTTTAACCCTCTCTGTACCTTAGCAATGAACTAGAAAGTATGTGAAAATTAGCGGGTGCTGGGTAGGAAAGAGGGTTTACTGGGTAAGAGCACTTGCTGCCAAACTTCGCATCCTAAGTTCAGCACCTACAATCCACCTCCTAGAAGAAGAGAACAGACTTACAGAAGTAACCCTCTAACATGCATAAACCATGCACGTGTGCACACACACAAATAATAAATGTTTTTTATTAATGAACGTTAATAGCCAGTGCTTAATCTCCAGTTTCTTAAAACAGAAGAGAAAACAGGCCTTGAGAGAATCAAGAGCTAATCCTCTATAAGAACTCTACATAGGAATAAAATTAGAGACCTGCTGATTTATTCCAATGCTAGTGAAATCCCTTTTTTAAAACTATAATTGTGTTTGGCGTCGTGGTCCATGCTTTCATACCCAGAACTTGGGTGGCAGAGGCACGTGGGTCTCTGTGAGTCTGAAACCAGCCTAGTCTATAGAGTGAGTTCTAGGGCAGCCCTGTTTCAAAATAAATAAATAATAAATAGATAAGTTATGTCATTTATTTGCTTATGAATGTCCACAGTCATAGATGGCAGAAGAAAACTTGTGGGCACTGAGTTGGTTCTCTCCTTTCACCACATGGGTGATCAACCTCAGGTCACCAAGCTTGGCAGCGGATAACTTAACCCACAGAATCCTCCAGCCTCCCCACAAACGGTTTTCCCTTTCCTCGGTTATTCAACAAACTCACGTAGGTGAGGTTGGCTTTGACCTCCTGATTCTGCTGCTTCTTGACGGTTGAGCACACAGGGGTGTGTCTCAGCATGCCTGGTTCCTTTCCCAAATCTTAGATTTATACCGGGCATTCCTTCTGCCCTCTATGTCTTACCCATCCTTTCATACTATCTCTCTGCATCTTCCTGCTTGGCCTCTGGAAGTTTCCTTACACCTGCTTCCTAGCTTATCAGATTACGCTTCAGCCAGCTCTCCCTGTCAAGTCTCCCTCCCAAGCCACAAGCTCTCCTCTCTGCTACTCTGCTCTGCTCAATATACAGTTAACTCTCACGTAGAAACCCATGTCTGCTCACCTACCTGGATTCCCGTTTAATTTTTTCACACGAATAATTATTTACCTGAGAAATACCATGTGGTGTCTTGTGTACCAAGGCCCGTATATGCTAGAAAATTTGGATCTTATTGAGAGAATTTAGGATATCATAAACTACGACTGTCATTTACACTTAGGCCTCACCCAAAACCAGTGTTCAACTTCCAGGAATTAAAGACCACGAATTACTTAGGAAAAGCTTTCTTAGTAGAATATAAAATCATAAAGTGCCCTTAACATTTAAAAGTGCATTATTTTAAAGTTTGAAATAAGCAGAAAATTATTACTGACTGTAGTCACTACTGTGTACAGTAGCTCCCTAATGTTTATCTTGCCTTTTTAATTGACACTTTGTGTCCTCTGACTGTCCTCACCTTCACCATTTCATACTCTTTAAGAACCACCATTCTAGACCCTACCTTAATGAGTTGCACTTGTTTCCATACTAAACATATTGACATCATGTGATAGAGATTCTGTACTTGGTTTATTTGGCTTAACCTAATATCTTCCAGGTTCATCCATGCTCTTTTAGGGGAGGTCAATATATATTTATTGAGATAATTTCAAATGATATAATGTTGTCAGGATGTATGTGTGCATAAGTTTTCAACATATAGAAAGGAATGCAAAGATACTTGCTGGATTAAACATTTGATCAGGCTTCTCATAAATCAAACCTAAATTTAAACAACCCTACAGCCTCTGAAGAAGAGTGCCTTTGTAAGTTTTAACCTAGGTTTACAAAGAATGACCAGATACCCTGCTGATACTTTCATGCATCTGCTATGATTTGGCTTTTCATGCTATCTGGGATTTTTTTTTTATCATGATGTATCTCTGTTTCTTCATGAGGGTTAATTTCTGAAGACAATTTTTAACTTATATATATAGACATACATATATGCATACACACACATATACATCTTGGTTCCAGTTTCCCCTCCCTCCTCTCCTCCTAGTCCTTTACCCCACCTCCCTCCGTTCCCACCCCTGCCCAATGAACTCCTTTTCCAATTCTGTTTAGGAAAGAACAGGTCTCACCTGAGTATCTACAGAAGAAGGGGAGAAAGGATTATAGGAGCCAGAAGGGTCAAGGAAATCACACAAAAACTCACAGAATCAACTAAACTAGTTTCATAGGGACTCACAGATATTAAATTGACAACCAGTAATAATATCCAGCTGTATATATTTATGTCTTAATGGTCTTGATTTCTGTGATTCCATGTTGACCAAGGTTTCTGTCTTGCTGGTCCTTCAGCCATTCAGTCTCAAGGAAACACACAGAGGTCTACATAATCATAAACTGGTTGGCCTATTAGCTCAGGCTTCTTATTAACTCTTATAACTTATATTAGCCCATAATTCTTGCCTGTGTTAACCACGGGGCATGGTACCTTTTCAGTGAGGCAGTCACATCTTGGCATCTTGCTTCCTCTGTGTCTGGGTGATGGCTTCAGACTGAATCTTTCCTCTTCCCAGAATTCTCCTGTTCTCATTGCCCTGCCTCTACTTCCTGCCTGGTTGCCCTGCCTATACTTTCTGCCTGGCTACTGACCAATCAGCATTTTATTAAACAAGTACAAGAAACAAATCTTTACAGGGTAAAACAATTGACCCACAGCAATTCCATATGTAAATATACATCAAAATATCACATTGCACCCTATTAACATTTATAATTATTTTTAATGAAAAAAAGACAAAGTGAGGCTCAGTTGGGGTGTTGAAACAGGATTATCATTAGAGTAGCTCAACAACAGGAGTTGAGAGGCAGACCTGGGGGAGTGAAGTTGTGCAGCTTAACACAATTTCAAGAAAGGAAAAGAATGGGTCAGTATGAGAACAATAATTGGAACACGGCCCAGAAATGGAGTCATATAAGGAGTATTCTGAGTGCTTGTGAGAGCAGTCCAAGAAAACAGGACAAACATCTTGCAAAATGTTCTTGGAATGTGTTTTTATGCTCCCACCAGCAGAAGCAGAAAAGAGTGGATTTATTTTCGATGACCTGTTACACTTGTGATTGATAACTTGTGATGTTCTTGTCATGTTCAGCTTGTCTTTATTATTGCATACGGCTTGAAGTCATATGAACTTTCCTCACAGAAATTTTTATAAATTTCAGAGTATAAATTGTCTGATGCTCTGAATAAAGTGGGCTGTTGCACAAGACTTTAGTCTGCCTGGTTTATCAGCTCCATTCTCCCCAGTCCTACAGCCTCTCAAGAAGCAACAAGCAATGTGAGCCTTCAAAAACCACAGACAACTCTAAGTCATGAACCAAAATCCCCAAACCCCGTGAACTTTTCCTCTACTAAGACATAATTAATCAATCTGTTGGCTACTGAATCACCTGTCTTCCCAATAACTAAATATGGAAGTGTCCTGTGGTCATTGTTAATGAGCCTCTCCTAGATGGGTGGTACATTCTGGCCTATAGTGGTGGTCACCCCAATGGACACTGTTCCAAAAAGCCAAGGATATTCAATGGCCATAATATGTTTTAAAGATGAGTCTCATGAAGGCCAGGCAGCCCTCAATTCCCTTCCTTATGTAGCCAAAGATAACTTTGAAATTCTGATCCTCCACTCTCTACTTCCTAGGTCCTGGGGTTTGCAGTGTGAACCACCAAACCCAGTATATGCATTGATGAGAATGAAACCCAGTGACTTCATGCATGTTAAGCAAGCACTCTACTAATTGAGCTACATCAGAACCCTAAACTCAGATTGCTAGCTGAGTGAAATCAGCCTTATCATTTCCATTTTCCAGTTGTTTCTATGATCTAATGTCTCATCAGAATACCCACCATTCAGCAAGTCATTTTGGTTTTAGAGGACAGTACCGGGATATTTCAATGCCAGAACACTGGCATTTATTTTTGAGAGTTATTTATATATTCATACACTCCTTTATTTTAGGCACATATATATGATATATATGAAGGATTTATGTGTTTCCAATTGACATTCATCATTTTCTTTTCCTTATTTCCTTGATGCCGAAGATCTACATCTGCTCCTTTAGCAGAGAGAGATAAGTGAGATTTTTGCGGATACCAACATGCAATCAAACCATTTCTCCTCCTAATCTCTGGCTGACTTGATCCATTATTTGTCTTCTGCCCATTATAGCATTCATCCATTAACATTTACCAGCAATATTCTGCATCAAAACCATGATATACTTTCAGAAGAAGGGAAGTAAAATATTTCTTTGCACATAACACAATTTGAACCCTTATTAATATAGCACTGGAGTTCTAAGAATACCTAGTGTTGGGTAGGGTTGAAAAATGGTTAAAACATCAAATAATCTGGAACCGTGCCCACCTGTCCTGTATTAGCAGAAAACGTCTGCCATGCTAATCCTTGAGCTCAAAAGAACCTGCGTAGTGGAACTGTCTGTTCCTCAAAGAAAATAGGCATAATTTAGGAGAAAATATTTAAAACTATGGAAAATTAGAGTGAGTAAAATCTCCTTAAGGATAAAACAGCAGCCAATACTGATGCCTTTTGCCAATCGTGTAAAAGTTCAGAACCTGCATCACGTGTTGCGACGGAATCGTACTGTTATCAGGTATGTCCATGTATCTTCCAGCCTGAGAGCTAACAAGTAAGTACTGACCTAAATTTTACCAGAGAACATTTTAAAAGCATTAAGCATATGCTGTGTACTTAGTTGATGCAATAAATATAAACACATTCTGGGTTCATAGTAAATTCAAAGTACAGACCTTAAATAACGCTAACATTTTAAATCAAATTGATTAATCACTAAAATACATTAGAAGAACTGTTTCAGCAATTTTTTTTTTTGCGAAAAGGGTCTTTTAGTCAAATTCAGCTCCTCCATTCCTATCCACTGCATGTGTAATTCATGAACCTTTAAACAGTATGAGATTATAGATAGCTAAACTGACATTTGTACTTTCACTTAGCAGCCTGAATAATCGGCACACTCTAAGCTTTTTAAATGTTAAAGCAATCATTGCTTTACATTCATCTTGTGATGTCATTGCCTCTAACAACTGATATAATAAATCTGAAGCATATGAAAGCTTGAAAAGAATATTAGATATGCATCTCATTTTAAATACATAACAATTAAATGATGTACAAGAAATATATTCCAATCCATCTATTAATGAAATGCTATTTAAACGTGTGATGTATCATTGCTATTTTCAAACATCTGAGCTTCCAAAGACCTTCATTTACATTTTGTGCTGTTTATTTAGAGCCAAAAGGAGCAGTATTGGTATATGCATAATAAAATCAATGAATGTATAAAAAATATTGCTGTGTCTGCTACCCATGAAAAGGGCACTAAAGGCATACACAGTATCTGTGCTCTGCCAAGCTAAAGGTAATAGATCTCACAGTCACAGACTTAAAGGGACAATAATCATAATAACATGGCTTGAATGGTTAACTGTATGATTTGGTTTGTGTGTGTGTGTGTGTATACTTAGGTGTTTGGTTTTAGTAGCTAAACATTTTCAAGAGTAAGTAGAACTCAAGTAAATAAAACTCCACAGAGTTGCCTATAGGCCAGTCTGTTACATTTTCTCAGTGAGGTTCCTTCTTTCCAAATGACTCTAACTTGCATCAAGGTGGCATAAAACTAACCAGCACACCATCAAATTCAAGTAAAGTTTCTGGCATAGAAAATTAAGTAATTTCTCAGAATGACTCAGCAGCATAAGTCTGAGACAAAAGTCTGTTCTTTTATAGATGTCTGAAGACTTCAAAAGAATACTAGAAAGATTTTTTTCCTAGTTTTTCAAGACAGGGTATCTCTGTTTAACAACCCTAGATGTCCTGGAACTCGCTCTGTAGACGAGGCTGATCTCACACTCACAGAGACCCACCTGTCTCTGCATCCTGAGTGCTGGGATTAATGGTTGTGCCACCACCCCTCACCTAGAAAGAGACTTTTGAAAACATGACTATTTTGAAGGGTGTATCTCACTATTAATATCTAAGACAGGTTTCAACATGTGACCCAAAGGGGTCACATATTAGATATTTGCATTACCTTTCATAACTGTAGCAAAAATTACAGTTACAAGCGGTAAAAAAGCAGTTTCATGGTTGGGGGTCACCACAACATGAGGAACTGTATTAAAGGATGCAGCATTAGGAAGGTTGAGAACCACTTATAAGACAAAGAATACATTGTTCAGTTTTATCACCTATTAAATGAAAGACAGTGAGATATAAGTTGCATTATACTCCTTTAAAACTTGTAGATTATTTTTGAAACTTGCTACTTGTAGTTTTATATTCCCTTGTTATAGTAACTGCAAAGTATTTTCTCATGGATCTAAATATTTACTACGCCATTGCGTTTCACTGAGTCTCACTATGATCTCGGGTAGCACTGATGTTTAAACCGTCAAAATAATTCCAGAAACTTCTGTGAGTATCACCTTCAGTCAGATGAGTCAACATGTTGATATAATCAGGATAGGCAAGAGAGTGTTGACTAAGAAAACCGATAATCCCCCAAATACACTACAGTAGCTGATTAAACTAACTGCTGCGTTCTACTCTGTTCTGAAGGGAAATGGAAAAAGAGGGGATCCGGGGGAGAAGGGAGGTAGTGAGGGGATAGAGGGGGAAACTGTGATCTAGATATTAATGTATGAAGGAAGAATAAAAGAAATAAAATATAAAACACTGGGGAAACGCAGGGAAGCAGAGCACCCTAGGGTGGGTTCTTCGGCATTTTTATTTTAGCCAAGGACAGATTCTGCCATTTGGTCCCAAATCTCTTTCTATTTGGGGGTGAGGGACTGCCAGAGTGAGGGAAGAGTCTTTGTCAGGGGGAAGGAGAGTTGAGGTGGAGTGGTGCCCAAGTGGAAATACTGATTAGGATCCTCTGTACAAGGAGAAGTTTCTGGTTGGAGGTTTAGGGAACACACACAGAAAAGGTTTTTAAAATATTTTCCTGGCATAATGCATTTAAAAATTGTACTATTTAATTGCTGGGTTACCATCGCCAACAAGTCACCCTTCATCAGATAACTTTATGTGTGTCGAAATGTTTGAGGGTGGGTGGAGGCTTTGTTTATTACAGTGTTTGTGCCCATGCACGAAAGTTGCTTCTCTCCTGCTCACACTTCTTGCGTGCCTTTTAAAACATTTTCTTTGGGGGGTGGGGTTGAATTCTTGGTACAAATTGTTATTAAGTAATTACAAGTTGTTCCTAAGGCTTTTCTGTTTTTACCTCTTATAAATTCACAGACTCTTATAAAGAGCAAGGTTAAGTAAAAAAAAAAATGAAGGAGGAAAATTTTATCTGATTTTTTTTGGAACTCAATAAGTTATCGTATGTCAAAAAAGGAATGATTTTATGAAATATTCTTAGCACAAGCAGAGATGAGTTTCATCTTGCTAGATCTTTAACCTTATTCAAATATGCATATAAATGTGAAAGGATATTATTTGTTGGTACCATGAGTCACTTCACAGAGGAATTAAGACCATATGGCAGTCCGTATATAACAAAATTATGATAAAGTCCAACTATGAAAAGACAGTACAAACCTGTGAGTATCAACTTCCGTCAGTTGAGTGAACATGTTGGTAGAAGCTTAGGCAGAGATTCAAAACCATGTAAAACTAGGGAAACCGAGTAAATGCAAAGGGCAATGTAGAAACAGAATAGAATTTCAACTGTGCCTCTGATCCTTGCAGCCACTAACAAAAGGTCAGGTACATGATATACGGGGTACTTCCGCTTGCTTGATTTTCATTTTGGTTTTGATTTTTTTTTTTTTTTTAGGAAAGAAGCATAGTGGTTTATTTTAAAGGTCATAATGGAAGTGAAATCTGAGATCATGAAGAAAATCCAGCAATCATAAAAATCCATTTTAAATACTATGAAAAGTGATAATACACTTAAAAACAAACTAAAGACATATAAGCCTTTGCACTTTAAACACGGTCAAAAGGATAAATCAATACAAACATTGAAAGATCTCCAATCTAAATGAATCACAATATTGAACTTTGCAAAATGGCAATGCCTCTGAAACTAGTCTAAAAGTTCAGGGTATTCCTAAAGAACATACAAGATATTTCTATTACCAATAATAAAGTATGTAACAGAATACATGTGATATGCGATGTGAAGGGAGTGCTAACTGAGAGGAGCAAAGAGGGACATCAAGAAGAGGTCAGGGAGACAAAAGGGCAAAAAGAGAGGGGATGAATAAGAACAAAATTTAAAGACATACCCAACTGAAAATATCATAACTCAACCTATCAGTCAACGTGCTAACAAAAATAATTTTTACAAAGCACTAAAGCAGTCAGTATGATGGCTCAGTGGTAAGGATGCTTTTACCCAAGCTTTTACCTGAGTTTGAATCCCCAAACCCACACAGTTAAGGGAGATAGCCAAGTCCCCAAAACTCTCCTCAGATCCCAGCTCACACACACACACACACACACACACACACACACTAATAATAATAATAATAATAATAATAATAATAATAATAATATAACCATAATGATATACATAAGAGGAAGGGGAGCAAGAAATATTCCAAATGGTTAAGAATAAAAATTTTCTCTAGTACTAAATTCCAAAATTGAATATTTCATGTGAAACTTTCGAAAAGAAGCATGAACTATAAAAGATAATGTCTCTGATCTTTGATGAAATTTCTTAGACAAGTTTCTTGGCTGAGCATGTGTGAGTTTGGAACTGCAACATGTCGAGATATTAATTTACATGTGAATGCATATGTTCATAAACTTAGGAGTGTTGTGCATGGGTTTATATATGTTGGAAAACTATGGAAAAATTCAGTCAATAGTCTTTATACTGCCATCCCTCCTCCATGGCCAATGTCTGTGCTTAGTTCATATTTTGACTGATTAACAGTTAAAACCATCCACAGTCCCATTGAAAAGGACGATTATGTGACTAGCTAAACTGACATGAAAGTCTGTCTAACCTCATTTTGTCTCGGTATTAGCCAGCTTGTATCTGTTTAACTTGATTACATAGTCGTTAAGATTCATTGAATGCTCTTCCATAGTAAGACATGGGAATCACGTGGGCTGAGATTCAACGATGAAAGTTAGGAAGTGGTAGAAGTGGAACTTCTTAAAACTAAGATCAGAATCGTTCATAGGTGGTCTTCTCTCTCCACACAGGTTCGAAGCAGTTTTCACAAATCTTACATCACCATGAAATAGAAGTCAGATTAGTCACTAATAGGTATTTTTATATATTTGAATACATTATAATCCACTGTCTTAAATCTGGAGCTTGAGTCTACCTGCCTCATTTACTGTTCAGTCGATAAAGTAGAGCTGAGAATGTGCTGTATACAAGGTTACACACAGTACAATAGGCAAGACAAAATATAATGAATTAAATGAAATAAGTCTCATGAAAAGACCCCAAAACATGTTACAATAAAGTGTAACTGAATTTGGTATGGATAAAGAGAACATGGGAAGGCTCCAGACCCAGCCTGAGATGACAGGGAAGGCTACCTGCAACACCTATGAAAAACTATGACTTATCCAGATGACGATGCAAAGAAGGTTCCAAACATAGGAAGGAATACAGGCAAATGGAAAACACTTTGAATACTTGAAGTAGATGAAAGCACCAAATGATGGAAAGAAAATACGAAGACAAAACTGGAGTGCAGGAACTGAGGAGATTGCTCCATTAGGAAAGTGCTTTCTCACAAGCAACAGAAGCTGAACCACATAAGGTATGAACATAACTTTTTAAAACCAATTTGAAGCTTTATAAAGCTGTTCAGATTGTCCCAGATTTGTTATCTGAACAAGGAAGTGAAATAGGCACATACTGACGTTGTCCTTAGACCCATTCTCTTTCCTGTCCTGCCCAACACTGAACCGTTGTTTATGAGAGACACCAGTGGCAAAAGGAGACCTACTGTACTGTAAAGAAGAATTGATGGTGAGGTGTGGGGACCAGGGAGCTGATCAATGTCAAGATACTGGCTATTGCACTAGATCTCACACTTTCAGCCTCATTCAGAAATACTTCAGTACCAACCCTGTGTGAAACAAAGAGTCAGTCGCACCATGGGAGCATGAAATAAATTCTATCCCACTTTCCAGTGATTCAAAAATCAGGAATAAGTGGGGGTTTTTGGAAGCATGTAGATGTGGTAATTTTTCAAAATTATTTTATTTTGAATTCTCTGTAATCACGATTGGAAAGTTTTTCTTAGAACCCTACTCCCTAATATTCTCAGATTTATTCATCGTGGGGAGAGTTCATTTTTTTTCCTCTTAAGATTTAGTGGAACTATAAGATTAGTTAATTTCTTTGTATTCAACTGAAAAGTTCTGAAGCAGAAATGAAACATAGCTTTTGATTTTTGTTTTCAAAGTGCTAGTGATGGTTTGTCCCAAAAGAGTATGCAGAAACTTAAAAGACAACTCTAAACTCCATCCCCGTTTCTCTAGACACCTATGTAGCCATTAGGAGAGGAAAAGAGAGAGAGAAAGAGAAAGTAATATTACAGCTTATTAAACCAACATGCTAATCAACAAATAAGATGCAATGGTATGTGTGGAGTGAGGACAACCAAATCTGGTAGGGTGCAAAACACATAACCTGAAGGAAATTTTCCTTCTAAAGAAGAAAGAAAACTCAAAACACCTTACAAAATTATCTCCAGCATATATAATAGAAAAATGATTACTAACTATAATTTAAATTGTAATTTTTAACATAAATAATGGAAATAAAGGTGAATAGCTTATCTTAACTGTGTCAAAGAATTGTTACTTGCTGAAATAGTTTTGCATTTGTTTATAAAATCATATTGTTTTAAGATATGGAAATCTGTCCTTTCTCTAAACAATGCCTCAGGGGAAAGATCAAGCAGTTAAACAGAATCCTCTTGTCTTTATTGCTTTCAATGGAGCCTTGGGTGATTTTAGGTTTAGGTGATCAAATTTATGCATCAATATGTGCTTAATGAGGGGTGATCTGAAAGGAGTTGGGAAAGCAAAGAATATGATCAAAACATATTGTATGAAATTCTAAAAAAAAAAGAATGAGAATGAAAATTATGTGCTTAAAAATAAAATAAGGTTTTGCTGGGCAGTGGTGGTGCACGCCTTTAATCCCAGTGCTTGGGAGACAGAGGCAGGTAGATCTCGGTGAGTTTATGACTAGTCTGGTCTACAAGAACTAGTTCCTGGATAGGCCCCAGAGCTACAGAGAAACCCTGTCTCGGAAAACCAAAATAAATAAATAAAATTAAATAAGGTTTTAAGACAAAGAATCACTGTTGGGTTTTATCATCTGTCTTTCCACTTTGTACCATAGAACCAAGCAAGTTAAAGTTCTGCTTTTGTTTGTTTGTTTGTTTATTGGGTTTGGGGCTTGTTTTCTGCTTTGTTTTGTTTGTTTTTGTGTTTTATTTTGTACGAATGAAAATCATAGATGCTATTTTCATATCAGTTTAGATATCCTTGTTGGTATATTTAGGAATTCCAGCGTTCACACTCTTTCATCCTTACCCACTTATCTATATTTTCAGGGAACAGATGCCAGAAAGTACTGGAGGACTCAAATAGCTGCCCAGTTAGACATTTGCTAAAACTGGAGCCAGGATCTTACCATGAGATTATAGAAGGGAACAACACACACATGCATGCTAGAGACCAGACCCATACAAGCATGTCTGAATGTATTTCATGTTGGAGAGCAGCTTCGACAAGTATCCCACTAACCAGGGTAGAGGCATGGGGATTAGAAAAGTTAGTAAAGAGAACAAAGATGCGAGTGGAAATAATAAAACAGAAGCATAGAATAGTAGGGAGTTCCTGCATTTTATTTTCCAAACACTTTTATACACAGTACAACAGGGAGAAGAAGACAAAAGACTGCTTTAACACGATGTAAAGACAACTAGAACAGTTTACTTGCTGCAATACTCAAGACAACAAGTTAATTAATTCCTGAGAAAAGCATCCTGTTGTTTAGGCAGTGAACACACCCTAGACTAAGTATCATGAAGGCAGTCACTTCCTAGGTCAAACCTCTTAATTGAAAAGAAGGAGCAGAAGTACGCTGGAATCCTCTGATCTTTGGTCAGGGTGGAGTGGATCTACCTATATGGACCATCTTAATGTTAAAAGGACCAAGTAACCACACTCTAGGTCAGGCTGTGTAGTCACACCTGTCAACAACTTTGGGCAAGCAAAAACTCTATGGCCTTCAGACAAGGTGGAAATAGGCTCACATTTTGGAGTCTCCACAACTTCATAAAGGAAAAAATAGGCTTTGTGATTAAGAGCGAATAAGAGGTAAAATCAATGTTTAGGAGCTGAGTCTGGCTGTTTGTGGGAATGGTTGAATAAGACTTGAGTAGTCCTCTTTCTGGATAGCACTTTGGAAAGACTGTCTCTGTGACAAAATAAGACAATGAAGCAAGTAGTTATTGTTCATCCTTCAAGAGCCACTAAGCTCCTCTATTCATTACCTCCTAGCTCCCACTCTTTTTCATGCCTTTCTCATACTGAAAATAAAGTTTTATGTAAAAGGATAGTTTCCTAACATGCAGACAGAAGGACACGCTACAGAGTTTAGCAGTACATTACTAGTACTCTACTAAGTGTTAGCCTAGATTCCCATGGCCAAAGGTCACTATCTGGGTGGTCTGAAGACAGTGCTAAGTAGGCAGCTATCTGAAAAGTGACCCCGAGGCATCACAAAACTCAGAAATGTAAAGAAGTTAACAACTGGTGTATATAGCCTAAACTAACAAGACAGGTAAGTAAAGGAATGGAGGGATGTGGCATTTTATGATAGTTCTCGGAGACTCTGAGAAGGAAACAATCCAACCAGAGTTATATATGTGCAATGTTAAAGCATCCCTTTAACAACTGGGGAAAGAGCCCAATTATTTCCCATGATGGCTCAGGTAGCATTTCAGAGCTATGTATTACTCAACATGCTAGACACAGGTTTTGCTGATCACTAAAACTTGTCTATATTAAAACGACTGCACACTGGTCTGTGGGAGCCCACCTGAAGAGCTAGTTCATTGGTGTTTGTTTGTTTATTTTGCTGTGAATATTAACTAAAAGTAACTACAAATATAACACTAACTTTACCATGTAATAATTATCTATTTCTCATGTATGTGAGTTGAGTATTTGGTTTCCAGTTGGTAGATTGCTTTAGAAGGATTAGGAAGCGTATCACTAGGGGTAGACTTTGATGTTTCAAGAGCCCATTACTGGTCCAATCACATCATATTCTCTCTCTCTCTCTCTCTCTCTCTCTCTCTCTCTCTCAGACTTATATGGATTGCATGTATTTTCTATGCCATTCCTGTTCAGAGACTGGGGCATCTCTAGATTTCATTATCTGTGAGACTGGTGGAGTCCTGGAATTCAGTCTCCATGGATATTGACAGAGAGCTAGGTCCTTTGAATTTGAAATTGAAGACCAGACACTACTAACCTTTCATACATAAGTCAAGTCTTTTCCCAACCTGAAGACGGAGACTGCACTTTCGTTTTCCAGCCGCCCAGACCCGAATAATCACACAGAAACTATATTAATCACAACACTACTTGACCAAAGGCTTAGGTATATTACTAGCTATCTCTTTCATGTTAAAATTAACCCATTTGTATTAATCTATGTATCACCATAAGGCTGGGGCTTACCAGTAATGTTTTAGTATCTTTCTCCTTCCCATTGGAGATTTTTTCAGAGCGTCTTCCTTAATCAAACATTATTTTTCATAACAAAGAATAAATTCATAACCTCTCATTTCCTTTGGAAACAAAAGCAGAACCTCTTTCCCAAAATAACATAAGTTTTGATTTATATTTTGAAGTCAGGGCATTTTCAAAATATATAGGTTAGATTAATCAAGCAGCATTTTAGCCCAAATGTCTTTGAGCAGATGTTTTTCCTTCCTCAGCAGTCAAAGAATTCAAAGATAGCACAATAACATACAGCATCCAGATTCTCTGTGTATTTTCCATCTTTACATGGTTCTTATTTTTAATTCTATTTCTTTTATTTCTATGCTTTAACTTTTGGTTTTTTGAAACAGAGTTTCTCAGTGCATCTTTGGCTGTCCTGGAACTTACTCTGTAGAGCAGGCTGGTCTTGAACTCACAGAGATTGGCATACCTCTGCCCCCCACCACAAGTGCTGGGATTATAGGTGTGTGCCACTATGCCTAGCTACTCTCTCTTTTTTTAAGGACTTTCTCTATTCATTTTTCTCTCCCAGGTCTATGTATATTTTTAAACACACTGTAAACCATTTAAAGGCATTTTTCATCTAAATCTGTCTTTACTCTCTCTCTCTCTCTCTTACTAGATAGATAGATAGATAGATAGATAGATAGATAGATAGATAGATAGATAGATAGATAGATAGATAGATAGATGATGGATGGATGGATGGATAGATAGATAGATAGATGATAGATAGATAGACAGATAGAGATAGATATCTTTTTCTGACCACATGAGTCTTTAATCTGCTAAGCAATATGACTAGGATTACAGCTGCAGCTATGGCAGCTGGCTTCATCCCATTCCTTAGTTTTTTGAGGGCCTAGCGTTATTTTGGAGAAGCTGGCAGGAGCCATATTTTTGCCACAACTCTGTAGAGTTTCAAGCTCCACGCCACCACCTAGAAGCCTGCCACTGGCTGCTCAAAAACACCATTTAAGTGTTTAGTGACTGAGCCTCTTAAAAAAATTGCAAGGTTTTTGCCATTAACGCTGAGTCAGCAAGCCTCTCTTAAAGGAGGCGTGCTCCTTCTTGCCACCAGCAATCAGAGCCTACAGGAGTTAAGATGGTTATCAAAAACCTGCACTTGATTCTGTTCTTATCTGTCTAGAATTCTTTCACTTCTATTCTTTTCTTTTTCTTTCTTTTTTTTCTTTTGGTAAGATTTCTCAGGCTTTATGTGGAAAATCAGCATGATTTCAGAATGTTTATGTAAATAGAGACTGTGCTTTGTTATTTTGGCTGCCCAGACAGCATACAGAAACTATATTAATTACAACACTGTTTGACCAATGGCTTAGACATATTTCTAGGTAGTTCTTTCATCTTAAATTAACCAATTTCTATTAATCTATATATCACCACGAGGCTGTGGCTTATTAGCAATGTTCTGGCACCTTTCTCCTTCAGCAGCTCTATGGTGTCTCTGCCTTTCCTCTTCCTAGAATTTTCCCCTAATCTGGTTTCCCTGCCTATACTTCCTGCCTGGCTACTGACCAATTGGCATTTTATTAAACCAATACAAGTGACAAATCTTTACAACATACAAAAGCATTATCCCACAGTAGCAACCTTTCATTTCAGGAGAGGGTATCTAAAATTGGACGTTTCTCTATGGCAAGATGACAGAACTAAGCACTACAGGATCTGATTGTCAAGTACAAGCCAGGCTGATGTGTAGACGGCTTCGCTGCTTGGCAGGGAGCCCTGTGGTGTGGCTCAGGGATGTCAATCCTTTCAGTGATCATCCTATCAAGCTATCTTGCATTTATGTGACACTTTTTTATTTTCAAAGGGACTTACAAGAATTTATTCACAATACTCTAAAAATCAGAGCTATTATTTTTCACATTGTAGGTTGAAGAATTATAAAAAGTGAAAAATTCACTTCAGGCCATGAACTGAACAAAACTAAAATATGACAACCCAGTCTACCAACTTTCAGCCAATGCTTTAACTTCTTCCCAGCATTCTTTTGCTGTGTGTCTTCAGCAAAGCTTCAAAGTGCTTTCCTTGATAATCCATTAAAACAAAAGAGAAAAGGGAAGAAAGTAAAGGAACAGAGAGAGGTAGGAAGGGAGGGAAAGAGGGAGAGACAGAGAGAGGGAGGAAAGTGCCTTATTATGATTCCGTATTCCTTCAACTATATTCTCACTCCCTCTGGCATATTTCACTGTCCCAGCTAGTAAGGTTTGCCAACTCTCTCCTGCAGCACAGATACATGGAGGTTGGGTCTCTGGTGCTAAGGCTGAGCAGGGAGTTGTAGCTGTTATGTTCCTCCTTCAGTTTGTGTCTCCCCAAGATAATTATGTGGATGGTCCTAGAAATGACAGCAGTATGAAGCAGGATTATACACTTTTTTCAATTTGACTCAATGTAATTTCTGTTTTTGACAGGATTGCATTATATAGGCCAATCTGAAGCTAGCTATATAGTCCAAGTTTGCCTTGAGTTTGTGATTTCCCTGCCTCAACCTCAAGATACTAAAAGAACAGGCATGTACATCTATACCTACATACATTTTTAAATTCCTCTTTTGCTTTTAAAATAAGTTGAAAATGTGTATGTATATTTTGTTTGCATGTATGTGTACAATGTGTGTATGCTGTATGTGTATACCATTTGTGTATGCACCGTGTGTGTATGCGAACCATGTGTGCATGTACCACGTATATATGTACCATGTGTATGTGAACCATGTGTGTGTATCATGTGTACACCATGTGTGTACACCATGTATGTATGTGCACTGTGTGTGTGCACCATGTGTGTATGTGCACTGTGTATGTGGACCATGTGTGTGTACCATGTGTGAATGTGCACCATGTTGAATGTACAACAAGTGTGTATATGCACTGTGTATGTGCACCATATGTGTATTTAGTGCACTAATGAAAGCTGGCTCTCACGTTAATTATCTGAAGCAAGAATTTGTTTCCTTTAGGAACAGATGTAATTCATCATGGTAGGGCCACAAATAAGGTGTTAAACTGATCGAACAATCAATGGACAGAAAGTAATGAAATGTAATGTAATCTCAAGGTTAGTAAGGACTGAGTCTAAAGTTACATTAAAAAGAGATTTTCCATTATTTAAATGTGTTTGTGCATGTGTGTGCATGCACAACGTGTGCATTCATGGACCAAGGAGGTGGTGAATTGCTTCATGTGCAAGCTTGGGGACCTGAGTTCCTTAGAACTCATGGAAAAAGACAGGCATGGCAGTGCAAGTCTCCAACCCAGCTCTTGGAGAGATAGCAAAGACAAGTGGATCTTAACGTGAGAGCCAGCTTTCATTAGTTTTTGTGTTATTAGGTTATTCCAATTTAGCTGATATATTTGATGTCATTAGGTATTGCAAAACTCATCTCAAAACAAGTGGGTCAAAAAATATATATGCATATATCTATAATCTAACACAGTTGAAAATATTAATAGACCCTTGAATATATTAATAGTTATTAATATGTATATTAAAGCATTTTTTAATTTTTCCCCAAAATCAGTGAAAAAATGCTTGTATGCCTGTGACTATGACAATGTTGAATATATTTTATTTGAATGAAGAAGAAGCATATGTGTGTGAGAGAGAATTTTAATTATTCATGCATTATATGTCGTCATGTGAAATTTATTTAACCTACTGGCCTCTTGCCTCTGAACTTTCCCTAAAGTGCATATAGATCAAAAAGCATTGACAGACACAAGTAAAATTCATCACACCCTGACTTGTATCAACCATGTACACAAAATAAAAGCCTTTCCAAACACTCTCTTGAGTGCAATGATCTAGGATCCATAAGAAGAGTAACCTATTAGCATCTCAGGTCTGAAGGAATCAGCTCACTTTCTTGTGGTCTTCCATAGTCAGCATTGCTGGGCTTCGTGCTTTAAACCACACCTGAAGACAAACGTGTTCTAGTCCCTCTGGAGCTATGCAAATGCTCATAATTTAAAGACAATTTTTTCCTACCTACCCAGGATGGCAGTGAGATAGCTTGTATGACAGATACAGAAGATTTCATATCTTTTTCCTCCTCCTGTTCATTCAAAGCCAATACAAGTGTGGGGGTATATTTTATTGAGGTTTATGTGCCAGAAGTAGACATACTTTTTACTTCATGCATGCTTTGTCAAAACACCTATTATCTCAATATACATTCTTGTGCCAGGTCCCGGCAAGCGTCCATTGATAACAAGTGCCAAATAATCTTTTCAATGTTAATAATTAAGAGATCACATATTTATACACACATGCACATCTTATATACACATATTATACACAAGGAGATAAGGAAAGTATCCCACAGAGTCTTCAATATTATTTTTAACCTGAATCTGTCATTATGGGCTTCTTTACTGATATGACATATTAAACTATTTTTATTCTGAGTCAAGGAAACCAAAGCAGTGAGCACTGTTATGTGAAGTGCTAGAAAAGATGGAGAACGTAGAATGTAATTACCAAGGCAGTGAGTCCAGCCACTACCTTTGAGCGTAGCAATTAACACTTATATGAACTAGTGATATAGGAGAGCTATACATAGGCAAAGCTGTGAACTGCTCTGTTTAATTTCTATAAAAACTGAAGTGCAGAGGTCAGTGGTCTGAAATTAACTAGCAAAGCTTAAAAATTGGATCTTTCTTTCCTGACACTTGGTGTCAAGCATAAGTATCTAGGTCTAGGCTTCCTTCTGAGGGCCCAGAAGACTCATAAATATCTTTAGATGCCAAATACTCAATTTCCACTTGCAAAATAAAAGAATGTAGCCCACAAGCCAACCTGCATTTTGAGACATGGCTGTAAACCAGCACTTTGGAGGCTGAGGCAAGAAGATCACAAGTTCAAATACAGATTAGGTTATATAATGAGAGCTTGTCTCAAAGAAGTGATAGGTAAAATAAAATGAAACCGCCGGGCGGTGGTGGCGCACGCCTTTAACCCCAGCACTCGGGAGGCAGAGGCAGGCGGATCTCTGTGAGTTCGAGACCAGCCTGGTCTACAAGAGCTAGCTCCAGGACAGGCTCTAAAGCTGCAGAGAAACCCTGTCTTGAAAAACCAAAAAAAAATAAAATAAAATAAAATAAAATAAAATGAAACCACTGGATTCTGTGTGTATATCTATATCTATTAATTTAGATCTCAACAAAGAATTAATGAATAAAATAAAATAAAATGAAGCCACATGACTCTCTGTGTGTGTGTGCGTGCATGTAAGTGTATGTGTCTGTGTGTGTGTATGCCTACATATAATGATTTAGATTTCAAGTCAAACCTGAAGGTCTTGGTAGAGGATTTACATAAAAGCATAATCCACACTTGAAAATGCAGATCAAAACACTACCCATTCAAGAACTCACCTCTCAGCAAAATCCAGTGTGTCTGCTATGGGAGATTTAGGTCATTGGCAACAGGTTGGGTAATCTGTCATCAATAAAAAATATTGCTCTCTAGAGTAGTTTATGAGTAATAAACAGGGTTAAAGCTAAAGTCTCAAAGGAAAGTAATTAAATGCTTTCAAGCATTTAATTGAGGTCCTTTTTTGTAGCTCCAAAGATTCAAATATTTACTCACTGGACCAAGTCCACCAGTTGGTTGAAATGGTGTTGCGAGAAGTCGAAATGGTGTCTCAGGCCAAGTACTTGCTTACTTCAAATAGACAAACACCACCAGTGTTTCCTTTCTCAGGACTGTTGTGGTCTTGACAGAATAACATTGAAACTGCTAAAGCTCTGACTCCCAGCAGACTAGAAAGCAAAGCAAACAAGAACCTCAGTGCTTCAGGGAAAGACCATTTCTCCTTCGCCTACAATAGCCAGCTCCAGATTGGCCAAAAGGCCTGTCTGTCTTGCTGATTGAGCATGCCTAGTGACTGAAGCCTTTCTAGTGGAGACTGGTGCCTGGGAAGTACTTGCTAAAGGGCTTTCAAATGGCTCTCACTAAATCCAGAGACAAGAAGCAAGTTCTAGACCCAGAAGTGGATGACAGACTGAATACAGAAAAGGTTAAGTCATAGGTCATTGCTTTCGATTAAGGCCACTAGAGAAGATCTGTACCTTTAAGGATTTCCGTACAGCTGGCTCTAAGAGGATGTTTATAATTGAGGACTCATAACCACTAACAAACTAGAGTGCTTATGGATGAGATTGGAAATGTACCCTAAAGTGTTTGTATTTCCTTGTTAGTCACCTTTTCTCTGCTTCTATTTGCAATTAGAGGGGAAAGACAAACGTGGTTTCCAGTTCCTCTGAGAGAAGCAGTATCTCCTATACCTTGACCATTCCATCCAAGCTCTATTTCCCTACCTTCCAATCTCCTGCTTACATGTTCATCTGCCCGTTCAGCAGAGGCCATTTTTTTTTGCTATTTGCTGTATTCTGAGATTTCTAACAATGCCTGTCATATTTCAGTGCCTATGAACTATTTAAGAAGTAAATATCAAACCAAAAGGTATAGCTTAGGGCAGAAGGTGCTTCCTATGGCACCTGTAGAAAAAAATATACAACTCACAGCAGTTGGCAGCTCTTGAAATGCAGTATTGCAGTAACTGAGACCCAAACCTTGAATAGTTTTAGTACTGTTGTTGTTTTTTGTTTGTTTTTGTTTTGGTTTGGTTTTTGGTTTTTCGAGACAGGGTTTCTCTGTAGCTTTGGAGCATATCCTGGAACTAGCTCTTGTGGACCAGGCTGGCCATGAACTCACAGAGATCTGCCTGCCTCTGCCTCCCCAGTGCTGGGATTAAAGGAGTGCACCACCACCACCTGGGTGTATGCTGTTTATTATTTATTTGTGAGAATTTTAAACTTTCATATAATTTGTTTTGATCAAATATATCAAACATACCTCTAACCCCTCCCCTTTCAATCCTCCCCTAAACTTCTATTCCACTTTCCCTCCTAACTTCATGTGCTCTTTTTATAAAGCCACTACATCACTTACCATTGCCTGTACATGCATGTGTGTAGGGTCATCTGCCAAAGCCAGGGTAGTCTTTTGTGGTCACAACCCAGAAGAGAACTTCCTCTTTTGCTCCCAGAAGTCATCAGGTTCCAATAACTTTTTTGGTAAGAGTAGATTTCATAAGCCTGTTCCTTATCTGTGCTGGGATTTTGGCTGGCTTAATCTAGTACAGGTCTTATGCATGCAATTCCAGCCATCATAAGTGCACGTGTGCAACAGCCCTGTCATATCCAGCAAATTATGTTTTGCTACAAATATCTACCTTGGGTACTTAGTATTTCCATTCCCTCTTCATGATGATTCCTGAGTCTGGTGGGTAGAAGGTGTAATGTAGTTGTCCCATTTATACTCAAACTATGCCCAGTGTGGCACACACTCTCTTTCTTTTGCCTGATGATCAAGAAACTGTAAGCCAGTCACAATTAATGTTTTCCATTATAATGGTGCCATGGTCATCTTGTCTCTTCACAGCAATAGAAACACGAACTAAGACAGAAGATGGTAACAGGAACTAGGGTATTGCCATGAGAAGCCTAGCAAAGCTTTTGTTTGAAGGAAAGTGGATTTGGGGACTTTGGATTTAGAAAGTAGTAGAGTTCCTCAGGCAGGGCTTAATGAGCCATTCTTGTAGGAACATGGAAGATAGTGGTGCTGAGGGTCATTTGAGCTGTGGGGTCCTAGCTCAAGAGATTTCAGAAGAGAAGAGTTTTAGTGTGTAGTCTAGAGACTGTTCTTGTGTTATTTTTGCTAAGAATCTGATTGCTTTTTGCCCTTGCCTGAAAAGTCTGCCTGAAGCTAAAGTGAAGAGTTTTTAATTAACTGCACTGGCAAAAAAAAAAAAAAAAAAAAAAAAAAAAAAATACAAAAAAGCCTAGTATAGATTCTCCACTCTTATGAAGATCTATAATGAAAAATAGCAAGCTGAGCAAGTAAAATGTACAAAATGTAGAGACTAAGGGAAAAGGGGACATCAGGAAGAGGAATGGAGGTAAGCCCTATGTTCAAGAAGACAAACAGATTAAAGAAGAGTCAACCTGTATAAAGAAAGCGGTGATCTTAGGGCAAGACCACCACTCAGCTAAACTTCCAACTTGTGAAAAAGAATTAAAGAAAAGCTTAGAGACAGGTGTGATGGTATACACCTTTAATCCCAGCCCTCAGATGTCAAAGGCTGGTGGATCTCTGAGTTTGAGGCCAGTCTGGTCTACAGAGCAAGTTCAAGGGTAGCCAAACTTAGACAGTGAAGGAAACCATCAAAAACAGAAAGTTGGTGAAGATGGTAATTGAACAAGGGGACTATGTTCCAGACTTAGCAAGCAACAGAACTTAGCAACTTTCGCCACATGGTTCTGGCTTTTAGAGCAAAGGATTCAGGAAATGAGTTTTGGAATCTCTCCCCACGACTAAGGCAAGCCACTTAAGCACCACGTGTGGCAAGGGTGTCCCTGCATGGAGGTCAGGAAAGCCTTTGTGTGAAGCTGTGAAGGTGAAGCCTGGATTGCCTTGGAGACCCAAGATGTTGGAGATGACAGAGCTATGGGATATCAGCTGAGGAGAGCTGCTGATGGAGTGGAACCAGCCCAAGAGAGAGAATTGTGTTGCAGTCAACAGAGCTGGAAGGAGTTGGAAATCTAAAGAGCACTTTGACATCAGACATGGGGCCGCAGCGTTTGGAGTTTGCCCAGCTGGTTTACGGTCTTGCTTTGGTCCAGTATTTCCTCACTATGTTTCCTTCCCTACATCTTAAAACGGTAATGTATATCCTGTGCCATTATGTGTTGGAAGTGTGTGATCTGCTTTTTTTATTTTGATTTTACAGGGGATTATAGTTAAGAGATTATGTGAATCTTAGAAGAGCCTTTGTATTTTGGATATTTAAGAGGGTTGAGACTGTGATAGACTATGGGGGCTTTTGAAGTTAGACTGCATTATTTTGTGCTTACAAGCCTATGAGGGTCATGGAGTGGAATGTGGTAGTTTGCAATGGAATGGACCCCATAAGCGCATGTGTTTGAATGCTTGGCCCATAGGGAGTAGCACTATAATTAGGTATGGCCTTGTTAAGGAAGTGTGTTACTGTGGGGGGTAGGCTTTGAGGTCTCATATGCCACATCCCACCACAATGATAACAGACTAAATCCCTTCAACTATAAGCCAGCCCCAATTAAACGCTTTCTTTTGTAAGAGTTTCCATGGTCTTAGTGTGTCTTCACAGCAATAGAAACCCTAAGACATAGGGTGTATCCAAAAAGGTAAATGAGGCTTTCTCAGGTGACAAAATTATTGTCTCCCAGGCAACAAAGAGACGCACAGAGGAAACACTTTCCACGGGTAGCCTGAGTCCTGCCCCAGTCCTGAACTGTGCTTGTTACTAAGGGCACAAGGATGAATAAAGTATTGCTGCTGCCACTGATGAACTTAACAAAAAGAAAAAAGAAAACTCCGCGTAGGAGCTCACCCTTGAGTAACAGCCCCAGCCAGCAATAGGAGCATGGTAAAGCTCCAGACTTCTCTGTGTGTTTCTCTTTGGCACAGGACAAGCCCTGGTTAGAATGATGAGGCTGGGAAGGGTTCATGTGTTTATGTTTCCATCAGCATCTCCCATTTCTGGAGGCTCAGAGTCTGAAATCAAAGCTTTGTTCCCTCCAATGGTGTTAGGAGGGAATCCTCCCTGGCTTCCATTGCCTTCCAGCAGTGGCCAGAAATCTTCGGCGCTCCTTATCAGGCATTTCATCATCAGGCAAGACTGAAGTTTATTATATTTATTATTTATTAGTGCTCTGGTCTCTGTCTTCTCTGCACAGTGTCCTCTCTCTTATATCTCAGTTTCTATTCATACTGTCTTCTTCTATGACACCAGCCATGTTGGATTCAGGGTCCAGCTCTAATCCCGAATAACCTTCTTAAATGGTAAACATTACAGACCTCAGAGCCCAGGGACAAACCTAAGCTTTCCCTCTTCCATCAGGCCATTGTCTCACTGTTCCTTAGTTTCCTTATCATAAAAACGGGAAGAATGATGTGATCTCTTTCCATTGATATAATTGGTAAATATATGGGAAATGTGCACAAAAAAAAACCCCTGAGCAACAAATAGCACTATCGAAATTCAGCAAACATTATTAGACAACATCAGGGGGGAAAAACTATGACTAATACCCATAACCATTAAAACCTGTGTTACTTCTGAGCTATTTTATCTCAAATGTCTTTTCAATTAAAAGGTAATTTGAAATTAATCATAAATTTGAATAAAAGTAGGATTTTCCATTATCATATCCAACAGCTGAGTAGAGAAGGCTATTTTAGATTGAGATGGTTAAGCTTTTTCTGTTTCTATGGAGATTATCTGCTGAATAGTTTACTTAGTGCCCTGAGCTGTCAGCGCATGCTATTTAATTTATAAAGCAGATCTAAACCTCTATGGGGGAAAAAGCCACCAATATTTCTCCAAACTTACTTGGATTTATTTTCAATGTCAGACAAGACATAACATTTATTATGATTCACCTTAGCGTGGTGACATTTCATTTTTCTTGTTGAAGAAGATGTTTCAGAAAAAAAGAGAGAGAAGAGAAAGAGAAAAAAACTTCAAAATCTCTTCAGTCTCCTGGAGACCTCATAATAAATGAGGGCATCTGCTTTTCTTCAGAGCTTCAATGGCAAGACGTGTTTACACTTCAGGACCAAGCCCCCAACGGAATATTTACAAAATTTGTTGTGAGGTGTTGAACTATAAATCTAATGCTTGAAACCTCCATCAAATATAAGAGAAAAACCCATTTTTAAAAAATGTGTTAAGCTAAAAGTCAGAAGTAAAAATGTAAATATTTTAAAGACTTTTAAAAATCCTTAAGTGTCTCCCTCATACATAACACATAAAACTTATTTTTTAATAAAATAATCTTGGGTTATGTCCTTCAAAATATAATGAATTAATTAGAGGATGAAGGCTTTAAACCTTATATTATTGCAACTTCATAGATGTGAGAAGATTGGACATATAAATAATGGTCATGAAAGTAAGCTGGAGGAGCATGGTTTTGAGATTTGAAAACCTTTCAGGTCCTATATTTTGGACTTTGATAGGTGAACGCATAACATAAAAAACCTTTCATAAATAGTGTGACTGAAACCATATTCTTCATTCTAACAACTAGATGAAGGCTAGAACTGACTTGATGGGTCTGCCCACTGAGTGGACATACATGGTGAATCTCAAATTCTCAAAGTCAGCCTTACTTCATACTCCTATCCGTGTGCTTTCTCTTCTCCTCTCCCACTTTGAGTCTGAGTTTCAAACAGAATCGTCCTCTCCTACATATAGAACTGTCTACATAACGTAGAATATTATTTGCTAATGTCTTTCTTTTCTTACATGCTATTGTTCTTGGGACTATGTCAGGACTTCCTGTTCTTTTAAACACAGAATAAAAATGAGTAGCTTTGCAGCAAATGCTTGTTGACACATTGAACTAAATAGCAGTACCATTTCGCTTACTTGCTGAATAAATAAGGACTACGCAGGAAAGAGTTAGCATAAGTGGAAACTTCATGAAAGTTTCTCATTCTATGTCATGATTTGCATGTGCTACAAAGAAAGACAGAGAAAGAAGGGAGAAATAAATATTTTTAAAAAGAAGAAATATGTTTGTATGGAATCAGTTTCATTGTATTTTATCTTTGCATTTTTCCCCTAGAAAACAAATCAACAGATATCCCTGTCATTCCAAACTGACTTAGTAAGATGTCCTGCCAACAACTCAATCTCCATTAAAATGATAAATTCCATGATTGCATACAGACATAGCCTTTGTGTTTTAGAACATTTCCCCAGAAGCCACGGAAGGTATGTTAATAAATTGCCGTGCTATTTCAGGAATGATTTATACATAATTCATTTCCTAAACAATGGAACTGAAAAACTAGACTTAGGTTCTACCTTCCTCTGGAAGTAGTGGGATCCCTATTGTAAGTATTCATAGTATTCACTAATTAAACATATTTAACTCTGAAATATTTATCAGTTTGTCTCCCTGTTTGCTCATGAGCCAACTCAATCTAATTTGCCCTTCTAGTATCAAATCATACCAAAAGCTAGTTGTAAAACGTTAGCAATAGGCATTTTGAAACCATATCAGGAGAACTGCACTTTGAAGGCAGCAGGGAGAGCTTGATTAGAGCCAAAAGAAGGGGCCACTCTGCGCTTCCAATCACCTATATGTGACTATGAGCAATTTCTTTCTCTGGGGCTCAGTTTCCTCATCTCCAAAACAATAATTAGCCAATGGAACATGCTTATTATACTGATAAAATAAATCACAAATGGGAAGAAGTGCCTGTTAAAGAAAGCATGTCTTAAAGCCTGAACAGAAAGGTGGAACAAAATGTATCTGGCTTTTAAAGAGAAGTGGGTATTTAATAACCTCTCCTTCGCTACTGACTCATTGTTTTTATTATTCAGATCCACATTTCTAAAAAAAAAAAAAAAAGAAAAAAAAAGAAAAAGAAAATGACCTCAGAGTGCATCAGCAGGATTTTCTCCCCCAAGCAGCAATTTTTCTATGTTCCTGCAGTGAGAGAGGGGGCAAAGTTTCTGTTTGTTAAATCATGACTCGCAAGCTCACAGACAGCAAGCCCTCGGTGGGGCATAGCGACTGGCAGCACGAATTATGCCAACAAAAGGGGTTCTCTCTCAAGGAGCATGTCATTTCTCTAATAACTACATTTGCACTGGGAGCCTTCTCATCCTCAAGTTCTAAGCGATGCTCTACGAAATCTCATACAAGAAATGGGACCTCTATGGTTTGCAGCCTTCCAGACTGGGCTTATATTCAAGATTGTGATCTCAGTGTGGGAACACCTCGGGTACAAGGACCTGGGAAAGTTTGAACTGTTCACTGATTTATAATGTTAGTTTACAAATGGGTAGCCAGTTAGATAAGAAACCTAAGTTTGATTTTAAGAAACACATAAAAATGTTAAGGTTTTCTAAACCTAAAGTAGCAGACAAAACAATGCAGATTGAGAATAAGAATGCTTTATATTGACTTTATAATATAATTACATTATTTCCCCCTTTCCCTTCCCCTGCAACACCTCCCATGTACACACACACATACCCATTCTCATTCAAATTCACGGCTTCCTTTTCTTTGATTATCTTTATGTATATATGCCCAACATATTTTATATGTATTCTGTTTCTCAATGTGTAAATACAACCTCCTCGGCCTATAGAATGTTACTCGTATGTCTGTTTCCAGAGCTGAAGTTGATGAAGCAAATTTTTTAAAGTTATTTTGTATTAGTATGTACATTTTAATTATCAAAATATAAAATAAAGATCTCAACATTATTGCCAAATGGCTTGCCTTTTAAGTTTATTTTGTACTATTTCTACTAATGGAGTCAACTCAGACAAATTTTTATTTGAATGAATGAAAATTACAAGTTCTACGGGAGCTGATTTTATCATGTATTGTTTCCTGTGTAAGACTTCTGGACATCAGTTGGATTGTCAACATTATGGACTTAGGGTAATTCTGCTAAAAGTTATGAAATGACTCTACAGATCACTCACCACTGAAATTGGGGGGGGGGGCAGGATTTCTGTAAAGGATGGATTTGCCTGCCTCAGCTGGATGGGTAGTTGTGGAATGAAAGGATGGAGGGTAAACCAACGGAGAAGGAGAGGTGACAGGTGGCCAGTCACTTCCAGCATCCTTGGGTGCTGTCTACACCAGAGGAACCCAGGCTTCACAGACCCAGACAACGTCACTCATTCTGTGGCGAACGTGGCCATCCAACTTGCCTGCCAGCTCATCCACCCAACCACTAAAACCCACCTAGTATCCACTTGTTCTGTTGCTTTGCAGTTTTTCTCTGCCAGAGTTCAGTTCACCTGTTAGATTTAGCTGATATAGGATCCAATGAAGTTTTTATCTTACTAGACACGTTATCAGATATAAATACAGTCATTGTAGAAGTGTGTGTGTTACATGACCAATAATCAGCTTAGCGTTTTAAATCAGTTATTTTATCTTATATAAATAAAAATCTTAGTCATATGCAATCTTCTTTTGAGCGCTCAGCCTGTGAAGACAGATTAAATGTGCTTAAAGAACCTTGTTCTTCTGTGAGAGTCCTGAGAAAATTGAGGGATCAGAAAAAGAAAAAGACAAGGAGCAGTGTGGTGATTCCTTTTTCTCCTCTTAAGTGTCCAAGAGAATATTTTAGTGTTACCCCCCAAAAAGGTAAAAAAATTTAAAGGTTAAAAAAAATAAAGAAAGAACAATGACTACATAAAGTTTCAAGCTTGCAAACCAGATCATGAACCATTTTCCAGCATTCATGAATACAGACTATTTCCAAGGATGAACAAAAAAAGGAAGAAGTCAACTTTCTCGTGAAATAGGACAATAAATTACTATGGGATGTATTCATGAGGAAACTTCTCTGAAATTATGCAAGGAGTAACTTTAGCCTTCTGTGTGCAAACAGAAGTATTCTTTATGCAATTGTTTAATTTCAAAACAGAAATAAAATAAAATACTAATTATGAAAATAATTTGGATTACACTAGAAAAGAAGTAAATCTGCAAGAAAGCATGATGATATCATCCTGGCTAACAATAAAATATACTCATTCTATACAGATGAATGTCTCAGTAAAGAAGCAAATGTGTCTAGGCAAACAGAAGCATCTTTAGAATGTGACAGGTTAGATGGGACAACAAAAATAAATAATCAGGGGTGTACTTAGCAAAACAATGAAGACAAAAATAAAAAGTGATTCTCAAAATGTATTGAAACCAAACACCTAAAAATCCCAATGATGATGTCGAAGATGAAAATGGCAGACTAAACATGGTATTTCTTCTCTCCATGACTGCAACACTTCCCACGAGCCTATCTCAAAAGTCCTTGACAACCCTAAAAAGCCAAGGATTCATGTCAGTGGATCAGGAATGTCTAGGAATCTCAAAAAGATAGAATAGAGAGGTAAGGAGAAAATGGGGGAAAAGCTTGCCCAGAGGGCTAGGGACACAGCTCCGCGGGAGAGTCTGCACATAGCATGCTTGAGCCCCTGAGTCTGATGCACAGCATTGCAGAAGACAAGTGGGGTGGGGGGGGGGGGAAGGACTGAGATGGCAAAGGCAAAGTTGAGAGAGAGGAGCTGGCAGCAAATACTGAAGGCAACAGCTGGTGTTACCGCAATTTCAGGAACAGGTCAGGCAAGACTCAAATAAACACCCTGGGGCAATTGTCTGAACTGTGAGTTGGAAAACCACAATAGAGTCTTTTAATGACATAGGTTTCCAAACCTGTTCTCTCTCTCTCTCTCTCTCTCTCTCTCTCTCTCTCTCTCTCTCTCTCTCTCTCTCTCTCTCTCTCTCTCTCTCTCTGTACTTAGTTGTTGTTCTCATCCTGGCCTGAGGACTAAAGAAACAGCTATCAGCTCCAAGTGTTAAGCAGTGGCAATGAATAGGTATGCTTTCATATTTTATAGGAATTTGAAAAGGTAACATAATTTTTAAAAATATTTTTATTTTAGTCTTAAATGATCACAAATATTTACCAGTAGTATGGATACAACCTTGGGATATCAGAAATCTTTTCAGATCTTGGCGTCAGAACTGATGCTATCTTCTGATTTCTTGATTCATACGAATTTCTTATTCTGAAAACCTCTAGTATGTCAGCTTCCCAAAGTTACAGTATCTTCTAGAGGGAATGCTGCCTGGTCTACCACTGAAGCTGTGAGCTGGAGAGACTGGCAGTAACCGACAAATGAGAAGATCACCCTTTGCTCTTGAAGTTTTGAATATCCCACAGTGCCCTTCTCAGTTTGCAATGATTCCCAGAGCATTTGAAAACCATGTAAGAATGCAGTCCAGAGGAGAAAAGCTTCGGAAATCAGAAACATACAGTCAGGGCAAAGCTGTTGAGAATACAGGTCAGAAAAGTTTATAAAGAGGCCAGCCATGGCAATGACTTGGGCAAACAATGCTGAGTCCCATGAACTGTTGGCACCCATAAAAAGTAATATTAGGAGTTGGAATAGTAGACAATCTACCTGCATCCTTCACAATACAGTGTGCCCTACTCTGTGCTCACAAGCATTAAAGAAGATGTGTCCACCCAAAAAAAAAAAAAAAAAAAAAAAAAGGAAAAAACAAGAACAAAACAAAGGCAAGGCCAAAAGCCAGCAAATATTTGAGGAAAGTAAAAATCTTAAAGTAAGGTTCTTAACTCTAAAGGATTGTCTGTAGAACCATCTACAGCAGATAGGGACTTTAAAAATCTGAAATAATTAATATTTCAGAGGAGAAAAAAGAGACTTTTGAATCCCTAAAACAAGAACTAGTTGGTATGAAAAGGGAGAAAAAAATCAAGTCTGATTGGCAAATACTAGTTGGCAACACATAGAACCAAATAGAAACAATAAAAATAAAAATTTGAGCTAGATTATTTACCAAGTCATAAACATCATGAATCTAAGTAATAATGCAACTAAGAGATATATAGCACGTTAACACAATACAAGCCCAGAGGAGGTGACCAAAACCATTTTCTTTTTTAATTTCCTGCTATCTGTGGTTAAAGGGATCATAGTTGGGGTTGGGGCCTGGCAAGAAACCTAGAGAATGGAATACTAGACAGAGTTTCTATCAAGGGGAAATGGAAATTGTGGGGACACTTATCTGGTGAAGGAGGGCAACACAGAAGAAAAGGAAAGAGGAAAGATACGTAACATTAAGGATGTTTTAAAAAGCCATCCCGAATTATGGTGCCAGGCAAGTGGAGAAAAGCAATCAATAGTCCTATCCAGCTATAACACCTAAGAGCCACAACTACCACCAGCAAAGCAAGAAATTCTGAAAGATACAATAGTGGCACTTGTATCCCGGGGTAACCAACAGTGAGATAATTAGACACAGGCTCAGGGAATACAGCAGAAGAGGTAACAAAAAGACTATAAGAGGCCAGGACATCTGTTTCCATTCTCTTCTTTAAAATGGGGGAGGGCAAGCAGTAGAGAAAGGGGGAAAGAGAGAGTTGGGAGAGAAAAGAGGGAATGTGATCAAAATACACTATATGAAATTCTCAAATAATAAAACTATTATACTGCTTAAAACATATTATCCACTCCTGCCTTGAATATCTTAGTTGAATAGTTTAACTCTCTTTGCTCTTATACACACATGTAGACACACGCTCACATATATGTATATACACAACTATGAAATGAATGATTTTTATGCCCCTCCTTGGTTCACACGCTGAAATCCTAACTGCTTCCTCCTGTGATAACATTAGGTAGGGCTTGGGAAGTTAATTTTTGTGTTGAGAGCAAACACTCTCGAGTGGGATCAGTGTCATTATGAAAAGAACAGGAGAAAGCTTGTCTCTTCTCTTCAACATGTGAGGACACAAAGAAATGCCCGTTTGCAAACGAGGACACAGGCCTTAGCCCATAGACCCTTACCAAACACTGGATCCAGCCATGTTGTTCCTGAACTTCCCAGCCTTCTGGATTGTGAGACAAGCATTTCTGCTGTTGAAATCACCTGGTCTGTTAACAATCTCTCTCTCTCTCTCTCTCTCTCTCTCTCTCTCTCTCTCTCTCTCTCTCTCTCTCTCTCTCTCTTTCACACACACACACACACACACACACACATATACACACAGATATTCACCTACAAACATGTCAAAAAACTATCATTATCCCAATTTAACACATGAAGAAATGTAAAACGACTACTTATGGGGTTTAATTATAGTCACGCAGCAAATAACAGGGACAGATCTTGGCCCAAATACTAAGATTACTGGTTTGTGGCAGTCTCTTCATTTTATGTACATTAAATAATTGGCAAGAAAAACTACATTTGGGTGTATAAAAAATGGTGGGAAAATAAAATTCTTCCTTTCATGGTAGCTTAGTGAATAGGTTGGGGAGTGTGATGCTTATAACAACTAGACAACACAGTAGAGTCAAAACCTACTTTACAGGAAGGTGAACACACTGCCTGGTGCCCATGATATTCTTCCAGTGATTCTTTAAAATGCTCAAACGAGAGAATGATAACATTTGGGAGACGTCATACACTTTCTTATACAAATCCTCAACAAGCCGTATCCTTGATGGTGGCTAGCATAACACCATCGATGAAAAATCATCTAGACATGGGAATTGCTGCTTCTATTCTTAAAAAGTAGGAAAAATATATTTCAATGCAAAAAAATCAGTTCTCTTAAAAGCCAAGCACCCGTTCTGGATGAAATACAGTATGGAATACATTAGAAGGAAGTGTGCACCATTAATATTAAAGAAGTATTTTAAAGAGGGTTAGAAATTATGTGAAGGGGCTATTCAGAGATGCTAGTTAAGTAGGCTTTTGCAAGAATGATTAAGATAAAATGGGTTAGTATCGATGAATTTTAAAAACTGAATTAGATAGTAGCAGCTGTGTATGTCTAAACTCATTTATGACAGAAAATACAATGATTTCACAAATCTCTAATCTTCAGGTTGGTTTGGTTTTGGGTTTTGTTTGTTTTAACAACTCAGTCTCCAAGACTGAACAAAATATCTACAACTAGAGACATGTGAAAAATAAAGTCACCGAGAGATCAGTAATAGATTGTGTCCAAATTTAACTTTATTTAAAATAATTTATAAAGATAGTTGAAAGGAGATGCCCATTTGCCCCCATCAAACACCAAATCCAGGCATAGTGCACCAATACGGCTCAAATCACCAGTCTTAGAATATATATTAAATCTCTGAATATAAACAACTTTAATGTATTTGGGGAAAATAATTTCAAATATGCTGGCAAGAGGAAAAATTCTAAGCTATTAGGCACAAGCAAGGAAAGGAAACAAGACTCATTATATCTCATCCGTTAATGGTTTAATATAAAGAGCCTATGTGTTAAAGCAGGATGTACATTTTTAACACTAAATGTCAGGTATCTTACTAAATCCTTTATATGCTTTATCTGATTTAATCCTCCAGGAGCTATAATGGAGATACTATAGTTTTTAATAAATCCAGGTGCATTCATCTTTGCAGCCACAAGACTACAATAATAGAAAAAAGTCTAAAGTAAAACAGGAAGCCAAGGCAACTTCTGCGAAGGAAGGATTTTCTGTGGGGACAGCTAAATAAATTTAGTAGCTCCTTTCACTGAGGACAGATAAGAGTTAACAGAATTAGAAACAAAGATAATAAAATAATAAATCATATGTGTTTCCCAAATAACACAATTCAGCATCAAGAGAACATGTAATTAAATTACATTCACCATAAAAAAAAAAGACATGATACCTTACAGTGGTTGGTGTCAAACTTAATACACTCAGGATTCAGTGGACACCAAAGCTATATTAATTCCTAGAATAGTTGGCATGAATTAATTTTTGATAGAAGGTAGAAGCAAGCATGAGGCTTTCATCTGATCATTTAGAAAATGATTTCTTAGTAGTCCCAAGTTCTAAGCTCTGGGCACACAAAACAGCACTGCCATCTTGAACTCTGAGCAGATAGTAGCCAAGGATACGCCACTTCTATCATGGATTTGAATAACTGGACTGTTAGAGACTGGATGGGCATTGGTGACTGCCCCTCTTGCCAATCCTTCAATCTGTTTACAATCATTGTCAGTCAATAGTATGGCTCTTTTTTTTTCTAGAACCATTTTATACTGATTTGTAGTTAAATATTTGGAGTACAAACAACATTGCCATTTCCAAAATCTAATTATTGACTCATGGTCATCTCACCAAACCCAACAGAATTTTCTGCTAATTTTCCTTTTATTTCCAATAAAAAGGCTAAATCTTGGGTCAACTACAATATTGGTCTGTCAGGGTGCTTACTGCAATCTTAGGCAACAAATCGTGGTCGGTTGTAGAGACAAGAGTACCAAGAACCCACCTTGAACACCCTGGGACAGTCGAACTCTGAAGTAAAGTCATTGCCCCATTGCTTTGTTTATTCATGTGTATGTTGCTCTTAACCTCCCAGACAGCAACTCAATTACAGCTAAAAACTTAAATACCATACCTAAAGCTACTTTCAGAAATGATAAAGAAACTGCCAAAGCAAAAATGTAACATGTCCACAAAAGATAATGAGTCACTTTTATACCTTCAAATATCAGAGTCATCTATTTACTGAAACAGCTAACGCTCCTGACTTATTTGGGGGGGGGTGATTATGGGTAAATTGTAATGAAATTGCCTTAATTAATTTAATTAAGGTTCTCTTCCAATGTGGACAAGTGGTCCCTTAATCCAGATGGCTAATCTAGGAGAGTATTGCCATGACTACCTGAAATTGACCTTCAAACACTTGCTCAGTCATTTTGAGCTTCTCATAACTTACACCTCTGTCATTCTGTAGAATGAAAAATACAGATGCAAAAACAAAACTAAAGAATGTTTGGGCCAACCCCAACTTCTCCTTTAAAATGTTCTTTCTTCCTTCATTTCTTCCTTCCTTCCTTCCTTCATTTCTTTCTTTCTTTCTTTCTCTCTCTCTCTCTCTCTCTCTCTCTCTCTCTCTCTCTCTCTCTCTCTTTCTTTCTTTCTTTCTTTCTTTCTTCCTATCTATCTTTTAAAAAAAATACTAATCAGGGAAATACAGGGTCACCCACACACTCCACATCCCTGGGCTTTGTTAAGTCCAGACATAATCAAGTAAAAAGGTCAATATGCAAATCAGGGGGAAGTTAATAGGGAACCTGATACTATTCAAGTTCACAGAGCAGGTAGGCATCCTTCGGGTCATCCAGAGGCATAGGAAGTACGGGGTTGCTTGGTTCTGGCAAGGTGGGTCCTGCAATGCCTGGAGGTGAAGGCGAGACATCAAGTGAGCACTCAACCACAGCTTCAAAGTGTGACCTTTACAAGGGCTAGGGAGGCATACCAGATTCTTTCATCAAAACCTTCAGAGAGACTGGAATCTATTGCAGCAACGTCCTTGTCCTGCCCTAGTGCTGGCTGACAGGGTCTGCTTCAGGTGATAGCGAAATGCCCTGCCCCTCTCCCAGCACCGGGCAATTAATCTAGGAACAAATATCCTGAATCCTGGGCTGAAGAAATAGGAACTGATTTGGTAAACAAATGATATGTAAAACCCACATACACAGAGTGGCAAGTGACAAAGGAAATTGCAAATGGCTCTAAACACTGTTTTTTCCGTAGACCACAAAGAGAAACTGTGGCAGACAGGGGAGATGGAGCATAAAATTGGGCGGACTGATTCAGGGTTTGTTTTGATTTTTCAAATCTTTTATTTAAAAAAAAAAAGAGTGTGTATACGTGAGGGGAGGAGGAAAAAGACTCCAACGCAAAGGAGCAGCCGGCAGACCATGCACAAATGAAAGCGCGCTTTCTCAATTTCCGAAGCTCTAAATGTAGAGAAATGAGCAATTATCCTGGGACGTGGTGGAGAAAGCAGCCTCGAGAATTGAAGGCAAGCGGGTCCTTGCTGGAGAAAAGCTGTCGCTGGAACTGAACTTCCAGCGGCCGCCTGAGGTGAGCATCAGGAGGGGACCCGGCATTGCCAGCGCCACTGCTAACGGCACTCCGTGCTGCACCGTCCCCCAACAGGATCCCTGCGGGCACCCAGGGAAAGGCACTCTGCGGGGCGTCCGGGAGCCCTGGGCTCACCCTTCTTGGTCCGCAGAGCAACAGGCTGTCCAATAAAAAAATTAAAGGACAATAAGAACGTCAGGAGAGCGGGGCAGAACCAGAGTTCGTTCTTTAGTTTTGGGATGTCTGGTACATTCAAGGTCCCCAGGATGGCAGGTCCTAGGCGACATTAAAGGCACGAACTTCGGGGTGGTGGGGAAACGGAGGCAGAGACCCGAGTCAGGGTGTGGTAGAACCCGGGGTATTCCTTGAGCATCCCTTTCCGCCGCCAACAGCCGGGGACCGGGTGTCCCGTCGAGGCCCCAGCGTTTTACTGCTCAGCGGAGGCTCCCGCCGCCCGAGAACTGCGCTTGCAGCCGCTGGTCCGCGCTCCGAGGCCGCGGGACCGGCTTTCACTGCCCTCCATCCGCAGTTGCTGCTCTAGATTTCATCCCTTTTAGAATCTTGCCGATATTAAATTCTTTTTTCTTTTCTTCTTCTTCCTCCTCTTCTTTTTTTTAAACCACCCGACCTTTTATTTAGTATTATCTATTTATTTATTTATTTATTTTTAAGCCTTAGTCAACGTTTTGGAGGCACGGATATCCAGGTATCCGTGGATAATCAGATAATCTCACGCTGGCCTTTGTATTCTTGAAGCTTTAAACTCTGCAAATATTGAAGTCCCTTCAAGGAAAAGGCGTGCCTCAACTCAGTCCCAACCCCCTTCGACTTTACTATTCCTGAGAGTGCAGCCGGTCTAGGGTCAGACCCAGCTTCCCATCTCACGATTAAAGAGGAGTAATTAGGTTTGGTTTAGTGACTGGCTGTTCTGCTCTTGGACCAGAATTGACGCTTGTTTTTGTGGCCACTATTTTTATTTTACTGTGCAACCAAAGAAACCATGTATTTTTAAGTAAATGTATTGTCCACAGCCTCAGGGGTGTGGGTTCCAATCCCGGGCACTCCTTTCTCTGCTCTTCCTCCACCCATAATTCATTTGACTATCCTAGGTTTCCCCAAATTGCTTGTCTTTAGCCCCTCCTCCGATTTGCTCGGTTCTTTAACTTGTCTTGTGTTAGTTTTGGGTCAGTAAGTCTTTTGTGCTGGGGCTCTCTCTCTCTCTCTCTCTCTCTCTCTCTCTCTCTCTCTCTCTCTCTCTCTCTCTCTCTCTCTCTCTCTCTCTGTGTGTGTGTGTGTGTGTGTGGTGTTTCTTTTGTTACTTTCTACCCTAACACTGCAGAAATGAAACACACATGCGACTCTGTCGCCTCATATTTTCAAATGTTTTTCACACTATTGTCTTCTCCAGCCCGTTGAAAGTGCAAAGTGGAAACACATGCACCCAAAAACAACAAAAAAAATTTTTTTGAAAGGGGACAGTCCTAGGTTGGAGACTAACCTCGTGAATAAAGATAAGCAATAAATAGAATATCAGATTTATAACGTGCATTGAACACTCTTGATTAGCACGAAGGTGAGCCCTGGCGAGCTTTTTATCATTTCCATGTGTCTGGACTACAAGAAGAAATCAATGGGGGGGAAGAGCTCTATAAATCAGCGTTCATGTCAAGACAAATCAAAATAATGCCTCTATTATTTCAATCAATAAACCATTTTTATCCCCAGTATCTGATACACACAGTGTGTGTCCATCTGTTTGTGTTTGGAACTGGCAGCTTTGCCTTGGACCAAAACAAACCTTTCAAGTCATGTCAATGAAATTAAAATGTTAAAAAGCAGAAATCAAAGTGTCCTTCCATTCCTTTCTAACCATTCAGTCTCCGTTTTCAAAACCCCGCACGCCTAGATCAGTAAGAGAGCCTGGCAAACTAAGCAGAGGACGGTGTGGATGAGAAGCAACTTGGAGAGGGGGTAACTAGCTGGCAGGCAAGAGAAAACGAAAGCGCCCACCGGTAACCATCAGAGCAAGGGAAGCCTCTGGGGCTGGGGCTCCCATTTACACGCCCAAGGACCGCCTACAGAGGCTGCAGGCAGGTTGAACTGGGTTCGAAAAAAAAAAAAAAAAAAAAAAAAAAAGAAAGAAACAAATCGCCCCCTCTCACCACCGTCGTCAAGATCCTTGCAGCAGGTGTCTGGCTGACTTCTTGGGTTGTAACTGGGGAGAGACTAGCTGGAGGAGAGGAGGGAGGGAGAAAAAGAGGAATAGAGAGGGGAAGGGAAAGGGAGAGGGAGAGTTTGGCCGGCTGGCCCCTCTGGCTGGCCCTAAGTAGTATCTGGTTTCTGGCCCATTTCAAGCCTTATTTCTGAAAATGCCCTGCCCCTGCCAGCAGGTTGGGCTTCTGCATCAGCTTGTGAGACGTGCCCACAAGCTCTTGAGGGATGAAAGGAAGAAATAGTTTGTTTTTTACCTGCCTCAGTACCTCAGAATACCCGAGGGTTAGGTATCCCTGATGCTTCTTGGTTATTTTGTTTCCATTTCTGCACACCCAGGAACTAGACCTCAATGCCTTCTATCGCGTAGGGTTCGTTCTGCCTTGTCCGTCTGTCTGTCCAGCACACACACATTTCAATCACCCGGTTCTGAATCTATTCCTTTCCATTGGAGTTCCCATGAAAAAAATTCCTCCCACACCGAGCCTCCCACTGGTACAGTCTTTGTTTGGGTCCAACAGTCTTCACCCACCACACCCTCAGCCCCCTAGACCAAAAATCCATCCCCCGAGTTTCATTTGAAGGGGGAGGGGTTGTTATTTTTTTTTTTTTTAACAAAAATCCGTACTTTTCCAAGCTGGACTGCACAACCATTGGGAACATTGAGACTCCAATGGTTAATCTCTGAGACAAAATTATCGTCGCAAGAACTGTTTCCAAATAAATCCACGCATGGGGGGAGGGGCGTGTGGAACCAGGTCGGTAATCTGGGTGCACAGGGGGTTTGTTTTGTTCGCTTGTTTTTGTTTTTGTTTTTTATCTTGAAAGCCTCGCTGCGCTTCTCTCCCCGTCTGCTTCCCTTCCCGCCTCTCAGCCAAGGCTTTGTGCCGGTAAGGGGCGGGAGAGAGGGGGAGGCTTTGGCGCCCCGAACCTCAAGGCCCTCGGATTTCAAGGAAAGAGAGACAAGTCTGGGAGGTGCGGGTGCTCTGTTCATTTCTTTCTCTAATGCGTCTCTCCTCTGGGTCAGAGCGCTAATGACGACCTCGTTGCTACGATTTAGGACGAGGGTGCTTTCAAACAAAAGAAGCCGAGTCTCCAGCTTTCTCGTTTGCGCCCCAGCTCCTTTTTACCTCGGTCCTTTCCCTCTCCCCTGACCCTTCCCGCTCCCCAACTGGGTTTTTCCCTCTCCAATTTTCAGGCCCGGCTTCTCCCCTCTCCTCCGCAGGTTTTCCGGAGAGGATTTCGAACTCCATTATCTTGCTGCCTGACAGGCAAGTAAATTCTTTCTCCGAGGCCTTTTCCTGCTCCAGTTCTGATCTCAACTTCAGGAGCCCAAGAATAAATCTTAAGAGTCCCCACCCCACCCCAAGCATTCGGATTGGAGGATGGTTAAGACCTTCCTTCAGTCGCTCTTTCACGCCTCAGTCTGCCCCACAAGCTAGTAAGGTTTCCCGAGCTCTTATTCTTTACATAACTCCATCTCCAAAACACGCAAAAGCTCACAAAGGACCGGACGTGCAATGGGAAAAATAAAAACGGATTTGTTTTCCTCGAGACAAGTGATGGAGGTGAGGGTAGGCTTAGAGACCTGTTTCCTCACGGTGGACTGTGGAAGAAAGGAGAGCCTAGAGGATCTCGGCGGCCGGGAGACCAGCAGCGCGCGTCCTGTGGACCGATAGGAAAGGGGGCAGGCCAGGCTGGGCCTGCTCCGCCCCTTCGGTAGACTTCTGGCTGGGTGCTTGCTGTAGCCCCGGTTTAGCTCTCTGGCTCGCGGGGCGACCCCTGGGAGTCCTTTAGAAGAGCCTCGGGTCAATCTTTGAGATGCCCAACCTATGTTTTTTTTCTGGGGTGAAAAAAAAAATGCTCCAAACTACTCTGTCCTGGCAGGGATGGGCTGATACTGAGCCACTTAAAAGAGAGGCGGCGCTTGGGGTGGCAGAGTTCAAAGACAAATTCCGGACCGCCTAGACCTCAAGCACCTCACACCGAGCCTCGCCTAGGGTTTGAGCCCCCCGGATCTTGATAAACAAACCTGGTCCCAGGCTGCCAATGTGTTCTTAAGAAAAGCACAAAGAGAAAACTGCTTTAAGTCAACGATCCCCGTGCCTCATCAGCAATTTCAGTAAACTCGTCCATAAATGCTTCCTCCCTCCTGCCAAATGGTGAACTTCCACAGATTTCGGAAGAACAGAAGACCAAACACCGATTTCTCCTCTCCTTAAATATTTCCCTCCACCCTCCTGTTGCTCCAGGCACCGATTTCTGGGGAAGAGGAGGGGCAGGAGGTGCAGATTGGAGGAAGAGGGAATATTCTTCTATTTATTTTATAGTGACTTTAATTTTTTCCCTTTGGGGTTCTTTGTTATTTTGAGGTTCATCTGCAAGATTCGGGACTCCTCTCTGAATCAAGCATTTTGTTTTGTTTTGTTTTGTTTTAAAATTTCAAACTGACATAAGCATTGGCTCATCAGGTCTTCCTTTGTCTGCCATGGTTGTAAATAATGGCTTTGAGATTAGCTAATTAAGGGGCATTAATCACTGATAGAAAGGGAATAAATCAAAGTCGTGTTCTAAATTTCAAACTTGCCTGCCTAGCTGTGCATAGCTGCTCTATCTGCAGCAGATAGGTGCTGTTTGAATTACTGGCCCTCAGAGTAAACCAAATCCACTTCACCCTTAAAAAATGAATATTGTATTTATACAGCCCGGTGGTGTCGTTACATTAAGCCCCCTCCCTCTCTTACTCTCTTCCATAAACAAAGTGTAGAGACCACAGCTATTATACGTTAAAAAGAGCCATATCTTAGCTTTTTGCCTTGCAGTTATGCTTACCTTTTTGAGAGTGGGGGTCAGTTTCAAAAAAAGAAGAAGAAGAAAAGAAAATGAATAATCCCTAAGAAGATAAAGATGGAAGGAAGATAAAGCGTGTGGAGGAGAGGCTTGTTTGGAGTCAGAGTACAGTTTCCGTAGAAGTTTTTCAAGGCAAGAGTGTCAGGTACAGTTCCTAGACCACATTCGCTGAGACCTCTGCCTAAGACATTAGCAATCATTGGGTTCTGGTTTGCAAGAAAGCAAGTATTGAAGGAAGGGTGTGTGTGTGTGTGTGTGTGTGTGTGTGTGTGTGTGTGTGTGTGTGTGTGTGTGTGTGTGTGTGTGTGTTGCTGGGTCAGGGATGCTCACAGAAGCTAGGCTGGTTCCACTCTCAGGTCAGCAAAGTATTGGGAGCTTGGGCCATCTCAATACCAACAAAAGAGGTTTGGAATAAGTACAGCGGTAAAACAACAAGCCGGTCCCCGGGAGACCCTAAAAACGTATTCCTTTCACGTCAATCTTTCACGTCAATTCCTCGGAACCAGTCAACACAACACAGCAGACAGTCCAGCTCCAAGCAGCGATCTGCATGCTCTTAGCTCTGTACCTGTGCTCTCTGTGAGCGCCGCCCTCCCCCCACCCTTGCGCGTGGAAACTTGTGTGCTGGGGTTCCTCGCACTCTCCGCCGGCGCCGCCTCCTTTCTAGGCCGTGTCTCATTTGTAGCTGCGACTCTCAGGTGAGGACACAAGTTGAGAATCTTCTCAACGTACAGGACCAGAGGTCAGAGTGGTGTTGCGGGGTCAAACAGGAGTTCTGCCCCTCCTGCTAGTGGAAGAAACCCCTCAACCCTCAAAGCCGCTGTTCCGAGAAAATCTCTCCTCCCATCCCCCTCAAATCTCGCCACGTAGTGGCTTCTGTCCTTGACTGAACACGCCTAGCTGCCAAGGGCAGGTGCCAGTTCACTGGAAACTATCACCGTCTAACAGCCCCAGGCTGCGTACCGCCCTTCCCTCTTGCAGCTGCCCCTACTTCCCCTTTTTTAATCTTTTAAAAAGTCCAGAACCCTCATCATTTTTTTAAAGGTCCTCAACGTACCGTGTTATTAAAAAGGAGGCTCTGGGTCTGCAGGGTCGTCAGCAACCCAGGGGGCTAGAGGGTAAGGGGACCGGGCCAGGCCCGGGGACTAGGCATCTGGAAGGGAAGGGGAGACATTTGCATAAGGCTTTGTCTGGTGCAGGCCGAGGGTTATAACGCTAATTACTCAAGATTAATGTGAAGATTGTTCTCCATTGCTCACTAAGATTTATTTAAACACTGAACTGCTGGAGGTCCAGGCTGTAAACCATTCCACCCGGCCTCGGGCCGGACTTTGTCGTTGCGTGAAGTTTATTTCAAGTCTGCCAGAGACAGACTAGGAGCTGCGGCGGGGTGAGAAGCTCGGGGAAAGCCATCCGTGAGGATATTATTCTCTAAAGTAACACCTCCGGGCCTCGGGTGTATAAACACACACGAAGTGCATTTCCCTGTCTTTTTCCTCTGCAGACTTTCAAATTGAAAAAAAAAAAAAAAAAATCCTTTCTGTAGTAGGTACAGATCCCATCAGGGAGCAAACTTGGTGCTGGGGCGCCTCCTAGTGTCACGAAAGGGAAGACACGCCATAAAGGCACGCTCGGGTTGAGGGGCCTGGTGCTATCTGTCTCCTGGGGGACTAAGAAGGCACAGGGCTGCGGGTTGAGCACATGACTGTTGATTCTCATAGGAGTATGGTCGTTTGCGCTGTGCATGCACACGAGTTACGTGCGCCTCCGCGCCCAGGCTCACAGCAAGGAAGTCTGTTGATGTTCTGATTTAGACTACAGAATCAGAAGTCATTTTTTTTTCTCGCAAATACGTGTGTTACTGTGGAGTGGAGAACCAGTATTTGAGACTTTTCTGACTTTTCCAAAGTCATATCCGGTTAGAACCCATTTTTAAAATATAAGTTGACTTAACACTTGACTTTTATATCTTATTTGATTTTTACTAATTTCATGTAGAAAGCCACGGGCTTGCCATTTCTCTCTACGTTACTTGGAGATATTATATCAGTGTATTGAAAACTGTATTTTGAGCTTTAACGTCAGATTGTGACTTGAGACAACTCAAGACGTCTGAGAATGATGCCTCGCTTGCCCCTTCTTTCCTTGGGGGTAAATTATGTTGTGAGGAACTTCGAAGCAATAAAAGATAACATTAATACAAAATTACTACTGAAAGAAGAACTAGACGTAGTAGTTGACTCTAAGTTAGAGACTGGATCTTTATTGCAAAGAGCCGCTGCTGATTCACTTTGGGGAAACCACTTTCCCAAGGCAGTCTTCCTTTTCAGTAAATGAAGCAATCCCATAGCATACGAAGGCATCTTCTCCACTCAGAGAAATCACAGATCCCAAACACTCAAAGAATAATTAGGCGTTTACTGAAAAAGACTGAAGATATTTTTTAAATTCTTTTTTTTAAAGATTTTATTTATTTATTATGTACACAGTGTTCTGCTTGCATGTTTGCCTGCAGGCCAGAAGAGGGCACCAGATCTCATTACAGATGGTTGTGAGCCACCATGTGGTTGCTGGGAATTGAACTCAGGACCTCTGGAAGAACAGCCAGTGCTCTTAACCTCTGAGCCATCTCTCCAGCCCCCAAGACTGAAGATATTTTTATGAGGTGTTTTGCATGCATTTTCATCAGAGCCAGGTCATGGAAACCCAGATTTTGGACTTGCTTTGAAGTCCAGATAATATTTAGGATTTTCACAGTATCCTTAGCAATTTGGTTTTTAAATTTTATTTTTCATAGTTACTTAAATACATCCTCATCCGGAATGTTTTGGCAAAACAACAAAACTGTAAATATTATACTTTCATTTTATGATAATTTCACATAAGAATTTGAGACATACAGAATTAAGGGGAAGGCAGGGCCTGCAGATAACAGTAATGATGGGAGATACACATTTCAGGGTACCTCTCTACTTCATGATATCAGTCTGAGAATTCTACTAGCCAAGACTTGAACTTGGGCCATCATGCTTTTACTCCAAATCTCATTTGGCCCCTATCACTCCTGCCTTCTACCTCTGTCAATGGACTAGGAAGAAGGGAGTCTCTTTTGCAAGGTTTTGTAACGAAGTCAAAATCTTTGAGGAGTATAGAATTGGAACTCAAAGCCTCAGTGGTTAGGACCAAGACGTGAAATTGTATCAGAGCCACCTTGATGACCTGCCACGTTCTACAGTTTAGCATTGTGGTTTTGCTGTATTAATCCTCCTTGTATACTGTCTCCACCTAAAGTCAGGAGTGAAAATTCGAGATTCAGACAAAACAGATGGTGATGAGGGACGGTTTCCTAAGACAGTCCTCAAAGCATAATCATTTATTTGGGAATTTTCCTGAAGAGAGAAAAGAAAAAAAATGTCCACAAAGGAACAAATATTTGATGGCTGTCTTATGTAATCACTTCGAAGTTTGACCATGAGAGTAGCATACTATGCCTGATTTCATTCAGAAAACTCACGCCCAAGAATCTCACAGGCTAGGTAAGACCCAGTAGAATTACTTTAGGTCTGAAATGGGCATTTGGAGAGCCATAAGCTTTAGTTCTAAAAACCAACATCATTCTGCTAGGCACAGTTCCTTCAATTGCTTAGCTTTTTGGAATAGTTTTAGAAGCAAGAAAATCACAGTTAAGACGCATGAAGTAAATGGTGGTCTTCAAAAGCTGGTTTGCTGGGACGGCCGTCTTGACTCACTCAGAACTTTAGAAGCAGGCCTACGCATTATCTGATTAGAGGCCCACGCCTACGTTGCAAATATTCAAAGTTATCCACATTTCTCCACTCCCACTAAATGAACAAGCTTTGCCCTTATAATATTTTATCTTCTGTGCTCTTGGGTATTTGTACGACTCAGAGATATCCTGTTTCTCTGGTGCAAGAGTCACATTCTCAAAAAGCCCAAGAATATTACTAATATTTAAGTGCTTCAATGCTTTTGCTTGTTTTTTTTTTTTTTTTTTTTTTTTTTTTTTTGCTTGACAGTATTGATATTTTCCCATTAATTCTTCTGAGCCAAGAAACAAATCACCCTCCAACTGGCATATCCCCATGCTAATCTGAGTTAAAATCCTTTATAATAAATATTATGTGTCAGTAATTATTATAAAATTTTTCCCTCAGGATGGCTGTTCATCTTGCAAGAATCCAAGTTGGGCTTCTCTATGAGACACTGCCATTCTACCCAAGTGTTATAATTGTCTCATTTAGTCACAAGTTAGAATGCTAGAAAGGCATTTAAACTTAATTAATCACGGTACACCTCCCAGACCGTTTGGTTTTGACGCCATATTAATTAATCAGGGCCAAAAAGAGTCACGTTCTAATCTTCTCTACCTGAAGCTCATCAGAATTAGAAACCTGGAATTCTTAAATACTGTGGCCGGCTGCTTCTCTTACCACGTCCTTTGCTGCCCCCTGCTGTCCACCTTGCAGGTTTTCGTTATAGTTGTCGGGACAAGACAGGAAGAGAAAACTGATGGATGCTGGGGCCGCTCGCCGGGTCACACTGCAACAAGCTCTTTAAATCGTTAACACACTTAGTGTGCATAGAAGTTGGTTTTTCCCGGCCACACTATTTCTTTCAATCCGATGTGATGAGAGGAAGCTTATTTCTATTTCTCCCCTCAAGTACAACTGACCAACAGTTTGGATTTTCTTGTATCACTGTGATGTGCAAGGCCAGAGTTTTCAGCTGAGATTAGTTAGCAGCTGCAACTGAGAACTAGTTAGCAGATTTTTCTGTGCACTCCCTGCACTCGGCAGTAGGCTGTGAATCTGGCTCTTGTCCCTCTGTCATGACAGCTGGTCTGAACATATTCCTTTATACTTCACTACCGTTTAACACAATCACTTTATAGCTGTGTGTTTATAAATTAGACTCACCACATAGAGTCAACAACCATCATCCACATAGTCTCTGTAGAGGTCAAATCTTACACCAATGACAGTTCATTTGGTAGGGGGACCCCTGTTATCATCTCCACATCATTTACTATTATTTTGGTTCCACATTCAAGAATCAAACTAAGTCTTAGTTACAATAATTGCATAGACTGAGTGACCTTTGTTGGTGGTGTTTTACACTTGTAACTAAAAAAAAAAAAACCAGACAAAAACAAAGAAAAACTCCATCATGACACTAGACTAAAAAGTATATGCAATCCTCTTATGTTTTCTTGTTAGTCTTACTATCTGTGTCCATCAAACTGGTCCCCAGCAGTGTGAAGGTCAAAATTCCTCCAAAGGACACTCGACCTGATTCATGTTGCATAAATGCTTACTTTCTTTACGGAGGAATTCGTTGCTTCCCCAAATGTTACATTCAGACCCAGATAAGTCACCTCGCTCAACCAAGTATTTCAAAAGCATCTGGTATCCTTAAATGGACTTGTGATCAGCCTTCTAAATTCCTGTAGGGCAAGATTCTAACAGAGAGAAGTCATCCGCAAAGGTCAGCACATCCAAGTTCATCTTTGGCAGGAGGCAACTCTATGTTGACATTGAAAAATATATCCAAAATCCAGGCTATCGTTCTCCCTCATGCAAAATTTGAGAATCTGATTTGCCTTTCAAATTCATCACAACCTTTCAAGGAGGTATTTTTTTGGCTATGTTTGTGGGAATAATAAACAGTCAAAAAGCATAGAAATGATTTAAGTGTTCTAGACTTTGAAGTAAGTGCCTATTAAAGATACTTTACTAACTTCATGTGTCTCCTTACATATTGTCATGTGTGTGTGTATGTGTATGTGTGTCTGTGCACGCGCGTGCATGTGAATTTTCCAAATTACTGTTCTTTAAAGCACTAAGCCCATCATTTTTATGCTGGAATGTGGAAATTTATGACTTTGCAGGTTCATTGCTTGCATATGTTTTTCTTCTAAGCTGCCAGAAGCTGCCATTTTTCATGTTTGCTAACAAGCTTTCTAAAAGCTTTGCCTCCTACATTCCTTTCCTGGTACAGTATAAAAAGGGGCCTGTCTTTGTGGGCCATAAGTCTTCTAGTTGCTTCCTGTACAGCGGCTGATCAAGGGAGTTTAACTTGGGAGGGTTAAAGGGGAGGGGAACTAATGTGCTAATCACTGACCTGATACTACCCACCTTATGAGAGCCTCCATCCCTGTTTGTTTGCTCATTAGCAGTCATGCATTTGGTCACAATGTGCTAAGAGCGGGGCATTCTTCTTGGGGCTGAGTTATAGCCATCAACTAACGCATGAGTGAGTAGGGGTAACACTCAAGATCCAAGCGAACACCATAGCACAAACTTTGAGAGGAAGTTCTGACAGAGAAGCTGGAAGTATGGAGTTTTGAGGGCTTGGATTTGTCTGGGTTTAAATTTGAGCTCTATGTCTCACGCTCTGTTTTTTTGTATGATTTGTTTTATCTTTCTATCTTGTCCCCATCTTTAAAGAGGAAATAAGAAAAGCAACCATCTCTACAGGTTGGGAAACTGAGTGAATCACTGCATAGAATGTCCACACAGGTGCCAGGGTTTGCATTGATGTGTTGGGCTACTTTTCCCTATTTGGCATTCAGTTCAAATGTTATGGCTTCATCTGTAATTCTCTCCATCATCTCCCTTGGAACAGAATCAGGTTTGGTGTACTTTGGGTATGCTTTAAATTCCTTATCACTTGATAACATTTACGTTTATGTGCTTTCTTTTTTATATGTATTTATCTTTATGCATATGTTTGCTCTTCCCTGGTGGAGATCAGAGGACAACCACAAATGTCAGTCTTGCTTATTCCAACTTGTCTGAGGCAGGTGTCTTTTGTTGCTTGCATATACCAGGCTAGCTGGCCTACAAGTTCCATGGAATTTCTCCTGTCTCTGATCCTTTATAGGAGGGCTGGGATTATATGATTGTACCAGCAACTAGGTCTTGTTTATTCATTGGCTCTTGGAGTCTGAACTGTGGTTGGCATGCTTATCTAGCACGCACTTTGACCGGATCAGTCTATAGGTGTTTCTGTCCTGCCTGGTCCCACAGCTATTCAGTTCCAAATAAACACACAGAGGCTTGTATTAATTATAAACTGTTTGGCCTCTTGAATCGGCTTATTACTAACTAGTTCTGACAACTTAAGTTAACACATAATTCTTATCTATGATTAGCCATGTGGCTTGGTACCTTTACTCAATAAGGCATTCTCATCTTGCTTCCTCCGTGTCTAGCTTGCAACTGTGTTTCTGTGTTTCCTCTTCTCAGAATTCTCCTAATCTGGTTGTCCTGCCTATACTTCCTGCCTGGCTATTGGCCAATCAGCATTTTGTTAAACCATCATGACTGGCAAATCTTTACAGTATGCAAGAACATTATCCCACAGCGTCAGTCATTGCCATGGCTTTCATTTGCTCTCTTTGTGACACTTTATGGTATTAAAACGACACTGACAGAGACCTCTCATTTCATTCATACCTACATTTGCAAACCTTACAACCACCCATAGGACACACCCACTCTTCCTTTACCACTTGTGACAGGAGTGCTAGATGTTAAGATCTAACACAGGGCAGCCATCTACTCCAAAACACACAAGAGAGATTATTGACCTTACATTGATGGTGTCAGATAGTTTCCAGGCAGAAATGGCAGCTTCTAGGCACCCATGGGCTGTCCATCATTAGCTCAAAGGTATGAAGATAGGACTTCAAGAAACCAAGAATGTCTCAGAGAGAATGGGCATTTATTCTTCACAGTGGCTGTGTAAATCAGCCATTTTTTTTCTGAGACAGAAAGTTGAAAGTGAGCTATGTGAATTTACCCAGAGTCTCAGCGTTCGTGACATAGTCAAGATGAAGTCATTTCACCAACACAGAAAATTACACATTACAAGTACCTTGAAACCAGACATAATATCTAATGCCTGAAATTGTCCTTTATGGACCTAATTTAACCTAGAAATGTTGTGATACTTTCCCTGGGTTATAATACCCATCACAACGAGCCATTCTTCACTTCATATGAGGAGCAATCATCTCGTTTTCCCTATCTGTCTTCAGTATGTCTGTTCTGTGTCTTTCTGCCTCGGGACAAACACAGGAGCAAAACTGCAAGGAAAATGAAAACATGGTTTTCTGAACTCAGACATGCAGGAAATAAAGACAGTATCATTTCAGGCCTTGCCTTGCTGTAAGAAGACATGGTTGCTCAAAATACACTTGATGCACTGTCCTGGGTGTGTTCACCAACCTAACAACAGCACAGAACAACTGTTCATATCTGGGTGTTCTGTACCACCAGGTAGATAGACAGTCTACTCCCACTTCAAAAACAATACAAGGCTCATACCCAAGACTTAACACATTCCTTTGTAGAGTGTTTTTTTCATTTCTTATGTAGCATTTCTATTTCATGTGGTGAAGTCCTTATTTCCTGTTCGGTTCTAGTTATCCCTCTCTCAGTATCATTTTCCGTGTCCTTTTCCATCTATGCTATAGTTAATATGATTACTACGCAAGAAAGCATTAATCCTCATTTCCAGTGTTAACTCACTGAGCATGCTTCCTCCACCCACAATGGCCCAAAGAGGTCACTGATTTGTATTCTATACATAAAAGGTTTTGCCCATGGAAAAATATATGTTAGCATGCACACTTGATAGTAACTATGTAGTTAGTCAGTATTCCCAAAATACTATCATGAGCCAGAGCATCAGTTTGGAACCTGTATTTGTTATTACAAACCTTTTTCCAGTGTGAGTGGAGATGGGAACTGACAGGAAATTAAGGGAAACATCATTTCTACGAAAGGACATTGTTTTTGCCTCCCTCCATTGAATCTGAGTGGCCTTGTAACTGTTTGTTTTTTTATTACTTTTTTATTGATTTTTATTGAGCTCTACGTTTTTATCTGCTCCACTCCATGTCTCTCCCCTCCCCTCCCCTTCAACCCTCTCCCAAGGTCCCCATTTTCGCAATTTACTCAAAAGATCTTGTCATTTTCTACTTCCCATGTAGATTAGATCTATGTATGCTTCTCTTAGGGTTCTCATTGTTGTATAGATTCTCTGGGAATGTGATTTGTGGGCTAGTTTTCTTTGTTTTATGTTTAACTGTTAAGTGTTGATGCCACGTAACTTTCTAGCCTGAGTACCTTGGAATGTTCGCTCATTGGGGTGACCTCTTTCATAATCTAACAATGAAGCCCTATGAAGTGTTCTGCCCAGGTGGGTCTGCTTCCCACCTTGAACATAGTTATCCCAGACAAGGCAGCTTCCACACAAGCTTGGCTTTCTCATTGGAAGGGCTTAGTCTAACCACTCTTGCCATCGACGATTACGACACTGGTATTTTCAAGTGGTTTGGGGGCCACAGTTCTTGCCAATAGGATGGAAATAACAATTTCTAGTTAGAGGCCGATGGAGGAAAAAATTCCCTCTCTCCTTCCTTCCTTCTACTTGATACAGACGTGATACCTGGAAGTGGAGCATTTCTCTTAAAACCACACTCTATGACAGAGGGTGGGGATTAGAAGCTGTCATAGCTGATGACTTCCTTTATAAACTACACTTGGTGTGTAACCTCCTGAATTGTTATTACACACAGGAAAACAACAACTTTTTAAAACCATGGTTAGTTGAATGGTATTTAAGTCTCTAGTCAATATTGCCCTTACAGCATTCCAAGAATATATATATATATTATATATATATATATATATATTCTATATATATATATAAACTCAATGGTAATAAAATAAAGAAGAGAAACTATTTGTCTGCTTTTAAAATAGAAATATAAAGGATGAAGAAGAGAAGAGATGAGAAAGTTGAAAACGGGAGAAATGGAAAGCTTTCTTTTGCTGAATGTCTCCTTTCTGGGGGAGACCTTGAAGACCAAATTTAACAGGAAGCATATTTATGAGCATGTATTCATTGTACACAGAGCTGGATTCATAAAAACATTCTCACTCATGTATATGATGTGCTTTGAGCTCTTTCCCCACAAACTGCTCAACCTTCCTTTTATCCCTATCCAGTGATCTGCTCCATTTCCCTGAACAGAATTGCTTTTACTTTCTTGTCATATATACAGATGCAATTTTATATATCTATAGAAATCTAGAATATACAAATGAGAGAGAAATCAGTATTCATTTTTCTAATACTGACTTAATTCACTTACTATGACAATTTCCAATGAAAATTTCCAATTTTCCTACTAATGACACCATTTCTTTATGCTCATTGTGTATCTACCATACTTTCTTTAGCTATTCCTCTGTTGATAAGCAGGTTGTTTCTTCAATAGGTCAGATATTGTGAGCAATGCCACCTAAGCACTGAAGTGCAGGTATCTCTTCAATGTCCCCCAGCAGCATTTGATGACGGACTTCTCTTTCCCATGCCAGTAATACTGAACAATTAATTCCATTGCCATCCTCCACCAGTAAGCAAGTTTCTGGTTTGAGAAAGTACAAAGAGTAAGTATAACATGAGCATCACCTCTTTAATGTGCCCCACCCCCTCAGCAGGAATTTATTTTATGTTATAGTCATAAGTAATATTTCAATTTGTTTTACTTTGCTTTTAGACAAGAATAGATGTATACTTTTCCAATTTCTTTTCGATAAAGTGTTTAGTCTTGGGTTAACTACATATCTGATGTGACTTACCAAAGACAATTATCAGATTTTCTACTTAAACATTAGGCAGACACATACACATCCAGTTTTTTCTTTCTTCCTCTCCTCGTCTTCTTTTTTTGTTTTTGTTTGTCTATTTTTTTTTTGAGACAGGATTTCTTTTGTGTAATAGCCTTGGATGTCCTGGAACTCTGTCTGTAGACCAGGCTGACATTGAACTCACAGAGATCCACCTGCCTCTGTCTCCTGAGCACTGGAATTAAAGGTGTGCATCACCACAGTTAGCAATTGCACATGCATTTCTTAATGATAGTTTCTTTACCCCAATATAGTTATAATGATTGCAACTGAGCGATGTGATGGCTCACATATAGTGATTGATGGGAAGAAAACTGTGCGCTACAATGAAAGCACTAGTACTCTGAAACCCATTAATTGACATCTCTTTTGTTCCATAAAATAGCAAATGCATATAATTGCTAGTTATTTTTATATGATGGTTATTAAGCTTGCCATATAATAAACAAGCTGAAAGGTAAAGCATAAAACAATAATTCCAGAGACAAAGGAGAAGAATGATTATATATGGATGAGAGGGAAAAATCAAAGAACAAAGAGTGTCCGAATCTGCCTACTCTCCCTAGAGTACTGTTCTGGGTTGTTATTCATTTGAAAGCTGCTGTGCTTCAAATCCGTTTGTCCCATCAAAGACATCCATCTCATAATTCCTTAACATCTGCAAGAGGATATTGCAATGCAACCATTCAGGCTCGTATTAAAAAGCTTGAATTATAAATTGTGGGACAACGTGATCTTCACAAGTCGGTGACACTATAAATCCTTCCCTCTCTGAATGTTCTTTCTTTTAAAACTTCAAGAGTAGCTTCCCCTAAAAGTCTTAACTCTATGATGGATCCCGCCTCACTGTCACAACGTATGCCTTTCAGAACTTAGTACCATGCTTTATTCGCCTGCATTTCTCCAATATCTTTATGCCAGCTTCATCTTTGACTTGTATTGGGCCTCTTGGATGCAACATGTGTGTTGGGCACAGTGTGAGATGGTAAGCAAGATATAGACAATCCTTGCTGCTTTACAATCAATAATTTTAGCAAGGAAAGGAACATTAAGATGGTTGAAGAGCAAATGTCTGATCACAGATCGATGAATGCAACGGAGAAAGAATACCTGTCTATGGAGTGTAGTGGAGAGGTGACTAGCTCTGCTGTGGCAGGGTGACTGAGCGAGAAAAAAGGGAAAAGCAGCGGGGTATATGGTACATGACTTTTATTACCTGTTTGATGATCCCAATAATAACAAAAACTGAGAGATAACTGGTAATACCACTGAGCACTCAATTTCAGCCCATTTCACAGTGCCACTAAGATTTACTTTAATCTTCTTCCATCTTCTGGCTTCTTCTGGATGATTCATAATTCTTAATATCATATTTGTACCCTGCTCTCTGCCACTTATAATTATCTTTTCCATCTATCTTCTAATTGTGTGCTCTTTTTTATATGGTTTATTTTTTTATATTTAAAAATTTCCATCTCCTCCCTTCCTCCTCCCCCTTTCCTCCCCTCTCTTCCACCCATAGCCCCCCTCCCTCCCTCTCCAGGCCAAGGAGCCACGGGGTTCCCTACTCTATGTTAAGACCAAGGTCCTCCCAACTCCCCCCAGGTCCAGGAAGGTGATCAACCAAGCTGAGAAGGCTCCCACAGAGCCTGTCCATGCAGAAGAGTCAAAGATCAGCGCCTTTGTCCTTGGCTTCTCAGTCAGCCTCCACCATCGGCCACATTCAGAGAGTCCGGTTTGGTCTCATGCAGCACATACCCTTATCTAAATCTAAAGCCTAATACTTTGATGAGCAGTATATAATTTTAAATTGGCTCTTTGAAGGTTTCTTTTTTCTTTTTCTTATTTTTTTTGGCTTGGATTTGTTACTTATAGTTGCAATTTCTAACTATATCCATTAGTACATAAGGGGTTTGGGCTTAAATAAACTGTTAATTTTAATCTGCACAATAACATATCATTTAAAATATGAGGAGCTACACTACTCTGTCACATGCATGACACAACAAAACATATCATCACAGACTATAGAATTCAGTTTACAGTGATGATGAAGGACTAGCTCTTTCCAAGTGATGTAGGTAAGCAGAAAGCTACAGCTTTGTCCAGAGACACTAAGCCTGTTTCACCATTCTAATGGGAATGAGACACAAACAAAAAACTGTAGTCATGTGCATGACTAAAAACAATGTAGAATTTCTTTTCTATTTATTATAACTACAGTGGGTTACACATGTAATTGATCAAAAGCAAAGTTATTTTTTATCTCTGCCTAAAATAATGGACATCTATAGCATCATGCAGACTTGTTTAACTGAAATTTAATTATTTCGTTAATGAAAGCAGACATTTGGAGGCATGACTCAGTTTCTCAGTCACTGTTCTATGGCTATGAAGAGACATCATGACCAAGACTTTCTTATAAGAGAAAGCATTTAATTGTGGGGGGGAGGCTTGCTTACAGTTTCAGGGGTTTAGTGCAAAATCATCATGGCAGAAAACCTAGTGGCATGAAGGCAGGCAGTGGAGCAGTAGCTGAGAGCTACATTCTAGTCCATAGGCAAAGAGCGAGGGAGGACATTGGGTCAGACATAGACTTCTAAAACCTCAAAACCCACCCCTATTGACACACTTCCTCTAACAAGGCCACACTTCCTAATCCTTCTCAAATAGTGCTGATCCCTAGTGACTAAGCATTCAAATAAAAGAGCCTATAGGGAACCATTATTATTTAAACCACCATACTCCATGATTAAGAACATTTATTGCTTTTCTAGAGGACTAGGGTTCAGTTACCAGCACCCACATGCAGTTAACAGACATTTGTAACTTCAGTTCCAGAGGATCTTATGTTCTCTGAGTCAGTGGGTACAAGATACACATGTGTCATGCATAAATACATTCAGACAAAAAATTATACACACATAAAATAAAGCAAATAAGTCTATTTTTAAAAGGAGACATCATAATGAACTATTGCCCATTTACACTAATTGTTTCCATTCTTAGGATGAGAAATGAGGGTTGCATGGTTTGGAGAAGGACTTTACTGCTGTGTTTTCAGGTACCAAAGAGCTAGAGCAACATATATAGAAACCTGAAAGATTATTCCTTCTTCAGAGGCAATAACGTCACCATTATGGTAATTGCCATAGTAATCTGCTTCCATCAACTGAGCACTTATACACAAGGCATCTTTTCTTTAGCTCCAGATACAATTTGGCCAAACAACACAGTCTGGGGAGATAATTAACCGACTGTGGACAACCCTCCACATCTACATAATGAAGTGTCTCCGTCGTGCACCCTTCAGGATAGGGACAGCAATTTTTGGAATAAAATGTAAGTGGGTCTCCTAGACCTAAGTAATAGTGACTTTAGATGAACATAACTGTAAAAATAACAATTACATTAAGGTGTGGTAAGATCCAAGAAATATCAATAACCTATACAACATATAGGAAGAACTCAGTACTCATCCACCTACTATCACATGATAAATCATTGTGCATCTATAGGGTGAAAAGAGCCTTCAGAGAAAATGCTTCTGTATTCATTAGCATGGAGTTCTTTGGTCAGAGTCTGTGGCCAGAAGATTGAGTAAATCTTTGTGATTCTGAAAAGCTACCTGGGCTGGTGTCACTTTATCCCTGCATCTTCTTGGGATGCAACACTTGTATAAATTGTATAAACTTGGAGAAATTGCTCATTCATTCCAGCCCCAGGGTTTGTAAATTGTCTTTGAAATCCAGGTGGGGTCCCCCTCTTGGTAGATACGAAAACCAAAATAGTGCCTGCCGGTGCTCCCAGCGCACTTCAGCGCCCACAGTCTGCAGTAGCTTGTACATTCTTATATTCCACCCCATAAAAAAAGGCCTGACCTTTTGTGAAATCGGGACACCCCAGCAGAGGGTCTAACTCTGAGGATGCCATATAAGCAAAACCTTGACCTTTTTCTTCTTCTTCTGGCTTTACTAGAAGCATCTCTACATCCAGTGCCACACTTTTCAATTGTCTCTCTCAGCAGGTTGGGCCTTGGCTGCCTGCCAGCCTGCACTGAGAGCCCCGCATGCTGACTTGGAGCTACTGCACGTTTGTTTTTTGTACATAATTGTCTACAAAGATGGATTTGGTTTGCTTACATAAAGGTCTTCTCTCCCACCAGTAGGCTGTATATGCATTTAAGCCATTGCGTATGTAGTCAGTCTGCTACTGAGTAAAAATATTTCCCGACTTGTACTTACTACCTTGAATACTTCAGGATTTTCCACAATGATATTATCATAGCCTTCACCACATGACCTAAAGATATTTATTTCTGTGAAAATCATCTTTTGTTCTAATGTGCGAGGGCCCTCCATAGTTGAAGTCCTCATTCATGCATATACACTATATTCTTAGGCAACATCAGCATGTCAGCATTTTATATTGTTTTGAAGGAGACAAGAGAGAAAAATCAGGCATCTTAAAGAACAATTTAAATGTCAAATATGAGAATATTTCAAATATCAATATTAATCCTTTTATTAGATCAAATAATAGTAATATCATCAACTGTTGCTAAGAAGATAGATCGGTTAGTAAGTGCTTACCTTGCAAGCACAGGGAGCTAAGTTCCATCCCCAGTAACCATGTAAGAAACTCTAATAAAACCTATCACTATAATCCCAGCATTTGGGAGACAGAGCCAGTCAGATCCCTGCATCTTGCTGCGTAGACATTCCAACCACATCAGTGAGCTCTATGCTAGTGAAAAACCCTATCTCAAGAATCAAGATGGTTATCATTGAGGAATGAATACTCAAGACTGACTTCTGATCTTTTTATGCTCCCACACACATAGATTTACACCCAGTTTGTACCCATGTACTTGTGCACACAGTAAAAATATAAGCACATCCACACATGCACACACAAACGCACACACATGCACACACACATGCGCGCACACACGTACTTGCTAACTGTACTTCCATTAGCACTGAGCAATACTGAAATCATTAAAAACAAGATCACTTGAGAAACAATCCATCACTGAATCAATTACTTTTGCTTTGTCTTGAATCAGAGTAACATCTAAAGTGACCGCTTCTTCTCATCCAGAATGGCAGTAGAAATAGAATAGCTTTCTGGGCAAATGAAGTGTTTTCCATCTGGTAAGCTGAATACTCTTGGATCTCACGGGTCTGGTGGCGATTAGGGGTATTTGTGCTGACATAACATGGTTCATGGACAAAGCTATGTGAGGAGACACGTGAGACCTTATGAAAAACTCCAAGTGCAAGACAAGAGTCTTGTAGTGGGTTGTCCTTGGATGGGCTTTCATGCCTGCCCTGCCCAGACGTAACCCATTGGAGTAATTATACATCAGATCATTCATTACGGCTGGTTACTGCTATTTGTTTATATGCCTCTCTGGAAAAGCATGTTTTTACCGCATGAAGCTCGTCGTTATGACGGTACACTTTCCTCATGTGACACCTCTTCACTCTCAGAGTGTAAATTGTCTGATGCTCAGAATAAAAAATGGCTATTGCATGAGACTTTGGTCTGCCTCAGTTTTCAGCCCACTCTCACAGGTTCACATGGGGAACTTGTATGGCAAACAGTGTGCTCACTGATACTGAGGTTGTCCTGAAACTCTTCTGAACACAGGTAACTCTATGCCCAGAGTACCCTGGTTCGCACCAGACAGTGGTGAATAAGAGGCCTACATCTCAGCATAAGAACAGCTAATGAAATGCCTTCCCCCAGCCACCCTGCAATAATAGCTCAGCTCAATGTGGAAAAATCTGCTTTAAAAAAAAAAGAAATAAAACTCAGCCTAGGCGATTCTGTACTATGTATTCCTTGCTTTTTGTTGTTGCTGTTGCTGTCACTGTTTGCTTGCTTTTGGCTTTTGGAGACAGAGGATCATTTTATACCCCAAACTAGCTTTAAATGTTCAGTCCTCTAGTCTAAGCCTCTGGAGTGCTGGAATTGCAGGCTGGACTTTTTTCTTTTATATTTAGTTTATTATTTATTTTTTTATAATTTTATTTATAGTGCTAGATGACTCTGGCTAGGCAAGGGGCCAAAGAAAATGCATAGATTAAAAAAAATCTCCAACTGTTGTCTGGAAACACTCCCCCACCCTCTGCAATACATTCTTACATTCCTGCAAACACTCCCCAACCCTCTGCAATACATTCTTACATTCCTGCAAACAGTTTTCTTCCTGGATCCTGCACGTTACCCCCTAGTGCTTCTAGAGATGGAGATACAATAGGAAACCAGATCCCTGTCCTAAATTTATAATGGATTTACACCTTCTAAGGTTTGTTTTCATACATCAGCTATGCGTGACTATGAGAGACATACTTTACTTAGTAAGCAGAGATGGAGTAACTGAGGTTATGAATATAAGTGAACTTGTTGCTAATGTGACTTTAGCGTCACTCTTGTCCCAAGGTTAATAGTACAACTGGCCAACCAAAGTGGGATGCATAGCATGCAAGTACCAGGAAACAAAGAGAAAAGGCATTGCATCATTTTGATGGCTCATTAGACTTAGCTATAAATGTACAAATAGACTTTCCCATCACATCCGTCCATGCAAGTTCCCCAAGAATGTTAAGTACCTTTATTAAACTTGCATGACAGGGAGCTCCTTGAAGTTTTACAAATGAGTTAAATAAAAGGTGGCTTTAAAAGTTCCATGCTAGATCTGAGTGAGTTTTTACTAGTAAACCCAGTGAAGTGCCAGTTCATCTAAGTACCAAAGAACAGTGCTTGATCTTAGTTATCATGTAGAAACACTTGGACTTACATAAGAAGGTAGAGTGGGAGACTGGGCTACACTGGTGGAGTAGGTCTTTAATCCCAGCACCGAGAAGGCAGAGGTAGGTGGGTCCCTGTGAGTTCCAGGCCACTCTTGTTTATACAGTGAGCCTTTAGGGTTGGCTGCAGATAAATAGTAAGAGCCTGTTTTAATTCCTTCATTAATTAACAAAATTAAGGTGAAAGAAAGAATAAAAATAGCATGTGGGAATCATGGGTATTGAGGAGCTGGGGGGCTGGAAAAGACATTTCAAGGTTGTTTTACACGTTGCACTAATTTCAATGCTGTGCTTACTACCTTGAAGTCAAAGAAGCAACTGTGTGCAAGTACAGATGTCAGGCACACATGGGATAGCTAGCAAAAGTGGGAAAGGGTGGGGTGATGAAAATCACCCCCAATTCCCTCTTTCTGTCTCAAGAAAAGAAAATTTTGAGGCATAAAATAGAAAGCAGTGAAAGTCTAAAGAGATGTCTTAGCCAGCCCTGAAAGAAAGCAATGTAGAAACCAAGGTCAGGACCATATGACCCAGATACATTCAGCTGAGCAGAAACATGACTTTCAGCCCTGAGACTAAGAAGGAAGGATGGAGGAAAGGATGGCCTGCCATATGCTAGAAGCCTGGTTATCCCAGCTCCTTCAGACAACAGTTCCAAACCCCTTCCTTCTCCATGATAGGCAGTTCCAGTAGATTTCTTTTTTTTAATTTTATTTTTTTTGTTTATTTTATTTTTTTATTTTTCTATTCAATAATTTACACTTCCTCCCCTCCTCCCATTCCCTTCCCACTCCCCCACTCACCATCCTTCCTCTCCCTCCCTCTTTAAGAGAGGGCAGGGAACCCTGCCCCGTAGGAAGTCCAAGGCTCTCCCCCCTACATCCAGGCCTAGGGAGCTTTGCAGACTTGTTTCTACTGCATGTACTGGCTTTTTGGGATCCAGTAGATTTCCACTAGATTCTGAAGTTTTCTGCTCCAAGAGAGACAGCCCCAGTGCTGAGAAGCAACCAAGGCTATGGGTGTAAGCAGTCCCAGAGGAAGAGACAGGACTTGCCCTTGTATATGTAGGATTGTTCTTTCACATTTGAAGAGCCTGAAGATAAATAAAGAAAAATATCTGATTTAAAACCTTTGAATCCACCTTGGGAATTCAATATGAGACAATAGAAGAGGTGGCAAAGCTTAAAAGAAAATAAACAAGGCACTCTACTTTGAAAGCTCTCTCCATTGGGGCTCCTTTATCAGTAAGTTAACATTCTTTTACATCTACATTCAATATAACATTCAGCTGTAGTTATAAGACTGAACCTGTGAAGAAGGAAGGCAAATTACAGGGTGAATACGAGAAATTGATCCTTTCTAACCTGGGGGAATTACAAGGAGAAGGAGGGAGAGAGAGAGACTTAAGAGTTCCTTTCCCAGGTACTTGGAGAAGGTGGGGGATGTTCAGCATGACCTACAGGAAAACCAACTCATTTGGGATAGTGGGAAGTAATGAAACCAAGAGAAAAAGCTAGTCAACATCCGACCCAAGTAAGGATGCTGCCTGTAAGACAAGTGGAAAACCGAAGGTCATCACTATGGAGATTAGTCAAGAATACTAGGATGTCACCTGAGTCGCTGGGCCATTTCTTCTATGCCGTGATGAGGACATGGATAATTTTGTTACCTTTATTGATCTGATGTTGTCTTGTAGAAATGTAGAAATGAGAGGGGTAAGTCTGAAAGGATTTTTACCAGACGACAAGCATCACCTAAAGGAACTGCTTAAATTATGCTAGACTATCATAACGAGTTGGTTCACTAGGGTTGTTTTTTTTTTTAACCCATGAAGGAGACCAGAACGTTTAAGAAAGGAAACGTTTCACTTTTCCTGTCCTCCTGTGTACTGCATGAGAAAATTTATAGCAACATTAATATTATAGACTGTTTGCTACACCTCAAGAACCAATGTCATCCATATAAAATGGATACCATCACTGTCTTGTTTTACAGAGCGGGTTTCTAGGATCTGAGATGATGAAGTTACTTGCACAATTTAAGCGTAGGGTATTCGGATGCTGCTTTTCACAGACGTAGCTACTATGTAATGCATTTCTGTGGGGCATCCTGAAATGTTTCTGATGATCATCAGTTATTATCAAATGAACCCTCAACCGGATGCTCTCTAGCGGACAGTTTTAAAGACACCTCATATTCAGCTGGGCCATGCCTGGAAGCTGTACCATGTCTGCCTTGAGGGCAAATATTAATAATGGAAAACACTTGTCCTGCCTTGTTTTCTTTTCTGTTGTTGTCATAAAATACTTGCGGCTGAGAGATTTATCACGTAAGGAAGATTGTTTAGCTGATACATTTGCAAGCTGACGATCCAGGCTCAGGAACCCTGGCTAGGAGACAACACAGTGGCAAAGCTCAGTGACCTAACTAAATCCTGTGAGTCTTAAATTCTATATATGTAGTTAATTTTCTTATTTGACTATTTCATATGTCTATATAATGTCTACTGATTGTTCTCTGCCCATTGTCTCTTAGCTCCTCCCATCTCTGTCAAGTCCCTACCTATCCCCAACAGTTCTTTCCCCAGATTCAGGACTTTCGGGTTTGTTCATGACCCATTTAGTTTAACCAGGGCCATCTGTGTAACCACTGAATTCGAATTTCCCACTGGAGCCAGATGCCATTAGTGGGTTCAGAAATTCAGGCAATGACTTTCTCTCTGCCTGAATTTATTGATAAAAACACTCTAGCCGTGAGGAATGAGGCCCCCTAAGCATCTTTTCCACAAAACCTGGCTAGTGATAGCCTGTTTTTGTGTGAGCCTAACATAAGACCAGATTATTTTACAGATTCTACACACAACAAGACCATACAAGGGATCAAGCTTCTAACACGTGAATCTGAAGAACACACCCAACAGACCTACACCACAGAATACTGAAAAAAAAAATCACTTTAGGACACATAAATATAACAACAGGAAAATGGAGATTTTGTAATAGATATTGAAGGTTTTTTTTCCTCCCTAGTTTTAGGCTGGATTTCAACAAGTGACTTGGGTCATGTCCTATCCAAGGCATTTAAGACCTAAGGTGATTTCAACAGCTCAGGAGAACAATTCCACAATGCGATGTTCAATCTTGGTTATGAGCTTGGTTGTAGCTAGACTCAGCCAGGCAGCAGATCTCCAGGTGAGTGTATGAGGCAGGTTCACTGAGTGGAAAAGAGCTTTCCCCTCTTTCCCCAGCATGGCCAGGCAGCACCTTCCAGTGAGCCAGACATTATAACTCCAAGAAAAGCTTTTGTTGTTTACCAGATGACCGTGGTCCCTGTGGTAAGTGCATCTTTGCTACTGTTGCCACCGCTGCTCTTAACCTTTGGTCATAGCTTCTTTGGCCTACCCACAGGGACTGAAGACCTGTGATCCTCCAGGAAATCCTCCAGGCCTTTAGTGCCAGATTGGGATTTCTGACACATCCAGCCTCAGAGACAGCTGGACAGCTGCTGGGTTCTCATCATCTCCAGTATGAAGACAGCCATCATTGGACTACCCAACCCAAACGGTATAAGCCAATCTAATATATCCTCTTGTTGCTACATATTTGTTCTCTCAGTTCTGTTTCCAGAGAGCCCTCATACCGACTCACCCAGAGATCTGCCACTTGATTGATTCCAGCTACAATGAAGTTCACAATCAAGATTGATTATCACACTGTAGAACTGGTTTTCCTAAGCCGTTGAAATGACCTTAGCTCCTAAATGCCTTTGGGTAAGTGCCCATCCAAGTCTCTCATTGAAAAGCATAACAGCCCTCAGATATGACAGAGAATGAGTTGGAATGACCTAACCAGTTAAGTTATAGGTGTCTCTCTGTCCTTTTTGACCCATGCTTTTATGGGGGCAACTCCACTTATCTATTTGCTCCTCAGATCGATCGGAGAGTTTAAGTGCAGACTGTAGAAAACAAGTACTGTTCATGGGAAGACAGGGAAATCATTCACCTCCAAGGACACCTGGTTGAATTAAAGAATCAGAAATTCTGGGAGCAGTCTGAACCGGCCTTGGGAAGGCAGTTACAATTCAGCTGCCCAACACTCTGAACACTGTCAGGAAAGTGTATGTGATAAACAATTATGTTTTCCAAAAAAAGCAATTTGTTCTAACAGTTTGCATATGAACATCCCTGATATGATTACATCCAGGGAACTCTGCAAGGTGATTGCTGTGATACAGTCTGTACGCTGAGAAATTATAGCAGAGAGCAAAATGGGAGCTGGAATCAACTCGCGAATCAGTTCCTCAGCCAAGAATAGACCACAGCTGCCATTTAGCAATGGAAAACAATCTCCCACGACATCTAAAAGGTTATTAGGATTTTCCAAGCCTTAGATAAATGTACCCCAGGGACCAGCTCCTGAAGAACTGTAATTTAGTATGGTGACCAGAACGCTGCATGTCCCATTGATTTCCTAGATTAAGAAAGAGTGAGGATGTTTCCAAATCAGCCTGGAGATTACGACGTGATCATTGTGTAAATCACTGTAGGGAAGTTTGAGAAGCATCCCCACTGGAGAGATTTTACCCCAAACGAAAGATAAATATTTTCACTCTGATCGCTAGAATGTTATGAATACTCTTAATGCAAATTTGCAGTCTTGAATTAGAAAACAGCTGAGGGTGCAATGGAGTAGTAGTAATCTTATTAATAAATAACTGTAGAAATTTGTCCTTCCATGATAAAAACTGAAGACTCATAATTAAAACAAACTTCAGAAGCTATGGCACCTGTCAGCTCAGCCCATACCATTCCCCATCCCTGCTTTGCTCCGGGGTTGTGAGTGGATGGTGTGTCAGTATTACAGAGTTCTTCCTTAGATGCACATGCTGCTGACACTTCTCATCACTTCTTTCTTAAAATAAACTATTTATTTTATTTTTAAGAGTACAATTACATCACTTCCCCATCCCTTTCTTCCCTCCAAACTCATTCAAATTACCCACTTCTTGCTCTCTAATTCATGGACTCTTTATTCATAACTTGGTTCCTATATACATACATATGTATATATATATATTGCACAGTATGTATACATGTGTACATATATGTGCATATATTATGTGTGTACATATATGTGTGTACATAGGAGTATATGTATATGTATGTGTGTGTGTGTCTTAAACATAAACACACCCTGCTCAGTCTATATTCCAGAGGATCATGTGTCTGATTTCTGATTTCTCTGAGCATCCTGACATGCAGGTAAAACACTCATACACATAAAACCTTATCTGTTCTTGAGAAACTTTGTACTCCTGATTTCTGCAAGTAAAAAGATTTTCCCATATGTCTGCTCCTCCTCAAACTTTAATTCACAATGATTCCCTTTCACCCAGTCTGGACATAGTGAAGTTTCTCAGGACGGTCCCTCTCTTTTCTCTCCACAGGCTGCCAATTTCCTCCCACTGCCATGACCACAGACTGTGTGATTTGCTTCAAAACGTCTCCCTTGGTCTAGATTGGTTCTTGGTACCAAATGAGTGTGACCAAATGCCGACTTTAACCCTTGATTTGATTCTGTAGCACACTTGATCATCTAGGTATCTGCATCCAGACGCATGGTCTTCCCTGGCCACCCACACCTCTGCTTTGGTCATCAGTGCTCAAAACATTCTAGTTGACAACTTTTGATCCTCTCCCACTCAACACAAAGGCCTTCTTGCTTCTTTCCTCTTCCTTCATTTTTGTCTTTCTTCTTCCTTCCTTCCTTCCCTTTTTTTCCTTCCTTCCTCCCGCCTTCCTTCCTCCCTCCCGCCCTCATTCTTTCTTCCTCCTTCTCTTCCGTTCTTCTTCTTCCCCTCTTCCTCCCACCCTGCCACCTTTCCTCTCTCCCTTTTTTCCTCCCTCCCTCTCCTCCCTTTTTCTATCTACCCTTTTTTCTTCCCTCCCTCCCTCCCTTTTTCCCACCCTCTCTTCCTCCCTCCCTCCCTTCTTCATGCCTTCCTTTGTCTTTTTCATTTTTTTTCTTTTGAGACAGATTCTCACATAGTTCAAACCTCCAGTTGCTACTGTAAACTTCAGATCTTCCTATCTTCCCTCTCCCTAGTTAGGATGGCTTGGGATGAATCCAGGCTTCCCTCCTGTAAGCAAACATTCCACCAGCTGAGCTACATCTCCTTTCCAAAGCAGTTTTTAAATCCACCCTCCTTCTCTCCTGCTCCCTGTCTGCAGTCCAGTCTAAGCAGTCGTCCTGATTATATTCCACAACCCTCTGCCCTTCACAGGCTTTTTGTTCCCCGTCAGTGAATTTTCACTTCAGCTTAGCCAAACGATGCTCTGAAAACTCATGTGGCATCATAACGCTTCCTTTAAAAGATTTTATTTTTTAGTCACTCAATACTCTAAGGAAAAAATGACCTGAAACCATCACCAAAATTACACAGTTCTCAATGTGGTCTGTGACAACAGAAAGCTCATCACGTGCCCCTCCTTCCCACCGCAAAGGCAGATCTTGGATCACGTTGCTCAGTGCAAATCAGCAGAACAGTGTTCGGTGAGTGTTTGTTGGACAGAATAAGTGAGTCAAAGAGATGGGATAACTTTATGCCAGAGGAGGGCGGGGGGAGGGGATGATGCATGTTAGTGAAGACGTCGAGCAGAGAGCACAGGGCATTTATCACCAGTGTTTATTGCGAATAATCTCTGGAACATTACCGAGACGTAGTCACGACTTCCGTCCTGTGTAATGTGCTCTTGTGATTACCAATTCCAGAGAAGTCCTTTTCTTGCATTTAAATACAAGCAATGCTGGAATTCTGTAAGGTTTACCTTGCACTAAAGCCAGAAAACAAACCAAACCAAAATCCTAACCTCTAGGCGTTGACTCACTTAGAAGCTGGTCAAATCTAGAAGTTAATATTTAAGATTAAAATATTTATAGGCTCTTCAGAAATTCCTCTGTTGTATGCCCTAAACAAGACAAAAGTCTCATACATTTTGAAGTAGTAAAAACGCAAAATGGGCTCGGAGAATACCTGAGCTCATGTGCACACACACCCACTCACAGACAAATACATCCAAATAGAACAATAAGAATGATCTTTAGACCAAAAGCAAAGTGGAGTTTGTAGGCTCTCCTCTTGTCTTTGACCAGCTCTCAAATTTACAGTCTTCTCTTACCTGATGTAGCAAAGCTCATGACAGGAAGGCAGGATTGAGGAGCAACGATCTAGGGAAAGCAGAGAAGAAGAAAAAAAAACAAAATATTATATTTGTATGTTTACTAATCTAATATAATTTGGGGTGTGTTTTTATTTATGTGATACATGGCATTCATGAATAAAGAAAGTTGTGTGCTTGGTATAGGGCTAGAAGAAAGATTCTTCTGGAGGTCCTGACCTGCTTGTGTGCCTCGTATTCAATTCTTAACAAGAAGATAACATCTTGTTGCTTCTATTTAGATTCACGCTGCTTTAGAAAATGTCATTTCCACAATGCTTCCCCCTGTGATCTTTAAGAAGCATAAACATTAATGTTCTCTCATAGCAGGGATAATTTTTTAGGAAATATTCTTGAAAATATTTGGATTGCTAAGGACATAAGGAGACCATATTTAGACTGAACGAAAGTTACTGCTGAGTACAGACCAAGCTGCCTCCATGATCAAAAGCCTGTTTAAACATGCCTCACACCCCCACACCTACCAAAAATGCTTTTATGTGACCGTTTGAATGTGGTTGTCATTGTCTTCATCACAGTGCTTGTAATCAGGCCTCTTCTTCCCTCCTCTTTGTCTCTAATTTTCTCTTTCCTTCAGGAGAGCACCCTCGCTTTGACTCAAGCTCCCTCCACAATCTTGCACTGCAGATGCTCTGTGGCTGCAGGATGTGTTGGTGGGAGCTGAGAGGAGGCCCTGCTCATCAATCAGTACTTCCAGGGTGCTAATCCTCGCCCCAGTTAGCTGATTTGGCCCTTGGGATTCTGACCACTGCAGTGGTCAATCACACAGCTGCTCCATTCAGCCTCATCATCTCCCTATTCTTTCAGATTATTGCATCAGGACCACCAAGACAAAAAGAAATAGGAAGAAGATCAGTCCTCAAAACCATGTGTTCCCGAAAGAAATACTCAACGTGACTAGAATTTCTCATCAAACTGGCATGGTGCTAAAGAATATTTCTGCCAAATACTTAGCCGTTAAATGAATATAATTATAAGTAATCAAATGTTGGATCTCACTGTTGTGTTAGGGGAAGTTTTTGCAATTTGCTTTGGTCCCATAGTCGTGGTACCAATCTTGTCTTTTGGTTTTCAGGCTATTCTTTAACCCTTAATAGATTTTGTGTTTCTTTAACTCTTAGAGATCAATAACTTCATGAACAATCAATCTTGCTTACTCATAATACACCCAACACAATATGAGGCTGTCATTGGTATAATCATTTTGTAAGAAATTATTATCACATGCTAACTAACTGCGTCAGTAAAAAGACTCAGCCAGAATTTTTGTTACATGGACTACATTTAAAAGAAATCTAATGAAAAAAATCACTTATTTTAACATCTGCAGTGGGTTGTGAAAATTTTGTTAAACACTACAATTTGTACAAGTAACAGAAATAAACTATTGAAAAGATAATTCTGAACTGAGCTGATGTCAATCAGTTCTTAGTCTGTAAGAAATCTGTTTTCACTGTTGTATATAAAGAGTAAGAAAGGCTTTTGAAGCTGGTTTCTATAAAGAAACTTTTAACATCGTCATCTTGATAAGCGTAAAGCTACACCTTAATACTAGTATTATTTAGATCTTTCTCACTTTGTTTTTAAATTGAAATAGATTCCTTTCTCATATAATATATCCTGACTACAGTTTCCCCTCCTTCTACTCCTCCATGTTTTCCCCACTTCCCCCTCCTCTCTGGAACCACTCTCTTTCTGTCTGTCCTTAGAAAGGCCATGGGTCTAAGAGAAAGAACCAAATGTGATAAAATAAAGAATAATAAGATAAAACGAAAACCATCACATCAACGCTAGACCAGGAATCCCAATGGAAGGAAAAGAGCTCCAAGGGCAAGCACAGGAATTAGAGTCCCATTCATTCGTACACTCAGGGGTCCCACATAACAAAAGCTGAAAGCAGAGAACCTGGTGTAGACCAGTGTGGGCCCTCTGCTTGCTGCTTCATTCTCTGTGAGCTCATGTGAGCCTTGCTCAGTTGATTCAGAGGACCTTGTTGTCCTGATAACCTTCATCCCCTGTGACTCTTACCCTGTCCTCTTTTACCTCCTCTTCTGTTGGGTTCTCTGAGTTTTGGGGGAGGGATTTGATGAAGACATTCCATTTAGAACTATGTGTTTTAGGGTCTCTCTCTCTCTTTCTCTATCATCTATCTATCATCTATCTATCTATCTATCTATCTATCTATCTATCATCTATCTGTCTATCATCTATCTATCTATCTATCTATCTATCTATCTATCTATCTATCATCTATCTATCTATCATCTATCTATCTATCTCTCTGTGGAGTGTATGTGTGTGTGTGTGTGTGTGTGTGTGTGAAATGTCTGTCTGTGGGTCTCTGGCATCTCTTCCAGTCTGCTATAGGAGAAGTTTCACTAATGACTGACCTGACTAAGACACTGATCTATGATATACTCATAGATATATACAGAATACGATTAGGGCATTTTATTAATAGTCTTTTTTTAAACAAGTAGTGTTTGCTTTTACCTTATGTCTCTGGGGTATCTAGTCTCTGGTTCTTGGTCACACAAGCAGTGTTGGTTGTGGATCTCATCTCATGGAGTGGGCCTTTAATCTTTTTCATTAGTGATCAAAAAACCTTAACTTACTGAGATTATTTTCTTGGAGGACTCAGATCATTTCTTTCTAACTGTATTTTATTTATGTTAACATATAGTTGACAAATAAAAAATTATATATATTTATGTTATATGCACATGTTTTGCATAATACATAGAAAACTGGTTGAGGCTGGAGAGATGGCTTAGTGGTTAAGAGCATTGCTGCTCTTCCAAAGGTCCTGAGGTTCAATTCCTGGCAACCACATGATTACTCACAAACATCTGTAATGAGGTCTGGGTGCCCTCTTCTGGTCTGCAGGCATACAACGCAGACAGAATATTGTATACATAATAAATAAATAAATATTTTTTAAAAGGTTTTAATAAAACGGGTGAATCAAACAAGCTAACATATTATCATCCAACACCACCACCGTGTTGTTCTGTGGAAATATCTATGGTCCACTTTCAATAGCATTCAAGTACTTAACACAGTATTGTTAGGCCTAGTCACTGTGCTGCATACTAACGTCCTGGGCTTTATGCATGCTAACTGAAGCTCTGTGCCCTTTGATGCATAGCACCGCATTCCTTGAAGGCTCACCTTGACTTTGACACTCTTCATCAGCTTCACTCTTGTAACGCTGGCTTGTTTCAGATCCTGCCCACTGAGATCATGCAGAAATTGTTTTCCTGTGCCTTGCCTTTTTCACTGAGCCTCAAGCCCTCCAATTTGTCATCCTGCAAATTACTGGCTTTCCTTTATGGTTGCTGTTTTTTCTTTTGTGGTAGAACAGCATTCTCCTTTACATATATAGCATATTTTCTTGTCCAGTCACACATCAAGACATGTAGGTTGACTCTCCTTCTCAAGTACCCTGAATACGGTTGCCCTGAGCATAGGAGTACAGATGTTTTCTTAGCCTGCTGATATCATTTCCTTTAGGAATAGACGCCAAAGCAAAATTCCTAGATAACATGGGAGTCCTACCCTTAAGATTGTGAGTCTGTTCTCATAATGGTGACACTAACATATAATTCTGTGTCATGCTCAAGTGTTTGCTTTTTTCCACATCCTCACCAACACTTGTTCTTTTGTCCTTTTGACAATGGCTTTTTGAAGAAGTGATGTGACATTGAAGAAGACCTAGATACTGCTTTTGCTAAACAAGCTCACTCATTATTGGGCTCCCATGGCAACCGAAGCAAATGAAAGCTGGACATTCAGCCTTCTTCTATATCATCTCGTGGCTTTTCCTTTGAACAAAGCCACAAGATAAATCATTGTCTTTAACTTACTTTCCTTTGGCGTCACCTTGCCCTCCGACAGTCACACACATACAGAACAGCAGAACCACCACGTTGCATGCATGCCATGAAAGTAATTATCTATGATCAAGCAGTTACATGATAGAGTAGCATTCATCAATCTCCAAGACCACCTTGACCCATCAAACATAAAGACCTCATTTTACCACCTCGCAGGCTGGAGCTGAGACATGGCAGGATCACACCTTCACCCACACCACGTGTCTTGAACCACTTGTCCCCTTGTCCTAGTACTTTCTCTATTTAAACCTCATTCCAGCATCTGGAAGACTGACTTGGTGTCACGGGATCTCTTACCTGTTTTTATTCTCAATGTTGCTGCATTGACTGAACATATTTCTGTTAGTTGTTGTTGTTTTTACAAATAGTTTACCTCCTTAATTAATTGGCATACTCAATATGGGAGGCCTAGCTTAGCCTGATTGGGCTGCAGGAGCCCCAGCTATCCTTTTGGTCATTTATAAGTCTTATTTTGAAGTATGTCTATGTAAGTTTTTTTTGCCAAGTTTTAAATTGGTTATCTGTGAATTTACTATTGAGTTTTAATTTCTTATGTATTTTCATACTATCCATGGTCCGATAGTAGTTTGAAAATATTTCCTACTACAACAAAAAATATTTCTGTAGATTTTCCTTTCACTTTGTTAATTGGTTCCTTTTCTATATCTTATATGTTTAATATAAGATTATTTGTTTAATATAATCTTTTTTCTTTTCTTTTTTTCCTCTTTTGAATGATGACAATGGTGATGATTTACATCCTGACCACAGTTTCACCTCCCTCCTTTCCTCCCAGTCTTTCCACTCCACCCCTGGCCCTATCCCCCAATCTGCTCCTCTTGTTTCTAATCAGAAAAGAGCAGGTCTCTCATGGATATCAACAAAACATGGCATACCAGGTTGCAATAAGACCAGGCACTTCACATCATATTAAGGCTAGAGAAATCCCGTATGAGGCCTAGAGTTCCAAAAGCCGGCAGAAGTGTCAGAGACAGTCCTTACTCCCCATTAGAGTCCCCACAGGAAGACCTAAAGCTACACAACTGTCAGTTATCGCAGAGGGCCTAGGTCAGTCCACACAGGTTCTCTGGTTACCCCTGGTTGCTCAGTCTCTGGGAGACCCTGTGAATCTAGGTTAGTTGATTCTGTGAGTTTTCTTGTGGTATCCTTGATCTCTCTGGTTCTTGCAATCATCCCTCCCTATCTTCAGCAGGATTCCCCAAACGCCAGCTCATGCTTGGCTGTGAGTCACTGCATCTTGTTTCCATCAGTTGCTGGAAGCCTCTCTGACACCAATTGGAATTAGGTACCAATCTATAAGGAGAGCAGAATATCATTGGCCTCATTAGGCAATCACTACATTGACCGTTTTATTTTTTGCCAGTTCATGTTTGGTCCTATCCTAGGTTTCTGGGCTATCCATTCTCTTGGTTCTGTTGCTACAGGCAGTGTCAGGGGGTGGGTAGTAGATGGAGCTGCAGGCCGGCTTCCTGCCGCCCGTCTAGCTTATGCCCCGAAATAAACAACAACACAATTGTATTCTTTTAAAGACTTGCCTGGCCCATTATTTTCAGCCTCTTACTCACATCTTGATTAACCCATATCTAATAATCTGTGTAGCACCACGAAGTGTGCCTTACCGTTTAGTTTCTAGCAATGTCCATCTTGGGCTGGAGCTTCATCGCATCTGGCATCTCTCTCTGAGGAGAGGCACAGCAGTCTGTCTAACTTAGGAGAGGCGTGGCATCTTTACTGATCCTTCTACCTCACTTCCTCTTCCTGTTCTGTCTACTCCACCACCTAAGGGACGGTCTATCAAATGGGCCAGGCAGTTCTTTATTAGCCAATGAAATCAACCTCAACAGAAGACTCTCCCACATCAGGGTGGGGTCTTTTGGTGCCATGGGTCTCAAGACTAGATTCGTCATTGGTTTGCCATTCTATAATTTCTGCACCAACTTTACCCCAGAACATTTGTAGGAAGGACAAATTGTAGATCAAAGGTTAATGTAGTTGGTTTGTTTCCCAGTCACTCCACTGGAAATTTTGCTTGGTTACAGGAGATGGCCAGTTCAGGCTATGTATGCTCTGTTGCTAGGAGTCTTAGCTGGGGTCATCCATTGTAGACTTCTGGGAGGTTCTATTGCTCTAGATTTATACCTAATCCCTGAAATGTCCTTTTGATATAATCTTGTATGTCCGTTTTCACTTTTCATGGAATGCTTCTAAAATCATCCCCAAATACATTCATGGCCTATTAGTATAGTATAGTATAGCATAGTATAGTATAGTATAGTATAGTATAGTATAGTATAGTATAGTATAGTATAGTATAGTATAGTAATATCATATCATAGCCTCTTCACCCCTTCAGTTAAGAAGTGCCTTTAATCCCTCCCTGGCAGAGGCAGCCATTCTCCTGGATTTCTCCTTCCCAAATAAATCTCTTTCTCTAAAGAGTGTTGGGTGACACTTTCATTTGCCTCAGACTAGAAGAACCTGGTTGAGATGTCCCTTAAGGGACTGAGCTGAAAAATCTCTCTGAGACACTCCCTAGGGGCTCTCAGCAAGGTGGAGCAGAACCTTGCTAGGATGCTCCTTAAAAGGGATTCAGCGAGGCCAAGCAGGAAAAAGTAACAATTTTTTTCTTGGAGCCAGAGGAGATTCCTACATTTCTGCAGGGGGCTTCCCTTTTAGCAGAGTGTTAGCAAAAGAAACATCTTGGCGGGAGAAGAAGCAGAGCTGTCCTATTGTGGCTCTACCCCTCCAGAGCTGTCTTATTGAGGCTCTACCCCACCACACACACCAGAGCTGTCCTACTGTGGCTTCCCCCACCCCCACCCAGAGTTTTCCTGTTGTGGCTCTAAGTATATCCTGGCTTCCCGGAAAGTCAGGATATCCCTGGCAACACTACTGTAGCACAGTTCACTACAATGAGCTTTCAGCAAGTCTCCTGCATCTACCTTCTATCTGCATTCAGAAATGCTGGGGTTACAGATACACAAATTACATTGTTAACTTTATATGTGTTCCAGTAATCTAAATACCAGGCCTTCACACATGAAGCATGTGATTTACCTGCCCAAGCTGTCTTCCCAGTCCTGTTCTCATAGTTTTATTGCTTCATGTCTTAAGTTTTCAATCCATTTTACTTGACTTTTTGTGATATGAAACAAATCTAGTTTTATTTTCTGCATGTACCAATTAAATTTTCTCAAAGACATTATTGAAGAGATTAGCTGTACATGTTGTATGTCCTCTGATTTATGAAGAGCAGTTAATCATAGATAGATAAAATTTTCTGTTTGGGGGAAAATGACAATAGAATTTTGATAGCGATAGTTCAAATTTGTAGGTCACTTGGAGTAGTAGAAACATTTTAACAATATGATTCTCTCATAGATATCCTATAGTTTTCAGTGGATAAACTTTCACCTCCTATTCTATAATAGAAAAGAAACAGGCCTTTCATGGATACTAATTAAATAAAATATAATCTGATAAAACAAATATTGATACTTTGAATTGGGATTAAACAAACAAACAAACTGAAGGAAAAGAATGAGAAAAGGCATATGAAACAGATACATACTCAGAGAACCCACTCAATCCTAACTGAGGAATCCCATAAACACACTAACCTGGGAACCATAATATGTATGCAAAGAATCTACGAGGTAAAAAAATAAAATATATACACATATTGAAATAAATTAAGATAATTTTTAAAGGCTCTGCATAACATTATGTGACCAAAAAAAAAAATCCAATGATTGCCTTGAGTTTGTTTTTCTGTTGGCCTTCTACTGCTTGCGTGCAACCTTAAAATTGCTTTCTCAGTTCTCCTTGTAGAGAACTAAATTTTCATTTTCAAGTTGTTGCTAATTGGAGATAGCTTCTCCAAGGGCTAAGGATGGGAAATGTTTCCTTTTCCTTTCAGCTCTTGCAAACCCATATGATACAGACCTGCACAGGCACGGTGCATGTTGACTCGGTTTCTAAGTCCAAAGTGTGTCAGTTCTTTTGTATCTAGAAAGCCCTCTTTTTTGGTGTCCTCCATTTGCTCTGGCTCTTACACTCTTTCTGCTTCCTCTTCTGAAGGGTTTCTGAGGGGACAGATTTGATAGAAACATCCAATTCTGGATGAGTGCTCCAAGGTTCCTCACTTTCTGCATGTCATCTGGATGTGGGTTTCTATATAGTTCCCATCTGCTGCAGGAAAAGCTTCTCTGTTGCTAGCTGAGCAAGAAACTGATCTGTGTATATAGCAGGGTGTCATTAGGAGTCATTTTATTGTTATCTTCCCTAGTAGAAAAGTAAATATTTGGACCTTCTTAGTTACCCAAGCAGCTTCAGGTTTGGTAATTTATTAAAGATACCTTTTTTTCCTCCATTGGGTATTTCTGGCTTCTTTATCAAAAAAATTGGTGGTTTTTTTTTGATAAAAATTGGTTTAGGCCAATTTTTAGATGTGCCTAGAGGTGTGTGGGTGTGTGTCTGGGTTTTTAATTCAATTTCATTGATACGATTGTGGCTGTCTTTCTGCTAATATAATCTGCTTTTATTACATAGCTCTGTAGTACAACTTAAAATTAGGAATGATAATAGCTCCAGAAGAATATATATATATATACTATCCTGAACTTTCTTTTGCATTTCTATATTGATGTTAAAATTGTACTTTTGAGATCTATGAATAACTGTGTTGGAATTTTGATGGAGATTGCATTGAATCTGTAGATTGATTTTGATAGGGTAGCCATTTTACTTTATTAATCTTTCTGTTCCATGAGCATCGGCGAGCCTTCCATCTTCTTTTTTTTTGGGTTTTTCGAGACAGGGTTTCCCTGTAGTTTCTAGAGCCTGTCCTGGAACTAGCTCTTGTAGACCAGGCTGGCCTCGAACTCACAGAGATCCGCCTGCCTCTGCCTCCCGAGTGCGGGGATTAAAGGTTGTGCGCCACCGCCGCCCGGGCGCCTTCCATCTTCTTACATCTTCTTCAAATTCTTTCTTCAATGTCTTAAAGATTTTATAATATAAGTCTTTAACTTGCTTGATTAGAGTTTCCCCAAAGTTATTTTTTTATTATTTGAGGCTATTATGAACGGTGTTGTTTCCATGATTTATTTCTTAAGACTATTTGTCATTTATACAAGAAGGCTACTGACTTTTGTGCATTAATTTTGTATCTAGCTACTTTGAGGAAAGTGTTTATCAGCTGTAGGCATTTCCCAATATAATTTTTTAGCATCACTTATGCAAACTGTCATACTATCTGCAAATAACAATACTTTGGTTTCTTCTTTTCCAATCTGAATCCACTTGATCTCTGTGTCTTATTTCCATAAACTGAAATGTTAAGAACCATATTGAATAGGTATGAGAACAGTGAACAACCTAGTCTGTTTCTTATTTTAGTGGACTTGGTTTGAGTTTTTCTCTTTTTAGGTTGATGTTGACTATGGGTTTACTGTAAACTGGCTCTATTATGTTATTATATGTCGCTTATATCCCTAATCTCTCCAGGACTTTTATTATAAAGGGTTTTGTCAAAGGCCTGTCAGCATCTAATGGGATGATCATGTGGTTTTGTCTTTCAGTTTTCTTTATATGGTGGGTTATAATTATTGATTTACATAATTGAACTATCCCTGATTCTCTGGATGAATCTACTTGAACATGATGAATGATCTTTTTGATATATTCTTGTTGTTTTTGTACTCAGTTTGCAAGTATTTTATGAGAATTTTTGCATCTATGACCATTAATTTCCTGCTCCTTGTTGGGTCTTTATGTGGTTTAGGTTATTCAGGGTACACTGTTTGCCTCATTAAAATTGAAGCAATATCTTTCTGCTTCTAATTTGTGAATAATGTGAGAAATATGGCATTAACTATTCTTGAAAGTCTGATAAAAATTGTGCACTAAAACTACCTGGCCCTGGACTTCTTGTTTTTATTGTTGTTGGGATTCTTTTAATGATTGTGTCTATTTCACCAGGGGCTACATGGTCTGTTTATATGGATTTGTGTGATCTTAGATTTAACATTGGTAAGTGATATAAAGAAAATTACCCATTTCTTTTAGATTTTTCAAATTTGGTAGAATATAGATTTTTTAAAGAATCCTTATAATTCTCTAGATTTCCTACGTATCTGTTGTTATGCCTCCCCTTTTCATCTCTAATTTTATTAATTTGTATCCTTTTCTCTCTGCTTTTTTGTTAATTGCTTGATGCTTTGTCACTCCTATTAATTATCTCAAAGAACCAATTCTTTGTTTCACCGATTCTCTATACTATCTTCTAATTCTATTTATTGATTTCAGTCTTGAGTTTGATGTATTTCTTTTGGGTGTGATTTCTTCTTTTTGTTCTAGGGCTTCAGGTGTGTTATTACGTTGTTAGTAGTCTGAGATCCCTCAAATTCTATGCAAAATTTAGTGCTATAACTTACCTCTTAGAACCAACTCATTGTGTCTATAAAGTTGAGTATGTTGTTTATTTATTTTAGTTCAATTCTAAAATGTCTTTCATTTATTTCCTAATTTCTGTCTGATCAATTTTTAATTCAGTCTAGTTGTTTGGTTTCCATGATTTCGTAAGCTCTGTTGTTCTGGTTTGATGACATGTAGCTTCAATGTGTGGTGGTCACTGTCTGTTGAGGCTTGCTTTGTGTCTGAGTTGTAGTCAGTTTTTAAAGAAAGTTTCATGAGGTTCTGAAAAGAAGGTCTATTTTTCTGTTTTTTTGGTAAAATGTTCTGTAAGTATCCATTAGCTCCATTTGGTTTGTGATTTCAGTTAGCTCTAACATTTCTTTATTTAGTTTTTGTTTTGATGACATGTCCATTGGTGAGAGTGGGTTGTTGAAGCCACCCACTATCCATAAGTGAGGCTCAACACATGGATATGAGCTATAGTGGTGTTTTCATATATATATATATGAAACATAATATATAACATCTACCATATATATAATATATGTAGAGCTCAATAAAAACTATATATATATATATATATATAGTTTTTATTGAGCTCTACATTTTTCTCTGCTCCCCTCCCTGCCTCTGTAGTAGTATTTCTTTAACAACTTGGTTTCCCCTGTATTGGTGATTAGATGTTAAGAAATGCAAGGTTTTCTTGGTGGATTTTTTCCTTTGATGGTATCATTCCTGCTGCTTACTTTTGGTTTAAAGTCTATTTTGCCAGATATTAAAATGGCTACACCAGCTTGCTTCCTCAGTAATTTTTTTTGCAGTATCTTTTCCATCCTTTTACTGGGAGGTGATATCTGTCCTTGATGATAAAGGTGATATCTGTCCTCTGATGATAAAGGTGATATCTGTCCTGCTGATAAAGAGTTCTTGGATGAATCCATTCTGTTAATCTGTGACATTTACTAGGGAATTGAGGTGACAGATAGCAATGAGCACTGATTGTTCATATCTATTATTTTCCTGTGTGGTATGTGTGTGTGTGTGTGTGTGTGTGTGTGTGTTTTCCCTCTTGATTTTATGATCCTAAAATTATTTATCATGTCTTTTCTTCAGATGACTAACCTTTTGAAGATGATGTTTTTCCCAGTATTGCCTCCCTAGGGCTGGATTTATAGATAGATACTGCTTAAATTTTGATTTTTATCATGGAAATTCTTGTTTCCTCCATCTAGGCAAGAGATCATTTTGCTGAATATATTAGTGTTGAGGAAGATTTGTTTATACTGTGTGAAAGATGTGTCACTATGACTGGTTTAATTAAGAGATGAATGGCCAATAGCTAGGTAGGAGAGACTAGCAGGACTCCAGGCAATGAGAGGAAACTCAGGATGAATCTAGGCACTTGGAAACACCAGTGAGGACACGGAAGAAGTCAGAACATACAGTACAGAGGAGAGGTAACCAAGTCACGTGGCAAATTTGTGGATTAATAAAAAACAGTTTAATTTAAGTTATAAGAGCTAGTATGGGGAAAAGCCTAAGCTAAGGTAGAAATTTTATAATTAATAATAAGTCTCCATGTTATTATTTATGAGCTTGTGGTCTAAAGGAAATCTGGACTAGATAGTAGTCTGGGCTGCCATATGTGGTCTCACAGAGTCTGTAGAACACCTGTCCAGGTCCTCTGGCTTTTAGTCTCCATGAGAAGCACCTGCTATTCTAAAAGGTCTGCTTTCATATGTTCCTTGGTCTTTTTCACTTGCAGCTTTTAATTATCCTTCTTTGTTCTGTCTGTTTTAGTGCTTTGGTTATCCTGTCCTAAGGGGACTTTCATTTCTGGTACATTCTATCTGGTGTTCTCTATTTTCCTTATCTCCATATACTTTGATAGGTACCTCTTTCCTTAGATTGGGGAAATTTTCTTCTATGATTTGTTGAAAACATTTCTATGCCGTTGACCTGAGTCCTTCTCTTCCTCTATTCCTATTATTCTTAGATTTGGTCGTTTTCATAGTGTACCAGATTTCCCTGAATATTTTTACCAGGGATTTTTTTTTTTTTTTAGATTTAACACTTTCTTTGATCACGGTATCCCATTTTCTATATTGCGTCTCAATGTCTGAGATTCTTTCTTCTATTTCTTATGTCTGTTAGTGAAGCTTGCTTCTGGAGTCCTGTTTGAGTTCCAAATTTTTTCTATTTTCAGATTTCTCTCAGTGTGTGGTTCTTATTTCCACTTTCAGCACTGAACCGTTTTATTCCTTTCCCTTTTACTGTTCAATTGTGTTCTCATAGATTTCTTTAAGTGGTTTACTCGTTCTTCTTTTAAGACCTTGATCAGATCCACAAGGGCTATTAAAGGTCTTCTTGTGTTTCAGCTGTGTTGCAATACTCAGTGACTACTGTACAGGGTGCCTGGGCTTTAGTGGAGATATACTGTCTTGGTTTTGATTTTGTATTATGCTGGCATCTAAACATCTTTGGTTTGAGATGTAAGTCTCGCTGCTGAATCTGGTGTTGCTTTTGTTGGGTAGGTGTTCTTTCTCCCCTTGGTTTCTGTTATCCCTCTTTCCTTCTAGGAGGGTATGGTGGCTGTGTGTTACCTGGTATGGAATTCTACTGGGACCGCCGAGTGTGCCCATGGGAGTTCTGGGTAGCAACATAGAAATGTTTCTGGCATTGGGGGCTGATACTTAGGAATGGGGACAAACTGGAAGGTAGGTAAGGGGGTTCACAAGCAGGAGGAAAGCAGGGTGTTCAACCGGGATCTCCTTAGCCACCGCTGGAAACAGGAGCAGGGAAGGGATAAGAGGCCATAATAAGTAGTCTGCTGCAGACCTGGGCATGAGACGGGACCACTGGCCAAGAGGGAGGGAAGGGAGGGTAAGGTCCAAAGCTTGCCTGTGGATTTTGCTGGCCTACTTGTTCTCTGGCAGTTTATGCTGGTTGGTTCTCAGGGAATGCCTACTGGAGTTGGCTTCAGTGATAACAGGATGAGTGGAAAGCAAAGCTGGAGGAGATTTGCACAATCAGGTGGAGATGAGGAGAGGAGAATGCGAGGTTGCAGCAAGTGGTCTTCTACAGAACTACTGATGAAATGAGGGCTCTTTGGATTTAGAGGAAAGGAGTAAAAGATGCAGATCTATTGTTAGCCTACCTGCTCCCAGTCCAAAACAGCTTGGAGGTTTTCAACTTTTGATCCAGTCTCCTTATATGGTGTAGGCTGATTCTATCTGCACAGGTTTTGTATTCCTAAGAACTTAGCCATGTCTTTCCAGGTTAGGTAACTAGATGGTGCATACTTGTCTATAGCCATCTGTTCTGATCTTACATATTTCAATAGTGTAAGTTGCAATGCTTCTTAATTTATAATTTTATTTTTTTGATACAATTTTTTAATTAATCTAGCTAAAACTTACCCATCTGTCTTTTCAGTGACCACCATTTTATAGTTTTATTTTATCATTTATATAGGTTTATTTATCTTCTGAGATCTTTGTTTTCACTCCCTTCTGCTGATTCCAGATTTTAAGGTATTTCCTCACTTATTGTGCTTTATCATTAGCTTACTTAAGACAATTTTCTGCCTTAAGTATGATTTATACTATAAACTTCCATCTCAGAACTGGATTTGCTAACCTCATATGTTTTGATACTTCGTGTTCCATTTCTTTTGTGCCAATATTGCTTGTTGATTTCCCTTTGGATTCAGAGTATTAGGGAGTTTTCAGTTTACTTTCCAAAGATGATTTTCAAATTAAAACAAAATTCTCTTCTCTATTTCCTTAGTATTTAGTAGTACATTTTCTTGTAATTGTAAATCAGAGATGACATGAAAAACTCTCCTGTAAGGAAGGCTTAAGGAAAATGGATGTCAGCTAAGGCTGTCATTTATTTATAGTTTATGCATTTTATCTCTCCTTTAACTTTCATTCTCCCCGAAATCCATTTTCATGTTCCAAAGAGATGGTATTAATGTAAGATTTACAAAACATACTAAATCTGGGAAACTTACATATTTTTGTTTTACACATTAAAAGTAAGTAGCATTTTTCTTAAACCCAAGCTATTGGGAAAGATGAACTGTATATATATCAGGGAGCTGTGCTCTGTTACATCCCTGATGACAACTATGCTATGCTTTAGGAAAAGTACTCAGATCTTTCTTGGTGATAAAGTTTGAGAGTTAACAAGATGGAACAAACAGAAGGACAATCTAAAAGCTATGAGGATAACAAAGTGTCACACTGGGCGAGCATTCACATGGGATGAATCAGCCACGGCTTCCAAGGTTTAAAATTTTCCCACAAGTTGGAACATTCTAATTGTTTCTGGAAATCGGCTAAGTTCACCTTTGTACCTTGCTAGCCTCCATTTTCCTGTCCTCGGTGCCATGAAAACTCCCCTATGGAATGCATGATGCTAGATCTGTATATCATATTATTTCTTGTGCCTGGGTATTGAGAAAGATGCTTCCCCATTTTCTTTATGGTGATGGACAGTGAGAACAAACCAGTCAGGAATGAGAGTGGAGGTGGTACACATCTTGGGAGGAACCAGCCACCGCCCTCTCTGCGAGAGCAAAGTTGTCGGATACTAGCCACACGAGCCATACAGATCCCCTTGGATAAAAGGTATCTGGAGACTCACCTCACTTGCCTCAGAAAAAAAAATTGACAGAGAAATAAATTTTCCTGTATAAAATTTAGAAGTTTCAGGACAAACTTTATCACAGCATGACTTGTCCCGTCTCAAGTAATATGCTTGGGATCTATTTTCTACTTCTTTATACACAAACTCAGGTCTTTGTTGGTAAAACTTATTGCTTCACTTCTTTTCAAAGACATTAGTAATTCTTGAGGGACAAAATGTCATCAAACTCCGAAAGAAACACATTTTCTATAGAAAAAACACCCGAACACGCTGATAAAGATCAAGGGAATTCATATACTAAAATTCTTTGAAGTATGGAAACTCATTTATAGAAAGGGCACCTTTTGGTACTTATTGCACCTGTATCATTTATCCCAGGAATACTGAGGCTGTTCTTCAAAAGGCATATTTATTCTCCATTTTTCTATATTTTCTCTCTTTTACTGAATAACTATTTTAGCAGGCGACAATTAGAACAAAGAATTCCTGTTTTGAAAGATGTCCTTTTTAACCTCCTGGTCTAAACCACTTTTGATGGATTTCACACCAAAAGAAAGACTTGTATTGTAACTTGTAAATTGTTAAAATGACTTCTAACCCAACAGGCACATGCATCAGATAACTTAACTCCTTAAAATAGCATTGAGATAATTTACAGAACAGACATTGTGTGGGTTTGGTATTGAACTTACAATGCCTTTGTGCTTCTCTTTAAGCTTATGATCTTACAAATAAAACTTCAGATTACCAGCTATGATCTTTTGAATTGCCATGCTCAATAACCCCCATCTTTTCATCCACAAATTCCCAGCGTCATTCGCTTAGTTCTACTGGACTGTCAGGGCTACTCACTAACTCTGAAAGAGCGATGCTTTAAAAAGAGTGTGTTTTTACACCAGGTCTTGATTCAGATGTCATGTACGTTCATTTACTAGCCATACACATCCATGGTTTTAATCAGAGTGCTCATTATACATAAGGAATTCTATATATGAAAACCTACTTAAGAAGTACTGCTTCTTGTGTCAGCAAGATGGCTAAACAGGTAAAGGTGCTTACACAGCAAACTGAGTTCAATCCCCAGGTAGGAAAGAACCAAGTCCACATCCCTGCATGGTTCAAGCCCACCCCCATGAATAATGCAGCACCTGTACTCACACATAAACACACATACATATAATGAACACACAAAAGTGAAAATAAGGAATTCCTTCTTGATACAGAAAATTTTTTGAGTCTTGCTCCATAGCCCAGGCTGGACTTAAGACTCTTAATTATCACACACCAAACTGGAATTACAGAACTGCAACATCATATTCGAACTTGGTGCACAATTTAATGTGTCAAAGTTAGTAGATTTTAATAAGTCTTGTACTCTGTGAAACCACCACCTAGCTGTAAAACATCACCAGCCTTCAGGAAGTTCTTCAAACCAGTTCAGGCAAATGCACTGCAACCCTCATCCCTATCCCCACTTGGGCAATTTGTTGTCTATCACCATGCCTTGCCTGCCTTTAGAAAACAGAATCACGTGTATGCACTGTTATTACTCTAGAGGCTGTGGGAATGGGAAGACTGGAGCTGATAAGCGAGGCAGACTAAAGTCTCATGCAATAGCCAACTTTATTCAGAACATCAGACAATTTATGTTCTGAGGGTGAGGAATCACATGAATAAAATGAAGCTATCAGAAGGGCAAGTCAGCATGGCAGACAAACCTCATACAGAAAAAAAGCATGTATTTTTTTCCATAGAGACATATCTACAGATAACAATAACCAGATGAAAAAACATCTAAAGCAAACTCACTCTATCTGCTACACCTGGGAGGGGGATGAAAACATAATCCAAGAACAACCCCATGTTTTGAAGAAACTGTCACAAACTCTTGTTTCTTGGAATTTTCTCACAGGAACTCAGAATTCTCCTCCCAGGCCTCTATTTTTGGACCAAGTTCTGACAGCTGTCCACGCACTTCGATGCCTGCCAAGCCTTTGTTTAATACAATGTTTGCCGCTGTGTTAAGATTTATGTATTGTGCACATCAACAGTAGCTATGGTCTTTTTTATTGTCATACAGTATTTCCATTCTACTCTATGATGACGTTGCAGGATTTTAAATCCTCTACTATATAGAAGACATGTATATGATCAATTTTGATGAGGCTCTAATGAATATGCTTGTACAAATTTTGTGTGAATATATGATTCCAGTTCTGTTTAGTAGGTGACTAGAAGTAACATATGTTGGGTCAAAGAAAATGTATATTTAACTTGACTATAAATTACTTGAGAGGTCTCTAAAATGTCAATGCATTTATACTTCTACTAGGAATATATTCTTTTAGGAATGCAATTATTTACATTACAGGTCTTGATGATATTTTGGGGCTATAAAACAGTTTGCTGTTTGTTTGTTTTGAATTTAGTCATTCTAGTGTATTATAAAATGGTTCTTTCTGCTCTTTTGCTGTGTAGTTGTTTGGAAGATATTAATAAAAACCATTTTATCCCACATTTATTGGCCTGCTGTATGTTCTTTTACATTCTCATATTTTATCACAGACATAAGTGTGTGTCCATGTTTAATTTTGTGTGTATAGTGGGTTAGAGATTGACGTGCTTTTGCAAACATGGATTTAGACATGCAAATACGGATGGCATTTATATTTCAATACTAAATCCAGGAAGTCTCATCCCATGTGTTCAAAGTTCCAAGGCAATGTCAAGCAATTTCAAAAGTGATTGAAGCAAGCCTAATAACATCAGGAAAGTCTCTTCTTGAAAATGTTTATATAAAATGTTGTGTCAATGACAAATATCATAGAATTTACAGCACCCCTGACCCATCTGTGGTGGTTTTGTTTGTTTATTCATTTGTTTTCTATCCAATCCCCAAATATTTGGGATTCCTCTCAAAAACAAACAAACAAACAAACAAAAAACTCTCTTGTCTTGTCTGATAATCCATCTTGGTCAGTTCTCTACAGGCTGGCTCTAATTCCAGGTATTCCCTACAGTGTGCATCTCTCTCCTGACTCTCATCTGTATGAGGTGCTGACACAACAGGCAGCTCTTGCTGCACAGGGATTAAGAAATAGCTGATCCTGAGCCAAATATAAATGACCTTGGTTTAGGAACATAGATCAGCCTGACTCTAATAGACTTTTCCACAGTGGAAGAAGTTACACGACTTCTAAAGACACAGAAAAAAAGATAGACAAAAGTGCTTACCAGTATGCTGATGGGGACATCATCTAGGTGGGCAAGAGAAGAGCAGGGAAATCTGCCCTTAGTTTTAGATGTTATCACCTTCTTTCCTTAAGGCTGCCGAACACTGCTGATAGGCTAAGAAATACATTCAAATGATTCACTTAATAGTCATGAAGATGCTGGTTGCACACAGAGCCTTTAAATAAATGGATATAACAGGGAGGATATGTGGAGGGAATGGGAAGAGGGGGAGGGAGTGGGAACTTGGATTGGTATGTATAATAAAAAAGATAATTCGTTTTCTTTCTTTTTTAAAAAAAGTAAATATTAGAAGAAGAAGAAGAGAAGAAGAAGAAGAAGAAGAAGAAGAAGAAGAAGAAGAAGAAGAAGAAGAAGAAGAAGAAGAAGAAGAAGAAGAAAAAGGAACTAAAGATAGCCCAAGATATCTTGGCTATCAATCTTCAGAATTCTTCTCCCAGAAATCACGAACTCTACTCAGTCAACTAATCTGTAGGAATTTCCAACATATGTGCTTCTTCGAGAACTTCAGTTCAACCCTGTATGGTTACTAACGAACTTCTCTGAGTCAGTTAAAACTCACGTGTTTGTATTTATCATTCCATTCGCTTAACTTGTCTCTGGTCAAACAAATGATAACATGCAGGTAGAGCATCGGTTCAAACAAGGGAACTTTATGGTAGGAAAATTTTATTTGGTTAGCAGAGCCTATGGGCTTAAACGGTGAATATACACTATATGTGAAATCACCGTATTATTTAATGCCAGTGATAAAACAAAGGAGTTCACAGTTTAGTCAAATTTTAAAAAATGGTGTGTATAGGGGATAATGCTCACATTTATTGTCTACAGAATATCTGGGTGGAGCACAGTTCTCATGACACTAAAAGATTCAGTGTGAGTAAAGTTCGTCGATCCAACTCAAAGTAGATTTTAACACTTAATATACCCCTACTAAATTTCCAATTCCACATTTCATTTTCCTTAGCATAGAGTTTATAATTTAGTGCCCCATTTTGTATTTTATATTTTGTTCTTTGTAAGCCTCAACCTTTCAGGCTCTTTTTGAGCACCTTTGTGTTTGCATTTCTAGTACCCAAAAGACTAAGCCATTTCCTATCGACTTACTTCCCCCATCATCAGAGATTCATTTGCACCACGTGCAGTGGAAAGATATTCTACCCTCGGTACTGCTTTTTATGGTATTCAGAAGAAAAAAATTAATACATCAACTTCTGCTACTGAGTACCTCTTCAAGCCTGTTTGCCTCAAAAGAAAAATAAGAACAAAAAACGATTTGTCTTGAATTTTTTTAAGCCATTGAGTAAAATCTAGACACACTTTAGGCATAATGGTGTTTTAATGTATCAATCAGTTTCTGTTCTTCGTTTGCCCCCCTATTCTGGTTTTTTAAGTTTTAAGTTTATCACTTTAAGTATATGTGTGCGCACATGAGTGTGCTTGTGTGTGTGTGTGAAAGAGAGAGAGCCCTCATGTGCGGGCAATGCATATGCGCACATACGTGTAGCTGTCCACATTAGTCCGAGGCATCAGATTCCCTGGAGCAGGAGGCTCCATGTGGTTGTGAGCCACCTGTTATGATACTGGGGACCAAGCTCAAGCTTGAGTCCTTAGCAAGAGCAGTACATGCTCTTAACCGCGGAGTCATCCATCATCTCAGCAGCTTGTTTCTATTGGGGACTTAACTTGTCTTTCTTTCTGGTTGACACAGGACCTCACCTCTACATCCCGAAATGGCTTTTGAAAGAACTACATGAGCCAGGCTGAGCTCAAACAGGTGCCGATCTTCCTGCTTCGACCTCTCAAGCTTTTGAGGTTTGCAAGTGTGAGGCACCACATCGAGTTTATTCTGGAGTAGGTTATACCTAATCCAAGACTCTGGGATTTCATCTCACCTGAACTTACCACATCCCTGTTATCAAGAGAAAAAGAGCCTGATAAATTGATGCACAATATAATTTACTTGAGGTAATGCTATTCTCGATAGAAAAATGCTTATATTTTTAAAGTCCTTGTATTTAAAGCTAATCATACTTAATAAATTCTAGTTTTAAGTTATCACAATTGTTATTTGTTTATTATTGTTATTACTATGGTAATGATTGTGTGTTGCTGGACAATTCTCTTACCTTTGAATTTACTCCTCCAGCCATGACTTCCCTATCTCAAACAAATAATGCTGCCAATGTCACTTACTGCTTATTGATGCCGCTTCTAATAACAGAAAACGCAGCCCACATTTTTTGATCATTGGTTGTGTATTAATCAATTTTTTTCATTTAAACATTCTACAGTTGCTCACAGGTTTACAAGAAGAACACTGAAGAACTGTGTCATCAAATACCTTGTGCAAAGTCAGACAGATCCTGGGAGAAGTGCTTTGCTCTCACTGTCTATTTGCCGTGCTGAAATAAATGCTTTATGAAAGCTGCACCCTCTTCTTTTCATAGATCCTGTCAATAGACCGTACAGGAAACTGGGCTTGGGGAAGTATAGTCATTTGTCAGGCGTCACTATGACAGACGAAAAAGAGCCAGAAGCTGGCTCAACCTGGCAGCTAAATTTATTCTCCTACACACTTGCTGTTTCACAATACCGCATGAAATTATCACAAATAACTTTTGCTAAGGGCAGCTATTTGGGCCCATCATCATACTGTTATAGGACTTTCTCATTGAAGTTAGGCTTGGGGGACACTATGGAAATATGTTCCCCAAGTGTTAATTGCCTCAGTGAGCAATTTACTTCTGGGTAAGAGAGCGAGGGTCAGCGCTGTGGCTACAGAGGAATAGGGCCAGAGTTAAGAAACACTGAAAACCATGCTCCTGTGAGCACTGTTATCTTCAGCTGCCAGCTTTTTAATCTTTCTCAGCTTAACAAGAAGCTATAGCAGGGATGTGTCTTGGGGGATGGGTGTTAGAACTTCTGTACGTGCTTCAGGGATATATAGTTCAAGTCACAATAAAGAAGTTCAACTCATAATAAAGAGTCATAGCTATAAAATATGTTATTTGTATAATACCCATGTCTTACTTTCAAACTGTGATTCACAAAAAGGAGGATTTATAACATGTAGATTCCTTGGTTTGGTTCTTTTTTGGGGGAAAAACCCTTATTTAAAAAAAAAAACAGATGTGCACTGGCCATAAAGCCCTAATCCTGACTTAATTCAAAACCATATGAGGACTTCAAAAGCTGTTACCACTCCACCAAGTTCAAGGTCTCTTCTAACATGATGAACTGTCACTAGCTGATTTCCTTATAAAGTGCGTAGCGAATCACTTCGCCTGCCAGAGCACCTGCAGGTCATCACAATCAGTGCTGGTCCTCAGAGTTTCAGGACTCAGCTTTGTCAGTTGTGCTCAGGGGCCAGCGAGCCTCTTCAGTGTGAAGTATCTTCAGTAATTGCCGGCCACCATCAGCATCTCAGTCACACTGTGACTTCTGGGGCTCTAAGAAATAATTAATGGTCTTGTAAAATAACATCTTTCTCAAACTTTCGGCTTGCTGCCTCAGTGTCCTGAAGGCTAGAAATACAGACATTAGCCCACCATATGTATCTTGAGCTGCTTTGCAAAATTCATAGTTACAATTGTTATAGGAGATGCTTGCTTCAAAATAATATAAGAAGTTCAAAACTATACTTTAAACATTATGTATGGCTATTAATTATAACCCTTGCCAGCTTGTGTGGTGGTCTGGAGTAATCACCTTCCCGAAATAGGTAGAGATTCTCTGAGAAACCATTTTTTACCCACAATTCAGTCTTACAATTAGGGTAACGAGATATAGGGATATATACAAAAGTGAAGCAACCCATGAAGAAAGGATAGCCACACATTGTGTTTTTTTTTGTCCCAAGGCTCCCATGAAGCCTTCCAAAGCTCACTTTATGGTTTCCCCAGAGCATTATCCTCCCCTCTGTCTGGCTGGATTGGCAATCTGTCTCTAGTTTCAAGCCCTCTTCTTTATCTTTCTCAATGTTCCCATTTTAACCCTAAGATTTGTTTCCATGATAGCATAAAGAATGTCACAATCTGTGTATAAGGAGTTGGCTCCCTAAAAATGTTTATTTTGAAAGGTGCTTTCCCACTTGACAACCACGAGCAAAGTCACCATTACCTCTGAACTGTGGCAGATTCTTAGCTAGTCTTTGCTCTTTTCCCTTTGCCCTGCTGCAGGATATTAAAACAACGGGGAAGAACAGCATTACCAAGAAAACATAGATCAAGCTGTATCACATCATGACTCAACAACGGCCATAGCTTCCTGTTTCTTTTAGCATGGAAATCCAAATCCTTTCAATGTATCTGTCTAAAATCAATTACAATGGCAACTGAGTCTCTTACCACAGCAACCACACCAACCTCCTCGTTATTCTGAACACGGACAATGTTCTTATTTAAGAGGCTTTGCCTTCAGTTAGAGAATAGAGAGTCCCTACTCCTGAAATCTGGGAGGTCTGCTTATTTATTTTAAGTGCATATTAAAATTGTAATATTCCATTTCATTTCCTACACACACACACTGTGCTTTGTGTCTCCTTTTAGCATTTACCATCAATAAAACATCTTCTTTAGTGTCTATTTTTGTCTTTATATGCTAAAAGATAAGTTTCGTGAAAGCAAACAATTGTCTTTAGTGAAGTCATTCTCAGTATGTGTAAAGAGCAATATCTGGAATCTAGGGGTGATCAAAACTTCTTAAAATTGTTTTGTTTTCTAATAGCACTGGTGATTGAGTCCAGAGTCTTGCTCATCTTAGAGGAGCTATTTAGCATCAGACTATGTTCCTAATTCAAAAATGTTTTGGAAAGCTTTGGAATGTCAGTCAACATTGTATTCTGAGTCTTGTGATTAGTGCCTTGCATAAAGAAGATGTCCAGTAAATAGTTTTGAAACAATGTATATCTGAAAACATCTACTGTGTTGGCAGGTTCTTAGGAATCACTTGATAAATATATGCTAAATTATTAAAAGACTAGTTGAAAGACTTTTAAAATGTTAATTGTAATTAGTTAAATAATAGTAATTATTTTCTTTAAAAATTAAGCTTGAATACATTGTAAATGAAATAAGTTTAGACAGATTTCCTCTCTACTACTTTGATTTTGTCTCCAAATTTAGAAGGAGGATATTATTTTCAGGGGCTTTGTTAATTTATTTGTTTGTTTTTGAGAGAAGGTTTCATGTAGGTCAGGCTGTCCCTGAATCCATGATACTCTTGTCTCCCACCCCAAAGTACTAGGATCTCAGAAATGCACCTCCACTCATTTATGTGATGCTCAGAATTGATCTCAAGGCATTGTGATTGCTAGACACATACTCTCTCACCCGGGCCATATCCCTAGGCACATTTCTTCTTTTTAACCAATTTATAATCTACCTTATAAGACAATGACGATAAAGCTAAAATCTTTTAATTAAAATAGCTTGCACAGTAATTTTATTTGGATTTTAAGAGACAAAATACTAATGCAAGTTTACCTAAAATTCTGAATTTTCAGGATCACTTTCCAAGCGAAACTTAGATAAACAATGCTCCTGCTCCTCAATTTTTCAGCAACATTCACTTCATCATTTTAAGACTATAATATTTCAGCCATAGATTGATAGTAGCTGATATAAAGCCAAGTGGCAACAAAAACTAAATTAAATTAATGAAAAATGACAAGCATGTATTTCTCTCCTTTAATTAAAATTCTTACTGATGCAGAACACTGACTGTCTCGGGATGCTTGCATTCTATTTATTTTATTGTATCTATTATTATGGGAATCATAAAAAGCAAAGCAAACATTGTGTCAGTCACTTCCTATTCAAAGCATGAACAAAATGATTGCATCCAATACTGAAATGACTAGTCTGGAAACAGTATTGCAAACATTCTCTAACTCAAGTGAATACATGATACCAAAATACATCTACATGATTTGTGATTAATGAATGCTACTAAATTTCCTCATTGAAAATTCAGTGTTATTACTGATTTTTATTTAGATTCGGTATTCTAGGATTTAGACTTCTCAAATCATAAGTACAAGAAAAAGGGGGAAAATAAAAACATTCTGGCGTCTAGTCTGAGAGAGATCTTATTTCGAATGTGTTTTAGATGCAGAGCTGAGAGCTGCAATGACCTAGATAAAGGGGAAATATATTTTAAAATGCAAAGGAAATGCTTGAAAGGAGCCATATGAGTTTCCCAAGGCACATACATCTTTGGTTTTCAAGTACAAAGTTAATGTCAGGTCATTGTTCGAAAAATAAAAAAGCAATAAGGAATTATATATAGAAACCATTAACATTTCTTCAGCCCATTGCAGCTGTCCCCAACCCTGCTGCTCAGCTCTCTTTGCCAGAGCTACCATAAAAAAAACATATTCCATACTCTTCTAGAACCTTTCTTATTTAGGATGTATCTTAATAAGCAATTGGATATTGTTTTATATGAAAGCTATTCTCAATCTACTCTTAAGCCAAAAGAAAAAGTGATAGATCTCAAAAAATGTCAGCCTTATTAGGCAACTTGTCGACATCATTTTTCCAAAAGCAGGGAGCAGTGAAACATGAGTCTTACCTGACAGAATCCAACTGTGCACAGGTGCATGCGTGGATGGGGATGCACACATATATGTGTGTATGTACAGTGGAGGTCAAAAGACAACTTCATATGTTATTCCTCGGGTGTTGCTCACCTTGCTTTAGAGACAGACTCTCTTATTGGACTGGAACCATCAATTTGGTTACAATGGCAGGCAGTCAATAAAACTCAAAGATCATGCTCTTTCTGCCTCTGCAACTCAGAGATTATAAACTCCTAACATGGACAACTTGAAAAAATATGGCTTCTGGAGACTGAATTCGGGTCTTCTTGTGCCATGCACCACGCCCCCGTGTCTGTGCTCAGTGCTCTTGAACCCAGTTTGCGAGCTTTGGGCAAGGGGCTGGAGGTTAAAATACACAAACACATACAGACAGAGAGACAGACACACAGCTCACCCTTGAATTTTCCAAGAATGCCCCCTTTATTGTGTTCAGGGGCAGATTATATAGAGATAGCCACGCCCCAGCCAAACCCACCAGAAACCACTCTCCTGCCATTAGGAACTCCTGAAGGTCTTGTGCTCAGAACAGCTGTAGGCACTCAGATCAGGGGAAAACAAGTTGTTTACAAGAAATTCAGGATCTGGGGTCTCACTGCTCCCAACATTCATGTTTACAAGGAAGCGTTTAATCAAGTGGCCGGCCTCTGCAGCCCTCAAGTAACATTATGGAGAAGAATTGAACAGAGCCAGTGACTGCTGTGAGAATACATGCAAAATGACCATTACTTCAACAGAAATGCAGTTCTTTACTTGGCAGTATGGATCAGGAGTTCGTATTGCTCTTACAGTTTGCAGACTCCATTGATGTAGTATGCTATGGTTACCATTGATTAATAAAGAAACTGCTTTGGGCCTATAGCAGGGCAGAACATAGGTGTGTGGAGGGGGACTAAACTGAATGCTGGGAAAAAGAAGGCAGAGTCAAAGAGAAACCATGTAGCCCTGCCGGAGACAGACACCAGATGGAACCTTGCCAGTAAACCACAACCAGGTGGTGAAATACAGATTAATAGAAATGGATTAATCAAAAATATAAGAGCTAGCTAGCTTAAACTAATAGGTCAAGCAGTAATTTAATTAATACAGTTTCTGTGTGGTTATTTGGGGCTGAGCAGCCAGGAACAAACAAGCGGCCTCCTACTACACTCCATGAGCCAGAAAAAAACTTTATTTTGTTGCTTGTAAAATGAAATAGTCACTTGATGTTGTTACATACATAGATGGAAGAATCAAAATAAAAGAACATTTTGATATAATTGACTGTGGTTTTATAACTCATACCTTCTTAAAGATAAATAGTTCGGCTTCATAAAGACAATAATACAGATGACCATTTTATCCAGTAATAGGATACATATTCCTCTCTCTCTTCTAACCTGCATGGACCTGCCTTGTATGCTGAATTCTCTTTTAATTAGGAAAAGATGATTTTGAGGTTTCCCATTTCAAAGTCACAGAAAGAATCTCTTCTCATAAATTATGGACTAAGATCAGAGACTACAAGTTACCAACTTCTACTTTCCCTGGACAAAACATCACTGTGACTGGAGTACGCCATTCTAAAACTTCTATTTCTTTATCGTGTAGAAAGAACAGGCTCTGCACTAAATCTCTACAAATGTTACTTCATTTCATTTAACAACAGTCCTGAAGGGCAAGCAATGTTATTTGTCTTGCTTAAGAAAGGATAACACCAGGCTTACAGAATCTGAACAACTTGCTCAAAGCAAAATATTGGGCCCCTCTTTGAAGAGCCCATTCTTTTGTTTCTTTGTTTTAGTAATTCATTTATTAAGACATTTTTTTCATACTTAGATAAATATTTATAAATGGGAAGCAGAATATTAGATTTGACTACTAATCTATATAACACTATGGTTTGGAGGTTTTCTGTTCACAAAAGGTCTGTCTTTTAATGACACAACCGTCAGGATGATTCTTTTGAGTGTGAGGGAGTTTTAAGGGAGTTGGGACCTACTATCTGATTCATTATGAGTTTATACACAGAATCAATTATAAGACCTCTATCACACACTTTTGCTCTCTCCTTCCTTGATATCTTGACATATGATCATCTACTCTGCTACGTGCTCCTTCTATGATATGCCACGTTCATGAGATACCTTCAGTCCATTGGACTCTTGACCTTGGTAGTACCCTCTAGAAACATGAGCCAAAATAAATCTCCCTATACTTCCTAAATGTTTGTCAATTTGTCGTTTTGTTATAGTTATGAAGAGTGGTTAGCCCTGAAACTAAATATGCACAAAAAACAAGAATAGACTCAGAAAGTTGTATTTATATATACATGTGTGCATACACATACATACATATGTGTGTGCATATAACAATAATAACCAAAGAAAAGGAAGTTATCAACTTAAGGGCAAGGGTAGAGGAGGTGTTTGAGGGAGAGCAATTTGAGGGGTTGGGGGGAGAAAATAGAAGAGGAAAAGAGATTTAATTCTATTTCATTTAAAAATTAAAATGAAAAAGAGGTTCTAAAACATTAAAATTGATATAGATGAATTATCTTTTTAAAATTAAACTATTCATTAATACCAGGCTTGTTTAATGCCAAGAATTGTGTTAACTCTAACCACCTTATTACAGACTTTTGTATATTGATCACATGTGTCAGTCAAGAAAAAATATTCTAGGAGTGTATCAATGATTTATACTAAAAAGAAAGACTTCAAACTCTTTGTGCTATACATAGATCCCACTTTAACCTGGTTCGCCCTAGCCATATGTGATGGTGGAATTTATGAGCCAACTTCCTATTGTTTTGGGGTCCCCAGACTGAGCATTATTTCCGGGTGGATCTGTAAGTGTCTTTCCAGACAGCATTAATATTTGAATGTGGGCTCCATAAAGCAGACTCACCTTCCTCTGTGTGGTGGCATATAACACATTCAAGGCCAAACAGACAAAAAAGTCAAGGAAGGGGTTAACTTTTGGTGTTTTGATACCTGTTTTCTTTTGTGAGTTGGGCTACTGACTTTTTTTTGTCCAAAGACTGGAATTTGTATCATAGGTTTATTTGGTTCCCAAGTTAGCAGCTTGCAGTGAGAATATGTAAGCTCCTCTTATCCCCTATAATCAAATGACCAATTTTTTTATGACACAATTCTTCATATAGGGAAAGTCTACTCAGTTGTTTCTCTATAGAACTATAACTATGTGCCAAGTTATATTGGGGAGAAAGAGAACGAATCAGGCATAGAGATCTCTATAATCATCAGTGATCAGCATTTAAAATTATTGTGTATTATAAAGGTAATCCAAAGGAATAAAACATATATCTACCATAAAACAAACATGCAAATGTTTACACAATATTCATAATCGCCTCAAATCAGAATCACCCTAGATGTCTATCAGTTGATGGAGTGGTTATCCATACAATAAAATACTATTGAGTCATAAAAGAATCTTAGAAACTTATACATGCTGAATCATAGATGAAACTTATGTAGGCAAAAGACCAGTCATGACCCTATTTGCTTAAATGAAGTGTCCAGAATGTCCAGAAACCAGAAGTTCATGGTAGGTGCCTAAAACTCCAGCAAATGACTGTCCATAAGTACAAACAGTAGGGTGCTTTGGGGGAGGGAGGTGTAAAATGTTATCAAATTAGGTCATGGTGGCGATTGCAGAAGTATGCAAAGACACTCTGGAGTGGTACACTTTGCTGACACCAGTGTTATATGACGGACAGATATGTGCTAGCTGCCAAAAGCCAGGCAGCTTTTCAGAACTGATACACAGTTTCCCAGAAGCTGGGGCCAACAGAAGTGGGTTCACTCCACCCCGACTGAAGGTCAAAGAATTCAAGTCTATTCCTGCTCCTTCAGAGATAAGACAGGAGGTTTGACCCAGGAAGCGGCTGCCTACAGGATACTTGGTCCAAGGTATAGTCACTGTATGCCCTACCCACAACATCAGAATGCTTAACTCAGGAAAACTCAGTGGTTTGATGTCGCAAGTATTGAAGCATTGGCCCACAGATGACTTTCATGCTGAGGTGACTTCTTTCCATTCATGAATAATGTCTTATTTTAAGGGTGGATATGATGAAGTTTCTTGGTACTTTCTGCACGTGTGCACACACACAGACACACACACATACACACACACAGAGAGAGAGAGAGAGAGAGAGAGAGAGACTTCTTGGAATATGGGTTTTATGTAAAAGTGAGATGCAATGATGCTCCAGGACCTGGGAAGCCTCCAGTCTCCTCACTTCCCATTAGGGTGCAATAAAGTGTCCACCACTTTTATTCCTCTGTTCATCTGTTAGACTCTGAGCTCCTGGGCATCAGCAGTCCTGCCTTTTAGAGCCAAAACAATTACCACAAATGCTTCAACCTTGTTAAGAAGAAAGGGGCCTGCTATGAAAGGTTACTGCCTCCTTAACTGATTTACCTGTGCCAAAGAACACCTATAACAACACAGCCCAATGGCCTTTATATTTTCCTCTCTGTTATTGAAAGAGAATGTTTTCTGGAGCTATTGGCAACCCACATTTAAGTCAGGGTTGTGAAAAGTAAAATGAAAGAGAGGAACGGTTCCAATGTCTTAGAAGACCTTGGTGTTTCCTTTTTTAGATCTCTTTTCTATACTATGACAAATAGTCACGCTCAGTAATAAATGTGCAGCAAAAATGAATTCCTTAATGACTCACTCCCTCTTCGGTATTTAAATCCTTTTTTTATTTTTAAACAAGCAGGCTAAAGGCATCCAGGCTCTCATTGACCTCTTTTCGCTCCCCGCCCTTTCTCATAAACTTTCCGAAACACTATTTATGCTGCAGCATCTCCGCCCCCACTCTCCTCATTATCTCAGTAAAACAGTTCTTGCCATGGGCTTCTGAATGCAGCTGCCATCTTCAGTGTTCATATTATTTAGCTTCCAGCACATTTTTACTGTGCACGGTTCCTTCTTTTTCAAAATTGTCCTTTCCAACCCTTCCTGGCTTCCTTGACCCATCTCCTGCCTCCCTTGCAAGGTTACTTTACGTCCAGTAGGTGATGAAGAAGCCAGCATCTTAGGTTATTTCATAGGCATCCACAGCTTCAGTTACTTACTACATGTTAATAGGGTTTGTTTCAATACAGATCTATCTTTATGGTTTTGAATCATCACAGGAAACCTCACTCAGTTCTCCATATAGGTGAATGTCTGCCAGCTTCATCCTGGTTCACAGGTGTGTTCAGTTCTAACTTCTACTGCTACTACCCAAATGTATACTTGTCAATTCTTTCCCCCAAAACTACATTCATTACTAGCTTCTTTCAGATTTATTGCTACCATCTCAAAATTACAATGACAACAGTCTTTAAAACAAACAAACAAACAAAACCCAAAAGACAGGTCAGTCACCAAATCTGTCCTCCATATGTTAAAACTCTTTCATGGGTTTTCCATGCTTCTAAAAGCTGTCCACATATGTATAGGGTATGACAACCTACCCAACCACACTTGACTCCCTTGCACCCTACCCAGTGACGTTGGTTTAATTCTTTGAATATTCCATGTTGCCTTGTATCAACAGGGATGGGGAAGACCTGTCATCATCTTGGAGAGCTCTACTCCCTCCTGTGTTGCTTCCAGATAGATGATTTTCTTAACCCTGCTGGGGAACAAATCACTAGAAAACAGATTTGACAGGTCACAATTTTATTAACTTCAAGTTCCTACAGGTCTGGGGTTCTCTGAGTCTGCTTCTCAGAGTCTTACTGGACTGAAATCACATGCAAGCTCACCCGAGGCTTAAGACGCTGTTCCAGCCTCCTCGGAGCTGTTAGAATTCATTTCCTGAAGTCTAGGGCTGGGGTGTTTGTTTCCTTCCTGGCTGTCTTTAATATGTGATGAGATTGAACAAATGCATACATCATGATGCATCTGTAAAAGCTAAATACTAATCGGCAATAAGAACATTAAACTATTACATTCACACATAACAAATAAATTAACCTACATGAAAGGGATAAATAAAATTATATGATCCTTGTCCTCGCATTTACATTAAAAGGGACAGTGTATATCATTTTCTCACTAGAGAACTCATGGCTGAAACATCCCTTCCCCCCACATAAAAGGTAGATTCACAGGCGAGAAGCCTTGGAAACTATCTGTTAGGTTTTATTTAGTATGGGATCCTCCAGCAATAGGAAGAAGTAACCTTGTGTCCTGTATGGTGAGTTTGACAGAGTAGGCAGTCAAGCAGAAGTGTGACTAGACAAAGAGGGTATCGTCTAGGGGTGATAAACTCGGGAAGCCACCAAGTCTGTTGGGACTTTTCTCGATATGTCTGCTTCTCTGAGGATGAGAGAGCTTGTTTCATCCGGATAAGGAGATAAAGAAGGTCCCTCCGAGATGAGCATCTGATGACCTACTTTCGAGGAAAGTAAAGTTCTGTGAGATGAAGGGAAGAAGAAAGTAACTTTCTGCTTCTTCTGTTTTCTTAAATACCCAAATATCATATTGTTGAGTCATATATCCTGAACCCCGCCCCTGTAAAATGGTAGAAAATCTATCATTGTGGAAAGCAGCCCAGTGGTTAGTGGAGAGTGGGCCAGGGGAGGAAGTTTGAGGGGCACTAAAAGTCAGGTATGAGTAAACTTTGAGGATCAAAGGAGAAGGATTCATGATCAAACTGTAAGCTTTAAACATAAGTGGTTTATTATATAGCAATGATGCCTCCAAGTGGAACTATAGCTGGGGTAGAGGAAGAAGCAGAAAAGCCACAGTATCCCTCAGTCCTTTCAAGACGGCCTTCTCTCTCTTGACCTTGCTCAGCCCCCCAGGTTTCTTGTTAGTATTTTTTCCCTCAACTCGTAGCACATAGCCATGGGGTACCTTTCATCAGATAGCCAGTCTTCCAATGATCCCAGTGGGAACAATGGCAAATGCAGATCCCGAGGACAATTTTGAAAATTGATGAGCATATTTTAAGCATACGTGGTGAACTTTCACTTCAACTAAACTATCTTTACATAAGCCTTTAAACCCAATAGCACTTTGAGTCCAAAATAGGGTATAGTACAAAGTTTTGATAAAAGTAGCCACCATAGAATAAAACCCAAATTATAAAATTAATTCAATAGTCATAAGTAAATGAACTCAAAGTATACTCAAAGTTTCAAAGCATATGACTCATAGATTAATATTTGAATTTAGGTTTTTCCCTCTGGAAACATGAAGACCATAGAAAGAAAGATCAAAGGTTTTGATAGAGTACTATAGGAGAGCCCAAGTTTCACTAGTTCAAGTGTTCCATGTTTTTCTCCAAAACTTTTCTCCATGTTGGAGATAAAAGCACACACATGGTTTACAAACGTCATGGTACAGTTTCTTTTGGAGGTACGTCAGTAGAGAAAATTTAATGTAACTCTCCAAGGTGCACAGAACAACTCCCAGTACATACCACTGATTAAATCATAGCTATACCCACCCTGAACTCCAAGTGCAGCAATTACAGTATGGTTTCACTTCCAAAATGCAAAGGAAAAAAAATACCTGCATTGAAGAAAGCTCTAGTTACTGTCAGCCACACAAATGAAAGTGCTTGAATACCACAGCATGTATACAATTAGCTAATAAACTTCAACTCGATAATTATCGGAAATTAGGAAAGCAGCAAAGGAAGAAAAAGGAGATTGCTGCAAAGCGACTCCTCCTTCCTCTAAAGGCATCACATCCCAGTGGTGGCAGTCACAACATGTTTGGGAAAACGTCATTGGACGTCGTGGAGGTAACAATATGGTGTGGCTCTCAGGGAGAAGGGGAGCGTGAGAGCAGAGTCCTCAGAATATTGTGGTAATTATGTTCAGCCCCAGGGAAAAGAAGTAAAACAGCAAGGTGTTGAAAAATAATACATTCTAATGGCAAGGAACGCAAGACGAACTTCACAACGGTGCCGTTTAAATGCACTTGGGGTAGCTGTTAATTCTGAAAAGGTAAAGTGGACTGTTCAAAATGTCCAGAAGTAGGAAATGTTAAGAGGGACTATTTTGAGGTAACAGAAAGTGTGGTACTAAATCTTAAAGTCACAGCTACTTAAAATCTTGTCATCTTCCAATTTTGTTCCGTGACCTAGAAAACATTTAGCAGCCAGGCACCTATGAGCAGCATTTTGACAGATCAAATAAGTAACTGCCCCTTTAGACTTTTTAATCAGAATAATGAACTCTTAAAACTTAAAAATATCAAACAGTAGCAACTCAAAGATATTCCAAATAGGAAATTAATTTATTTTACATCCTGACCACAGTCTCTTTTCCCTCCTTGCCTCCAAGTCTCTCCCCTCTCATCCCCTTTACCCTACCCCAATCCACTCCTCCTTTGTTTTCGTTCACAAAGGGTCAGGCCTTCAGTTTGTATCAACCAAACATGATATATTAAGCTGAGGTAAAACTAAGAATCTCCTCTTATATTAAGGTTGGGCAAGGCTATCCAGTGTGAGGAAATAGGTTCCCAAAAACCAAAGCATTAGGAACAGCTCCTGCTCCATTGTTAAGAGTCCCACAAGTAGAGGCCTAGGTCATTCCCTTGCAGGCTCCCTGGTTGTCAGGTAGGACTCTGAGAGCTCCTATGAGCCCAGATTAGTTGATTCTGTAGGTTTTCTTATAAATTGAATGAAATTTTTTTAAATATTAGGAATAGTGCTTATGGTCTAGTAAACATATCCAAACACTAATACTTATGTACAACAAAGAGCTGGGGGGGGGCAAATATTTATTGCAATATAAAATGAGTGGTTTGATGTTATCAAAGAGAATTTTAATAAAACGTGAAAATTTAAAAAATGAAATTAAAGAAGTTGAATTATAGAAAACTTATAAAGCTTAAAGATAAAAACTCTCTACAGATAATCTAGTAAAATTGCTTTTTTAACAATTTTACGTTTACACAAATGATTGGCAACAAGCATCACAAAACACAAGCCTTGCTCAGAAACACACGACAGAAAACTTCTATGGCCCTACCTCTTTCGTTGTTTATTTTTGAGATTGTAATTTAATTATAATATTTCTGTTAGGCATGGTGGTGCACGCCCTTAAATCCAGCACTTGGGAGGCAAAGGCAGGAAGATCTCTGAGCACAAGGCCAGCTTGGTCTATATAGTAAGTTCCAGGACAGCAAGGGCTTTGTAGAAAGACCCTGCCTCAAAAAAAAAAAATACTGTTTCTTCCTTCCCTTTTCTCCTTCCCCACTCTCCTTTAAATTGACAGCCTCTTTTTTTCATTAACTGTCACTAAAGCATATGTGTGTATTTCTAACTATAAGCTGTTGAGTCCGTATGATGTTACTTGTATGCATGTCTTCAGGGATATTTAGCACTAAACTACCGATTTGTTTTCTCTCCTCTAGAGAGGACCACATCACCTGCTTCCAGCTGTACTCAGTTCTTGCCTGTAGCTATTTGTATAGGATTGAGGCCTCATGGGCTTTTCCCTCTCTACTTTGTCATGTCTGTTGGTTTGATCTTGTACAGTTCATGTGTGGGTAGTCATGTCGGTGAGTCTTTATGGCTATAGCTTCTGATGTTGCTAGGAGACAATCTCACAGCAAACTCCCTGATCTCCTGACCCTTACAATCTTTCTGCTTTGCTTTCTGCAATGTTCCCTGAGCTTTAGGTGCAGGAGTTATTCTGTAAATGTATCCACTGGGATTGGGCTCCACTACTCTGCATTTTGATTGGCTGTGGAATTTTTGTAGTGGTCTTCATCTGTTGCAAAGAGATACTGATCAGGATTGAAGACTACATTTACCTGGGGTGACAAGGACAAATAACAATGTTGTTGTTATAAACAACAAATACGTTGTTGCTGAGGATTATGCTAGTTTAGTGGTTCAGTGATTGTAGATTCTCCCCCCAAAACCATGATTTCACTAGCACTGAGTAGTTAGCTAGGTTTCCTGTACCAAATTTATAATCCCTTCTATTGAGCAGATACTAAGTTCAGCTAGAGATCTATCTGTTGATTACTGAAGCCGCAAAACAATCCCACACCAGTTAAGAATAAGGGATAATAAAAAGGGTTACTTGTCTAAGGGGAAAAACTTACAGATCACCGTCCCAAACAACAGTCCTCTTGTCGCAAACAGGAAACAGGGAGTCTTGTCGCCGGAAAGGGAGCCAGAAGCAAGAGCGAAAACACCTGGTTTCTGCTGCATTTTAAAGTATAAGAGACCACGCCCCAATGGGCTGGTATCTTAAAGGCTATTGGCTGAAAAAGCAGAAGGCGCTCCGGCAGCAGGTTACAGCCAAGGTATGTGTGCCACTACTGTACCAATAAAGTGGCTTATAGGCATCATAGTAGGATAGGACTATTGGTTGCCTCCCTCTTAAAAGCTTGCATGGCACCTTCCGGTACCATTGACATTCCTCTGGGAGGGGGCGTTTTGTTGAACATTTATGTAGTGTATGTGTGTCTGTGGTGGGGGATTGCCTGTCACAGTATGTACATGGAGGTCAGAGGACAACGTGTGAGAGTCATTTCTCTCCTAATACTGTGTGGATCCTGGGGATGAAATTCAGCTCTTCGACCTGGGCTTGGAACAGCCTTTAACCGCTGTGCAATCTCACTGTCCCTCAATTGCAAGTTTCTAAGAATTATTTGACTAACTAGGATACAAAATATTTTAAATAAAAGTTTGCCTAACAAACATATAGCTGAGTACTTTTAAAAATGCATCTATTATTTAATTGCACAGCTGTATATTAGACAATATACCTACAGATTGGATGTAAGATATTTTGTGTTAGTAGTCATATGATGCTGAGTGCCCTAGTTTGCTTTCTATTGCTATAATTAAAAAAAAATCAAACATAAATAAATAAATAAAGATCAAATAACTTGGGGAGGAAAATATTGATTTGGCTTACTCATCCCTTTCAGGCTAATGCGAACAAAAGTCATGGCAGGAACTCCCACAGCAACCTGAAGGTGGGACTACTTTAACAAAGTACAATAAGTTAACAATGCAATTTCTTTTGATAGAGAGTTTTACTCTGTAGTCCTGGCTGACCTTTTGTTATATAGACCTGGCTGGCCTTGAACTCAGGATTATGCCTGCTTCTGTCTCCTGAATTCTGGGATTAAATGCATGCTTTGGGGGGATTGTATAATTAGTATTCATGAGGGCTCTGATTTCTAAGTCCCATCTAGCCTAGTACCTCCCAAAGACTCTGCTTCCTGAAACTGTCACTGAGTAAGAGTTAGAGATAAGTATATAAACCTGGTGAAAGGGCGAGCATAGATATTCAGCTGATAATGCAGTGACTAGAAGAAACACGCAGATGGAGCTGCAGTGCACTTCTGGAAGACATATACGCCAGGTATCACAGTGGGGATCTATAATGTGCAGTATCATGTCATCTGTAAATAGAGATAGTTTAACTTCCTCTTTTCCTCTTAGCATCCCTTTAGTTCCCCTCTTTTCCCTTACTGTATTGAGCTAGTACAACTATCACAACATTGAAAAGCAGTTGGGATAGTGGCCTTGTTCCTTAAGTGATTCCATGGAATCACTTAAAGTTTTAGAGAAACTTCTTTTTGTAGTAAATGGCGATTAACACAGAGACTAACAACTAAATGTGCAGAGAATAAGAGACTTCAGAGTATTCAGCCCTAAATGGGACATCTACATCATGCCCCTTCTGTCTAAGGCTCAGGAATTACTTTAGAAGAGAAAGTAGAAAGACTATTAAGAGCCAACCATGGTGGATGATTTCAAAGAACTAGCATTTTCAGGGCACAGTGAGACAGTCACACTTAAGAGCTCACAGTTGTAACAAGATACATGATATATATAATATATATATATATATATACATTAAAGCTGGGCAAACTCCTATAATGAGAAGGGAAAGGAGTCACAATCCCTAACTGAGGAGCTATTAACAATTGATGAATATTAGGTGAGGGAGATTCCATTTTCTTCAAGAATGGAATACTTCATAAGAACAACTCATTCTCTAGTAGATAGTCCTCCACCAATACCCATACTGGCATCTCAGAGTAGATTCAGTGGTGGCGGGAGGGTGGCAAAGAATACATGAAGTTGGGAGGGAATCATATTAGAGGGAGCTGGATAGGAAATAAAACAGACAGAATGTGGTTGGCTTTAATCAAAACATGTGATATGCATGCACAAAATTCTCAAACAATAAGAAATGAAACAAAAAGCAAAGAACCCAAGCTCTAAACTAAAATGGCATCTAATAGAAATTAGGCTGATGGAAAAAAAGATAGTTAAACTCATGAGATTGGTCAACATGACAAACTCATTAACAGTAAGAGACAATGGTGGTTTTAAGGTAATAATATTTGTCCTCTCCAGTCAAACTCATAGTGCCTTTCTGTGTTGCTTGTTTGTTTTTTACTGATAATTTAAAAAGAAAGGCCTGTAATTTCTATTGATAGGGTTTGTATTCACCTTTAAAAGTCATTCTTCCCCAAAGTGCTGGCAGTAATAGATAGAGAACATTTGAAAGCAAATGTTGAAAACTTAAGTATAGGTGCAGATTTCTTTGACAGGAAGAAGAGCAAGGAAAAGAAAAATATGAATCTTGTCAGTCCTGCTCTTTAGACTGGTAGTACTAGCATTCCAGACATCATTTTCAGTCTTAGAAGAAATACACAGGGCAGCTATTTACAGGGCAAGAAGTCCATGGGCATTCCACAGGAGATCCAAAGCAGAAGTTTAACCAACAGCCAGCATAAAGGTATCAGGAGCCCAGTGGGCTCATGTCACAGTATTAGCTGTGGGTTTCAAACCATGAGCCTAGGAAACAGGCCACCCTGTCAAGGAAAGCAAGCAAAGAGAACTCCAAAGGCAAGTAGTATCTGCAAACCAATTGGCTTGGAATTGGCTTTTAGTATCACAATCTGTCTGGGATTTGTGGAGGGTGTTTACGGTTTTCTCTCTGCCATTGTTTCCCCTACCGATGTGTTCATGGTAGGTAGGCAGAATACAGAGCAATAGTAAATAGTTTGTTGGAGTTGTATGTCTTTCCGTTTTCAAAAAAGTATATTGATCTTCGAGTTTATGATCTCCCTCAAACCCTCCTCATAAATTTGGCTTGGTTGCTATGTAATGTTTTGACAGCTATCACTCTCTAACACTGTTTCATGTTGTTTAATCTACTCTTCTCTAATTTGCAATTATTTCATTGTTTTATTAGAGCAAATCTTCCCTTAATTTTGTTATTATTGTGGTAAGAAGACTCACCACCAGATTTATCCGACAACCATTTCACCTGCTCTTCATAACAGTTAGTTATAAACACAAAACTCAGCAGTATCTTAGAGTCCCTTCTATTGTCTTTGATTGACACACCTCACTTGTTGTTTGGGTTCCCCTCAATGCCCAGTCCACCAAGTCCTTAGCAACCTCCGCTCTTCTCTGATTCTCTCAATAAAATGGTCTTAAACATTGCTTATGAGTAGAATAATGCAGACTTTGTCTTTCTGTGACGGGCTTATTTAAGTTAACGCAATGTTCTCAAAGGCTCATCCAAGCTGATGTTTATGAGAGTATTTCTTTCCTTGTTTTTCAAAGCTGAGCAACAGCGGTACTATATTATATATTTAGATCACATAGTCTCCATCCATTCATCTGCTGAAGGACATTTAGATTGTTTACACACCCTAGCTCTGGTGAATAATGCCGCAATGAAAATAAGAGTTATGTCAATTCTTCTGGATAAATGCCCAGAAGCAGAATTATTGGATTCCTTGGTAGTTCTAGTTTTAATTTTTTTAGGAACCTCCACAATATTTTTCATAACTTCCCACTAGCAGTGTGCAAAGGTCCAAATTTATCAAAATATCACTAGCACTTGTTTGTGTCATTATTGTTACATTAATTTGTATATATATAATTTATATAAACAAATTATATACATATATGTGTGTATGTATATACACACACATATATATTATATATACATATATATATCAATCAGCCTAACAGATAACAGATGACTTCCTTTCTATTACAGCTTTAGTTTGTCTATCCTTGCTTAGAGATTTTTTTTTTTAAAATACACTTTTAGTCATTTGCATATTTTCTTTGGATAAAATGTCTGCTCACGTCCTTGGTCCACTAGAGGCATCAAATTTCAAAATATAAAATAGTTATTTACTTAGTTACTATGTAACTAATATAGTTACTATGTAACTAAGACCTCATTGAATAGGGTAAGGACATAGAAGGAAGAAGAGGACCTAGAAAGAAGAAAAATCAAGCATATGTGTGGTCAACAGATGTCTGACAAATGGTCAGGATCACACAGTGGGAAAAAAATGATCTCTTTAACACATGGGCAAAAATGAAGACATGAAATTAAGTCTTTACCACACACCACATAAAAAACAACTCCTAATGACTTATCATTATATTTATAGATCAGTGTGTCTCCAAACCCTCATCTGAGAATCTTTTATTTACTGGAGATGACGATTAATCCAGAGACCCAAAACATGCCAACATGCAGAGAATAAGACCTTAGAATGCTCGGGCGTAATGGGAACACATAGACTATGCCCATCTCCCAAGTTTCAGGGACCGTTCCAAAATAGAGAGCAGGAAGAATATAAGAGCTAGAAGCGGTGAATGACTGCAAGGAAACATTGTCTCATGGACACAGCAAGGCAGCATGCACATGTGAAAACACATTCTGACACCATGCATAAAGCTTGTCTGAGCCCATGCCAGACGGGTCCCAGAATGGTGAGGGAAGGTGGCCACACAACCCTACCCTCATCATGAATCAAAAGGTAGTGATTATCTGCTAGAAGAGGGAGAGACAGTTTCTCCAGTGGAAGGCCACACCTCAGAGAATATTTCAGCAGAATAAAATGTTCTTTAAGGGTCATAAAAATTTATTCTGATGTTCCCTTGTATGCCAAGAATTATTTCTTTGTCCTCAAAATCAATTTCCTTCTTATAATGGTTATTGATAATAATTAGTTTTCTCCCTCTGGAATTACTTAGCTTGCCTAGAAAACAATCTCCCAGTCTCTGCCTTAGATATCAGATTGATCACCACATTCTTAAAAGCGAGAAGTGGGTATTGGCGGGAGAGTTTCGTGTTAGCTCACAAACTTTACATTACAACACAGTGGTGGTCCAGGTAACAAGCTGTTCCTCTCATCTAGTGATGTGGGAAGGTTTCTTTATTAACCAATGAAATCAACTCAAACAGAAGACCTTCCCACATCAATCTAGTCTCTCGATCAGTTTTTCTACAGAATCCCTGCTCTCCTCTGTGGTGAAAGAAGAGTCACCTGGACACAAACATGGCAAGGAACTCTTACTGATATCCAGAAAAATGTTCCAAAGACTGCCTGTCATCTTCCTCCTGCTCCAGCTCTGGTTAAATGACTGAGCCTTTCCCTGGGCCTGTGATAAGAACTGACTTTATTCTCTGTTCATCCCTCAGCTCTTTCAAACACATATATATGTTTAACATGTCTGTTAAGCTTCCATATAAGTTGTAGGCCTTCAGGAAGCCATTACAAGTTCAAAATGAGCACTAACAGAATAAAGGAAAAAGAACATTTCACTGGGGGAAATTCCATTAATGAATTTATGGAGCTAGAAGAAAAAATGTCAATCATCCACGCATGCTCTGAGCATAGGATCTGAATGTGATGGGAAACCAGACTAAAAGATAAAAATTATTTGGAGAAACTGAACTGTGAAAGATGGTTTGGTGGGAGCCAGTGAGCTGAAATTAGCATGTGTTTATATACAGTTATGTCAAAGGTCATCAGAGGAGAGAATGTCTTGTACTGTTAGAAAACAAAGCCTTTTATATACACGTAGACTTCCCAGATAATGTCCCATTTTCTGAGCGCAGGGCAATTGTGAAATAATTTCATTAGAAAACTTGGGACAAGCTAGGTGAATTCTTTGAAAGCTAACAGGAGTCCCAAGACTGCCAGTTCAGATTGAGATGTAGATGATGCTTCAATATGGTTACTTTATTATGAATTAGATGAAACAGAATAATTATAATCTATACTTATGTGCAGTGTTTTCTATTTGTTTGTTTGTTTGTTTTGAGATAGGGTCTCCCTGTGTAGCCCAGGCTATCCTGCCTCTGCCTACTGTGTGTTGGGGTTATAGTCATTTGCCACCAGACCTGGCCCTATAGTGGTTTTCCAGAACACTAAAACAGACTTGCAGTTTGACATATTCACGTACAAGAAATGTTGAACAATTACAGTATGTTTCTTCTTTGTGAATGTGTGTGTGTGTGTGTGTGTGTGTGTGTGTGTGTGTGTACATGTGTGCTTGTGGGGTTTTCAGTCAGAAATCATTATTTAAGGAAAATTAATATTTTCTTAATATACTTGTTTTTTTTTTGGACCATCCAAACAGAAGCTTTTCTCATGAAACTGCAATGATAATTTCACCAAACATTGTGCAATCACTAAGTAAGTGTTGGGTAGGAGCGTTAGGATCAACAGCTCGTCCTCAGGGACAGTCGTCATCAGGTCTTTAAGGCCCCAGTACAGGTGCCCTCTTTTATCTCATCTGAAGGGCAGCAGGTTCAGCAATTCCGCATTCCTCACCAGCGCGGCAGGATGCTGATTAGTTTGATACTGAAAAAGGAAATGCCACCTACACAAGAGTCTGTTCTATTTCTATACTGGTGAGCAAGAAGAAGGTGCCTGCTACCTATCCAACATCATGTAAAAGCAAAAGACCAAAAGCTGCTCTCTCTTCTTTGCCCCTACCCCTTCCACATGCTTCTTTCTTCCCACCACAAGAGAAAGAAAGCCAGGCTACTATCCTGCGGGGGCGGGGAGCCGGGGAAGGGGAGAAGGGGAGTCTTTGCGGGGCAGAATGTTTTCATCAGCGTCAGCACAGTGTCATTTGGAGTGCCACTGCGAGGAAGGACAAGGAAGAAATCTCAATGAAGTCCAGGTCCCAGCAGCGCCTCCACTGACTGCCATGTTAGACTTCATTTGGTTAAACAGTTTTGCTAGTCAGTTTCATAACTACAGCAACTACCTTGAGGAAAACTTACAGGGGAAAGCCACTTATTTTGGCCCCTGGTTTCAGAGATCACAGACCAAGGTTGGCAGAATCTAATGATTGGGGCTTGAGGTATGGCAGACTGTCACAGTGGGGAGGGTGTGTGGCAGAGGGGGCTGCTCATATTAAGGTAGCCAGGAAGAGGAGGTAGCGGAGAGCAGGGGTTAGGAACAATCTTCCATAGGTGTGTCATCAGTGATATGCCTCCTGAAATCAGAGCCCACATCTTACTAGCACCGTTCCCAATTCCACCATACTAGGAATCCATCAAGGGTCTGATCTACTGAATGATTATGTCCGAGTCCTCCAGATTCCATCCCTGCTTGAAAGATGGTCAGCAACCAAGCCCCGCGTACGTATTCCCTGTGAGGAATAGTTCCTGTTCAAACTAGCAAAGGAATAGCTAGTTCACCATTTTCAGTACCCACAAACCATTTTCCCTGAGACTTATCTTTTAAAAACATCAATATGATCTTTCCATTTCTCAGAACGACGCTTGAATGTCACCTCATTTTTAGGATTAAAATTGAAAGTTGTTATCATGGCCCCAAATACGGTGTGATCTATCAACTGATACCCTGGGCAGCCTCATCCCCTACTGCTCCCTGCTGTGTCGTTCTGCTTAGGACAGCAGCTTCCCTTGATTAAGCAGTGCATCTTCACAAGGCAGCATCTCACAGAAGCTGATTTCTCACTCGAATGCCGTCCTGTCCCACATCCACTTGGCTCACTTTTAAGTTCAGACTCGATTCTGCTAACAAACCTCTGGTACTCAGGTATTATTTTCTCCATGGCACTTAGTGAAATTGTTATGATATCATTAATTGGTAGGTAGTGACTTTTTTAAAATTTATCTCTCCTGCTTAACTATAAGCATCATGAGACAGAGACAAGATCTTCATTAGAGTCTCAGTTCCTCCAATGCTCAGCGTTCCTGATAGATAATCAGTACTCTCAGGCATTTGATGATGATTTCAGGACTCCACTAAATGCAAAACACCCACAGTGTGTGTGTGTGTGTGTGTGTGTGTGTGTGTGTGTGTGTGTGTGTGCAATATATTAAAAAGTCCAACTTTAACCAGAATAATAAGAATAAATTCCAGCATGGTATTATTGTCTATATTTAAATAACCACCCAATATTTGTGGGTTACAACAAGAATTCTTTTTGTTTCCTTTTTTTAAAGTAATCTAGACAAGACTGTAAGTGGACACATCACACTTGTTTCATGAACTACAACAGAATGGCTTTGGCAGCTTTAGAGTTTCTCCTTCCCAAAGGCATAGTCACAGAACAGGAAGATTGCACATGGAACTCTTTTTAGGTCCAAAGTAGGCTCCTGGAGGATGGCTTAAACTTCACAGTTTAATGGTTTGTTCCTGGTTTGGATGTTACAAAAGATGAAAAGTAGAGGGTGCCAGTCTGTAAAAACATTGGTTTCCAAAGTGACCCAGCATCACTTCTGCTGTATTGACTATAGTGGACAGAGAGTTCCCCGGATTTAAAGGAAGAGATGTGTTGATCTCGTGCATGCCATATTTGTCCCTAGAAGTCGTCAGGAGAGCAATCCAACACTAGGCATAGAGAGCAGAGGCATAACCCATGCTTTTGCTTGTTCATTTCCTGTTCTCTTGGGGTTTTCAAGAATCTTTTGAAGCAAGTGGAAAAATCATCTTGTCAATGAAAAAAAAAGTCGATTCTACAGAGTCCATTCCTCCTTCAACTTAAGATCTAATAAAAAAAAATCAGTTGAAATAAAATTCTGTTGCACTTTTTTCTTTTTCCCAATGTCTTACCCAGGTAATTTGTATTCAATTTGGACTTTTAGAGAAATGAAGTTTTAAAAATCAAGACTAAAGCCCCATCTTTAAAAGTTGCCCCTGTCAGTGTTAAAGGAAGAGTATAAAGAACAGAAGGATGAACTATTGAGAAAACACCAGGCATCTAGACATCAGTGAGGTAGTAAAGGAAACAGATTAAGAATGATTAAACTCTATGAGAAAAAGGGGCTATTAAACACGGGCATACTTAAATGTAAAGAAAGGGCATATTATTTAACATAGGGATGACATTATTATTTGACATAGGGAAGATAACTTACATTAAGAAAAAATGGCACGAGGACAGTGCTAGGGAGATATTTCAGCCTGTAAAAGAACTTGATGCTCTTGCAGGAGGCTAAAATTAAATTCCCAGCACCTACATTGGGTGGCTCACAAACATTTGTAACTCCAGCTCCAGGGGATCTGACACCTCGGGTCTCTGACACCAGCACAAAAGTGCATACATCATCACATAAACACAAAAGCTTGCACATAAGGAAAAGTAAAACGAACCCAGAAAGGAATAATAATAGGACTGAGATAAAAGTTCCCACAGGGAAAAGTAGGCCACGTGGCCAAAGTAGAGTGGAAGGCAGCCCAGGACTTCAGTATCATGATTGTAACTGCGATCCCCACCAGAAGAGGAACTGAGGGAACTGTCAGTCACATGTAGTGACAGAGACAATGAGAATACATGGGAAGGGGTCCAGAAACCCTGATGCGTCTGTGAGAACATTGAGCAGCCTCACGTGGAGATTCATACAGAAACAAGCGCAGATAATTGGGAACACAAAGGGCTCAGTGGGTATAACTGAAGAATTTGAGCTCACAGACCTGAAATCTGCATCATTTCTGTGACCTGTCTCAACAGGTCTCAATTCTGTCAGATTCCTTCCATCAAGTAGGGGAGCTATGGAGGGCTTGTGAGTAGGGATGGGGCAAGTCGAGAGTCCTCCTCTCATGACGGGTTAGTCATTTGTAGATCTAGGCACAGTGGCAAACATCTGTAATCTCAGCAAGGAGGCCAAACCAGGAGGAGTGTAAGGGCAGCTATGTCACAAGTTCAAGGCCTGTCTAGACAATATGATAAGGCACCTTCTCCAAAAGCCAGGAGCTACAGACATAGTTCTGTGTTACAACATTCGTTAATTAAGCACAAAATCCTAGGTTATCTTCTGAACACCAGAAAACAAAACAGATTAATAGTATGCTAGCCAAAGAGCAACATACAAACAAAAGACACACCATTCCAAATCCTATGGAAGATGAAAATAATTTTGCATAGGTACAGTGCAAAGGATATGGGGCAATACTCAAATTCTGAAGAAATGACTAAAATAATGACTGACCTACTTTTCTTCAAAGTTGAAAATGCTATGTTCGCAGTGAGAGGTCTGTCTAAAGTGATACTTCAAATTAACATTGATATAGGGAGTAAAATACTAATTCTGAGTCTTCTTTTATTAAAATAAGATTGTTGATAGATGCCCCTGAACTTCTGTATAGTCTGCGTTCACCAGTTTAAGAGGTAACTGATGAGCTACTTACTGGTGGGAGCAGACATGGCTTGATGTGAATGATTCACTTCCTGGCTTTCTTTGTTGTGCAGCCCTACAGTTCTGGTTCTTACAATGCCAAAACATTTATTAAAGACCATTTGCTTCATCAGCAGCCAAGCCTATGTATACCACAGTGATAATTAAAATTAAGAGTCTTCCTAGAACTATGGTCCCAGAAGCCATTTGTTACAGCTGAAAAAAATATAATAAACATGCAATTTCTTACACATTATAACCCTTTCATTTAATAGCTAAATTGTTTTAGAAAAAAATCAGCTTCAGGGAGGTTAAGTTACTAGTTGAAGAAGCTCCAACTGCTTACTGATGGGCTCAAGGTTAAAAATCAAGTATTTGTGCTTTTAGTTACAGCTTCAATGATAAACCCTTTTGAAGCTTTGTTTATCTAGTCGGGGTTTGGAAAGCCAGAAAAGGAATATGGACTCATCCTCAGGAACCTCTAAATTCCCCTCATTCTGATATCATTCCACATTCCTGTAATAATAAAAATAGAAACAAAAAAAGTGTTCCATTTCCAGCTGGTGATTTTTTTCAATTATTCCTGTCATTAAGAACTAGTTAAAATGCGAGAACAACCAAACATAGGCGGTTTGACCATGATCTTCATATGAGAATACTATGAACTCCTTGATTAAAACAGTAGCTCTTTTTGTTTTCTTCTTTTCCTAATAATACACTGATAGAAATTACTTAGTATCTCCAATGTGGGATTGGTCAGTTTAGAGACAGCCACTCTGAAATGCTCAACACAGGAAAACATGGTGATAACCAGAGACTCAGCCTCATCCGAAGGTCCGCTTCCCAAGGCCCTGCGTTTCAAGCTGCCAATAGCAACAGCAGGCCATGTGATTGCCACTGAATCTCTCTCCCGATGACTGTAGGATTGGGTGAATAACCCTGAGTATTTAAAGTAAGGATGCAAGGCATGGGCATTTAAAACATTTCTACATTTCTTTTTTTTTTTTTTGGTTTTTCAAGACAGGGTTTCTCTGTGGCTTTGGAGCCTCTACATTTATTTTGAATCACTGAAATAGGAAAGGATGCATAAGGGATGGCATAGGGATGGCATCTCTAGCCATCAATCCCAGCACAGTACCCTATGTGAAGTCTCTTATCAAGTCTGAAGCAGACAGTTTAATCTGTGATTTATGGCGTTCACACATGTCTGGCTTCCCAGAAGAGGAGTCCTCACTAAAGCACCATGACCAAGAGAGACAACACAGATAAGACATCTGTGGTGATATTAAATGGCTGGTCCTAGAAATGATGCTAGAATAGGGAGGTTCGGATGCTGCATGTTGGTTATTCTCCCTGCCTTTATTCTCAGTTCTTGCATCAAAATCTCAAGTATGTCTTCAGACTCCAAGCTTACTGCCACTGGCCAGCTATGACATTTGTCCAAGGATTTCACTTCTTTATTCATCTCATACTCGTTTATAAAATGTACTTCATAATACCTACCTCAGATATTAATTTTGAGACTTACCTGAGACTGTGGTTAAGTAATTCTTCAACTGAGACAAGCAATACATGGCCAGAGAAACTGAATAGAGAGTGTATACATGAACCTATGCCTGTATAGCCAACTGATTCTTGACAAACATCCCAGGAACACGTGTTGAACAAAGGACAATCTTTTCAATGGTGCTGGAAAAAATTGGATATCCTCACTTAGTGAATTAAATTAAACCCCCTTTTTCTGTTGCTAAACAGATCAACTCAAAGTGAATTAAAGACAAATTACTAGAAGAAAGCAAGAGAAACACTTCAGGACATTGAAATAAGCAACAATTTCTTTTAAAAACATAGAAGACCAAAGCATAAATAAACCAAACAAAGGAAACAACGGTGTGAAGGGATAATGCTCAGGGCGGGAGAAAATTTGATAAGGACCTCTAAAAGATTAGTAGGAAAAAAAGCATAAGCAACCTCATTGATAATGGGGAATAGCTACAAATAGACAATGCTGAGTGGAATACATGTAAGTAACCAGTAGTGTAAGAAAAATTTCAATATCATTAATTATCAAGGAAATTGAAAGCCACCAATATGGCATCAGTTGACCCTTGAAAAAATGTCTAAAGACCACATTGACATTATGGGAAACAGTATGGAGATTTCTCAGAAGGAAGGAAGGAAGAAAGAAAGGAAGGAAGGAAGGAAGGAAGGAAGGAAGGAAGGAGGAAAGAGCGAGAGGCAGACAGAGAGACAAACTAGAATTATCTGTGATCCATCGATCTCTGTTCTGAGTATAGATGCAAATGAAATAACTAGATCAAGAGATATCTGCTCATTGTAGCATTAGTCATGACAGCAAAGATGTGGACGCAACTGAAGCTCTGCCATCTGGTGATGGACAAAGAGATTGTGGTACAGTATACGTGTGCCAGGGTATACTATATGACAGTGAAAAGAACGGAGTCCTGTCATTGGCTCCAGCAGAGATGGAACTTGAGTTAGTGATTCTAGGTGCAAGAGCCAAGTGCCAATATCATGAGAGGGTCTGAAAGCTCTTCGTTGCTGCATGTCACTGGAGCCCTTTGACACGCTGTTAGAAATATGGGAATTGACCTTCACAGCCAACCAACAAGGCATCTCTGATTCCAACTGACACCATATGAACTCTTATATTTATGTCCTTAACCAATACTCAATATCATCTCCCCTGCCACTCAGTGAAATGCTTCATTGTTCCAAAAGAATATACATGTATTCTTCACAATTCTCAAGATTCAATATTGAGTCTTTAAAGCTAAGTGATATAGTCATTTTATGAATGTTGTCATCAGAACCCTAGGTTGTTCTTCCTTCCTTTTCTCTCCTTTCATGCTCTCACTTTCTTCACTTGTCAGTCAAATGTACCCTGGCCTTGCACTCTACAGCAGTGGTTCTCAGCCTTCCTAATGCTGTGACCTTTAATACAGTCCCTCCCGTTGTAACAACCACCAACCCTAAAATTATTTTCATTACTACTTCATAACTGTAATTGTGCTACTGTTATGAATCATAACTTAAATAACTTATATGCAGGCTATCTGATATGGGACGTTGTGAAAAGGTTGTTCAACTGCCCCTGGGGGGGGGGGGGGAGTTCACAATCTACAGATTGAGAATCTCTGCCTTACAATCTTACCTGCATTTCAATGGGATCCATGGCCACTGTGGCTCTAAAAAGAGAGTCCCTCAAAAGCATTGAAGAAACTCTGGTCCTACAATAGAACCTGAGTCTGCAATCCATTTTCAAGCAATGTCTCTGCATCCAGGACCGTGCTTTAACACACACACACACACACACACACACACACACACACAAATTATATCCCAGTAAAGAAATCTCATAATACTTTGGCAACAAAAGAGCTGGTTCCAAACACACTCTGCTTCCTTCAAGGCAGGTCCTAAGCCATTCAGCTGATCCCGTAGGAGATCAGCAGCCTCTTACAGCCCTCCCGATTCATTTTGTCTTTCCAGTAGAGGCCTTTTTTTCCCTTCCCCTTGCATCTCCACTTTTGTTTTCTTTCCACTCCTCTGGCAAGCTGGGATTTATGAGGGACATAATGTTCTGTAGCCTCTCAAAGATGGAGGTGTATTTATTATCCTCTCGCGCTGCCCTCACCGGCCCTTCATTTCTCAGACCTCTGTTGGAGGACTTCCATGGCTAGTAAGAGCTTGAGGAAGGTTTCCATAAAGGGGCTCCTGGAATACTTCAGCAGGCACAAATCAGATTTTCAACAACAGCTAAATGACTTCTTCCCAGTGCTGAGGCACTGACATGCACCAGAGGAATGTTTATAATAGCTCGGAGGGCCTGGACTTCATAGAGGCAAGATTCATTTCAGCACACTGCTGTTTCTCTCCTTATAGTGAAAAAATAGACTCTTTTGAAATCTGTTAGGAAAATTGGCCCCTTGCACTTCATCTTATCCAAAAAATTGTAACAAATGCTGATTTCTAATAAAATACATGGAGAGGGAACCCTACATACAGGAAAAACAGAAAATAAATGAATTCACTGCCACAAAATGCCTTCATAAATTTTTGAAAAACCAGAATATAAGCTGTTGATAATTTCATATAAATAAAGATTTCTGATGCAGAAATACCACATGAATCCTCTTGTCCAGATAATAACAAATGAACAAATGGGGACTTAAGAAGGCAGGAAAGCTTAGCCACAGCTGCCACAACTACTTGGGAACAGAATGCCATTTCTTCCAAGGCGCAAGTGCAGCTGACTGAAAACCTTTGACTATGTTTTCTTCTGTGGTCACCACTTAGAAAGCAACCACCTTAGAAATGTTGCCCCTTTCTCTTTTTCCTCAGTTCTAGGAGTAGAACCAGGGTCTTGCAGACTAAGCAAGTACTCCACCTCTGAACTACATTGCCAGGTTCACCTCTTGCTATTACATGGTTGGAAGATACTTTAAACCTAACCCATGGTCAGTAGTAACGGGCTCATTGCAATCAGCACCAATTTCTGAGAGTTCGGGACCTGTAACCCTCCCCCCTCATCTCATGGATGCAACTCTTATACAGTTATATCTTGAGGTACCCAGGTGATAGCCGTGTCAATATATCAGCAGTATATTAACTTGGCATCTATTGGACTAGTCTTACAGCCACTTCTCAGTAATCATTGCCGCTGCTTGTTGGAGCATCCATGAAGTACTGTTGACTATACAAAGAGGAGCTCCACTGGAAATGCGGAACTATCTTTATGGCCTGCAGGCACCTGTTCAACAGCAACCGTGGGGACTGTGCTGATTGTGGGTTTTGTCAACACACATGGGAGCCATTGGAAGAGGACACCTCACCTGAGAAAACGCTTCCATTGCATTGGCCTGTAGGCAAGTCTGTGAGACATTTTCTTCATCGGTCATCTGTGTGGGGGAATGCAGCCCACTCTAAGTGGTTCTGAGTGGTATAAGAAAGCAGTCTGAACAAGCAATGAGGAGTAAGCCAGTGCCCAGCACTCCTTCATGGCCTCTGCTTCAGCTCTCGCTTTGAATTTCTGCCCTGACTTCATTTCATAGTGGACTGTAAGCTATAGCATGAATAAACCCTTTCCTACCCATGTTGTTGGTCATGGAGTTTATCAGAGCAATAAAAAGTAAAGCAAGACATGTGTCCAGCATGGGACCCCAGGCTTCTGACATAGCCGCTTGCTCTTCTTTTGCCCTCTTCTCATCAGCTTTGAGATGTCCGTTGCTGTTTTCCTTACTGCTGTGATTTGATACTTCTTTTCATTAATTTTTGAAGCAGGGTCTCTCCGTGTTGGCCAAGATATCCTTAGTCTTGCAGGCCTTCTGCTCCAGCTCTTCAGTGATGGGATTGCAAGTGTTTACTGGAACCTTGACTTGCTAACCAGCTTTCCCTTGATGGGATAGGTTATATTGACTATAGCTCAACCATTTACATGATTTCCTCCCACTGATAGGTTTCCTGGCTGTTTCCATATTCCGTATAGTCCAGATGCTTAGTAAAGGAACTTAGTATGGCTGACCTTAGGCAGGGAGTTCAGTTCAGCACTGTAGGGAGTGTGTGATGCCATCAGGGAAACAGACTCACAAGCAGAAATTCAGGTGAGGCAACTATGAGACACACTTCTAAGTCAGACATGTCTATCTCTGTACTTCCTCTCCCTTCATTCCTTTACAGAAACACGCATGCCTGTAAGAACTGAAGTGTTTGAATGAATAGCATCTATCTTTCAAACTCGACTGACAGATAGGAACATTTCTGAATCCCAATAGCAAACTGAACTTTGGCTTAAATTTATATTTTTTGGCATAAGTTAGCTTTCTCATAACTAAAATAATAGCTGTAAGCTCACCTAGAAAATTGTATGTAATTGTAACGTGGTCACTGGACTAACTTATATGACTAAGTTTCCTACCATGGGAGAAAATACCAAGGCATATGCTGATTGCACACTAGAAAACAAAGATCACCCTTGAGTTAGGCTATCTCCACTCTACAATAGCTACCCTAAAATTCTGACCTTTGAACCAAGCATGTAGGCCATAGCTCCTTCTGTAAATTCTTTATAAACCCGTGTTGTTTTTAAATATCCATTTACAATTACCTAAAATTTTTTTCTCATTTACTTACTTGAGAAACATATTGGTTTGTTTTCATCATGCTGGGAAAGAAGAAACGTTTCTTTTCTATCAAAATGTAGCCATTCATAACAATTGCCTATTCTATGCTTTGATTCATGACTCACCATTTTCAACCTACCCAAGCAGAAGGTACATGTGGAGCTCTGCCATTCCAGAACCCGTGCTGGGTATGAACTTACTCAGGCCAAGTAGCTGCTCTAAGACAGCGATTTAGAAAGAAACTCCTCTCATTTATTGGAAAACATGAAAATGCAATTAAGCAATTTGCAATTCAAATGAGGCTTTGGGTCTTTAAATTTAAATTGCTGAATCTCTTAACATATTGCCTTATATATCTTGTGTTTCCTGTGATTATATCTCCTCTTCTCTGTGAGGCAGAGACCATACATTAAACTTGTCAAATCCCCCATGGCTATTTGTATAGTACCTATGCACAGCACTGCCTACTGCCTATTGACTTAAAACGAGTGCAAAGCACTTACATTTTAATTGCACTTTTTCTAAGATTGAATCGAGTCCTCCAACCGAACACAGAAAGGCATAAACACAAAGCTATTTACCATTTTTTTTTATTCTGTGAGAGTCTCTTTTGAGTTTTGAAAGATCTTTATAAAAAGCTAAACCTCTGGCTTTCTATTCACTCAAAAATATTTGAAGCAAAATGGAAAACAAAACTCTGTGAAGACTAATGCAAAAGTTGCAGTCAGCAGTCTTAGAGTCTGCCAACAACATCGCTTGAAATTGTCCCTTCCCCAAAATCATTTCCTTAATCAAAACTCTCTCCCGAGGGCACAAATGCACGTTCCCACTGAGAAATACTCATGCAAGATGTTTCTGGGCAAATACTATTGAGGTAAATGTTTGGAAGAAACTGTGTCATTGAAACTCCTGCTATCTGCTCAGGAGCAATCTCTTCTTGGAGTTTGGTCATCACAGAAAAACATTGACCAGGACAGTGGTTCAATAGAAGAGGTAATGTCTTCCTACTGACTTTTCCATTGAAACTTAATGTGATGATTCTATTTGGTCACATCTTTATTTATTTTCTTGAGTGGAAGAACGAAGTCAAGTGTCCTTTTGTTAAATGGTGCTGGGAAAGAAAACAGGTTATGGCTACGAGGACTCCATTTGTATGATGTACAACTTGGCATTTTAGTGGGCATGGTTGCTTGAATGAGAAGAGCCTCCATAAGCTTGTATGTTTGAGTGTTTAGTTCCTAGTTAGTAGAACTGTTTGGGAAGAGTTGGGGGTGTGGCCTTGTTGCAGATGTACATCACGGGGAGCGGGTTTTGATATTTCAAAAACCCACATCAGGCCCAGTCTCTCTCTATCAGTGGATAGGGATATAAAGTCCTCCAGTAGCTACTGCTCCAGAGCTATGCCTGTTTGTGGCCGTATTCCTTATCATGATGATCATAGACTAAACTTCTGAAAATGTAAGCGAGCCCCCTTAAATGCTTTGTTTTATAAGTTGCCTTGACCATGATGTCTCTTTCTAGCAAGAGAGCAGTGATTAAGACAGTAGATGTCATTTGCAGGGCCACCTGTCAACTTAAGTCACTACCTCTGGAATTTCTTGCGTCTTTTCATCCATTGGCAATGCTTGACTCAAGAGAGTAATCCCAGTAGACCATCTCTGATTCTACCCCACTTAGCTAAAGGATGGATGAAACAAATTGAATTCTTCCATTTACATATCCACTCATTTATTCATTCTATGACCATTATTGAAAGCCCAGGAAATGCAGAAACACTGCATGATGCCAGCGAATACTAAGATCCACTCCCATTAGAGTAGAGTTTTCTGTTTAGTTGAGCAATAGATGCAAATGGAGCCTAACTTGGCAGCCTGTGATTCTAGCACATTGGAGGCTGAATTGAGAGGATCACAAGTTTAAAACCACCTGAACGACATGGTGAAATTCTCGGGGGGGGGAGATTATTTACACTATAAATATTATCTGTGACCGATTCAAGCGTAAGGCAATGCGGAGAGACTCGACTTATGGCATTGAGATTGGAAACAGTTCGGTGGAAATCACCATTGAGCTTGTCCCCTGAAGGATGAAAGGAGTCCCAGCACACTCATGGGGTGGTTGGAAGGAGCATTTCAGCCTGGGCTGTGAAAGACTGGAAGTGAGAATCTGAAAGAAGCCAGCGTGTGCTGTGGTCAGAGGGCACGATGCAGAAAGGAGCTCAGAAAGAAGCACAAGTCAGGCAGGTTCTGCTTCTTGCTGCAACAGCTTAAAATAGTATTTTTTAAAACAGAATGAATTCAAAAGTCTGCAAAGGTTTTAAATAGGGAAGGAACTCGGCTGCTTTGCTGCTACCTGGAAGAGAGGAAAGGTTGGACACAGGAAGCGTTCCCAGAGGATGTTATGGTTCCCAAAGTCTATGGCAGGGAAGAGGGAGACACACCAAGGATAGCTGTGCAGGCAGGGAGAAATGGTTGAGCTTAAGACAAATGCAGAAGGCAGAAGTCACATGTCTCAATAGTAGGGACACTATGGAGGGACAGAAAGGGAAACTAAAGGGTTATTATAGCTTTCAGGTGTAGAAGAGGGGTTTCTACCAAAGTAAAAGACTGGGTAAAACTGGGTAAGGAATGGACAGGATATTTGGGAATTAGATCAAATATCTCCGTTTTTTAAACTTTAAGGTCCTACTCTTATTTTATTTACCAATTTATTTATTTAGTTGTTGTTGTGTGTAGGGTGTGGTGTGTGTCTGTATGTGCTTGCCACAGGTACCTGTATGTACCTGTGGAGGCCAGAAGAGAGTGTTAGGTCCCCTGGTGCTGGAGTTATAGGCAGCTGTGAGTCTCTTAGTACAGGTACTGGGAAGCTAATAAGGGTCTTTGGAAAAGCAGCAAGTATTCTTCTCTGCTGAGCCATCTCTCCAGCCTCAGAGTCCCTTTTCTAAATTATGGAGTAGCTACTGTGGAGCTAAAGCTCTTGCAGCTCCCCTCCCCCCAATCTCTCATTTGCTTTGCTACAAGGTCTCACTGTGTAACCCAGACAGGCCTGGAAATCACTGCCATCAGACTGAGCTTAAACTGCCGGTCTTCCTGCCTCCTCTGCCTCCCTCCGCTTGCTGAGATGGTACACATCCACTACCAATGTGATCACTGCTTTTTTGATGCTATATATACCAACTTTTAAAGTTTTAAAAGTTTTTTTAAAGTCTGAAGATTTAGAACACAGAAATCCATTCCTTGAGTGGTGGGAGGTACCAATTGCAGCCATAAACTCTAGGATAGTGTGTGGATTTCCCTGGTTCACGAAACCAGCTACGCTGAATGTTAGGCTGCCTCCAATGGAGAGATAACCTAACTTCTAGAAGCCTGGAATTGGAAGTAAGAAGAGATGACATGGTGAAGTAGAAGCAGATGGAAATGTTAATGTCCTTACAAACTTCACTCCCAGGAACCTGACCCTGCTTCTGACATGTGGGAACAGGGCACAAAGCAACATCTGGAAAACAGAAAGCAAAAATCTGAGCACTTGATTTGGGGTTTCCCAGACAGTACTTGGAGACGAAAACTGATGTTGTCTATAAAACCACACAGTGGAGGGTACTTTGGAGAAAGCATCGCAAGCAGACATTAGATGCCTGAGTAATTTCTCCCACATGGGCAGACACTCACATGTTCACTTGAACATGCCCACGTGCATAGACACTGGGACAATCGTCTTTAGGTTTGCCATTAAATACTCCCAAATATTTACTCATGGGTCAACTAGATGCTCCACTCTGGGTTCGCCACAGCTTCTCAAATTCCCGCACTAGACAAGGACAACTTGCTTCTTCTTTCCCTGGGACTACTGCGCTCTTCTAGTAAAATAATTAAGGACTTTGAAAACTCAGTTGCTTCAACATAGAAGGTTGTAGAGAAGCATAGCACAATTCAATTGAAAAGGTCAGCCTTTTTAAGGTAATGATTTGCTTGCCTCTCAGAGATATCAAATGTTGCCTTGTTTCAAAATATCCTGTTGTGCTCCCCCTCCCCCCGAGAGTTTTCTGAACTGTCCTGAGACCCCTTGGCTCAGAGTGTGGGAAATGCCACCATAATGGGTTGAAAGAAATTTCATGTAACTTCAACCATGTCCTCAGAGTGAGGAAGGTTCAGAACAGGTGCTATCACCATCCATTTCTTTGTTTAAATGGGTTTCTCTTCTATAGCATCGCGATAAAACAGCCGTCATCTCTCCAAAGCCATTTTCACCGACTCACCACACCCAGGAGCCTCCAACACGTTTCATTTGTCTTGTTGGATTTAAGTAGCAAACCTGAGCTGGGTTTGAACTCCTCCATCCACCAACTCCCTCTTCTCTTTTCCCCAGCCCCTCATTTCAGCTCTCCATGGACCACAAATTGCAGCTCAGGACACCTTTGCCCCTCCCCTTGTCTGTTTCTCTCCCCAGTCTCTCTGCCACAATTCACTCTGCAGTACTTTTTATCCTCTTATTCTCTCTCCATCGTTTTGATCCTCCAGAAATAACTTCCAGGTTTATTTTTATTATTGTTTTGAGTGAACTCTACTGTAGCTTGTTCCACTGGTCTGAGTACCGAAGTATGAGTGTTTTACTACAGTGCCTGTGTCTGTTCCCTGTGTCACAAATCACCAGGTTTCCCATGCTTCTGGTTCTGTAGCTGCACAGGTGAGGATAAGGAAGATTGGGAGAGTTGAATAATTTCTTACTATAAAATGGTCAGATCGGGGCCGGGTATACAGGGAACGCTTATTAACAGTTGCCTATAGCTGGTGTTGTCTTCTTTACATTGGTTATAGATCACCTGTTTCGTGTGCTCGTTTTTGTCCCTGTAGTAAAAGTTTCTCCCTAAGTGCAAGCCTCACTGCCTTTCCAAACCTGACATTGAGCTTGATTGGGAAAATAGAGCACTTTTTCATCGACAGCTGCGAAATAATCATGTAAATAAATCCATTATTAATCAAGGCTTCGTTTATGTAAATGGAATTTGTTCAAATTTACCTTTGCCTCTATGGTTTGCTCAAATTATCTTTTAAAAAATGTGAATCAGCCTACTTGTAAGGCTTCTCACATACTCCACCGCTCACTTAAGGAAGGCTGCTATGTTTAATTTGTTTTGACTCAGTTTATCAACAACACAAGCATCCGTCACCATGTCGGAGGTCCATCCTGTGACTGCCTCATCTTATCCTGCCCTCCCTCCCTCTTCTCTCCATTCTTTCTCAGAACTGTGCTTCCCCATGTGTCAGGGGAAGGAGACCAAAGAGTCTGTGAGGTTTATAACCTTACTTTTCAAGCAAGAGGCTCGCTCACCACTGCAACATTTTATGACTTGAGAAGGCACATAATTGGACTTGGTGAAGGGTGGAATAATTAATTAGGGTGAAAAAAAAACTCACACAGGCGGAGGCTGAAACAATGGAGCACAGTTCATAAAGCAGAAGTTTTGCAAGAACTGTTTCAAAGTATAAGATACATTTTTTTTATTTTTACTATGTCTTTGTTCTGACGATACAACATTGCCAATGTGTGGCTATGAAAAAAGCAAAACCTCCCCTTATGTTTACAGAATGGTTTTGAAAAAGTAGAAAAAGGAGGAGGGACAGGAGTGGAGGATCCATGTGTGTGATCGCTTTCTTTCGCTCCATTTTCAACCCCTTCATTTGAAGAAAGGGGTCAAAAGACCTCTACCTAAAAAACAGAAATCTACTGTATTAAAATAATGGGACAGAAATTATGTATTTGGTTATATACAGTGAATTCAAAATCCCAGGCAAGCACATGAGGTTCTACTGTACATCCCAGAAGGTGAGCATTCATGTGCATCCATGCCTCTTGGGTCTTCTGGTATAGATTAAGGATCTGGTGTGTGAGAAAATGCTCATTAGGAACTGTTCATTTTCACTGTAACATAACTTCATTACAAGTGGCCAACTTTTTTTTCAAGACAAGGTTTCTCTGTAGCTTTGGTGCCTGTCCTGGAACTAGCTCTTGTAGACCAGGCTGGCCTCCAACTCATAGAGATCCACCTGCCTCTGCCTCCCGAGTGTTGGGATTAAAGGCGTGTGCCACCACCGCCTGGCTACAAGTGGCTGACATTTGATACTTACCAGTTGTCTAAGGTAAGGTACATGAGTTGGGTCCATATAGAGTCACAATGATTTGCTACAACCATATTATAAAATCTCTTAGCTCAATTTTATGTGTCAACTTGTATAGGCTACTGTATCCAGTCAATTGGTCAGATATCATGTTGTGGTAAATACAGAATATTAGATGTGATTGATATTGAAACCTGCAAACTCTAAGCAGATTGCCCACTAATCAACCCAAAACTTTAAAAGAAGAGGTTGCAGCCCTGCTGTGCTCTTTTGAAAAGGGAAAGAATTATGTTTCTGCTTGCCTTTGAACCTGAGACATAAATTCTACAAGTCTTTGGGTTCCCAGTCTTCCAGTCTGCCCTACAGAATTGAACTTGACAGACCCTATAAGCATATGAATACTTAATTAAAACTTAATTTTAAGTTATTTATTATCTTTTAAGCCCTCTACTTCTCTAGAGCAAGAAATACTTATGTTCCCCTCCCAGAATTAAGAAGACTCTCTAGACATCCCACAGTCTCTTCTGTTGGTGAGGCACTGTCAAATGTCTTTTGTCTTTTCATTCGCTGGATTACATTTTATTGGAATGGACAATGCAGAGGAAGAATAATGTAAAGAGGCAGGTGTGGTACCCTGTTCCCGAAAGTTCTGTGGTTGTTTTACAAAATGAACAGAACTTAGAGCAGCAGATAAAGACTATGTGAAAGGGGAGGCGAGAAATCGGAAAAGCAAAAGAGATAAAGAATGATGAAGTTGTACAAGGTCACCATAACTCATATCTGTTCCAAATCTAAATGCCTCAAGCATTTGCAAAACATGGAAGAGTTCTGTTTTGCTTTGTGTCAAGGTAGCAATTTAAGTCGTATTTTCCCCACAAAATAGAACCATCATTTCTGTCACATATCTTCAAGCTATGCCAGTAAATGGTTGAATGGATTTCATTTAATCATCAAAGGGATTGATGCTGAAATGTACCTCAAGCAAATAAGTTAGATGTTAAGGATATATCAAATTCTCCAGTGGCTCATGATGAATTCTTTGAGGATGAAACCACTCTCTTTTGTTTGTAGATAAGAACTTTTGAAAAAGTGGTTTTTACATTTGAGAAATAAACTGAATGGAAATTTCCCCTAAGCAGGGCATATTTCTGATGACTAAGATGACTGCATTAGATCTACTCCAAACCAAGTCAATAGCGGACCATCCCCAGATAAGCATGCGAAAATGGATTACATGTCATTTATTGCTGAAATAGCAGACCGAAATGAACTAATATAGTGCACCACAGAACTGGTCCAAAGAAACAAAAAAAAGGCAAGATCCCCAAAGACCTCTCCACCCCCCAACACAACTGGCTGAGAAAGCCTGGCTTTCATCAGACGCTCATATGAAGGTCATTAATAATTGCAGGAAATAACTAACGCAATCAGTTTCTGTGGGACAGTAAATGGTGTGAAATCTGAATTACATAATACAGTTTATCTTTCAAGTGATTTTTTTTAAATTCATGACCCAAATAAAAAAGCTGAGCACTCTACATGAGAGGGAACTCAAGCTAGAGAGAGCCATAAATTTTCAGGGAGCCTCAATGCAGAGCACGCCTCACAAGTGACATAGCTGTGACTGATGAGAAAAAAAGCTTAACATCACAGTAAACAGTTTTTTTACTAAAAATTTCCAACTATCACATTGGCCAGGGAAGCAGGTAGCCTAACTGCAGATTTTCATCTCTCTCTTCTCTCCTCCAAGTCCAAGCCCCCCAGTCTCACCCCCAGCTCTGTAGAAGACTTGCTGTGGCCTCCCATTCCTTTCTGTCCCCATCTCCTGATGACGTCACAGATCTTCTCTACCAACTTTTCCATCACCCTAGCCCTCAACTCCAGTGAGCATTTCCTGCCATCCCGCCCGCCAAATCTGCCAGAGAAGGAAGTAGGCCAGCTCATCAGGTAGGCAAGCGTCAGATCTTCACTCTATCCATTCTCCTCCAAATCCAATCCCCCAGTCTCATGGCCAGTTCTACAGCAGACCACCTGCTGTGGTCTCCCCTTCCTCTCTGCCCTTCTCGAATGGATCACACAGATCATCTTCTCCAAACATCCTTCACTCCACTCATTACTTTGTCCTAGACCCCAACTCCAACAGGCATTTCCTGGGAAACCTTGGGTCACTTTGGCCAACAAAACAGGTAGGTTGATTATAGATCTTCACCTTTCCCTCTCTGCCTCCATTCATCTGAATCCGATCCCTCCTAGTCTCATCCTCAGATCTGCAGAAGATATCCGGCTGTGGCTACTCCTTACTCTCTGGCCCCTTTACCAAAGGACTAAGCAAATCCTGGTGTCGCAACCTGTTGTCCTCTCTCCTGTGGACCTCTTCAACCTTGCTCCTAGCCCATCGCCATTCCTAAGTCTCAGCTCTTAATATGTAGAAACACATTCTACCCAAACACCTAGTGGCCACAACTAGTATGATCCAAGTAGAATTTCCTAGCAGTCGCTAAACACACAGCTACCACCCTCTCCCAAGAACCAGAGAGGGCAACAGAAACCAAGGAACAAAATATTCGCTGAGCAAAGACAAGACCAAATAAGAGGACCTAGAATTACAATCATCTGAACCCCAGATGCCAGTGTAAAAACAAAATCAATAACATCTAGGATAATATATCTCCATTATAGCCAGAAATACTACTACAGCACGCCTTGGCAAATGCAATATAGCTGGGACACAAGACAAGGACCTTAAAACAGCCTAAGTGAATATGATAGAGGCCCTTGAAGAGAAAATAAATACATCTCTTAAAGACCACTGTGAAAACACAAACCAGCAGTGGCAGGAAATGAATAAAACAGTTCAGGACCTCACCTGAAAGTGGAAATAAGATCAATGAAGAAAACCCAAACTGTGGAAAATCTGGAAATGAAAAACTTAGGAACTCTGATGTGGAATAATCTGTTTGTAGACTGTGAAGATGTGTCACTACGATTTGTTTAATAAAAAGCCAAATGGGCCAATAGCTAGTCAGGATTCCCAAACAGAGAAGATGATGGGAAGAAGAGAGATGCCAGGGATGGAAAGCAAGCAGAATGGGCACTACTGAGATCAGTTAATAAAGCCATGAGGAAGAAAGCAAATCAATAGAAATGGATTAATGTAAGTTATAAGAATTAGTTAGAAACAAGTCTAAACTGAAATTTCATAATTAATGAGAAGTCTCCATGTGATCATTTGGAAACTGGCTAGCAGAACAGAGAAAGACCAATGAAAGAACTCAAATAGGAGCCCTAAAGGAAAACATCCCCAATGATTTTGGCAAAATAGCTGGATAAAAAATATTAACTCAAGAAAACCAGTAGGCAACCTATATACAAAAGACAAATGGGGCTGGAAAGATGGCTCAGCAGTTAAGAGAACTGAGTACTCTTCCAGAGGTCCTGAGTTCAATTCCCATCAACAATATGGTGACTCACAAAAGACAAATGGCCTGAGAAAGAAATCAGGGAAACCAAACCTTTCAAAATAGTCTCAAATAATATAAAGCGTCTTGAGGGGTTACGCAAGTGAGTGAAAGACCTGTGCGATAAAAGCATCAGGACACTGAAGAAAGAGCTTGAAGAAGATATCAGAAAATGAAAAGGTGTCCCATGCTCATGGATCAGTGAATTAATATAGTAAATATGTCAATTCCATGAAAAGCAATCTGTAGATTCATTAAAATCCCTATCAAAATTCAAACACAACTCTTCATAGATCTTGAAAGGTCAATTTTCAGCTTCGTGTGGAAATGGAACAAACCCAGGAGAGCTCAAACAATTGTGAATGGTAAAAGAGCTGCTGGAGACATGACCATCCCTGACTTCAAAGAGAGATGCAGAAAAAAGTAACATATTATTGACACAAAAACAGACATATGAGACAACAGAATTTAATTGAAGCCCTAAACAAAAAGCCACACACCTTTGGACTCCTGATTTTTGATAAAGAAGCCAGAAATAGACATTGAAAAAGAGATAGCATCTTCAACAAATAGTGCTGGCCAAACCGAATAGTTGTATGTAAAAGAATCCAAATGGATCCATACTTATCATCCTGCAAAGAATTCAACTCTAAATGGATCAAGAACCACCACATAAAATCAGATACACTGAAGCTGATATAATATAAAGTGTCTTATATCCTTGAGTTCATTGTTCAAGAAAGGGAATGGAATTGTTGGCCAACAGGGCCTCATGGGACTCCCCTAAGCAACTCACTCTGTTGCTAAGACTATAGGTTTCTCTCTACAAAATGATAACAAGGTCCTATTACTGAAGTCAACAATGATACAATTCATTGAACATGAAAAAGTCAAGCTGGTGCCTACTTAGATCCTTATGGGGGTAGTGTTCTTGGTACAGAAAGAAGTCTGCATGCTACCAAAGTAGAAGCATAAACATCAACCCAGCTACCAACTCCTTGGCCTACAATGGCATCCTTGCCTACAAAATATACTAGGACAATGCTGTCACAAAGCTTGTAGGAATATCTTGTCTGAGTTAAGGCCCACTCCACAAGATGAAAACCATACCTGAAGCTAATTTGGTGACCAAGAATTCAAATGTGTCTGTTCTGCTGAAGGAACTTAACAATAAAACGACTCCTAATGACATTCTGCTGTAGTTATAGATCACTGTATTTCTTAGCCGTTATAAGAGAAGCTTCTCAGGAATCAAGGAACATGGCAGAGGAGGAGTCAGAGGATAAGAGACAGAGGGGATGGAAGACACCAAGGAAACAAGGCCTTCCAGATGCAGCAGGACTGGCACACATACGAATTCAGAGAATCTGAAGTAGCACACACAGGCCTGTACAGGTTTGCACTAGGTGGATGGGGTCCTGGAACAGAAAGGAAAAGGGGAAACATGCCCTCATCCCTAATCCAGAAGTAATCACCAATTGATAGCCTCTTGAAACTGAAAATTGAGTTTTCTGCAAGGAAGTCTCACTGGAGAAACAAGCTACTTTTAAGGGTAGCCTGCATTCCCAGCAGTAGATACTCAACAGAAAATAAAGACAATGGCATCTTTGGCATCTTTGGAGATTCCTTGTCTCCTAATGTCATGTCAGGAATTTTTCTATTTTTTCTAAATTTTATCTTTTTTATTTTTTATTTCTCTCCCTCTCTCTTTTAAAAAACTGTGCTTTTATGTATATTTTATGACTTCCAGTCAATTTAACTGTGGCTCTCTTACATTTTGAGGTTTATTCTATCATTGCCATTGTTAGAAGCACAGGAGTGTGCAGGCAGACATGGTGCGGAAGAAGGAGTCCAGAACTCTGCATCTGGATTGGCAGGCAGGAGAAAAAAAGAGAGCATGACATTGAGCTTGGCTTTAGCTTCTGAAACATCAAAACCCACATCCGGTGACATACTTCCTCCAACAAGGCCATGCCTACTCCAACAGGGCCAGCCCCCCCAATAATGCCACCCCATGTGAGCCAATGAGGGCCATTTTCATTCAAACCCACCACAGTTCCTTTTATTCTGCTTGTTTTTCCCATTCAGATGTGTTTGTCTTTGTTTTGTCTTTATTATATTGCATTATTATTGCTTAGAAACATGTTTGTGTTATGTTATTGTTGTTGTTGATTTTTTTTTATCTCAGTCTCTTCCTGTAGCTCTAGCTGTTCTAGAACTTTCTATGTAGACCAAACTGGCCTCAAATTCACAGAGATCTGCCTCTACTTTCCAAATAAAGGAATGCACCACCATGCACCACCATGGGCCAATTTCCTCTTGGTTTTCTATAGCAGGACAGAAAGGAGGTGGATCCACATGGAAGGAAAGTGGGGAAGGACTGGCAAAAAAGAGGAAGGAGATATCATAATCAAGTAAATGTTATATAAATATAAAGGTCTGCTTCCCTCCCCCCAAAAAAAACAATCAGGCCATTGAATAAAGCAAGAACCATTACTTATTTAAACATTGTTTTTCAACGTTGTGATTTTGTTTTAAGTTAAAGTGCTAATGCTTTTTAAAGGGTCTCAGAGGAAAAGAGTTTAAACAGCAGCCATCTAAATTCCAGGGAAATCCAACTTGCCTTTTATTTTCTCTGGAATTGAAATAAGCAAACAATCACCCCCCTTCCACCTCTTCTATAGGGACTGCGAATACTTTGTTTACATTTCTTTATAAACGTGCAAAAATTAAGGTTCCTCAAAATAGACTTAACCTACAAATTGGAAATGGACAAGCACAGACTCCCTTGCATATACATGTTAATTATAGTTTATTTGAAATTTATTTCACTACAATATATGTGCTAATTGACATGAAAAGGGAACATGCAAGATTTGTCTGGTGGAAGGTGGAATATGGACTCGAGATGAAAACAAGCACAAGATGTTTGCTTAAGAAATATTTTGTTATTAAACATATTTCTTGGTCGGTTTCTATTATGAGAAAGAGACCCACTCTCCAGGTTGTAAAACAAACAGCCAGATGAAAGGTCAAAATCTGTGCAATCTCTGTCTTTGTTGTCACTAGTGGATTCATACAGGTTGGTCCACATCACCATGCTTCAATTTTCGATGTTGTCAAATAGAAATAGTGACTTGTCTAAATAGTTTATTGAGTTAAGGCAAAGCGAGTGGAGACGCTATATTAAAAAACTCCCTTGAGGGGAAAAATGCTACTTCATTGCAATATTTTATTACTCTGGTTCATCTAAAAACCATCCTCTCCTTCAATAGCTTTGTAGATCTTACAGCTCATTTTCATTTTCCATCTGAAGAGCAGAACAAATGTTCCATAAACTCCAGCTCGTGGAGAAAAGAAACCACCTCTCACAAGTTTTTGAAATTGGTACTCAATCATATTCTGTTGGATCAAGGTAAAATTGCTTCTCAGAAGTTTGTGGCCCCATGAAAGAGAGAACAGCTAACTGCTAGAGCGAGATTCTGGCCAGCCAGGCAAAAGGTTGAATTAGTATTGAAGAGGCCCAGATCCATGGGTGGAACACATAGATTCTCTCTACATCTTCCTCATTTAAGATCTGTCTCTATCTCAAAAGTTTTTGTGGTCCCTTCTTAATTCATAAAGCACAGAGCACAGTCTGCCTTGTCATAGTGGAGGTAGAGAGACACCCTGCTCTCATGTCATTTTGGTGCTGGGAGGGGCCTCGGAATTAAATCTGTCCAGTGGCGTCTTTGCTTTTTTGGGGGTACAAACTCTTTTATCTGTTTCCATCCTAAGCATTGATCTATAAGATACCTCTTCTGTTTGGCACGGAAAAGAGGAAGTCTGCCCACTCAGACCCCTCATTTGTTCCTCCAAGTCACAAATCTCTGTGGAATGCTGTCTGGAAATATCTCATTTCCTCCTCTCTCATTTTATGAACCCAGGATGGAATTTATTTTGTATGTGGCTCACATCTAGAGACTACCTCTGGTTCTTATTCTGTTATACTAGTCTGTCTTCATTTTCTTCCAGGTTCTCATTTTCCCATAGCACGAATAAGTCAGTTAATGGAATTTCTATGGGCTGGCTCCAGAAGGGAGGCTGGGGCATGGGCAATATGGAGTGATAGACAAAATAAAGAACAAGTCAACACATACCTTGTCTTCAAGGGTCAGTCACCCAGAAGTAAAACATTAAAGAGAGACGATTAAATGAGTGTTGATGATTCTTGGAGCAGCAACTCTAAAACTCAAATTGAGAGGTTGAGAAAACTTTAACTTCTGTGGATTTTATCAATGGATATTTACCAAAGAGAAGGGTGGGAAATTAAGAGTATCTATTCATCAATTCACTCTAAAATCATGTCAATAAACATTATGCTGTTATTTTTATTAAAGTAAGCGACATCTTTCCAGAAAAATAGGGCGTTATTTTTCAAGGATAGCATCATTTTACCTTCCTCCAAGATTGCTTTTGTCCTTTCCATTTGGTGGTGTTTGATGCTAGGATCTTACACATGCTAGGCAAGCAGTCTATCACTGAGTCCCATCCCCAGCCCTACAAATCATTTTAATGCCTGGCTGAAGAGCAGATCCCTGGCTCCCAGCGATTCCTGAATCTGAGCTACATGCCCTCACACTATGCAGAACCTCTAGAAATTGTCACCTGGGGTTATCAACAGTTTGAGAGCAAAACACAGATGACATCTGAGTAGTATTGTTTTAATAGTTTCTGGAAACAGTGCCGGGATCCAGAAAGTTCCATGTCTGTAATTTCAGAATTCCTATGGCAAGCTGGCAAACAGAGATGCTAGAATCCATGGAAGTTTGCAGGCCAGCTAACTTGGCATACACAGTGGTGAACAATAGACCCTAGATCAAAGGTAAAAGGCAAGCTGTCCTATGACTTTCATGTGCACAGAATGGAATGGCATGCACACACACTCTCTGGCATGTACACACACACACACACACACACACACACACACACTTTCAAAGGAGCAAACATGCACAAATGATCACACACATACATGTACCCAGATATACTAAAGATTAAAATCAAAACAAGACAGATATGGTGGCTCACACCTTTAATTCCAGCACTTGGGAGGCAGAAGCAAGAGGATCTTTGGGAGTTTCACATCATCTTGATCTACTTAGTGAGTTCCAGGAAAGCAAGAGCTATGCAGGGACATTCTTTCTCAAACTGAAAAAAAAAAGGGAAATAAAGTAAATAAACAGCTTGAAACAAAGCAAACAACAGCATAAGCATAAGAATTACACCTGAGATTTTCCTCGGGCTTTCTCAAACATGTGTCCATATATATGAACCTGCACACAGACACACTCACACACCTGCACACAGACACACTCACACACACACACACAGAGTATAAATCAAAGATGACAACAACAAAATCTTACACAAAACTCAGCGTTGTTTAGTACACTGGACATTGGAAAGGAAAAAAGAGAAATGTTTAACCCATCTGAACTTAGAATTTATTTAAATTTCTCACATATACTCTGTGTAAAGAGAGTCATGAGCAAATATGAGTATGATTTTAAGTAAAATTTGCATTAAAAGCTTGAAGATAGTTTATTGCTAACAATTTATGGGCAGACTCAAGGGAAGAAACACGAACAGTGAGGTAACAGGCAAGGGTGCTGGTAGATCAACACGAAGTGACCCAGTTGGCACTATGTAAAAGTCTTTAAGAACTCAATACCTTACAGGATTTGTTGTTTGCTTTAATTCACTCCATGAGCTCAGACAGAACTCAAGAATCATCTTGAGAATGACTGACACATCTTCCAGTCAGAACACTCTACACCAAAATAAGGCTCCTACCTCCCTTCTTTCACATTTCAAGGTGGCTTGCATGTTGAACTCATCCATCGGTCACCATTCTCTTCATGTATCACTGTATGATCCTCATACCCAAGTCACTGATGTTTTACATAACCTCATATCTATGAGCCAATGTGAGGAGATCCCTACAGGAGCAGAGGGCATTGATGCTCAGCCTCAGAGTGCTGGATCCATCCGTAGGAGCTTCGGTTTGCTGTTCTGTGGAAAGAATGCATTTCAAAGTCCCCCTTGGCACAGTGCATTTTAAACTCTGAAGATGTGGCCTTTCAGGAGCAATTGGAGAGGGATAAGAGCCTGATGCTCTTAGAAATTCAACTTCTATAATTCTTTGTAAGAAAAAAAATCAAGCACATTATGTAAAACCATACACGAGCAGGGTCTGCCATGCCTGGAATTTCATCACTTGAGAGATAGAAGTAGAAGTATCAGCTCCACTGAGAGTCTGAGACCAGCCTGGGCTATATGAGAAACTATCTCAAAAATATAAATCAAAGCAAAAGAAACAACAAAAACATCTATGTTTGTCAGCTTTGCCTTTTCAATATACTGAAACTGATACATTTTAAAAGAATTATGACTAGCTCCTTGCTAGAAAAAATATTGTTTACAAAAGTGAAAAGAATGGAAGAAAAGGAAGACTAGAAGAAACAGCAAAAATACAATTTCCTTTGGCTTCTACCCTCTCTGTGTAAAAAAGGACATCAAGGAAACAGAGTCCAAAGTGTTGTGGAGTTCAGTGAACACTGTGAGAGAGAATTCTCTCATTGACTTCAAGCTGCCTATATTTCTTCCTCATATTCCTGTGACAAATACAACACTAGTGATTTCAGAATATGACAGAGACACCAAGTGTGGAATAAAGTAATTGCATGAATTTTAGAATGTCCCCAAAGAAGGAAGTGCCAGGTGAGTAGTGACACAGACCAGAATACCTCTGGCATTTAGGGATTACTATAATATGGAAAAACCTTGAAGCCATCATGGGGATAAGGAGTAGGTAAATATTTCCTTAAGAAATAATGTCTAGAAGATTTACGTCGCCCCTTATTTTTTTTTTTCTTGAAACTAAAAGTACATAGTGTAGCTTTACTAGGAAAAAAAGGTGTGGGTGACTTTAATAGAAGGAACTGTTTGGCCACATCAAGTACCCATTGGGGAACCTAGGAAGGAAAGACCAGTGTGGAGCTGAAGTGACCTCAGTGAGGCCTGAAACAAAACAGGGGTGAGAGTGTTCTGTGCTCTGTCATTGGTACCATTGATTAGGACCAGAAGACTGTGCCCCTCTGGAGCAGGGACTGGAGCAGTGGCACCAGAGTGGCCTTTCTAAGAGGCGTTTAAGCAGCTGAGGAAATGTGAACATAAACACATTAAATCTGGCCTGCTGTTGGGAAGTGGAGAACACGTGGTACAAGACTTGGCTAATGTGGTGCTAGGCAATTGCTGAGCCTCCTTACCCGTGACACATGGAGGCAACCATGATATACCCAGGGCAGGATGTGACATGGCAGTGTGAAGTCTCTCTTCTCTTTGTTTCTTCTGGATGGGTCACCAACTCTTCTCTGTAGATGAAGAGATGTGATTGTTTGCTGCCCACTATCTACAACTGATTTTGTGAAAATATACTTCGACTACAATCCTTAGTCAAGACTGGTACAAATAAGGTTCTTTTCTGGATGAATATGGGCTAAATATGTTCCTTCAAATATAAGATTCTGCTCACCATATACATACAAAATCTTCAACTAGCTACTAAAAATGCCTGAATTTATGAATGTTTTTCTTCCCAGAGATGTGTGCATGTCTGGGCCTGTTAGCAGTCTCTCTAATGTTTTATGTTATCTTCATATACATACATATATATACACAGATACATGTGCATCTTCATATCATCCTCCCTCTCTTTCTCCCATCCTCTCTCCCTCTCTCTCTCTCTCTCTCTCTCTCTCTCATCTAGATTCTTTCTGTTACTTATTCTCTCTACCTGCCAGCTCTTCCTACCCCTCTGTTGAGTAGCTATTGGTCACTAAGCATTTATTAGACCAATCAAGTGCCTTAAGCAGGCAAGGCAAAACAGCAACACATCTTTACATAATTAAATGCCACATAAACAAATGTAGCACACCTTTACATATTTAAAGTAATATTCCATGAGAGCAGGCCTGAGGCAGAGAACTCCACAGGAGCAGGACTGAGCCAGAAACCTGGGCTGGAGCAGGCCTGAGGCAGTGAACTCCGCGGGAGCAGGAGTGGATCCAGACCATTTGCAGAGCAGGACTGGGCCAGTGACCTAGGCCAGAACAGGCCTGAAATGGTAAGCTCCACAGAAGAGGTACAGGGGAGCAACTGCCAAACCAGTAAGCCAGAGCCAGAGACTGCTGCAGGTCCAGGCATGAATCTGGGACCTTTGGGGTAGTAGACCTGAGCCAGGACCCCTGTGGGTCTGTGTGTGAGTCTGGAACATCCAAGGACCTAGGTCTGAGCCAGGACCTCTGCAGGTCTGAGCATAAGTCTGGAATCTCTGACGGAGTAAGACTAAGCCAAGACCTCTGAGGGTCAAGACATCAGTCTGGGACCTCCAAGGGAGTAAGTAGAAACCAGAAACCTCTGCAGGTCTGGGCATGAGTCTGGGACCTCTAAGGGACTAGGCCTGAGCCAGGTCTTCTGTGGATCTAGGTGCTCCCAAGTCTTGGACTTCCAAGGGACAAGATTAGAGCCAGAGACCTTTGCAGGACCAACCCCATGACAGAGACCTTTGTAGAAGCAGATCTAGACCAGGGTCATTTACAGAAATAGGTCTGTGGCAGCAACCTAGATTAGAGCAGACCTGAGACAGCAAGCTCCATAGAAATGGAGCAAAGCCCAGGGAGCACTGAGCGACCTCCAGGAACATGAGTGACCAATGGGGTAACTGACTGTACCACAAGGAACAACCATCTGAGCCTTGGATCCACTGGAGCCTAGAAGATCAATCACCAGAGTCACAGACATCCCCAACCACACCAATTAGAGGAAAAGATGACTAGACAAGGTAAGAATACATGCAATACCACAAAGAGCAACACGACACCAGTAAAATCTAGAGACTCTACAAAAGCAAGACTTGAACAACTAAATATAGATGAGCAGAAGAAAATGACCTAAAAATAACTTCAGGAGAATGTTTGAGACACTTAAAGAGGAAATGAGAAATTCCCTCAAAGAAATGGAGACAAACAAAAGATTGGAAGACATCAGCAAATCCCTTAAAGAAAAAAACAAGCAGTCAAACTAATGAAACTATTCAAGACTTGAAAACTGAAATAGAGACAATAAAGACAGCACAAGCAGAGGGAATTACAGAAACAGAAATCATGAGAAAATGACCAGGAACCACAAATGCAAGCATAAACAGCAGAATACAACTCATAAATACTTTCAGCAGTGTAACAGGACACAAGATTAGCTTAAAAAAATCAGTAGCCCTCCTGTAGACAGATTATAAATGGGCTGAGAAAGAAACCAGAGAGACATCACCCTTCACTATAGCCACAAATAGCATAAAATGTCTGGGACTAACTCTAACCAAACAAGTGGAAGAGTTGTAATGACAAGATTTTAAATATTTGAAGAAAGAAATTGAAGAATGCACTAGAAAGTAGAAAGATCCTTTATGCTCTTAGATAGGTAGAATTATCATAGTAAAAATGGCAACTTACCAAAAGCTATCTACAGACTATGCAATGCCCATCAAAATCCCAGCAAAATTCTTCACAGACCTCGAAAGAACAGTACTCAACTTCATATGGAAAAGCAAAAAAAAAAAAAAAAAACAGGAAAGAAAAACAATCCTGTACAATAAAAGAACTTCTGGAGGCATCACAATTCCTGATTTCAAACTATACACAGTTACAGTATTGAAAACAGTCTGGTATTGGCATAAAAACAGGCAGGAGGACCAATGGAAACAAATCAAAGAATCGGGTATTAAGCCACACACTTTCGAACACCTGATTTTTAACAAAGAAGCAAAAATATCAAATGGAAAAAGAAAGCATATTTAACAAATGGTGCTGGCATAACTGGATATGAACATGTAAAAGAATGAAAATAGACCCATATCTATCACCATGCACAAAACTCAAGTCCAGTGGATCAAAGACCTCAACATAAAGCCAGTCACACTGATCTCATAGAAGATAAAGTGGGAAGTACACTTGAACACATTGGCACAGGAGACCACTTCCTAAATATAAATATAATCCCAGTAGCACAGACACTGAGAGAAACAATTAATAAGTTGGACCTCCTGAAACTGAAAAGCTTCTGTAAAGTAAAGGACACAATCAACAAGACAAAACAACAGTTTACAGTATGGGAAAAGATCTTCACCAACCCCACATCAGACAGAGGTCTGTCTGATCTCCAAAATATAAAAGAACTCAAGAAATTGGTCATCAAAAGAATGGAGTACAGACCTAACTCTCAACAGAGGAAGCAAAATGGCTGAAAGACACTTAATGAAATGCTTAACATCCTTCGTCATCAGAGAAATGAAAATCAAAACAACTCTGAGATTCCATCTTACACCTGTAAGAATGGCCAAGATCAAAAACACTGATGAGAACTTATGCTGGAGAGGTGTAGGGTAAAGGGAACACTCCTGCATTGCTGGTGAGAATGCAAGCTGGTACAGTCTTTTGGATGTCAGTGTGGCGATTTCTCAGAAAATTAGGGAACAACATTCCTCGAGACCCAGCAATACCACTTTTGAGTATATATCCAAAGGATGCTCAGACCTGCCACAAGGACATGTGCTCAGCTATGTTCATAGCAGCATTGTTTGTCATAGCCAGAAACTGGAAACAACCTAAATGCCCCTCAACCAAAGAATGGATAAGGAAAATGTGGTACATTAACACAATAGAGTACTACACAGCAGAAAACAATAATGACGTCTTGAAATTTGCAAGCAAATGGATGGAGCTAGGAAACACCATTTTGAGTGAGGTAACCCAGACCCAGAAAGACAATTATCATATGTACTCACTCATAAGTGGTTTTTAAACATAAAGCAAAGAAAACCAGCCCACAAATCACAACAGAGAACCTAGACAACAATGAGGACCCTAAGGGAGACATACATGGATCTAATCTATATGGAAAGTAGAAAAAGACAAGATCTTCTGAGTAAATTGGGAGCATGGGGATCTTGGCAGAGGATTGAAGGGGAGGGAAGAGTCAGGGAGGGGAGCAGAGAAAATTGTAGAGCTCAATAAAAATAAATAAAAAAATTAAATTCCACAATATATATATATATATATAATTTTTTGAGAATTTCACATATTCTATTTGTATCATATTCACTCTCTCTCCTACCTCCATATCTGCTATTATTCTTACTTACCCATTAGTTCTAGCTATGCACTCTTGGGTATGTGATCATCCCCAGGAAAATGGTCAATTTACCAGGGAACATATTATTAAAGAAAATTAGCTTCCCCTCTCCCCACAGCTGTTAGTCACTGGTGGTTTCTCATCCCCTTCTCTGCTGGGATTTTTGTCTGACTGGGGCTCACACAGCCCTTGTCATGTTGCCACAGTTGCTGTGAGTTCATACATGCAGCTGCCCTGCTGTGTCTGGAGAACACCATTGGGTTTTAGACTTTGTTCAGCTCTTTGTTGACTCTAGAGCACTATCCATTCCTCTTCGTCTAATATTTGTTTTTCACCTCCACGACAGTTCAGCCTTAAGAGCGCCCACCATAACCCATAGCCTCTGTGTGTGTATTAGCATCTCTCTCTCTCTCTCTCTCTCTCTCTCTCTCTCTCTCTCTGTGTGTGTGTGTGTGTGTGTGTGTGTGTGTGTGTGTGTGTGTGCTTGGTGTGGTATGGTGTGTGTGTTTGCAATAGCACCCACTTTCTCGCTTATCTCTCTGTATTGCTTAGGAAGCTTCTTCTCATTTTTTTTCTTGCAGCTATTAGACTTCTGTTCCCAACTTACCAATTGAAATTGAGCTCCCTGTTTCTATGGTGGAGAAACTCCTTTGCCCTGGAGTTATGCATGCATGGCTGTAGACCAGCCCTCTGTCCCTCTGTCTGGACCAAGATCCATCTTTTGAAGGGTGCAATGCTTCTGGGAATTTTCGTCTCAACAAATTTTTGGCGTAGCTGAAGGTGAGAGCTGGCACAAAATAAGCTCCGCTGCCTGAGTTTCTGGCACAGTGCCTCTGTGGAAAGTACACAACAAGGAAATTGCCAGTACTCTCTGGTTTCTCTGGGTTTTTAACATCCCTCTCCAGCCCACAGAGCAGCAACAGGCTGCTGAAGCACCCTTCATCTTGTGCCACCTTCTCTCTGGGAATTGCTTATTAGGCAGCCCTGGTATTTATAAAACATTGTAATATTTGACTTGTTTCTCTTAATCCACAGTTGGGTTGTGCAGCAATAAACATGCCGACAATGACAAGGCAAGTTTCAATAAACAGTATTGTATTGCCTTAGAAGTAGCCCATATGAGCTCTACTCTAAATTCTATAACTCTAGGGAACTAACAACAAAGGGTATCAGATCACTTCTTTTATGCAGCTCTCTTCCCTAACTCATAAATGCTGCAAAATATGACTTTCAGATATTTCCTAAACTTGCATCATTATATAAGGTTATAAACAAAGATGGCTAAAAAGTGATTGAAAGTTCTTAGTGTCAGTTTTGTTTATTTCCTGATTGTGAAAGCATTATTTTTTCACATTTATTCTATGAAATTATTTGTAATTATTTCACTTAAGCAATAAGATTCTATTCTGAGATTTTGTGGAATTTTTTGCTGTTTTATTTGTTTGTTTTCTTTTGTTTAGAAATAGACTCAAGCACAGACTGGCGCCAAACTGATGATCTTCTTGTCTCCCCTTTCTGAATTTGCTTCCATTTCTTATATAATTGATTAAAAAGAGTTCTTTTGTTTAGAAATAGACTCTAGCACAGACTGGCGTCAAACTCATGATCTGCTTGTCTCCCCTTTCTGAATTTGCTTCCATTTCTTATATAATTGATTAAAAAGAGTACTTACTACATTTCATCAAGAATTAAAGAGAGGGAGCCAGGCAGTGATGATGCATGCCTTTAATTCCAGCACTCAGAAGGTAGAGGCAGATGGATTGCTGTTCAAGGCCAGCCCGGTCTACAGAGTGAGTTCCAGCACAGCCAGGACTGTTTCACAGCAAAACCCTGTCTCAGAAACAAAACAGAACAAAAAGAACTAAAGAGAAAGCACATGCTGTTTTGTTTGGGTCTGTGGTTTTGAAGATTTAGAATCTTAAGGAGAAGAGAAGTAGACGTAGGCTGTTTAGGACTTGTGTTCTGTGCTATGTCAACTGCCAATAATTGGTACCAAAGATAGCAACACTACTCTGGTTCATTTATATCAGAAGGATTGTCATATAGAACCTTGGTGTCCAAATAAGTTGAAAGAATGGCATTGGCCCAGCACTAGAGAACCTAGAAAAGACTATCCCTTGAGAATCAGGGTGGGGGAATAAATTAAGAGTTTACAATACACCCTTGTTTGTCTTTCAAATCCTACCTAAATCTGAATCAAAATGATTTAAGCAAATCACTTCATTAATATTTCAACAGTGTCAACTTGTATTTCTGACCTTGGAAGAGTATGCTGAATAACAGGAGACTTGGCTAGGTGCCTCAGAAATATTCTTTGGCACTCCAACTCAAGGTAGCCTTCTCCATCATAATGGGCTTTTCAGCTTGACTCTTGGGGTGTTGAAAAGCATGACTGATGGTTCGCACATGTGGCCTTCCCATCATCTTCAACTGGAATTGAGAGAAAAAGCAGACACAATCCCAGGAAGGACCTGACAGTGCTGACTCATGTAGCAGGAGGAAGGTGCACTTCTAGTGACAGTATCAGCATTTTAAAATGCACAGAGGACACTTGTGTACGTTTTCAGATTTTGAATGAGGCCAGGAATCCCTGCCCTGAAACCTTAGGTCAACAAACAAACAAACAAACAAACATAAATCCCTCTCCCCTGATATCACTGAACACACCCATTTTAAGTAGATGAAGCACTAAAAGGGAAAGAAATGGCATCACTGAAAAGGTAAAGAACCTGGACAATATTTGGCTCATATGTGAACAGGAAGAACTTTTTTTCAGTTTTTAAGAGAGGAATTGCAAAGATTCTGAGTATATAAATGCTAAAAGTTCTTATAGGTGTGCTGGCACATATCTATGACCCCAGCAAGTGGATAAGGAGTTTCAAGGTCATAGCTACAGGGTAAGTTCTGGTCCAGTCTGAACTACAAAAAGAAAGGGAGGGAGGGAGGGAGGGAGGGAGGGAGGGAGGGAGGGAGGGAGGGAGGGACAGATGGAAGGAGGGAAGGAGAGAAAGAAAGCTAGAAAATGAAAACTTAACACCCCAAATTTCCAAGTTTCAAATGAAAATCACTTGTTGTACAAGAACCAAAACATCTGAAATGGAATGAAAAGACAGGGGATGTCAGCATTTAGAAGACATAGATGCTAGAATTCTTTGGCTAAGATGTTGTTATATGTAGTCTTAATTGGCTATCCTGAAACACTCAGAGATCCTCCAGCCTCTGCCTTCCAAGTGCTTATATTAATGCTGTGTGTGGCCATACCTGGATTATTTTCCCTGTCTGTACCTCCTGAAAACTAGGATTACAGAGAAACACCACCATGTCCATTTTATGCAGCATTGGGAATTGAATCCAGGGCCTTCTGTTTGTCAGACAAGCAGTCTACCTATTGAACTGTATCTGTAGTTCCTGCTGTCATCTTTCATGTCACCTTTTGTGATTGGCAGTATCCATCACATAAGCACTTCCATGAATATGCCAGAAATAAATGGAAAAGATCAGACACCTTAAAAAGAGATAGTCTCAATAAAGAAAGAGGGAGAACATGAAGAAGGAAATGCATGGGCTCAACCCGAAAAGCACAATGGTTGAAATAAGAATCTTAACAACAGAATGGAGACAGAGCAATCAGTGTGGATCACATTCCACACTGGCAGAAAACAGTCTGACTCTACAGCAAAAGTTCTTCATTTACATCCTGAGGTCTCTGCAGGAAGACAAGGGCAGGGCAGGCTTAGGAAACTACTCCAATACTTGGTGAAAAAAAATTCTTCTTTTTCAAATTGGGCAGCAAGCATAAAGCTACAGATCTGGATGAAGCAAGCACAAACGGGATAACCTGAGAGAAATTTGTCCAAGAAGCAAGGCAGAGTGGGTGGTGCCCACTTATCCTCTGTGTACACCAGACAAGGAGATCTTGAGTTCAAAGCCAATAGAAGATACATAGGGAAACTCATTCTCCAAAGGAACATGACCCAGAAACCCTCACCATGACCCCATATTCACGCCATGCTTCAGAAACAGAAAACCAAAAGGCCTCAAAAGTAAGCAGGGCATGGCAGCATACACCTGTGTCTGAGATACGTGGGAAGAGAGGCTTTCAGAGAAGGACCATTTTAGTTCAGGAGTTTGAGGCCATTCTGGGCAAAACAGGGAAACCGCCCACATAAAATACAAGACAACAGCAAGAAAACCAGTATCTTTATTGTTATATCTCTCCCTTTCCATACCTCCTCTACACTGCCTTCCCATATCCCACCTCATTTAACCCTTCCTGTCCCATTCCTCCCCTTTGCCCTTTTATACCACCTGTGTTCTACCATCCTCCCTCCCTTGAAGTCCTCTTGATACCCACCCAAGGAATGATGCAGTCTATGTTCCATAGAACCACATAGGAACCAAAACAGCACATGTTGGAAGCCGGGTAGGGTGACCTCTCTATACGAGTAATATACAGAAACTTTGAGTCAGCCTCTGAATTCTCTGATGACATACATTGAGGCATTTAAGTCAACCACATAAAACCTCAAGAGGAAAAAAGAAGCAATACAATTGCTTAAAAGAATCTTTTCAAGCTGATGTTGCAACATCCTCTCTGGGTATCTAAGGCCCAAATGATCATGATTTTCTCTTACCCCTCAGCAGAAGCAATAGTCTCAGCTTTTCTTCTAACCATTGGAGATATAAGGCAGCCTTAGCAAGGATCCCAGTGTGACACTGTTGTAAAGCTCACATCTGCCCCCACATCCCTGCGCTTTCCTGTTCTCTGTACAACTGTAGTCCCTCAGTTGGATTATTGCCGAGTCTTAGGCAACTGTCACACTGAAGCCATCTGGTACCTGGGACGGGGGGAGCACACCTCTCACATTAGAAGACACGGCACTGGTGGTTAGGAAGAAAACAAAAGGTGTCTCATGTTTACTGTAGTGGAGCAGCATAAATCCAGAGGGCATTATCTAATTAGCATTTCTCAAAACATTCACAGTGAAGCATCGCTTGCCGGTGAAAGTCGTTTTTAACAAGATGAAGCATTATAGTAAGTTGGGTTTTGTAACAAAATAAACAAAATCTTGACATTAAGAGATCATAAAAATGTGTGTTTTTCTTACAGAATGGCATGTTGCGGCTTTCAGAAATTTTTATGTGCATTGAATTTCCTTGCTTGAAATTTTTAAATAATTCTACAACGTAAATCGGAACGCTTTGGTATAGATATGGATCCGTTTTGTAACTCAGATGTTATGATCTTTCGGTGTAAACTTCACAATCCTCAGACATCCAGTTTACACCATGTTCATGAAGAAACACCACGCCGTCCCGGAACCCTTACACATTTCCCTTCCTTGTCTCTGCCTCTATTTCCATTCATTCTAATACTTGGAAATTACATCAGTTACGGTGTGCATAATAATTTCTCCTCTGAATCTCAAATATCTCTGAAATCTTTAAACATATCAAAATTATTTCCTTCAGTATCTCAGTAGTTTATTTTCATCTTTTCATTGTATGCATCGATAACAAATCCTAGGTTTCCAGGGCTACATAGTGAGATGATGAACTATCTCCTTCACGAAGAAACAAACAAATGAGCGAAAGGAAAATAAAAGAGGAAAAGAGGGAGGGAAAGAAAGAAGAGAAGGAAAAGAGGAAGGAAAAGAGAGTGGGGAAGGAGAGAGAGGTAATGAGGGTGGGAGGAAGGGAGGAAGTAAGGAAGATTTGACTCAAGGGGACACGTTGCACCTGGAGAAAATCTCTAATCCAAACTGGACTTAAGAAGCCAGCCTAGAAATTAGTGATTTCAGGAGAGTGCTTTCATGCAAGGAGAACTGAGGTTGGAGGGACAAGTGTGGCAAGGATCACCAATTAGAAACTGCAGCCACGGGGATCTGCTTCAAGATGCTGACTGGAGCCACTAATGAGAAACTGCTCATATTCTACAGCTTGACAGAGAAATAGACCACAGAAGGCAAGCTTAGTGTTATGCTCACCAAATGCTGACCTCTTCACCTTCAGGAAGGGGTCTTGGGAGAGGCTGCATCCTACAGAGGATGATGACAGAACAGTCCGTGACAGCTGTCCAGATAATTTCCATCACCTAGGATACAGAGATACCATAGAAATACCTTCTCCATTTCTGGGTCTTCAATCTGTAGTTAGTGCCTTCGATAATTTGAGTCCATTGAGAAGCTGGCCAACATAAACATATGGTGCAATACAGTCTGCAGGTCCCATCTCCCCAGTTACACAGCAGAGCCGCTGTGAGGGTGAGAAGGGAGCTGAAGCAAATGTGTCAGGACTAGGGGAATGAGAACCAAATCAGAAGAGCACTCTCTGTCCTAATGAATGCTATGAGCATTCACAAGTCCCATTTGGTGACTTATCTGATAAAAGAAATAAGTCCCACTGTTGGGCGATAATCTTTTTGTGCACAGTGAAGATGTGTCTTTGCCCAGATGCCTTCTGACTGACTTGATAAAGAGCAAAATGGTCAACAGAAAGGCAGAAGAGAGATTTCTGAGAAGAATGAGAAAGAGTAGGTGAATCTAGGCACATGGAGAGGCTAGTGAGATGCAGAACAAGTCAGGCACACACAATAAATGAGAGCTTTAAAAAAAGACACAACAAAATATAGATTAATAGAATCAGGTCAGTTTAAGGTAAAAGAGCTTGTGTGTGGGGGGGGGGGGGGCAAGCTTAAGCCTAAAGACCAAGGCTTCATAATTAATAAGTCTCCAAGTCATCATTTGGAGGCTGGCGATACAAAGATAGTCTGACAACAAAACTTGCTATATAATACAGGGTAAGCCATCTTTGTCATATACTTGTTCCCTCTATACTGGACATAGTGTTTTCTGGGAGAATGGTGTGGTGGGTAGGTTTAAAGCAGGGTATCAGATAAAGAGTACAGCTTCTGTTCATTCCAGGGTATGAGCTCGCTGTATGCACTGTGTTCTCAGTGGCATTTTGCTTTAGACCTTATCAATCTGGTATCTTCCCTAGGCTTCCCAGCTCTGAAGATGATCAGAATTCCCTTAACCCAGGGGACAAGAACAGTGACAACTTCCAGGTTTTGTTCTGTTATATTTCAAAGGTGACAGGGCTCCCAATCCTTCCTGCAGATGGTGTCCAGAGAACTGATTTGAAGCTCTTCTGGAAGACACTTCCAGGATTCTCCTGAACTTGTTGGCCATACTCAGCAAGTGTGATCAACATGTATATCAATAATCATATCCCTCTTTCCTGTCACTCTCCTACTGACAAGGTCTTTCTCTGGGGCTATTCTAAATGCCAAAAGTAGTTCAGAGAGTTGTATACAAGCCATCTTATCTTGGGCACTTGAACTGGTTCTGAGCTGAAGATGAGGAAGAGGAAATCACAGAGCAGTTTAGTGTATAAACTTGGATTGGATAGCAGTAAACTTATAACTCATTGAACATGAGACCTAAGGCAGGTCTCTGTGCATTCCTGGCCTTGGTTTGCTAATATGTAGACTACAGACAGTAACGGAATCAACAACAAAGAGTATTTGAATTTTAACATGAGTAAGATATAGGAAATAGTGAGAGGAATGCACCACCCACGCTATAGTTACCATCATCATCATTCTTACTACTGAGTGCTCTAGACACAAGGCACCTCCAGCACTCAAGGACGCGATACCCCGCCTTCGTATTCACTCGATGTCAGCTGTGGTACCTGGGCCATGTTAGTCACTTGATTCTGTTGTGAGCGCTATTCAGATGCAGCATAATGCCTCTGGCTGCTTACAACAGCTGACTACAAAATGCCAATGCTAATTTCAATCAAGGTACCAGGCATATTCAGGTGGAAGTGGAGAGAGAGGTAAACTGAGACAAAAAAACCCAGGCTCCAGAAAAGAACGAAGTAGCAGAAAACGGTTCAGTATTTCCACTCTCTTCGGGGTTCCCTTAAAGTTCTTGTCACTTAAAAGGCCCCTTTCTTTCCCCCACGTGCCCAGCTCCTAACCATCCTTGTTGGAATAAGAGCGTGTTTCGATGGGCACCCACTGGACATTGTCAGCATGACATATGATTAATTCCTAGCAGGCCGCAGTAGATGTTGTTGACTGGCTCCAACTTGTGATCTTCTTTTCACTAATTCATTTCCATGGTGTGTGACTAGCTCATTCAGTAGGGAACAAGTATGTAGCAAGTATGACCCCAAGGCACATGATAAACACAAGGAACTCTGAGGGTTTGACCTCACAAGACCCAAAGAGGCATCAACATAAACGAGTAGAATTAGCAAGATTGTTTATTAAAGCAGAAGTCAGTTTGGATGCTGTACAGACAAATGAGAAACAGCAAAATGACTTCAATGTATTGTTGACCCTATAACTCATCTTCGTTAAACCTGGACTTTCTCACGCACTTGGCACTGATGTTCTGATTAATTCGATTTACCTAATCAATAAGTGCCTCCTGAGTGCCTGCTATATGCTAACCTTTACGGGGGTGGAAGGGGTAAATACCTCTTTCCACCCTAGCTTATTTTTTGTCCTCTTTTAATCTTTTATTGGCCAAGTGACAAGAAACATGTTTCTATAATGCACACATTTTATATTTTTTAAGTGATATTGATGTATTTAAAGAGCAGTGCCATGATGTACAATTTGTAATGTGAGCACATATATGTGTATATATGTATAGACTAATTAAAGGTTGAAAACTCAAAGAGCTTTTGTAAAGTATACAATTGTAATCATTAAAATTTTTAAAAATTGTAACATTAGAAAAAAAATTATCATCCTGAGACACTCCCTTGACTTTTCTTAGTAATTGCCCTTTCTTCAATAATAACTGATATCCTGAGATCTAACAGTATAAATTAGCTCCATACACATTAAACTGTACAGGAGTAAATAAATCATACAGTCCATATTAATTGGTGTTTTGCTACATTCAGTCGTACCTTTGTTACAAAACCATGAGCTAAAACACTGAATTCGGTTACTCATGGTCAAGACTGCCTGGCTCACACTAAATTTTTGGATTATAGCTTTTGCCTTTAAATTTAAATTTTTTCATTAAATCAATATTATCTTATAATTTGTATGTGAGGCCAATTAACCTTGATTGGCAACACCCAGGAACCTGGAATCACCTGATACACTCACAGAACAGGTCTGTCCAGTCTGGCCTTTTTAACAGAGCATTAAGGAGAGGAAGAAACACAAACCTTACAGAGCAGCTGCTAACGATGCCCACAAATCCAGAAGAGAACCAGCAGGAGACTGATCTTAGCATGGAGCCCCAAACAACAGAACAGATGATGGGAACGGGGAGGGCAAAGACTGGGAAGGCTGTCTGAGCAGTGAGAACATGAGTACTTCATAAAAACAAAAGGCCCGTTGGTGTGCTGATTGGACATAAGAAAAAAAAGGAAAGTGGCTAAATTCAAGGTTCAGGAGGAGGAGGAGAGGTGGTTGGATCAATGCTGGGTATCATGTTATAAAGATCTAGAAAATCCCGTTGGGGTAGGAGGCACAGCATTAATTAAGAGCCTACTTAACTACATACAGGGTATGCACCCGGTTCTCCAAACTGTTATGGGGAACATTAAAATGCTAATAAATCAACTGGAGGTTTTCTTTGACAAACTGAATGCAGAGGACATTTGTTCAGTTGTAAAGCGACGTCCCTCTCTTGTAGTCTGAACTCAACATTTAACACTGAGTCTTTGCCAGTTATTTTTAGACGTCGCTTGCTGTCAGTAGCTTTAAACATTTCTGTGTGATCTTTCTGCTGCTGTCAGGGCTGCCAGTGGTCCTGAAGAACAGAGTGCCGCTTACCTGGATTCCTAAACTCTGTTCACCTCGCTTTCCTATTGTCTGCAACTCTTAGATGACAGAACCTTGTCATCGGCATCACATAGAGCAACCCTTCACTTTGTCACCTACCAGAATGCTGTTTGGAACAGTCAGTCAACACATGTCCTTGGAATGCAGTTCTGGAGACGGGCTATGGATAAAAGTATGCTAGCAAGCATGCTTCAGCAAAATATCACTAGATAGATTATAAATAAAATGAGAAACGGAGGCTAACTGTGCGCTTATTCTGATGCCAATAGCCAGGTTATAGAAACACGGAATTATGGAGAAAATCAAGGAAGTTATCAAGTTTCAAAGTCAAAATGGTAGAGAAGTGGGGTACATTTGGTGCCTAGGGGCTTCTCTGTTGTGAGGCTAAGAAGCAATGCATCTTGGTACTCTTGCTAGTTGTAGAGGAATCCTCCATTATTCTACAACTCCTCATTTCCCTCTTTCCCTGAGGACCTGGGTCCTTTGTCTGCCTGTTGTGTCTGGAATGGAATGCAGTAGATTTTTAATAGAATTACATCATTTTCCATTCCCTTTCTTTCCTCAATACCCCTCATATATTCCTCTTAAACATTCCCTGTTTCAAATTCATAGCCTTTTTTATTCAGAAGAGTCCAGCCTAGTGCAAGAAACAGACAAATTTGTTGCTGTTACTGAGGAAGAGTGTAATAGGGTTCTTAAGAAATGTTCAAGTCAATGTCAGGGCTGGAGGGATGGCTCTCTGGTTCAGAACACAAGCTGCTCATGCAGAGGACCCGAGCTTGTTTCCCAGCACCAATGTGATGGCTTCTAATTATCCATAACTACAGTCCCAGGGTATTCAACAACCTCTTCTGAACTCTGTCGGTACTAAGCAGCACACATGTGGACTACATACACACATGTAGGTGAAACACTAATACACATCTGAGAGAGAGAGAGAGAGAGAGAGAGAGAGAGAGAGAGAGAGAGAGAGAGAGATTTTCAAGTCAATACCTATTAGGGTAAATATAGAAAATACTTTACATAAGGCAGTCATCAAAATAAGGTAAGACTTTGAGAGGTCATAAAAAGAGAAAGTTAAAATCAACAGGTCAGAAAAAAGGACTGAGTGTCTGCTGGAAGGGGAGACACAGTTTTCTATAAAAAATAAGCTGGTCGCTTATGTTTTGGACTACACATCCAAAAAAATTTGGGTAGCACTAGTGTTCTTAATGGTGTGTGTGTGTGTGTGTGTGTGTTTGCGTGTGTTTAGAACAGAACCCAAAGGTGGGCATGGGAAGAGGAATGAAGAATTGGGGAAAGATGAATATAACCAAAACACACACTACCAAACTCTCAAAAAAAATAATAAAAAATGAGAAAGAGAAAAGTTTAGGGGGAAGGGGAGGATAAAGGAAAGATAAAATTAGGATTACAGAGTTTGCAAAGCTCAGGAATTAATGAAAATTCTAGCTTGGCTAAGACTGAAGGATAAATCAGGTGATTTTTATCATACACAGACAGAGAGGGAGAACAAGGAACACAACACGCTCCACACAAAGCTGAGATGCTATGGAAGGTGTGACCCATTTGGAAATGAACCCACAGCATCTTCTGAGCAGGAGAGCACCTACAGGTTTCCTATCCAGTGTCTCACCTGTAATAGCAGCCATGATACTGGAATGCAACGGCTTCTAGCAGAAAGCTTCTTCTGGTCTCTAAACTCTAGAGTCTTTTAAAGCAAAAGCCTTGCCTTGAAGGTGAAAGACAATCTCCTAGAGAATACTTGTCATAACCCGGTACATTCCATAGATGAAAAACAGTCTTTTAGACAAATAACAAAATTTTAGCACCAACAGTAGGAGTCAGAAATTCTGAATTTAATCTTGTCAAGTTTGAACTGACAGAGGCAAGAGACACACTTTCCACAGTGGCTTTGGGAAGGGAGTTGGCTTCAACAGAGATAAGAATTCAGGAGAAGACTCAAGTGGTATTTTGATGGGAAAATGTGCTGGCAGGCTTCTCTAAACTTTCATAACCAGAACCATGTAAGTGAACACAGTACACTTGATAACAGTAAGCAGGTGATATTGAACTGATTCCAAACATCAATATGCTAATAGAATTTCATATTTTTTTCTATGTGTGTTTTTGAACGTTGTGTATTGCAAGGTGAGTTGTGCGGTGTTCTGATGCATTCTGATGTTAATGCACAGCTTCTTACCGTGCATCATGTCCAATGAATAAGCAGTATCTTTCACACCCAACAAACTAAGCAAACTCCCATGAAATGGAAATGGTGGATCAACTGTTATTCATTAAGTCATTATGGTATAATACACAGTAGGGACCATTGCCTCTTCTCCAAACCTATTCTCATAGGGAAAAGAGAAGAAAGTGTTCCTGAGGAAAAAAAAGAAAGGGTGTGAGACTGGACTCACTCTTTTGTCACATTCTTCAGTAATACTAATAGAAATACAAAGCCATTAAATGATGTTTAAAAATTAAACACTCAACATTTAACAGAGTAAATATACACAGTGAAGCATAATATTAACACAGAGACACTATTACAATTGATAAATGATAATATTTAGGGATGAAGTTTAATATTGATTTATTTGTTTGTTTTACACAAAGTCCTAGAAATGGTGATAATTCTAAGTTGAGACTCAATAAGAATTACAAAGCGTTATAGATGTGGAGTATGGAGAGGATTTTTTTAAAATGATTGTATAAACCTAGACGCGTGCATGTACTTGAAGTAGTGGCATGAATTCAATCTTCATCTCCAAGTATATTTGCACCAGGCAACAACCTAGAGAAAAACTTTTCAAGGAATAAACCATGGAAAGTTAAATCACTCTGAGGCTGCTGTACAACTGAAGTAGAAAATTAGCTTTGCTGTAACTTACAACTATTAAATAGACATCGAGAAGTCAACCAGGAAACACATAAAGAATGGAAATGTTGCCAATTATATAGCTGCAAAATTAAGTTGGATGTCAGAGTACTATGCAATAAAATTCAGATTTGTTACAACTTATAGCTTGTCAGAAGAAAGCAATTCCTTTGGAAGCACCCTTAATTACTCACTGACTTGCAATTACAGATGTGTTAATTCCATTACTCATTTATTTTTATTGATAGATTAGTGGTATAAAGTATCCAACTTTCTTGTATGTCAAGCAGTTAATGACCTGTAAATGAACTCTTAAATATGTCAGGAATGTACATTATTTAAGGCGATTATTTAGCAAAGCAACGATCCTTCCATTATGCAAATTACTATCATTAAATTATAAACGTGCAAGTATCTGGTTTTATGTTTTGTTCTGGGTCCTCAAAATGACCTTTCAGTCCAGGTTTCTTTAATGTATAGTTAGAATTAAAACAGTTTCTTCAAGAATGACAGGGAGAATTGGTAGACACTTCCAGTTCTCAGGTTCCTGTACTTTTGTGCAGTGATAGAGCTGGAGGGAAGGATAATGGTGATGATAAAGATGATGATAATGATAGGTAACTTTATTGTATTTGCTCAAAGGGCAAATTTTTTAGACTTATAAATACAATGGTTTATATCAACTAGAATGTCTATTCTAAATACTTTTAATTCTGCTACTTATTTTGAAAACTATTTCTAGCATATGGACATTTGGAACTTTATACAGTATATATGTGGTCAAGTGGGAAAATGCTGTAAAGAATCTGATTCTTGGGCTGGAGCAATGACTCAAAGACAAAGAGCACTGGCTGTTCTTCTGGAGGTTCCCCAGGTTCAATTCCCAGTACCCTCAAGGCAGCACACAACTGTGTCGCAATGAAGACAATTATTTTGTATATTAATGAAAAACAATAAAACAAAATAATTTGAGCCTGATGATTATGGGGAAAGAAGCAGGTATGTTGAGAAAGATAAGCCATGATGATACTGAATATGAAGGGAGACTTTGGAAGAAATGAAAACACGTTCATGGTCAATAGATGTTGGAGGTAAAAATTGGGACTGGCGGAAAGAGCTTGTGAGAGGATGCTGAAAACAGCAGGCTCTTCAAACATAAGTGAGCCATGAAGTCCCATTGCAAAAAGGTGGTAGGGGCTGGAGGGAGGCTGGGGTCAGATCTTCAATGGCCATATGCAGGAAGTTGGTGAGAAATTTTTACAAGAGAGAATGAGAGAGATCAAAGGTATTTGGGCAGGGGACTCACAAAATCAGAGTTAGATTTTAGAAAATCATCCTGGTTTAGGTGTTGGGAAAAGCAGACAATTAGGAAGCTCTAGGTGCCTATTATCTGTAATTCATACCGTGGCAGGAGGATCTAATGTGTGCTATGTCAACTGTTCAGTTGCTCCATCCGAGTAATATGAGACTTCAGAGAGCATCTGCAGAATATGAATATTATTCATGAGTTGAGCCTATTCCTGGCCAACACTAGTTGATTGTGTCATGCAGAGCAGTTTGGAGGGCATCCAGAAAACCCACATAAAACCTAACAAAGGAAGTTACAAATATGACTTAAGATAATTGAGTACACAGTCAACACATAGAAGGGAAATTAACAGGGCATGGGAACTGATTAGATGGTAGAATGGAATAAAATAATAAGGAGTTGATTTCTCTTCAGACTTGAGTCAAGAAGTAGGTAGTCGGACTATTTCTTGGTTCACTGGTAAGAAGTGTCCTTGAACATTCAGTCAAAAAGAGATCTATGCTTGGTGGTTTTTTAATCATATGATATTAAAATTCATTGGGGACAAGGGAATAGCATATTTAGAAGTTATTTATCAGACTACAGGAAGAAGTCAGAGCTGTTCACAGTGGGCTGTGTATTCAACTGGACTTTAAAGGGTAAGATGACGCCGTCTTAGTTGATGAATTTTAAAGAGTCCCTCAGACTACAGTGCAATGCACAAGCACACACACACACACACACACACACACACCACACCACACCACACCACATGTACCACACACACAATCTGATAAATCTTGGAAATCCTTAATCATATTAGGACATCATTCTTGTGACTGTCACCACCATTGTCTTTCTGAGAGTTTACAAAGCTGTTTTAGAGATGAAAGGGAGATTCATTCTCAAATGTCCCCATGTGGTTCAGAATATCCCTTCTTCCTCTTCACGTGGCTGAATATGCATTCACAGAATTTTACTGCATAGATACCATGCCCGGCCCATATAGTTCTTAGTGCTTTCTGTGCACTCTTAACTTTTCTTTTCTGAGTTTCCATTATCCAGCAGATTTCCAACATTTCCCTTTGTCCTTAACTTCTTCAGAAACCCTTTATGAATAACTCTTGCCAGCATCTCTGCTTTCATGATGTCACTCCTCCAAGGCTGACAACTTTTCCCATTGCCAATACACTGAAGTATACTGCCTTTCAAGTTCCCTAGACTAAAATTCTATCTAGCTCACACAGTGGTGTTCCACATTTCCCTAAGAGTGCTTCTACAGCAATCAAAACTCTGGTTATTAATGTTTCCCACAAGTCCACTATGATTCTTACTTTGCTATCATCTGCTTTGTCAACCTCATATCTTGTCAATAACAAATGTGGTTTATTGGGAAAAGCTTAGTGGGAAGAATCAGAAAATAGACCATGAGGCTTAGAGCAAAGACAACCGTCTACATATTTCAGAGTTACATTGAAGGAAAAAATCAGAACACCTATGTGAAACTGTATAAGTTATAATCTGCCCCCTAAAATTAATTCTGCATAATAGGCAAATATTTGTGACACCGAAGGCATACAAATTTTAAGTTGTTGATATCTTTTGTAATTTTGAAAACCCTGTGTCTTCTTAGGCAAATTATAAGTGATTAAAGGACTAACATATGGGAACAGAAGCAGAAGTCAAAAATATTCAGCCAATTTTCAGTGAATCTTAAATAAACCATCCCATGTAAGTTTTTAAAAGCAAAGAGGATTTCTCACCAGACTAGCCAGGGATCGTTGCATGAGCAGGGCAGCTGAGAACTAGGAGAAGTACATGAAGCGACGCTAGAACTGAGAGCCACACTCTCGAATCGCTCTTAAGAAGAGAAAGCCAAGCAAATGTTGGCGAGACTAAAAGACCCAGAAGTTATTCAGGGTTATCAAGTAAAAAAAAAACACCTTATTGAAAATTTAAGGGCTCAAGAAAATAGAGATGTAACTAACACGTGTCTATTTATCTGAAAAAAAAAAAAGGCAAAGGTGTCTTGATTTTCCGTTACCTAGGAATTTGTCAAAAGCCTCATGAACCTGAACAGCCCAAAGGCTAGAGTGAGTACTAGACTGTGGATGAGTATGGTGAAAGTATTTGATCGAATAAGGAGACAAAACGCTAATCACTGTACCAAGTTAAAAATTCAAAGCACGGTGTGGAGTGTAGTTTTCTCTTCGTTTGATGTAAACTCCTTTTCAAGACTTCTGTGGGGTCACCTAAGAACTTTACGTCTTTCGAACTATTTTCCCTGTGGTATAATTTCCTTTTTCTTCTGTCTCAGCCTTGAGTTGACCCAGCTAACCTTGTGGATATTTGGTGCTGTTTTCCTCACTACTCTGATGTAGCTGATCTGTTCTTTCTCCAGCAGCACCATTATTTGACTTTTCATTTAGCATCATTGGGCTTATGTTATTCTTGAATTATCCCCAAACCTGCTATAGTTTCACAGGTATACTGAAACTCACGAGCCCCATATCAAATCCAACCCTTTCCCATTTTTCCACTGAACACCAACCAGCATATGGCATTCTTATCAGCTGTTTCTAGAGGTACTGAAATAAAGTCTAGAAAACAGAAGTTTGCTGCTTAAAATTTTCTCGATTATAAATGTACCACAAAAATTATTAGGAGAATATAAACAGCTAGTCATCATGTCTTTATACTGTTACTGTCCAGAGGGTCATATTTATGCACAGACTAATCTCTTATTCAGTTAATGAGGTGATATATTTTTAAAAAGAGATGCTTTGAAAATCTGTGTGCTTACTTCTGCAGTACATATGCTAAAAATCTTCTTGTAACTAAACATGGTGTCTCACAGTCAGTAATTACAGCATTCGGAGGTTGGGGCAGAAGGGCTGCTGTAAATTCTGGGCCACCCTGACGTGAGTATTTGGCCAGCCTAGGTGAAGGAGGAAAACCCTATCTCACTGTCTTCCCACTCTCCCTCAAAAAATTTTTGCCAAGTTTAATCAGTCTACAAAAAAATCATTCAGGCCGGGCGGTGGTGGCGCACGCCTTTAATCCCAGCACTCGGGAGGCAGAGGCAGGCGGATCTCTGTGAGTTCGAGACTAGCCTGGTCTACAAGAGCTAGCTCCAGGACAGGCTCTAAAGCCGCAGAGAAACCCTGTCTCGAAAAAACAAAAAAAAAAAAAAACAAAAAAAAATCATTCAGTTGAATTGCTTCTAGGGATATTTACCCAGACACTATGAGCAGAAGCATAGAGAATTCTAAAAACCTCATTTCAACATGTTACTTCAGAATCAGACTAGAGAATAAGAAGCTGTAACAGCAATCTCATCTCCAATTATACCTATTGCAACTGTACTGGGAATAATGGTAAGGGCTTCTTTGCCCTTCCTTTTTAAAAATAAATTTTAGGCCAAGACGGTAACATCATGTTTAGAGTTTATTGAGAAACATCCAATATGTAGAATTTTAGAAGCAAGATTTACCAGCAGGAGTAATGAGTGTCTCCCCAAGTCTTTAAAACAGTGCCCACATATAGACTGGTTGAACAAATTTAGTTTTATTGAAAGTAAACATTTACATTGGCTACAATGTTAGAACTATTACAAAGCAGGATAAAAGAGGCTAAAGGAGCAATAGAAAGCAAGTGCAATAAAAAGGGAATAGAGAAAATATTTGGCCTTAGTGATCTCTTGGCAGTATTTACATTATGTACATATTGTTCGATACTTATAATAACTCTAAGGCACCAAAGGCTAAATAGCAGGTTGCAATACTCTTCTGTGCACAAAAGTCAAGAAATTTATTGTAAAGAAGGTTGTATAGTCAAAGAAACATAGGCATACCTTAATGTTTACATAAAGGAGTGGCTGCAGTTTTTAAAATCTCAAATGATACATTAAATATTGGGCAGATTGAAGAAATTGTTTTGAGAACATTAAATTATGTTGACTATGTAAATAAGCACTATTTTTTATTGACTTGCTGGTAAATGTGTAATGTAATCTATTCTTCAACACAGCTTTATCACACTCATAGATATGTTTTGACTACAAGCTACTTGAAATACTTTTGACCTACAAAAACTTAAGTCTATATTTCATAGTGTGTACAAAATTCCCAAGAAAAAAAATTACTGGGTAATAATATACACCAAATTCATATGTGAGCTGACAAAAAAAATTTAGTCGGCATTAATTGTCAAAATATTTGAATATTCAGGGTGGAATTCTGGCACAGAAATTGGGCTTCTTTTGCGTTGTTTTGCTTTGACCTCTTTCGTGCGGGTAACTCCTAGTGACTCTTAAGTGAATGGACATGAAGGCAGCCCACGTAGAAAGCGAACTTTCCAGTGAACTAATTAACTTCTCATGCCACTAAGTCCTTCCAATAACTCGCTTCAGTGTTAACTATGTCGTTAATCACTGTTGCCTACATTACAGAGTGGGGAAGCGGTTGGCAATGTCTCTGTCTACCATGGTCTTAACTGTTGAACTATTTGATGACTTGTGTTTGCGAAACTGTCTTTGTTTGCTATTCTGAAAACCAATTTGCCTTGACAAGCAGTCTCTCTTTAGTGCTGAGGTAGTGTTAGAATGAAGAATCCAGCAGGACGATGGACTATTATGTTTCTTTAATGTGCTTCAAAGGCTACCGTGAAACCTTTACTTATTTGGGTGAGAGATGATCCAAGGTTGAGCGATATCTTTATAATATTAAATTACTATCTGATGAAATTTGTGGGTGCGTTTTTCCTGAATGCTTGCTGAAATCTCATGCCCTGAAGCAAATTATGATTAATGAAATGTTATAAGTACTGCTAAAATTCTTCAAGTGATATGAATTTAAAAATTATATACTTCCATATTAAATGCATGCTTTCTTTCAATAGAGGAGAGGAAAACTGTGGGACTTCTACTGTGAATTCTTGAAATTCCCAAGCAGGAAGATTCATAGCAATTTGGATTCATGTCCTACAGTAGTTCACAACAACTCCACGGATATGGAATCCTTACAATTCAAGCTTTACATGTAAAAAGCTTCAAACCCAACATCTGCTGAGATTAACCAGCAACATAACTCACTTCTGGGGACACCAAAGTGCTTTCCCATGATACACTCTGCAGTACTGGATCAATTCTGTATTATTACACTTTCCTCTTCTTCCATTTCCAGTTATTTCATCTCTCTTTTAAGTGAAAGAGGAAGACTTCTTCCTAATGAGATGTTCCATAAAATCATCCAGGAAAGAATGTCTTCACACTCTACTTCAAGAATGGAGCCTTCCTTAATAAAGTTATGCTGAGTTTTAATAACAACAGAATGAATGTTATTGTTATAAAAGGCAATGGGTAGATTCTAATGATTACTAATAAGTAATACTACCTCAACTGTCTAGAATCATCAAATACTAATACCAGAATGGCGGCTGAGTCATAGGAATGATAGAGGTCGTTGAATCTCTTAGAGACCTGCTTGAGTTTTGGATGTAAGATATTCACATACTAATGGTATTAGTAGAAATTAGATCCTTTAGAAATATAAGCATTTTCATTAGTGTATCATTGCAGTTCCAATTTCAAAATTTTAACAAAAGTTTATTCTTTTTAGAATATGTGCTTATAAAAGTTCTGATGCAATTTTTGGAAACTAATTCTGGGAAAGTAATACAACTTGATGATCATTATAAGACATCTCATTTAATTGTTATAAAAATGCCCATCACCATGTGTATTTAGTGGGTATTAAACTACCATTTACTTTTCTACTTGGATAGGGAAATTTTCTTGTACTCTTAAATTGGCAGTAAGTTTTGGATGCCAGTTTTCTCTCCTCTAAATTATCTCCCTTGAGTACAAGCACAGGTTACCCTTCAGATTCTAGGGCTCCACTCCTTACAGATCGCTCACCTATTAAGCAAAGGCATAATTGATCGGGTAAGTAGCTTCCCAATTAAGCTAGAAAGCCTTCTACAGCCTTTCTGGAGATTCTTCACAGATGGCCTAATAGGAGGGGATTGTAAGACATCCCCCCTTTTAAATTTAGGAGTTACATCTTTCTATTTTTATCATGTGTAGAATGTCCCACAAAATGATTTCTTTCTGTTGTTGTTGCCTAGAAAATATCTCAAAATATTATTACAATGACTTAGGAGATGTGGTAGAAAGAAGCAATGGTATTCTCGTCCCTCAAAAGTCTTCAAATACCTGGTCACTGACCACTCAATAAACGCTCCACCAGTCTAATGTCACTCCATAGTTCAGAGGCACAAGTCAGAACAGGTTGATGCTTCTTTAAGTAGACACTATTAAGATGATTAGAATCTTAACCTCTTCAATTCTGTATTTTGGTAGAAGTAATAGCATTTCAATTATTTACAATAGAAGAAAAACAAATGATCAGTAAAATCTTCCTAAACTGTAACCCCTGACAATATGCACGGCCTGTCTCTCACCTTTTATGCCAAAGGAAATAAACATGCAAGTTATCACACCACACTTGCAAATGATGACACACTTGTATTTTTTTCTGTCTACATACATTAAAATCAGATATAAGCCTTGATTCAGGATTTGAATAGAGTGGCAGACTCACTAATTAAACTGCTTTCATGAATGCCCTGATTCCAAAGGCAAAATAAACACTGTAGGTTAAAATTTGAAATGCCTATGATCCTAAGACTCAAAGGAACAGAAGGATTTGATGAGCACATGAGTCCAAGAAGAGCTGAAAGCTGGGGTGAGCTTCTTTCTGTAAGCATGTGTTCTTTTAATGTAAAAGAAGCCAGAAAGTTTATCTTCTTTCTCAATATGAAAAAAATAAGCAGAGGTAGCAGATGAAAAATATAAAAATACAGATATGGTACAAATAAACTCCATTGGAAGAAATAAAAATGTGCACTTTCTGTTTCTTAATTCTGTGCCCCCCCCCATTTTTAACCATATGAGTATGTAAACACAGATTTAAATCACCAGGGACATTGCTTTTTCTGAGTTGAATTTCCGTTAACATTTTAAATTAGTTATATTAACCAATGGGATGTTTCTTCAAACTAACTGAAAAAAAATTGGGTCTGCGAATATTTGTGTGGTTTGTGTGTGTGTGTGTGTGTGTGTGTGTGTGTGTGTGTGTGTGTATGTGTGAATGAACTATAGCAAATTTGGCTCATATCGTGGTTTATGACCAAATTTACTGCTTATTGATTGTGATTTTTGCTCTTTACATGACAGCACGATGAAGCTATCCATCCGTTGTCAAAATACATGTGTGAACAAGCATGCATGTGCACAATCACACATTCTGACACGTGAAATCTGCAGACAGGTGTCCTGCATGCCTTCTTGCATGGCACTGCCTGGGATGCTAACTGCTGTCTTAGAAGGGAAAACACGAGAAGAGGACTATGCCTCCCGCAGCATTCAAATGTTTGTGTGACTCACACTGAACACACCACAATGTGCAGACATTGTACTTATTGTGGGCTGTCTGGTAGATTTAAAAGCCATTATAAAATGACCTCAATTCTAGTTCAGTACCCTAAAATAGCAGTACATAATACCAAACGTCCAATTAAAGAATTTAATATAAAAATATCATCAGCACAAAACTGTTTTTTCAATCTGTTTATTGTATATGCAACCCAAACTTGAGTTTAAGTGCTGTTTAATGCTTATTACTAGATTTCATAACCCTACAATTGGTAAATCTTAAACCGTTTTAGGTATCTGATGAAATATTTAGAAATACTAAGAAAAGAAAAATTGGTATTCAAAGGGTTAATTTTGTTTATAATAATGATAAATTATCTTTTATCATCTTCTTCAGTTCAAAATCCAGCTCTGAACCCGAGGAAGCTTTCAAATCCTGCCCAGCGGTGTTCTCTAGCCAGTAGCAGTCTGATTACCAATTACTCGAAGGATCTCCTTGTGAATCCCTCCTTCCTGTGTGTTGATATTAGCATCTCCCACCTGGCCGTCTTCATAGCTACAAGAGAAAGCAGAAACGGGAAACATGGATAACGATGGCAGTGTTTATACGGCTTCAAAATGTTGTTTGGTTCCTAGTAGCAACACAAGGAAACCAAAAACACAGGGTCATTTTCTTAAAGCAGTATCTAATGTGTGTTCAAGACGAAACTCGGCATAGTTGGTTCTTTTACACCATACCTTAATTTATTCCCTTCCTTCCATTTCAGCGTGAAGTCCTTCATCCGACCTAAAACATTGTCAGTGCAAAGCATCTCTCCCAACAGCTGCCGTGACGTCAACTGCAGAACCACCCACTGCCTTCACCTTTCTATGCTTTGGGTTCTGGACATCTTCACTGAGCTGCTCTCTGAGCTATCCTTTCCCAGCTGGCTGCACTGGCTTCGCATTCTATCCCTGTGTCCTCGTCATGCCCACCTTCTAACTACTGCTTTGCATGACCAGTGTTATTTCTTAACTGGTAACTTGTTCTCTTTCATCTGTAATATTGCTTGATTTATGCTGCATAAGATGGCAAGCCTGTTAAGCTCAGCCTAGCAGCAAGAGTGGAGACATGATACTAAAGGACAGCAATTGCTAAGTGCTTGAGAAAGAAATAATTACATCTTAGATAATTCATTTCCTCAAAGAAGCTGACGTAGGCAATAAGAATTTCCCAAGAGCCAATTTTCAAACTCGAAATGATAATATTCAGAGTGAAATAGGTGATGAATTAATCTTGTGACTGAAAAATGCCTTCAGGAAAGAAGCTGCAGAGAAGTGGTAATTACTGCAAAATAGATAACCAGGGACATAAGCACAGTGTCCCAGAGATTAATGCGTGCCTCTGTCTTTTCTTTGCCGTACTTCAATTCTCCTGAGACAGCACGAGGTGGGAAAATAAAACACTGGAACACAGAACGGGACTTAGCTCATTACACAATCCACCGCTTAAAGACCAGAGATGATTCCTCTTGAATCCAGTCCAAGTTTCACGACTGGAGTTGGTCCAGGATATTGATAAATCCGTTTAATTCTTACCATACAATTTTACTATTCTAGTTATAACATGCCCTTTTTCTTCTAACCAGTGTTGTAACATTATTGTAAGATGGGAGTTCTTAAAATGCATGGTACATAGTCCAAACACTAATATTTTCTCAGGAAATCAAACAGTAAATGCCACATTAAAATTTATAAAAGAACAAACACTGCTTTTGCTTAAGACTCAGGTTTGGTTCCCAGTATCCACATCAAGTGCCTCACAACCACCTGCATAAAACTTCACTTCTGGAATATTTGATGCGCTCTGGCCTATGAGAATACCTACATACACATGGTACACATGAGTTCACACAAGAACATATATATATATATATATATATATGATAATTTTTTAAAAAAGAAAATTAGAAAATAGGTTACAATTCTTCAAACTAAATCAGATGTCTGGGGGCAGATGTTCTATAAAGGTATCCTTTAAGCAAAACATATTATCTTATAATTAAGAAAAGGAAGAGGATTAATAGGATGTGGAGAGGGTCAGAGAGTGCAAGGGTAGAATACAATTGAAATGCATTATTTACATGTAGGAAATGTTGTAATAAAATTTGTTACTCTAATAGAAACACTAAAAAACCATATTGACTTTGTTTTGGCATAAACGAGGATGCTGTGTCCTTATTTCTTAAAAGACGGAGGAGGTTGGCCTAGCATATAGATGGGTAACTGTGTTTTATTGTGAAAACACAAGATAAACTCTCCAGACCTTCGATCTGAAGATTAGAGGCTGAGAGGAAGAGAGCTGAATAGACACAGAGAAAACCGTCCTGCCAGGGGAGAGAAGCAGAGTGGCAGCGCTCAACATTTCTGGCAGTTGTGACCTTCCAAGTTCAGATTACTGCCTCCACGTGACTTTAAACTGTCTCATTCAAGTTGGTTTCTTTTTGGTTTTACAGTTTTGGTACACTCTCCAGAACTATGGTATACTATGCAAACTGGACTTTCATGCTTACCCTAACTGACATTCAGCTTAAACACTATTATCTCTGCTCTCTGTGCAATGTGAAATTGACCTGTGAATAGGATTTGTCTGTAAATCATGGTAATGTTCCATTTTTGGCTATCCTGTCTACATTTTCCCTCCTGACCTTAATGTTCTACTTAGGTCAAGAAAACTCTTTCCAGGCCTCCTGGTTGATGCACTCAGGGGATGTTGTCTCCTTTGGGTATAACATGTAACATAGAGCTCATCACTCTATTGCTTGCTTGCTTCTTTATCTCTGTCTGTGTCTCTCAGCTACATTCTTTCATTTCTTAACTACCTAGTTTCTGATTATTATTTTTAATCTCTTTGCCTCTTCTTCTTCAGTGTCCCAGCTTAATGATTTCCATTAGACAATGAATTCCAGTTCCTTTTCTCCTGGATATTGGTCAACCCTTTCAGCCTCTCCCCAGTTTTTACTCCATCCACATGTGGATTTCTAAAACTTCATCTCCAGACTTCCAATCCTTGCATCTTTTTTCTGATATAGTTTTCCATAGATGCCACCTATGTAGTACATCTAAAACACATTATATTCACATATAATCTCTTCATTAAAATAGATCACTTAGTGTTTTGTAGATTCTTCCAACAAATATGCACTCATTGCTTCTGTGTAAACCATCTGTGACGTGAGTACCCAAGCATGAGAAGAACTTCACAAAGGAAGGGAACATAATATTAGACGCATACACACACACACACACACACACACACACACACACACACTACAGTGGAGAGGCAGGGGTGAGGTGGTCTAGGAATACAGAGACAGTTGCAAATCAAAAGGTTAATTCTGATGTGATTATGACAAGGAAGCCAGAGAAAGTGAAAACAAAGTGTTTGAGTTGGCTCTGAAGAACAGGGGCCAGGAATGCAGCTATGGGTTTGAGCAGTTGCTTATCATGCAAATGTCTTAGGGCTTCAAAGGTAGACTAATGTTTCTCCGTTTTTCTTGTCTTAAATTTCTACATATTAAATCTGAATCACCAGTCTAAAAATTGCAATACTTAATAAATCCCTCATTGTACAAAATTGGTTTTGAGAGCAATGAAATTAGAAGCAGGGGAACAAGAGCTTTCTGATGAACCCTGTGGGGGACAGTGATAGAGCTACAGGGATGAAAGTATTGATAGGAGAGAACAGTAAAAATATAAAACTTAGGAAGGGAAAGAACATGGAAAAACACAGCTCAGCTTTTAGTGTTTGATATATGAAATTACTGCATAGATAAGAGTTATTGAGGAGTTACAAAGGGGGTTTTAAAATAATGGGTTCCACATTGTATATACTGATTTTTTTAAAGGTATTGCTAGGATATTTGAAAATAAGTAGTCACTGAGCAGTTAAAATGCAGGCCTTCACTCTCCCTACCGGATAAACACCAGGTACCAAAGACAAATGGACTCACATAGTACGTGACTTAAAAGATTCAGAGCAAGAAGGAAGGTCATGCTTAAAAACGGATAATACAACAGAAATATGCACTGGTCATTACCCAGTTCACACCAAACAGAAGCACCGTGGAGCTTCTGGAAGGAAGGAGGCATGAAGGAAGACTTGGATGAGGAGTGAGAATTAGGCACACGGACGCGAGTGTAGAGGACAGAATCTATGCTTCACAGAGAAAGAACAGAGCCTCAATAGCGAAAATCACAGCGCATGGCTGCAGGTGTGAAGCTTGGGCAACCCAAGGCATGAAAGCGGCAGCCGTGGTGGGTCAGAAGCTGCACACCCCAGCCCCCCCCACCACCACCACCAACGGTGCATGGCACAGCAGAGACGAGAGGATGAATGTTGGCGTCAGTGTGTGAGTCACTGAGACTCTCACTGGTAAGCGGCAGCCACAGTGGACAGCTTAGAGGTTGGAAGGGGTCCCTGGGTGGAGACAGACGGGGATTGTGATACATCAGAGATCCAGCACAGTTCCTCGACCCTAATCGTGTTCATGATTCACACACGGATGCCTTCACTGGGAAAGGCGATGTTCTGTCTTCTAATTTTGTAACTTTCTAATTTTCCTGTGGACGTCTACAGTTGAGCAGTGTTTACCTTTTACTAACTCATAATTAATGATGATGTTTATTTTACCTAATGACCATTATAAATTTCTTATTTTATACATTCTTCTTGTATACGACTAAAACAGTTTGACTTTTTTTTTTTTTTCCGAGACAGGGTTTAGTTTTTAAATGCCATGTCAAAACCATATACAATCCCTACATTTAGGAAGCTGAGGCACGAGGGCCATGGCGGAGTTCAAGTCTTACATAGTGAGACCCTGTCTCATCAAAGACAAAAAGAAAAAAAGGAGGAGTTACTGAAGAGTGGTGTCAATCAGATACAAAATGCTGCAGGGATGAATGTGGGGCAGGGAGAGATGAGCGAAGGAAACTTTGTTTCTAGAATTTTCATTCCATCTGAAGAAGAATGAGCTAAATTTTAAGAGCAAGTTCTATCATGAGCCATGGGAACACCAAGACACCACAGTCTTCTAGTCTACTTTTCTAGAAATTTTAGAGATGAGGGGATAGTTGACCTACCCCTTGAAAGGTGAAATGAACTAAAGAGGAAACCCTGAAATGTATATAGAACTACATAGATCTGCTTGGTCCAAAGACCTGGCATGTCTGGCCCTATTTTCTGCAGAGAAAATGTCTCATGTGATCCTTCCCACTGCTATGCTTTAAACTTGCTCAAATTTTTGAGAAATAGGGGTGACTCCAGACTCTACATTTACTTCCTAATCAAAGTACATGGACCGTTCACAATTGACTCCACCAAATGTGGAGATGTTGGGAGCATTGGAGCCCCAAGCACGTAGGCTCTCATTGCCAGACCAAATCTTACCTTAGGCCCTGCACTGCTTAGAGACAGGGCATCCTCCCACCCTTCCTGGTCATTTCCTGTGCAGTGATGGAAACTGAGGGAGCCCACACCTGGCCATCTGCCAGGTCAATTAACCACCCCCAATTTTATTAATTTCTCCTAATTATGAAAAATTACAATTGCAAATTCTCCTCTCTATCTTTAAAAATCCTCTTGTTCATTGTGAAATAACTTACTATGTCTGGTGTGGTATGGATTTATTATCCCAGTACTCAGAGGGCTGAGGCAGGAGGACTGCTGGGAGCATGAGAGGAGCCTGTGCTACATTGTGAGTGCGTGCGAGTGCCATTCAGGACTGAGAGGGGGAAAAGGAAAGAGAGGATGGGCTGGCACTTCACTAAGTGTGTCCTATAATTCTGTGTGCTTGGTCTTCTTTTTCAGCCCACCTTATGGCCCCTTGGAAATCAGCTCTCTCAGATTTACACACAAAAGGTCCCAATGTTTGCACACGGGTCTCCAAGTTGGTGGGAAATCATAACTTTACAATTTTTACTACTAGAAATGGGCTGGGATCTGGTCATAATATCTGAATGACTGACTACATTTTGCCTAAAATATTTATTCTTGGTCATTCAGGGATTTCCTGGAAAATAGCTTCAAACTTCTACCTTTCCTCCCCAAAGAAGTCCAGTCCTTTTAGTATTATTTTAATACCTTGTTACACACCAGTCTGCTTCCTAGTGTGCCTCTCCGTTATTATGTATCCGTCTGTCCCCTAGGGGGTCCCTTTAGTTTTCTCTTCTCTGTTGCTGAGATGCTGGAGAGATGAGATGCTGGATGAATTTTTGAGGAAGACACTAAAGGACTATCTTGTGACCACCATAGTTCTGGGAAATCAGCGTAGCATGGAAATTGAATTTTCATTGACTCCTTGTAAGAAATGCATATTAACTTACATCTGCATCATCACGCAAAGCTCCTAACATCAGTGGTCACACAATGTAAACAAACAAACAAAAAACTTTTGAGATAAAAAAATAACAGAGACTAAGCTTTTGCCTAACGGTTGCTTTTTTTCATTGTCGCCACGGTCTCTTTTCCTGATGCTACACTCATAGGGGAAGTGTGCCACAAGGACCTGTGGTTGTGTCCTTTATGAAGAAAGAGACTAAACGCTGTAATTAGAATGCAGAATAATGACTGAGTGTATTCTCGCTTTGGTGTGCCCTGAATTTATCAGTCTCATCTAATGAGTCTCGTCTACTGAGCTGGCAAAGAGAAAGGATGACATCTCATTTGTGTTGATAAAGCAATGAAAATGGTCTTAATAAACCCCCCCCTTTGTGTCCTTTTCAAAGCATCTGGGTGCACCAGTTTCCATCAGATGGTTTTCTCCCCTCTCTTCGCTTCTCAGGAGAACAGGCATTCTCATCTCCCATAATTAGTACCTTACATATGTGATTTATGTATTGCTGATGAAAATATAAAAAAGACATATCGGATATTGAACGACTTCGGTATGCAAGGCTGTCATGTTCAGTAAATCTGTATTTTTGTAAGTTAAAAAAAGTGATCACACAAAAAGGCCTGGAGTTATCTTTTTATCAACATCTCAAGTCTATTCAGTGAGGTCATTTTGTAATTGAAGGCTGCTTTCCAGAGGGCCAAACTTCCAACAATGGATAATAACTAACTAGCCAAGAAAAAAAAAGAGAGAGAAGACTGTTTTATGAGCTTTGCAGTGGAGACCTACATTGGCTTAACTTAATCTCAGATTAACCGTATAAGGTAATGTACAGCTTTCCTAGTGGCCACGGGTCCTCAGAACCCTTCTCTGATGTCATTCGACCCTCCAGGATTGACCTGCATGGCCTTTAGCCTTGTGCTTCACTGGCCTCCACTTTGAGTGGGGTTTGGTCCGGTAGATTTTGGCAGGATTGCTTCCTGTCTGAGCCACCTGGAACTGAGAATGTCTAAGAATCCTACTGCTACTGGATCCTGCTGCCCCACAGTTAGGCCTTTGCAAACCATCTAATTGTGGGTAGTTAAAGCACCGTGTTCTTTGTGAGCCATCTGCTTGCTGCTGTTGAGACTGACTCTAACTGATGCAGATAAGCATACTGTTCTCATTTTGCCGACGGCGCTTGACGACGCTTTGAGAGATTATGCAACCTGGTGATTGTTCTTCCTAATTTCTGTTGCATTGGAATTCAAACTATCTGATTAAAAAAAAAAAAAACCAGAGTTCTGGCTGCTATATCCACTGCTGTGAAATCTATAGTCAGTAAGTAAATGCCACAAGAAAATTAGAGTTTCCATAGAATCTGTCCCAGTGAACAACCTGGCCGCATGCTCATGGATCAGACACAAAACACACAAGGTTCTGTGGGTCTATAATTTATGGCAGCAATTTTGATGCCATCACCTTGGCATGTTTATCAAATAACCCACATCACTTTTCACCGTGTTTTTAGAAACTCCATAAACGATAAAACCAATAACTCAGTTCTTTCCTGAAATCCTTTCTGTGCTAAGGTCAGGGTAGAGGTATAGCCAGACAGGGGAGTGGGGCTGCAGAGGCGGAGATGGAATGAAAGTCAGACTGGCTTACTGAAGCTGTTGATCTGGAATGAAAAAATGCTTATCTTCTTGTGTGCCAACACATACACTGGCCAACACACAGTACCTTGTCAGCCCATATTATGTGAAACGTACATCAGTTTTTATAGAATATTTTCATTATTGCCTTCTCTGTCCCTGGTTCTAAAAATCTTTCATCATCAAAGTACATAATACCAGATTAGCAGCAGGCAGCCATCACTCTCCTAAATAAGCTTATTGAAATGCTACAATCATTAGATTCATGAGAAGTTCAATTAGTTGTTCGTTGTTTTTGGCAATTAACATGAGAAAATAATACTGCAGCCACTGTTTCATTTGTAGAAGCATAAGCAATTAATAAATGTGATCATTTAGACTTACACAAAAAAGAATCGTGTGCAGACATGATCCGTGTTTGGGACAACCCATATCTCTCCATGTTTGTGCAGGTCAGGTGACGTGATCACTGCAAGGAGAGATGAAATCACAGGGCTATTTAGTCTTAAAGGAATAGAAACCCATATTAAGTAACTATCTTCCTTCTCTCTGAAACCTAAATGCAAAAATAGTGGTCCAAATGAACATGTAATGGATGCCTAACCATAGCAGTTATCAATAAATGTAGATAAAATCAACAAAAAGCCACCTCACAATGAAAGAAATCACTGGACTGTTAACAGAAACACACAGGTCCTGATGTAAGGCAGACAACAACTTTGTGTCTCACAGAACAGTCAGGTGTTGAAAATCAAGACACTAATGGCAGCTGACAGTCCTGGTAGCCTTAGAACAAGAACGGAGAAAATACAATCTTGCAAACCACCTCTCAATCTGCCTGAGCTGAGTTCAGAAGAATTACACTCTCTGAAGGTTGAATTACATTCAGGAAAATGACCAGGAACAACATGGCGCCGTCTGACCCAGGCCAACTCTGCACTTTGGTTTTAACCTCTGCAGTCTCGGTCCTGCTCATTTTCCACAGTGCATGCTGGGACGGTCTTAAGGAACAATATCTCACTAACACACCGTGAGCACTCCGCAACTACACTTCAGTTCGGACACGAGGAGCTAGGGTGGGAGGTACAGGCACTCACCTTCACATAAGGCTATGCATTTCAAGTTACGGCTTTGCAGGAACTGCGATTGCTGTCCCTTCTTCTGAGACTAAATCATAAAACAATTGAAAAGTCACAGTAAACATGGGATACTCTAGCAAACACCAACGAGTGCTCATTATTAAAGGGCAAGAGCAACTAAGGGTGCCGCGGGGGCTAGCTACAATATCTATGCATTCTTTTAATATCCAGGTAGTTTGGTGCATCCTTTCGTTTCTGTAGCTAATCATTATCAAATTACTTATAAAGCCAGTGAATTGAAACAATGTTAACATGGAGCTCAGTGGTCTCAGGACCTATGATTAGAATTCAGAGCTTAGTTTACAGAGGAGGCTGGCAAGCTTCTATCAAGGCCAACAGAATGAAATTTGCGGGATCTTTTCATACATTAGAACTAATAAGCACTCCAGATTAGACAACCATCAAAACAAGCCACATTCACAGCAACATTTATGAAGTCACAGAGGTTTTAAAAGCACCTGATGTGGAAGCTGGTTTGTCATTCAGATATTTGAATAGCTAAGTTCATTATTCATCAGATGGGTTTTCATTTGCCCCGGGTATTCTGATTTTCTCTATAAGAACCTGAGATTTGCCTTCCTTCTTCTTTGCCTGGAACAGCCTTTCTCTCAAGAGTTACATGGCACATGTCCTCTTCACCTCTGAGGCTATTCTCAAAGCTTAACTCCTCAAAGGACATTCTCCCGACCGTCCCATTTAGCAACACTCCAGTATTAACTTCCAGACTAAAACATTGAACATCTCTTTCTGCAAGGTATTTTTCTTGTCATTTAATACCCCCAGTAGAATGTAATGTTAAAGAGGACAGGAATAGTCATCTGGTTTTATTCCCTGGAATCTATGATAGACTCTGGTGACACAAGGGGAGACCAGGATGTGTGTGTGCATGTGTGCACGTGCATGCATACACACAAATGTACATTAATTACTACCTACAAGCTAATTAGTTTTTGCATTTAAAGTGAGTTTGGTTCTTAAGGGGAAATGACCACTTAAAGTTAATTTTTTGGCTTAATAATCCTGAGTATTTATCAACATCCTGCAGTCTAATGAGACGGCAATTGATTAATCACACACAGTTTTGCGAGCGGCCACGGCACCTGTGATGCATTGCTGCTTTTACTACTTGAAGCTGGCTCATCCTTGGTTGACACCTTCTGCTTCTTGTTCATCCCTGAAAAACATCAGCACAGTTGTAACTCGGGGACACAGCTGATTGAAGCAAATAAAAGTACAATCTGTCTATGTCAAAAGTTGTACCATAGGCAGAAGTCTAATCACACCAAGCTAGACATGGTCCTAACAGGCTCACAAGGGAGCAGCTGGTTGGGCCCCAGAAATCTCAGGAGTGTTAGGGCAGGAATCTCAGTTTGTTCTTGGCATTGAAAATGGGGATAGATAGAAAACTCCCTGGTATACACAATAATTAGAAAATTCTAAAACGTTTGTTTAAAAATGTTTAGTTTATTAGAAGTAATTTTCATCCTTGCTGTCTTCTGAGTACAAGCATGAGATAAAGAGTGGGAAATGCAGGTAGAAACAAAGATATTTCACCATGGTGTTGTAAAGCACTAATATATACTCACTTCTGTTTAGAAATTACAGTATTTCTAACTCAAAGCCCTCTATGTTCTTTTTTTTATACCAAATCATATATCTTAGTTCTTGCTCTATTAAAGTCATGATATGATGTCCCATTGTGAAAGATTTTAGAAAAACACAACCAATCTATATTTCACTGTACAATATGCAGAACTAAAGCAATGGGAGTGTTCAATGTACTGTCACACCAGAAACTAAAACATTCTTTAGTTGCAATATATATCTTGGTGGCAGGAGCAAAGATGCTAAACAATTTGTAAAGTGTGTTTGTCTAAACCTTTCCAATCCAGACATTCCTCAAAAATCACACAGGTAGATAGGTAGGAGCAGACAGGACAGACAGGACAGAGGAGTCGCCAGAGTACTGCATAGGCTGTACTAGGTCCAGGTTCTACTGCATAGGCTGTACTAGGTCCAGGTTCTACTGCATAGCGCCGTTCCACTGTCCAGGTTCTATGTTTTCAGACTTCAAAACCAACCACAACTTCATACATCTGTGGAGATTTTTTTATACACCCTGCCCCCTGCACAAACCTGGCTATGCACAGAAACCAGGGCTTTTATCACCAAGCTACCTTCCGAGTCCTTGATTCCTCTTTTAAAAATATCGCCAGAGTCCTTCAGATTCTGATAAAAGTTGTAGACTTTCTCCAAGATAAATGCACACACAGAGACAGAATTTCCCACTCATTCACAGTTTGTACACATTCCTCCTCCCAATTCTTTCCATGAGCCCATCTAAGGAATCCATGCACTAGCATAAAAGGTAGAAACCACAGGGTTTGATTTTTGGTGTCATTTTTATTATCCATGCTGATGATATATTCTTTTTCTAAAAAATATTTAGTTCTTTTCTGTACAGTTTTAAGTCTGATTTTTATAATTTTAAACAGCACATCTCAATGCTATTGTTTTCCTTCTCATATTTATCCTTAATGTTATGTTGGTATCTGACCGTAACAGTACTTCTTAGCTTACATGCTGTGTTACAATGTAACCTGTCATTCCTTCCTTAACAGATAATATCAACGGAGATAGTAGAAGGCCTTGTAATGGCTTTGACTAGGTGTACAGACAGGTACTGATCTCATGCGATTTGAGAAACAAGATTAGAAACTCTCACACACAAGCGCCTAATGTCATTAGCACTCCGGAAAAGTCTAGGCCCAATGCTCTTGGGTTCACCAAACTGGATCAGCCACATCCAGGAGCTTGGGTGTCAGTTCCAACTCATTCCCACCTACGGGGTGTCTGGCCTGAAGTCAGGCTGTCTTAGACCAACAAAACAACCCACGCCCCAACTGTGTGCTACAGAATGGATTCTTTGAGAATCAGAAAAACCAGGTGACAAATTGATTCACTGGATTCCTGATCCAAAGACATAATAAAGAGGCTGTTTTTCTTTATATTTCAGTCAATTTGTGACACAGTAGTAGTTGTCTGATAACATCTATCTACCTACTCTGCCTAGTTAAAATTTTTCATTATACATTTTATTTCCATTTTTTTTTGCTATCTTGTAATCCTCTAAAATTGTACATTTTCTTTCTGTTAGTATTTTTTGATTTTTCTTTCTCTCCTTTGTTTCCTTTCTTTTTAATTTTTCAAGACAGGGTTTCTCTGTCTTGGAACTCACTTTGTAAACTAGGCTGGCCTCGAACTCACAGAGATCCACATGCCTCTCTGCCTTGTAAGTGCTTTTTTTTTGGCTCTTCTATCACTGATAGTTTTAAGTAAAATCTATTTTTAAATATTCCAATTATACTTCACCACTAAAAAGTAACTTACTGTGGTTGAATTTGCATAAACCTTGGCTAATGAACAGGCAGATGGGCCAGGTTAATGGCCTCGTACTTAATGAACTTGTCTAAGTATCATTTCTTGCCATGTAAAGATACTAACATTTAGCATTCAGGAACAATGTGTACAACATCCCCTGGAACTGTGCAGTGTGATCATGTAACACACATACATGCAAGCACAGATGCATGTGCACACACACACATACACACACACACACACACACACACACACACACACACACACCGCCATAGAAGGAATTAAAAATGAAAGAAAAATGCATCAACCCTGATATTTTAGGACTAATGAAAAATTGTCATTTGCTTTTTAAAAATTCTGTAATTATCTAGAAACTACAGGGAAACCCTGTCTCGAAAAAAATAAAAAAAAATTCTGTAATTAGAATCTGTTTACAGAATATTTATTACTTTATAGTTAAAATTTTAAAATGCAAAGAAATACCTTAAATTTCACTACTCAAGGAATTGTTCAGCGCCAATGACTGGGAGACCATTGTTTCCATACTGTGTTTCATAGACTCTGTATAGCACATGCAACATCCCCCACCTCTTTAAAAGATTAGGAAGAAATTTCCTTTGGACATTATGACTAGTGTGAAATGAATTTAATACAATCATACCTAATCTATTCCAGTCATGAAAGTGGTAACACGAGATCAGAACTGAAACGCGGGATTACCTGAGTAACCAAACGATATGCTTGACATTGGACTAAGGTAGATCCCGCTCCCATACATCGCACCGTGGAGCTATGTCAGATATGAGAGAGAGAAATGTCAAGTCAAATGGTCTGAATTAATATCATACGGAAGAGGGCAATTGGTTTCATGTCGGAACATTATGTCTTATAAAAAATGATAGTACACTTATTCCGGGTCTAATGTGAAAATATTGTTACTATCATATTTGGATTAAAAAATGACATGAAAAAGAGACAAAGACTACTCTTCATTCTGCCAGTAATAGAGTCCTTCGTTACAGAGGACTTTAGCGAGTTCTTCTTTTAATGCATCTAAAATTCTAACAAGACTTGCTGAAGTGCATGGAAAGGCATTTTTATGAACACTCACAAGCCACAATATGAACAAAGTATCAGCTCCGATTTGTTACGTACGTCACGTGCCACTCCACTCTTCCACCGGATTTTTCAAGTTAAAAGGAGCTTTCGTATTTGGAACGTTTGGAGTGGTCTAGAGAAACTACTCATAACATTTAAAGTTCTCTTGGTCTCATTTCTAAGCTCTAGGGCCCTCAAACACTAGTCGTAGAAAACTTGGTACCAAGTCAATGGGCTCAGGCTTGCAGGCAGGCATAGCTAATTCTGTCACCCTGGGGTTGCTGCACAGTGACAGCTGCCTCAGGCAACTGGGGCGACCTGCTTTTTTCCCCAGGTCTTTGTGCTGCCTAAGGAACAATTTGGAGGGATGGGTTTGAAGAGGAATAAACAAAATGAAGAGTATAGCAGAGTTCGGGACTCCAACCATAACATACTGATAATACCAAGGCCTGTGTTCCAGGCTGAGAAACAGGCACCATGAATCTTTGATAACCCATATCTCCTTTGCTTATTATGCCTTCCTTCTTCCCTAGAGGGCCCTGGGTACCAAAGCAATATGGGATAATGGATTGGATGCCTATAGGGCTTTACTTCCTGCGGTCGTATTTTAGTGCTTACTTTCAAAGTGTGGCTTTCACTTTTTCTCCTAGAGAATCCTTCGTTGTCAAGCATAGATCAATTTGCTTCAGTTATTTTGTGAAAATGTATTTATCTTTCTCAGAAATTCCATACACTCTCTTAAATAAATGCTTTAAAGTTCACCTCTCTCCACTTTAAGAATAAATGTGCTCCTCCTATTAGGGAAGAAAAAAAAAGCATGCAAAAATCTTACCTGCAGACGCGTATTAGAGGCAACCACCAGACCATTCCTCAGGATAGAGTGCCAGTTTTCAATGTGAGAGCCACTGAAACACAGACGTGGGGAGGGAAAGGGCAAGGCCAGAAAGTCAATGACCTGTACAGCTGGGCTCAATTCTTAAGTCATTGATACGGGTGAAAGTTCTGAGCATCCCAGTTAGACATTCCTACAGCTGATTCACTGAGGTCAACGCCAACTTCGGGGACACTGCTTTCTTGCCCCACACTCTGGAAGACAAGCTGGAGCCCACCCTGTCCCTCCCAGCCGTACTCACTGAAATGCAAACGTGCTCCCGAAGAGCTTTTTAGCGGCTCGGAAGTTGGACTCTTTGGCTGGTGGACTGCTGAGCAGGAGGAACTGGTGTGGGGTGTGCATGAACTTCAGTTGCTGTCATCCAATCGATAGCAAATAATAGCACGTCAGAATCTTACCAGCTCAAGACGTATCCAAGTTATCCAGTTTCAAAACAGACGAATAACCTTTTCAGACTAGTTCAAAAGCTATGTAATTTTAGGACCTTGCTCAAGTGATACCTCACATGGAATTACCCGTAGGAAACTTCCTTAGGTTAGTGGGGAAGCAATAGCTAACAGGTAAACAGATAAATGTCGGTATGCAGATTCCACTATTCTGTCCTAATTTTCTCGATTCTATTTCTTTTTAAGGCTTTTATTGTAGACTTCCATGGGTAAGTATCAGCCATGAAAAAATATTCTGGAATTTGCTAAGCAGAAAACTTCATTCCCAGTTTTAAAATGAAAATCATCCTTCTGCTCTATTTGCATACTTTCGCTCTTTAACAGCGAAAAGTGATCAGGGGAACCGCTTGACGAGTCTCCCTCACCAGTTCCCTTTCACCCTGGTAACTCGCACAGGTGTGTAACCCGCAGCAGTCTCCCAGGCAGAGATTCGGAGATTCAGAAACAGGGAGAGGAGAGTTTTAACTGTTGCTCTTTGGTGCTGATGAGTACTGCAATCAGGGCCCATTAGCTTTTTAAAAACATTGTTTAAACACCACTTAGGCTGATAAGCGAGGTGTTTGACAGTCCTCCTCAAATATGAGAAGGCAGACCGGTAACATCAAGTATTCTCCCTGTCTCTCCCTAGACACCACTTGAGGGACTCTTGTAGGAGGACTACATTCTCTCATGCTGATTTCTTTGTATTTATTTAAAAGGCAAGGTGCAGGCTGAATATGGGTTTGGGTCTTGGAAGGGTTTGCAGCATCTGAAAGATGAACTGAGGCTGAAGAACGAAACTAGTCCTAGCCACCCTTGGACAGGCTGCCTGCAGGGCCACAGTGGTCAGCTCTCTCAACTAACACCTTCTCTCATTTCTGGGAGCATATAGGAAAATAAAACTTACCCTGTTAACTGGCAGTTTCACGATATGTGACCTATTACTTGAGATGACCCTGAAAGTGAAATGATCAGTTGGTCACAACTAGGTGGCAAACGTATTGACTGTTTTATAGGCTAGTCAGCAAGGGATTGAAATGTGGTTTGGCTGCACCACCGAACTTTCTGCCTCTCAGTCGATTATATCAGTGTGGTTTACTTACTAACGCAATTTAAGGAGCTTACATAACAACAACAACAAAAAAAAGACACTTTTGTCTGAGAAAACTCACTGGGAAGCAGCTCCACAAAACTTGTGAATATGTCATTTTTAATAAGCACAACCCCAAATATTAGCAAAGTGAACATATTTAGATATTCAATACTTTCAAATAATGATAGTTCAAATGAGAAGTAGATTCAGGCACCTGGTTGCTTTGATTCCTACATCTCCTACGTTAAAAAAATGTGTTTCCACAAAGATTCTGTTTGTTGAAACTCGTAAGGATATTTTTGAGTTGACAGTGGCTTATACACAAAAGTCAAAATACTTAGATACTGAAGTTGACCATTTAATCCAGGTATGTGAAAAAAAGTATAAAATAGCAGAGATGACTATAAAAGGTTTGATTACATTCTTCTCCCTGAACTGGAGAAAAAGATAAAAAATTAGTGAAAATTTGGAATTGGGCTGACTTCAAGGAGAAAAAAAAAGAATACAATTATATATGTGAAATTAGTAGATTAAGGATAAAAAAAACCATCAAATAGAGAATATAATTCCTGGCCTAGGTTGAGACCTAGTACTCCAGCTGGACATAGTCATTCACTTGGCCAAGAGACCACTCTTAAGAGGGCAGGCTAAAACATGCCACAGACACAGGAATAGCCAGTGCTTTAGTGAGATTCTGCACTTTTCGTTCCCAGAATCCCCGACCCTAATGCAGTAGCTTTACTGGGCCTCACGGCACTAAGATAAAACTATATTCTTTCACTTCTCTTACTCAAAAAAGTGTAACTTCTTCCCATCTCTTTCCGAAGCATGATTTCCTCAACATCTGGTCTTTCCCCACACCGTCTGAGCCTTCTTCATCTTTCTCTAAAGGCGCCTGCCCATCATATGACTGCTTGTCTGCCATGTATGTGACATCAATGCCAATATAAATAGCAAGGCCTTTCTTCATTTTGTCCTCCATCCCCATACCCCCACCCACCCAGGTTGCTGCTGAGTTTTATAGCTTCCTGGTCCTGTTCTTTGCTTGTTTACTTGTAAGTTTTTGTTTGAGCCCCTTTTATTCCTTTATTAATGAGTCTAAGAACCCTAAGACAGGAACCAAGAGGGCACCCCAAAATCCCTGTTGCTTATTTTCTCACTTTAACTCTGAATATGATGAGAAAATGTGAGACAGTAAGAAAGAGTGTTATATTTCTTATCTGTCAGGATTTTAATAACAGATACTAATGGATACAAACAAGGCCAATCTCATTCCCTAAAGTTTGTCACAGTCTTATCAGACCATGTGTTTTATACAATTTTGACTAACTAAAGGTAATCAGAAACCCGCGGAGTCTGGACTCTTTGCCCTTTAATGATATTTATAAAAACTTCCACTGCTTGTCACCTGCAGCATTTATCTAGATTAACCTCTTGTAGTCTGTGCATTTGTATTACTCTAAGATAACGATGGTAAGTCTATTTAAGCAATTTCCAAGAGTCGTGTACACAAAACCATTATAAAAACTTACTGTCTCCACTTTGCAAATGAAAGAGGAGAAATTATTTGACACAGCCATCAAAGCAAAGCGTGTGCTCGAGCTCCCTTTCCTGCTTGCTGTACTGTCCCCCGAGAATCCAGGCTGGACTGAATGCTGTGACCTCACTTCGTCAGTGACTCTTCAAGCAAAGAGTCAATCAAATTTTACTGGCCTTGTTAAGAATGCAAAATACGCAAAGCATACTTCAAGATCTTCACTGCAAAGGTTTAAGTTTTATCACTGAGTCCTCACTGAGGTAGGAAATTAAAATGAACCAAAATGCTTTCAACACATAATGGAATGAAACGGATCCTTTAAGACTGTAGGCCAACCGCTGTCAAGTGCATTGTATGCTCCTACTTGTGCACATGACAGCACCTTCCTCGTCTTGTGATATACAAGTTTTAATTAAAGTGAGAGTCATTAAAAGCTCTTGGGTGGAAAAAAATTCACCACGTTTCACAGGCTTGTAGAACTGTAGCTTTCCAGGCTTATAAGATAGCCTCCCTCTCCCCTCCTTAAAAAAACAGAAAATGCTACTGATTTTTATCGAGAGGCAAAGTACAGTTTTATACCATTGCAGAAGCGGATGAGCAAGAGGGTCCTGTTTATCCATCTGCTTTTTGATTTCCAGATAGGGTGCCTGCAAGATAAAATTACATTCCTTCATTTGTCTCTAAAACTCACTTTTTCTCATCAAAAAGAAAATCAGACTGAAAAGTCTCGTTTATCTAAAACAAAAACCATAAAGGTACAGAAGAGAACAGCAAATTCCCTTCTTCACACTAGGGGTAGGGAATGTATTTTAGGCAGCCTGTGAAAGGTCTTGCCTGCCAGATTTAAGAGTCTTGACCAACAAGGGAGCCCAAGAGACTCCGAAAGCAATGTAGGCTATTACTGCTGTCCTTGGTTACTTCTCAGAAGTTAAAGGTTATTGCTGAAGACGTGATGCACTTTGGACAAAGGACTCTGAGGACCTGAGCTGGATCTGACCTGAAAACCTCCTCTCCGAGGACTAGCTCTCATAGTACCAAACAGAGCTATTAAAATTGCCAAAGGAGAAAAGCAATCAGTAGTCCTACACAGTTATGAAGCCTATGAACTACATCAATAACCAGCAAGATAAGATATCTGTAACAGTGCAATGTCTTGATAACAACCAATAGCCGTGTAACTGGACTCAAGCCTCCTCAAAAAGAGGGAATTCATGAGTGTGGTATTGTAAACTAAACCAACTACACATGGCCTCACTATGCCATGGACCATAGAGACCACCTTCCTAAACGTGTATATTGTCTAACTGCATCATGAATACTTACACCCTTATGTAAGTGTAGCTCTTGCCAAAGAAGCTGTTCTTTGCAACAGATGGAGATCATTACAGAAAGCCACAATAAATCAAAATACAGAGAATAACTGATCATGAGCATTCCAGCCCCAACTGATGAATCTACTACATAAGCCCTACCCCTAAGGCTCAGGGAACATGGTAGGAAAGGGCTCAGGAAGCCTGCTGAGAGATTGTGCCTCTAGATATGACAAGGAAACCACATCCACGAAATCGCAACAATATGGCTGCCTAAACACGCCAGTGTGGATGGGGAAAATCTCATGGGATCCCACCCCTCGGAGGAAGAGCCTCAGGCAATTAATATTTACTGAAAGTGGGAGAATTAGTCTTTCTGGGAATGAGTCACCCAAGTGGTTTTCCAATGCCAGTGGTCAATCCTACAAACATGTAAACAACACTAGGCAGACTCAGCAGGTTGTGTTCATGTATTTACCTGTGTGTATATGGGGGAATGTGTATATAAAACAACAGTAATTGAAAAAGAGATCATGATTTGAAAGGGAGCAAGGTTGGGGTGGGACATAGAAAAAGTTGGAGAGAGGAGAGAGAAGAGAGAGGGAGTTAAATGATGCAATTTTGTTTAAATTAAAAGTAACAGAAAATTAAAACCAAAGACTTGATCCAATTTTAGCCTGGATTCCACCTTCACTAGAATACTAGAGGTGAATGAACCTCTGCCCCCAATGTCTGTGTGTGTGTACGTGTGCATGCACGCGCACACACACACACACACACACACACACACTCTGTCTCTCTTAAGGTGATGCAAAGCTACCACACAGCACACACTATACCCTCCCACTTTGCCATACTGCTTCCAGTGATTTCCCACTTAGCCTCTTCCATGATCTCCCTTTTCTCCATCTCTGCCCTCATCCCACCCTTCTGTGCCCACAATTTTCTCTTCCTGTAACTCCTTCAGTTCCTTTCATAAGACTTGCTCCTCTTGGGGTTGAAGGAAAATAGTTAAGTTCACCTTAGACTTCAGCTCCTTGCCTACTGAGGTGCTCAAAAGAGAAAGTGCCCACTGCTTAACAAAGCACCCTGCAATGTTTCTCGCTGTTGTTGGACACTTTTATTTTAATATTAAAGGAAAACATACAGACCTCATGTATTTCTATATGAAAACTGAGCACAACTTATGTAAGAACCCTTCTCCAAGAGAAATTAAATGGGATTTACTATCAAATTAAACATTTTATTACAGAAAAAAGGAACAACTTCTTTACAACAGTTTAGAGCTAGCTAGGGCTTTAAAACATTGGTTAGTATATGAATGAGGAAAAGCATAAAGAATCTGATTCCATAAAACCTGACAGCACGCTGATGCAGTCACTCTGCGGGAGAAAACGCCGAGTGACTTTTCCTAACTGGGTACTGAAGACATTGAGGCTCCAAGAGACTAAGCAACTTGCTCAAGGTCGTGGGCCACATCACGCTGAGGCGGTTATGCAAGTCTGGCCCCTAGATTCCCAGGCTGATCCTTCAACTTCTCTATTGCCTTCTGTTAAAACAGCTTACACATGACCCAGAATAAAGAAAGAGATTTTTGGCCGTGAGAAAATTCTAGAGTCTGAGTTTGTAGCCATGTTCAAATCCAAGAATGATATATGGGTCTAGACACTAGAGTGTAGTACAAATACCCTATATCAAACTTTTATCATGACTTAAAATATTTATCTTCACATAAGATGTGGCATTACTTCTTGTTTCTTATTCCTGTAAAAATGCACTTTTTTCTTTTCTTTCCTCATAAAATAAGTGGGTTTTTTTTGTAAAATAATTCAGAGGATACTGCAAACTATGAACCCAGAACAGTCACTAAAAGAAATGGGAGACTTAAAGCAAAAAATATCATCTGTGAAGTAAGAATCCAGTATAGGCCACTGTCTAACATAGACTGTTGAGTAAACAGAGAAAAGAACAGAAGAATGAACAAATTAATATATAACTACTGGTCATCATGAATAAATAATGACCAAAGGAATCAAGGGCAACAATCAGAAGTGTGAAGTGTACATATGAGAATGTCTCCAGTAGAGGACCAGAGAGGACACTGGGGTGAGAGGTGGAGCAGAGAGAAACTCAGGGAACCTGGTCAGGAGATGACTTCTTCCACAAGGAGAATGAATGACCCCGGGTTATGCTCATTATACGCCCAAAGGTGTCTAGCACAAAGCAGCCTAGAACGGACACATGTAAGCTGTGCGCAACATTTCCTGTAAATTTTGGATTATTCATTTTGATTCATGATGATGATTTTTAGACCTCTTTCCAATGTTTGAACAGTGAAAAGGCCTCAGTACTGTGACAGTAAGAGTTTTTCCGCATGCTAGGCTGTAGCACAAGGATGTGTAAGTTTTTATAACAAATCTGCATCTTCATCTAGCACCCCTTTCCACCAGAGTCCACCTGAGAACCAGAAACATAAGCTCATGCTCCTATGGTGACTATCAATTCCAAAGTGGCTATCAGGTCTGTGTTACACCTGTATTTGATAAAATTTTAATTTTTTAGTATAATTTCATGTCCCTTCATATTTGCTTTGCATATATGCCCTGTGAGAGAGTCAGATCCACTGGGCCTTGTGTTACAGACAGTTATTAACTACCATATTGGTGCTGAGAATTGGACCCAGGTCCTCTGGAAAATCAGTCAATTCCCTTAACCACTGAGGCATCTCTCCAACCCTGAAAAAGGGATCTTAAAGAATAATTCTAGGGACTGAAGAAATCACATGAACACACACAGGAGGGAGCAGGATGAGAGAGAGAGAGGGAGGGAGAGAGAGAGGATATTTCTAAAGCTATTCTGGCGGCATGTCTATGTTGATAACCCCTTTACTTAAGAGATAGACAAAAGAAGATCAGAAGTTCCAGGTATCCTTAGCTACAGAGCAAGTTCAAGGTCACACGTACACAGACACACACACACACACATCCAACAACAAAGAAAATTTGTAGTCTGATGTGATGATACACATGTAACACCAGTCTCTAGTGTCCCAAATCTCTGTCTACTTTAACACTCAAAATAATTATTAGCATCGGGTAATACTAAAGATGGGACTTATTAGATTTAGACACTGTTTTAAAAGATCCTATTGAGTAACTTCAACCACTTAAGGCTTTTACTCAAATTTAAGAACAAAATACTAACATTACAACTATGCATTTATTCTTTAAAACTCAGTGTTAGCACAACAAGACACTGACAGAATTGAATTAAACCATCCTAGCACATTTTTATGATTTTAATTATGTCTTGTAGAGGAGAAAATTGAACATTATGTAACAGTGTTGTTCTGAAGACATTTTAAGATGAGATTTTTCTCATGTGGACTGAACAGCAGAAAAGCATAAGACCGGATTTTTACCTGTGTCATTTCTCTGATGGAAGTGATGCTGTCCAGAGCTTTCATTACTCGGTCATAGTTCTTCTTCTGTATGACAAAGGAAAAAGCATTCTTCACCTACAAGCCTTTGCAAGTTACATATCGCTAGAGAAAAATATTATTTCTATACACGCATTTTCCATCAAAGGCAATGTGAAAGCAACAATGGTACATAAAAGAAACCTGTAATAAGGAGAAGAGGGTTGATATCTAGAATCACAGAGAAGAAAAACCAAAGCGGTATGCCTTACATAAGGGCACAAAATCACGCTCACCTCCCCATAAAAATCTTCAAATACAGAAAGATTTGGAGCCCTTGGGTCTGGCTTTCACCACGCCAAAGCAATAAGCAATAAAGAAAGCTCAGAATCCTTCTGGAAGAAGATATACTTCAAATCTCCCAAGTGCTTTCATCTTAGATTGGAGCACTGTTACCCAAAGAGCAAGGTGACAATATGTGCTCAAATGATCCCTCATTTTTATGCAGAAAGCTAACAAGGGAGGACAGGTCGGCTGAGGGGCATTATACAGTTATCCTCTAAAAGAACTTCGAGATGAACAATAATATAAACTAAGCAATTTTGGCTCTCAATCAATCTGAAATTCTGTTATTTCAGAAAGTCTTTGTCATAAGTGTTCAGGAAATGGTTTTCTTAAGAAATGAGTGTCTTGCCGGGCGGTGGTGGCGCACGCCTTTAATCCCAGCACTCGGGAGGCAGAGGCAGGCGGATCTCTGTAAGTTCGAGACCAGCCTGGTCTACAAGAGCTAGTTCCAGGACAGGCTCCAAAGCCACAGAGAAACCCTGTTTCGAAAAAAACAAAAAGAAAAAAAAAGAAAAAAAAAAAGAAATGAGTGTCTTTTAACAGTATAGATTTAACTGTTGTTAACTTCTGAGGAGAAGGGTGGGGAAGAACAGCAGGAGAGGTCAAGGTGATAAGAAAGAAAAGTGGTCCTCTGAATAACATTCCTTATATTCTGAGGATATTACAGAATCTCCAAACATAGGATATGACCTTGAACTTACCATGGATATACTCAACAAGACAAACATTCAAAGGGAAGGCAGCTATGAGACTAAGGTCTCCATCCTGGTTCTTGGAAGCTCTGGGCTTGGTGGCTGGGGCTGACAACTTACCCTTGGGTTGAAGGCCAACATCTGAGGGTCGTTAGGATCTACCACAGAAGGATATGGCTCAAAAATGACGACTTTTCTAGGAGATTCCAATGCAGATCTACACATGGACACCAATAAATCTACCACCTTGAAAAACACAGGAGGTATGTCACTGACAGTTTCAAGTGGATGTCTGTCCTGTTCATGGTAGCACGATATAATGAGGAAGTCCCGGGTCTGTCACCCTCCTCTCAAATCTATTCTTCATGACTTTATGCCAAACTTGGCCAAACGGGACCACTGATTCAAAATAACAAGCATGTGTTGCCTCTGATTGCTCATAAGTTTGTCTGCCTCTGTCATGAGCACACAGTGTGTGATGGCATTACTCTGGATTATATGGTAAGATGAACAAGAGAGGTCTGGAAGAGGGTTCTGGGTCCTGTCTAATGGACAAGACATACAAACACAGAGCAATTGAAGAAATACACATCTTTGCAATCTCTGGCCTTATTAAATGGAATGATAGCAAAATTAGACCATAGTGAGTACAGCAGTTCTGAAGCTACCACACAGATGTGAATATGAGGTAGGGGAGAGGGGCCTGGTTCTATAGGGGAGAACATTGCCCCATGTTAGAAAAAGCCAAACAGCCTTGATGAGTTTGCCATATTCTAGGAAAAGCAAATTGCAGGAAGTCACCTTGCCTCTTGTTTCTCTCCTCGGTCAAAAGCTATTAATGATCATTGTTAAATTCAACGGCTTGGTTGCTATGCATTCGATGATCCCTCTGCTGATTTACAAGGAGACAGTACTGTCTATGCTAAGCTGCCTCCCTTCTCCAGTTCCCAGAAGAACGTGCTGTTTCTGGAAACGGAATGAAGAAAAATACTACTGTCTGGATGGAAGGAACTCATCGGAACAGATGTAACTCACTGTGGATATGAACAGGGAAAGCTATGTCCACACAGATTCTAGACAGGAATTTTTAAAATGCATATTAAATGGAGCATGATGACGCATGGCTATAATCCCAGCCCCGGAGACACCAAGGCAGGAGGTCGGTTTACAAGTTCAACTCAAGGCCAGTCTGGGCTACGGAGTAGGATCCTGTCTCAATGAACACAGCCCAATGTAACCCTGAATTCAAAAATAACAAACAACAGAAAGATGGGTCCAGTGGAGTACACCCTCAATCCCAGCATTTGGGAGGCAGAGGTAGGTGAATCTCTGCGAGGTGGAGGCTAGCTGGATCTACATAGCAAGTTCCAGAACACTCAGGGCTACAGAGTGAACCCTCCAGATAGATAAATAAATAGAATACAATAAATAGGCTTCTACTGTGTGGAAGTATAACTGTACCGAAAAGCAAAACCAGCCAAAAAAAAAAAAAAATGAAAACAAAACTATAAAACACACACGGCTTTTTTTAAACCATGCAAGACAATTATTTTTTAAAAGAAAATTGCTTAATTTCTCCCCGAGGCCACTGCAAAATGGCCGATTTAAAAGGGGAGAAAAAAAAATCAAGTGCCAGATCTTTTTCAGCAAGAAGCTTTCAAAACTCTCCTGTGAAGAACAGCGTAGAGAAAACAGCAGTAGACTGAACCAGCTGCTCACATAAAAATAAGACCCAATTAGCGGGGGTACCTGAGCTCCAGTTGCTATCTCATCAGCGGCTTCGTTCATCACCCCCAGGGTTTGGAAAGCAAATACACACAGCTCTCTCTCACACACCGTAGGCTAGAAAAGAAAGGAGTCAATTAGACCGTATGTCTTCATCTGTCACTTCATAAACGGAAAGTCATTCCATATAATACATGGAAAGGACGGAGGTGTAGAGTGTTTTAAGAGAGGAAATCATATCATGTCCCTTAATAATAACCAAATTCTTACACTCTTTATAGAGGCATAGCTACAATGATAAATGATCCGTGTCAGCAAGCTGTACACATTTCCATTCAGGACAATTTAGCAATCAATGAAAAGAATATTAAGGAGTAAAGTACATCTCTCTACCCAATATACAATGCACATTACATGTACTCATTTTAAAAATTATAACCCCTAGTTGGGTATATAAATGAAGCTATACACAAAACTACATTTAAAAAGATAAAATGGGTGAATCTCACTTTTCCTTAGGAAATTCATTTAAAAGAAGCAAGCCTGACTCTACTTACTTGCTCCCTAGCTCTTGAAAGATTGGTTTTGTTGCTCAGACTCTTGACTTCAATAACCTCCTGAGGTCAACAGCGCTGAAATATCCACTCTGCAATTACTCTGGAGGAGCACTCATCTTTCAAATCTAATATAGTGTCATTCCCTTGATTCATCTTATCTCCCCAGTTACATTGCATTAGGTAGCTGATGAAGCCTAACACGATGCAATCCACTGTGCCTCTGCACAGCAGACAAAAGGCATTTGTTAGTGCCTCTGCTCCCGTGCTAGCTGCTTCTAGAAGATGACTTGGTCTGTTGCTTAGGCAGTGGGGAAGAATGGCTAAACTCTGAACATCCTTTATGTTCCAAAGTAGCCCATATGTGTGGCTTTTCTGATAGAAAGCCTGACTCATCACAGTTTCTGGCAGAACCCTGGAAGACGACGTAAGAAGAAAAGGGATTTGCTGTATTTCTTTTGTTGATCCTAAGAGGGCAAGTCTGATTCTGTTTCAGAAATGTAGAAATTGTGGGAAGAGATTCAATGGAGAGGCTCTGCAGACACAGTCTACACGCAGGGCTCCATGTCTGGAGAAGCACAGAGCAGGCCATTCAGTCCCAACTGTCTTTCCTTTTCCTTGAACGATTAGCTTTTTCTGAAATCTTCCTCAATCTTTTATGAGTATCTATGTATATATGCCTCAATTTTTCCCCAAAGACATGAGTTATATTCTTTTGTTCATATGATATGCTCTGACCTGAAGTAATAGGAGCAATCATTACTACATATTAACTATAAAATTCAGAGTTACATCAACATCTGAATAAAAAAAATTGCGCATGAACAAAAATGGAGGGAGGAAAAGCTTTTAGACCATGAAGAACTGCGGGCACTTGTAGTGAAGAGCTGCAGGCAGGCCTGCTTTTCGTCCCACCCGGCTCCTGCATGGTTAGCTTTACACTCGAAATATCAACACACAAATTGTATTCTTTTAAATACTGCCTGGCCCATTATTTTCAGCCTCTTACTCACATCTTGCTTTAACCCATTTCTAATAATCTGTGTAGCACCATGAAGTGGTGTCTTACCGGAAAGATTCTAGCATACGTCCATCTTGGGCTGGAGCTTCATCGCGTCTCGCTGCAGAGGCAGGGCAATTGTCTGACTAACTTAAGAGAGGCGTGGCATCTGACTGAGCCATCTACCTCACTTCCTTCTTCCTGTTCTGTCTACTCCACCCACCTAAGGGCCGGTCTATCAGATGGGCCAGGCAGTTTCTTTATTAATTATCCAATGAAATCATCAGATAGATAGAAGACACACCTACATCATTTCCCCTTTTTCTGTTTAAACAAAAAAGAAAAGCTTTCACTTTAACATAGTAAAATTACATATAACAAAACAGTTATCAAGTAAGAATTACAGTTACAATATTTATATCTACTTTATCTTTTATCATAACTAAGGAAAACTATAACTATCTATTTATTCTTCAACTCCATCAAAGACTCCAGAAGGATATAATATTACCTAGGTGAACAAGAAGTAAGCTACTTCCAAAACTCTAGAAATCACAGAGACATCTTGCTACCTGGACAGTCACCCAAAGTTCTTTTGTACCATTGGGGCATCCATCTTCAGCCTTCAGGTCCATAGTTTCCAGCAGACATTTCCACGAAGCAGGAAATTTCGAAGGCAGTTCAGTCACTTTCTGCTGTGTCCTGCAGAATGTCTCACAGACCCTTTCATGAGTCAGGAACCCCAAAGAATCATCTCACATTTAGGCAAGTTCAGCAGTCCTCTCTGTGGCTTCTCTGTGTCCAGTTTATGCAACAGTCCAAGCAAGAGCAGTTTCTTGCCCAATGGCTATCAAACTCCATAAGTAGCCTCTTCGATGCCCATCTTTCTCTTGAAGTAGCTTGTGCTGCCAGGAGCAGATGTGTCTCATTGTCATGAAAAGTCCTAAGTTATTAAGACATTTAAGTAGAATATTCTGTAGTCTTTGAAAGATATGAAGAATGTCTATCTTACTGAAATATATCTCTCTATATATAGAAAATCTAACATGACTACAAGCTTAACTATTATTGATGACTATCCATCAACAACCTATATTTCCTAATTATACATTACATTTTAAGTGAAGTACACAATCACAATACCTTAATCAGTATCAGAAATACATATACATATAACAAAACTGACCTTAAATTTAAATCACTAAAGCAAAATCCATATCAATGCAAATTATTCATCTCCATATCATATCCCCCTTTAAATGTAAAAGAACATTTATAAACAATATTTGGGAACATGGGCGCAGTTATTTCTCTCCAAACTGCTTCCTGCTGAATGGGGATGCTGTTAATCAGATCTTTCATGGTGTAACCTGTGTGCCAGATTCATCTCAGTTATCAGTAAGGTGAAGTAATTTTCTGAAGGTGTTCACAGCAACCTTTCAGGAGGGCGTGGTCTATCATACCATATTGGGATAGAAGCAATCCATAAGGTCTCATTTTCTGTAAAAATAAAAGAATCTCTTTTCCAAAGTATCATATCCTTAGATCCAAATTCTGAAGTCAAGGTATTTTCAAAATATCTATGTTGGATTAGTTCAGCAGCATTTATAAACAAATATCTTTTAGCAGCTGTTGCTTCTTCCTCAGCATTCAAACAATTCAAAGAGAGCATAATAACATAAAATATAAAGATTCTCTGTGTATTTTCCATCTTTGTGCAGCTTTATTTTAACTTCTATTTCATTTATTTTTACTTTTATTTTTTGAGACAGGTTCTCTGTATATCTTTGTCCTGGAATAACTCTGTAGACCAGGCTGTCCTTGAACTCAGAGATCCTCTGTATCTGCTTCCCAAGTGCTGGGATTAAAGGTGTATGCTACCACACCTTGAACTCACAGAGATCTGCCTGTCTCTGCCTCCCAGGCATTGGGATTAAAGGTGTGTGCTACCACACCTTGAAGTCACAGAGGTCAATCTACCTCTGCCTCTTGAAGTCTCAGAGGTCAATTTACCTTGCCTCCCAAGTGTTGGTTTTAAAGGTGTGTACCACCACACCCTAGCTACTTCCTTTTTTTTTTTACTTTTAAGAACTTTAACCTTTAGCCTGCATATATTTTTAACACACTTTAAATCATTTTGATATTTTCTTTGACTTTGAATCTTTCTTTTACTGTATATCTCTCTTTTTCTGACTACATGAGTCTTTAATTTACCAAACAATATAAGCAGGATTAAAGCCGTGGCTTTGACAGCTAGATCCGGCCCATGCCTTAGCTTTTCAGCCTCATGGCGGAGGTACCAGCCAGAGCCATGTTTATCGCCACAACTCTATGGCATTTCAAGGTCCCTGCCAGCAAGCAAGCTACAACAGTATAGTCAGGGCCGCCTGCTTGAAAGAGTCAGAGTTTGCCCTGGCAGTACAGACCAGAACGCCAGCATTTTAAAACAGCACAACTTTTTTCCTGCTATGGCTGAAAACAAACAAGCATGCAGTCAGCTTTTATCAACGCCATTTAAGTGTTTCCTAGCAGGACCTCTTAAGAGCTGCAGGGTTTTGCTGCTAAAGCTGAGTCAGGAAGCCTCTCTTAGATGAGAGCGCTTGCTCAGACCCAAGAAATTGCTGCTATCAACAAAACATGCTTTACTCTATTCTTTCCCAAGCGTTCTCAGGTTTTCTGTGGATTCAGTTATCCACGTTGGTCGCCATTCTGTAGTGAAGAGCTGCAGGCAGGCCTGCTTTTCGTCCCACCCGGCTCCTGCATGGTTAGCTTTACACTCGAAATATCAACACACAAATTGTATTCTTTTAAATACTGCCTGGCCCATTATTTTCAGCCTCTTACTCACATCTTGCTTTAACCCATTTCTAATAATCTGTGTAGCACCATGAAGTGGTGTCTTACCGGAAAGATTCTAGCATACGTCCATCTTGGGCTGGAGCTTCATCGCGTCTCGCTGCAGAGGTAGGGCAATTGTCTGACTAACTTAAGAGAGGCGTGGCATCTGACTGAGCCATCTACCTCACTTCCTTCTTCCTGTTCTGTCTACTCCACCCACCTAAGGGCCGGTCTATCAGATGGGCCAGGCAGTTTCTTTATTAATTATCCAATGAAATCATCAGATAGATAGAAGACCTACATCAGGCACTCACCTGTGAGACCACTCATTCACCTCAGTGAACAGCAACATTATAGAATAATACGCTAGCCAAATAACCCACCACCCTTTTAATGACTAAAATACAGTAACTCAATGACAAAGTATGACTTGTTTAGTGATTTTAATAACTATCAGATTTTTCTGAATCTTTAACAATTAAATACATTTACTATGTGTCTATATGTGAATGGCACATACATATACACATGACACACATATATAATCTTTATATATATATACAATGTATACATGTGTATATAGTATATACTATACATATGAAAGGTTTCAGAATAAATCAGACAGGTAAAAGAAAAAGGTTATATAATATATCATGATTAGAATATATTGCATAAAAACATTATTTTTAAGTAAAAAAGGAATAAAAGGAACAAAATTACTTTTCCATATTATACTACTGTTTTACAGAAATAAAATTTTGCTGCATCAGATTTAAGAGTTCTTTTAAAATTACAAGGAAGATTAATGAAAAATTTATGGTATATTGATATGCCTCATTGACATATCCAGAATTCATGAACTATTCTTTGTCTAGCATGAATTTTTGGTAATTTCACCCAGTAAAATATTTTCCTTAGTGCTTTCTTCTGCATCCATTCTCCGGGCCTGCATCTAGAAAGTTCTGTTCCCCATAGATTCGAAGTCCAATCTCCTCAAACAATAAACCTGCATTCTAATGAATGAGGCCATGGCACCACTTCTTTATGGACATGTTTCCCTATTTTGGACATGTTTCCCTATTTTGCACGTTTGGCTAAAAGCAACCCCTCTCTACCTACTCAATTGTGTAAAGCTTATTTCCACAAACATCCTAGTACTCCGCCAGCTAAAAGGCACTCCGGCAGGCTAAGAAATATGTTTTCTGAAAACAAAAACCAAAACAACTTTCTGTTATTCTTAAAATTTACAAGTAAAAGTGTAATTACATTCTTACAAGAACATATATCCCATTTTGTAATGGAGCATCTGGACAGTTAGTGTTGTTCCTGATCTATTACCACACTAACACCACACAAAGTGGTGTGAGTGAAGCTGTCAGAACAGTTCAAACTGGAAGATAAAAAGACATTCAACTTTCGGATAAATACTTCTACATCTGTATCTCTGTTTTGTATAGTAATACCCACTTCTTCATCTGTATTATATTTGCATATTCAAATTTTCAATACAAGATGGAACTAAAAGGAAAATTTTTAAATTACATAAGGTAACTAAAATTAGGTATCTGTCCCACAAGTGGTCAGAACATACAAACTGAGTAACTAGGAAATGTATATCCCTACATGAGACTTCTATACCCCACTCCCTCCCAAATAGCTCAACAGACATTCCAGAAGAGGAAGAAGCAATATTTCCTCTCTTTTTACTTTTATTGAAAAATAGACCTTTTTCTCAAGTAATATATCCTGGCTACAATTTCCCTCCCAGTTTCTTCATGCCTCCCCAGCCATGCAGATCCACTCCCTTTCTGTCTCTGATTAGAAAACAAACAGGCATCGAAAGGATAATTAAAATAAAATGAAATGGAACAAAACAAAAACGAACACACTGGAGTTGACCAAGACAAACAAACAGAAGAAAAAGGAGCCCAAGAGAAGGCAAAAGAATCAGAGACCAACTTGTTCACACATTCAGGAATTCCATAAAAACACTAACCTGAAAGCTATAATATATACACAGAGGACCTGGTGCAGACCTGTGTGGGCCCTGTTTCAGATTCTGTGAGTTCATAAGAGCTTTGCTCATGTTGATTTGGAGGGATTTGTCCTCCATCCCCTCCGGCTCGTACACCCCCGAGGGCAGAAGGATTTTAAGAGCCAGAGGTAGAGGAGGATTGCTAAAAAAGTGTCTTCTGGACATGCCAGAGCCATTACACTCATGAACTGGCAACAACTATAGTTGCTCACACGAGACCTGCACAAGATAAAACCAGTCATAATCCCAGCGTAGACAGAGGAGAGAGTACCATGAACTCCCAACCCCAGCTAAGGTGCTTTGACAACTGAAGACAGCTAGGGTAGCGAGTGTCAGCGTTCTTCAGGGAAGCAGCCTCCAGTAGAACGCACATACCCTAGGGAATGGCTTTACAGACATGCATAAATGGACAACATTGATTGATCTTAGGGGCTAGGGAAGGACATGACATTTGCAGTGGGATATGGGGTATCATTGGAAGGAGTTGTATGAGGAATATGGAATTGATATGATCAAAGTACATTACGTACATTTATGAAAATTCTAAAGCAACAAATAAAAAATTCAGACTTTTCTGCATCCGGAAAGGATGCCATACTCAAAGAAAAGAAATGAAATCATTTCCCCTTGGCACCGTGCAAAGAGTTACACTGTACACTACCTTCTTCCCACTCTGAAGTGATTCTTGTGTACTCCCCATGGAAAAAAACTGTCGTGATGGACAGTTACACAGAAAACGCAGTTTCAATTCTAAATCCTATATAACCACATAGCATTTATGAAGATTTAAGGGTAATAATGAGTTTATTTCACATTCTTTCATAAAATCATATACTCAAGTCTAATTATTAATTTTTTCTTTTTTGTTTTAGTATGTGCTATTAAGATTTAATAACTGTGTGTTGTCTTGGAGCAATCAACTCCCTACAATTTAGATTATAAAACCATTAACAAGTCCCTCTATTGGCAACATGTATTTATTTACTACATGATATCCATTATTTACCAACTTAAAGGCATGAAAACCTTTTATATGTGTCCTTAAAATATGATTTATTGTAGATCTTTCAGCTAAGATGAATACATTTAAATTTTTTGAATCAAAAGAATTTAAATGTGAGCAATAAAAACATATTTTAAAAACCGTTTCTAAGCCTCAAAGAATATTTTAGAACCTAACTGTATTTTAAGAAATTTGTGTTTTCAATGAATTTAAATTACCCTTTACTGAGAATAGAAATGTTACAACTCTAGAGGATTTTGCTCTTCATTTATGTAGAGAGTAAAGCGTGGTGTTGGGAACGGTTTTCAAACACGTCTGCTATGATCTTTTTGTTCAAACTAAATATTTCATATAAGCCCAATGTATAAAACACACAACTGGATCTCGTTGACCCTGGAGCTTATATGCAGCTGTTTTCAAATCCGGAAAACGGGAAAGAAAGTATCACCCACCTCTGTGAGTTGGTAAGAAAGTTGGACAACACTACAAACATTGCCTTTAGGAATGGAGAGCTATTTTAGTGGTAAACAAAGTGAATTAAATTACTCCAGCTGTCCTCACAGTAGCTTTATGTCAATGCATATTTACTGGATAAAAATACTAAAATATTTATTAAGGACTGTCTGTAGTATGTCATATAGCATTTTAAACATTTAGTGGATCAAAAATGTTAAAATACTGCTGAAGTGTTTCCAAATAAAAGGAGAAAAAATGTTTAAATGTAAATTTTTGACTTAAAAATAGCGTTGAAAGAATGAGAATAAATGTTAACATGCTAAGAACGACATTCTTATGCTTTTATTCACTGTATTTCCTGTTTCACAGGCAAGGCTTTGAGTGTTTTGCAGTTGAGACAGATGTTCGAGTAGGGGAATTTTTACTCCCCATGAACAGAGGCAGAAATGACACAGGGCAGAGGTGTGCTTGCAAGGCAGGCTTGGCTGCGGGATAAATGCTTGGTCTCCGGTGCAGTGTTCAGAAGTGGAGATGATTTGGAAGGCTTTTAGGAGGTGAATAGATGAAAGACATACAACCAAATCAAAGGATCAATGAACTAAGTGGTTAATAACTGACCAAACTGTTGATAAGGGCTGAAAAATGGGAGTACTAGCAGACTGGGAGAAGAGGGTATCCGGGCCTTGCCTTTGAAAAGCAGGTCACACCTCTCTCCCCCTCTGCCTCTCTTTGCTTCCTCTTCTGCCACATGCTGCTGCCCTATGAGGCTTTGCCTCGCCACAGCCCTGATGCAGTAAAGGCAACGGACCATGACTATAGCTCTTTACCAGCATGTATGGTGGTGTGGAAGATGGGAAAAGTGCCTCTTAATACAGACACAGAAGACAGCCAGTGTCAGTGATACCTCACACAGATGGACTTTTTTTTTTTTTTTTTTTTTTTTTTTTAGAGGTCAGCTGCTCCCAAGGAAGGGTCAAAAGACATACCAGCAAAGTAGCAAGGTGAAGGTACTAGGAAATATAGGCTTTCAGGAACCAACCCCTTACTTTCCTGTTTTCTGTAACACTTGAAGGCATCTCTAAAACGCATGCTACGCTGACACTCTAGTGCATTCAAGGAGGACAGATTTATCGGTAGCTTTGGGTTGGATTTCTGATAGCAATCCATGTACTGTCAGGTTATCCCAAACTGTTATGTATGAACTCTTGGGTGTTATTGCAAGCTTTTATACAGATTCTAGTGTGTTTGTCAGGGCTTACCAGGAAGTGTCATTTAGAAACGTTGTAACAGAGAAAACCAGAGCGCTGGAACACTTCTAAATAGCTTTCAGTGCATTTCAGAAAGTAAGCAACGCACTACTACTAACCGAGTCCTCTGAGCAGAGTAAAAAGAGTGCAATTCAAGGAAAATATGAGAAATAATCCAAGCGGGGAAGATAAAGATCTTAGGCTCAGAAATCCGTGGAAGCCAAGTGTGGTCTAGTCTCCTAAACAACCAGCTGTGTTATAATGCACCCATTTCGGGATTTATCACAACTAGAAACAGGTCACAGGGCTGAACCAATGGTCAGTGAATCACAGTTTAAAATTCCTTAAGAAAATATATATGGCTCTTAAATTTACAGGAAAACACACTGAAATGTAAATACAATAGAAATACAGAAAAAAATCATAAGGTTGCCTAAATTAAGAAAAGCTCTGTTAATGGATTTAAGAAATGGTTCTTTCTATTTATCTCCCTTCAAACAGGAGAAATGACTTTGATTTTAATTACTTGATTTGATTTTAAGTCATTTATATCATTATTTAAAAAGCCAAAGGCACTTGTCTGATTTCTGTAGGCTATGTCACAATAACATTAACCCACCTAACTACTAGCTACATAAAATATTTATTTAGAAGATTTTTCTTCTCTCCAACCTTCACTGATGCGGGAACAAATCAAACAAAATTTGGAATGCAACAGAAAGAATATTGAGAGTTAACTGTGGTATCTTCGCCACTTATAGGAACGAATTGACAGCCATTAAACCACGGAGTGGAGACTGCCAATCATGTGTGAACTTCAAAGACGTAAGCATGGTCCTCTGAGTGTGCATGTTGGGAGTCTGTCCTGGTGTTACTCTGCCTGGCTAGAGCTCTGTCTTTATCACTTACCAGCAGAGGAACACTGAATAAATGTCTCTTGCCTCACCTGTGAAGTGGGGATAATAATTCACAGAGCTACTATGAGGGTTAAATACTGACAACCACATAAAGTGCTTTGCACACATAAAAAGTACTTAAAGAGTCTGGTATTGATGAATTCCTGTTGTTTTCTACAGTGGAGCCAGCACTGCCATGGAAAAACTCAAGGTCAAAGCATGAACGTTGGCAGAAAAGGACTGCAGCTTCTAAGATCTGCGTGTAGAGACAAGAGTCCTGTTATTTAATGAGTTAAGTGGACATTCTTCTTTTAAATCACATAACAATTTAACAAATACATGCTGCTTCAGCTCCATATATTTTATTCTGAGAAAAAATAAAGGTAGAATTTCAAAAAATAGTATATGGCTTAGAAGAATAATTTTTCATCTGTTTTCATTGAATAAAGTGAAGTAAATAAATCATAAGATCTGACAATTATGCTAATGGAATAGTTATTGCCCATGTGAATCTTGAGATATTAAAAACCTCTGATAACATCATTTATTTATGGGCTGAGTGGTTTATCTTTTTAAGCATACTCTGAAGAACAAGATGGTCTTTTGTGATTCCCTGGAAAAAGTGGAACAGAATCTGCTACGGCACCTTCAACCTACCAATCCTTTAATTAATGTTTAAGATGGAGAGCACAGAAGTCGAACAGAATCAGGCTCAAAGCTTGGCATACAGTGAGCTATCTGAAGAGTGTTGAACAAATTATTTAATCCCCATGTATCAAAAAAAACAAAAACCTTATTTGACCCACAGGAGTAAATCACTAGAGTTTTGCGTGAAAACATCAAATAAGGATTCACTAAACAAACTATCCACACACAGTGCCTGTCCCACAGTGGGAAATGACCTCCCCTCCTCCATGAATAATCAGGGAGCACACTAGGTCAAGCATTACCTTCATATTTAACCACATTTTACTATTTCTCAAACTAAAACCAGTTTTACTACACAGATGTAGTAGAACACATATTTTTAAACACTGAAATGTGGGCCGACATCAACAAAAATGGCTTAGTGATAACCCAACCTTTTGTCTCCCTATAAAGTTTTAAAAGAGAAAACTAGCAAGAATTGCCTCAACCAACTGAATTAAATACTGTAGTGAGACAGGAAGCACTTACTCCAAGTAGTTACACCATGAGAAGCAGCTCACATTTCCTGAAACAGGAACAAGCAGGAGGGAGGTCATTCCCAAAGGGCTATGATGGACCCCACCTGATGGCTCTGAAGTCAAGTTCCGAACAACTGTCTGCTTCTGCCTGATGGAACTCAGCCAGTACCAAATCTAATCCCCAGGATTAGAACCTAACATTAATCAGCGTTTTGGTCATTACAGAGGCAGTAAGTAACAACCATGGCAAACAAGAAGCTAACAAAACTGCTTTGGAGGAAAGACTAAGTAAGAAAAAGAAGCATGAGAGCTATGAAAGGCTTCTACACACCCCCAGGAACGCAGAAGGCCACATTCTTGGCCAGGACGCCATGTGCTGAAGAAAAACTTGTAGTTAGTCATGGTGGTGTATCCTGAAACTCAGCATTTGAGAGGCTCATGCAGAAGAAGGATGGCCACAAGATGAAAGCTAGTTTGAACGAATAGAAAATTCTTGGCTTTTTGAGGAAGAAGAGGAGGATGAGGAGGAAGGGGAAAAGGAGGAGAAAAGAAAACTACGCAAAACTCAGGAGATGGCACTAAATATCATTTCAAGCTGGCTTTGTTATTACAAAGAGGAAACACAGACCAGTCTAAGCATTAAAGGAATGCTCAACAAATACTTTTGATGATAATTCATCAAGAAATAAATCCTAGAAAGGACAGAGGTCTGATTCCAAAGCTGTTGCATTAGTATATTCAGGACGTCTCGCTTCCCGTAAGACAAATGAGGCATGCAAAGAAATAATAAAGTAAGGACAAGGTACAGGAGATAGGCAACTGATACACAGAGTTCAGGAAAATGCACAGATTCTGGACTATGAAGCTTTGACAAAATGATTAAAGAGCCAAAACAAACTCTAAATAAAGTATTTCAAAAGAATCAATATATAGAATTTATAAAAAAGAAATAAATTCTTGGGTTGACAACCATAAAAACTGAACTAAAACTCCCTGAGGGACACAATAAATGCACTTGAGGATTCAGGAATGTTTGATTGTAGGCCAATCGTCCCTTGGGAAACAATGAAGGAGTACTTTAAGCTGATACTCCAAGAGCCTTAGACAGGACGTACAAAAACAATGAGCATGGATAAGAACAAGAAATGGCAAAACACAAACAAACAAATTCGAACAAGTGTATGTATGTGCAACTTTTTACTTCTAGTATTTTGATCAGTTTCTGTCTAGTTTAAAGGCACACTAGATAAAATCATAATTTCTGATCTATGTTGGTGGCGTTGTGTCTTTCTGCTTAGTGGCATAAGGGAGGAAGACCAGACGTGTGGAGCGAGACACACTAGCCAGTGCAGGGCTTCCCTCAAGCCTGATAACCTTCAACCCCGGACCCCACTGAAAGGGAAAAGAAGGGGGTAACACCACAAAGCTGTCTTCTGATCTCCACACATGCACAATGACATGTGTGTCATTCCCACACCTTAATAACATGCACAATGATAATTTACTAAAATCAAGTTGGCATTAATCTAAAAGAGATTTTTCAATTTATGGTTAGTATGAAAACAGATTACAATGTTATGCTACAGGAATTAATATGAGAGCCTAGAAAATAGCTGTCTAACACACAAAACGAGAGCTAGTATCAAAAAAAAAAAAAAGAAATGAACTGGGAGAGACATAATGCATATGGAAAATAAATAGGAAACCAACACCCTTTTCTTGTTAGTAGGAATGGAGGAGAAAGGCAGAGGTACGAGGCGACTGAAGAGCTTGTAGAGATTACAGTAACGGGACAAATCTGCCAACAGAGACAGCGGATACAAAATATCACAAATATGTAATATAATTGTGTAAATGCATGCTAAACAACACATTCCTCCAAAATACACAACGGAAATAGTGGCAGAATTATAGGTAAAAATGAACTGCTCAACGGTAGAGAACTTAGTACTCCTATTTTTAATAAGTTAGAAAAATAAATGAAATAAAAAATAGGAATAAACAGGTCAATTAAATGAATGCCGTTATAATTTTTTTAGATCCACACAATCAACAATACCTTGTCTTGAAAGAGATTGCTGTAGTTCAGATTTGAGTGCTGCCCAAAGCCCAATGCATTAAAGCCTTGCTCCCTAGAGAGGTCCTTTGGGAAGATGGTAAAGCTTTAAGAAGTGGGGCCTCGAGTGGAATTACTAGGTCATTAGTATGTGTGCTTAAGAGGCCGTATGGGATCTCAGCCACTTCTGTTCTCCCTTGCTCCTGAGATAGGAGATGTGCAGTTCTGCATCTCATTTGCCCACAGTCATAGGCTGCCACACCTTATGTCAAAGTAATGTAACCAGCTCATTATGGACTAGCACCTCCCAGGTTATGAGCCAAAAATAAGTCACTTCTTTTTCTATGTTGATTATCTCTTAACCACTGGGCTGATGAACCAGTCTTCCTAAAGAACCTGTTAACCAATGGGCTGGTGACCTAGCCTTCCTTATGTATCTCTGAACCAATAAGTGGGCTTACTAGCCTTTCTCGAGTATCTCTGAACCAAGGAGTGGGCTCAACATTCTTTCTTGAGTATCTCTTAATCATGAGCTGGTTCATCAGCCACCTTAAGTATCACAGCAACAGGAAAAAGAAGTTAAGAAATCTTCTACAGAGGGTCGTTAAACGAAACCAAAAATAAGTTATCAGAACTAATAAAGGAATTCAGCAAACTTAGAGAATAATTCTCAGACTGATGCACAGGCTAAATGCAAACATATACAAATACCAACTGATTTTATGCTTTTATTTGCAAAAATGGACAAGATGACCACAGGACTGATAGAACAAAGCAAGGGAGTCCAACTCGCCAAAACTATCTTAGAAGAGGAGAACAAAGCTAACTATACTTTTTTGATTTCAGTCTTACTAGAAATCTATCTATGTAAACCAAGACAGTGTATTTCTGGCACAACTGCAGACATTAAGATCTGTGGAAATAAAATGAATAGTCCAGAAAATCTTAATATATTTATGGCCAAATTATTTCCAAAGGACCACAATCAATAAATAATAGTTTTTTTAAGAAATACTTTAGAGAAACTGGGTCCATACCTGCAACACACATATCTAAACCACAACCTCATATCTGTGACAAAAATTAACTTCAAAACAACAACTCACTTAAATGTGAGACAAGCTATAAAACTCTTAGAAAGAAGCATTTGTCCTGGTGTGGCTTTAAATTAGGTGGGGTTTCCTTAGACACACAGCAAAGTATAAAACTTTACTGGATCAAAAAAGAAAAGCACAAAATAGGGTCTTAATCATATATATATATATATATATATATATATATATATATATATAATATCTAGTAATAGAGATATGATATCCAGAAAAGAAAAAAATTGCCACTCAGTAATAAAATTTAAAATAACTCAATATAAAAATAAGGAAAGGTTGAACAGAAATTTCTCTAGAGATGCCCAAAAAGTATGAAAACATTCTCCAAGTTATCACTCATTATGACAGTATTACAAAAACCAGAGAGCTAGATTCATACACACTGGACTGTCTACAGACACACACCCTTACACACTCCTTTGAAGAAGAAAGAAGCAGGAATACAGATATGGAGAAAGTGAACCGTCTTATACAGATAGTAGGAAGGAGGCAGTCAGTGCACAAACGGTCAGTCATTCCTCAGAAAGACAGCAAACAGAGGTCCTGGAGATTCCATCAGCTGATGAATGGATAATCCTATCTGCAGTGTCCATTCATAAAATGGAAGGTTGGATGATAAATGGGATTGGAGTATTGATCTACACTGCAAGGATGAAACTTGGGAGCATACAACCCCATGGAAAAGGAGACAAAATCAGTGCTTGCCAGGATACCAGGAAAGGAAGAGGGCGCAGAGCCCTGTTAGCAGTTCAGGGTTCTTCTTTAGGTCATAAAAATATTCTGGAATTAGTGATGATGGTTAAAACCATGATTATATCAAACATCACCTAACTGTGCATTTAGTGACTTAGAAATTGTATTGATTGCTTTCCTGCTGCTGAGATGAAATACCATGTCCAAAAGTTCCTTAGAGAAGGAAGGGTTGATTTTGTTCCAGGGGACTAGATGGGCAGGGAAGCCATGGCAACAGCAGCAGAAGCAGGAGGCGAAGACCCCACATCTCAACCCCACATCTCGACCCCACATCTCGACCCCACATCTCAACCCCACATCTCGACCCCACACAAGAAGCACAGAAAGAAAGCAGTAAGCTGGGCAAAGTTCTAACTCCACAAAGGCCTACCCTAGTGATGAAGTTCCTCAGCAAGGCCCTGACTCCTAAAGTTCCATAAGCTCCCCAAATAGCACCGCCAGCTGCAGACCAAGTGTTCAAATCCAAGAGCCTATGCTTAACAGTTCTCATTCCTACCACCCAAGTATTACATAAACGTCAATTTAAAAACTGGCTTTTTGGCAACTTTTTATTGATTAAAATTTTATAAAGTTATTATTGTGAAAAAAAAGCGAGTTTTAAAATTGGGTAATTCACCCTCCAAAGTACGCATGTCCCTTGATTTCCATTTCCATACTTCGTTGGAATTATGGCATTAACTTGGCAGTTTTAGATTCCCTTCTGACTTACCCAGCACTACTGTGTGCCTGCTCACACTTGCATGGAACCTCTCTGTATACTAACCAGATAACTCAAATTTGGGGGTTTTGAACAAACACATCAGAACATCTTAGTTTTTAAGCATTATTAAATGCTGTTTCCAGAATCTACGTATTATTAAATAAACATAAATATACAGTTTATGAGACTTGTTGCCAATGTAGAAATAGATGCAAATGGACACAGAGATGACAGACAAAAGGATCACGATCTTAATGAGAAATCGCTTACTCTTTCACAGATGCTTCCAGAAGCAATACTAACTCCTCTCCTGCCAAATGACACCACTTAGCATATATGAAAAGTTTGCCCTGGGGAGTATTTATTTTAAACTACATCTACTTGTTTTTATATTGGGATGCTTTCACTTATCTTACATGCTAACACAGGAATTCAATCAGTAGATACTTACCCTAAGCATGGGGCCATTCTGAAACACGTGTGGCTCATCACAAACCACACAGTATTCATTCAACACAGGGATCCGCTGCTCAGCAAACTCAATCGTCTGAATAAAACGATACAAGGAAACAAGCCAGTAAGGTTCTCGAATGAGGGGAAAACCCAGCCAGGACTAGGTGATCCCACTGCGAAAGATCTTAACTCATACCTGCACCAGGAAGCCGCGGTCTCGGATTGGAATGCATTTTGCACCATTTGTCTATAAAAAGCAAAGTTTTTTAAAAGTAACTTTTTATTAGGGAGAATATAGAAATGATAGCTTTTCCCTTTTTCAGAAGTGAATGCAGACAATCACACGAGTATTGTCAGCTATTATGATATTAAAATATTAGACTTCCTTATGGAATAATTTGTTATATTTGCATAATCAACTATATTTGCCTAAACAAAATGATATTCATCTTAGGTTTTCATCTTTTAGTAAAAATACTTGTCATTGTTACACAAAAAGAAAGTTAGTTTATTCTATTACTGATCGAAAAAAGACCATACCATCATTAGAATTTCAGAAACTGTCAGCTTCAATGATTCCTCCAAGGAAAATTAAACAGCGGCTAGCAAAAGGCCCAGTACTAAATCGATTAGCAGGCTAAGTACATGGAAGAAAAGTCGGTTTTCTTTCACAAATTATCTGAAATTATCCTTCTGAGGTAAAACTATCATGGGAAACATTCCTTTATGGAACTGATAGGCATAACTTTTTCCATGTCATTAAGGCATACCTTTAAATGAGTGTCTAGGGTATTCATTAAAATTATAAAGACTGTCAAGCTTTCCTCAAGCACGTATAATTTTACAGTAGTATTTGTAATCAATTGTAGGGAGAAATCTACGTAAGGATGACTAAAATCAGCCTCTTGTTTTGTCAACTAACATATGGCTGGGTTAGCATATGAATCATTAAATTGACACTCACAACATGCACATATTTAAAACGGCAAACAAAACCTTTCAACCATTTTTGAATATGTAACTACATGTGTAAGTTAAGTCTGTCTGAAGCTGGCTGTGCCAATCACTAGAGAGGCAAAGTTTGTGTAGGGTTGATCCACAGTCAATATCAACTGTAGAGACATCAACTGGACCTACATCCTCCCACTGCCCCCCCAAAAAAGAACTGCCTCAGCATAAAATGGACATTGAGAAAATCTTCATGAGAAACTCTTGAACACTAGCACCAACCAAATGTTTATAGACAATATTCTCTAATATATAACTAAAATATTATTCTTAACTATAAGACAAGTGTGGTCCTTCACTACTCATGTGGTGGAAGAAACGATAAATAACCTACCTAATACAGATCAAAAAACTTTGTAAATCTAACTGAATTCCTTCCATTCTTAATAGAATTCAGCGGTTTTAACACAAACCGGACAGCAAATCAGTGATTACATTTTTCCCCAGAACCAATGCTAACTGTTCTGTGCCAGCTGTAAATATACAGTACACAAAAAATCCGCCCCCCCCCCCCAAAAAAAAAAAACCCAGCAAATTTAAAAACAAAACAAATAAAATGGATCTTGTGTTTTCCTCTCCCAGGTCTCATAAAAATGCATATAAATATCCTGCCCTTTAGCTACATTTAGGAACGCAAGATGAAAGAAGTGTTTACGCACGGGAGGCTGGGAAGAAGACGATGATGGTGTTAAAATACCGATAAGCCCTGAGGTAAGTGAGAGCCTCCTGCCCTCTGCGTTGGGTTCCTTGAAATGCTCGGTTTTCGATGACTTGGGGGCGCCGGAGTAAGACTTGCTGAGCAATTTGTGGTTTTTCAGCCCATATAACTCTTCCATTCTGAGATTGCTGGAGTAAGACCTGCTTAGCAGTTTGTGGGGCTTCAAGTTGCTGCTGTGCTCACATCGCGGGTCTCCAGAACAAGAGCGAGTCAATAACTTATGCGACTTGAGCGTGAGGCAGTCCTCCTGCTTGCCCGCTGTGGGGCAGGGCCGGCCCAAGAGTTTGTGCGATTTGAGGGTGGACATCGCCTGCTCGGCCCTGGGGTCGCTGGACAGCGAGCGCCCGAAGGTCCTGTGTGACTTGGCGCACACGTCATCAGTTTTGACGGTGCTGGAACAAGTCCTCCGCAACAGCTTGTGCGTTTTGGAGATGCCATCTTGTTCAGATTTCAGTTTGGATTTGCTTTTGCCACAACCAGGGGGAGGATAGCTGGGCGACCTTGGAGATGAGCAACAATTAACATGGGACGAAACTGGACCTAACGTCAGTGCCCCAGTTCAACCAGGGTACATACACTGCCACCTCATCAACAACCCCCGTTAGGAGGCAAACCAAAGACAGGTGCAGAATGCGTCACTGGAATTAAGCCACATCTCATAAACACAAGAAGATTCCAGCATGGTTCCTCCCTCTGACCTATCCCAGAACTCCATGAAGAACTGAAATTTGGAGGACTCTTTTTGTCATGCGAAAACAAAATCTAACTTTAGTAAACTTTACCCATACTGATTAAAAAAATAAATAAACATGCCTATGTTTTTGAGAAGTCATAAAGAAAACAGACATGAAGGCGAGAGAGAATCCTTCGCACTGGGTCTGACAGTATGAACTGTCAGACAAGGAAGAAGATGCCTGTTACCAACCTGCGCAAGGTAGAAAACAAATGCAGGGGTGATTTCACCTTCTTCTCCGACAGCTTCTTACCATGCAGGCAACTGGACTTTTCCTTGCTCTGTTTCCACTGCTGAGTAACAAAGGTCTGCATGATCCTGTCAAAGCAGAGGGGGCTCTGTTAGCACAGTCCCAACGCCACATATACACCAATACCTCTGGGGTTTACGTATTTGCCAGCTTGGGGAACTCGGGGTGCTGTTCTCGTTGTTTGCTTTGAAACTGAGGTCCTCACTATACAGCCCTGACCTAGAACTTGCTAAAAAGACCAAGCTGGCCTCAAGCCCACAGAGACCAGGCAACCTCTGTCTTCCTAGTACTGGGATTACTACCCTGTCAATACTGTGCTCACCAATGCTTAGGTATTTATTGCCATAAGAACACATTACCAAAGGAAAATAACACAACCATTAGTAAAATGTTAAGTTCGGGTTGTGTAAGAATTTTCATATTAAAGGAGCCAGAATGTAAGAAATTACCATGGCTTTTTATGACAAGTTACATCATAACAAGTGATCAAGAAACTTATTTATTAATAAATTAAAATAAAAGAGTGACATATTCTAATAACCCAAATTATCAGAGAGTTTATGAAATAATAGATTTAAAGAGAATCCTGGGAGCAACCTTCAGAATCAGTAACTTTTACATGAATTTTTAAGTGAAGCTAATTTTTCACTTGGTTGTTCCATCTATGTTTTTTCTTCATGAAATAAAAAACCAAATTGCAAAACTGTATGTAGAAATAATTGATGTAAAAGTGTATGGTCTTCTTCACCTCTATATATGCTAGTTTGTTTTTAAAAAGTCTATATCCCTAAACTTTCTGAGTTATTATCATAAGATTGGAATTTGGTAACTCCTAGTCTCCGAATTTTCCACAATATCTGCTTCCTTTGGTGCTTCATGGAAAAGAATTCTGGAGAGCCAACTATGGACTATAACAGCATGCTATCTGCAAAAGTCCTTAGGCTATGGTTATGCATCCTGCCTTGCAAGCCACAGGGCAGAAGGATCCCTTAGTGCTGGTACCTCAGTAGATGTGAAATTTTACAATTACATATTATATGTAAAATACATCTGACATTTTAACTTTCTTTCAAAAAAAATCCCTTCAAGTTTGCCTGGTTGTCCTGCTCTTTTGCTACTTCTGCAAACTGCTTCTGGGAGGGAAAACTGATACCAATATTTTGTTTATCAGCTATACTATGCCAGGGAATAAAATGCAGCTTTGTAAATAAAAATGTTCATCTTAGTTCCAGAAATTAGTTATTATCCCACACATTAAAATAAGGCATATGCCCACGGGAGAAGGTGTGACTCTTATCTAGAGGAGCAAACTCTTCAATATCCTTCGGGGCTCCACTAACTTAGTTCACCCCTTGAGAACTCTGTTGGGTTCTCTTCTGCTACCTTTGATGTGTTCAGAAGAGTCATGTCCAAATCATTTGGGGTCACTAAGGTAGAAAACGTTGTGAGGAAAAAGGAGTATAAACTCTGCATGGACAGATGCTGTGATTCCAAATTCACAGGGAATTTTTCTTGGATCTTAAGAACAGGGGATTGCTTTATTTCATTTTTATTTCATGTTGTAAGACTTTATTTACTTGATATTTCAGTAAGATGTGAGGGTACTGGATCACATGAATATTATTTCTCCTTGTCACTAATAAAAACAAAAAAAAAAACTCATTGAAACCATGTTGGATTTAGATTCTTTTTCTCCTATGATGAAAAAGGTTCCTATTCCTGTGACCTGCCACTTATGAAGGCTACCAAGAGTGTGCTGGAGAAGATAATTGGAACCAAAAGACGTAACAGGTCACTTTCAGGTTACAGTGTTATCTGAAGTGTGGCTTTACCACCTAACATCAGTAGCTCTTAAACAACTCCTGATTATCCTTGGTTGCAAAAAATATTCAACTGCTTCTTGTAAGACAGTTAATGTCACTGCTGATCCAAAGTGTGTACAAATATATGTATACACATATGTATATGTATGTGTATATAATGATCATGGATATGCATATATTTGTATGTGTGTGCGTGTGATCATATTGTACTATGATCACATGTGCTATAATGATCACTTTCTCATAACACAGAGCCACTAGAATATTTAAGTATTCGTTAAGTGAAGGAAATAATAGGCAATTGGTGTGGCAGCCACTTTCTGATCAAGGGTTCAGGGTCATCTAAACAAAAGCATGCATAACATCTGGACAAACAAGTAAATAAAGGCAACATCCCTTCTTTGGATTTCAGAATAACAACACCGAAGAGTAGTAATAGTTACATGTATTTGGGGTCAAAGAAGACTCACACTATTTTCTTACTATGTTTCTTATGGACAGAACTTAACTTTGATCAAGTAGGCATGAAGTCATACATGGCAGATACCCCATCATTTTGATTACCACTCTGCGTCAGATCAGCCACAAAAACTTATTTAAATATTCCATCTTCAGCTTTTCTGTTCACTTGACATTCACACAACAGTCACTGGATGCCAAACACGTTCCCCAATACATACATGACAAAAGGTTACACATGTTTATGTGACAGATAGAGCAGCACATGGATCAAAAGGCTTGAACTAGAAACAGATTCAGACTCTAGCATTTTCTGGTTGGCTGATGGTAAGGAATCTGTTATGTGCTTTGGACTTCATGTTCATCACCGAGGAAATATGAAAAGTTCGTGTGCATCACAGAGTTACCGTGAAGATGAAGACTAAGTGGCTGAACATGTCACTCGTCTGTCAGTATTTGGAATGGCAGGAAAACACACTAAGCACTTGGTTCTAGTACCCTAAAGCACCAGGAATGGATCACAGAGCACACTGAATGTAGTTATTTATGTAGTAAAGATTGCTCTAAGCATTAAGTAGCCTAGATTCCAAAGTAGCATCCTTTTGTAAGCTTCAAGGAAGATATACTCTTCGCATTTGAGTTTTTTCTTATGAATTATCATAAATATGAGATGAGAAATTTTAATTATGCTATTTAGGCTAGATGGCACCTAAAGAATCACAGTCAAAAACACTTACAAACAAAGAAATTTAATTGTGTACTTGACAGAAATTCATCAAAAACGTGAAAATAAGCTGGTCCTTATTAACAAATTCCCTACATAACTAAAATTCATTCATAAAAGCAAGTAATGATTTTGAAAACATTAATCACCAGGCTGGACCTATGACTAGAATTCTATACCAGTCACCTAAGCGCAAACCCCGGCACACAGCTTTCCTTAACTTGTAAGGCTTATGACTATAGATGCTGTTTCTTTGTCCAAACTCATATGATATACTCATAGGCTACTACAGGCAGAAAGTTGTTTATTCTAGGACATGCTTTTAGAAAAAAATACTTGTCTTGTTTCGATCAACCCCATCCTCCCCCCTACACACACACAAATGTTGCTTTAAAAGCAGTGTCACGATAGGGTGGTGGAGGTGGAGTGAGACAGCCCCGAAGCTGTGAGTCTGGGAAAGCTGTCCCCATTACTCATCTGTCACATGGTGGCATGGGCAGGGGAGAGATGCCTATCCCTATCAAGGCTCAGGCAGGAAGGAGAGGCTGCAACACTCAGAACCTCGCCTGGGCAGCACAATAGAGCCAACCCCATTGGCAGAGGCAAGGCAAACCAGCACCAATATGGTGAGCATGGAAGCGCTGTCCCCTTTACTCATCTGTCATGTGGCAGCAGGGGAGGGAAAGACATGTTGTTCCCTCACCCCCCTCCATACACACACCCATATATGCCTGAGGCAGGTGGGAAGCAGGGCACTGAGCAGGAGAGCTAGCCCTGCCCCTCATCAGCTAATGGGAAAGTGGGCCCCTATGCCTCACCTGGGCAACACAGTAGAGCCAGCCCTGAAGGTACAGGTGTGGGAGATCAACCCTGAGGACCTGGAAGCAGGAGACTTGGCCCCACCCCTTGCTCACAGCCTCAAGGGGGTGAACTCCCAGGGCAATGCTGGAGAGCTTACCGTGATAGTGAGGACAAGAGAGAGCTGGCAAGCTGACCAATTCTGCAACTATCCAGGCCCAGAACGAGTATTACAGGTTGGCCCACCTCAATTATCCATCCCATCTGTGATCTGCTTGCAGAGCCAAAGCTGCAGGATCTCTACCACACAGGGCAACAGCAGGATAATCAAGAGGGGTCCCAGTTAGGGTCCAGCATCGATAGCGTAGTGGAAACTAGAGGCCTCGAACCAGACCAACGACTCGCTGTAATGAACTCTTGCAAGTCAAGATAGATGGATAAAGGGTTTACTGCACGATTCACTATGTCACACTACAGCTTCCAAGGCGAGATTTTTTTCCCCTCTTTTTTTTTTCTTTTTTCTCTTAAATCTTATTGAGGGTGGAGTGCTGCAAGGGCAGAGGGTGCATACATAGGGATGGGAAATGAGTGGGATCGAGATGAGTGATGTGAAGCACACAAACAGTAAGTAAAAAGAAAGCTACAAAAAGAGAGAGAAAGCAGTGCCAAAGTAACGTAACATAAAGGTGCCGCCATGCTCCTCTCCACGATGGGTAAGCCATGGATTCATGTAAGAAACAGAGACTAACTGAAAGAAATAAAAGTAGTTGTGGTGGAGCCGGGTGATGGAGGTGCACGCCTTTAATTCCAGCACTCGGGAGGCAGAGGCAGGCGGATCTCTGTGAGTTCGGGGCCAGCCTGGTCTACAAGAGCTAGCTCCAGGACAGGCTATAAAGCTACAGAGAAACCCTGTCTCAACCCCTCCCCCTCCCCAAAAGTAATTGTTTTGGAAAAGCTCCCAAGTCTAAAACAAAAATTTACAGATGCCCCAATGGGAGTCTTTGAAAGAGAACATTGCATGGTCTAATGTGCTAAATATTCCTTGTAAATTCCATTTATCTTTAGAGACACAGAATCCTAAATGTTAAGGATTGATTATCTGATGCTGCATTTGTGTGCAGATCTAGACTCAACACTGAGCGCCTAAAAGAGCAGTTCCCCCCACTTCAAATGCAATCACCCATAATTCATATCTGAGCAAAGTTACCTTGGTGTGGTGTCCTAAAAACTGGGACAATCCTAGAGGTCTAAGGTATGGACAAGCCCAGACATCACATAAGGCTTCCGGCACCAGGGAAAAGGAAGCTGACACAAGAAATTTTAAAGTATTTTCTCTTAGAACATTACTCAATAAAGGATGACATATGATGAAAATGAAAATTCATTAAACTGAAAGGGAGAGGCGTGGGCTGCATCCTGATCAAGGAACTAAACCACTGCATTAGCGCGCAGGATCTGACAGGTTCTTACTAAATCAAGTTTATGGATCTGGAAGAATAAATAGTCCTTCAAAAAGTCTCACAAATTCTAAAAGCTGAAATTCTGACAAGTACAGCACTTATTAGTTATATTCCAACCATAGTGAACTGGGGTATATGTCAATATTTTCAGTCAGCTTTCTGGTCCTTATCAGAGAATAGAAAACAACAAGGAAGGATTGGAAGGAACACAGAAGGGAGCCCATAATGCTGGTTAAACTAAGACAGCCATTTTGGGAATCAGTGAAATGGTTCAGCGGGTAAAAATGCTTGCTGTGAAGTCTGACACACATGAAATTGGAAGAAGAAAACCAACTCCACAAAAATGCTCTCTCTCTCTTTCTCTCTCTCTGTCTCTCTCTCTCTCTCTCTCTCTCTCTCTCTCTCTCACACACACACACACACACACACACAGAAAAATTTAAGAAAAAAATATGACAAACTGGTTGATAGATGGATAGATTGGATGGATGGAAAGACAGGCAGATGAACTATAACATCCTCAAACTATTAAAACAGAACGAGCAGGTTATCTAGCAAGCGCACCTATTAGCATTTATTCAAACAAACGAAATCTGTAGAGAAGAGATTTCTGCACACACATGTCTGCTGCAGCACTATTCAAATTAGACACGAGCTAGAAATCAACTAAGGACCCATCAGAGACGACTATGTCGGCTGGGAGTGGTGGGGCAGACCTGCAACTCCAGCCCTTGGGAAGCTAACTGATGCTGGAGAAGCCAGCCTGGGCTACATAGCCAGGCTCTAGCTGAAAGAAACAAAACAATGAAGCATGGGCAAAGAAAATTAAATACGATTCCATAAAAAAAATTGAATCCTGTCATTTGCAAAATCAGGGATGGATCTGAGGGTCATATTAAGTGACAGAAGCCAAGCAGGGGGAAAAAAAAGTCCCACATCCTCTCATTTATATGTGGGATCTAAAAATATTGATCTCATTCCTGTGCACAAACTAAATACACTGATATTACGGGTAAGCATGGTAGTCAGATGGTGGAATAAGATAGAGGTGTGTAGTCCAGAGTTAGAGCAATTTGTGATCACTTATAAAAAGATAGGAATTGGAAGTTCTGTGTGCCTCTGCTTAGCACTGCGATCATAGGTAAGGACTTTTTCTGTCTGTGAATTTCTCAAAGCTGATGGTGAATATTTTCATCACAGAGACGTGATGCCGAAGAAATAAATATGTTGAACTTGTGCAGAATCACCACATGCTGTCAAAATGCTGTGTATAATTTTTATGCACTGCTAAAGAGATAGATATTTTTTTAAAGAAAACAATGAGGTTTACCAGAAAACGCCAATTTGTATTTTGGTATTGTGAACAAAAGTTTTAATTTGTAAAGTGAACCATCCCACAATGTGTGTGTGTGTGTGTGTGTGTGTGTGTGTGTGTGTGTGTTTGAAACATCATGTTGTAGGTTTACATAATAAATACATTTTCTTTTGACATGATTTAGAGTTAAAAATCAATAGATAAGAAAAGGTGTCGCCTATTCATCTGGGGTAGTCTTATATCCTTTTTTGGAAGACAGAGGCTCATCTAGATTCTGTCTGAAGATAAAACTGCGTTCCCTATGCAAGAAAGATCAGCAAAGAAGATCTTATGGACAGCATAGTTATTTCCTCCAGGCAAACCACAAGTACTCGCGATGCGCACAGCCTCCCTGCCCCAACACATATAACAGCTTGCAACTGACTTCAGAGAAGCTGAAAAGACAACTCCAACCTCTGATTTCCTACTGCTCTTTTCTACTCAAAGACATAACGTGTACTGTCCTTGTATTCAGCTCTATCAAGGATGATTCCTTTCCCACTTTTTTTTAAACCCAGGGTTTTAGGTAAAACAGACTTAAAAATCAGAAAACAAAAGTGAATATCAATATCAATAAGCCCCCATGAGATTCTATGAGTACAATAAACAAAAGCTTGGTTTATCTTTTCTCAGCACTTTCAAACCTACCATTATTTAGGTCTGCTTCACGTCTGTCAATACCAAAGTATGCCAGCATCTTAGTGACTATATAAATGATAAATCATAAATGCTAATAATGACATAGTAAAGAGTGTATCTGCTTAGTGAAATGAATTCTAAGCACACTATGTTTGGGGGGACCATGTCCATTTATGAAGATAAACTGAGATACTATTAATAAAGGACCAAGAAATAAAGAGAGAACAAAAACTTACGAAGGAATGCTTCAAAGGCAAAAGCATGGAAAATAGGACTGGCTCACAGACAGTGGGATAACCAGCTACCATCTCCAGGCCACACGAATAAGCAGTGAAAGCCGCCAGCTGAATACTGGGAAGGGGCAGCTGTAAAAGGCAGTGGCTCAGCAGGGCAGAAAAACAAACTTCAACAAACCAGCTCAAAATGAGTCCTGCAGGAGAAAGCTCGGTAATCACTGATTCATCTCCTGCCTTTGCTTTCTGCTGGGCACATTAAAGAGAAAGACAAGGTTCACAGAAGCAAGAAGGGTATAGTGTGGGGTGTGGAAGGGTGAGTGGATTTGGACAGGAAGAGAGAAATACCCGGGAATCTAGAAAGGAGCTCTGTGGGCTAAAACACAGATCCAGATCTTCACACCAAGATGATGTCCTATCCCCAGGGATGCACTTGAAAAAGATGTGGGAGAATAAAACCTGAGCAAAAGAGCAAAATGAAAATTCAATTCCCTTGAAAAGTGTAGTGAGGAGCTGTTGGGCCGCTTCCCGCAGCCCAGCTCCTGGCCGCCTGGCTCCTGCACGGTTAGCTTAAAACCTGAAATAACAACACACAAATTGTATTCTTTTAAATACTGCCTGGCCCATTATTTTCAGCCTCTTACTCACATCTTTCTTTAACCCATTTCTAATAATCTGTGTAGCACCACGGAGTGGTGTCTTACCGGAAAGATTCTAGCGTATGTCCATCTTGGGCTGGAGCTTCATCGCATCTGTCTCCCTGAGGAGAGGCACGGTGGTCTGGCTAACTTAGGAGAGGCGTGGCATCTGACTGAGCCATCTACCTCACTTCCTTTTTCCTGTTCTGTCTACTCCACCCACCTAAGGGCTGGCCAAGGCAGTTTCTTTATTAAAACAGAAGACCCTCCCACATCAGAAAAGAAATTCATTTTTTTACTTTTCAGTAAACTTACTTCTTCAGCTGATGTCCCAATCCAAATCGCTCTTTTGTTGAAATCTGAAAGACATCAACCGTGGGCACTGGAAAGAGGGGAAAGAGAGTTCAATATTGACTTGAAACTCAGTCCCAAATGATGACTGAGTTATTAATTGTGTGTGTGGGCGTGTGCACCCACACACATCCAAAGTATGCACACTCTTCCTGGCAGCAGCATTTAAATTACACAAGGGTTAGATATAAGATCACAGCAGGTTGTGTATTAATGTAAATATCTGCATATGTTAGTAGATAGCATATAGAAATATGACAAGTAATCTCAAAATAAGCAATTGTTCCAGCAACCATACTTAGGACAGTTTAGACAACGTTTTGAAATTATAAATAAAACATGCTAGGTATATGACACAACTTCTTAATCAGTGGGAGATGAAGATAAAGCACAGACTTAATTTTCACTCTACATCCTCTTGATGTGGGGCATATTTCATGAGATGCATGTGCATATACATACATAGTCACATACATATATGCATGTATGCATACATAACATACATACATGCATACATGTGTGCATATATATCTACATAATTTTTGAAATTAGTGACTTACCATAAATAGTTATTTGGAGATGAGGAATTGACTATTTAATTTTAAGGGTTTTAAATTTGAAATGTTTATTTGACATTCAGGTAGAAGAGTGAAAACGGCAATAAAAAATAAAAGGCATTTAAGCAGAGGTACGCGTTAAAGCTGTAAGTCTGAAATAGCCGTCATATCCACATATGTAAAATCATAACACCAAAACTACTCAGGGAGGAGAGAATGCTGGGAACGAGGATGTACATGCCTGGTGTCAGGCATCCAGCAAGGAAGCCTGGTGAGGGACAGCCAAGAGGGTGGAGACTCCAGAATGTACCTTCATTAAAGGCTCTCAAGGAAGGGAGGGAAACAACAGATTAACAAAGAAGATGAGTTAAGATGAGTACTCAGAACTGGTCACGGAACTATTTAGCCATGTTACAGCCATGATTGATTTGTCCGTGCAGTGATGGCCCCATAATCTGATCTGAGTGGATTTTAAGATAGGAAGGAAAAGAACCGAAGGGAGCAAAGCAAACCTCTAGTAATAAAATCTGACCGGAAAGAAAACAGTACTTCAGGGCCAGCTGAAAGGGAATTTGAGGTCAAGAGTTTTATTTAATTTTCCAAATTGAAAAAAAAATGTTTCTTGGTGAGAATCCTCTGGAGGGCAGATGTGATAGTACAGAAAGGACAGGGACAATTGAGGAGCAGTGCTGACATGACAGGGGAGGAAAGTCAGTGCACAAATCACAGTGACACCACACGGGCACCAAGGGCTGGGATGGCTAGAGCAAGTCCTGCCCTTCTAAAGGCCACACTCAGATGCTTGTCCCTTTTCACACAGGCTCCACAGTCCGCAGCCCACGCTGTCCTGCTCAGGGCCGGGAGCACTGAATTCCCCAGACACCCATCAGTTCTATCCTAAATATGGTCTAATCCTTCCATAAGACATCAGTCCAGTCTCCTGTGTCCAAACAAGACGTCACTGTATTAAATGAGAAATTCTGAAAATTCAATGCAGGTTTTTTTTCACAGGAAAAGAAAGCGAGTAGCTAGAGAGATGGCTCAAGAGCTGAATGTGCTTACTGCTCCAACAAGGGACTCGGGTTCAGTTCCTCGCACCCACACAGTGGCTCATAAACATCTGTAGCTCCAGCTGCAGGAGATCCAGTGCTCTCTTCTGGCCTCTTAATGCACCAGACACATACACACACTGTGCTCAGACATGTATGCAGGCAAAACACTCATAAAATAAGAATAAATCTTTAAAAATTAAGAAAATCAGACACATTGTATCTCCCTAGGGTTTCAAAGGTATAATCTTCTCACAGGCAGATAAAAAGGGACTAAGAAGAGAAGGGAGAGAAACCTAAAGGGCATTGGCCCAGTTTTAAAGTGTAGCAAGGTCCAAAGACACTAGAAGAATCAAACACTTCTGGGTAGAAAGTGTGTAAACCACGTAGAGAAAATGGCAACATTTGACGATGATGTCTATCCAAAATATATTATAGGTAATTCTAAAAAGTAATAAACACAACTTTAAAACCTAATCATTGCATAAAAACCTAGACGATAAATGTCAATACTTTATTAAAATATTTAATTTTAAAGAAACTATAGATAATAAACATGACTCAGTCTCTAGCAATACAATCTAAATGACCTAAAAATTTAGAATATACCAAACAGCTCACAAAATGTTACTTTAAAAATATTCCAAAACTCAAGAGATGAAATAACCAATACTGTTAAAATGAATGCAATTAACTGCACCTAATTCTATTTAATGCATTATATAAACAACAGTCAAGGAAACAGCACGGAGGACACAGAGAACCTCAATCCTATCTGCAATTTTCATTAACTCTAAAAGCATTTTATAAAACATTTTAACAATGTTTTAAAAACTTAATAGCTTCTCAAAACCAGTAATAATGAGCTGAAAAATATCGTGAACTCTAAAGTCGAACTAAGCAAGCCAGTACTTGTGGATGAACTCATCTGAAAGAGTTAAGCTTCATCAAAAGAGAAGGGGGAAAGAGGGCACAGTCACACTAATACATAAAACTAGAAACTATGACAAACATCTTTTTCTAAGAAAAGTAAATGTCACAACTTTAGAAATGCATGTGACATGGTCGTTCCTAAACAGAATTCCTATAACAGTACACCAAAAGCTCAGGAAACATGACCAAAAAGCGATGGAAAGAACGCAGTGGGGGAAGAGAGCCATGAGAGAGTCTTTAGGAGAAGACATGGCTGGCCACTGGTCTCATGGACTCACTGAAGGTGTGGCTAGCTACAAAGGGTCCTTGTAAGACTGAGACTCTGCTCAGAAGGACTTCCCATCACTGAAGCTCTACAATAGTGTTCTCGAGCTGTGGGTATGATCCCTTCAGACCCTTTTGGGGTCCGAATAACTTCCCCAAAGTTCGTCCAAAGCAATCTACATATCATATATTTACATTATGATCCATAATAGTAGCAAAATTCCAGTTATAAAGTAGGAATGAAAATAATTTTATGGTTGGGCGTCACCACAACATGAGGAACTGTATTAAAGGTGGCAGCATTAGAAAGGTGAGAACCACTGGTCTAGAGGCATGTTAAGGTTTCCTTCAGTGTTGTAGCCACTGATAAGTTGCCTAAGTTCCAGTAAATAACACTATACTCATGCTCATCCAAAGAACCATAATTAATCTCAGTGGGAGACATACACATACACACATGCCCATGCACACACACACACACACACATACACAGACACACATGGATGCACACACACGGAACATCAAAGTAGGAAGGGTTTGTTGTCAGAAGAAGGGCTTCAGCAGAACAGTGAGGGAGGTGAGAGAGGATAATGGGGGTGAAAAAATGCTTGAAAATTCATTCTATACACTCTGATCGTGTAAGTATAGGTGTGGAGACATGGATAATAAGATGCTTTAAACAAAAGAGCTTATTAATGACAACTGTTCAACCTTTTCAACAAAACAGGGTTTGTATCTTTCATCAGGAACTGGACTTACAGATCAACAATTCTATGTAACATATTATCATAACAAATGTATTCATCTTTAAAGCACATACAATAAACATTATCTTTCTTTTTAATTTCAAAGTGTAAAATGCTTGTCCCTTTTCTTTTATTCACAGAAAGATTAGCCCCAACTAAATACTATACTTCAAATTAGTGCTGTTCTTACATTTCTAGAACATAGAAGTAAATACTTTTCAAAAAAGAACTGTTAAGTAGGTCAATCTAAATCTTGGATTAGTCACAAATTTTTACAGGTTCCTTTTACTATAAATATGGATATCTTCCAAGAAACACAAAACACCTACAAAACACCCCTAAAGAAATAAAGTCTCATTTAATCACATTCCCACCTCCTAAGGCTCAGGGATCATCTCATAAGAGTGGGCAGAAAAATCATAAGAGACAGAGGTACTGGATGTAGACAGCAAGATGAAGATGGTGTTTTCTGGACATGGCAGACCTATTGCACACATGAATTCACAGTAGCTGCTACTAAATGCACGAAGCTGAGCCAACCAAAATCAGAATGGATGGGAGAGACTCACTCTGTCCCCTTTTTTAGCTCAGGGGATCATAGCAGTTGATGGCTACTGCCAGAGAGAAAGTGAGTTTTCTTCCGGGATTTGAGAGACTCCTGAAGCTCCAGTTGATGGCCCATGCAACCAGCAACTAGCAACAGCATTAAGGGAATTCAGAAGATTTTAAAAGAGAGGAACAAAGGAGAGGCAGAAGGAGAGATTAAGAGGGAAACCTCATCAGGGGAGGAAAGGAAGGAAGTAGAAGGGAGCAGATTTGACCAAAATACATTGCATGCAAGTATGAAATTCTGAAACAATAAATAAATAATGTAATTATTGTCAAAAGTATAACATGCCTTCTGAATAAAATTTAATACAATTTTTTTCATGATTTTACCTGTTTGCAATAATTAAAATCATAAGTCTAGATAAAACCTGATTATTTGCCCTGGAACGATTGGTTGTCTCCTTTCAGGCACAATATCTCTGCCTCTACTCATCAATTATACATAATAGTCTTTTAAATCCAATTCTCCCCCCCCCTCCCAGTTTTCAACAAGAAAGTCGTAACTGTTTTAGAAATTTACTATGATGATGGATATGGAAGCAAAAACTGAATAAGCCCCCAATTTAACAAGTGTATGAGAGAATCATGAGAAAATCAACCAAACCAGGCCTTTCTTATGTTAAATGGAGGAGCAGTAAAGAAGTTGAAGAGAATTTTACTATAAAGAGAAGAGCGTGGACTAAGGTCCTACTCTCGAAAACAATAGAGAAATGAGACTAACCTGGGCCATTTAAATACTGTGTCAGTGAACAGTGCAAGCGGACGATAATAGGCTCTGTTCGGATCACTTCCCAAGCCACAGCAATTTCCTCCTGCACACACACAAAAAAAAAAAAAAATTGAAAAGATGAGTTTGACATCTTTCAAACCTTAAAATAAAAAAAAAACAAATCATGACTTTTAAACTTAGGCTAATGGAATGTATAAATTGTAAGGACCTATAAATGTATTTCAAAAAACAATGTTGTGTAAAAAGGAGACCAAAGTATTCTTTCTTTTTTGCCCTTCCATATGACAAATAAAATTGAGACCTTATATAATGAAGTTCTCTAACTAAAACACAGATGGTTCAGGATATATGGGAAAACAATAAAAGCAATGTATGATCTCAGCTGTATTGATCAGTCTTCATAAATCACTTGAAGAAAAGCAAAGCATGATGATGCTAAAAAAAATAAATAAATACCCACAGCTGAGAATGAAGATAAATCCCTTTAAATGTGTGGGTCATAGTATAGAAATCAACACTTACATCCAGAAAGCTGACATCAATGTGCAGATCAATATCTACGTCATCAATAGCTCCATATTCCCTGGAAGCAAAGATTAACATGAATGCTTTCATTTTCTTTAGTAGTTAGTATGTGACTGGTTATTGTACTTGGAAATATAGCCACTAATTCAGATTGTTGACTTTTTTGTTTGCTTTGGTTTTTCGAGACAGTATTTCTCTGTGTAACAGCCCTAGCTGTCCTGGAACTAGCTCTTGTAGACCAGGCTGACCTCGAACTCACAGAGATCTGCCTGCCTCTACCTCCTGGGTGCAGGGATTAAAGTCATGAGCCACCAACGCCCGGCTCTAATTGCTGACTTTTAAGATTAGAAATGACCTTGTATATGAATAAACTAACTTGGACTGTCATCTTTTTTGTCTATTTTTACAATAAGACAGATATATATTATGTATGCATTTGTATACATAAATTCAAGGGTTGCGTGGTCCATGGTACCAAAGAGTCCCAGTTCCCTGAGTCACAATAGTGTCCCCATGTGACTGCTCCAGGATCCCCACCTATTCACTGGACAAGGAGCTGACTGTAAGGGAAGAAAGGAGTTTCTGATATGAACAAATAAAAGAAATATGCGAATGGATTCTTCTTCTGCCATGGATATGGGCAGCTTGGAAACTGGTCCAGGTGCTTTTACATGCACAGCTCCGTGTTCTTTGTACAGGTAGCCCAAAGTCTGACACAGCAGCATGCCACTAAATAACGACTATATGAACCACATAAAGGCATTCCAGTCAATACCCAGTGTGGGATTTATTTTTCCCTTGTTTTTCTTTCTTTTTTAAATGCATATGTTAAAACTGCACTCTGACTGTGTGTTCTATCCCCGGGTTATATAAAGGCATCATGAAGGCCAACTTATGTACAGCATGGTTTTTAATTTATGTAATTTATTTAATTTATTGAAAAGAAAATAAAAATAATATTCTTAATATATGTGTCCAAATTTTTATGCGTTCATATAATTCTTATGACGTTGTGAGTAAAGAATCAGGGATAAAATATGGAAATAACCAAAATTAAAGAAATTAATAGACAAAGCTTAAATTGAACTCATAACTGGTAGAAAATGTTCTCAGGATTTTATATATATATATGTGATAAATTAATGTCCACAAAACATGGCTAGAGATTTAGATCAACTGGAAGAGTGCTCACTAAGCATACATGAAACCTTGGGAATGATCTCCAGGTAGTGCATAAATTCATAAATGGTTGTGCATACCTGAATCAACACTCTGGAGGCAAAGTCAGCAGGATTGTAAGTTCAAAGTTATCCTTAGCTACATAGTGAGTTCAAGGTCACTGTGGATTATGTGGGAAATCAAGGAGGGAAAGAAGGAGGAGGGATACATAAACATTACAGATGCTATTTACTATTTTCACTGTATTTGAATATGCTTTATAAAGCAATAAAGTGACGTCCATCACAGCTCTGTGGCAGTACTGGTACTTGAATAGAGGTATTTGTCAGTCATTTATATAAGAATGAAACTAGCCCAATAGTCAATAACCACCACTTTGTAATGAATACTAGTTTAAATAGCAATGAACAATATCATTAGGTACTCATGATAAGTGTGTGGAACAAACATTTTAACATTAATATTAGTGAGGAAACTGACAAGCAGGGAAGTAAAAAAGAAGGTTGGCAATGAAAAATTAAGGAGTCAGTGGCGCATAATCTCTCACCTATGCTGGGGCAAGCAACTCCAGCTGAACTCAGTGGGCCACACACACACAAAGACATCAGTGCAGGAGGAGGGCTTGTTGAGAAGGGTTCCAGGAGAAGAGGGAGGGAATGAAGGAGGATGAAAATAACCAAAATTTGCTGTATGAATATATGCGGCTGCGATAATACTTAATGAGTCAATTGGGAGTTTGCCCATATAGACCCCAATCCAAGCCCGTGTGAAGTATGTAGACACAGAGAGACATTCGATGAAATTGCTGTGCATTGTACGCACTAATAGTGCAAACACAGAAAATGACATGTTTGCAGGGTTCTAAGTATAAAATACAGAAAATGACTGGCATATTTGCAGGGCTCTAGGTATGAAATTTTATGACTGAATGAGCATATGGCTTAATTCACATAATTTGCATAGATTAATAAGTAAAGAAATCTAGCAGGGTCTTTTGATATATGTTTTTTGTTTCCGTGACCTAAGAGGTATAAAGGTAGAAATAATAACTTAACCTCACCACTTCTTTCCTCAAAAACATGTCACACCATGGAACACATCTTTATTTTTTAGGAAATATATTTCTCTTTTGGTTTTTCAAGACAGGGTTTTTCTGTGTAGCTTTAAAACCTGCTCTGGAACTCGCTCTGTAGACCAGGCTGACCTCGAACTCACGTAGATCCTTCTGCCTTTGCCTCCTGAGTGCTGGGATTAAAGGCGTGTGTCGCCACTGCCCAGCTCATGCTAACATTTTAACAACTTATTATTTGCACGGGAATTAACTTTTAAAAACAACAGCATCATCACATGATCGATGTTCTTCATAAAAGAAAATCATGAATTTTATATGAATTATACAACAAATATAACAAAAATAAGGACCAAAACAAGTAAATTTTCTTTATGCTTCTGAGTTGCAGGTACAGAAAACTTTTTCTGTGATGGCAGTAAACAAATATTTTAGGAATTTTCACGCATGCCCATTCTCTGCTACCCACTGCCCTGTGTTGTTTTGTTCATTCTCCTATCTTTCTGCAACTCCTTTGAAAAGTAAAATCCATTTTTATTCTGTCAGATGAGAAACAGGCTCAGTGGTCACAATTTAATGACCCCGGGCATAGGCAAATGATTCGTGAAAATCATAGGTTATCCAAGTCATACATGTAAAAAGCTGGTCAATGCAGTTATGAGATATGTGTTGGTTTGAAGGGGATGTCCCCCATAGTCTAGGAAATTTGAATACTTGGTCCCCAGTTGGTGATACTGTTTGGGGAAGCTTAGCAGGTATGGCCTTTTTGGGAAAAGTTTGTTGTTTGGACTTCCAGTGTTTGAAGTGATTTCGAATTCACTCTCTGTCTCTTGCTTGTGGCTGGAGGTGTGAGCTGTCACCCCCTACTGTCTCCATTCCACACATAAACTCTGGAAAACTAAGCCCAAACAAAGGGTTTAAACAGTCTCCCTGGTCACAGTGTTCTACCACAGCAATAGAAAACTGACTAATACAAGATAATCAAGTATGCTCAAGAGAAGCTTCTGGGGAAGAATTGGCCTTGGCAATAACCGTTCTAGTGACAAGGGTTAATCCTACGAAAATAAAAAGGCATGGACGCAAAACTTTACCGGGATCAAGACATGGAGAGGAATTATTGGAAATAATTCAACTGAGTAACAAATAAAGAAGAAATACTTACACGACAGTATGCTAATGTTAAAAACTTCTGTTGGGTCGGCAAGACAGATCAGTGGGAAAAGATGCTTGCTACCAAGTCTGACCTGAGACTGACCCCTAGGACACTTGTTGGGGAAGAAAAGAATCGACTCCTCCAAGCTGTCGCTTAGACCTCTACAGGCGAATGCTCACTGGCACACTCTCTTATGTGTACGTATGTACGTACGTACGTATGTACACACACACACACACACACACACACACACACACACACACACTAAATGTGTTAAACAATGGGAAATAAGCAATCAACCTTCCTTTTTTGATTGCCTCATTTCTAGTTTTATTAAATCACCTTAATTTTCATGTTTTTTTTTTCAAATGCTCATTAAAGAGTATATCTGGAAGACCTCCTCTACCTCCCCCTCACAAGACTGAAAGACTATTGTATAATAAATACAGTGTCCATTTTAAGTTTAAAAGATGTATACCTAACCACTGACTAGAAAGGTGATACTAATCTAAGTTTTAGGAACAGAAAAAAAAATGTACAAAGCTAACTCTTAACAGGATCATTAGAGAACACGCTTCTTGAGAGAAAGGGTCTTACTGTGTCGCCGCGGTTGGTTTCTTTTTTTTATTTTATTTTATTTTTTTCATGGTTTATTTTTTTATATTTAAAAATTTCCATCTCCTCCCCTCCTCCTCCCCCCTCCCTCCCCTCCTCCTCCCCCTTCCCTCCCCTCCTTCTCCCCCTTCCCTCCCCTCCCCTCCACCCATAGCCCCCCTCCCTCCCTCTCCAGGCCAAGGAGCCATCGGGGTTCCCTACTCTGTTAAGACCAAGGTCCTCCCAAATCCCCCCAGGTCCAGGAAGGTGATCGACCAAGCTGAGAAGGCTCCCACAGAGCCCGTCCATGCAGAAGAATCAGAGCCCAGCGCCATTGTCCTTTGCTTCTCAGTCAGCCCCCGCTGTTGGCCACATTCAGAGAGACGAAACTCCTGAGCCTTCTGATCCAAGTGTGGGATTACAGGCGTGCGTCCCAACACCTGGCCTTAACTTTGCCCCAACCTCACTCCAGTCTTTTCCATACAAAGTGTATTTTTTCTTGTTATTTCTCTCCTTCGATCAAATCAGTGCTTTCTGTGGGGCTCTTGAAAATTAAACATATAAACAGCTGCACGAGTGAAATAATTAACCCACTGCGATGCACTGGGTTCTTTTGCATCATAAAGACTGACAAAATGCTTCCTCAGGAAGAAATCTCTACACACCTGTCTTCTCATAACAGTACTTCCTGTAATGATGACATCAAATGCATGGAATGACTTATCTGAGACAGTCAACACATTCCTTAGCTGTTATTCGGAGGGTTAGAGTGACCTATAATCACAACAGCCAATTTATCAAGATTGCTACTTCCCACTTCTTCATCACGATGCCTTCTCTTTCTCTCCTCTTTATAACTGCATTAGTAGAACATCTTAGCTTGAAGCGTGTGGGTAAGAGGCAAAGAGGAAGGATTCAGACATACACAAAATCCTAATCCACAGTGGATTCTCTGTAAGTAGCTCAAAGGACCCAATAGAAAGACATGATCAGTATATGACATGTATTTTAAAATCATTCATTGTGAACATTAAAAGTATTAATAGTCCATGGATGATTCCTTTGAGTTTTTCCATCAATAGTTTCTTCCCTATTTCTAGTATGATTTTTTTTCTAAAGAAAGTGAGATACTGGGTTACAGGCCCTCTTCCTCACCATGACAGAGCACCGGCACACTACTTTAAGGAAGCAATTAGCAGTGCACATATCTGGAAACGGTTACACTCCTTTTAGTTTTTAATTCAGAGTTCACAAATGGCACTGTGCAGATACAAACTCATTTTGGTGGTGATGCCCATTTTACATAACGCCAGTAATTTCATGCTTCCCACTGAGAGACACAAAGCGTGGTTACAGTTTGTCCAGATGGAGCGACCTAGTTGTCAAGACCACTTCTGTATCCAAACAACTGTCCACGGCTCAGATCGGCGACAGAAACGCGCTGAACGCTGATGGATGAGAGCCATTCGAGCTGTGACTGCGATCTGGATGCAGGACTCGGCTGATGACGAAACAAATTTGTGTGCAGCCTCAATTTATTTGCTGTGACAAGACCACGCCAAATTGAAAGTGAATATTTCCCTTAGTTTTGAGATGAGGGAAATTACAGAGAAATAATTTCATGCGGTTGGTTTACCCTGGAATGGAGGGTTTAGGAAGAGCTGCTATAAAATGGTCCTCTCTACCCACAGCCTGACTTCTGGCTCCTTAAAGAGCTTCTCCTTAAGGCGACATATTTTGAAAATTACGTGATTCTTAAGATACTGACAGGTGATAGTGATTACCCGAAAATATCTGCATATGCCATGATCAATGGCAGGAATGAAGAGCCCGCAGCCCTTTCTGGGCTTCATAATGGGTTCAAGACACCTACAGCACCCCCAGAACAAGGTAGAAGGTCTAGCAGCTTAGTGATAATGATGCATCCCAGCATGCCCAGGACCCTGAAGCTAATCACTAGCATTTTAAAGGGGGAGACATATTTATTGTCAATAATCATAAGTTTATGAAGACACTGTGAGAAACCGGTCAATGCCTTTTCTTGTTTTTAATGGCACCAATCAGGAAATGCTCCTCAGCTGGGCAGGGGTGGCACATGTTTTTAATCCCAGCACTTGGGAGGCAGAGGCAGGTGGATCTCTGTGAGTTTGAGGCCAGCCATGGCTACAGGGAAAAAAAAACACACAAAAAAATGACAGGGGGGATAGAGGGACAGAGGGAGGGAGGACGAAAGGATCATGACAAGCCATGGGGAACAAGTCAGTAAGTAGCATTCCTCCACGGTGTCAGCATTAGTCCCTGCCTCTGGGTTCCTGCTTTGCTGTCATGTTTGGGCGTCCTTCAGTGTTGGACTCTAAAGTGGAGGATGAAATAAGCTCTCCCTCCCCCCAAAATGTTCATGAGACATTCAAATATATATTAATATATTTAATGTGTACACTATACTGAATATTAGACTATACTGGCTTTTCTTTCTCTACATACCTCAGTTTGTTCATTTTACTGTTACTATAGTTAAGCAACTTGATCAAGATTATTTGTGAGCATACCTATTATCAAAACATTTTAAGTATCTAATTTTTCCTTATTAACTGTTCAAAAGCTATAGATTTATATATACACAATTCTACCCAAGGCTCTTGAGAAACAAACATTTACTGTTATTGAACTGCTCCTACTTCCAACCACTAGGCAGTGGCACTTTGAGAAGATCTGTAGGAAGAAACACACACCTTCCTGTGACATCTGAAACTCCGCAGCTTGCATGTCTATCTCTGCATGCCTACTCAGTGTGTGTTTCTGCCCAGTGTGGGAGAGATGTTTGTGAATGGGCCAAGAAATATGCAAACTCAGTCACCGGGAAGAAGTCTTGGCAAGATTAAAGCTTTTCCAAGACTGTTATCCAACACAGCTATAAATTGCTCAAAGAGACAAGCTGAGAAGACTTTAGATGCAGACGAGAAGGCAATGCAGTCTTTTGTGAGACAAAACAATAGTGCAGAAGAGGACTAGAACAGAAAGTTGCTGTGGCTTTATGGTCAGCTTAAAAAACGTTGCTTTTGCCTGAACGAGTCCAGGTTTTGGGAGCAGAGATGAACATGCAGGATCTGATGGAACGAAACTTATATATCAATTACATACTGGAAGACCCTTCCTTCTTTAGTTACTTTGCACTGGGCATGTCCTCTCAAGGCTTCCCTGATTTTGACTTCCAAAATTTTTTTTAAATACCCTCAACTCAGAGAGATTGTCGAGAATCAATAAGCTAGACAGGATACTACACACCTGCAGCTCAACATCTTCCTTTGATGAATAAGAGAATTTTGTGTAGGCTCCCTTGTGTGGTGAAGAAGCATCCTCAAGGTTGCAATGGCTCAACACTAACGGTCTGTACTTCACCCTCCAAGGGACTGAGGGAGTGGGGGCTGGTCATGGTCATGACTGTGGTGCCAAGTGGAACAGAATGCAGAAGGCACAGGACTAGAGACACACTCTCCAGCACATATGTACATAATTCACTGGCCAGGATTGTTGTATGTCTATGCCAAGGACGGAAGGGGCCAGGCAAAGAGAACACAATGCCATGACAGGATGGGGAGAAATGAGGAGAAGGCAGCACTTCCTAGGAATGGTGGAAATGGGAAGTTATAGGACCAGAAGAACGGATGTGGATGTCTTGAGTTATACCTAAGGTTTTTCCCCCTTTGCTTTATGTTTATCTTTTGTTTTTGTTTTTTTTTTTTTTATTTTCTCTTAGGAGGTACTGGCCTCATGGTTATCAATCTAGTGCTATTCATTTGTTTTCCAAGTATCAGATCTTCAGGATACTCTTGTTCTCCAAACATCAAATCAGAAAGACTAATCCCAGCCATCCATCAGTAAAGGCAATCAAAAGGCGCCACTCCCACAAACCTGGGAGCATCCCGCTGCATCACACCTTAGCTACAGTAAGAGGCTGGGTACTCCAACAATGCCAGTATTTTAAAAATGAAAAATGTCATCATAAACGAAGGATCCGTTATCTAAGATCGAAGTTTGACATTTCACAAGGTGACTACCGAAACCATCTCTTTCCCCCAAGGGGAATGAAAATTTCTTTCCATTTCTAAAATTGCTCAACTCAGATTGTTTCCAAATGACTAGTTTATGAACACACGGCTGGAGGACTACATTTATAAGAGAAACACGCACATGTGCATACTGCTATAGGTTTCAAGATGAAACACATTTACTCCAACCAGCAGATATTTATCCTATAGGATCTAACTCACCTCCCATTCACAAGATTCTGCATCAAAATCATCCTCAGCCATTACATGTATGGTTCCAGGCAGCCACTGTTTTGTTTCTCATGTCAGGACGGATCGGGCTTCCATTATCAATTTTAGTAATCTATTACCAATTACTTTTTCCATATCTACATTTAGCCTGCATTTAAAAGGGATTTGCTTCTGCCTAGGCAATCTGCCTATTTCTATCTCTTATAGAGAACTCAGATGTGGTTAGCTGCCTTTCTCATTAGATGTCACATAAAAAAGAAAAACAAATGACACAAATAGCCTATTGTGCATATTAAGGTGCTTTTGCTCTTCAAACCCCATTAAGTTCCTTATAAGCCTCAATTAAGTGAAAGAACAGTTAATTAGAACATCCTGGTTTCAATAGACTTGGAACTCTGCGAGGAAGATTCCAAGGCCTTCCACCTAACTACCCATTTCCCAGTGTGTCTGGGGCCAGAAGAGCAGGCGAGGCTGTAAATTCATTTTATCTATTTAAAGTAAATCGAACAAGTTTTGCTGTGGTTTACTTCATGTCAAGAGACTTCTAGAGGTTATTTGTTCAGCAATCATCTTCTGTAGCTAGAAAAAGGAATCTGAACAAGGCAAGACTACAGCTTATATTGAGATTTAAGTGGGATCAAAACAGTTGTAAGGGAAATAGACAAGGAGGAAAAAAAATTCAGGTCATTTATGACTTTTAGGTATGTCATTTGGTTGGAACTCCAAGCACTTTTATGTAGCTGTACACATTATAACTGTCAATATCATTGCTATTAATAGAAAATATTAATAGGGATCACCAGACTTGCCAAACCATACTTATAAATACGTGATGAGGAAACAAAGCTTTCATAGTCTTATGACAACTCAGAAAATATAGAAATGTGTTTTAGAAAAAAACTTAAATATAAAAAACATCAAATAAAGCAATCCTTTAAGCAACAATATGTGCTTTAAGAGGAGGATGGGAAGCTGAATTCCAGATTCAATCATATTTATATTTCATAGCCTTCTTTTAGTGAAGAGATAATTGCATTCAAAATTAAAGTTTTAATCCTTAGCCATCAGAGAAGTACAAATCAAAATAACTCTAAGATTCCACTCTAAGATTGTAAGAATGGCAAAAACAAAAAACACTGATGACAATTTATGCTGGAGAGGTTGTGGGGTAAAGGGAACACTCCTGCATTGTGGGTGGGACTGCAGACTTGTCCAGCCACTTTGGATTTCAGTATGGTAATTTCTCAGAAAATTAGAAAACAACCTACTTCAAGACCCAGCAACACCACTTCTAGGTATATACCCAAAGGATGCTCAATTGTACCACAAGGACATGTGCTCAACTATGTTCATAGCAGCATTGTTTGTCATAACTAGAAACTGGAAACAACCTAAATGTCCCTTGAGTGAAGAATGGATAAGGAAAATGTGGTACATTTATACGATGGAGTACTACACACCAGAAAAAAATAACAACATCTTGAAATTTGCAGGCAAATGGATGGATCTAGAAAACAATATATTGAATAAGGTAACCCAGACCCAGAAAGACAAATATAATATGTACTCACTCCTCACTCATAAGTGACTTTTAGACATAAAGAAAACGAAAAACAGCCTACAAGTCACAATTCTAGAGAACCTAGACAACAGAGAGGCCCCTAATAGAAATATACATGGATCTAATGTACATGGGAAGTAGAAAAAGACAAGATCTCCTGAGTAAATTAGAAGTATGGAGACCATGGGAAAGGGTAGAGGGGAGGGAAGAGGAACGGAGGGGAGTGGAGAAAAATATATAGCTCAATAAAAAAAAATAAAGTTTTAAGTTTCCTAGAAAAGTTCTACTACTGTAGAAAAAAAGAAGCCATAGTTTTAAATAATTTGCCGGTGGCTCCTATACCATCCTCATGCATACACTACATAACACTGTATGTACTGCCTCCACAGTACTTAATCTGGACCACACAACAGACCAACTGTGGAATGATCACAGCTACTTAGCTAAAATTTGAAAAGCTGTAAAAACTTCATTTACCGAGTGTAATCCCACCATTGTCAGCCTCGTGTACCTCCAAAACTGAGAGAGATGCTCTGGGGACTCAATCCTCAGTTATTTAGGCCAGCAGTGGCAGTGAACTGTCATTTCCAAAATCGAAATGAAATATTTAGCAATTATAAATTACTAATGTATAGACTTCCAAAGTAAAAAATATTTGTTCGTCTTCTCAAAATAGGGTACGTCCACTGAAGAGTGAGAGCCAGGTAGTGTGTCCTTTCAGACTCTGCCACCGGAGACAGTCAAGAATCCACCAGGAATCTATCTTGTGCCATCTACCCATACGATGTTGAGTTCCAGAATAATGATTTAAAAAACAAACCAAAAAGCCGGGCAGTGGTGGCGCACGCCTTTAATCCCAACACTCGGGAGGCAGAGGCAGGCAGATCTCTAAGTTCGAGGCCAGCCTGGTCTACAAGAGCTAGTTCCAGGACAGGCTCTAGAAACTACAGGGAAACCCTGTCTCAACAAACCAAAAAAAAAAAAAAAAAAAAACCAAAGCAATACCCCAAATAAAAGACAGTGCCACAACTATCACAAATCTCAGTCCAGTTGGTAAATTATTAATAAACTACAGAAATGTAATAGTGCTGGGTACACAGAACACAAGCTGAGCCGTCTATGCTGAGATCTGAGGAGGGCTTAAGCAGCTGACCTTCACAGTGGGGCACACAGGGAGGACTCCTCAACAAGAGGCAACCCGTGCAAGCGCTAGGTCCCCTGGTCTAGCTGGGGTGTTTGGTAGGTAGGGCTGGAATGGAGGTCAGGCTGTTAAAGGAGCCTAGAACTCCATGGAGACAGAAGAGACTACACTATATGCAAAGAAAGACTCTAAAATAAGCCACCCTGACTTCTAGGTGCCGGTGTAAGAACACAAACGACATCTTACACTAAACAGAATAAGAGCATAGGAAGGGGAGTCTCCCAAAATATTAAATATCATAAAAAGTAACTAGAAAGTTTATTACCAGATATTAATTATAGACTAAAGCACACTATCATTCAAACTATATGTATTAAGTCTCCCAGCACTCCTTCAGTGGGCATGTAACCTGTGTAGTATAGTTCTGCAGTATTTAATTTCATTGTTTATAATGACATGACCCTGAATTACAGAAACATCTATTACAGTGAACAGTAATGGCACTTTTTCTATTTTTGGTAAAGGATCTTGCTATACAGAGCCACATGACTTCAGACTGACAATCTTCCTAGTTCAGCTTTACGACTTGTAAAATCGGGGGTGTATGCTGCCATACCCAGATAAGTATACATTTAAAGACTGCTACTTTTTAAAACTCACTCTCAAAATGAATTATTTCTTTAAGGAACTAATTTAACTTTAAAATAATATGTAACAAAAAAAGTCAGAAAGCTGTCATTTTGCACCAGGAGAGACACAGTACATCCCCTCCAACATTTCCAAATACAATCACAGAAAAGTAACTTCCTTCAAGTTACTCTAACAGAAAATTCCAATGGCTTATGAAACAGTGTTGATGGAGGAGAGTTATCTGTCTATGTTTCTTTCATTGGTTAATTAATAAAGAAAACTGCCTTGGCCCTTTAAGAACAGAAAATTAGGTAGGTGGAGTAGACAAAACAGAATTGTGGGAACAAGGAAGTAGAGTTGGAGAGACGCTTCAGGCATTCGCCATAGTGAGTCTCCATGTTGCTCCTCTCCGAGATGGACGCAGGTTAAGATCTCTCCTGGTAAGCCACACCTCGTGGTGCTACCCAGATTACTAAATATGGGTTAAGGAAGATATGAGAATTAGCCAATAAGAGGCTGAAACTATGGGCCAGGCAGTGTTTTAAAAGAATACAGTTTCCGTGTAATTATTTCGGGTGTAAAGCTAGCCGGTGGCGGGACGCAGCCCCGCCGCTTCACACTACACAGTGTAACACACTGAAGCTGTTTACCTGAGAGAAACTGCATGTGGTCCATAGATCTCTCTCACTGCTGACAAATCAGCCTCCAGCTGAGGATGCTTATGGAGTTCACCATCATAGTTCACCTGCCGAAAAGGATAATTCAGAACTAAGAAACCACACAACCTGTGCAGCAGCCTCCTGGCCCTACAGGTAAGCTGACAGCATCGGCACAAAGTTCTTCGATCCACATACGGCTAGGACAATTCATTATGTTTTAAAGTTAGAATGAGACTTTCTAAATTAACTTTAAGAAGATTCTCCCTGTAATTACAGTCTCCATTTTACTCATTTATTTTATATACACACATATAGGTGTTGTGTGTATGAATATATGAATATATATATACATATTCTGAGCATGTCATGCTTTCCTATTTAGCAGTACGTATGTATTATAGCATTAAAAATATAGATCTTTTTGTTAACATAGATAGTTAGCGTGCTGATTTCAATAGGAACTCAAGCATTTTCTTCTTCATTTCTTCACAACTTTCTTGTTCCTTGTATGCGTGCCAAGAGCCAAATCAGTATTTATCTTCCCTCTTGTTCAAATATGTTAAGTAGCAAGCCATAGATCAACATATACATCTTGGATAAGAACTCCAGAGAGTATGGTTAGTTGACCAGAACTCTCTTTTACCCAAGCATAGATCTAAAGTCCTAAAGTTGATGAATCACAAGATCAGTCTATCATGGTTTGTAAGAGGTGATTCATCAAATTGAAAAACTTATTGTCAAACTGTGATGTCCTTCTTAATCTGTTACTTCAATTTGCTTTTCTTAAATATAGTCTTTGTCTCTTGCGGTGGTGTTTAAACTTGAAAAGAAATCCTAAACACCATATGTGCATTTAAAAGGCTATGGCATACTAGAATATCCTGCAACTGACACGGTGGCTTTGTTCTCTTCATTTCTCTTATTCCAGCCTATTTACTGTGCTGCGAAACAATCCTTTATATGACATTCATTTTTGCTCAGTATGATTTATGTCTTCTGTTTCTATTTGCATTAGGTATTTCAAATATACATCTGTGTGATGGAGTACACCAATACATAATGCCTTCCAAGAGCAAGGAACTGGGCACTGGATTATTCCTTTGTACTTTCACTGCACAGTTACATCCCAGGAGATACATCCTTTCTACTTCCAATCTTTTTTTGTGATCTGCCTTTCATTTTCAAAATTCATTTTTATAAAGAATACAAATGTTTGAAAGGGGTGAATGACTGGCAGACAGTCTAGAAACCTTTTAGAATGAACAGCTAGATGGAAGAAAAACAGCAAATTCCCCTCTGGAAGAAGGAGCAGTTCAAACAAAAATCAGACTTGGAAGGACTCTTTTGCATACTGGATACAGTGCTCTCTAGTTAGGTAAGTGCCCAGGAGTTAGTAAGTTACTCCATGGAAGAAAGCCTATTGCCTTGTCCATGTCTGATTTAGTAAGTACTGATTTTTTTCTCTGAATATGTGCCATATGAATTCTTTTCCATAATAAATTTATCTTTAAAGGCCTACTTAATCATCCTTCCATCACAGGACACAAGCTACAATGGCATTTGATCAAAGAGGTTACAGAAACATAATAGTATACTATATGGTTATATCCTAAAATCAAATGCTCGATTTTAAATTTAAACATTATTCAGGAAAAGTCTTGTGACTTTTATAACACATATATCTAACATATATGTGTTATGGGATATTTATACTGTATGAAAATGTATTGCTGTGATTGGCGTAATAAAAGGTGAACTGCCAATAGCTGGAAAGAGGTTAGATGGGACTTCTGGGAATAGAGAGTGTGCTGGGAAGGAGATGCAGGAGACATGAAGAGGATACAGGAGGTGCAATATGGAAGAGAGATAATGCCATGTGACAGAATGTAGATGAATATAAATAGGTTAAAGTGACTATAAGGGGGTAGGAAGATGGCCAGAGAGAGGGAGGAGGAACAAGAAGGTAAATGCAGAATGTCTTTCTGTATGCTGCAAATGTGTTGTTTTTATTAGTTGACGAATAAAGCTGCTTTGGCCTATGGTAAGGCAGAATGTAGCTAGGCAGGAAAGCCGAACTAATTACAGGGAGAAAGAAAGAGGGGTCAAGAGAGAACAGTAGCTGCTGGAGGAGTGACATGCCAGAGCATTATCGGTAAGCCACAGGCCACATGGCAAAACACAGATTAATAGAAACGGGTTAACTTATATGTAAGAGCTAGCTAGCAATAAGCTTGAGCTATACGCCAAACAATTATAGTTAACATAAAGCCTCTGTGTCATTACATTATAAGTGGCTGTTGGACCAGGCAGGACACAGAAAAGCCTCCAGCTATAAGAAGGAGCAATGGAATATGCAGACTATAGTGAAAACAAAGGGGGACTATTTGAAGGAAGAAGACCAGAGACGGGGAAGAAAGGGTGCGTGGGAACAGAGTAGAATGGTATCTATGTGTGAAAATGTCAGAGCAAAGCCTATTTTCTTGCATGCTAACCAAAAATTTACTAATAAAGAAGGCAGTGTGAAAGCCCAAATGATAATCATAATCAAAGTGCAAAATCTCTATAATTAATTAAGACAGCAAACGAGTGATCGCAGCAGAAAGATCTGCAAAGGAAATCTTAATTTCTGAAAACGTGTAGAAAGTGAAAACAATTTATTCATGTTTTCCTCTTGCTTACTGCAGCCTGAACAACTGCTAGGCTGCCTCCTTCCATCAGGACCATACAGCTGTGAAAAGGGAGGCGGGACGACGCACCTGCCCTCCATAATAAAACTCTTCAGAGTCATTGTCGCCCTCGGAGTCCTCCTCCACCGTGCTGTTCTGCCGAGACTCCTTCAAGTGAAAAAAAAAAAAAAAAGACAATTCCAGTGGTCAGAAAAACCAGAAAACAGTGGTAACAGACGCGTCCTGGCAGACAGGTTGTTTATGTGGTGCACTGTGGGAACACTACAACTTCAAAACAGAAGGGAGTAAGAGAGCTAACTTTGTAGATGCACTTAGCTCCTTAAGAGAAGTTGACTAAAAGTGAACCTTCCTGCAGTTTGCTTCCAGGGAGATAAATATTTGCAGCTTCACATTTAATGAACATCAAAAGCTCTGTAGAATCAGCTATGCTCTAGGCTTTCCTCTGATAGAATGCTTGACAGACTCACACTAATTCAATGCTTATTAAAAAGCTTGTCAGCATTATTTATCCAAGATGGTTTCCACTTCCACTGCCAACACAAAGCAACACTATGAAAGAGGAAACTTGGAATGAAATAGTGGAGAAAAAAATCAAATCATGCAACTGGATATGAATCATAATACAAAGAGAACTTCTAGCGTACTGAAATGATTTGTTTGGAAATTAAAATTTCACGAGGGTGTTTAATTTAATATGCTTTAACTCGATGTCTGAGTTTTTAATTAACTGAGCCGAACATCTGTCATATATCTGAAGCACAATGAAAATCAACGGTGGTATTTCTATCACTGTCATGATTAGCAAAATTTGTTTGTTTGCTTGTTTGTTTTTAAGGAAAAATGTTGAGAAGAGAAAAAAAGCAGCATTTCCCTCAGATTCAGATCTCTGTTCATCCATGTTGCTAATAAGACCTAAAGTTCAAGTTATTGAGCCAGTATGACAATCAAAACGAGGGGCTTTGGATGAGGTGTTATAACAGGTTTGGGCCAGTGACAGCTTTCTTCAAGATGTAATTTTCACAGTGGATGTAAGGGGGAATCTCAAAGAACGGTGCAATACTAACAGCAAGGAAGGGTCTTATTGCAAGCATGACTTTCATTTTTACTTAAACTATTTTTTTATTTATTTTGCATACCAGTTTCCTCTTCTTCCTTTCCTCCTGTCTCCTCTGCTTTCCCATTCACCTCCATCCCATACACTCCTCCTCCATCTCCATTTAAAAAGGGACAGGCCTCCCATGGGCCTGCACAGAGCATGGCACACAGAGTTGAGTCAGGACCTAGCTCCTCCCCTTAAGTCGAGGTAATAGACAGGTCGGGGAATCCAGCATGGGGAACAGGTTACTAAACTAAGCTAAGCACCAGGAAGAGGTCCTGTTCTCATTGTTAGAAACCTTACTAAGAGACCAAGCTACATGATTATCACACATACAGAGGGCCTGGGTCGGTCCCATGCAGGGTCCCTGACTGTTGGTCCAGCATCCATGAGTCTGTGGGTTCCCCCATCATGAACTCCCTGGATGGTACAATCCCTCATCCCTTTCTTCTGGAAGACACTCTGCAGAGTGCTTGGCTGTGAATCTCTGCCTCTGTGTCCATCTGTTACTGGAGAGAGTATCTCTGATCACAATTAGAGAAGGTACCAATCTGGTAAGCATAACTTTCAATCCAGATACCGCTGTCCATTGTCCCTTCTCTATGTAATGTACTGATAGCTATTGGTATATCAAAGTAAAAATTTTTTTAGAGCAAGGATATGAGACAAACTTGCTTGAGGATTTTCGAAAACCACAAATAAATAAATAAATAAATAAATAAATAAATAAATAAAACAAAACCACTGGAATATAATGTCTACCCTTGTGTCTCTGCTACTTTGGCTTAAAAGACCAGACATTCTATAAACGTAACTGTAAAGATCTCATCAAAATTATTCATAGCCATATATACTTGTGATACAAGGCATATGGGTGTTTTCTGTCAACTACATTGTTATATATAAAGAATAAAAAATAAATTGCATGGCATGTATATTTTATTTAGATTATTTTCTAATAATTTATAGCAGGAACTTCTTCCTTGAGGTTAACTCCAGGTCAGTCTTAGCACCATATGAAAAGTTCTGAGTCTCCCTTTCATTCACCATACGTTATGTAGCATAAACAAGACACTAAATGCAAACACCTGGTAAATTGCAAACACTGCCAAAATAAAAAGTCAAATGAAATTTACATACCTCCCCATTTTCCTTTTGTAGTTTGGATCTTATGGATAAACAACAGTTAATATCATTTGTTTTTCTTAATTCTGCAAGAAAGAAGTTTTTAAATTACTTTGGACTTTAGCATATCATTTGCCAAACATTCACGAGTTCCTAGATAAAACCGTTGCAGGTTTTTCTTCCCTTTTGTGGGAGAATTGGGAGATATTTTGAAGACAGATCAGGCAAGTGCTTCTGATTTTTCATTGTGCATACAAATGCTAGTAACTTAAAGAGCAAGCACACAGATTTCTTCAGCTCTTGCTTATTTCCAGGCAGCTTCAGTGCTCCGGGGTTTCTGTGTTCAGTTTGTCTGCAGTGCCGTGATGGAAAAAAACACTTTCAAGAGTACTGTAGACACGATACATATAAACATTACTAAAGAACAAACACCCTTCAGATATAAAAATAATATGAACAGACTTACGAGAGGTAATTACTTGTGTTTGCTACTGAAAATAAAGAGCGTCCAATGAAAAAGTATAAAAGACTAAATTGCGATTACCTGTTGCTATTCTATGGAAAATGACAGGGATTGGGTCTGTAGTAACTAGTACGTCCTCATCATTTTCTGAACTTGACACATAGGTATTGTCTGCAAAGAAATATGAAAAAGACACCGTATATTGAGTATATATCCTCTATAAAAGCAACAGACATATCTTCACTTTAATCCGGTTCTCAGAAATAACCTACTGCTGCTCTCATTAAATCAGAGAAAAAGGAAGCAAACTTAATGTGTAAATTAAGCATAAAGTTACAGCCTTTCCAAAGGAGTCCGCAGCTTCCCACAAGAATACACATTTTAGACGGACAGTACTCAAAACAATGCTTTCCTTTTACTGGAGAGAGGGGTTTAAGATAGAGTTCCTCATGTCACCTTCCAGCATCCTCCTGCCTCTGTCTGTGCAGTGTCAAATTTACAGGAGGCCTCTCCACCAGACCTGGCTCCTCACACATTTCTAATAATCCAACCAATCGTTTGGATGCAGGTGCTTGCTTCATGCTGCAGGACAGCGCTCTGCTCAATATCAATCCATTTCAAAAGATGGGATATTCGGCTGAGGCGACCACTAAGGGACGTTTGATAGATTTTAAAAAACGCAAAACCGAAACACGCTGGCAAGTGACTTGCAGTTCCAACATTTGGGAGGCTGACAGAGGAAGATCATTGGGTCTGAGGCCAGCCTTCTTTTACTTAGTGTACTGGTTAGCTTTGTCAACTTTACACAAATCCGAGTCATGTGGGAAGAGAGGACCATATTTAAAGAACTTCCTTTATTAGATTCATCTGTGAACATATCTGTGGGCATTTTCTTGATGAATAATTTATGGGGGGGGGGGACTCAGCTTAGTGTGGGCAGTACTACCTCCGGGCAGGCGGTCCTGTGTTACATAAGGGAGCAGGCTGGGCAAGCCATGGAAAGCAATGCAGTAAACAGCTTCCTTCCACAAGCCCTGCTGCCTCTGCTCCTGCTTGCGTTTCTACCTGGGCTCCCCTCAGTGACAGACTGGCGTGTGACATGGAAGTCAAATAAACCTATTCCTCCCTGAGTTGCTGTGGTAAACAACAGCGATAGAACACAAACTTGACACACGGGAAGAACCTATCTAAAATTGCACCCTCTGAACTGCTGTTAGGTAACCTGCCACTGATTCTCACCAGAGTCAGATTAATTGAACTATACGCTGAATTATAATTTATACTTTAAGTCCTTACATTTCTTATTCACTATTTTTATCTCAAAAAAAAGTATATAAGCTTACCAATTTCTCCAATAAAGATAGACCTCTACGTATGATCAAATAATGTCATTTCATAATAATATAAAACCCAGCTGTTTGTCTGTGCTTCTCATAAATGACTGAAGGGCATTTAGAAAACTGCCAACTCAACTAAAAAACATCCCATAGTAAAGACCTTCAAGATGGCTCAGTGGGGAATGAGACTTGCCACCAAGCCTGATGCCCTGGGGTCAATCTCCAGGACATCCATGTTGGAAGCAGAGAACTGACTCCTACAAGTTGTCCTCTGACCTCCACATACATGTACGGCACACACACAGAGAGGGGGGGGAGGGAGGGAGGGAGAGAGAAATACATCCCTACATAATACATATATATATATATATACACACACACACAGAGAGAGAAATGCATCTATACATAATACACACATACAGAGAGAGAGAGAGAAAGAGAGATAAATACATCTATACATAATACACACACACAAATATGTAGGGTGTGGTGGCACACATCCTTAATAACAGCATTCAGGAAACAGAGGGAGGCCAATCTCTGTGAGTTTGGGTGTGGTGGTTTGTATAGGAACGGCCCCCGTAGACTCCAATGTTTGAATGTTTGGCTTATAAGGAGTGGCACTGTTAGGAGGTGTCCTTGTTGGAAAAACTGTGTAACTGTGGATGTGGGCTTTGAGATCTCATATGCTCAAGCTACACCCAGTGTTAGGACACATAGCCTCCCTCTGCTACCTGCAGATCAAGATGTAGAGCTCTTCTCCAGCCTCATGTCTGCTCGCACACTGCCATGTCCCACTATGACGATAAGAGACAACTATCTGAAACTGTAAGCCAGCCCCCTTAAATATTTTCCTTTACCACAGTTGCCATTGTCATGGTGTCTCTTCCCAGCAGGGGAAACCCTAACTAAGACACTGGGTGCACACAGTGAGTTCCAGGGTAGTCAGGAAAACACCATGAGACCCTGTCTCAAAAACTAAACTGAAAACAAAAAAAAAAACATGAGGTGAGAGCAAATAATCTAAAGGCAAATCTCCTAGAGCACAACTACTGCTAGCTTGCTAAAAATAAAACATGCTCAATAAATAGAAACACAGATCAATTTCTGCTCCAATACCTGAAAGAAATCTATCTTTAAAAAATATGGAGACAGGCTGTAATAATATTATGTCAGTACCATGAGAATCTGACTTTTAATTGAGAGACTTAAGACATTATGGTTTCCCTCTCCTTCAAATACAGTTTATTTTTAAACCTTAAAATTAAAGGAAAGTGTGTGTGTGTGTGTGTGTGTGTGTGTGTGTGTGTGTGTGTGTGTTCCACTGAGCAACAGAAGACTCTCTGAGAAGAAGGGGCTTTATTAAGTTATCAAGCGGGATGGGGGGTGGTATAGACAAGAGCGGAAACAGAGCGAGTCTGCCTCATCACCCTCATTAGCACTAATCACAAGTTTGGTGTTTGTAAGTTTCAGGCACCATTAGGGGCAATGCAACATAGTCACGTCTATGACGTGGCAGTACATCACAGACCAAGAAGCAGACTGTGCAAATGAATTGTTTTTACACGGAGATATTGACCACTTATCTGAATTTCCTTCTATCAATAGTTTCACGCATTCAGATCAGGAGCTTAAAAAGAGGGGGGATAGGAGGTGAACTCCATTATGACTGAAACTTTTAAAATTTTTGGTGGCGTTGTGTCTGTCTTTGCTTTCAGACACAATCTCCCTGCATAGTCCAAGAGAACCAAGAGCCCTTCGTGCCTGAGCACCCCCCTCCAAGGACTGGGATGGTAGGCAAAGGCTAGTATGGCCAACTTCAGAGCAGATACTTCTTTTCTCTTCAACTTATTTAGTCTTTCTGATGTGAAGCTACTTGCTACCTAATAAAACGAATTCTGCTTTCCTCATAAACAGAGAAGGAGAGGCTGTTTACGTAATGTGCCAGAGGTAGAGGCCCTGCACAAACAGCAGATCCCTGGATCTCATCACAGTCTGAGGAGAGAAGGCCTAATAAGACAGCATTTAAGAGTAAGGACAGTGGCAAAGGCCTGTGCTCCCAGCACTTGAGAGACAGAGGAAGAAAGATAAGAAATTCTAGGCCATCCTCAGCAACAGGAGGAACTGTCTCCACAATTTAAGAATAAGACAAAGGGAAGAAGGGAAGAAATATTAGAGCAACAGAAGAAAGTGATGGCTACCAGGTAGAAGGAGAGAGAAAGAATCCACAATCTGGAGAGCATCACGTCAGCCATAGACCACGGAACAGCATCACGTCAGCCACAGGCCACAGAACAGCATCACGTCAGCCACAAGCCACAGAACAGCATCACGTCAGCCACAGGCCACGGAACAGCATCACGTCAGCCACAGGCTATGGAACAGCAATTTTACTCAAGTATCAGGAGTTGGCCCAATAAGACATTAGGCTAGGAAAACAAGGAAGGATACTATGTGTAACTCAATTGGAAGAATTCTCTGTGGAATTGGACCTTTCCATTAAATAATAGATAAAACTAGTCTCTAATTCTTTTTTATGAAAACTGAAAAAAATGCTTTAAAGTTGGTAAAGTGTTCAAGTACCACTAAGATCTGATTCAAAAACTTAAATCTGTTGACTGTGTGTAGCGTGACATTAGAGGGCAGGACTCCACCTTCAGAGGATCTCTAAGAGATTTTCTACACGTTTGAACTTGGATTCGTCATACTTTCAAGTTCTGCTTTAGTTCAGTATACTCCAAACAGAATGATCTTGAGTTTTAGAGCATTCGGTGTTAATTCTTTATGATGACGTAGTAGGCCAGTCATATCTGATTCATGATCAGAAAAGAGGCAGAGTAAAGAGTTGAATACCCCATTTGGGGAGTTAAGAAAAGACTAGCAGTAACTCTTCCTTGAAAGAATTATGTTCTCTGTTGAGAAGCTCATAATTACTGGCTCAGTCCCTGTACTCAGACCAGTCTGTTCAGAGTTGGTCAGGATTCTGTCTGAGTGGCTGCATCAGTCCACTCCTTCTACGTTATCAAGCTTAGCCATCTGCTTCTGGGATGACATCAGAAAATCTGAATTCACCTGTACCTTGAAGCATTTATTCACCAAGATGTGGAAACAATGTAAGTATGTATAACAACTGGATAAATGAGGAAACTGTCATAAATATGTATGACATTGTATTCTACTCAGCCGTTAAGAAAGAAGAAAGAAAGGAAGGAAAGAGAGGGAGAGAGGGAGGGAAAGAGAGAGGGAGGGAAGGAAGGAAAAATAGGAGGAAGGAACCCTGCAATGAAATGAGTGGACCACATGGGCAAGTAGTAGGCCCCTTGCATATGACATCTAAGGACGTTGAGAGAAAGAAGCTGAGAGCAGTGTTGGAATCGTAATTGCCAGGGGTTGTAGACAAAAAAAAAAAAATGGTCTTAGTTAAAGGGTACAAATATGAAGGTGCATGATGAGGAGGGTCCAGGGGATCTAACACACAGCTTAGGTGATGATGTACATGTTAATTGATTGATCGTGGTAATCAATACACAATGTGTGTATGCATATATATGTAGCACAAATAAGAAAAACCCAGAGACTGAAACTGGGGCTCAAACTGAAAGAATGGAGAAGCAGAATAGCAAACCACCAGAGAGCTCTTACCTCTATGAAATCTTCAGACTGAAGAGACAGCCAGTTCCTGTCTCATCTCACCTTATAGTAAAGGCATGCATCACCACCTCCCAACCTCTATGGCTAACTAATGTGGCTGCTGGGGTTAAAAGTGTGTGCCACCACCGCCTGGATGACTAGCATGGCTAGCTTTGCACTCTGATTTCAGGCAAACTTTATTTGTTCGATTATAAACAAAATATCACTATATATATATATATATATCACTATATATATATATATCACTATATATATATTACATGCAACAAACTACCACAGCATGCTATCTGAATATGTTTGAACTGTATCTGACAAATATTTTTAAAGTTTTAAAAAATATAGATATTGAGACAAACCAACTATAGATTCCTTTTAACCTAAGTCGTGGTCTTAGATATAACATTAGGAAGTGTGCTGATAAGCACGGTGCTATCTGTCCATCTTCACTCTTGTTGTTTAAATGGCTACTTCTTCCCTAAGCTATGTCACACAGGTGACAGCATCATCTTTGTTTAGAGATGGAAAAGTCAAACATAAGTAGGACTAAGGGCTGCATTTAAAATGACAGACTCAGAGCCGGGCGGTGGTGGCGCACGCCTTTAATCCCAGCACTTGGGAGGCAGAGGCAGGCGGATCTCTGAGTTCGAGGCCAGCCTGGTCTACAAGAGCTAGTTCCAGGACAGGCTCTAGAAACTACAGGGAAACCCTGTCTCGAAAATAAAATAAAATAAAATAAAATGACAGACTCCTTGAGACAGAACAAAGTGCGGAATCTTGAGTTCCCTCATTGGACTCACCCCGTGAGGGCTGCACTTGGCTTCCATTTTCTTTGATGGTTTAGGCTTTGTTTTGTTTTCCTCTTTCCTTCAACCTTGGAGAGAGGTTCTTTTTATTTTTTTAATTCATCTATTTACTTTATATTCTGTTGCAGACCAACCCCCATCCTCCCCTCCCAGGCCCTCTCCCTCATTCTGCCTCCCACTCCCCAGTCCCCTACTCTTCCATCTCCATCCAGAAAAGGACAGGCTTCCTATGAGTATCAATAACACAAGGCATATCAAGTTGCAGTAAGACTAAGCTCCTCCCCATGTATTACAGATGTGCAAGGCAACCCAATATGAGAAGTAGGGTTCCAAAAGCCAGTAAGAGTCAGAGACGGCCCCTGTTCCTGCTGTTAGAAGTCCCACAAAAGGACCAAACCACACAACTGTAGCATATATGCAGAGTGTCTAGGCCAATGGGGACACTTTCTTAAGTTCATGCTTTGTAGAGGATATAGAGATCTATGTTAAGCTGTTAACCATATGAGTGTTTCTGTTTCCCTTCAGCAGGGCATTGCCCTCATTACCACAGCTTCTATGGACCATTAGGATGGGACCGTGTAGCTGCAGAAATGCAGCTCCTGCTGATTTTACTCGGTTCCAAGTACAGGATCGCTTAAGCCAAATCATTTCATTCATTTTTACTATGTTACTTTAAGAGAAAGAGTAATTGTGCTGATGATAATAATCCTTCTACTGATTTTATATTATAGTCTGAATAGTTTCCCTGAATTATCTCTAAAATTGACATTTTTGTCATACATTTTTCAAATAAACCAAGTATAATCCTCTTTGAAAAACAAGAAAAATCAAAACTAAAGGAAATTAATTTTTTCAAATGACTTAAGTAGTTAATTGACTAAGTAATTGTTAAGTGGTAAATCTTGAATTTTTCTGAATCAAAAAGTCAATAGTTTGTCACTAAGTTGTGTTTTAAATATAGAAACCATAGCCCCTCAAAAACTGTAGCATATTACAAGATACAAATGCCTGTTAACTGTAAAAATAACTACATGTAAGGGTCTACTTGAATCTTACAAATTCAATTCTCACTTAAGCTGCTGACTCACATTTATACACGATGGTCAAGTATGTCATTTATAAGTCAGGGCTAGGGAGCCACGTGGACCAAATAATCCAGCAACTACCACCTCACTCCTCTAGATGTAACAGAGAAATGGAGAAGAGAGAGTTCAAGCACCACAGTGGCCAAGCCTCCTAACTTAGGAGAGGAAACCTGAGCAGAATGGATGAGCAGTTTGGTCTTAGCAAAGCCAACCTGTGATTTGCCATGCATATACCATTTCAAATCCATTACCAAAAATGAAATCTCAGTAAGACTCAGAGAAGACAGAAGGTGACTCATATTTTCACTTGATTTTGAAGAGTGACCTTGTATCTATGTCATAACATGTACCCGATTCCATGAAAGACTTCAAACCTTCATTGCATAGACACAGACTATGAAATGTGTGTTAATCAATGGCACGAGTTAATGGAACAGCACTGCAAACTGAAAACTGTTCCTAGGGAGGTGAGTGGGTGCGGCACACTGCTCCTGACTGAGGGGGACAGAATAAAGAAAGCCCCATACTAGCAAGATTAGATGATCGGCTCATCCTGGAGTCAAACCATTTATTAAAAAAAAAAAAAAAAGGTTAAATAAAACCATAGTTTTTACCAGAAGGAGTTAGTGAAGACAGTACCAAGATTATTGAATTTAGCAATTAAAAAAAAAACAGTAAAAGGAGCTATTTGTTTGAAATAATTTTTAAAACATAGGCAAAGGTTCTGTAAAACAAACCAAAGTGTAGAAACAGAAGAACAAAATAGCAACTACATGAAGGAAAACGGACTTTTTTTACAACACACCAAACAGTATAAATTTTTTTTCTTAAAAGAAATAAAACACACATTTCAACAATGTAGCAATTTTTCAAAAAGACATATAATAAAAATAATTGCTGAGATAAAACAAATCCAGAATCATGGCAGGAAAACCACAAATGTCCTAAGCCTCTCTAACCACATCGAAAAAGACAGCCTCAGGCAGGCTTGCTTGCCTCTCTATGAATGCTCAAAGAGCCAGTCGGCTCCATTAGCATCTTGTAGTCTGTAATACCAAGTACAAAACAACACGCACACAGTTCCAGCAGGTAACATCGAGATGCTTAGTGTCATAGCGTGGCACCTAATTACTTAAAGGAGGACGTGATTCCTCAGCAGTGGCTAAGTAAAAACTCAGAAGGTTCAACAGTCCACATGGCAAATAAAAAAGATACTTTCTTTGACAAGTAGAAACGTGCTACTTTTGACACAAAGCTGCCAACTTTTTCTATTATTGAAAATCATTCCAGAAACGTAGGGGGAGGCAATGTTTATTAGAAGGAAAAACAAACACATAATTTTATGCAATAGTGTCAGTCTGGAAAAGCAAAACATAGTAAATAACAAACCTCAAGTTAATCTGGATTCAAATTTAATAAAAGGGAAAGTACTATCACACTAATGGTTGGTTACTCTGAGGCCCCAGAAAAGCAGGTACAGCACTTCCTCAGAGGCGACAGTTGCCAGAGGTGAGATGTAAATTGTCACCAAGTGCCATGTCCATACAGAACATCCTTTGATTTTGTCAGCACATTTTCTTTAAGGGTGAATATAGTTTTTTTTTTAGTTGGGGGCTTCATCCCAGCTCCTGGCATCCATTTTGGAATGTTGGGCGGAAAACTCCCTTTCAAGCCACCTCTCCTGGGAGTTGCCTCAATCCAAACTCCACCTCCAAGAAAGCCCACCAAACAGTGACCCCTCCCCAGGGAGACTCAAGAAAGCCCACCAAACAGTGACCTGGTCAAGACCACTCCCACAGGCTATTTAAACTGTCCCCCAGAAAACAAAAACGTGGTCTCCAGTTTTCTGTGGTCTTTTGGTTCTCTGTTCCCTTCTCCGTGTTTTTCCCGGGGGCCACCCAGGAGTGCTGGCATCTATTAAACCTGAGTTTCTTCTCATTTGGTTTAATTTGGTCTAATTTGGATTATTGCTTCATCACAGAGGCTTAGTCGTCGGTAGAGAGGTTTGTGAGTCCGAGAAATACTTAGCAAAGATTGCCACTTTTTTTTCCTGTCACCCACAACAGCATTCGGGATTAGATTCAACTGTACAGCTGGAAGCAATTGGTACCTGTATTCCGTGCAGTGTATTTGACGGACCAGATACATCAGCCAATTCAAACCTCAGCCTCAGCATTAAACCAGAATATGCAAAGCTGTTTCTCCCTCAGCAAAATAACCCCTATTCTAATCAAGTAAATCGAATATGTATTTAAATTCTATTATCTTAGGGAAATAAAACTATGTTGGAAATTTACTATAAACTCACCCCAAGATGAGAATTTTGTAAATAAAACACAAAATTTGTATTGAAATTAAGAAATTTCAAATTTTAGGGGCTGAGTGGTAATGAGCACTGGTTGCTCCTCCAGAGGACCCGGGTTTAATATCCAGCATCTGCATGGCTACCCAAAACCATCTAAAACTCAGTCCCAAGGAAAATGACGCCTCTTCCAGAGTATGTGGACACTGAAGTCTCATGATGCTCAGAAATGGATGCAGATAAAACAACCATACACATACATTTAGTTCCTTTCCATTTTGACAGATTAGGGATTTAACTCAGTGGCAGCGCACTGGTCTAGCATTAACAAGACTGTGTTCAATCCCAAAACTGAAAAAAAAGTAAAAAATATATATTTTTAGGGCTTGGAAAGATGACCCAATGGCGAAGAGCACTGGTTCTAGGTCGAGAGAGCTTTCATTCGATCCCCAGCACACAGCCATCTGTAACATTAGTTTCAGGGGTTCTAACAAGCACACACATGGTGAGCATACCTGCATGCAGGCAAAATACCCATACACATAAAGTAAATAGATATATTTTATACAGAACCAAGCTCTATTTCCAAGCACCACTCCAATGAATTGGGAGGATAAATACATAAATACTACCTCTTCGCCACCAGAGGGAGCTAAGCATTGGGGCCACTTGGTTTACAACCCTACACCACTACAAGTAATAAGAGATTCTCTAAACTGGTCTAGCTGCGCTTTCATACAGAAAACATACCTAAGTTATTTACTTAGTAATTTCTCTGCGGGTGTGCACATATGTGCACGTGAGTATTGTTTGTTTGTTTGTTTGTTTGTTTGTTTATTGCAAGAGGGTTTCTCTGTAGCCTTGGCTGTTCTGGAACTCACTCTATAGACCAAACTGGCCTTGAACTCAGACATCCACCTGCCTCTACCTCCCAAGTGTTGGAATCAAAGATGTGTGCCACCGCATCCAGCTCGTGTGAGTTTACTTTTAAAATTAAGCACTTCATAATTTGTCAGGAAGATATTGCCACACATTTCTTTAGAGCTTAATTGTTTTTGTGTCCGTTTGCAGTGAGAAATGAATTTGATTTTTGAGCAGAATTCCGAGAATCTCACGATAAAGAGGATTCTTCCTCTGTCTTTATGCCTCCTCTGACAGAGTGGCACAGTTCCATGCGTGCACACATATCTCAGATCTCCAGAAGATGAAGACAGTCAGAGGTGCTTAATAAAAACTTTAAAGAAAAGCCTTACCTGGATAATCTTCTGAGACATGGACTGAGTAGGACACACTGTAAAGACACAAAAAGAGAAACGGCTTAAGTTTCTATGGAGAGACTCATGCTTTTGCACAAGAAAAATCCAACCCACCATTGCCCATCTATTTGTTTAAATGTAAGCACACGGCACACGCAGACCAGAAGGCTTATTTTAAAGTGGCAAATGAATGCAAGGCTGTGAATCTGGACTTCAGCAGGTCTTCTGGAGCCTTCCTAAAATAATCACTTTCCCAGCTGATACTTTGCCCTCAGCTTATCGGCAGGTCTTTTCATTTCAGCAATACACAAAGGCTCATCACAATTGTTCAGATTGCCCAAAGCCTTCTGGCCATGTTAGAGAGGATGCTCTATTGCTCGGACAGTACTCAAGGATTTAAATTGCATGTGTATGTGGCTGGGAATGGGACTTGGGACCTTGTACACAGCAGATACTCTGTCACTCAGCTGTCCTCCCAAGCCCAACATCTATTTTCAATATTGCTTTTCCACAAGTGGTTTTGAAGAAACGTCATTTTACTTAAAATTAATGAATGATGGATGCATATAACTAAGCGATTTCTCTTAATTCAGCCTTTAAAACTATTAGATATAACAAAAAAAGGTTCTCAGTTCTGAGAACTGCATTTCTTCAGAAAAAATGTTTTGATGGAATGTCAACAATTTTTCAAATCCTTTCTCAGGGACCCTGATGCTTCTACAAACCTATTTCAGATGATAGGAATTTAGATAACCTACTTGTTCATTTTTCTATCTCTGTCAACAAGACTGAACATCTCCGGAGATTTAAGCTCCGAGACCACTGATATCTATAGCATGATCAACTGTTTTAGCGTATGATAAACAAGACTCATACATTAGTTGTTTGAAGGGGTTACTGACATAGTACAGAAATTGTATGTCACTGTTCATAAAAGACATTTGCTGTTTCATTACTAAGTCAAGAAACAAACATGTTAAGGTGAAATCATATTTAAGCAGAACAATCAAAGGAGATAACGTGGATGGCTAATTCAGAGATGTACAACACCAAGCAATAAACATGGTAGAAAAGAACTTGGGCAGTATAAAGTTCAATCATTTATTTTTGAACTTGGAAATAATAATGATTCACCTAAGACTGTAAAGAATGTACAAAGATTCATATAGCCTCCATGACATTTACCCTACTGCTTACAACTTACATACACATAGCAGAACACAAAAAATAAGAAATAGAAGTTAAGGCATATGCGGTTCTATGTCATTTTGTCATGCATGAAACACATATGTACCACATACTCAAGACCCAGAACTATTCATTCATGTTGTCTCATCAGGGTGACACTTGTCACCCCTCCATCTTAATGTTCCCGGCTCCATACGCCACCAATACAACCAAGGGAAAACCAGTTTTCCAGTGGGTATCCAGTTCTGTCATTCTGTCATCTCAGGAGTGTGATATAACTCTCTCTCTCTCTCTCTCTCTCTCTCTCTCTCTCTCTCTCTCTCTCTCTCTCTCTCTCTGTCTCTCTCTCTCTCTCTGTGTGTGTGTGTGTGTGTGTGTGTGTTCAAGTGAACAAAACTATACAGTAAGGATCACAGTGGTGACTTGGGAAGGCAAAACTATTACCTCAAAAAAATTATTCTAGTCGTAGGCGATATTTAGGATGGAAACGGGGAAAAAGCAACATAGGACCGTATCATAGCAGTAAATTGAGAGCAACTCTTAGGGGGGTGTATTGTGCAGGACGAGAATGAGAAGACCCAAGCAAGTAGCTGATGCTGAACCCCACCCAAAACTCCAGCTTTGGGAATCAAATGCCAACAAGGCAAAATATCCACGTCACCAGTACCTCAACCTTGAGAGGGGAATTAAACCCTATAACTTAATGTGAATTTACTCTCTCATGATTCATTTGCTTATACAATGGGAAAATTATACATAGCAATAAAATTCTTGTTGATCAGCCCACCCTTTCTTATCCGGCAGTTCCTTATGACAGAAGCCAGGCACCTGGCCAAAGATTCTATATACCATTCCAAGTTGAATCGATTTACAACATGCTACGTTCTCAGACAACAGTATCCAGCCTCCTTTTTCACTCAAATCAATGTCTAAACGTCAAATGAAGCCTTAACCTGTCCCTTTGTCTTATCCAGTCAGGGAGTCTGCTCCAGACCAGCAAAAGTCTTGGAGTTAATTTGGAGACTTACTAGCTGGGTAACAGTGAAAAAGTCACACACGCAGTCAGCTTCGGCCTCTTTCTAGAAAAAGCCGAGAATCCACATCTATGCCCTCCAGGTCTTGTGTGATGGTTTGGTGGAAAGCCCCCGCGACACCACCGGTCACAAAGCAATCTTAGCCAAACTCCAGCTTTTTGTTTGTTTGTTTGTTTGTTTGTTTTGTTTTGTTTTATTGAGACAGGATCTCAGGAAACTCAAGCTAGTCTGAAGATGACCATGTAACCCAGTCAGACTTTTGACACTGACCCCTGTCCTTGCCTCCATCTCCAGAATGCTAGGATTACATGTGCTCATCACCACATTGAGCCTCAAGCACTACAATTAACAGGAATTTCGCACGAATAAATGTGCTCTGGAGAACTCAGCTGCATTGGTAAAAAGATAGTCGATACTTCACATTCATCCGAACTCAACGCTAACTCTGTCAATTTTCCTTTATGGAGCCCCATGGTCATGACCATACCTAATGTTTCTAGAATCAAACAGAAAACAAGAGCCCTACAAAATGATTCATTGACTCCCTGACCTAAAGCGTGTTTTGGGGGTGAGCAGCAGAGGAAAATCACCAGGCCTGTAAAATCTTAATCAGTCTCACTCTGAGGCTTGCAGAACACGAAGAGATGCAATCCAGTACAAGCAGACTTGGATGATTAAGCTCAAGGCTCTAAATGGGTAGGGTCAAAAAGGGTGGCGGGGGCGGGGTGGGCAGAGAGCAAAGCTGAAGTAGCTTTCGGAGGAGGGTTGGGATGTGCTGCACATAATAAACACTACACGGCAGGCCAGTGACATACCGGAGAACTGAGAATCATAGAAGGGGCACGAGAAAAGCCTGAAGCTGTAGATCCTGTTCAGGAAGGAATGCCCTCACAATCCTGGATGATGCTGTGTTGTGAGTATATTAACGAGCTTTAGAGAGAATGTCAGGTAAGTTGATATGTGTTTTGTATATTCTATATGTGGACCATGGCATGAGGTACTTCTGGTCACAAGTGTTGCTCTGGAATCCATGAAATATTTCTATTACCTGTGTGATTCCTCTAATATGATTTGGTCCTAGGAAAGACATCTCCCGACTACAGACCCAGAAGGCCATCCTAGAGGAGCCATGCGGCATGCAGCCTGTGCTAGGATACAGTTGGGCTTTACGGCTGTCATTGGAATCATTCACAGGGCCATTTACGCATTTAAACTCGTCCTTTGTACCTTATACCCTTTTCCTCCCGAGCCACGTAATAGAGTGCCAGACGAAACAAATTTGTTCCTCATTCCCAGGTTCTCAACTTTAAGAAAACTATTTGAGAATGGTGGGAAGATGACAGAAGGTGGCGGGCAAATTCAAAGCCAGGCAGGAATACATAGAAAGACACTGTCTCAACATAAGAATAATTATAATAGTTTTTAAATGTAAAAGGATAGTAGGGAGGTGTGAGGATTTGAATGAGCAATGTCCCCTGAAGTCTCAGGCATCTCAATACTTGTATCCAATTAATGGCACTGGGAAAATTTGAGAGATGTATCCTTGTTGAAGGAAGTAGACCACTGACGGTGGACTTTGAATGTTAAAAGACCCAAATCAATTCAAGCTCTGTCTCTCTCTGTCTCTCTGTCTCTCTCTGTCTCTATCTCTCTCTCTGTCTCTCTCTCTCTCTCTCTGTCTCTCTCTCTCTCTCTCTCTCTCTCTCTCTCTCTCTCTCTCTCTCTCTCTCTCTCTCTCTCTCTCTCTCTCTCTCTCTCTCTCTCCTTTATGCTTACAGTTCAAGATATGAGCTGTCTGCTAGCTGCTATAGCCACCATGACTGCCACTTGTTTGTGTGCCTCCTTGCCATGATGAACTTTGATCCTTCTGGAACCATAAGTCAAATAAAACCTTTCTTTTATAAGCTGTCTTGGTCACAGTGTTTTATCACAGCAATGAAAAAGTAACTAATACATGGGATAATGGAAGACAGTGTCTTAAAATAGAAGGGGGAATTCAGACTAAAAATAAATGAATTTTAGACTCAGAAGACACTTCCGAAGAATTCAATACCTATATTTTATAATAGACCCCAAAGCACTGTGGCCAGCTGTGAAGCAAAACTCCCGGGTCCTGAGCTCCTTTCATTTTCCCATAACACCCAAGATTTTGACAGAACAAACGAAATCCGGTGTTGTTCCATGCGATGCCTCTTTTGCTTTACTCTCTAAATTTTAAAACACGTTTCCTAAGGGCAGCACCTTTAAATGCCTAGGCTTCCCTAGTTGAATTAGACTTTTAGAATTCACACAAGGAAAAGCAAAATACAGAAACTAATGTAGGCCCTGAGGTTCTTTGCTCACCTTCAAGTGAGACACTGAAAATTCCTTACAGAAAACCGCCCTCGTTGCCGCTATGCAGCTGGGAGCTTCTGCCCCTCTGGAGCTGCGGAGTGAAAAGAAATTGTCCTAGGGTCCACCCTCTGGCTCATCTCTCACGCCTTTGGGGCCATTAGGAGCGCAGTTCGCTAGTTTGATCCCCTTCAAGACCCACAACATTCACCTTTGTGCTCACTACCAGGTTTCATTTCCCAAAAAGTCTTTTCTAATTATCTGGGTCAACTTGCTAGTGTTCCCTCATTCTTCACCAATTATTAGCTGCAATCTCCAAGTAACTTCGGGATTGGAGGGTTCTAGTGCCCTTTCCCACTTCCTTAAATTCCTTCCTTCACCCCCATCAATACTGACAACGTTAAGCTCCATAGAGTTCCAAGGCTGCATTCGCTCACCTTCCTTCCTAAACCCTGGATCTGGACCCAGGGTAGAATCTGCATCTCTTGTAAAACTTGCAGCCTTTGTGTTATACTCATTAGCCCCGACTCTCTCGATCTTAAATGTTTTCACTCCTTAGACCTTCACAGGTGCCTCCCGACATCAGTCCCTCCTCTTCCTGCATCTAGATAAATGCTCTCTCTACAGATATCAGTCCCTCTTCTTCCTGTTTCTAGAGAAATGCTCTCTCTACAGACATCGGTCCCTCCTCTTCCTGGATCTAGAGAAATGATCTCTCTACAGCACCTTCACCTTCTTCGCTGGGAAGCCCCAACCTTGCCCCTGGAGACTCTGAAGGCTCAAAATGGCAGATGCAGTCACGCTTGGCACTGCCCTCTAGATCTCTGAAAGATGCTCAGAAGACAGTGATGCTAAGGGTTCTAGGCCCACAAGGACACACAGGGTCCTCAGCACCAGCTATTAAAGACGCAGAACCTAAAGCTCAGATTCCTCTTGTTTTTCTTTTCTTTTATAAATCCTGACAGCTTTCCAAAACCTAATAACAGCTTGTCCTCTGGCTATCAAATCCTTTTATTACACAATAAGTTAAAGGAGATTACCATTTGGCTCTTCTCTCGGGCACTGAACTATTTCTCCCGCCAGCCACCTGCATATAGACTTACAGTACTGTCTTTCCTGGATCCACACAAAAGAAGAGAAACATATGTCCTTTCTACTAAGTCTAACGTACCAGTCTGCTGTACAGATTCCAAAATCCCACACTCCATTTAGGACTTTTGTTCTATTAGTCTCACAGTTCTACAGTTTATAATATCTATGCCATTACTGAAACAGGAAAGTTTCACTACACAGATATGAAGGAAAACATTATAGAGAAAGTGGAAAGTAGTCTACAACCTATGGGCATAGGAGACCACTTCTTACGTATAACCCCAGTAGCACAGACAATAAGGGCAACATTGAATAAATGGGACCTCCTAAAACTGAGAAGCTTCTGTAAAACAAAGGATACTGTCATTAAGACAAAAAGGCAACCTACTGACTGGGAGAAGATCTTTACCAACCACGCAACAGACAAAGGTTTGATCTCCAAAATATATAAAGAACTCAAGAAACTAGACTTTAAAATGCTAGTTAATCCAATTAAAAAATGGGGTGCTGAACTGAATAGAGAATTCTCAACAGAAGAAGTTCAAATGGCCAAAAGACACTTAAGGTCGTGCTCAACCTCCTTAGCCATCAGGGAAATGCAAATCAAAACAACTTTGAGATACCATCTTACACCTGTCAGAATGGCTAAAATCAAAAACACCAATGACAGACTTTGCTGGAGAGGTTGTAGAGTAAGGGGAACACTTATCCATTGCTGGTGGGAATGCAAACTTGTGCAACCACTTTGGAAATCAGTGTGGCGGTTTCTCAGGAAATTTGGGATCCACATACAATATAATACTTAGGAGAGTTGGTACTTTGCACGTAAAATTTCATCATCAGTGTGCATGAGTATATATGTACCACAGCATGAGTATAGGGTTCAGAGAACAGCATGGTGCCAACTCTCCTAAGTATTATATTGTATATGCATGATTATTATACTAGACAACTTAAAGAGTACTGGAATAGAGTTTTTTTTTTCCAAGGCAAGTAACCCAGGCCCTAAACTCTGTGTATCCTTAAGGATGACCTTGAACTTCTGATCTTTCAGCCTCTGCCTCCCACAGGCTGAGATGACAAATATAGGCCCACATTCAGTTTTTTGTGGTATTAAGGATTGAACTCGGAGCATACTAGGTAAACATTCTGCCAAGTGAATTACATCATCACCCCAAGAATAGCTTTAATCTGTAATCCCAGAATTTGAGAGGTGGAGACCAGAGGATCTGAGGTTCAAATTACCCTCAGAAAAATGATGAATTTCAGGCCAGCCTAGGCTACGAGACCCTATCTCAAAACAAAACAAGAACTTTAGAAACTAACAGCAAAAGGTATTTCTGATACAGTAAGGGAAACCCATTTGGTCTGATGAGACATGTTTCCTTTCATATTAATAATACATACCAACTGCAAACATATAACAATGCTGTTTGAAAAGAATCGATCCCTCTTTTACTCCGCAGAATTCTGAATAAAATTAGTCTTCCCATATATCTGAACTATTTCAATCAGTATAGCTACGCCGTGCACTGAGACGCTGTGCGAGTGTTGTTTGTACACCCCATTTACACACTGCAGTCACGCTGGAAGACAGGGATTGTCCCATGGCAGGGGTAGCTGCGGGGATGCCACTGATGCCTCTTCTCCCCCACAAGAAGCAGGACCCTTGACTTCACCAAGAAAGGAGTTCAGGATGCGTCCTTGTGAAGCAGAACTGGAGGTTCCGAGAAGGGGTTTAACTTGAGTTTTGCGTGGGGTTACAAAAAGAAGAGTGTTTGGGGGATGAGGCACCCAGGGCGCAAGTGTGGGCTTCTCAAAGGAGAACTGTATTTTATCGCCTTTATTTACAAGAACCAAAAAGGTGGTATGTCTGGGTTTTAATGTTATCTTTAGAGAGCTGTTATGGAATCAAAAGATCTCGAGGGGTTTCTGAGATGCACCGAGTGAGATGACCGGAAACACCCTTTTCCCCAGGAGTTCTATGCAGAGTAAAGATACCTTCACTGTGGAACAATCTTTTTGTACACTATGAGTATGTATTACTCTCATTGGAGAATAAAGAGCTGACTGATCTATAGTTAGGAAGGTGGTTAGGTGGAAAACACAGACTAAGCATGCTGGGAAGAAGAGGGGCTACACAATAAAGTTCTTATGTAAACCATTCCTTTTGATAATGTAAAAGGATTGTCAGTTCTCTGAAACAGAAGGGGCAGTAGGAAAAACCGCCAGTGCCAGGTGAGAACATTTGACAGGGAACTGTTTCAATACCACTTAGCATGCTGCCCCAGCCCACTAATGGCGGCCCTGAACAAACACCTGGCTAGCCCCTGAGCAAATGCCTGCCCGGCTGTTCCTCAGCATCCAGACCAGGGACACGCATTCTCACTATAGAAAATACAGCCACCTAGGTAAATTATCAGCCCCTGCAAACGACTGGAGATGCTGAGCCAACATTAAGGTAGTCAATTATTTATGTTCCCATTTCCAGAACATTTTGATAATTTTTCAACCTATTATGCTTTGAACAGATGAAATAGCCCTGACCAAAGGTTAAAAAGAAAACTGCTATTTCTGTTTGTGTTTAAAGCCAGGGCCTAGTCGGTGGCTTCTGTACCTCAGTTCTGCACCACAGGTCAGTACTTAGACTTCTAAGTAAGCATCTTCTGGGCAGGCTTGAACTTGCAAGAGCCTTCTCCCTCAGAATGGTGACGCTACTGGAATTAAACTTATTGCTTTTGTGAGGGCAGTCAGTTTCTCCTTTACCACGGCTGCCATCACAGGGAAGGGTCGCCAGGTGTGTGAATGGAGACGAAACAGACACAAAGCCCTAGGAGCTCTCTGGTTAATGGTTCAGTCTCTGGGAGCCCTGATGAGCCCAGGTTGCATAATTCTGTGGGTTTCCTTGTGGTGTCCTTGGTCCCTCTGGCTCCTACAACCCTTCCTCCCTGTCTCCCAGAGGATTTCCCAAGGTCGAGTCTTTGCTTCTGTTTCTACCATTTCCTGGGTGAAGTCTCTGATGACAACTGGGCAGGGCAATGATCTATGGGAATAACAGAACACCGTTGGGAATCATGTCGTCAGCCATTTTGTCTTTTCTGCCAGCCATGTTTGGTTCTCTCCTAGGTCTCTGGGCTGTCCAGCCTCTGGGTCCTGACCCTCCAGACTGTGTCAAGGGTGGGCTCCCTCTCATAGTATGGGTCTCAAACTGGACCAGTCATTTGTCGGCCACTCTCATGATTTCCTTTGTCCCAGCATATTGCGTAGGCAGGGCAAATTCTAGGTCAGAGGTTGTGTGGTTGGGTTCGGGTCCCAAATCCTCCACTGAAAATTTGTCTGGTTACAGAAGATGGGTGGTTCAGGTTCGGTATTACCCATCGCTAAGAGTCTTAGCTGGGGTCACCCTCATAGATTTCTGGGAGTTTTCATTGCACTAGGTTTCTAGATCATCCCGGAAGTGCACCACCAACTAGAGAGCTTGCATGGGAATGACCTAGGCCCTCTGTACATATATTACACTTGTGTAAGCTTGGTCTTCTTGTAGGACCCCTAACAGAGGGAACAGGTAACTCTGCTACCTGCTTTTGGGACCCTTTCCACCTACTGGGTTGCCTCATCCAGCCTTAATAGAAGAGGAGGTATCTAGTCTTCTTGATATATATACCATGGCTGGCTGATATACATGGGAGGCCTGCCCTTTTCTAAACAGAAAAGAGAAGTAGATTGAGGGGGAAGAGGGAAGGTTGAGAATAGGGACTAGGAGGAGAGGAGGGAGGCAGGGGAGCTGTGATCGGGTTGGGGATAAATTAATTTATTTCTTAAAATTAACAAAAGAAAGACACAAATGTAATTTCATCAAGATAAATCTATCTCAGCTGGGTGTGGTGGTTTACCCCTTTAACCACAGCACTCGGAAGGCAGAGGCCTGGGCTACATAATGAAAGCCTGGACAGTCAGAGCTCGAGACCTTGCCTGGGAAAATAAAACAACAACAAAAAACACAAAAACCATACAAAGACAGATCTCTTCTGTATAGTGTGTGTGTGTGTGTGTGTGTGTGTGTGTGTATACACAACACACACAGAGAGAGAATATAGTTTTAAGATGCACGTAAGATTCCTGTAATAAAAATTCACTCGTATTTACAAGTCTTTACCTTCACTGTTTTCCACCTGAAATTACAAGCGGATGGGAAAGCACAGAGGTGCTGCACACACAACACAGCAACACTTAAAGACCGAATATGGGAAAACAAGAATTCCATAGCTGACGTCAAGTGTTTGCATTGCGGGAAAAATGACTGAGAAAATACTATCAACACTCAAGAGAAATGAACATCACAGATAGTATTATACTGTCTTAGTTGGGGTTTCTATTGCTGGGAAGAGACACCATGACCACGGCAAGTCTTATAAAGGAAAACCTTTAGTTGGGGGGCTTACAGTTCCAGGGGTTTAGTCCATTATCATCATGACAGGACACGGCAGCATGCTGGCAGACGTGGTGCTGGAGAAGGGGCTGGGAGTAGAGAAGAAGCTACATCTTGATCCAACAGGCAACAGAAAGTCAACTGTCTCACTGGGTGTTGCTTGAGCAAAGGAGACCTCACTCAAAGCCCAACCCCACAGTGACACAGTTCCTCCAACAAGGCCATATCTCCTGATAGCACCACTCCCTTTGGGGACCATCTTCATTCAAACTACAATGTATATACCATTAGAGCAAATTCCTCTAAGAGTTAAGGCATATAAAGGGAGTTCTTGCCAAGTTCATTTCTTGTGGAAGAGCGAAACAATTCTAAAGAGCAATTAGGGCCTGTAGAACTCTGCCTACTAGTGCCACCCTTATTTGTCCCTCACCACTGCCCTGTGTTCTGTTTGTCCCAGACAAATAAACAAAACAAAGTGGGGAGCTGGGAAGATGGCTTAGCAGTTAACGTTATGTACTGCAGACTACAGACCCAGGCTTGGATCCAGGCCATAATCGTCTGTGACTCTAGTTCCAGATATCCAATGCCCCCTTTGGCTTCTACAGGTACCGGAAATGCATGCCATAAACATGCCTATGTGCAGACAAAACATTTATATACAGAAAAATAAATACACATAAAAACATTCCACTCAAGTAGTTAGAATTTTTAATTTATTGTTGCTGGCTGTACATAATCAGGAGCAGGGGGAGGAGGCTGTACACATCCCGAGGCATGCAAGTGAGAGCCAAGGACAACTGTGTGAAGCCCGTTCTCTCCTTCCACCACTATGTGGGTTCCAGGGATCAAGCTGAAATCATCAGTCAGGCTTTCTCAGCAAGAGCTGACCTGCTGAGCCATCTCTCCGTCTCAACTTGTGTTGGGTTTTTTGTTTATTTGTTTGTTGTTTCCCTAGGAAAGACCCAGCTCTTGAGGATGCCCTGTCCATGTCTGGAACTCTCTCTGCATTTTGTTTTCTTGACTTCCTTTTACCCCCTCAGATGCCAGCTCAAACGTGCCATTATGAGGAATACTTTCTGCTCTCCTCCCAGGCTGGTGGATCTCAGCCAGAGCAGTCACAGTTTGAAATTACACACCCATCTGCAGGACTCACTCCCACCTGCTTCCCCGTAAGTCTATGAGTGTAGAAGGCCCTGCTTCCTTCCAGGTGATTAATAATACTGATGCACACTGTTTTGTTTTTAAACAGCCAATTTTTGTTTGGTTTTTTGGTTTGTTTGTTTTACACTATCTATGTCCCATGCAAAAGTCAACAATATCTTTAAGTTAAAGAGTGCCATACACTTACCTCAGAGAGTACTACATTTGTGGAATTGATGTTAGTTTCTAACATACAAATCCTTTGATCCTTCCACACTAAATAAACTTAGCACAAATAATTTCACAGGTAATAATAACCATTTAACACTGGAAGAGAACACTATACATAAAGACAAAGCATGGGCTTTAGCATTAGGTGAGCTGGAGCTGCTCTCTGCACTCTCTAGCTAGACCTCCTGCTGCTTATTTAGACAGGGAGAGACTATCTACTGCTGAGTGTTGTCAAGGGGGTTGCATGAAGACCGTGTGCAGCATAAGGCTGCTGTGTGATGAGACACGATCGTGAAATGATTTCTCTACTTGCTGCCCACACTCAAAGATGAAGCAGACACAAAATTTAACAGCGACTGCTATCACAAGGTCTCCTCAAAATTATTCTCCTCCTTTCCCTCCCCTGATTGCCTTTAAATGGTGTAAGAGAAAAATCCCCTCCTGAGGAAAGAAAAAATTCCTCCTGAGAGGAAAGTCGACTGAACAAGCCAATGGGAATAACAGATCACAAGGGCTGATGATGCAGGCTCAGGGACCAAGGCCCAAGTGTGATCCCCAGAACATCATGGATCAGAATGTGGCAGCACTCTCTGGAGACAGGGACAGAAAGATCACAAGTTCAAGGCTCTACTACATAGTGGTTTGGACTCAGTCTGGGCTATATAACACTCTAACTGGAAAAAAATTAAAGAGAGAGAGAGACAGAGAGAGAGAGACAGAGAGAGAGAGACAGAGAGAGAGAGAGAGAGAGAGAGAGAGAGAGAGAGAGAGAGAGAGAGAGAGAACAGCAAGATGGCTCAGCAGATAAAAACTGCTTGCTGTTCAAACTTGACAAGTCAAGTTTAATCCCTTGAACCCATGCATGCAAAGGTAGAAGAAAAGACTAACTCCAGAAAGTTGTCCTCTGTATACACAAATTTTAAATTAAAAACTCAAAGAAAAAGCATATTAGACCTCTTTCCCATGACAGAATTTTCCAGGCATTTGTTCCATGCCTTGGCCTCAATGGTTGGTTCAGGGTGGCTCACCAAGAGTACAGCTCGAACTTTTAGAGAGTGCTTATGAAAGAATAACTCGCTCCTCCTGCATGGGAATGAGGAAGCCCTGTCTCGTCTGGTGACCTTAAGACACCCACGAGCAGGTTGATCTAAGGACACACTGGTTACATGAAAAGAAAATGTAGAAAAGTTCAAAGACAGACACAAATCCCTCCTCAAATCTCATTCTAACCCTTGATTACACGAACCCTGACTTTCCTTTTACTGTGTTGAGTCAGCATGAAATAGTTTCATTCAGTATAACTGAAAGGTTCTTAATTTTACAGATTTACTAAACACAGACATTCCAATTTACACTGAATACTAAGTTTACTCTATAGTTTTAATATTATGTGTTATGATTAATGAATTTGATATATGGAATATAACAGTGATTTGATTTAGAGACACAAGTACTATACTAAACTTTCATAGAATATATTTCTAATTCTGTAAATTCGAATTCTAAAAATTAGAATATATTTCTAATTTTGCAATTAGAAGTAATTGCAAAAAAATGTAAGTACGTAGGTTACCAGGAAAAAATGCAGAGGTACAAATGTCAACGTCTTCCAGACCTTCTGTTCTGTGTGTGTTGAGATGGCTTTGGAAAGCATGGCCTCCTTGCCACTTCCCTGGCTTCTTTTTGAACTTCACCCTTTGGGTAAGACATCAATCAGCTCAACAGGGGAGTGCCCCAAACTTTCAGACTCCAGGTCAGTTATCAGTTCATTACTAAAATCCATTATCCTTTTACTGGTGTTAAGATTTTGAAAAATAGTTTATTCTCACAAGAGAAAGGCAAAAATAAGAACAATTACACTGACAGATTTTCATCATGAAGTTAACTGATGAGTTTTCAATCAGTGAGTGAGAGTCATTCTTGAGTCAATTAACATGCAAAGCCTCAAAGCCATAAACAACTAAGGCAGGCGGCCTGTTTGGTTCTGGGAAGGGAGAGGCAAGTTCTCACAATGCCCTGACTATGTCAACAGTCTGGATATGCCTCTCTGGATACGCATAGCTGTGGAAAGTGGACCTGTAGCGTTCTCAGGGTAGAAGCAGAAAATACTCTGTTGATCTCAGAGCCAAGGAAACAAGGATGACCACAGATAGAATTCGCTGGTAAGGGACATCCAGTTGTGGCTACTGGTTATGCTGTTGCATGAGCATTGCTTTCTGAAGCAGAGCTGAGGAGGACCTAAGCTATTTCCAAAAAGTTTTGTGGGCACAGCCTTTGTACACTACTGTGAAACATTTTGAGGCAACATCTGATTCACGCTGATCACACCAGGATTCACGAACTCCTCGTGATGGTAACATGGTGAATATCACTGGCTCAGCCTTCCTTTTCTCTAAGAACATTATTGGTTATGTTGATTTTATAACTACGGCTATCCTTATAGGATCTGAGGATAATTTCCAATTAATTGGGAATGACAAGCAATTATTTAGAAAGAATGACTGAATCTCTTAAAGCCATGTCTTCAAACTTTCTAGCTACAGGTTCTCAGTCTGAGGAGGAAGGGGACAGGTCATGTGATGGGATGTCATGTGAGCTCCAAATATGCAGATACTGAAGGTGAGATGGGAATAATTCAGGCTTATGAAAGGCCCATGGTAGAACTCAGGAGGCTGAGACAGGAAGACCATGAGTTCAGGGCTAGCCTAGGGTAAATTGTGAGGCAAGGTGTTAGCAACAGAAAGACAGACAGAAACAGCAAATCTATCCAATATTTCCTTTAAAATCGTTGAAAAGTTAACTCTGTTGAGTTGTTCCATCGTTGGTCCACAGTTACAGGTCTGCATACTTGAGACCTTGGTTCTAACATTTACTGTTTCTTTTGGGTTAGTAATTGTTTGTTTCTTTGTTTGGTGGTTGCCCTCATTTTCTGGGATAGTGTCTAAGTAGCCTTGCTGGCCTAGATGTAGATGGGGCTAGCTGTGAGCTCATAATGTCCCGCCCTCTTCTGCACTAAAATTTTGGTTAGTTTTTTGTTGCTGTTAGTTATTGACATAATGATTTTCGATATTTGAAAGGAGGGCTTTACTCTGTAGCCCAGGCTGGCCCTGAGTTCAGCCTCCAAAGGGCTGGTATTATGAGTGTGCACCATCACTCCCTGTCTGACAATCACAGAAAAATTAAGAATTTGAAAATTGGCAAAACTCTTTGTTCTTCTATTGGAAAACTGGCCATAAGCTGTAAGAAACTGGTAACAACATGAGTGAGTCTGTTAACGGCATTTCAAATGCGTGCTAAAATACGCATCTCAGTAACTGCAGCTCCGGTTCTCACATGAACCATGCAAACTGCACAAGCATCACGGCTGCGGCATTCAAAAGTCAGTGTCTCCTTACTTCAGGTGAACGTGGGCTGTAAACAACTAGGTCAACCACATAAACGCGGTAGGCACCACTTAAAATACTTCTGGTTCTTTTCGAAACTTTTTTTTTACGTGTGTGTGTGTTTACACAAATGCACAACATGCACATGCACAGATCTGAGGACAACTTGTGGGTTCCGCGAATTGAACGCGGGTCTTCAACTTGACCACAAGTGCCGGCTGCGTCATCGGCTGCGTCATCTCCCTGGCCCACTTCTGCTATGAAATGCAAACGTAACTAGAATGTTCATGAACAGAGCTGATTAAGTAGTAGTTAACAAAAATGTTAATACCAACACAAGCTATGTGACTCTAATCCGATTCAGGTTACAATCCCATTACTGTTCAAAATAAAACATAAAGAAATAAAAGTCCTCTTGTACACAGAGGGTGTTATCCCAAGACTACCACTATCGCAGATGTCTGGATTTAGGTTGTAATAGAGGCTGGGGAGAAACTGAGGAATGGGCTCTTAATTCATTGGTTCTTGCTACAGAAGACAGTGTTTGCTTTTTTTTTCATTTATTGAATGTTTTACAATGACCTTTATTAGTAGTTATTAAACATTGTCATGAGGGAAACCACTAAATGTAACACTAAAGTTACATCTCCTAGTTCAAGTGAGAATGTGTACCCTAATAAAATAGGGCTATCGCCTGGCTTCATGTGCCTCAACCTTCAAGTACGAATTCACGTTCCCTTTCTTGAGCATTCGGAACTTCCACGCTGCCTATCTGTCTCAATAAACTTTTCCAAAAATTTGAGGTGCCATGATGGAGGAGTGTCTATGTGTTACTTTCATTACTAATAAAGAAAACTGCCTTGGCCCTTTAAGAGAACAGAAAATTAGGTAGGCGGAGTAGACAGAACAGAATTGTGGGAACAAGGAAGCAGAGTTGGGGAGACGATTCAGGCATTAACCATAGTGAGTCTCCATGCTTCTCCTCTCCGAGATGGATGCAGGTTAAGATCTCTCCTGGTAAGCCACACCTCGTGGTGCTACCCAGATTACTAAATATGGGTTAAAGGAAGATGTGAGAATTAACCAATAAGAGGCTGAAACTATGGGCCAGGCAGTGTTTAAAAGAATACAGTTTCCGTGTAATTATTTTGGGCAAAGCTAGCCGGGTGGCGGGACGTAGTCCCGCCGATTCACACTACAGATCTTCCATCTACAGATTGGCGCCGGCGGCCGAGTTGTGGGACACAGCCCTGCCGCTGCCTTCTACAGTGCCAAGCCTGCCTGAAACACTCCCTTTTCATTTATTTATGTACAGGTCGGCTTAAGTGTTTGTAAGATTTGGGGTGCACACACATGGCGCATGTGCAGTCCCGCAGCAAGAAACCAAGGAAACCAAGAGTGATGAGCATTTGTGAGTCACCAGATATGAAACTGGAAACTGAACGTGGGTACTATGGGAGGATAATGTGTGTGTGCATGTGTGTGTGTGCATGTGTGCTTGTATATGTGTGCGTGTGTGTGGATACCTGTACTTTTAACCACAAAATCTTCTTCCCAGATCTCAGAAACTATTATACATATTACTGTTTATTTTCCTGATGAAATCTCATTTCTCTATGTATCTCATTGTATTCCAGAAATATATGTGTGTACATGTGTGTTTGTGCAGATGGTGAGGATGGGAGTACACATATATACATACACACACATCCTAAAAAGTGTTTAAAACATATGGCTCCTTTGCCATGGTATTGAATAGTTCTTAAGTCGTAGTAGAAAAAAGATATTGTATGCCTTGCAGAAGATAAACAACCTAAATCCAATTATGTTCTGTATGTGTATTCTGATTTTAGATGATTTTAGTCGCCACTCACTCATAGGAACGGATGAAGGGATATCATTTGGCTTCTAGTGTACATGAAATAAATTATGATAACAGAATTTTATTACCCTCTATAATATGAAAGATGGACAAAGGAGTCATGTCATCTGTTTATAAATCTATACATCTATATTTCAACATCCTCAAAATCAGGAAAACACTACACTTGATATTTGCAACATTATAAAATCTTAACCAACAGAAGGAGTACTTCAAAGCCATAATGGTCAATATTTGTAGGTCATACAAACATGTTTAAAATAAATTGTGGAAATCCTTTGTTCTAACAGGAGCCGAGCAGATGTACACTGAAATCTAATTACAGCACTGCCTTGCAGAGAGGCACCCAGCAACTCATCGAGCATGTGAAAGCATTCTTGCAGCTGGGCATGCTGATGCTCACCTGGAACCCTGGCATTGAATAGACTAAGGCAGAAGGAGCTCAAGTTCATGAGGAACTTCAGAGGGCAAGGGAGGGAGAAGGGGGAAGGGAGAAGGAGGGAGAAGGGAAGGAATCTGCTCAACAGTCACATCTGTTTGCCCAAGATGAGTTTCTATTATAACAATCTACCATAGTGAGTATAGGTAATAGTGACACTTGGGACTCTAGATTAATAATAGCATTACCCTAGAATGGATTTATCTGGCATATTTTAATTATCTCTGTTGTGATCTGAATTTTAAGGTAAGCAAAAATGTCCCATTGTCTCAGCTTCTGTTTTTATGTACTGCAGGGTTAAAGAAGGAATCCAGGTGTTGGTGCCCTCGACTTTGGCAGCACAAAATCCCCCCCCCCAAAACAGAGCATTGCAAAACCCATGCAAAGTCATCCTTGATTTCCAAAGACAGTGCTACCTCTAGCTCCAGGAAACTCAATGAAGAAACTTCTCAGAATACAGAATATCAAAAAAATCAAAGAATGAGAAAGTTAATACCCCTCTCTCCACAGGATGCCTGATATTTAGTTTTTCAGTTAAAATGAGACAGAAAACACACCCTAGCATCCTGGAGACAGGATCTGACATGTCATTCTCATGCCATGGAATAGAAAGGGATAACCAATGCGTGTACATGGAATAGAAAGGGATAACCAATGCGTGTACATGGAATAGAGAGGGATAACCAATGTGTGTACATGGAATAGAAAGGGATAACCAATGCGTGTACATGGAATAGAGAGGGATAACCAATGCGTGTACAATAAGTACACTACTAAAAAACTGATTTGTCTGAAATGATTGTGGGATTTTCAGCAAACCACCCTGTTATCATGCAGGACCATGCAATGACCTCATGACTTAACATTCTGGAGGCGACCCAAAGGGAAGAACTGCCATTCCACATCAGGCCGCACTAGATTTCTTTTCTGTTCCCAGCAGGGTCACTGATCCCCAAGGACAATGGAAAGATGAATGTTCCCCATGAGGCTTCCCAGTCTCGGTCCCTATCCCCAAAAAAGACCTATGAGGAAACATTTTGAATTTCACATGAACCAAATGATAAGAAGATAAACATCCAAATGTGGTCAAAAATAAAACCTTCAAGGAAAATAGAAGCTGACGTTTGATATTTAAAAACCTTCTGATCACATCTCACTATGCTTAGATGAAATACCATTTAAACCACAAACACCTTTCAGACTTCTAAATACCTGCAACAGTATTTACATAATAAAGCAAATCACCTTCCTCTTCCTCCTTGGCAAAGGCTGCTAGTTACCACTGAGACTATACGGAAAGCAGGGAAATGTCTATGTGGACAGACACTAACAGAAGGGAAGAGGGCAGCAGTGTCTGAGAACTCTTCAGACACTGGCAATGAAGCAGATGGAAGGAAACAGTGAAAGAGCGTGGGAGCCACATCTGTATGGAATGTAGGGTCTCTGACCCGGTGAGAAAATAAGTAATCACACTGGATATTAAAAGAAGCCTCCTATGATAAGAGATGGAGCAGGAGGATTAAAGATATTACATTGTTAATGTGGTAACTTACATTAACAGATTGCTCTTGTAGATTAAGCAAACTGTGAGCGTATGTCAAAAACCGATTGGGCCAGTTTGTAAATGATTCAACGACCAAAAGGTCTGTCCCTTAGTGTAGTCAGAAATGTAGCAATAAATAGTGCTTTCTACATCCAGGCACAGCTTTCAAAAATTGACTTCATGTGACAATGTCATTAAAGTCAACCAATCACAGAAAAACTTCAGTGTTTTAAAGAGGACTACCTCATCCAGGATTTTAAAATGTGAAGTTTGTGGTTTTTCTTTTAAGTAAAAGAATAAAAATAAGTGATCCTTATTTATTTTACAAAGTCCTCATCATGAGCCAGGGGTGGTGGAGATGCCTACAATCTCAGCACTTGGGAAAGCTGAAGTAAGCTTGAATTTGAGGCCAATCTGAGCAACATAGCAAGTTGGAAGCCAGCCTGGAATATAGTGTGAGCTCTTGTCTCAAAGGGCAATTAGACAAAATGAAACAAAACTGTTGGAAATAATAATCTGGATTTTCTTTTGCCCATCAGAGAACTGAACTAACAACATGTCAGAAGCCAGCTTTCCACACATTTGGAGTCAGTCGTCTATGGCCACAGACCAGAAATAAAAAGGCATTGTTCTCCAAGAGCTATTCAGCTTCCGTCTCTATAGCTTCAACAACAAGAAAAGTGGCCATAATCTGCTGACTCGGTGCAATTGTTTGTGATTTACATTTGTCAATAAAATGACACCTTACTCTGCTAGGTGTCCAAAGCCAAATAATCCAGCCACATACTTAGTGACCCCCAGCAATGCTTTGATTAGTTCTTCATGCAAGCACTGGGCTGGTTTCTACTCAGAATTTTTTAAACCATTTCACTGAATGTTTACAGAATAGTACGTCCACTTATAGCTTCAGCAGAAACATGTTATAAAAATTACAAGCCATGTTCACTGACTTCTGCAAATAAGAATTACTGCTTTGGGCTGGAGAGATGGGTCAGCGGTTAAGAGCATTGCCTGCTCTTCTAAAGGTCCTGAGTTCAATTCCCAGCAACCACATGGTGGCTCACAACCATCTCTAATGAGATCTGATGCCCTCTTCTTGTCTGCCAGCAGACACACAGACAGAATATTGTATACATAATAAATAAATAAATATTTTTTTAAAAAAAAGAATTACTGCTTTGTGTTCGTCAGTTCATCCTCACATGGGATGTGGTCACTTTCCTAGACTCTAATTTCAACCTTTCTTAGGAGTGATCCAAAGTAGTTTGTCATTTATTGTGTGCAAAGCTTTGTTTCCACTGCTAGCAATAGATAAGCAACATTCGTACTGAGGAAGTCATTGCTGGCGAAGATCAGCATTGTGAATCTCAAGACTCTCTCGGATGTATCGTCCTAGTAGCCAGATGCACTCAGAAGAAACCAAAATTTTCATATTTTAGAAAATGAATAGAGTATCTCTGTTGCATTCAAGTCCCAGTGAGTCCTGGCAATTTCAACAAATGTGAATGGCAGTGATGCTGCAGGGGTGAGGCAGAAGGGTCATGAGTTCAGTGCAGGGGTGAGGCAGAAGGGTCATGGGCTCAGTGCAGGGGTGAGGTAGAAGGGTCATGAGTTCAGTGCAGGGGTAAGGCAGAAGGGTCATGAGTTCAGCGCAGGGGTGAGGCAGAAGGGTCAAGAGTTCAGTGCAGGGGTGAGGCAGAAGCATCAAGAGTTCAGTGCAGGGGTGAGGCAGAAGCGTCAACAGTCAGTGCCATCATCTAGGGCACGTCGAGTGTGGAAACATCAGGGTTTACATGAAACCCTGTCTCAAAGGACAAAAACAAACAGATCAAAACAAACTGAGCTAGTAAGGTGGTACATACTTGCAATCTCAACACTTGAGAGGTCTAGACAGAAGAATCAGCACAGGTTTAACAGCGATCTGTTCTACATAGTGAGTTCAAGGCCAGCCACAGCAAGCCAGACCTTGACTCTAAAGAAAACAGGTATCCACAAGGAGATGTATGACTGATCACTTACAACAAACTTGGAATGACCTCAGGTTTTTTTTTTTTTCACACCTATTCATCATTAATTATCTTGGGGCAAAAATTACAAAATAACTTTGCTTTAATTTTCAGAGATTTTCCAGAGATTCTAGAGAACAAACTATCTGTATTTCAAAACTGTGGCTGGTGAGGCCTACTAGTGTAATTAAGGGGAAATGTGTTCCTGGTTACAGTAAAAAAAGCTATCAGTAAAAACCCCAGTTCAGAGTGTGGCAGCTGGGGCTTTCCAGCACCTAGAGCCACACACATGGGAAACATCTATGTGGAAAGGCATTACTAGATGACTCTACTTTCACAGTGGCAATCACAAAGAGCTGTCTCCTGGCTCTTCCATTTAGGCTACAACAGAGCAGCTCATTTTCTTGCACGCACAAAGAAACTATCAAATTTTGCCAGCTACACAGGGGCCAGACAGTACATTGTAGACTGCTGTAGTAGATCCCTGCTTTAGACTTCATCAGACTCCAGGCCGTCCGGCGATGCACCAATTGTTTTGGACATAAGAGTAAAAACTAAATAATGGTGAGACAAGAAATCCAAACTGGAGTGTCTCCATGTTCTGGTTTTGCTCTCTTGCAGCTCAACAACAACAACAACAACAAAAAGTTTTATCAATGAAGGGCAGAAAGTCCACATTACAACCCTGATTTCAGAGGATCGGGGCAGAAGAGAAGTCAGAGCCGCTATGCACCCTTCATTTTACAAATGTGAATTTTATTCTGTTTGGTTTTTGAGACATGCCTAAAGAATGCTGGCATTTCAAGAGTATGCCATCATGCCAACCATGAGCATGTAAAGAAACATCCAATTCCATCGAGAAGTAGAGCCAGGTCTCCTGGCATCTTCCTGAATCACATGGCTTCCTGTGGTTTCTCATACTGATCTCAGTATGGTCAAGAAACTTCTTTCCCACTGTTAGAGAATCTTAACATTTCTTGCTCAAAAAAAGTCCCTGCCCCAAATGATCCAAAGCCCATGGGGCAAACCTACCTCAGGGTTACTATCCTACAAAATATCTAGGCAGATACAATGATTTCTTTATCATTATCTTTACCTTTGATTAGTAAACAAAAAAAAAAACAAAAAAAATCTTGCTCATATTCTAAAATGCAATGCCATTTTTAATTCTTGTACTAAGGAAGTAGAGGTTTCCAGCCATCCTTGGCAACATCGTGAGTTCAAGACTAGCCTGAACTACTGGAGATCATGCATCAAAAAGGGAGAAAAAAGCACACCAAAATCAATTTTGTTCAGGAAATGTACATTCAGTAAAAGACAGGAGATGGTTAAAGGCCTGGCTTTCTTGTTGTAACGTGCACTCTTCTTTTTATACTTAAAGTTTGCAAGATGACAGAAAACTAGAGTCGTCATCTGTCAAGAGGCATTCTGAGTCAATCGGTTAAAAAGTAAACATTTGATACAGCTAAAGGGGAAGAGATGGATGAAAGAGGCATGAGAGCAAAATGATACCTAATTGAAAAGTATGTAGGAAAAGTCATCTATGCAGAAGCAAGAAATAAAACATGATTCTCTACCACATAAAAAAATTATATTGCCAAGGGACCATTCATCTTTCATGTCATCATCTAGTCAAGAAAATTAGAGCCCAGAGAGGGCTATCAGTGTGTCCTCCATCACCTTGAACTTGGTTCGGAGCTTAGATCTTTGTCCAGATGTCTCTCATTCGTTTACCATTTACATAACTGTTTACATTTGCACAGCACAGGTGAGCAACATCATTCAACTTAAACCGATCGTGAAATATATATAAAAGCCAAATATGAAGAAAAAGGCTTTCCCCACTCTGTTTTTTATCCTAATTAACTTTCATAAAAGGAGATGCCTGACTTCATTTGGTGCTAATTTTTCAAAGCAACTAGCATCGAGGCAGAGTTCCTTCAAGAATAAGACGATTCCGCTTAGTTTACAGTTGTCGAAACAGAAGGACAACAAAGATACATTGAAAAGTGTTTTGTCAATTAAATGGGACTGGGAATTTCATGTCAGACTATTTATCAACAATTAACAGAGCCTCAAAGTGTGATACAGACTGAATACTAAAATATCTGGTGTCTAGGATATATAGATATGTGTGTGTGTGCTGTGTATATATATATATAAAATGTATGTATATATATTTATATATATATATGTATGTGCATATAAATACATGACTCATTTTCAGTGATGTGTGCAGGGCTGTATACTGTGCATTCATGCTGGTGGAAGCCAGAGGATGGCTTTGGGAGTCCTTTACAAGTCACTGATTACCTTGAGGCAGGGTCTCTCATGGATCCAAAACTCACCAACTAGGTAAGCCAGAGTCCTTGTCTCTGCTTACCCAGTATAAAGATTGCAAATGTGTCACTATGCCTGGCATATGCATGTATGCATATGTGTGTATACAAATGTTTTATATGTTTATGTACACCTGTACATATGTATATACATATATATATTTATATGGGCATGAGCATAAACACACATATAAACACATAAAAGTATGAATGTTCTCAAGAGGTCCTCAGCATTTACCAACTTATCTGTCTCCCCAATCCTCATATTTAACTACATCTATAAGAGAACCCACTTAGCTTAAGGTAGCTCCAAGTAAGCTGAGCTGTTGATTTGCCCTGTTCCACATCAATGAACACAAATGTATATATATAATAAAAAGTGAAACTGGAAAAACTAAAATATTTAACATAAAATTTAAGAATGATGGTCAAAATCATGCATAATAAATGATGCATTTTTAATTTTAATGGAAATCTATCCATTCAAAAATACTGATATTAATGTGTTGCAAATATTAGAATGTTAGTTTGTTTTTGTGTTGGATTTTCTTTCTTTCTCTCTTTTTCTCACTTTCTTTCTTTTGTTCTTTTTGAGGTGTGATGCTTAATATTGTCTCCTTGAGAGGCGATGGGACGACCTGGAGACAGGCTCTGGGCATGTCGATGAGGGATTAGGTTAACTGAAGTGGGACAGCTTGACTAGGTGATCTTTCCCTGGGCTGGGATCCTGCACTGAACATAAAGGCAGAAGAAAGCTGAGAACCAGCAGCACGTATTATTCTCTGCGGCTTTTAAGAATACAACGTGCCCAGCTGCCTCGGGCTCCTGCCAAAGCCTCCCACCTCCATGGACAATATTTTGGAATCATGAGCTAAAATAAACCCTTTCTTAAGTTGCTTTATTATATTTTGTCACAGCAAAACATGTAACTAATGCAGGCGGGGCCTCCTGGAGCCTAGGTTGACCGTCTACTTGATAGTAGACAATGATGACTTGAACTCCAGAAGCTTCTGTCTCCACCTCCCAAAGGCTGAAAGTACAGTGTCACAAGATACATGGTCCTGATGCTGAGACAGCTGGCCATACCCACAATTCTTAGTTTTGCTTTTTCACTGGGTGGTCTTGGTAAAAGAAGGGCAACCATTTCCAGAAGAGAACCGAAAGTCTCACTGGAATGCCAAAAATAAAACGATTTGTATGCTCTCTTTAGGAAGTGAGGAAATTACAGCACTTGACTTTGAAATGGGATTCCCAAGCAAACAAGGGTACAACATAAAAACAGATTAATAAACCCCAGAGGTGAAACTGTTACAGAACAGCATACGTGAAAAACGTATGACCCTGATGGATACTATACCAAAGAGGTTGTGTAACCCAGACTTGGGAATGAAAAGATACTCGGCAATCAAAGGTACTAGCTGCTCTTCCAGAGGACCTATTTTCAATTCCCAGCACCCACGTGGCAGCTCTTAATCTATATCTGCAGTCCTAAGACATCCTATGCCCTCTTCTAACTTCTGGGGACACTACATATGCATGGGGCACAGACACACATACAAACAGAACACACACACACACATACACACACACACACACACACACACACAGAGAGAGAGAGAGAGAGAGAGAGAGAGAGAGAGAGAGAGAGAGGGAGAGAGAAATTTTAAAACAAAAGGAAAACATTATCCTTCTGCCTCAGCCTTCTTAGTACGGGAATTATGGGGTTGTGCCACCACGTTCAGCTCATGATGTCATTTTTCGAAGCTCATTTGAAAATGCCAAAGCAAAATTATAAAGTCTCTGAAAAGTCAAAATGAGTCAGATGATGTGGCAAACACCTGTGATCCCTGCACTATAGAGGCTGAAGCAAGAGACTCGTGAATCAGAAACCAGCATGGGCTGCAAGGAAAAAGTCTACCTAAAATAAAACAAAAATAAATAAGAAATAAAACAATACATCATTGAGGCTTCTTCACCAAATGTCATCATTTAAGAACGGAACCAGGATAACGGTTTAGAAGGATTCATTAGAAGTCAAAGGAAAATACTCAAATCATTTTTTCCACCTACAGAAATGACCCAGAGCTAATTGATGCAGGCCCTGCTCCTGCCTGCTGTGCTCCAGACCCAGACCTTCCTCTTCAAATATGCACCACCCAGCACGTCCCAAGAGCAAATGAACAAGGCTCTGGGGAAGCCTTCAGCATCACTAGCCCGCTACTACTGAAATCAATCCTTTAAGAATCCTTCAAAAACTCGGGAGGGCGTGCAAAAATGATAGAAACAGGCCCTTGAGAGAGGTGACACAAGATGAAAAGAAGTGACAGCCGGGCGGTGGTGGCGCACGCCTTTAATCCCAGAACTTGGGAGGCAGAGGCAGGCGGATCTCTGTGAGTTCGAGACCAGCCTGGTCTACAAGAGCTAGTTCCAGGACAGGCTCTAAAAAAGCTGCAGAGAAACCCTGTCTCGAAAAGCCAAAAAAAAAAAAAAAAAAAAAAAAAAAAAAAAAAAAAAAAAAAAAAAAAAAAAAAGAAGTGACAGACAGTTGACTAGCTAGTTTTCTCCAGCCCTTAATGGCTGGAACTCATAAACTCATCCAACCAATCACTGAGGAAATATTTACTGAAGACCAACTCTGCACTGACAAAGAAGCTGGTACATAAAATAAACAGGGCAATAGGCTCAAGAAATTTGTAGTGCAAGTATGAAAACACAATTAAAATATCGCCTGAGTAAATGCAAGGTATAGTTGTGATAAATGCTCTGAAGGAAAACCACCAAGAATCTGTGCAAACTATGGACATGAGACTTGTCAAAGATGACGTATTCCCGGAGGCGGTGAGAACGGGGTATTTCATAGATGAGTACAATAGAAGAGTTGGAGGTGGGGTCTGAATTCAGAGCCACTCTTGTTCTTCAAGTGTCCTCTCTTTAGCGTGATATCCCAAATCAATGCAGAGCCTGTCTTCTTGAAGACAGCGTGGACTAGACCCCTGATACCAGGAGGGACATGGACCACAGATGGCCTTAACATATTTTGTTGACATGCACTAAAAACAATCCTGGAAGGGACATTACTTGAACTATTTTACTTCACAAAAATACAGTTTCTGTCTACCCTGACCAAAGTCAGATTCAAACACTTGCCCCAGCTCTGAATGAAGCGTGCTGTGGAAAGGGGTAGCAGTTAGAGTGCGGGAGCATCCCTTTTCCTCAAGCTGAGACCGAGAGGAGCAGGAGCCAGGCTTGGGGACTGAGCAGACTCAAGCCACAGAAAGGAGTGTCTGGCACTGGGAGCTATGTCTGACTCATGATACCTAAATGTGCCAGCAGTTCCTTGCACAAGGGAGGGTTTCAAATGCTCACCTAGAAAAAGGGATGGAGGATCATAAAAATACTACACTCCTGACAGGCAAAAGCTAGGAATAAAATGGTTACCTGGAAAGTATCAAAGCAGCACTCTCACATAGAATGCTACAACAGGGGAATGACCATGTTCTTCACAAGCTCCAAAGGCCCCACAAAACTGATCTGGGACTACAAATGCCATGTTTACCATACAGAAATGAGAAAGCGACTTTTAATGACATTGCTTATTTCCACAGAAAGAAATGTTACAGGAAATAGCAAGAGGCTTTATTCTGGGGTTCAGCTCCTCACCGCCGTCAGACTCCCACCCCAATAAGGGACTCACTGCTAAGCAGAGGGGTCCTACTTGCCACTGGGAACAAACCAGAGCAGAGACAGAGATAACCTTCAACATCAAACAATGGCAGTGCCTTTGGCACTAGCGCGCACAGAACCTGCATAATTTCTGGCAGTTCTGCCCGTCCCAATAAACTTTCAGGAGCCCACAAGCTTATGTGAGAAAGCAGTTTTTTCAAAGTTATCCTTCTGAACGCTCCTGGGCCACGGTGAGGGAACCTTCCTCAGTCCACTGCGCCCAAGCCAGTTGTGTTAATGGAGCTTTCATGCAGAGGATTTTTAATTGAGACATCGTTGGCAATCTACAATACGCTTTGCAGTGGTTAGCGATGCCAGTCATTGTGGTTCAACAAGAAAAAGCAGCTTCCCTGCTCCATCAGATTAAATCTAAAGGTCTCTCAGTAAAATGTAATCATGCCGTGTGCTTGGGGTGGGGAGGAACTTGCAAAGGAGTCCGGGTAAATGATTGCACACAAGTCTTTCGGTGAGTTTTTATTTAGTATCTATTTTTTTCCTCATTTTTTTTATTAAAGATTTCCATCTCCTTTCCTCCTCCTCTCCTTTCCCTCCCCTCCCTTCCACCCATACCCCCTCTCCACCCCTCTCCAAGACAAAGAGCCATCAGGGTTCCCTTCACTATGTTAAGTCCAAGGTCCTCCCAGCTCCCCCTAAGTCCATGGCACTTAATTATGTCATTCAATAAAACAACATATACTCTGCTGCTAGATAATCAAAGATATAGAGGGTCCCCGGTTAAGAGAACCCTCATTTGTTGTACTAAATGAATTAAAGAGATGCTTTAGACCCAGCGGACCCAAGCCACAGGTAACTCCCATTAAGTAGAGGGCATAACTGGTAGCAGTTGGGGATAGCCCCAGACTAGCCACAGGAAAAGCAGTCCAGTTTTTGGCTTCTGAAAAGAAGCCATCCAAACCCCAGAGAAGCATGCAATGAAAACAAACAGCTCAGGCGAGGGGCTTGTCCCTCTCCTTGACTTGCAGGGAATCTTGCACGTAACCTACAGTTACAGAAGTGACTGTGGATACTGTGTAGGCAGTACAGCTTACCCACTGATAGTGCCAACATAAGCAGTGCCATTTTGAAGCACCAAAACCAATGCACAAAAGCTCACTGTTTATAACTTGGAAAAACCAGCAGAGATCTGGCAGACTGACTGCCGGGCAACTGGAGGAAGCTGAAACCGGCTGGGGTGGAGTGTAGCAGAAAATATCACTCTGGCGGAAGGGGAATTCATTTTTTTAGGAAACTAATAATTTTCCAATGTATCTTTTAATCAACTAATTTTGTTTTAATTAATGGCCACATTAGAAGTGAGCACTTGAAATCATGCTTGGATTTCAAATACAGCCAAGCATGTTAATATGGATTTGTGCTAGGGAGATATATTTAGCCAATACTTTCACAGATTAACAGTGAGGAGGCAAATACAAGATTTTTACTTCCATTTGGGCATCTCTTGTTAAATGTACAAACACGTGAAAAATCACTGACTTTCATACATATTAACCAGTAATAAACTATAGCTAGCACATACACAAACATTAGATTTTAATGGTTAACAGACTACATCGATTATAATTTATCATCGATGAAAGCACCAAAGTATGTTTAAAGGTGTCATAATGTAGCTAGACTATTTTGCTTCCAAAATTTTTCAAAGAAAAGTAAATTTTCTGTTATTAAAGAAGTGTAGACAGACGGGCAGAGGAGGGAAGAGCTGCTTCCCATATCACCATGTGTTACAAGCAGAGCTGCTGACGCACTGTGGTTCTTACTCATCTACACATCAACTCATGATGGTGACAAGCTCTTTTCTGAACCCACCAACTTGTTTTCAGGGACGGAAAAATTCACTGGCCTTCCCCCTTTGCTGTGCTGAAATAAAGCAACCCCGTTGATTAGATCTGATTGATGTCTCAGGCCTCTCCTTCGAAGCTCGCAATTCACGTTCTTCAAAGGAGACGAGAGGAAAGAATCAGCGTTCACACAGACAGTAACATTTCACTGGGTTGTATTTGTTCATCCCAGGGCCGGGAAAGAAAGGCGTGTAGTGTGAATACAAAGTCACCATTACTAGTTTCTGCTGTTGGCCCTGGTATTTACAGGCATATCATGTTACACAGATGGATGCTGGTCCCAAATAAAAACTTCCCTCAGGATATCTTGGACCATTGATTTAAGACTTAAAATGGGAACAGGATTCTTCAAAAGGAAATTTTAAAAAATGGTAAATGTCTCAGGAAAATAAATGCAAGGTGTGCCACCTTGCCGATGCACACTGTTATCCCAGCACTCAGGTGAAGGCAGGAGGACTGTAATGCTCCATGGCATCTGGACCACACCGTAAATTTCAGACCCGACTGGGCTACTTAAGGAAAACCTTGACTTACAAAGAAAGGAGGAAGGAAGGAAGAAAGGGAGGGGAAAGATGGAGGAGAGGAGGAAGGGAGGAAATACAATAAATGACATAAACAAACAAACGAAAAGGTCTTTTCTGGACTCTGATAACTAAGATTCAAAATATTGTATTATAATTATATCAAAGTCTTCAATTTAGTGTCATTTATTCATTTCTTTATTTATTGTTATTTGTTTTGGGACAGGGTCTCATGAAGCCCAGGCTAGCTATAAATTCACTATGTAGCCAAGAGTGACCTTGATCCTTTTGCTGTGGCTTCCCAAGTCTGAGGCTACAAGTCTATAGTTGTGCAGGTCAGATCAAAGCCTTCTGAGAGAGGATGAATGGGTTCTCATTGTTTCCAGACTTTACTCCAGGACTCCAGGAAAGTAAGTCTTTTTTTTCTGTTTTTCTCTTTCATTTTTTAATAGTATCTACCCTATAGCCCAGGCCAGCCTGGAAGTTAGGATCCTTCTGCCTCTGCCTCTGCCACCATGGTGCTGGGATTGCAGGTGTGCCCAACTATTCCAGGTTGATAAAAAAAAAAAAAAAACAACATCATATTTTCAAAGAACTAGCTTATAAAAACTAATTATACATTAAACACATTTAAGTTGATTCTCTAATGAAAGGAATTTCAATCATAATATATTAATATTTTCATGTAAAGGAAAAGCCATTACCATATTTAAAAGGCAAGAATAACATTTGAACATCCATCAAACAGAAGCTGGACAAGTATTAATAACTTACTGCCTATTATCAGTAAACTATTCTAACTGGGATCTGATTACTGACCACTGTTGCCAAGCTGCATTAGAGATCATTTCAGTACACTGGCTATAAAACAATGCAATCACCAAAGTTAATCATCTGCTACAGAAATAGTCATGATTTAGAGTTCACAAAGTGCTCTCAGTCGAAAGTGCTCTCAGTCCGGTTGCGCCAAACATTTCTGGTGAGTATGCATAGAGCTAATATCACACTGCGCTGTTAGGAAAGAGCTGGGGGAAAATCAATTGTATGGGGTTTGCACATAAATCCTTGTACTTAAAACTATTGACAAAATCTCTCTGCTGGAGACAAGGCTCAGCATTAACGGAGTCCCATTGCTGCTTCCTACAGAGCACGTAGCTAGATTCCAAGGCCACAAGACGGCTGGAAAGAACAAGCCTCTAAGTGGTACCAGTTCTGTATGAGAGCAAGCAAATACTGTAGCAATCCAAATCTCAGGAGCTTAATATAATCAAGGCTGGCCTGTCTGTCACTCACATGGCAGCATTCAGAGAACTGGGACTAGTGCTGCTCCACAGTTATTGGGTGAGCCAGGCTTACTGACTTGTCACAACCAGCTGCTAATGCTTGGTCCTCCTCAGCATGCAGTCACGTGCATGAAAACCTGAACGATGCAAAGAAGGAAGTCAAGCATGCACCATTTCCATCCTTATTCTACTGCCTGGAACTTCGGTACACAGTCAGACCTACTAAGGTAGCTGTGAAACGTAGACAGGCTGTGTGTTTAGAGAAAATGAACTTGGTGAAGAAGATGGCCCCACACCCATGAATACATGGGCAGCACAAAGAGAACTCAGTGGGTTATTTTTGAAGAAGAGAAGGAGGAGAAGACAAGGACATGAAGTTGGGACTAGACGGGGGAAGGAAGAATGGATTTGGGGCAGACAGGGGAGGAGGAGGGGTGAATAAAATCAAAACATATGCAGGTATGACATTCTTGAAGATAATAAAACAATATTAAAGGCAGAATTTGGTGAGTACACAGAAGCCTGTAGCAATAGTCATAATTGATTTATTGTAAAATCTAATTACTATGAAAACTCTTCCCTAAACTCCAGAAATTCAGTTTTGCTGGCAGTGCCATTAATTAGAAGTTAATGGAAAAGAAAAAATATACATCATATTAAAGCAGATTTCAGCAATTAGAAAATAAAAATGTTGTGAAAAACAACTGCTCAGTCCAGCTATGCCCCATCATTCCAATATTACACTGCAAGACTCAACTGTGGAAACTGTTGCATGTTTTAATTGGCTGGAAAGAGAAAGGAAACAGCTTAGATATGAAAATTAAGTGGGCTCTGTGCTGTCACACACTTCTGCACTGCTACAGAGCTGTAGAACTTGAAGGCACAGGACAAGTGCAGACCCCGGCGGAGTGGCAAAGCCTACCAGGAGAGGCTGGATAGCGACCTCAGGCCCTGCTTCAGGGCAGGGAGAAGTTCACCAGGCGAAGGAGAAAGGAAAGAACAGACTCTGCAATGCACACATGTGTCCTGACATGTGCTCCGTCAGCTTCCTGAAATTCCCACCCTAGCACACACATACAGTAAATAATTTTTTTTCATTTTAAATGCAGCTTGAGTATTTCCAAGGCATTGCATTCTGTGCATTGTGGAGGACGATATCTTATCAAATCGTAACTTTTCTTCACGAATGAGGGCTTTTCTATGGATGCCTCGTCCTTGTCTTTTGAAAAAAGACACCCGTGTTCCAAAGCCGTCTATGAGCTAGTAGACTCGGAGATTCCCCCCCACCCCCGCCACACATAGTAAGCCTTCTCAGTGTTAGAAGTGAACAGCTTGCTGTAGCCATGTATTACTCTGCTCAGCTAAGCTACTGAGTCACACACCATGCAAGGCTCCAGCAATGCAACTGGAAACCACCCTCCCCTGACCTCTGGGATTAAGCGGGGTAGGGGGTGGGGAGTAAGAGATTAAATACCCTCTCTCAACTGAGCCAGTTCTATATGCTGTGATAAATTACAAATCGCTATGGCTACAATAAATGTCATAATTAGCTCACTAGTTCTTAAATACCAAGCCAGCTCTCGGGTTCCCATGAATCAACTATCACACGCTACAAGTCCTTACTCTGCCTCTTTGCGGGGAGGGCAGTACTGAATCCTCCTACGGGACTTGTTTACTTTGGGGTTTGGTTTGATAGAAGGAAACAGGTGCCTTCGTGGCCAGCTCTAAGGAAGAAGGACGTGGCCAACGCTCTCGGTGCCCAGAGTGTGGGAAGGGCATTCTTGGGGGCACATAGGGTGAGTAAATACCAAAGGTGGTAAATCCCAGGGGTGCTGAGCAGGGTCTTCCTCCTCAGTGATCCCCTCCTCCTCTTTCTCTTAAGCTGGTCTGGACCTCAGACTTCCTAGGCCAAGGCCTGCATTTTCTTCTTGGATATGCATGAGAAATAGGTCTCAGAGAGAATACCAAGTAAAAAGGGCAAAATGTTAACAGATTATGGGGAATTATGGAGAGGAGACCAAAACCAAAATCCTAATACACCACCTCATCTCCCACTTCTCCAAAATAATCAATTTCAGAAGTCTGTTGCTCAGGTTATTTTTTCCAGAATTTTCACATTCTTTACAATACTGCTTCCACCTGCTTTGTTACGTTCCCACAGTCAGTCAATGGCCTCTCCATGGGTGTGGAATGAAGGATTGATTCTGGCTGCGCCCTACTGAGTGGCAGCAAGGCTGGTGATGTCTGAAATCGAAGTTCCTGACATCAAAGGATACAGCCAGGTCCACACAGATCTGAAAGGTGCCAGAACTGTGTTCCTCTGGAGAACAAGCTCACAACAGACTTTGCCTTTCCACAGCTGGTGTGGATTTCCCATCAGGAAAAGGTTCAGGGAGGGGCTGAGGGCTGAGGGGAGACGGGCTAGCAGAATGCTTTCAAATGGCCCTCTGTCCGAGTCCCGCTTTGTTCTCCTCCATTTCTTAGTTAGGGGATGCCGTGCTGCCTCTCTAGCCTTGTATTGCTGGGATGGTGTGCAGACTGAAGAAAGGGTGGCCACCTGAGAGGAAGGGAAATGGAGCATAGAGGTGCCACCTCTGATTTCAGAGAATTCGGACCTTTGTGGGCGCGTCAGCTACTCCATTCTGGCTAGATTTGCCTCCCAGGTGTTCATGTCCAAGTATGAGGCCAAAAATTAACCCCTTTGTTCCCTGCTGCTCCTACCAGTCAGGCCTTTTCAGGGGTTGCACTCAAAGCCTTGAGAGACTTCGGTTCCTTTTGTCTCGTCCTTCTCAAGCAAGTACCAACTGTGCCGTCTGGTAGGGTGGGTCATAGTCTTGCTGAATGAACACGTGCCTTCTCTGCTGTGTCCCCTTTCTGCAAAACACAGTGACAGCCCAGTCTCTGGTACCCTCACAAATTCTCTGATCCAGAAGACAGTGACTGGCAGGAGCCCCCAGAATTGTGTCTACAGGGGTGCTGTCCCCTCCTCACCTGTTTCCTGGCTGACCTTAGAAGAAAAGGGGCAAAATGCCCTTTCTTCATTTTAACATCTAATCCTTGAGGTTCACCAACCTGAACTGGGAGTGGTAGATTTCAGTGTTAACTTTTATCAAACAGAAAGGTTATGACAAAGCTCAAAGGACACATACATAAATTTTTGCATCTACTCAAGTCAATCTTTTTCCTAGTATGGCGGTTATCTCACAGACTTAAATCAACAGGCTGTCCTGTCTCTTTAAAATACCATTAAATTTGTATCCCTGAACTTAACAACAACAGATTATGTTTGTTCAATGATAAAATATTAAGTGGAAAAAAAAGGTCCCTAATTTTAATTTATATATAAGCTTCCTAAAGTGATCGTATTTTTTACTGTGCTTGTTGTTATGAGAAAATACCTGACAGAGAGCAATTTAAGAAAAGATGGATTTATTCTGGCTCACAGTTCAAGGAGAAACATTCCTCCCTAGCAGGAGTGGAAGCCAGCTGGCCACATTTTACCCACAGTCAGGAAGCAGCACCGGAGCAGCCCCCCCTCCCCCCGTGACCCACTTCTTCTAGAAGGGCTCCACCCCTAAAAAATACACAAGTTCCCTAACAGTGCCACCAGCCAGGATCCAAGTGCTCAAACACAGGAGCCTTGTGGAACCATTTACATTCAAACCACAGCAGTGAATGATGTCGCTGAGATGCCGGGTTAAGACCGGAGATGAAATGTAGGTGACACCCAATCTGAGATTGAACACTGCCACCCTTAAGAGTGGAAGACACAAGCTAGGGAAAGTGTCCCCTAAACAAATGACTTTAAACCCCTTACAAGTTTAAGTAATGGTGCTAATGATCACAGGATGCGGACTACTTACTACATGAGCAACCTCACACCCAAATAAGATGCACTTCACTGAAACAGATCTGAACGGACAGGACTGACATAAAAATAGTGACGTTGTGCTTCTTTTTTTCCCCCCTCTTCTGAAAAGTAATGAAAGGAAAGAACAGTCAATTATTTTATTGATCATTTTATATAATTAAGGTCTGGATATATTTGGGTGTGGTTGCACAGGCCTTTACTCCCAGCTCCTCAGGAACCGCGGGCAGCAGAATTGCATGTTCAAAGCCAGTGTGGCTACAGAGTGAGTTCAAGTCTAGCCTAGGCTATCAATCTCGAAATATTTAAAAGAATAAGTAAAGGGGCCTGGAGGATATAGTGCACTGGAGAGCACTTATTTAGCATGTCCCCCAAAAGGAGCACAGCTACAATGCACCCTATACAAGAGAGAGCACCCACTGTCGCGCATGCATCAAACCTTTGACAAGCATTAACACCAGCCCTAGGCACAGACGCACAGGATGTCAAATATACAAAATAACTTTAAAAGAGTTCAACACCAACGTTATTAGCAGAAACTAATCATGCATACTCCTGCAATCTGAGATTTTGTTATACAGGCATCACCTCCTTTGGTCAGCAAGCAAAAATGTTCACTGAACGGACACAGGTGTCCAGCCATGTTAAATAAAGCCCATGGACTGGTTTGGAACTAAACTCTTACATAGAGCCAAAGATTAGACCAAGGTAAAATGGAGCCACTCACAATAAGTACCACATAGTCAAACTGAGTTTGAAAAATCAAGAGTTTTCCAAAAGGCAGAAAACTAACACCAACACCCAGAAAGAGACTTGCCTACCTAAAGGACTCCTCTGCTCGGCTCCCAGAGTGCCTTCCTGTCTCTTAGAGGGTAACCTACCTGCCCAGCCCATGAATGCTAATAAATGCCAATTACATTATTAAATATAATTTATCCAAACTGTGTCCTTTCACAGTCAGGAATACCCTCCATCATATAATTATTGCTTCATCTGAAAAGCCCCGTGCCAGCTTACCAAGGCATCTCCCCCGGCAAGCCTGTCTCCTCTGTGACCTAAGGAACAACCAGCCTCTTGCTTTCTCTGCAGAAGGTGCCAAGACGACAATTCTTTGTCTCCGTAGAGAAACACGGGGTCTACTGACGAACTTTCCAAAGACAGGAAATTTCATTTCACTCTATTATTCATAACAAATTCAGGATTCCTGCGGCAGCAGCATTATATCCATTCAGGTGTGTTTTTGAGGGGTTGGGAGGTTTTTTGTTGTCTGGTTTGTTTTTGAGACAGGGTCTCACTACCATATAACCCTCGCTGACCTGAACCTCACTATGTAGAGTAGACTACTAGCCTTGAACTCATACAGATCCTATTGGGACTAAAAGTGTATACCACCATGCCTGGCTTAGGTGCAGTTTTTGCAAATGGGTATGAGAAATTGTGATTAGAAAGGACGAAGTTGACTAGAGAAATCATTCCATGGTTAAGAACACTTCCTGTTCTTTCATAGGACCAGAAATCCATTTACAACATTCCTATCAGGCTATTCACAGCCCCAGGGTATCCAATTTCCTGTTCTGTATTCATCAGGCAACAGCACACAATGCACATACACACATGTGAATATGCACACAAACACACACTCAATCAGGCATCTGCACCTGCACAGGCAAGTACACGCATACACGCACATGCACACAAACACACACACACACACACACACACACACACATAACACCAACACACATATAAACAAACAAAAACAAATCCTGTTGTAAAAAGCTGAAAGCATTAGGAGCTGGAGAGCTGACTCAGTGGTTAGGATCGCTGGCTGCTCTTTCAGAAGTCCCAGGGTTTGATCCCAGCTCTCAGTTGCCAGCTCACAACTGCCCAAAGCATCCAAACCCCTTTTTTGGTCTCCTCGGGCACCAGTAAAGAACTCATGCATATAAAACTAAATCAAAGGGGGGAAAAAAGCAGAAAATAGAAAGTATAAACAAGAATCCAATACAGTGTTTAATCTTTAATCCATAATAAATAACTATGGACCAGACAAGGGAAAGTTATTCTCTTTGGTTTAAGCATTTTTGTTTTTCAAAACATGCTACTCCAGAGAAGCCTCAGTCACATGATTCCTCACTCAGTCTCTGGAGTGTTGCGATTGCAAGTATGTCCTGCCACACATATTCTGAGTTATTAATGTACAATGAGAGAATAAGAACTCTGGGCATATATGTCTGTAAAGACGTAGCAGCTGAGGTTTCTACTTGAACACAAACTTGCTCACGCAATTAAAAAAAAAACACATGGTGCATTGTAATTTTAACATTAGTGTTTATACTCTTTGTGTGTTCTCTTGTCATTACTGCTAATAACAGAGAAACCTGAGAAACAACTTTGTAAAATCACAGTGTTGGGGCCAAGGGTGTGGCTCAATAGTGAAGGGACCGCCTAGCATGTGATAGGCCCTAGGCTCAAGCTCCCGCTAGAAAGGAGAAAAACCAACTCAGGTCTTAAATTTCTGATGATATTAAGCATATCCCTTACTAAATGATCAATTTTCATACCTTTTATATGCAATAAAACCAAGATTTTATAACAGTTCTGGAATTCATATCAGGATACTGGGGCATATATTGCCACTCTCGAAAATTATACATTCTTTCATCAAATGTAGGGCAGGGGCTATGAGAGCAATAAATTCCTGGAAAGTTCATAGATGTGCATAGAAATTCACAGAAATTTCTCTAAACTATGAAATGCATTCATTAAGTCTGTCTTGGCAAAGCACATAGGAACATTTTGCCTCCTGCTTACTGCTCTACCATTACGGCCATAAGGGAAGAAGGGGAGAACTATGGAGGCTTTCATAACGACCTTGGGAGTGGTGCCTCTCTCCAGCCATCCTGGCTGAATTTCTTACTGTTTGCAGTCTTTTGAGGGCAGACATCAGAGGAGGCACTGTCCTGAGTCAAAAATTAGTATGCTGCTTGGGTGGTGAGTGGCTGAGAGAGCACTGGTTGCGTTTCCTGATGAAATCCTACTGAGAGTTAAGGAGAGGAAAGGACCACATAAATGCTCAAAATGAGGAACGAGAGAGTTCTAACTTCTAGTAGAACGTAGTGGTGGGTTATCTTGCCAAAGCAGTCTGAAGGAGGAGAGAGTCGGCGTGTGGGCTTCAGCCCCCGAGAGACTCTGCTTGGTGGCCAGAGGGAGAGCAACACCAGCAGCTGGTGCGACAGTAGCACAGACCCATGAGGCTCTGAGTCCCTCCTTGGGGGACTGTTGGATCATAAAGCCGATGATTCCCCAAGCCCCCCACTTCTTAGTGTCCAGCAATCCTGATTGTCACCCAGAGCTTATTTCCTTCTCGGTGAGATGGGCATGCCTGCTTTCTGCTGCTGCTACTGCTGGGAGAAGTCACTGTGAACTCAGTGGCAGAATTCCAAATGGATGTGACCAGGACTGAATGCTTCATTAGGAATACATTCCTCACCCCCACGCCCAATGTTCTATGAGAAAATCTTTGCTTTTCCCATTTCTAGAGTCTACCCATAACCCTTACCTCACCCTTCCATCTTTATAGATGGCAAAACAGCATCCCTAAACCTTGCTCTGTCCCTTTCTGAAAGCATTACTCTGACTCACACAAACCTAGCAGGGTCCTATCATTCCCTCTGCTCACCCTAAATCTCCAAGATAATCTTACCATTCGAGCACAATGGCAGACTCCTCTCAGCCTCACAGAGTAAGAACCTTTGTAGGGTTAGGATGCGGCCATCCTCTGGCCTACCCCTCAACCTAATCCAATAAAAGCTTCGAGTGAGGTTATCCAAGCGTGTTTTCTGAACGAGCAACACATAGAAGCAACTAAATCCTTTAGAGAGTTCACTAATACTGCCCTGCAGATATGCAATTCACAATTATCCTTTCTGTTTTATAGATAGAACAAATGCCTACATGGAGGGGCACAGCAAGGACTGGGGGGAAGTGGGTTGAGAAGCCAAGCAATCCAGTTCCCTCCTGTCCTCTGCCTTAACAGCCAGGGGAAAAACAGAACCAGGTCTCGCTGTCATTGTCATATCTCTGGATTAAGTTCACTGACCTCAAGACATCAACATAAAGAGTTAGGAAAACTAAACACGGTGATGATAGTCAAACCTAATATTAGGAACAAAACTTGGAAAAAAGATGGCCTGAAGTTCCTCCCACTTTGCTATTTTAAATATTCCTTACACCAAAATATCTTCCTTTTCCTTCCCACCAGATCTGAATTTGGTTCCCATCCGATGTGCGCTCACACCTCCCTGCGCCCATCTTTACTGTCACACCAGCGCTTACAATATTAGAACACAAAGGTCTGCCTTGCATCCCTGGCCTGGGTTGTGCATACATTTCTGGACTTGGGTGGTCGGCACAGCCTGGTTCCCAGGGTTTACTCAGTAACCAAGGAAATAGTGAAACACACACAAAAAACCATAAAGCCCTGTCAGGTTGTTCTGCCAAGACATTTTGAGAAATGTAACCACTAAATGTATATTTCTTAAAATAAAGTATTGCCTGATATTAGCAAAAAAAAAAATCCAGTCTGGGGTTGGAAAGACTCTAAACATCTTGTTTATTTTGGACGTAAAGCCATAATACAGTAACCAAAGTGAAACAGGATGCTCCAGTGTGTTTCTGCCAAAGTGCTTTCCAATGTACCAGAAAAAAAAGAAACACCACTCACAAGTGTCTTTGTTTGGTTTTTAATATAGTATCAAACATATGTAGCTGGAAGAAGCTACAAAATGACAGCCAACAGTCAGAGGTCAGTATACGCTATCATTATTTTGAACATAACAATATTTAGTTTCTGCCATATTCGTTTCAAATCATATTTAATAAACTGAAGATTAACAGACATATCACTCTGCACAGAGGACAACTTTGGGGGTCAGGTCTACCCTCCCGACATGTGTGTTCCAGGTACCGAACTTAGGTCTTCAGGCTCAGCAAAAAGGACGTTGACAACAGTAAAACCAGTGAGTCATCCCAAGAATCCTTTAAATTTGTGTTTTCAAAGATTGTGTGTGCCTGAATGTATGCACATATGTGTGCCTCTGTGTGTGTGTGCAGGTGACCTAGGGGACTAGCAGGGGACAGAGGGACCCTGATGATGGCGTTCCAGGTGGTTATGAACAATCTTACATGGGTGCTGGGAAGGAAACGCCATTCCTCTGGAAGAACAGTACAAACTCTTACCACTGAATCAACTCCCTGGCCCCCGGAATACCAGGTTTTAAACAGGAATCAAAAGAATTAACTGCACAGCTGACCATGTGAAGAGCCCAGAAGAAAGCATTAAAGGAGGCAAAGAAATATTATCAAATCCTCAATAAAATATTCTAAAAGCCAAACTGAGGAATATTTCAGTCTACACCAAGCCACATTATTGTGAAATTTCAAAACTGCAGAGATAAAACAAAACTCTCAAACACTTCAAAAACACACAGACAAAATCCATATGCAGAAATCAGAGTCAGGAAGGAAACTGCATAGCACTGGTCACTAGACTCTTGGTGTCTTCAAGATTAGAAACGGCAATGCACTCAAACCCCAGAATTCCCTACCATCTCAGTCTGGCAATTAGAATGACGATCACACTGGAATGGTATGTCCCTGTAGTGCCAGCACTCAGGAAGATGATGTGGGGTGGCAAAGTCATGCTGGCAAGCTTCAGCCAACACTGGCTACACAGCAAGACACATCCTCAAAACAGACACAAATTAAACTGAAGAAGAAATGAAGATATTTTAGACGTGCCCATATTATGGAGAAAAAGAAGGTCTTTGAAAACATTTTTTATTGGCAGCACAAGTGTATCCTATCAACAATATAAGCAGAACACAGCACTTAGAAAATAGAGGGTACGACTGGAGGCTCCACTCAGGGATCAGACCTCCGCAGACATGGCTCAGACTAGTAGGAGGGGGAAACTCTAGAAACATCTTTAGCGTGGGAGAGGGAAAGAGAAGTAGCTCTGCTAAGTTACCTCATGTATCTGGCCATATGGGAAAACTGACAAAAGTTTTTAAATTATTGAGAACAAACAAAAAAAATTTCAGTAAAATTCAAAGCTAATGAGGAATTATGAGCAATTTCCAACTTTAGGGGGAAAACCAAAACTTATGGGAAGAAAATGTGCAGAGTTAGGCTGTGATGCTGATTGCTGATGGAACTAAAGATACTAAGTGAAAGAGGGGAAGGAGATGCGGAAGGGATGGAGACCGGTAAGACAGGAATTCAGCAAAAGCTAGCTAAGATTGATGCCAATGCAAAGCAAAGTGTGTGTGTGTGTGTGTGTGTGTTTAAACATGGCAAATGCAGTTAAGTGTAAGCCTCTCACTGCTGTCTGGTTTTCAAATACATATGCACACATTTGAATAAACAGCTCGCTACTGAGAACAAGTGAACACACCAAACAGAAGCTTTGCTACTCTTCAGAGAAATCTGGTAGAGCATTCCCCGGCTTCCCCTACTCCCGCAGGAGCATTTTTCAAAATGCCAAATCTTCAAACCATACACGTGACTATGTTTGGATTTTAAAAGACAAGTTCTAATGATGTAACAACTTCAATCAAAGTTTCACAATTTGTCATACTGTTTCTAAGAAAAGAATTATGCATTCTAGGTTGCTGTCAAATCTATTGAATTGTTACCATAAACCCAGTATTAGGAAATCTAAGTTTAAGGTCTCTAAAGAAACACAAATGCCTTCTGGGGGAAGTAGCCAATAGGCATCTACAATTTCTCCATATCAAAACTTCCCTTCCTGTGGGAGTTGGGCCCCAGAAGATAAACTACTGACTGATTATATATTTATGGTACTTGAATGATGACTTATGTGGTCCGTCTAAAGAGCTACGCTTACATTACATACAAACAACAATTCACACTGATGCATGCCTGACAAGTATGTGATTTATTAAATCAATAAATGTTCTCACAAATGTGAGCAGAAAGATTTGCCATCAGTTTCCAAAGAGCATAATGACTCGGTGAACTACATAAATAGATGCAAATCTAACATGGAGACGAGTCTACCAAACAGAAAAATAGCTATAATGATTTCTGTGTAAATTACAAAACCCATGAGTAGCAATTTCATATGCAAAATATGACTACCAGTATGTGAAAATTACAGAAATCAGTCAATGTATGCAAGAATTACAATGCACTGCAAAAAAAAAAAAGGTATAAATTAGGTAATGCTTAGATGAACCAGGTTTCACTTAAAGGGAAGCATTCTGAAAACAAGAGACTTGGGGGAATGAGCATGGTTGCTACTGCTCTCTCAGTACTGTGTCTTCTCATGGCAGATGTGTGCTGAGTCCTGTCATCCCCTGTGTGTGAGTGTGCAGGGGGCCAGGAGAGCACATCATCTCACCCCCCCCCATTCCCCATGGCAAATAACTACTGCGAGCCTAGATTCAAACGAAAACCTCTAAGCTCTTAAATTTTTCATCTGAACTGCTAAAATACCAAGCCAGCTTGATTCTGGTATTAACCATGACAAATGTTTAGAATCCAAAGGTTCTATGTGGATGGCCAGGCCTGGGACATCTGGGGCTTGCTAGGGCTACACAGAAAGAACCTGTCTCAAAAGAGAAACGTGGGGAGGTGGAGAGAGGGGAACAGCTACAGTCAAATGGGACATGGAGAAAAGTGAATAATCTTTCATTTAAAAAAAAAAAAAAAGTCGGACCAGACACCAGAGGTGTTTGCATCAAAAAATAACCCACTAGAATGTAACTCCTAAAATTTACTTCAAAACATGTTCAGAGGATATCCAATTTCCCAGAAACAAATTCTTTAAGAAAATGAACTCGTACCCGTGGGACACAGTAGCACGTGACTGCTACTCCAGTACTCAGGGCACTGAGGCAGGGTTACCCTTAATTCAGAGGCCCAAAGAAATGATGTTCAAAATCAAGCAAGGAGTAGAGACAAATATCTAAAGCATATGACTTAGCGTCACAAATACTGCTATAAATTTTGAAATGTAAAATCAATTACTAGGGAACACAGAGTATAGTATCAAATTCAAGAGTAAAGACATTTCTGCCTGGAGTGTGAATTGGGAGAACCAAGTTAGGGAACAATTGTTGATTGTGACAGCCCACAAAATGCACATGGAAAAATCTAGAACACCTAGAACAAATGAGAAATCCAAGCAAAGGTTCACCCTAGAGGGTTTTGCAGGATCGTGGGGTGCATAAATGTACTCTGGTTTATTCTCACAATTAAACTTAATAAACTAGATAGATAAGAAAATTCTAGACAAGGAGGGTATGGCAGTGCATGTCTGTAATCCTAGCAATCACGATGCTGAGGCTTGGAGACCACTGTGAGTTCTAGGGCAGCCTGGGCTACACAGAAAACTTCCAGGCCATGCTGGGTTACAAAGTGAGATCTTACCTCAAAAAGGGGGGTGGGGAGGAGAGAAAGAGTAAGTTTTAACGAAACCTCAAAACTACTTAGGAAGAAATACATACAGCTGCGGAGCTGTCATTACGCAAATGAAAGCACAGACATTTGTGTTATCAACAAAAAAGAACCTAGAGAAACATCAGAAAAACTCCATCTGAAGAATGGCCACTAACAGACAGGCCTGTGGACTTGTCTTACGAGACTATCATGATTAATAACTGATGTGGAAGGGCCCAGGCCACCATGGGTGGCAGCGGCTCGCACCTAATTTTATGACTGTCAATTATGTGTACAAGAAGGTAAGGGGCCGGGCGGTGGTGGCGCACGCCTTTAATCCCAGCCAGAGGCAGGCGGATCTCTGAGTTCGAGGTCAGCCTGGTCTACAAGAGCTAGTTCCAGGACAGGCTCTAGAAACTACAGGGAAACCCTGTCTCAAAAAACCAAAAAAAACAAACAAACAAAAAAAAGGGTGTGTACACATGTGTGAAGGCGCCTGTGGCAGTCAGGGGCACCAACAAGGTTTCTGAGAACTGAATTTAGGTCCTCTAGAGGAGTGTGGAACATGATCTTCACAGCTGAGCTGTCTCTCCAGCCCCCATGATAGTTAGTTTTAAACGTCAACTTGCCACAACTTAGAATCACATAGCAGGGGGCCTTCATGGAGGTACTGTCTTAACTGATGAGGGAGGACCCACCTCCTATGTATGGTGCCTCTGGTAGCAGGCAGAAGGTCCTAAATAAAAAGGGAGTGGAAAAGAAGATTATCTCACCGGTGTTTGCTTGGCTTCCCTTCTGGCTGCTGAATTACTTACTCAGTTGCTGCTGCAGCTGCTGCTGCTTCCTATGCTAATATTAGAACCAGCGTATCCCCTTCGAATACAGACTAAGGGCCAGAGGTTCCCTGGGCATCCTCCAGGACATTGCGTCCCAGTTGAGACTACAGAGCACCAAGTCTTGTGGACTAAGCAACCACTGGGTTCTTGACCTCACAGGTGCAAGATAGCTGTTGTTAGACTATATAAAGCATATTTACATAAATCAATCTAATAAATACTGTTATTATTCTACCAGTTCTGTTACTCTAGAGAACCCTAATAATAATGGCCAATGTTGGCTGCCTTCAGTATGCCTCTTTTATAGTCCTGAAAAACAAAATCTGGCTCCCTTACCCATCAAGGCTGTGTTTCTTTCAAATCTTACAGTAAGATGGCCTATCTCTAGCTCCAAATTGGCCTAATAACAATAAGAGGGGAGATACAGATCTGTGGCCTACTGTCAAGACAGATTTCTCACTCTGACAAGAAAGCACTCAGAATGCTAACTGTCATTATGGCAAACATAGCAAACAACTTGCAAAAAGGCCAGACAAAGCTTTGGGACAAAGTCTGCATAGCCAGGTTCTTAACCTTTGACATATGGCCTGTCCTTGCTATTGTTTTGTGGCTTTATTCATTTGAGATAATAAATGCCCTCATATTTATGCTGGTTTGAGTACTGGTTTTCTGATATTTGTTGTCAAAGGGTCACCAATTAAGCACTGTATATGTATACACACACACACACACACACACAGTGTTTCTCTGTAACACATGTAACTTCACAGAGACAAGTCTGTCTGATGTGCCCACAGCAGACATACTACCACAAGGAAAAATGTTTTGATTAGCACATATGTTATCCAAACTAGAAATCCCAAGAAAGCACTTGACACCCTAGCAGCCAGGAAGTAGATCTCTCAGGAGAGGAGAGAGGACTGGGTAGACCCATATGCCTGTCCTGAAAAACTTTCAGTGCCACTATATCTCGACTAAAATGTTTTGCCTATAACCACACAGACCTATATGGGGAAGGCTTAGTACCACGACTCCGCTGAGGACAAGAGTTTGATTCTTTTAGGGAACCCACACAATGGAAGAAGAGGGCCAACTTCCACAAGCTGTCTTCTGACCTCCACACATGAGCTGTGAAACAAACATACCTACCTACCTATACATATATGGATGGATGGATGGATGGATGGATGGATGGATGGATGGATGGATGGGTGGGTGGATGGATTTTTAAAATCTGGATGTGATGACTGTTATCCTAGTTTCATCTTGAGTAATCCTACTCTGGAGGCAAAGGCAAGAAAATCAACCAATATTTATTGCAGCCTGGTCTACATAGGAAAGTTCCAGGCCAACCAAGGCAACAAAATAAGGCCCTGTCTCAAAGAAACAGAAGGCCAATGTGTAATGATGGTCTTATTAGAGGGCCAACACTAGACAACTACAAGTTGGAGGTCAGCCTGGGCTACACTGGGCTACACTGAGAGACCCTGTCAAAAAAAAATTGGTGAAAGAAAAGAAAGAAGGGAGGGACGGAGGGACGGTGAAAGTCACCCTTGCGGAGACTCTCATGCCCATCTGCAGTCACGAGAAGGCAAGTGAAGTGACAACAGAGATTTCGAGGTGTCACACTCAGGAAAGGACGTCCAGTTGTTCTGGGGTGAAAAGAAGAAGTCTGCACTGTGCACACACTTTAACACTTCTGATGTAGACCAAACCCTGACCTACACTTCACAAAACAAGACTCAGCAAACTCAAAGTATTTATCAAATAAACACACAAAACACAGTAAATGGGGGACTAGAGAGATAGCTCAGTGGTTTAGGACACTTGCAGAGGAGCCAAGTTTCATTCCTAGCACCTACATGGGGGCTCACAACCATCATAACTTCCAATTCCACGAGATCTAATGCCCTCTTCTAACCTCTGAGGTCACCAGGCACTCGTGCAGTATGCATGCATACATGCAGGCAAAACACTCTTCCATATAAAGTAAGATAAACCTAAAATAATAATAAGGTAATATATAATTTGTGCAGTTTTTCTATGGACTGACTACCATGTTTAGTTCCTCAGCTGGTTTTTGTACCTTGGTTTCTTGAAATTACATACCTCAAACTTATGTCTTATTCAGCCACTCTTGTTAATGACCTGACCTTTATCTGGGCCAGTTATTACTTGTAGAAGTTCCCAGAAATCTAACGAGGCATCACCATGTTTGTTTTGACCTTAAAGTCACACATCCTTCTGATCCATGGCTCCTGGATAAAGCAACTGTCTTAATCAGTTACGTATTTTTAACAATAACCCAAGTGTTTGCTTTAGAAGTTTCATTGAGCATTTTCTTCCATACAATTATGCTCACGTTTTTAAATATTTTTTTACAATCTTTGTCAGATATTCTTAGCAGATCAGTATTTTTTTATTTCTCCCTCATGTATAAAGAAATGCAGATGTAAGAAGAAACAAGGGAATTGCTACTGTGATCGGTCTTCTTTAATCAAGTGAGGAAAATATAATTCCCAGGCAGAAAACCTCTCAATTATCTTTACATAGGCCTGTGGAAATTCATCATCCACACAAGGCAAACCTCACTACAAGACCATTTGTGTCGATAGACAAAACTTTAACGTAATGATTTTTTTTGATGTAAGACAAATTACCATTAAAGCATACTCACTGTTTACATGAGTTCCATTTATACTAAGTAAGGAGACAGATAATCAGGACAGCAATAAAGACATGGGTTTGGCCAGTTTAAAGTTTCCCCATCTGGAAATGCTAAATCCCTTCTACATGCAATATTAATACTTTCATTGAGTCTACAAGGAAGCAAATTATTGATCGTGAAATGGGTTCAAATTTACACTTACATTGCTCTCAAGTAATCTCATGGCTCCCCAAATAGATGAACAAATCTGGGCTTCTAAAACCATTTTGAACATACGGTACATATTTCTATTTTAAAAGCAGTGCTGTCCAAAAGGAGTATGCAGCAAGCCACATTTATAATTTGAAGCTGTCATATTAAAAAAGGTAAAATGAAATTGGCCATGGTGATTCATATCTGGACGCCTAGCACTTGAGAGCTAGAGACAGAAGGATTGGGAATCCAAGGTCACCCCTGCTACATAGCAAAAGCCATGATCACCCAAATATATTTCAGTAATATATTTTATTATTGGGGCATAGTAACACTTTGTCAATTGGCCATGGTAATACACACCAGTAACTCAAGCATTTAGGGGGAAAAGGTAGAGAGGAACATCATGAGTTGAATGCCAGCCTGGGCTACATGCTGAGTTCAAGGCCAACTTGAACACAGGAAGACCCTCCATCAAAAAGATAAATAATGACAATTTCATTTAGCCAAGTATATAAAAAACTTATTATTCTAATGTCATCAACAAGGAAATTAGTGATGAGATCCTACACTATTTTCCTTGTACTAAATCTGTGAAATTTAGTGTGGGCTTTTATACTGATAGCATGTCTCAACTGCACCACTGTTTCAAGTCTCAGTAACCCCTTTGGCAAGTCAGTGGTTGCCACATGCATGAAGGCAATTTAAAGGATTAACCTTCCAATGTGGAATGTTGAAATAACCACTTTAAGTTTTTAAGGGCAGCTAGCCAGGTATGGATGGAGCATACCTGTAATGCCAACAGTCAGAAGACTGAGGAAGAAGAATCTCAAGTTAAAGGCCAGCCAAGGGGAAAGAGAGATGGCTTAGTGGTCAAAAGCACTAACAGATCCTCCAAGGACAAGGTTCAATTCCAAGTGCCCACGTTGTGGCTCAAAAAAAAATCTGCAAGTCAAGTCCCAGGACATCAGAAGGTACCAGGCATGCTTGTGGTATACAGACACACATACAGACAAAACACCCATACACACTAGAGAGATAGATAGATAGATGTTAGATAGATGATAGATAGATAGATAGATAGATAGATAGATAGATAGATAGATAGGCAGCAAAATGAAAAGGCCAGCCAGTCTGAATTACCTAAAAGGACCCTGTCTCAAAAGGCTAGGTTTAGTGATAAAGCCTTGCCAGGCATGTACAAGAAACTGAGTTCCATTCCCAAAACTGAAAAAAAAATGTAAAAAAAAAAATGTCTTTAGATATAATCACATAGGGAGTAAACAGTCAAATAAAGTCAATGGTTATGGACTCAAGCAAGTAATTAGTTCTTCAAAGTCCACTTTCGAAGCAGCAGAACAATAAGCAGGTCATCAAGTTGTGCACATTTCATCATGAAGAGTCACTGAGAGACGAGAAACCAGGAGTCGGCCATAGGAGGCCATTAAAGACCAAATCCCAGAGACAATAATAAGGACTTTGATGTGTCTCCAGTCTCAAAGGCTAAATAAAATCAAACCAACCTCTTCGGCCTACAGCAGATTTGGCGACCTCTGCACAGTGCCTGAAAACTAACTGCAGCAAAGATTTAATGTGATTTAAGAAAACAAATTAAGCCAATGCCAAGTACAGTTCAAAGGAACAACAAAATCTAGCCTTTTAACACGTAGTGGATTAAACCTATTTTGCTTTATAGTTAGGCATGCAGCATGTACTGCAGCTCCAGCATTGGAGAGGCTGAGACAGGAAGACCCCAGGTTTGAGCTAAGCCTAGCACACATAACAAGACCCTGCCTCAGAAATAACAACAAACAAACAATAAAATCAAAACAAAATGACATAAAGCCTTATATAGCATTATATGATAAATATTTTCCCCTATGGTTCAGGATAAAAAATGAAAAGTAAATGTTCACAGAGTAAATACTTAGACTTTTGTACTGAAACCGGAAGGAAGTGCTTTTAGTTACTTACTTTTCGTAGGCTTTAAAACTGACTAATTTGGGAGCCAGGGAGGGCTCAGCAGCAGAAAGCCTCATGATCTGAGACTGAGCCCTAAATCTCATAGTGGAAACAGACAGTGATTCCCAAAAGCCGTCCTCTGGCTTTCACATGTGCTGTGGCATACATAGGCTCATATTCACATACACACACAACATACACACACAGTAACAGCAGTAACTGAAAGTCACTAATTTTGGAGGTCAGACTGCTAAGCAATGTACTAAGCTCCCATGAGTCTCTCTGCAGATCATGCCTATCATGTGGGTCCTAATGACAGTCATTCTTCAGGAAGAGCACAAGTGTCTGATGGGTGACTCAATTCATAACCACATTTCTGACCATGCATTACCATGCTTTTTATAAAAAAAAAAAATCCAAAGGCTAATCCTGCAGGCACAACCCATTATTGCACCTCCAATCACCTCTCCATGCTTTAAGACATCCTGCTTCTCTTTGTCCCAAAATCTCAAGCCCTGCCTTTAAGACTTAAGGTCTGTATTCCAGTGTCCACACTTGGCTTCTTTTTCAATAAGCTCCCTTTTGCAAAACCCAGTGCCGAGGGACAGGCATACAATTCAGCCAACAAGAGATAACAGAAGTTACAACACACAGAGGCAACCATCCATGCACATAACAAACACTACTTGGTTACCCCAAATAGTGGCTCGTTTCTTGCTGAGCTACATTCCAAGTACTGGGGTGAGGAAGCAGAAATGTACAGAAGAGGCTTGATTTGGCATGAGAACCTTTGGACATATATGACCACAGTGAGTGCACCCTGTACCTGGTAAGCACCCACTCAACTAAAGACTGAGGACCCAGAAGCCATAAGGAGCCACCACTCCTGGAGAGTGCGCTTGCAAATGCGACCCTTAAAATCCAAGGATCAGTGGGTGTTGGAGTCTTCCCTCTACTCTCCGGAATCTCACTTTACCAAGAAATTGAACTAATTTAAAATGACCTGAACTATGCTATTTTAAAAGGTTTGAGTAATGTGAGAAGCAAAAAGATACGATGAAATAACTAAGTCTCAATAGGGGCACACACAAGACAGTTCAGTCAGACTCCCTATGTGGATGAGTATGCTGAAAACGACACAGGGCCAAAGATGATACAATACTTAATAGTAGGGTGGCTCGGATGACTTAGGGCTCAGTAAATGCCTTTTTGGTCCTAGACATTTGTGGAAACCATCCAAAACCATGACTTGTTCAAATAAAATCTAAACAGACAAGCCACCATAGCTAAACAAACGTCTCCAAACGAGACATTTTCTGGAACTCAGCAAGTTATTTTGAACAGGCTTCTGAATTTTCTCCTAGGCTCTGCAAGCTCACCTTACCGGAACACTCTCTACTCTACTACAGAAAGGCCATCTTGACAAACCTGTCTGGGCAGCTGCAGATTTCAGTCACTCTCCAGAGAGAAACCTCAAGACCAAAGGAAAGGAAAATGCAGTCCATTCTGGCTGAACAGAAACAGGTATCCTGTCTACAGAGAGAGCTTCCGGAGACTTTAGGACCTGAAATTTGGTCCAAGCTTCCAAACACAGGCTCCTTACAAAGGGCTTTCTTGTGCCTTTCAGATGCAAATGTCTACACTAAGAATTATCCCTGAGAGAGAAACTTTAGGGCTGCCGAGCTAACAATTGCTTAAGCAAATAGAGTAGGTAATTGCAAGACCAATAGTCTAGAGAGAAGAGAAAACATTTGGAAATTGTATTAGTCAGACTTTGCGTTTCCGTGACAAAATGCTCTGCCCTGAGGACAGTTGTGTTTGCTGTCCGTGACAGCAGATAGACCAGGGAGACCAGGCCAGCTGACATCACAGTGGCTGGGGGCAGAGAGAATGCCAGCATTAGAGGGTTTCTTCTCTTGCAAGCTGGCCACAGCTGACTGAACAGTACCACCCACACAGAGAGCGGGTCTCCCTTTGGTTAAGGCTCTGTAGGAATGGCTCGTGATGCACAGAGATAGAAGTTCTTCTCTAGGCTTCTAGGTGGTTCTCTTCGTACCGAGTTGACAATCAAGGCTTCATCATGTAGTCTCACTATACAGCCCAGGCCAGCCTGGTATTCACAACATCCTGCTTCAGCGTCCTGAGTACTGGGACTTCCAGGTATGGGCTACTCCAGCTGGCTTCAATCACAAAACAACGCAATGAGAGCTATAGAGTCTGCTCGTTTGTGGATGGCTACTTCTGTTTCTTTACTTTGTATGATATTTCATACCACAAAAAAAAAAAAAAACAATGGTGGCAACACATACTACTCCATTTAACTGGCTTGTGCATGTACACTTAACCCAGCTTAACAAACTTTTAAATTTTTTATGAATTTTCTCTCTTTCTGTGTGTGGGGGGTGGGGGATGTACACGTAGACATGTGGCAGCTGTAACTGTGCAATGAATGTTAATCACTTTTAACGTTGCCACTGATGTCTTCCATGATGCTTCTAGGATTGGCATCCATCTTTAAAATCCTCATACAACAGTCAATATTGTGTGTTCTCTCCCTTCTATCGATTATTTCAAATTCAAGGGGTCAATAAAATAGACCTTACATTCGTTAAATTCCTTTACTAAATTTAAGTGTTACCCAACAGTCCCTCGTAAGTTTTCTTCGAAACGGAGTTCACATTTGGAGTTACTATATAACATTTTCCACAACAGGGCTGTAAACATTTCAATGTTTTAATTTTTCTTTCTTTCTTCTGGACTGCCTGCTGAAACCAGTGACATGCACTGTGTTTGTGACTATACCCCAGTATCTACCTAAGTGCCTGCAGTGGAACAAATGCAGTAAAATCTTTCAGGATCAATAAATCAGAAACACGGTTCATTATTCTTCTCTGGGAAACTCTGCCAAATGTCTTCCCCCTCCTTAAATTGGAACTTAAATAAAAACAAACTCGAGTCCAAGTTCTAACTTGTACTTTGGTTTTCTGGCTTGCTATATAATCTGCACTGCCATGAACACATATATCCTGACTGGATATCCTCGAGCTCTTGGTCCCTTGGCCTTACTCTCCTGTTCTAATTATTTTTCTGTTCCTGTTAATAAACACCATAACCAAAGACAACTTGGGGAGGAGAGGATTTGTTGAATTCTACCCTTTACAGTCTATCAACCAAGGAACTCAAAGCAGGAACTTAAGGCAGGAGCTTGAAGCAAAAGCCACAGAGGAATGGCGATTACTGACTCACTCCAGCCATGTTCTAGGTTCACCTTTGTCTCCCTTTCTTACACATCCCACCAGTATGGGCTGAGGATGCCTCTATCAATTAGCAATAAAGAAATTTCTGCACATACATGTCCACAGGCCGTTCGGTTGGAGACAATGCCTCAACTAAGGTTCCCTGTGGCAGGCGTGTCAAAATGACCACCAAGATAAGCCACCAAACCTCCCAAGAGCTGGGATTATAAAGATGCACAACTACTCTTAATCCAAGACTACGACAAAAACTGTGTATTTGAGAAAAGGATTTTCAAAATTGGTAAAAGGCCAGACATGGTGGTGGTGCACACCTTTAATCCCAGCACTTGGAAGGCAGAGGCAGGTGGGTCTCTAAATGCAAGGTTAGCTTGGGCTACATAGTGAGTTGCAGGACAGATAAGGTTACAAGAGAGAAATCCATTCTGAATAAAAGAAAAAAAAATGAATATGGCAGGCTGGGTGCAGTAGTATACACACATACACACACAATCACAACAGCTCCTGTTCTCAAGAGGAGAAGAGGCAGTGAACAGACACCATCTGCCAGATGATTGGGTTTTCCAACCCTCCACAAGTCTACAATGATGGCTCTAGTTAAGACTCTGGGCGGCAGTGGATGCACAGCCTGAATTGGACATCCACTATGATTGGATTGGTGACTAACCCAGTGGTCACTGAAAATTCTTCATCCGGTGACTGATGGAGGCAGATTCAAAGACCCAAGGACAAACATTTAGCCAAGGTCAGGGAATCCTGATGAGGAGAGGAGGGAGGAACCGTTAGAACCAGAGGGGTCAGGGACATCAGAGGAAAACTCACAGAAATGGCTAGCCTCGCTTATGGGATCTCACAGAACCAACAACCAGGAAACCTGTACCAGACTGACCTAGGTCCTCTGCATATAAGTGACATCTGAGTAGCTCAGTCTGTTTCTGGGACTCCTAGCAATGGGAGCAGGGGATGTCCCTGATGCTTTGGCTGGCTCTTGGCAACCTATTCCTTATGCTGGATTGCCTTGCCAGTCTGAATACAGGGGGAGGCGCTTGGTTTTAGGACAACTTGATATGTCATGTTTTGCTGATGTCCATGGGAGGCCTGCACCTTTCTGAGAGAATACAGAAGAGGGGTGGGGGAAGGGGAGGGAGAAAGAATTGGAAGAGAAGTGAGAGGATACAGTTGGGATGTAAGATAAATTAACTGATTAATTTTTAATAGTTATAATAATAAAAAAATCTTATCAGCAATTCACCAAACACTCATTTTTTTGCCATCATTGTGAGTCATTTTCTCCTCCCACTAAGCTAACAAGAAGTTATTACTGCAATCATTTTATAGTCTAGACTTGATATTACTGTGGGGGAAATTAAGTGACATGTTAAGATCTAAAAACTAAGAAAAATATCAAGATAGACTTTAACATGTTTTTAATCCTGGTGCTATGCTTTGAACAAAGTCCATAAGTCCGTGTGTTAGATTCTTAATGCCAAATTTATATGGTAGTGGTATTTAGATACTGGGCCTTTTGAGGTCAATGGCATTAGATGAGGTGATAGCGTAGGATCCCAAGATGTCATTAGCATATTCACTTAAGAGTCTTCATAAGAAGGTATTCAAGTCATTTCCTCTGACTCTCCATGCTATACCTTCTGCTATGATATGATTCAGCAAAGCCTGAGCAGGTACACGGTAGATGAGATGCAATGTTCCTGGGCTTCCCAACCTGCAGAATCATGAAGCCAAAAGGCTTCTATTGCTTACAGCTAGTCTGTTATAGCAAAAAAAAAAATCTTAAACTCCAATCACTTCTCTTTGTCATTTTTAAACATAGCAAACTGCTGTACAAATATAAAAATAAGTTCCCCACAGAGAGTGACTCTAAGCATCCCACCCAAGGGCATCTTCCCCTAATGGCTTTTCTTCTCCCAGGCAGAAGACTGGGAGGCACTTGTCTCCAAGGTAGGTTTTTCCAAAGGAACAGACCAGGTAGTGAACTCAATTAAGATGTCAGGATCAAACAATTCTGTTCTCGATGGTCAAGGATGCTGGGCATGCAACAAGCTCTCAATAAATACTTGGGGAACAAAGATGAATCTGTTGCTTTGGAAACATAAATCCTTGATTATAATACATATTTATATGATGCATATAATACTATATATTTATATAATATATATAATATAAATTCTTAGAAGGTCAAGTCAAGAACCCTTGTCAACTTCACGAATAGAAGTCTAAGCTAGACAGTTCAAACACACGAATCTGCTCCACTCCAAGTAGCTGAAGACAGGAGCACTGGTACGGGCAGCCACATCCTAATAATCTGCTCTTACTTCGCCAGCATCTTCAGTCACCTATTCGATTTGTATGAACTTGTATCTGTCAATCTCACTCGGATGAGAAGCTCATTGGAGAGAGGGTCTGGCTACCCCATCACCAACACAGCCGCTATCTGGCAGGGAAACCTTCAGGGTACAAGTCCCATGAAGGAAAGCCACTGTGTATTACGCTTCCTCCTGTGCTCACCTAGTCCCATTGCCACACTAAACTCCAGCACTGCGTTCATTTAAAAGTCTTCCTGCTGTTGTTCTGGAAGGCAGAGCAACACTGCATGGAAGGGAGAAAGAGCACTGCAGCAACAGCTCTGGCTTTGGGTTTTCAATACTCCCTTGTAGAGTAAGATGTCAAAACCAGGGACCCAACTTCTAAGCACCTAGTTTACAATAAACCAGGGTTTTGCTGTTGTCTTGTTTGAAATATTTTTAAAATATAAAAGAAATCATTTAAAAATTATGTAATGAATTTAAAAAAAACTATCCCTACGGATTACTTTGTCTGAGTTTTAAGTTCTAGAGAGAGTCACTAAACATATTACTTAACCAAAAACCATTATTCTATATTGATGCTTTATCAGTGACCACAAGTCAAGTTGCTTATTGCTGTATAATAAATAGGTCTAATTATTGCAACTGTATAAACATGCATAGTATCACATTTATTTTTAAATAGCTATTGTCCTTTTAATAGGCAAAAAGAAAAAAATTAAACAACATCCAATCTCGGAAGCCAGGTATGGGACCCCATGCCTTTAATCCCACTCTGGATGCTGATGCAGGAGGCTCATGAGTTCCAGGTCAACATAAACTACACAGAAAAACCATCATTTTTAAAAAAAATGTAAAGATCCAGTATGAGAAGAGTAGGAACTGAACAGCAAGGCATTTTCTTACACTTCCTACATGCCTGATGCCCTAGGTTCAGTCCCCATCACTGCAATGATAATAAAGATGCAATTCAGAGTAAATGTTATTTTTTAGGTGGTAAGAGAAAATGGGTCTTTATTTCTGGAAGGAGCTCATATATGAAAATTTACACGAATTATACAACTAAAGATGAATGTGTTGTCACCATGCTCCAAATTACCTGTTCTACACACTGGAACAAAATGTATAAAAGCATGCTACTTAAGTTAAAAAGGTCACCTGTCAAAACAAGAAAAGTGCAGTAGCTTCTGTTCCCACAAAATAATCACAGCTCCAAAATTAAGCCCATTATTTCCATGAGTCAACCCCGAAAGCACAAGGTCCCTTCTGGAACCTGTTAAACAAAATGAGGACAGAAGAAATAAGTTCTCGATGTTTGTCTCTGGCCGCGTCACTGAGCAACAGCAAACCTTCCTCCTTGCTGGCTGAGCCCTGACGCAGAGGGCAATCTGTCAGAAGAATAGCAGCTTATTTTGGAGTCATTAATCAACTTGTTCTTTCATGGTCTTCAAGCCAACTTTATCTCTTTGACAATCTCATAAACCATCTAAATTTAAAAGAAGCAATCATACTGATGAAAGGCGCTGGGGAGAGGATGTTTCGAACTTTAAATAGAGCCATACAATTAGGATGCCGTGCGTACTGCACGACACTGATGAACCCGAAGCCAACAGGAGCAAATTAAGATTTAAGTGAAGACAAATAGGAAGCATATTGTATTTGCTAGGAGAATTAAGCGTGTTATCCTAGGTAGCAAATTCACTTGTGTACTGAACTTCACGCCACATCCCCTGTGAAAGCAGCCTCAGAAACCCTGCTGGTTCTGCCTTCTTCCTCACCACCTCCACCTGATCCTGGATCCACAACAACCTCCTATGATTAAGGAGGGGACCTCTCTGCATTTCATCTTCTAAAGAAAAACACAGCATGACATAGACAGAAGCCCTTAGATCTTCAATCAGTATAAACTCTAAAATTAAAAATCCATCCTGTGAATTCAGCAGGTTTTAAAAATAAATAATGAACCCCTACTATAAATTAGTATTGGAACATGGAAGACTTGAATAGCAATTCTTTTTTAATATAAATTCTAATATAAGAAGAAATTCTCCTTGGCACCATCTGGGGGATTTCCACCGACTCCGAGATAGGAAAATTCACAAAGTCCAATGACAACAAAAAGTGTTCCTGTGAGTGCTCAGAGGGACCGAGGGTGCTGCTGCAGGCTTGGGAGTGAGGATTATTAAGTGTAATAATTATCCAGAGGTTTTTACAGGAGAAATAAGGATAGCTAGACATGCAGAAGATGGTAGGCAATGAGCATTACCACTAACTACCACATTCATTTAACACCGTTCCCATCCAGAGGAAACCTAAAGTGTTAACAATCATGACAAACATCACTTCGTGCAACATAAGAAACAGCCAAAAGATTTCAAACAGTTAAAAGAAGAGGAAAGTAAACATGAACTCCAATTATTTAAATTTAAGACATTTAAATAATTGCCTTAAGCTTTATTTGGTAAATTTTCAGCTCAGTTGTTTACTTCCTTGTAGTGGATCCAATTAAGTCTCCAAACTCACTGCAATACAGGAGGGGAGAAAAAGGCAAACAAAAATTTCGGCTGGGAAATCATAGAGAGCTCAAGGAAAATGATTTTCTTTTTTTTTTTAATTTTATTTATTTATTATGTATACAATATTCTGTCTGTGTATGTGCCTGCAGGCCAGAAGAGGGCACCAGACCTCATTACAGATGGTTGTGAGCCACCATGTGGTTGCTGGGAATTGAACTCAGGACCTTTGGAAGAGCAGGCAGTGCTCTTAACCACTGAGCCATCTCTCCAGCCCGGAAAATGATTTTCATGTGTAAACTTATGGTGCCTCCAGCTGTCAAAGTCACCCACAGGGCTGTCAGGGGCCTGGTGGACCTGTAGAGACCTTGCCTCTTGCAGTTAGGTTTGAAGAGTTCAGTTGTCTTGGTCACTTAGAGACAACATATTTTAATGTTGGCTTTTGTCAGCCTGGACATGCAATTCCCTCTCCTAGAAGCCAATGCTGGTGCTTGTGTGATTTCCTGCAGCACAGGGAGGGTACATGATGTCAGACTTGAATCAAGCAAGCATTAAGCTTTTTTTTTCAAACCTTGAGCTACTGGCCGTAACTATAGGTATTCTTCTGACTTCTCTCACAAGGATGCCTATAGTTGGATGTTTAGGAATTGATATGCTTTTAGTTTACTGTATTTCATTAATTTTCAAAGGTGACAGATTCTAAGAGTATGCTGATGGCCTCCCAACACTACTTTAATAAAACTTTTTGTAGCCAATGGTGACGTTATCCTATCAAGAAAACCAGTTGATGAAAGCTCAGTGTTTGGTCTGAGCTGCCTCTGAAGACTTTGCATCCCAAAAACTTAGCATCACCCCAACTATACTACACAGTCTATCCAGGAGCTTATCCAAAAGTAAGTCCCCCCGACCTCAGCCCATCACAGACACTCCACCTCCCGTGCCTCCCCCTGCTAAGAATATGAACCTGCATCCCAGTATCAGATGAGCTGACTCACAGGAATCTAATAATTGAGTCTAAGACCCAATGCACAGTGTACACGTGGCTTCTTGTGATGATAACAATGCTGCAGTAACCTGGACGCCCACGTGTTCTCCAAGACTCCTAGGAGAGTCCCAAATGGTGATGAATCTTAATAGATTGATGGGATACACGCTTTCCCTCATCTCGCTACCTCTGTGCTTCCCTCTGCTCACTAACTGGAAAACATAGGCAGCTATGTGCGTGAAATACCTTGAAAACCCTACATAGAAACATTCTGAAATGGTAAAGTTTTAAATAACCATGGATGCTAGTACTTCTGACGAAGCCAGTTCTGACAAGATCTATATTCTTCAGGCAACTTGTCTGCCACTCACTCAGGTACTCCACTCACCACACAATTCCTCTGTGCCATGCCCTGGAACAGATGAAGTCCATGCACAGCAAAACAGACAGGACTCAGCTGCTACCCTCTTCCCAGGGGACACTCAAAATCCAAGGACATCTGTGCCCTGGCTTCCAAACCAAAAGAATATGGATAACCTTTTGAAGAGTGTGCAGAAGAGGCAAAGCTAAGTAAATTTTTCCCTGCAAAGCTAAGTATATTTTGGTTGTAATTCCTACCCAAGGCAAGGGAGAAAGGCTCAAAGTGATGCACTTGGTCTATGTTCACTCTCTAGTTAGAAGGGAAAGCTTATCTTATCTTCAATGTCTTACAAAACCTTCCCTCTTAATCTTTTTTTATCTTTTCCTGAACTTCCACGGAGGCCCTGGCCCCTAGAGATTTCAAGATCTTAGGGGTTTTTTTTTTTTTTTGGACTACTGTCTAATGCAAGAGGCAGAGAGGCAGAGAGAGAGAGAGAGAGAGAGAGAGAGAGAGAGAGAGAGAGAGAGAGAGAGAGAGAGAGAGAGAGAGAGAGAGAGGTTAATTGCTCATCAGAATAAATACTCTTTACTCTTACTGGGCACGGTGTCACACCACTGTAATCCCAGAACACCAGAGTTGGAGGCAAGGGGATGGGGATCTTGGAAGCCTGAGGCTAGTCTTGGCATACACCATGGGTTTGAGGTCAGCCTGGGCCACATAACAAGACCTGGTCTCAAAATATAGACTAAAGAGGGAAAAGAAGATTAATTGTTCTTGTGTCCTAGGCCTTTTTCTTTTTCTCCTTTGTGCTAAGAAAGGACGGATCCTCAATCTTTCTGCAACATTTTACTGTACCTGGTACTCCCAGGTATAGCGTCAAGCTTCAGGGGCTGGAAAGATGGCTTCTCAGCCAAAAACTTGCACTGCTCTTTCAGGACTCCAGTTCAGTTCCCGGCACCCACAACAGCTGCCTCATGAGCTCCTGTAACTCCAGCTCCAGGGGGCCCCACTCCCTCTTCAGGCCTCTTTGGACTTTTAGAATCATGTGCATTTGCCCCCCCCCCACACACACACACAAACACTTTCTAAAAACATGTATTTTGTAAATATCTACCTTCAAATAAAACAGTGTTATTTATCCCAGTAGTTGATGGGCTTTCTGAAAACACTTCATTTACAGGTATCTTAATTCTAGCATTCATGGGTCCTCCAGGATTCTTAGGAAGCCTGAGATCAGTACAGGGAAACTTAGATTAACACGAACACTTCCAGTGCACAGACCAGGTTGATTCCACCAGCCTACTGAACAGGAGACATGAAAATTTTCAGATCCTCCACACATTCTGCGCTCGGTGTCTTCTTTATGTAAGCCTCTAACTGTGCAACATCAAGGCATCCATTTACTCATTTGTGCATTCAGCTTAAATTAGTCCTTGAGGGCTGGAGAGATGGCCCAGGGGTTAAAAGCCACAGTTGTTTGCACAGACCCTGAGTTTGGTTCCTGACTCCCCATGGGGCTCACAACAGTCCGTAGCCCTGGCTCCTGCAGAAGTTCCAAATGCAGAGAAGCTGCCATGGTGACAAGATCTACTTCCTGTGTTTTCACACAGTGTACATTAGAGCTACCTTAGAGTTTTCGTGTGTTCAAAATGAAGATTATGGGTCTAGCACTTACAAAGATTCAGTGAAATACAATACCTTGGCTGCTCAATTTAAATTTTAGGCCAATTTCTGAAGTCACTCAGACTTAAATTAATCTGAGATGAACTTCTAGCTTTCACATGTAAAACTTAAATGATTCTGACTTTAATGTTCATTCTTTTTACCACTTTCATATAGCAAGAAAAACAATCTACAAGATGACCACATGGTAGTAAGTGAAGAGATGATTCCTCAGTCTGCTCTCTGGAGCCCTCAGCTCCATCGTGTATCTGAAGCCCATTAAATGCAGCTATTTCTCACTTCACAGAATATTTACTCCTTATCATAAGCATCAAGCCCTCCAAGGGCTCTTCCGCTGATTTAATGTATAAGATCTGCATAATTCACAACAATTAATAGCACACATTTTTCGTCTAAATCATACCTTCGCTTAAAAATATAATTTAGCTGAAATATATCAATATAGCGCCACATTGAAAAATAATTATGAATCCACCCAAGGGAAATTTTTTGAAATCTGTAATTCCCATGGCAACTCTAAATCACAAAATCTTTGCCCAAGCACACTGAAGCTTGGATTTTTCATATAGAAAAGCAAATCAAATTGTGATTCAGGCAATAACAATATGCATGCAGAGTTACTTTTAAATCAAAATAATTTATGACTAAAGAAAAGACGTTTAGGGGACTGGAGAGATGGCGCAGCAGTTAAGAGCACTGGCTCTTCTTGCAGAAGACCTGGGTTTGATTCCCAGCACCCACACGGCAACTCACAACTGCCTAGAACTCCAGTTCAAGGGGATCTGATGCCCTTTTCTAACATCCTCGGGAACCCGGCATCCATAAGGTGCACATACGCACATGCAGGCCAAACACTCATATACATAAAGTAAATAAATCTTTTTAAAAATTAAAAAAGAAAGAAAACATGTTTAGAAGTGGGTTGTGGTAGCAGATACCTGCAATCTCAGCACTTGGGAGGCTAACGGAGGGTCAGAGGTTCTAAGCCACTAGTGTAGACTTCATGAGAGTCTGTCTGGACATGGGACGCTTAGGACTAGTTAGAGGGCTCAGCGAGTAAGGCTCTTGCCAAGAACAAGATCTAAATTTTAATCCTAGGAACCCATAGAAAAGGGAGAGAAAAGAACAGACTCCACAAAATTATCCTCTGTTCCCCCCCCACACACACAACTACCCTATGCATTCTCATATACACAACACACACGCACACACACACACACACACACACACACACACACACCAAAATTCTTGAAACTTAAGTTTAGAAATAATGTAGTGAGCCAGGAGGTGGTGGCACACACCTTTAATCCCAGCACTTGGGAGGCAGAGTCAGGTGGAAGTTGAATATCTGTGAGTTTGAGACTAGCCTGGTATATAGAGTGAGCTCCAGGATAGTCAGAGCTGTTACACAGAGAATCCCTGTATTGAAAGAGAGAGAGAGAAACAGACAGAGACAGAGACAAAGACAGAGACAGACAGACAGAGAGAGACAGACAGACAGAGACAGAGACAGAGACAGAGAGAGACAGAGAGAGACAGAGAGAGAGAGACAGAGAGAGACAGAGAGAGAGAGACAGAGAGAGAGAACAGAGTCCAGGACTCAAAATCAATTTTAGGCATTAGTTTCTTTAGCACTCAGGCCTGAAGAAAGGAAGAAAAGATCACTGATGGCTCATCTGAGTTGTAAATATCTGGCAAGAAGTCACCAACTTGTAGTAACTTATCAAGCTTCCAGTTTGATACTTACCAAGGAGAAGGTAAAGGAATAAGAAATTTGAGAAACAGAGAAAGAGGAGACAGGGGAAGGATAGGACATTACATGCAGGGAGCTGAGTGGTACATGGTGCTTCTTTCTCACTCTTCCATATTCTCTCATCAACTTAGTGTCTGATATGTGAGGGCCCTAGTGGGGTTGATTTATACATAGGAATATTAACTGTCATGACTAAGCTTCTGTTTCCATAAATGTCAAGTAACCTGGGCATTGGGAGTAGAAGATAGGAATGGACCTGTAGATGCTGTTTTATGTCCCGCCCCAAACAAGCAGCTGAGTGGATCATGACAAAATGATTCTCTAAGATGATGGAACACAGATTTTAAAAAAAGAGGAAGGGTGAAGCTAGACATTACTAAAAAGCAGAGGAGTTACGAACACAATGGCCTTGACGAAGCGGCAGTGATTATGCGCGTTGACAATAAAGAACGTGATGGCCAAGTACTCGGGCATATGGTGTAAGCTTTACTGTAGGTGAAGCATTTGCAGGGGACAGCGGGTTCCAGAGTGTGGTTACAGGGGAATGGCTGTAATAGGAAGGCAACGAAATTAGTAGCCTTGGGAGAGACAAACAGTGGAGGAACACCTACCTGCTAGCCTTTTCTAAAAGAACAGAAGGAAACAGATGATCAGAGCTGCCGATACAGAATGGAAACTAAGAATGAACTAGAAATGCCAGCACTTGCAGGCTTCGGCCAGAATCCTGCTTCCCAAAGACTCCTATAGAAAGCACATGCAAGCTGGGTGCACCGTGTAAAGTATGTTCCAGGTGTTGTCTGAATCTGTGGGCACTGAGCTCCTTCTAACACCTGAGGTATTAGGCAAAGAAATGAATTATTCTTTACCTTACAAAGTATTCAGAAACTAGAAACTTTTTTGGTTAGTATCAGATGTGAAAATGTTAAGCACATGGTCTTCTGCTGTCTTTCCTACAACTCTTAGAGGTACCCACACCTACACAATAATGTGACCCCTTCATCTGGAAATGGAAGAGGTGGTAGTGTCACTTCTAGGCTGAGGTAATAAAGGATGTATGTAGAATTCTCTCATTTGATTCCCTGATGGAGACCAAAGGGAGAACACGAGATTGTCTACTTGAGGTGATCTTGAGTCACCTAGGAGACAAACCTCTGAGCAGGTCTGTGAGGGAGTTTCTCGGCTAGGTTGAGAGATGTGGGAAGAGCAACCATACACTGGGGGGAGCATGAGCATTCCTCGCATCTGTCACTCTCTCGCTGAATGCAGACATCAGCGGCTACCTCACATTCCTGACACCATGGCTTCCCATCAGGACGGCTCTACCCTCAAACCACGAGTCCAAATATCTTCTCTCCCTGTGTTTCTTTGGTTGGGTGTTCTGTCGGTTTTGTCGCACCCATCAGAAAAACAGCTAATGCGGTGTGGGCAGAGGTGTTGCCTCAACTGACTCCACGGATGGATAAATGGTGTAGAGGCCCACACCAACATGGACAGAAAAGGGAGTAAAAATAAAACTCAGTCGACCTAAGAGGTCCAATTTTGGACTCGTTTGCTTGTCGCAGCATAACCAAAGGTATGCTCACCCAACGCCAAGGAAATGAAATGCTCTGAGAGCTGACGAAAGTGGACGGGTGAGGAAAAACGAACAAGTAGCCAGCACACAGGGCAGAGAACACATTCCGGGAAGACTACGTTTCCCTCAGGAACCGCATAGCACCCCTGAAGAACTCATCAAGAAAACATGACTATATTCAAACATCTTTTCTACTCGGCACGAACAGGAACAAAGACACCTGAGCCACCCTTCTCTTATCTGAGTACTTTTGGCCACAGTTCAACCAGTAATACATAATGAGATCCTTAATGTTCTTAAATGATTGCTGCCATTTCCAGGCCAACCTGGGTCACTTAATTAATCTGAGCCCATCTTGAACTATGTAGCAAGATACTGTCTCTCCCACCATGCCCTCCTCCAACAAAAAGAAACAAATAAAACAACTCAAGTTATGGTTTTTCTCCCAGCGTTATATAAGCTGTAACTGAGAACTTTCATAGCATCACCTTACTCAAAGATGAGCATTATCTCATAATTTAATTCATATCACATCATCACACCCTTTAGGTCATATAAATCTGTGGGTATGAAACCTAAGTCAAAGATAGAAGTTTTATGTGATTTATAGAATTATGCAAAATAAAACCTTTTCACATCATTATCCCCTAGAGATGAGTTGGGAAGGGGTGGTTTGTTATGCTATTTCTGATGAAACTGCATCAGAACAAAGCTCTTTTTTATGCAGTGCTCTGCCCACTCCAGGCTTCTTTGAGGCCTGAGGCAGACTGGCTGGTATTGGTTACAAACGTATCCTGAGCACACTCTAATCAAAGAGAGGGCTTTATCTGAGTAACGCTACATTATGATGAACTATTCGCACGCAGCACAGGATAAATCCCACGGCTTCCTAGACTTCCCCAAGCCAAGAAGAAATACTATAAACCAGAGACGAGGAAGCCCTTACTGTGGCCTGTGTTATATGGCTGCATCACCAACATCTATCCGTTAGAAGGATAGAAGCATTCCTGCTAGTCTGAGCATACTAATCCCAGCAATTAGGAAAGTCAAACAAGAGGCCTGGGAGACAGGCATCAGCATGGGCTACCCAGCAAGAGCCTGTCTCAAAATGAGAAAGACGGACTTAGGAGCGGCTCATTTCAGCCCTGACCTGATTCTTGGGTTGGGACAGGGAGCATCTGGACGTGGTAAAGGGAGAGGCCTGAGAGCTGGAGGCAGCTGTTCTGCAGTCCCCAGGAAAACAGCACTAGCTGACATGGGAGGCAAGAGCTAAATAAACTAACAAAAACAAAATCCTTGAAGACAAGGGTAAGCCCTGAACCAATCAACCCAGAAAACCAACCAACTAGCAAAACTGGAGTCAGATAAACAAGAAACCTATTGCATTTAAAGCAGAGTGAGGTTGGTTGCCCTGGCATTGGCTAAAGGAGGCATTATTAGAGGCATGTGATAGCACACACAAGCAGGCTGCTCGCCCAAAAACCAGGGCCTTGTTCGCTAATTTACTCCAAATAATATGTTGACACTAAACACAAAGAGACTGGGGGGGGGAGCTATTATGAAATGCATATTTCTGAGGAAGGGGTCTACAGTAACTGTAAGTGAAACACAGAGCTGAAACAGCAAAGACTACAACCATCAGGAGACAGAATTATAGCAGAACCAGTCACTGGGATGGCTGACAGGCCTAGCACCCCACAAAGAGATGGCATTCACTCCTGTTCCACGCCCCATGTCAGAGACAGAACCAAGAGTGAGTCGTGCCATCTACAGCATGTCCTATGCCCCTGCTTTCCTTAGAGTGGTCCTGATTAACAAGAGTTTTGTAGGGCTATGCGAGGAAAGCTGAGTCCTAGAGACTGGCTCACTAAAACCATGAGATTACGTCTAAAATAGTGCCCTAAGTTCTCTCTGGCAGACCACACGATTTAAGCAGAAGTCAGATGCCAACGCTATCAAAACTAGACTGAGGCATTTTATCCTTTTTATAACATTACCGAAGTTGAAAACAAATAGAATATATGAATACCTAGGAAGTCTTAGCTGTCGTTTACCATTAGTCTCAATGTAGTAATTCTGAGCCTGTAATTTTTCTTTTGTTCCAGCATTATTAGACCTCCACAGCATCCTATCTGTGGCGAGAGGACCAAGAGTTGCTTTAGACACCCAGTGCTCCCAGTCTCAGCCCCCCTTTCACCAGTCTACTGGACGATGGAGAGGCAACTGACCTCACAAGCTCTGTTTCCATTTTACAAAAGCACAAGCCATACTGGCTGTGGTAACTCACACCTCTGGCTCCATTTTGAAGCCATCCTAGGCTATGTAGCTGTCTCAGTAATAAATAAATAAATAGCACCAACTGATAAATAATCAAGGAAAGAAATTCTCCTCCTTCCTCTTATACTTAATTCAGAGTATCTTTATGTCTTTTCAAAACTATAAGGGAGACTCAGACAGACCTTATCAACATAGCTCCATGTGCTTAACGAAAATGAAAAAATTCACATTTTCAGGCCTGTAGTCCAAGTCACTCATTCAAATACTCATTTAATAAAGCTGAAGCCAGGTGCAATGGCTCACACCTCTAAGCCCGGCTCCTCAGGAGGCTGGGAGAGGATGTCCTGCCCGGGAGTTCAAATCAGGCTGGGCTATACTGAAAGCAGCTTATTCCAAATAAACAATTAGACAAATAAATAAGTAAAACTATTAAACTAACATAAGTCAAGTTGTAAGCACCAACTGAAAAGTCACCCACACCTTCCTGGGAAATAGGATACATTCTTCTAAAATAGCTTATGTTTATTGAAATAAAACCTTAGATAATTAACAAGTTTTAATTCAGTCTGTAGATTAGTATATGTCTATTTTAATGCTAAATTAGAGAATTAGAGACTTCATTTTCTCCAAATTTGTCCTAGTGACTTTTCAAAAAGCCTACAATTTGCTGGAAAGAAGCCTCAGCAGTTAAGAAAACATATTTTTAGAAGACCTGAATTTGGTTCCCTGTACCCATGTACAGCATCTCACTACTGCCTAGAACTTCAGCTCCAGAGGATCCAACACCTTCTGACCTCTGGTCACTGGAGCTCACATGCACACATGCCCACACACAGATAAACATACATGCCAATAATTAAAAATAAAATCTTTCTTTAAAAAAAAATTTATGACCATAGTGACCAAGCTTGGCAGTAAACACTTGTAACCCAAGTGTTAGGAATATGAAGGCAGAAGGATTAGTTCAGGGGCATCCTCAGCTACACAACAAATTCAAAGCTGGTGTTGGCAGCGTGAGATTCTACCTCAAAAACTAAAGCCTAAATGTGCCATGCAAAATAATACTAGATGTACTTTCACTGTTTGGGCAAGAAAAGGTTCATACAGCACTGATTAAAATACAGAAGAAAAAGAGCGTAAGTTTATTCTATGCATATTTTATGGCATGAAAGAACTTTAAAATTTCAAAAGAAAGCATGACTATACAAAGTGTAAACATGTTACCATGATGTCAATCCAAGACCAACTCTTGCTGATACAAGCAATGCTAGAACCTTGTATACCCATGTCGTAGGGGTTTTAAAAACGAAATGAGGAGGGACCAGCAAGGTGGCTCAGTTGGAAAAGGCACTTGCCACCGTACCTGACCATTTAAGCCTGAGACAGCTAGAACACGCACGAAGACGGAAGAAGAGAACTAATTGTCCAAGTTGTCCTCTGACCTCCACACACACGTGCCCCCACATTCTCACATACATAGGTGCCCAATAATAATGAAGTACAACTTGTAAAACTTTAAAATAAAATAAGAACACATAAAGAGAGCAGAGGTCATCCTAGGCCTTCATCTTTGTATCCGCAGTTAGGGCACCTGGTGCCATTCCTTCATTGTAATTTGAACTCAACACATCTTTGTGAACTGGATGAATAAGGAAAGAACGATGAGAAAATGATAAACAGCCTTGCTGTCTCCCGGGTGTTCGCTGCACTAGTTTCTTTTAAATTTAATTAATCCTCAATGTCCTTGTGAAATAGCCGGAGGGAAAATGTATTTACAGTACTGCGAGATTGATGGACCGTCGGGGAAGGGTTAAAGACTTCCTCGCAGTAAATGAGTGTTTCCCAATCCAGAGCAACCCAGTGTAAGGCATTGCCTGCCTGGATGAAAGGCTTTAATCTGAGGCCCTGCTGCATGAACCACAGAAACTCCCCAGGCTCTTCATAAGGGATTCGGCATTTTGTAGCCACTCTGCACTCGGTATCTTTCGAGGGCTTCTAGAATGCCCATGCAGCCCTTCCCCCTCCTGATCGACAAAAACTGGGACCAAAGCTTTTCCAGGTCGGTCCTGACTTGACGCCTTCTATCTTGCTCTCCCCAATGTACACAGGCTTATTAGACCATATGTTCCAATATTCGTTCAGGAAGAGGGAAAAAGTAGGCTGCCATTCAGACGTAAGAAATCTCAGTGGAACAGCTTACTAACGCCAAAATAACGTTATCCCTCTGTGTTCGCCTCTGGTCCACTAAACAATTAGTGGAATATAAATCTATCTCATCATTCATTCTTTGTGAGGAAGCGTCTTATAAATTCAAAGTCCAACAAAACAGTTACATGACCTAATTTGAAATTTTAAATAGTATAAAGCCTCCAGGCTTAATTTTATACCAGCAAGCACATAACATCTCCATGTTTGAAAGGTATTTTTTGTGTGCGTGTGTCCTGAGGTGTGCATGTGTGGGCACGTGGGTACAATAGCTTGCACATTTCTGTGGAAGCACAAGGGTGGCAATGGGTGTCTTTCCTCAGTTGCTCTCCACCTTATCTTTATTTTTGAAATTGGAGGGTTGTGGGGGGGGGGGGTTGTCAGTGCAGTGTCCACAGAGGACAGTGGAGGGCGTCAGATCCGCTGACGCTGGAGTAAGGTAGCTGTAAGCACCAGACATATGTTCTGGGAATCAATTCATGTCTGCAAGATCGGTGCATGCCCTAACCCAGCCATCAGCGTGGCCTTCCACCTTATGTTTTGAGGCAGGGTCTCCCACACTGATAGAAATTCCAGAGACTAGTTTGTCTGTGACTCCTTTCCCCTCACTCCCAGCACTGGGGTTATAGGTGTGTGTTCCTGCACCTGTGACTAACTGGGATCTGAACTTAGCTCCTCAGCAATTTACCAGTTGAGCCACCTTCCCAGCCCCCATGAAATGGTTACAAAGTTATAAAGCTTTTTATAACTTAAAGTGCATACTATTTAAAACATTGGACTGAAAAGATGGCTCCGCACTTACAAAGGCTTGCCTTGCGAATTTCACCCACCTGAGCTTGATTTCCAAGTTCCACGGTGGAAGCAGAGAACCAGCTCCCAAGAGTCACCTTCTGACCGCCACATTTGTGTGCCCGACCCACACAGCCATACAAGGAAAATAAGTGAAATGGCAAACCTCATTTCTACAGTAATAAAGCCATTATCGCGTTAGACACCAAGTCCCTTCTATCCAGAAGGGAAAGTATTAGCACATAAATTGAAAATGGTAAGCAACAACAAAAACATCCAGATGTGCTCATTAAAATTTAGCTTAGCAAAATGCTACTTTCCTATTCCTGGTGGAAGAGCTTTTAATTCATATTCCAATGAGATAAACAATTTACAAGTGAAGGATGTGACATCAAACTACACATACAACCCCAGGTCCTCTGTGGATTTCATCAAGCCCTATAGTAGGTCCAGGTTTCTCCACTCTAGAAAAGTCTAGACGGTGAGTGGTGGCCAAGCCCGTGAACACTGAGGCGGAAAGAGTGTTATGAACTCAAGATAACCCCAGGCTATACAGTGAATAACGTATAGGGTGGCTTCGGCTACTAAATAAAACCCTCTCTCCAACGGCCATAAAGGCGAATAATGTAACCAGGGTGGGAAAAAAAATGAGTTTCCAACGGCATAACCTTGGTCACACGGCAAACTCTAGCTACCTAAGCACAGCCCTCTGCCAAGATGACAGATGGCACTATGTATGACACTTAGCTGCTTTGTCAGGTCAGAGCCATCACTATAAATTAGGAATAGGAGAAAAAAATTAAGGTTTGAAGCTACCAAATTTGTATATATGCATCACAAGGGCCAGCAAGATGGTTCAGCCAAAGGTAAAGGCAATTGCCTCCAAACCTGATGACCTGAGGAGGAGAGGGATGATTCCCACAAGTTGTCTTCTAAATACACTTGCTGTGGCAGACGTAGACACACAAGCACATGATGGATGGATGGAAGGATGGATGGATGGATTGATGGGTGGATGGATCGATAGATAGATGGATAGATAGATAGATAGATAGATAGATAGATAGATAGATAGATGATAGATAGATATAGATAACATTAGACAAATAATAGATAGATAATAAATAATTTTAGAACAATCTCACAAAGCCAAATCCTGTTAATTTAGAGCCATCAGGGATATCTACCACTTCAGGAACAATTCTACCAACCTGCTGTTCATTAACACTGCAATCAGTAGACTGGGCAAGCAGAATGAGGGAAAGAAGGGAGAAGATGGGGCCCAAAGGCTGTGTGTCTTCAACCAGCAGGCATGGAAACCGTAAGAAATTGTTTCCAGTTAACGATCACAGAGGAGCTTCGGGGTTTTTTGGTTTTGGTTTTTGTTTTTTGGTTTTTTTTTGTTTTGTTTTGTTTTATTTTATTTTGTTTTTGTTTTGCTTGCTTGCTTGCTTGCTTGCTTTTTGTGTTTGTTTTACCGGGGTGTTTTTTTTGTTTGTTTGTTTTTTTCTTTTCAACTCAGTCGTATACCTCACAAAAGCGTAAAGGATCCGAGAGGGCTCTAGGCTGCAGAGTAACCCACAGGTAAAGCTGCCGCTGCAGACACAGAAAGGGAGAGGGAGCCCAGGCTTGCAATCTCAGGACAGAGGAGACTAAGGCAGAACTGCCTTCAGATCCTTAGCACCTGGACTACATAGTGAGCTCTCAGTGGGTCATGATTAAACAGTAATTTCTCGCAGGTCAGCTGACAGTAAACAGATAAGATATTTAAGGTAAAACTCAATTCATTTTAAGCCAGAAAAAAAAAATATGGGCAGGAAGAGATCGCAACTGCTCTATTGTGTTTTAAGGGTCATTAAGTTATGATTACTAAAAATATTAAAGAAAAATATTTTGTGTATAATGGGATCAGATATTCATGACTCATTCATTTCTTCTTGCAGCCGTAATACACCGTTGCTTTTTTGTTTTGTTTTGTTTTGTTTTGTTTTGTTTTTAAAGCTGGAAGTAGAACTTACTTCTGTTCTACTGTGGGAAATCACCTATAAAGTTAGTTTGCAAGATAAGTACCTATGTGTTTATTCTCTGGGTATTTTATTTCAGCCAGTGGTGACATTCCTAACACTCAAGGTATCTGCATGCCTTTAAGCGGGCTACAAAAGTAACTCCTGCTTGTATTTTCACAGCAATGGATAGATCTTAGGAAAAACCTGGCAGAGCTCAGTGCCAGCAGCATTCAGGGCTGACTGGATCGGTGCCACAGCACATTTTACTTCTTTACTCAAATCCAATTTGATGACTCTGTCTTGTTTTGCTGAGATATAGTCTTACTGGGTAGCCCAGGCTGGTCTCAAACTCATCATTATCCAGGATTCAAGGTGTAAAGTGCCAGGTCAGATTCATTATTGTGTATTTCTTACCAACATGGATTCCCTTTCCACTTAGAAACTACCCCTAAAAGTCAAGCGCTGAGGATGGGGGACAGCCATGGGTAAAACTCTTGCTGCGAAGGCATAAGGTGAGAACAGCCACCTGAGACTGTCCCCGAAACCCAACACATATGCCTGTACACACACACACACACACACACACACTCACATACACACACACACGGTGGGGGGTATCTAAGTAACTACAATATGAAAAGCTAATAAAAATGGAGTGTATATATAACAAGTACATATTTGTTTGTTTGTCTGAATGTTTGTTTGTTTTTGAGGAAAGGACTGGGGCTCGCGTAGTCCAGACTGGCCTTGAACTGGCCACGTAGCTGAGGGTGACTTTGAACTCCTGCCCTCCCTGCCTCCACCTCCTAAGTGCTAGGATTACAGACTTGAAGCGCATGCCTGGTTCCAACAATGCTTTTCTTCACTAAGTGCATGAAATAGGCATAATGCAGCAAGCTCTTGGGGAGGAAAATTAATTCATAAACCAGACATATGAATAACACCTGGATCCCAACACTGAATAAAACAAGGTTGCAAGGAATCTGAGGAAAGCCTGGGTTGCCTGATGAGATTCTCCCTCTGAAACGAATACATGCAATTAGATGAAGGCACTGATGCTATGCATTAAAATTGTGTACACGTAGGTTTATTACATCATTTGTTCTTACTCAGTGAAAGTCCATCCTACATATTAATATATTTCCTAGTCACAGTAGGTGGCCCACAGAAGGGTATAGACTTTTTATAAAGGTTGCTAGTATGTCTTAGAATACTAAATAATTACTTATTGTTTAGAATAGAATCATATATAAAGACAACCAATGGTGGATTTCTATTAATATAAAATTGCAATTCGTCTCCATGTACTTAACACATATTATCCATTTTAGCTTTATGCCAAGGTACTTTTCATAAAAAAAATTGTTTTACATTTACTTGATTCAAATTTCCATGGTAATTACTTGATTCAAACTTCTATTTCTATTTATTATATAGCAATATTTAAAAAGCCTTAAGGCTGGAGAGGTGGTTTGGCAGTTGTAGAGGACCCAGGTTCAGTTCCCAGCACCCACATGGCAGATCATACCCAGTTGCAACTTCAGTTCCCAGGGATCTAACACTCTCTTCTGGCCTCTCTAGGCACTAGATACACATACAAGGTGCACATACATGCATGCAGGTACTCACACATACACAAATAAATCTCTTTAAAAGGTTCTATGCTTAGGATTTTTATCTACAGATTGGGGATGTATTGGCTTCAGATCATTTAAAGATACAATTAAAGTGTGACATTATTCAAAATGTACATAGAAACTGCAAATCATTTTGTGTCAAACATGAAGACTTTAAATTCCTGCCACAACTCGGTCTTTTGTTCACCCCCTGAAAACTGTCCACAGTTAGAAAGGATGCTGCATGCGTTAGATATCAAGAACTGAGGGTCCAGGAAATGTTAAACTGATGGCATAGGAAGTCAACACAAGAAGCACAATTTAAATTAGACTAGTACAATTTCAAAAAATTAAGTTTAAAGTGTTTCTTGGCCCAAGTCCTACCAGTCTGGAGCCAAATTCAACCAAGAATAGCAATCTCACTGAAATCACCTAATTAAGTCACACTGAAATCACCGTCCCCACTAGGCTGCTTTTCTCCCTACAAGAAAGAATTTGGCTCAGGGAATTAGTCAAACTTTTCTTCAGTTACCTAAAAATAAATCTGACCACTCATTACAGAAATCATTTCAAATTGTTATGGTAATAAAATAATAGCTGCTTTTTCATGGAAGTTTGTTTTTTTTTTCTCCTCTCATGTCAGTTGTGATGCATGTTAATGAGAAATTATTACTATTTCAGCTTTATCTACCTGACAGATTTTAGCATTAAACCCAGGTAGACAGTCAAAACCTTAAGACGGCTCTTACGATCAATGAATGACAAGGTATGAAATTTAACCTTAGGTTTTGGTTGTTAGCAGAGTCTAGACCATAGGTTCTCAACCTTCCTAATGCCGCAACCCTTTAATGCAGTTCCTCATGTTGCGATGACCACCAACCATAAAATTATTCTTGTCGCTATTTCCTAACTGTCATTTTGCTACTGTTATGAATGGTACTATAAATATCTGATATTCAGGATAACCCATATGCAACCACCAAAGGGGTCGAGACCCACAGGTTGAGAACCGCTGACCTAGTCTACTCTGAAATAAAATCTTGACAAGAGACTATCTAGACCAGGGTAGTGTGTGGACGCGTCTGTGTTTTAGGAGTGGTCTTGATTACTTTAAGGTGGGAAGACCTGCCCATTGTGGGTGGCATCATTTCCTGGGTTTGGGTCTGGGCTGTGTAAGGGAGGAGAAAGTGAATACCAGCATGTATTCATCTATTTGCTTTGCTCCTGACTGTGATGTCAACAGTTCCTCCAAGTTCCTACTGGCCTTACTTCCCCTCAGTTACAGACTGTAACTTGAAATTGTGAGATAGAATAATCTTTTCTTCCCTGAGTTTGTTTGTTAGGGTATTTTATTACAGCAATAGGAAGCAAAACTAAGGTGTGTGTGTGCGCATGTGAGTGTTTGTGTGCACAAGAGAGAGAATGTGTGTATGTGTGCTTGTGCCGACTCATGAGTTGTCGTAAAAAAAATTCAGCCAGTTAAAATTTCACACATTCAGATAAGAAACTTAGAGTGAATGAATTATTTGTCATGGTCAGGTGCCTGTGGTTACGCTGAATCATAAAAGCCATGGAGCATTTTTATATGAAGACACTGACCGTAATCAAGAACTATCTAAAATACCTGTGGATCCCTGTGCCCACCACAGTGTACGGGAAAGTAAGGGCTTCTGGATTCCAGTCAAGTACAACCAAAGCGACACAGAGCTTCCTGAGGTTAAATATGGGCGCTACCTTTTAAAGGGGCACGTGAAGCACTGTGCCCTTTACTCCCAGCGCATGGGAGGCTAAGATAGACACAACGGGAATTCCAGGCCAACTTGAGCTATGTATGAGATCCTGTACCAAAAACACAATCAGTCTGTAACTTAAAGCAGGATCATTTTCTTCCCCATTAATGTTGAAAGGTCTTGAGAAAGGTTTTTAAATCCTTCACTAAATTTCTCAATTGGTGGCTTGAGGGAAATGATTTTAACCAAATGGATATTTTTTCTCACAGCTTGTTTTTTTTTTCCCCCTCAATGTAATTTATCAAAGAGAAGAACTCTCTGGACAAATTCCAGAGTTCCCTCATCATGAATGTCTCCAAAGGATGTTCCACTAAGGCATCTACTGCAGCCACAGAACAGAATTGAAGGAACATGATGAGCACTTCTGCTCCAGAACCATTATCTGCTTCCAACACTTCCTTTAGCCTGACTTCTAATCATGCAAGAAAGATGTCTCTACTAAGCTTAGGACTTTGATAAGTAAGAAGAGCAGAGAGCCCTTATCATAAATGAACTCGGCACAATTGGGGAGAGGAGAAAGGACCATGAAAATAAATCCATAAAAGCCAGATGCCTTTTGGTCAATACTTCTTTGTCATAAAGCAAACTTGTTTAAGATGCTACAAAACCATTTCTTCGGTGTTCAATAGGAATCTGCCATTTCCATGCACAGCATCCTGCTGTTTACCCAAAAACTAATGTCAATGAATAAGACTCAGAGGCTGCCAAAGCGTTTTCCATAAACCAACTCTTCTGAGACAGTCTAGATCTGTAATCAAGTAAGTCTGAACAACCCTGAATACTTCATTCACCTAGTGGATGTATGTAATGGGCACCATTATATAAAAGTTTCTAGGACTCTAACCATTAAAATGATTTAATAACAACCAAACTGGCATTTCCCTGACATATCTGGCCACAGCCCTAATATCTCATAAAACGGTTTGGGAAATGTTTTCATATAATATAGGAAATAATATCACTCTTGCATAAAGGAAAATTAGCAAAGATTCACTATATCTAGGCACACTAACTGGAACTAGAACGACAGTGTCTACACAAAATATCGATGAGTCTCTCTGGAACCATTGTGACTTGTTCTGGTTTTGACTTATAATTAGGCCTTTGGAGGCCATATGCCTCAAAATAATATCTGATCAGGTTTTTCTTTTGTATTTTCAGTATTTTTTCATAAATATGAAAGGCTAGCGAATGTAGTTACATTATTTCTGTGCCTCAGGTTTTGCATTTCAAATGTAATTATTTTAATAAACGATTTTAAAAAGAGTTGAAAAAATAAGACATAAGTTCATGTTTGTTGTCACTTGGTTGGTTGCTTTTTTTTTTTTTTTTTTTTGAGACAGGGTCTCAATATGCAGCCAAGCTTTGATGTCTCAATTTGCTACACACCCCAGTCAGGCCAGGCAAGAACCTGGCAACCTCCAGACTCTGCTTTCTGAACACTGGGACTATAGTATACCCAGCAGGGGCCAGCACACTCTACTACCGTGGACAAAATACGCAGAGCACTTCAGAGCTGGCTGGAAATTCATCCTACAACCTACATTTTAAAGTGTTGAGAAATAAACTTTGAGTGCAGTCCTGCTAATTCTGTACAAAGAGAACTGACCTGTCTGCCCTGTGTTTCAGTAGCTGCCCCACCCCCACCCCTGTTACACTGGATATGGAGCCATTTGTCATCCTGTAGTTCATACAGTGTTGGTCACATGGAGCATGGGCGGAAAGGGCTCCCTCTGCCACTGAGCCATCTTGTAAGGCTCCCGTCATTCTGCATTCAGCAGCTCAGCCAAACTCATTCTCGCCAATATGCAAATACGAAGACACGCTAAGACTTTCATGTTGAGGTTTACAGAGAGGCAGCAACAGACAGAGACAGGTAATCTATGGACTTGCTTATCCTATGCGATTTTATTCTGTCCTCTCACGCTTACTCTGTTCAGCTCATCTCTAAATGTGTCATATATTTGGATGAGTGGACATGGTGCTCCTGGACAAGGAAATCAAAACGAATTCATCTTTATGAAACTGAAATCCACAGTCTTGATATCCAAACTACATTATGCAAGTGAAATATTTTTTACTATCAATAAGCTTTGAAGAGCGGTCTGCTGAATTAATCAAACTGCTCTTCAGTGTGGAGCAATGGGGGTCAGCCAGCGGACAAGAGAAAGTTAGTGTGTAGAAGCCTGAGACATTCCAAACAGGGCTGGATATAATATGGAAAGCAGTTCTTGAAGGCCAAACCAGGAATTTAAGGTTGGTGGGGTGGGGTGGGGGAACCTATGGTCACATTTGAGAGCTGCTGAACAGATATGTATGTTCAAATTTATGCTTACGGAAACATTTAAGAAAGCTGGGTATATTAATGCATGCCTGTAATCCCAGTGCCCTAAAGAGACAGAAGAATAGCACCAAATTCCACACTAGCCTGTATTAAATACATAGCAAGCTCCAGGCCAGAGTTTCATAGCAGTATTCTATCTTCAAAAAAGAATAATAAATAAGTAAATAAACCAAAATATAAAAATTAACTTAAATCAATTAGTAAAGAAACTGAATGGGGGGGGGGGCTGGAGAGATGGCTTAGAGGTTAAGAGCATTGCCTGTTCTTCCAAAGGTCCTGAGTTCAATTCCCGGCAACCACATGGTGGCTCACAACCATCTGTAATGAGGTCTGGTACCCTCTTCTGGCCTGCAGGCATATATTGTATACAGGATAAATAAAAGTTTAAAAAAAAAAAGAAACTGAATGGGTTAGAATACGATAATCACGATTCTTAAAGGCCACTCTATTAAAGTGCTAGTGGTCTAAATTGAGGTCAATGGGTCAATGGAAAGTGGAGATGTTGGTGCCAAAGGCAACTCCTATGTAGAGGTGAGTGGGACTTCAAGGATGTCTGGCATGTCTGGCGGTGTGAAGTCGGACACTGACTCCCAATCCTGGCTCAGATAGGATTTTGTTCAGGAAAAGGCCATAGGAAATAGCTTGTTCTGAAGAGGAAATGGTATGTTTTGACATGCTGAACTGAATGACGACGACAAGGGCTCAGGGGGCAGTGTCAAGCATCCCCGAAGGTGAGTGTAAGAGGAAACCTCAATTACAGCACATACAAAAATAGATAAAAGCTGGGATAAGGACGTTAATACATTCCATGGCGGGGACACAGGGCTCTGGTAGAGGTTGATGGCCTGACCGCAGATCCCTGGAACCCAGTGAAAGCCAAATGTGGTGTTACATGTTTGTAATTCCAGTACTCCTCTGGGGTACGTGGGACATAGAGAAAGGAGAAGCCCCTGGTAGCTCCAGGCCATCCCAGTATGGACACGGGAAAGCAACAAGGAGACATGTTTCACACAAGATGAAAGACTGAGAGTCAACACCTGAGATTGTCCTCTGACATCCACACATGTACCCTAGAGTACAAGCCCCTTCACACAGAACTCAGGCATAACACACGCCGCACACACACATACAAAAATACATTTCTAAAAATATAATTTTTGGCGCGACTGTGGTGACGTGCACCTCTAATCCAGACTCTTGGGGGGCTAAGCCAGGAAGATTTCTAGTTAAGGGCCTAGACTGTGCCTTTGAGTGAGACCTTGTCTCAAATACTAAAATAGGTATCATTATTATATTTCTGACTGGTGTTCACCGAGGTACAGGAAAATGGTATTTCAGAAATGAAATAAAAATACCCCATGTCAATACTTGCCTAAAATAAACTGACTAAATCGGTGGGCACCTAACAGCAATAGTCACCTATTAATACACAAGCTACAGAGAGGCAAATCCAGGTACAGAATTACAAAATATTTTCAAAATTGAGGGAATTTTACTTAGATTTTTTATGCTGCAGAGTATGACGGGGAATTTAAAAGGATTAGCCAAATATTTGCCTACGGATTCCAGAGCCATGGTGCATAATTTTCCAACTATTATGCTTTGCACTGGGCCTGGCACCTCTCTTCTCAACCAGCAGATTTTTTTTTTCTGGAAAATATCCCTTCAGCAATCCCTCCCTGTCCACAAATATTCCCAACCACTCTGGTCACGCCAGTTGAACCAATGTCCTTAAACATTTCGTAAACATTGACTTGTACTGAACTATACCCCTACTGTCTTGTGCAAACGCTAACCTACTTTGAATTACCCTACGCCCAATTCCTTCAGCTGTAAAACGTAAAGTACCCAACAAAATGCCTACTTTTCTTTAGGGTAAACACAGGGGTGAGAGAAGGGAGGGCAGGAGCTCTGCCAAGACTAGGTTCGGCAAAATAAGCATCATGAATAGCATTACCTTAATCCACAAAATAAAGGTTAAATATCTTAACTATATACGCTCCAATAAAGTCTCATTCATGTTAAACCGCAGGTTCCTTTACGTCAGCGGCTTGAAATTCCATTTAATAATGAACTCTTTTGGAAACAAGTACACAAGACGGAGCCGCCGAGGGGAGGGGGTGCTAGAGCTGCTGCTGTCTTTTCTAAGTCGGAGTTCACTATGTAGCTGCCCTACCCAGAACGTGCAGAAACATCCCTGCCTCTGCTTCCCAAGAGCTAGGATTACAAAGGAGCATCACCACTCCCAGATGAGCAGCTAGAGATTTAAGAGCTATAGCTCAACGGTAGAGCACTTGCTTAGCAAGCATAAGGCCCTAGGTGCAATCCCCACTGGAGCAGGGATCACCAGGTACCCATTCACTTCTTCACCACCCTCACATTCCCACCCCAGTCACTCCAGCATCTGAGGCAGCCTGTCAGCACTTTAAGGAAGATGCTTTTAAGCCAGTCTTTTGGATAGTAACTAATCTAACATTAAATCATGGTAAGCAAGCCCCCACTAACAAAAGAAATATGCTAGTTTTAATATTAAAGAGGTTATTTCTTTTTTGTTATTTTTTATAGTGTTTGCTTTTTTATTGATTTTGAGCTCTACATTTTTCTTTGTTTCCCTCCTTGCCTCTCCCCTCCCCTTCAACCCTCTCCCAAGGTCTCCATGCTCCCAATTTACTCAGGAGATCTTGTCTTTTTCTACTACCCATGTAGATTAGATCTATGTATGTTAAAGAGATTATTTCTATAGTAAAGAGTTTGAATCTATGTTCTGTCAAATAACCACAGTGCTATCTTAAACAACAGCATTATGTGTCTGTCTGACCCCCTAAACACAATTTGAATCTAGAGACAGAAAACAGGAATTGTAACTCGGCCAGGCAACTTTCGACACTCTGGATTCATATGAAATTCTGTTGCAAGCGGCAGCACCAGAGTGGGGGCTCTCTCAGGTGTCCAAGTATTGCCGTATTTGGTCATTTAAGTTAGAAAATTCCTTCTGGTCTGCCAAATTTCTTAGCATTCATCTCATAATTCATAAAGCATCTACTTATAGAGAAAGAATAGTATGCAGTGCTTGGGAGATGAGGGAAACCACAGCGAGCAGGACAAGGTTCCTTCTCTAAAATGCTTACAGAGAGATATAAACAGGCAATTCATTTCAAAACAGACAGTCCCTAATGAAAACAGCTTTACCCGAAACTTTCCACTTTATAATAATGCAAAAGCAATATGCAAACAGCAGCAAACTGCCTTCGATTTTTGAATTTTTATCTTTTCCCAGACTAGCCCTAAGATATCAGATACACTCCTGTGATACTCGGCAACTTCCAGTCAGCCCATCCATCACGAGGGGAAACCCAAACTTGGCAGTGTATTGTGTTGCTAAAACAGGGTATTGGGTAGGTTAGGTGTCACCAATGCATATCAACCCACTGTTACATCATCTTCCTGTGGATGGATGAAGACATCACCCCTTCTTGTGTAGAGAAGCATCTATCTATTATGACACGGCTTTAGAAACATCTAGCAGAGTCCTACAGGGAAGGGTTCCGGGAAAAGATTTCTGAGATGAAAACGTTGTCTTAGCAAGCATCTCAACAATGAGTAGTGCCCAGGGATTCCATGGTAAAAAGATAGAGGGCAGAGTATAGGCAGAAAGGTCCAGGGAGAACATTTTGAGAGACAGGAGTACTAATCCTATGACCCAATGCTCCAAAGCATTTCCCTGGGTAAGGAAGTATGCTCCAAAAGATGTCAGTCCAGCACCGTCTCTGTGGCGCAATCGGTTAGCGCGTTCGGCTGTTAACCGAAAGGTTGGTGGTTCAAGCCCACCCAGGGACGATGGCCTTTAGCCACTCCAGTTGGAATGGGACTGATGGATCATGCGACCAAACCCGTCTCTCTGAGTGTGGCCAACAGCGGGGGCTGACTGAGAAGCAAAGGACAATGGCTCTGGGCTCTGATTGTTCTTCATGGACGGGCTCTGTGGGAGCCTTCTCAGCTTGGTCGATCACCTTCCTGGACCTGGGGGGAGCTGGGAGGACCTTGGTCTTAGCATAGAGTGGGGAACCCTGATGGCTCCTTGGCCTTGAGAGGGAGGGAGGGGAGGTATGGGTGGAGGGGAGGGGAGGGAAGGGGGAGAAGGAGGGGAGAGAAAGGGGAGAAGGAGGGGAGGGAGGGGGGAGGAGGAGGGAAGGAGATGGAAATTTTTAAATATAAAAAAAAAATAAACCATGAGGAAAAAAAAAACAAAACAAAAAAAAAAAAAGATGTCAGTCCACCTGGGATGTCATGAAAGAGGGATACCCATAAACTGAGGATATACATGGGCAGGCACATGTACAATTTCTATCGAATATTGCACTTCAGACTTCATAATATCTAATATAAATACTAGGATTCTTTTTAAAAATAGGGTTTCAATACATAGGCCAGATTGGCCTGAACTTCTTAATTCTTCTGCCTCAGATGCCCAGGCGTTGATAGTTTAGGTATTTGGTATACTCAGCTTAAATATTATAGTTAACATTAAATATTAAGGTGCAGTCATGGTTTTTGACAGGGAATCTCTCCATTGAACGAACACGTCATTATCCTCATGTCCTTTCAAAAGGGAAAGAATTAATGTTATGTTGTAAAATGTGACTTTTCAGCCAGCACCAGTGACTCGAGGCTGTCATGTCAGCTCCTCTGGAAATTGAGGCAGGAATATCACAAGGGCAAGACTAGTCGGGGCTCTTAGAGTGGGTTTAAGTCTAGCCTGGGTCGTGAGACACTGTCTGGATAGACAGAATAAACGAAGGAGCGTGCAGACCAGTGGTAGGACTCTCGGTTCAGTCCCTCTGGCCACACACAGAAACGTGACCTCCAGAAAAACATAATCCAGTCTTTGGAGGTGTACATTGTATGTGTATAAAAACACAAAAATTCCAAAAGCCTAAAACAACACGTTAATAGGCGTTAGATAAATTCTGTGGTGTACTTAATTTTTCTTCCTTTTGGCATGTCTAGTTTCAAAATATTTTTAACTTATTTTGCCCGCACCTGTAAACACACACAAGTGTATGTGTACACCCACACACCTGCAGAGGCACAAGCCAAAGGGACCAGAGGGCACTTTCGGGGAACTGGTTCTTTCCTTAGGCTGTGTGAGCACCAGGGACTGAACACGGGTCATCAGGCTAGTGGCAGGTGCCTTTACCAGTTTAGCAATTTTTCCACCCATTCAAAACTTACAACAATCTAAACTGTGATTCTTAGGTTTCTAAAATCTGTTTTTGTTTCATAATCTTTCATGGTTAAAAAGCTCAGAGAATCAGAGAGCAATCTGCAGTCGGGACAACTGGGTTTTTGGTTCTGGCCTCAACTTTGATAACGTCTGGCCCCAGGACTTAGTCGGCCTTCCAATCTCCTTGTTATCTGGTACCATCCATTTCAGCCATTCTTTTCCTTCTGGCACTAATTCCATGTCTGACCACAAGCAAGATGCAAAATCTGAGCGCCAATCCTCAGAGGTTTTTAGGAATGTCCTGTTCACTCATATAGGAAAAGGGAAATGCCAGGAGGGCACAAGCGTGACAAAGTGTAAGAGAAAAAAAAAATTATTTTTTTTTTCATGAACTCTAACTCAGGGAAAATTGAGGCCTATTAGCAACACCCAATTGGCATTGGAATTGAGGGGTGGGAACAGGGAGTGTTTTAAGGACTGCCGCTAGGTTGAATAAGTTAAACAGTTATAATATATCGCCAAAGTCAAACGGGTGAATGGCAGGAAAACCAATGCTCACGACAGTTAACACCTTTTCCCAACCAGCGGACAGTAAACATCACAAGTGTCTGTGAAGCTCTGCTGTGTTTGTGTGAACCTGTCTGCATTCTCAGGAAGGTCACGGAGCCTATGGGCAGGAAGCAGGGCATGGCCAGGAGTGTGACAGCACAGGGGTTCACACCGGTGCTCCCTCAAGTTAACCGAGTAAGCAGCGAGGCCACACTAAGTGAACCGTCTCCGACTCTCAGCACATCCCAAAGTGAGCAGAGAGTCCCCACGCACTCGCCCACCAGGCAGAGCTGTGAGCCAACCGTTTCCTCCTGCTCACTCCTCACCTGGAGCCCACCAAGGCAGGACACCCAATATTAACAATATTAACAATATTAACAACAATATTAACAAGCACTTTGGCCATACGAGGACCATTTAATGAAAGGCAACAAGGCTGCTACTTCAGGCCCAGCAATCAAATCACCTTTCTGCATTTCCTCTTATCTACAGAAACACTAAAGTTAAAAAAAAAAAAAAAAAAAAAAAAAAAAAAAAATGAGAGTTCGTTATTCCCTCTTTGCGTGGAACCAGGGATGGTCGGCATTTATAATGTCTGAAGCACGTAATTCATTCTTAGAAAGTGCGAGATATTAAACGGTATGTTAAACTTTATCTACAACTTGAATTGGAAATGATTTCTAGTGGCTTAAATGAAACAGCAGGTGAAAACAATCCAAAATAAGCATGTCCTGCTCTCTGTAGAAGACTTCCTTCAGTGGGGAACGTAATTTATTTGCAATGACCACATAAATCCAATGCTATAAGTTGGTGAGCACATTAAATCAAGACAGAGCTGGTGTTGTTGATCGTGTCTATTAACTCCACCACACAGGAGGCAGAGGCAGGACGAACACCAGTCCAAAACCAGACTGGTCAATATAGTGAGTCCCAGGGCAGCCTGAGTTACAATGAGACTGTCTCCAAAACAATACTAAAAATACAAAAATAACTCAAGATCCAGCAGGGTCATTTTAATTTTCAACACCTGATGGATATTTCAGATTGGGGAGTGGATAATAACTGTGGGTAAAAAAAAAAAAAAATCTGCCCTTGAGTACAAACATAAGAAATTTCCTGCTACCCTGTGTTAAGCAACTTTATATTTGCTGCACCGAAAGAACAAGCCTCGAGAAAGCAAAACAAACATGCAGCTCTACCTTTTTCTTCTTTCCACATTATACACACAAGCCCCAGATATTTAAATAGGCACAAAGGAAAAACATTACTTCTTAATAAAATGACATAGGAATGGAACTATCTCTTACTTCAAGAGCAGCCGTGGTACTGGTTCCTACAATGAAAACTGATGTTATTGTGATTAGTTAATTGTTCACCCAACACCTTAGACGTTCCTAGGGACTTTCGTAACTTCTCCACCTCGCACTACTGAACCCTAGCTCAGTAATTGCTGATAAAGAATCTTAACTGCAACATCTGGCAGATGTAAGAGATTAAATTCACAGAGTGCCTCTCTTGGTACAGACACTGGGACCACAAGTGCCTTATCATAAATCAGAGCACCTGGGAGGCTGAGGCAGGAGGACTACCTTGAGTTCTAGGCCAGCCTGGGTTACAGAAGAAACATGTGCATGCATGCATGCACACACACACACACACACACACACACACACACACAATTCCTCAAAGAAAGGCCCACTTAGGGTATGCCTGTCACCACACTCCACTAAAGGGGGATGACATCTGACTCCACCTGATTGTCTCAGAATGTTTTCAATGGCCACATAGCATGTTTTAGCCCTTATAATACTCCAAGAGGACATTCATATATGCATGTCCTCTGAATATTAAGTGTAGGAGCAGCGTTAATTTAATCAAACATCCTCTAACTTAATTTGATCCATAATTACAAAAATGATGATACTCTCAAAAATTAAGAAATAATATAATTTAGTCTCTCCCCCAGAGACAATGAAGCTTGATAATTCACTGATATTCTCAACTAGTCAATCAATGTTATGCCAATCCTGGGACTTAGGGTGGACTGTATTTGGGTACAGGATAGCCATACCAACTAAGATTTTATTTTTTGTATTTTTGAAATAAAGGATATGGAATAAGTTCTAAGTATTTTAAAGGTACACATTAAATCAATCAAGCTTTTGAAAATATTTACAGATGAAAGCTTCCTTGCAATTTCTACATTCATAAATGTTTCCATTAGTTAAGAGATATTTTGGAATGTAGTCAAGCTATTTTGAATGTCGACTCCTAACAACTGCGCTAGGCTAAAGAGTCTCCATAGACTAAGTCCCTGACAATACCCAAAGCTCTTTAAAATCAGTTGTCCCTAAAAGGATAAAGAAAGAAAACCCTAACCATGAAAAAGTGTGTTTTATAGAAACATTTGATGTTAATTCTACTTCCTCAATATAAAACTGGATTAGGGCAGCATCAAAGCCTTGACAATGTACTACTCAAATATGCATTTCTCATTTTTCCTCAGAAGAAAAAGTCATCCATTCCAGCTACATAAAACTCTCCAAAAGCTTTCCTACGATAATGTGAAAACCAAAATACCCACTTCTTGGGGGCGAGAAACACACACACACACACACACACACACACATACAAGCAAGGAGAACTGACAGACTGCACACTTATCTCTTATGTCAACCTTCAGGAAAATGGAAACAATACAGCCCCAACTCATCGGGGAAAAAAATCACCACTGGGGATCAAACTATTTTATGTCTTTCTCGTATTCCACTACAAGCTCAATACTCCAATTTTGCACCGGTTTGCCTGTGTCAAATCCAGAACGCGTAAAGAGCAATTTACTACTGGAGCAAAACAGTTTCTTAACATGAGAGTTCTCTGCTCATTGCCCGTAGTGTAGCTTTAGAGAAAAAAAAAGAAAAACCTTCAAACATACTCATTTTCCTCCTGCTATAATAAAATCGGGAGACATCAGTACAGGAATGCAACCAGAAAGCAGCCCCAAGAATTAAACAAACAAGCAAAATACCCAAACACGGAACACGCTCTGAACAAAGGAAACACAAGCGTGTGAACAGGAAATGAAGCAACTCTATACACATAAATACCTTTTGGGGCCGCCAACGTAGGTGAAAGTAAAGGTGGAGTCTGAGTATCTGAAATCTGAAACAAAAAGTCTTGTTAAAAAGCCACCCTGGGTGGGTTGTTTTTAACCCCATTCTGTCTTGAACCTGCTATTTCATCTGAGCCCAGAAGGCCCCATTAGGAGGGAATAGAGGGCTAGAGAACGAGGGGTGGGCACGGCTACGGTGCCGGAGGGGGGGGGGATGCCGAGCACCCCGCGGGGTGCAGCGGGAGTCTGCCCCCCGCAACAAGTGCCGGGTGCCATGGCAACGGCGGGAATTTCCCAGCCAGGCGGCCGGAAGCAGCCCCAGCCAGGCTTTGGGCTGCGAAGCCCGAACTGCTCTCGGCCTCGGGGGAGCAAAGATGGACGCGAAGGGACCCCTAGGTTGGGCCTGCGTAGCTCGGGAGCCCCAGGAATCCATTCGGTCCCCGGCGCTGTGTGTGTGCGCTCGCCGAGGAGCGGGTGCAAGCAAGGGGGCGGGAGCTCGGCCCAGCGCTGCCTTCTCCCGGGGCCTCGGTGGCGCCGAGCGGAGCAGCGCAGCGCAGCGCAGCCGGTCCCCTCCCGGCCGCCGCCGTTCGGCCCTTGGCGCAAACCCGCCTGCTCGGCCGCGGCTGCCGGAGCCGGGAGGATGCTCTGGGCAGCGCCGGTGGCTGGAATCCAGCGCCCGGCCCCTGCGCTCCGACCGCGCGGGTTCTGCTGACCCCGGAGCCCGAGGCTGCCCTGGCCTGTCAAAGCTGGGGGGCGGGGGAGAGGGGGCTCGTGCCCCCTCCCCCTTGGGGCTCCAGCTCACGACGCTGCAGCTGTTTCCAAATGCACCGGGAACGGGGACTTGCAGCCACACACTCCCCCCCAACCCCAAGCCGCACGCGTCGCGGTCAGAAATCTGGGCAGGGGGGTGGCCAGAGGGAAGACTGGCTCCGGGTCCCAGGATCCGGGAGGCAACAACTCACCTGCAAACAGGCAGTCTTTCTCGGCTCTGGACTTCTGGATCACGATGTCGATATCCTTCTGAATTCTCTCTTGCCTTGAACACATCCCCATTAAATAAATCCCTGGAAAAGAAGCAGCCGCTATTTCCACCCCACCCCACCCCCCTCGCACGCTTCCAGCTTTCGTAAATATTCAGTTAAAAATGAAACCTCTGGCCGAGGCAGGGGCTGAAGGCGAAGTGGTTTCGGAAGTGATCCCGGGTGAGAGAGGAGGAGGTGGAGGAGGAGGAGGAGGAGGGGGAGGTCGGCTTTGCATTCCCAGATGTGACCGCCCAGCTGCTGCTGCTCGCCGCTGCTGGATTCCAATTTCCTCCCCTTCTGACAATGGATGGTGATGACACCGAGTCTCACTTTCTCCCTCCCCCGCCCGGACTGACGGCCGTGGAGAGCCTAGGGGCCCAAAGGGGGCCGGGGACCGCTGGAGGACCGGCAGCCTTGGAGCTGCGGGCGCCGGCGAGGGGCGAGCCCCGCTCCGACTCACGCGCGCACACCCCTCGCGGCCCGCACGCCGGCCTTCCCACACCCGCGCACACTCGCGCCCGCGGGCGGCGGCCGTGCCCAGGCTGCTGCAGCGCCGCCCGCCCGCCGCAGACCCTCCCGCACCGGCCGCGGGTCACCGAGCCCGGCTGCGCGCCGCTGGGGCTTTAATAGTATTCGCCATCCGTGCAGTCTGGATTTCCCCACCCCCGACCGCCACTCGCGCCGGGAGCTGAGTGACAGTGTAGGTAGTGAAGACTCCCTGGGGCTCCCAACCTCTCCCGCACCCCCCTCCTTCCACCACTTTTATGAATTCGACTCCACTTTCAGAAGGAATTATGAGTCATATGGAAACCCAAGCCGGAGTGGCTGGAAGGGAGAAAGGAGGAAAAGAAAAATCTTCACGAATTAAAAATAAATAAAGTGAACAAATCTTTCCTTGTAGTCACATTAGACAAGAAAGGGGAAAGCCTAGAGATTACTCCAGAATCACTCCCCTATTTCCTTAATGCCTTCATTTTTTGGTAGTGGTAGTGATGGGGTTTTGTTGTTGTTATTGGTTGGTTGGTTTTGTTTTGTTTTGTTTTTCTCCCAGGTTGAAGTTCAGCCGCTTTGAGGATCTCTTTAGAAAATGAAACCCTTTCTGCGAGACTCCAAAGACTCCCCAGTTCTTCCCTCTAAGCTGTTAATAAGAAATTGACAGGCGCAGCTGGAATGTGCCAGGGTCTCCCTAGAAGAGGGGGCTGGCTTGGGACCTATTCAAAAGCTACCCTTCTGCGGGCTGCTCAAGGGAAAAGCTTCTTCAGCCCTGTTATCCTTAGCAGAAAGGGGATACTGCTGAGATCCTCGCTCCTGCACTGCCTCAAGCTTATAGTAGCTGACCCATCCTTATTCCCATACTTAAGGTGGATGGGGTTCCACTAAGTACTTTAGCATTTTCACTGGGAACTTTCCCTTGGCAAACCAGGCTCATTTTGTTTTGCATTCCAAAACCAAACAGTGTCTGGAATAAAGGAGGCATTATCAATCAGCTAGCTGGTCCTGGGCCTTTTCATCTTCCAGATAGGAATAGTGAGTAGGCAATGGTGAGTAGGCGAGAGGTTCTTCCTGTGCTGGCGAGCCTGGGTGAGCGCCCCAGGCCTAGGGGCTGAACAGACAAACCCAGAGGAGTATTATCATCTCAAACCTTGTAGAATCCAGACGCTTACTGCTCTTGACACTCAGGTTGGAGGCTGGCCCATCTCCAGCCTTTGTGTATCTGTAGTCTCAGACTTAACCTCTTTTGTAATCATCAGTTGCTGACAGTTGTGGGTGACAACAGAAGACAGCATCCTGCAGCAATTAGGTGGGGCTTTCCAGTGTTCAAGTTCTCCTACAGGCCTTGGAGTGATATGAGCCCCAGGCCTATGATTGCTCCAATTTGCATCCCTTGAGGCTTGCAATACTCAGAAACTCTTCCAGAGACCAAACAAGGCCTTCAGTTTCCTGCACTACTTTGCTTGAGAAGACTTCTCTAAAGGTTAACGCTGCAATGGGGTGGGGGAGGGGCTCAGAGGGGCGTGTCTTCTCCGCTAAAGTGAGCCAAACAATCTGTTTCTATAGCTAGAAAAGGGGTGTGGTGATAGTGTTTGAACCAATCCTAGTAGTTACTCACCAAGGACCATGTTGACACCAATCAGGGCCTTCCGGTGGGTTATTAGGGAAAGTCTCCACCTGGTAGGGGTAGAGAAGGCTTCAAGGTCACCTAGAGTTTACCAAGGTGCCTGGTGGGACAAAGTCCCACACTAGCTATTTGAAACACTCATGTCTGAGACAGTAACATTAGCAGTTGGAGTTATACTTCATTACCTGGATTGCTTCTTCTACCCCAGAGGGGAAAAGCCATGGTGATTGCAGTATAGCTTCCTCAAGGCTCCTGTGAAGTGTTCAGAATGGCTAGTGGATAGGGTGAGAGTATTTGGATTTGGGCTGGCTACTTGATTGATAACCCTGTGCTTATGGCAGTCGAGACATCAAGAAAGGGTAGTGAAGCTTGCAAGTTAAGGCATCAATTTACCCTAGTCTGCAACATAAAAAACACTAAAAAAGATACTTTCAAGCTACAAAGAAACCCTGTCTCGAAAAACCACACACAGACACACACACACACACACACACACACACAGAGAGAGAGAGAGAGAGAGAGAGAGAGAGAGAGAGAGAGAGAGAGAGAGAGAGAGAGAGAGAGAGGATATTTTCAACAAAATCCCATTGCCAGTAACATTTGTTTAACAGTGCTTTAATGATGCTTGACTCCTTCAGCAACGGCTTTAGGGAGGCAGGTTCCGTCTTCATGACCTCAGTGCTGGCTGAAACAAGAGGGGTTTTTCCTCACAGCCTTTGTGAGTAAGGTACACGGCTCTCAGTCAGTGTCTCTATCAGCCTAAGTTCCCAACAGTAACTGAAGTGGCTCAGATCTTCCCTCTCTCCGATTCCTGACAGTGGTGGCATGATGTGGAAGAGAAGATCAGATTCAATTCTGCCACACCAAAAGGAAGAGATTGCATCCCACCTCGCCGAGCAGATAAGAAACACGGCATGCTGGCATATTCAGTCATCCCCATTGAACTGAAAAAAAGAGCGCTCCACATTCTCTAGATACACTGCACCTACAGCTGTATAGCAACTCTCTGCCACTGGATGAGTCCTGATTAGGACCTGGTGGGTTCGAGTCCCCCCTAGCTGCTTTGCTGTAGACACCTCAGACAACAAAAGAACATTCCTCTCTCCTCGTTCTTGCCCACTCCTAAATTTACAAGTACATCATTCTATTATAAGCTAAACATATACATACAGGAATAAAACTATTTAGTATAAATGTGCTTGTCTCCCCTATATTGACAAATTTCTCATTGTTCTGCCACTACATGCAGTAGTTTTCTAGCATGTTGTTTGGATGAATTTGTTACAAGTAACTTATAATTTCAGGACTAGCGCTATCCTCTAGTCCATGGCGGTATGTCCTATGCACCTGGCACTCTTTGGAGATCCTGAAGGTAACTGAGGGAACTGTCAAGCAGGTGCCTCTTCCTAGGCTCATTGTCTTCTTGCCGGCAATCACAATCTAGCCTTCCCTTTTGGAAGTCTCGTTCTGAGTCACTATTTGACAGGCACCATTTGGTTGCATGGAAGAACTCTAGCTGAAAGCAGAGAAGACTGCATGGGATTTGCTGGCTGGTGGAGTATGGAGGCCCGAAAATGTGAGCCTGTTTCCGCGTTGAACAAAGGTCAGAGAGTTGGAACTTAGCTCTAGTTGCTTCAAGGTTATTGTCTGTTTCTACCTCCAACAAAAACCCCACCTAGTTGTTACTCAGAGTTCTCTCTCTCTCTCTCTCTCTCTCTCTCTCTCTCTCTCTCTCTCTCTCAAGGTTATTGTCAACAGGTGAGATTTTGTATTTCAGGAATAGAGAAGTAGATATGTTTTTTATCAAGTAAGTTCCAGTTCCCTTATGGAAATAACTTTGGATTACACCCAGGGAGTGGTTTGCCTACAGGTCAAGGGTGTGAGTGTGACTTGTTTTGTTCTAGCAACAGAATATTTAACTATGGACATAGCTAGTGACATTCTATTGATATGTCCGTTTCATTCTATTATGTTAATGCAGTTTTTTGTCTTACCCCTACCTTTTGGGATCAGGGGTATTTAAAGAAATTGGAAATTAAATGCAGGCAAATTTCAGTACTCACTGGAATTCCCTCCAGATACCATTCTATACTTCTTCATTTTATTATTTTCATCTGCATTTCCATATTTTTATTAATATTTCTAAACCCCCATGCCTCTACCCTGGCAAGAGGTATTTCTGTCAAGGCTGGTCCCTGACAGTGGAGCTGGCATGGCTCCGTGAGAGGAACCAGGGCCTTCAGGAGCCGAACTAGAAGCTCACTTCAGTGAGAACTCACTTTCCTCCTCTTTCTGCTGCTCAGCCTTGGTAGTCTTTTAAATAATGAGTAAATTGTCCTCTGCTAATCTCACACATGTACCATCTGGATACAATGGGGAAGGATTGTCTACCCCCATCACATCAAGGGCCCAATTCCTGAGCAGCCAATGTTGACACACAGATGAAGGACTGTGATAATTTATGCTATATCTAAGATTCTAGTATCCACTCACATGTTTAGGGACCATATGCTTATAGGGAAATTATAACACAGCACTTCCTGATGGGTTGCTAGTCTGGAAGAGAAAAAGTCATTTCAGCCAGGTGTGGTATTGCTTGCTTATGTTCTGGGAACATGAGCGAGGAAGGGAGGCTGAGGAAGGAGACACACGAGGCTGAGGCAAGACTGAGCTAAACAGTGAGTTCCAGGCCAACCAACCTGGGATAGAGGGTGAGAACCTGTTTCAAAACCAACAAAACAACAAAAAGACAAAATCAAAATTACTCAGTCAGCCAACTGACTCCATTTCTCAAGACTTAATCTTCATGGGACGTGTGTCTTATGAAGGAAATAATGTCTTCGATCTGCATGGTTCGGTCACAGAGTGATACTCACAGGGACAGGCTGTCCTGACTAGTGCGTGTCCTCTGGGCATGCCCCAGCAGCCGCACCTATTACATTTACTATTTGTCTTCCTTTCTTAAGTGGCTCTGAGCCTGAGTAATTTGCCCTCTTCAAAAGCCTTTCTCCCTTATTTCAGCTGATGTGTGAAACACAGACCGTACTTCACAAAACTTGTTAAAAGACAGGGGATTGTAGCCTTCCATGAAGCAAAATGGAAACAGCAAAGAAGAGCCTAGGGTTCAGAGCCCTAGAGGTGGAGGCTGGATTGCAAGGAAGGCCAAGTGTGGGAAAGAAAGTCGAGGGTAAAGAAAGTGTGAAATAGGTTTAAAGGCAGCGGGAAGATCTGAACACAGTGGAGTGCTGCATTTGACACCCATAAACTTTCAAATCTACCTGGTTCAATTCTTTTCCCAGCTCCACATCCAATGATTCACATGTAGTGATTTCATATTAGTATCATGGAATAAGCTATGGTCAGACTATTAAACCATGGAAGTTAGAATCACCACTTAGCCAGTCTTTCTTCTGCACCAGGAAGTTGAATATTAATCCCTTGTCATGCCACTACATGGAAACAGGGAGAGAACAGGGCCATGGCTATAAATGAAACCTTGAAGATATAACACCAGTAATAAAGGAATCAAACACTTCGATAAAGACACTGTTGGGCATGACACCATATGCCTGTAATCTCAGTACCCAAAGGCAGAGGTAGGAGGATAGCTGCAAGTTTACTGTCATCCTAGTCTGCATAAAGAGTTCCAGGCCCCCCAAAACTATAAAGCAGGACTGTACACACCGATTTCTCTGCCACAGGAAGATTGTGAAAGAGAAACACATGGCAAAACTTGCTCAGTCTCTGCAGGTTGCCGTCTTCAACAGAGTTTTGCATGGCAAAATTGGCAGACGGCAGCATGAACAGTTGCCCTACGTTAGAGGCTTGCAGTTTTAAGGAAGTGATTCAGGAAGTAGATCAATCTTAGCCTGTGTCATAGGCTGGAAACATGCCAGGCCCAATCGCAGCTCCATTCCAGCAGGGCCAGGTGTGACCATGGCAGCAGCACTGCTTCGAATCTGAGCCAGTAACTCATCTACCCCACATGGTCCAAGTCTACTTTCTCATGCCACTTGGCACACCAGCCTCCTGAAATGTTGATATTAGCAAACTTCCAGCAAAAAGGTTGCCAACCCTCGCATATTTTTCTTTACTGTCTAGGTTATTTTAGGTGTGGGCCTGCCCAATAGAAGTATGAACTAAATTGGATTTTATATTGTCTCCCAGTCTCTCTCACTCACATTCTCTCCCCTCTCTTCATCTTACAATTGCTCGTACTCACTCTCCTGTTCTCTCTCTCTCTCTCTCTCTCTCTCTCTCTCTCTCTCTCTCAAGTTTATTTATGAAAGAAAGGAGAGAGGCCAGGGTAAGATGGATCAATAGGTAAAGGTGCTTGCTGCCAGGCATGATGAACTGAATTTGATTCCCCGAACCCTCATGACTGATGGAGAGAACTGACCTTTGAACGTTGTCTTCTGACTTTCACATGCATCCCAACACACACACATACACACACAAACACACACACACACATACACTAAAAAAGTACAAAAGAAAGAAGGAAGGAGTTAAGGAAGGAAGAACCGAGGTTGTGCATCAGTTGGTAGACACCCAGCTATGCTGTAATCCCAGTGTGGGGGATGCAGAAGCACAGGATTCTGGGTTTCAAGGCCATCTTCAGCTACAAACAAGTTTGAGGCCAGCCTGAGGTACAGAACCCTGCCTCAAAGACAGGAAGAAAAAGAGGAAAGGATTTTGGGAGGGAAGTGGGCAGAAGGAAGGAAGAGACTGAATGTATAACTTAGTGGTTGGTTATGATAAGATTAAAAACAAAGGCTGGGTTCTAAAGAATGGTAGGGTTAAAATAGCAATGTTGGGAACACAGAGGATGAGAACTGAAAGGGCTTGCAGCCGAATGTGAGATTAAGCTGGCCAGATTAGACGAATAGAAAGATTATGAGCCAGTGTTGGCAAGTTAACTGGTTCCCTCTCCTTGAAGAACATAGCAAGGCATGTTGCTTCCTTATAATGGTGAATCTAATCAAGCCAACTGCAGCAGACTAACATTGATACCTTTGGAAAAAATCTCCACCTCTTTCAGGAGAGAGACTTCCTCAGATCACCCCAGACCAGGAGTAAAAGATGAGATTAAAAAAAAATAGTTTTATCTTCGGATCTGTAGTAGGAGTTAGCTTCATGACACAACTCTATGCTGAGCACTTAAAGAAGAAAACAGAGAGTAGAGGGCGATTAACAATCGGCAGATCCTCCCATGAGTTAAGTAAAGGCTGTGACATCTGCAATGCTAACATGACCAGCTATGCAGCCTGGGTTAATGACCAGTAGACAGCCAGTCAAGACAAGACTGAGGTGGAGAGAAAAGGTCTTCAAGGTATGGCCACTCCCTAATGGAACTTGAAGAGAACCTGATCTACTTTGTGGTTGGGTCAGGAGAACATACAGTAGAGCATATGGGTCTTCGTTGACTCAGCTAGTGAAATGCTCAGAGGGTTAACCAATAGCAACAGAAATTACCCAGGCTTCATCCTGTTTCTACCCTATAAAAAGCCCTTAGATAAACAGCTTGGGTCCCCCCACACCCCCTTGGAACCCCTTTCAAAACATCGCTAGCTTTCAGAGTTCTCCAGCAGATCAAGCTTCCTCCTTGATGGCTTCCTCACACCGTTTAAACTCATCCTTCCAGTTGCCCTTGAGTTTAAGTCTTCAGATTCCCAGGACAAGAACCCAGGGTCAAGCCACAGACTCAGTTGAAGTTCTGTGTGACCCTGATTGTGCCAAGTCCTAACTCCTGAGTTACCTGCACCCAAGATGAGACACCTTCTGTCCCAAGGACAACAGACACACACACACACACACACACACACCTCGTTTCAGTAGAAAGGCAGGCAAATGAGAAGATCTGGCTTAAAGACAATGTCTCTGAGCAAAAAAGATCCCCTCTGAAAAGTAATCACGGTTCTTTCCAGGTTGCTCCGGAAGAAACTATAGAACGGGGACAGCAGCAGTGGCAACACAGTCTCTTTGGATTAGTAAGACACAGGAGAGTTCTTTGCAGAGTGACCTTGTTGTGAAAGTTTCATATCTAGGAAGGCGTAAGGGCCTCTGTGGGCAGGCACCCTCAAAGTTGTTCGGCATCAGAGCAGCCCAAGCTCCTGCTTCCTCTTTTCCAAGTTCCAGATCCTTAACAGCAGATTCAGAGCTAGCACAGCCCTAAGCCTGACTCTCTTGCTGTCTTTAGACTTTCCATTGTGTAAAGAACACTTCATATTTAAAACTATCGCTCCGTAAGATGTAAGATTTTCTTGAGACTGGCCTCAGACTCAATGTTTATAGTTAGCCCGAGATGACCTTGAATTCCTCATCCTCCTGCCCTCATCTTCTATTTGATGGAATCCCAAGAGTGCCCTACCACACCTGGTGTGTTGAAACTTCTAGTCTATGAAGGGAGTTAGTAATGAAACGAGGATTTAGAGCTAATATTGCCACCACTGTTGCAGATAAAAAAAAAAATCAGTTTCAGAGCAACCCATTGAAGTCCAATGCTATTGATAGCTTTTCTTTTCCCATCTTCTATTTTTCATGAGAAGGGAACTGAGACAGGATCTCGCTTTGTAGCCCTGGGTGACCCAGAACTCACTATGTTAGATAGACTGGCCTTGTTAGATAGCCATGCCTGGAGAGATGGCTCAGTGGCTAAGAGTTCATACTGCTCTTACAGAAGACCAGAGTTTGGTTCCCAGGATCACCACATTAAAGGCTCACAATTGCCTCTATCTCCAGCTCTAAGGGATCTGGTGTCCTTTTCTGTACTCCACCTATATACATAATTAGAAATAAAATTATCTTTAAAAAATAAAACAAAAGAAAAATTCATAGCAATCCCCCAGCTTTTGCCTCCTCAGAGCTGGAGATTGCAGTCATGAGCCATCGTACCAATTCTTCTCCGCTCATCTTATGAAAGTAAGTAATTCATGGAAAAAAAGTCATAGGGGAAATATCTGTGAATAAAATGTAATTACATAGTATCAATAGACCATAATTACTTCAAACATTCATAAAACAAACTATGCTCCATCATAAAAAAATGAATCAGGTAGATTATTCTTCAAAGTTCTTCCTGGCTATCAATCTGTATGAGAGGAATATGCTGCTCATTTTTTTGCTGCATATGGGATTTCCTTTAGCCTTGTACCCAGTGGAGTAAACATTACTGACTTCTGACTTTGGGTGTACCTCGCGACTCATGTCAAACAATAGATTGTATGCAGGTACATAAGAACTAGAAGCTTGGCCAGGCAGTGGTGGTACACACCTTTAATCCCAACACTCAGGAGGTACGGGCAGGCAGATCTCTGTGAGTTCGAGGTCAGCCTGGTCTACAAGAGCTAGTTCCAGGAAAGGCCCCAAAGCTACAGAAAAACCCTGTCTCAAAAAATAAAAAAAAAAATAAGAAGAAGGAGGAGGAGGAGGAGGAGGAGGAGGAAGAAGAAGAAGAAGAAGAGGAAGAGGAAGAGGAAGAAGAAGAAGAAGAGAAGAAGAAGAAGCAGGGAAGAAGAAGAAGGAGAAGGAGAAGAAGGAGAAGAAGGAGAAGAAGGTGTTGTTTGAAGTATGCATTTTGTAGCCTAACTTGGTGCCTTCTACTTCTGCCAACACAAGGAGAAAAACAACATTTAAATGATTTACTGGATCTCAGAAGAAAGATGGATGCACAGGGCAAACTGGATCCAAGTTACAATTGGAACCATGCCCAGGCTAGACCCTCTCCGATCATGTGCTGGCACAGGAGAGAAGACTGCGTGAAGCAGCTGAGTTCAGGAGAACTTGTGATTCGGCGCTACCATAGTAACAATTAACTTTACTGACACAAACAGTAAAGACAAAGGAAATCAATCAAATGCTGCCGGAAGTAGGCAAGACCACTACCGCTCCAAACCAGGTAAGTTTTGCAAAATGACATGTCTTCATGCTCCTTCCCACTTTGTCATGCTTGCTTTATGTCTATAATTTTAAGCTGAAGAGAGAATATAAAAGCAAATCTTTATAAAGTCAGATTCTTAACATCTTAAGAGTTGTATGTCCATAGTGTGGCAATCATAGCAAAACACTGAGTTCTAATCGCTGGGTGTGGATGTCTCTACTTCTTGTTTCTTCATTTGTAGTTTTTCAGTAATGACATTAATTTTTGGCATCTTTCTTTCTTTCTTTCTTTCTTTCTTTCTTTCTTTCTTTCTTTTTTGGTTTTTCAAGACAGGGTTTCTCTGTGTAGCCTTGATTTTCCTGGAACTTACTCTGTAGACTAGGCTGGTTTTGAACTCACAGAGATCTGCCTGCCTCTGCCTCCTGAGTGCTGGGATTAAAGGCACGCACCACTACCGCCTGGCAGCCAATTTCTTAAAATAATACATACATCAGGTTTTATTGACCAGATCTGTTTTTTTTTTCTTCTGGAAGGTTTGAGGACTGAACACACAGCCTCCTGTATGCTAGACAAATGGTATACCACTGAACCTCAGCCCAACCTCAGCTGGCAGAATTTGAAAACATTTTAGCATACTTTAAAAGAAACTAACTCCCAATTTCCTAATAATAGATTTTTTTAAATGATAACTTCTTTCTCCTAATGAGAATTTTATACTACAACAAAGATGAAAAATTAACATTGTTGCACTTCACTAATTTCAATATTTATAGTTACTGTATTTTCTCCAACTCAAAAAAAAAATTGCTAGTTCCTGTTTCTTGATGCCCATTTAGATGCTGTTTACTGGGTACCAGTAGAAGCCTCTGCAAAACCCCAGAGTCAGCTTTATGGCGAGCATGGATCAACAGCAGGGAGCTCTTCTTCCTTATTAACTACTTTGAAACTCTTTTATCCAGTGGCATTTTAAGGAAATCACTGTCTACTGGCAAGCCCAGACACACTTCAACCTCCTGCAAAGGGGTGATGGGCACAAGAGCTGGAGGGGAAGTTGACCCTAAGGAGCGGTTGGGCAACACACTCTGCAATGTGCACAGACTCAAGCTCAGCTCTCGAGGGCCCTCAAGACTGCTGCCTGATGCAAGCCTTTCCTGCAGCACGTTTTATTCCTGAAGAAACAGGAACTAAACAAACTTCTGTTCTCTTTCATGGCCGAAGTGGGGGCTATAGAGACTGCCTGCACTCAGAGTCTCCTGTCTCTTGCATGTCTCTTGCATGAAGGGTTTATGGCTCTAGGAGTTTAGATTTGTTTTTCTTTGTGTGTGTATGGATTTTTTTTTAAGAATGAGAAGCTAGGAACTGGTTTGAGCGGTCACATTTGTAATCTCAGCTCTCATAAGGCCAAAACAGAAGGTGTAATGGTCTGTCCTGTCCCTTTAAGAGGTAAGCCTCATCAACTCCCTCCCTCATCCACTGAGGCAGGTGAATCTTTCTTCTGCTTCCAGTTTGATCACCTTCTTTTTCTGTCTCTCTCCCAAAGAGGTAGCTATTGTCACAGCTCCTCTCCCTCTCCCTCCCTCCCTCCCTCCCTCTCTTCTTTCTTCCTTCACTCTTCTCCCTTCTCCCCTTCCTTTGGCCTCCATAGCCTACTAAATAAATACCCACTTACTCTGCATGGAGTACCTATCTGGCTGTCTCTCCTTGAGGGACTGGCTGTGTGGCTGAGGTCTCTCACCTGCCACACAGCTCCCTGCTTTGGACTCGATGCCCCTTGTTGCCCGTGGGCCACTCGTAGTTTCCTGCCTGGGAACTAGCTGCCTTCGTGGCCCTCCGTGGTCTCATGGCATGCTGCCCACTGCCGCCACTCAGGAACCTGTGGATCCCTACCTGGAATCCGCTGCCCCTCATGGCCCACAGAACGAGGAAAAGAAAGAATGGAAGGAGGAGGGCAATGGAAAGAAAATCTGTTCTCCTGTTGTGCGACTTTTTGCTCTGGAAAGAGCATCAGCAACAGGAAAAAGAAATGATTCCATCTAGTCTAACTTGGTGAATTAATGAGTTTATTAGGGCCATTTACAGGAGCGTGGATGACTTGATAGCAAATGTTTCACCAAATAGCCTACCAGAGCATAGGTAATGATTCTGAAAAACCACATCCCTGGAGCTCCCAATTCACAAGCAGCTTCTCCCAAGTCTCCTTTCTTGCTTGGGGAGAGTCATGGACCCTTGTGAGTTCATGGGCTTAAGGACCCTTATGAGCCCCTTTCCTCCCTCCAGAAAAAAAAGTTGCAGTTTAGAGAAAATAGCTGTTCACACCATCTAGACGCTGTAAATCTAGAATTTTATTTTGTAAACAAGTTAATAAGTAGGCTATATGTAACAAACCAGTAGACAGCAGCATGCTAAGAAAAATTCCAGTCCCTGTTTAATCAAGAAAAAAGGAGAGCGCACACTTTCTCCTGCTCAATATAGTGTTGAAGTCTTAGCTAGAGCAATAAGAGGAAAGAAAGAAAGAAAGAAAGAAGAGGGATGAATACAAAAGAAGTAGTCAATGTATCATCTCTATTTGCAGATGAAATGATTCTTTGTAGAAGAGTTGTTAAAGACTACATCAACAAATCTTAGAACTGATAAACCCATTTAGTTCAACTAGTTTTTCTATTACTAGTTATAAACAGACTGAAAAGGAAATCATGGGACAATACCATGCACAACAGCCTTAATAAAAATTAAATAATCTCGAAAAACCAAAAAAAAATTAAATAAATAGATACAGCAAGGGAGCCAGGCAGTGGTGGTGCACGCCTTTAATTCCAGCACTCAGGAGGCAGAGGCAGGTAAATCCCTGTGAATACAAGGTCAGCCTGATCTACAACAGCTAGTTCCAGGACAGGCCCTAAAGCTACAGAGAAACCCTGTCTTGGAAAACCAATAAATAAATAAATAAATAAATAGAGAGTGGAACTAACCAAGGAAATGAAAGATCTCTACAATAAAACTTTTAAGGCACTGGGAAAAAAAACAAATTTAGACAAATGCTAAACAATAAGAAGACATCCTATGCTCATTATTATTGTGAAAATGATGGTGTTCCCATAAAAAACACATTCAATTCAATCCTAATCAAAATTCTAATGATTTTTCTATCAAAATTTTTTATGACAGCACAAAAGCCCAAGGATAGCCAAGTAGTCCTAAACAAAAAGAATACTGTGGAAAATAGAACTATACCCTGATCTTCAATTATGCCATAGGGTCACAGTAATAAAAACTACCCTACAGACATAAGCACATAAGCACATGAACCAGAACTGAGGACCTAAAATGTTTAGATTTTTTTTTTAAACAAAGATGCCAAAAATATACCCTAAAAAATAAAATAAGATAGCATGTTCAGCAAATGGTGAGAGGAAAACTGAATTTTACCAAGTAGAAAAATGTATCCCTCAACTTGCATAAACACAGCTCTAAACAGCTTAAGAGCCTCAACAAAAGAACCACACTGTAGTACTGCCAGAAGAAAATATAAGAAGAACACTTCAACTTATGGGCACTGTAGTGGTATTTCATTTGTATTTTTATAAAGTTAGCCTGAGAATCAGAAAAATAAAGTAGCCACAGTGTCAAGCCTTACAGACCTGGCAGCAATGACACACACCTCAGTAGCTACACTAGCTTGCCTAGAAACCAGGCAGTAGTGGTGCACGCCCTTAATCCCAGAACTAGAGAGGATTATAAAAATGAGAGGAGTCATCTTTCAGTCCCAGGTTCATTATGAGATTCCTGGAGTCAGGATTGCCATTTTCAGACTGAGGTCGGGGTAAGAAACAACGGCTGGCTGCTTTGATTTTTGGACCTTCAGGTTGAACCCCAATATCTCTCTCTGAGTTTTTATTTAGTGTGCTTCAGGGCACAGGTAAATCATCTTGGTTATTCACTATCTGAATAAGACTCTGATCATACTGAAAATAAAACCAACAACTGACAAATGCATGAAACCAAAAGGCTGCTTCTGCACAGCAAAAACAAAAACAAAAACCAAACAAACAAACAAAAAACAAAACAAAAACAGAGGCAAATGAATTGAAAGCCCACAGAATGGGACATCTTTGCCAATTATACATCTCACAGAGGATTAGTGTCTAGCATACATAAAGAACTCCCAACTGAACATTAAGAAAATAAATAACTCAATTTAAAAAAAAATGGAACTGAGCAGAAATTTGTCAAGAAAAAACAACTAGCCTTTTGAAAAGTGTGCAAAAGCTTTAACCATTACGACAATGCAATGAGAAGGAAGTAGTCTAAGATCCCATCTCACTCATCAGAATGGCCATCATCAGGAATACAAATGCCTCCGTGGAAATGATGAAGGGGAACTCTTACACACTGTTGGTAGGAGTGTAAACAAGTGCAACCATCTTAGAAAGTAGTCTGGACATTTCTAAAAAAAAATAGAAAGGAGCTGATGAGATGGTTCATCAAACAAAGGCATCAACAGTTAAACTTGGTGACCTAGGTTGATCCCCAGGACCCACAGGATAGAAAGAGAGAATTGTTTCCTTCCAAAAGTTGTCTTCTGACGGTGTGACATGCCACCTTCAATGTCCCCCAACCACATACACACAGATAAATAAAAATTAAATATAAAAAAATTTTAAACCAAAAAACTAGAGACAGAAGTGTGATATGACCAGCTGTACTATTCCTGTCCATGTGCAGACCCCTCTTCAACCTGTAGATAATCGCATGTCTATGTTCGTTACTACTCAATTCAAAATGGCTTGTGAAAAAGAATCAACCTAAATGTCCATTAACAGATGAAAGGATAAGAAAAAATGAGGTATAGCTACACAATATTTCTCATCTGTAAAGAACAAATGAAATCCTGAGATTTACAGGGCAGAAATGGGGGGGGGGGGAATTATGCCAGGAAGAGTAACTCAGACCCAAGAGATAAATGTCTACTTTCTCTCATATGGAAATATACCCTTTGGTTTGTGTATTCAAATGGAGCAGAAGTGGGAACCGGGAAACTGGAAAGAAACATTTTGTGGAGGAACACATTAATGGATGGAGGATAGAAAATTATAAGCATAAGGAAAATAGTGAGGTAGAATATTGGGGGCAGAAAGGCTTCCTTAAGCAGGGAGGGATGTGGAGTACGGGGAAGTTAAGGCATGATGGAGATGGTAACCTAAAGCGAGGTCTCCCTGCTTACAACCCAGTTTATTTTTGGTTTTTGTTTTGTTTTGTTTTGGTTTTGGTTTTGAGTCAGAATATCCATTTGTCACCCTGACTGGTCCAGAACACTTTTATGTAGACAAGACTGCCTTAGGCTCATGCCTGCCTCTCCTTCCCAAGTGCTGGGATTAAAGGCCTGCACTGCCACACTGTGATATGCAACCCAACTTTAAAAAGAAGATGAAGGACAATAGAAGATGCTTAATGAAAGAAAGGAAGGATATTGAGATTTAAAGAATGAAGGAGGGGGATCAGGTGAAAGAAAGGGGGAGATAAAGAGGAAGAGATAGTAGGTTAGTTGACCAAACTAAGGACCACCAACAAAATACCCTTATGGAAACACAGTAGTCTGTAAGCTAATTTCAAAATACAACTTTAACAACAACAAAAAGAGTTTGAGTGAATTGTTATGTGTGGGTTATAAAATGAAATTTTCAGCGCGAGCCCCTACTTGTTATCGATCAGGAAGACCCCAGAGGTCTCCAAGACAACGCTGGCTATTTTGACTGCCCATCATTAGCCACCATTACTACACTACTAAATTACTACTAAGACCCTATTGCTGAGAACACCATATGCTTTGCCTGACACACCCATCTCAAATGACTGGGGTGTTTCCTTCCTGTTGGCTGGCTTTCACTGTGATGATTTAAGACCCAAAGAGTACATAGTTTCTTCTGAAATTCAGAGAAAACGTGACCAGCTCTCCACCCTGTTTTAAGTTCTTCTAGTCACCTCCCTTTCCTGACTGCTTGAGGAGGTTTTATGACCAAACAAAATGACAGACCCATGCCAGATTTGCTGTGTGGAACAAGGGCACACACGTTGGTAATGAATGTTTTAAGTTGCTTCTTCAGAGGTGACTCCAAGTAGCTAAAGCCACTGACCATCTCACTAGAACCTTAAACAACTTAGACAACTGTTGTATGAGGAGAGGGCCCTTTGTTCTTTCCCGCCTGGCTAGCTTACACCCAACATAACCACACAGAAGTTGTATTAATTAAATCACTGCCTGGCCCATTATCTCTAGTCTCTTATTGGCTAACTCTCACATCTTGATTTAACACATTTCTAATAATCTATATTCACCATGAGGTTGTGGCTTTAGCATGTCTGACTTGGCGTCTCCATGGCGGATCTCTCTGACCCTGCTTTTCTCCTCCCAGAATTCAGTTCTGTCTACTCCCTCTACCTAAGTTCTACCCTGTCAACTAGGCCAAGACAGTTTCTTTAGTCAACCAATGAAAGCAACACATAAACAGAAGGACCTCCTACACCACACAACTCTTTCACAGCTCTTAGACAAGTGACCTTCAGGTGTCAGAAGGTTACAAACTTCACCCAAAGTTGACTATGACGGCAGCACTTTCTGAGCATGGATCCATATAGAGCTAGTGGGTCTGATGATGCCCTAGCAGTAGGCCAGTTTACCCGCCTTTCCATATCTCTAGTTGTCTTCATGTCTTTCCCTTGTCCTTCCTTCCTTCCTTCCTTCCTTCCTTCCTTCCTTCCTTCCTCCCTCCCTCCCTCCCTTCCTTTCTTCCTTCCTTCTTTCCTTCCTCTCTCTCTCTGTCTCTCTGTCTCTCTCTCTGTCTCTCTCTCTGTCTCTCTCTCTCTCTCTCTCTCTCTCTTTCTTTTTCTTTTTTTCAGGTTTTCAAGACAGGGTTTCTTTGTAGCTTTGGATCCTGTCCTGGAACTAGCTTGTGGTAGATCAGGCTGGCCTTGAACTCACAGAGATCCGCCTACCTCTGCCTCCCAAGTGCTGGGATTAAAGGCATGCACCACCACCGCCCAACTCCCTTGCTATTTCTTTATCCAATAAATACCCTAAACCTTAAACATTTAAAAAATATATTTTATGTTCAAATGTCTGTGTGAATGTATGCTATGAATATATGGGTACCTACAGAGGCCAGAAGAGTGTCAGATCCCCTAGAACTGGAGTTAAGATAATTGTGAGCTGTCTGACATGGTCCTGAACTGAATTTGCATCTTTTGTAAGGAAAGCAAGTACTCTTAACCACTGAGCCATCTCTCTAGTGCTTAAATTCTAGCTTTGGGGAGGTAGAGTTGAACTTGAAATCCCTCTCCCCTCATGTTTGGCCACCTTCTAAATAATTTCTTTTGTGAAAGCCATCGCTTAAACGCCTGGCATACTGAAAGGGGTGCAAATCGGGCCTGCTTGGGGGACACAGTCCCTTCATGGACTTACAGTATGGCCACAGAAGAGCAAATCTGAATAGAGGATTTACTAAGATTTCCTTTCTCTTTAATTAGATTTATTTTGATTGTCTTTAATTATGCGTAGGTGTGTGGATCTGCAGGTAGGTATGTATGAATGAGTGTAGGTGCTTGCAGAAGCCAGAGATCTTCCATTTCCGTGGAGCTTGGGGCACATACATAGTTGTGAGTCACCCAGCATGGATTGTGTCAACATAACCCGGGTCCTCTGGAAGAGCAGCAACTGCAGCCCACTGCTGTGCCATCTCTGTAGCCCTTACTTAAATGTCTCAGTGGCAAATGGTTAAAGAGTTGTGTGTAAGGATGCGGGAAACCTATAAACCAACCTTTTCCATACTCCCTGTCTAGTGCTCAGGTTAAGTTTTCAATCTGTTTGACACAACGTGGGGGCTAGACTCCAGGAGAACAGGCCTCAGTGGGTAGGGGAAGTGTTCTCTGTATCTCTGAGGGACTGTGGAATTCTCAGACTGTTTGCTGTGTGTGTTTGTGTGTGTGTGTGTGTGTTTTAGATGTATCTGTACTCACCTGGACTGGCTTTGAACATTTGGTTGCGCTGCCTGCCTCAGTCTCCCCAAGTACAGGGATCATAGGAACACACCACCACATAGAGGCTGACTTGTGAAATTCTATTTACAGGGTTGTTTATTAAGCAGGAAGCACACATGGCATAACCCCGGGGACTAGTCTCAGGGAAGGGAAGCCTAGAGCAGTTGCTCTAAGGTAAGATGCAAACGAGGGCACTGGAGCCTGAGAATATACACCTGGGGACAGACAGCAGCAGCCAGGCTGCCATTTGTCTGCCAGACCCAAGGCCTTTCCAGTGTTAAGATTTGCTCCACAGTCAAGTTTTAAAAAGAGAAATGCCTCTAAAAAGCTTTACTTTAGGGAAGCCTGCAAGTTCACTCCCATTTCAGCCCTCCCCCATCCATCCATAACTGTCTATTCTATTTCCCTTTCTTGGGAAGCTCTGCATATATCCCTTAGTCCTTACGCTATATCTGACATCTGGTCCTATGAATTATAGCTTGGTTATCACTAACTTGACAGTTAATATCCACATACAAGCAAATATGTACCATTTTCCTAGGTTATGTCACTCAGGGTGATTTTTTTTTTTAGCTCCAATCATTTACCTGTAAATTTCATGCTTTCATTTTTTTTAATGATCATTGTGTAAAACGTACCATATTTTCTTAATCCATTTGTCTGTGGAGAGATATCTAGGTTGTTTCCAGTTTCTCACTATTATGAATAGAGCAGCAATGAACACAGCTGAACAAATGTCTCTGTGGTAGGATGGAGCATCCTTTGGGTATCTGCCTGAGTGGTATAACTGGATCTTGAGGTAGAACAATTTCTGTCTTCTTGAGGGACCACCACACTGGTTTCATAATGGCTGTATAAGCTAGAACTCCCACCAGCAGTGGATGAGTGTTCTCCTTCCTCTCTTATACTAGCTAGCATGAGCTGCCAATTGTTTTATTGACCTTAGCCATTCTGACATGTGTAAGATGAAATCTCAAAAAAAATTGATTTGCATTTACCGGGTAGCTAAGGATATTGAACATTTCTTTAAGTGTTTCTCAGCCGTTTAAGTTTCCTCATTTGAGAATTCTCTGTTTAGATCTGTAAGCTATTTTTAATTGGTTGTTCGTTTTCTTACTATTTTGGGGGGTTCTTTATATATCTTGACTATTAGCCCTTCATCAGATGTATAGTTGGTAAAAATTCTCTTCCATTCTGTAGGGGAAAGATCTTTGCCCAAGTGATGGTGTCTTTGCTATACAGAAGCATTCCAGCTTTATGGAGTCCCAATAATTGTTGGTCTTAGTGCCTATATTAACTGGGTTCTGTTCAGAAAACCTTTTCCTGTGCCAATGAGTTCAAGGCTATTCCCCACTTTCTTCTCTGTTATGTTCAATATGTCAGGTTTTGTGCTCAAGTTTTTGATCCATTTGGAGTTGAGTTTTATGCAGGGTGATAAGTACGGATGGATTCAGATTATTCTACATGGAGTCATCCACTTTGGCCAGGACCATTCATTGAAGATGTGTGTTTTTTCCAGTGTGCTTTTCTGCTTTATCACAACTCAGGTCCTCATAGATATGCATATTATGTTTGGGTTTTCAATGCAATGCCATTGCTCAAAATGTCTGTTTCTGTGCCAATGCCATGATGTTTTTGCTGTAGCTTATAGTACAACTTAAAACCAGCAATGGTGATATTTCCAGAAATTGCTATTATTCATTATTGTTTTAGTTATCCTTTTTTACTTTTGAAATTGGTTTTGTTGTTGTTGTTGTTATGTTTTGTTTTGGGGTGTGTGTGTATGTGTGTGTGCTGGTGTGTGCATGTATGCTTCCACATGAAGCTGAAAACTGTCCTTTCAAGATTTATGAAGAATTATGTTGTAATTTTGGTAGAGATTGTATTGAATATGTAGATTGCTTTCAGTAAGATGGCCATTTTTACTATATTAATTTGGCTGATGCCTGAGCATAGAAGATCTTTCCATCTTTTGATAACCTTCTTCAGTTTCTTTCTTCAGAGTCTAAGTTTTTATCAATCAAATCTTTTACTTGCTTGATTAGAGTTACCTCAAGATATTTTGTATTACGTGAGACTATCCTGAAAGGTTTCACCTTAAATTCCTTTGAATTCCTTTTTATTTAATGTGTGATGGAGGGCCACTCCTTCAACAAATGTGTGTATGTAAGTGTGTGTGTGTGTGTGTGTGTGTGTGTGTGTGTGTGTATACATGCATGTGCATGGACACTCAAGGGTCATAGTATGTGTGGAGATGAGAGGACAGCTTGCAGGACCTGCGTCATCTTAGGCATCAGACTCGGGTTTTCAGGCTTGGCAGGCTTGGTGGCATAAGCCTACCAAATGAATCATCTCACAGGCCAAAGTCAGATTTTTATTTAAATAAATGCATTTATTTATTTATTTGTGTGTGTGTGTGTACATATATATATCAGGAGACAACTTGATAGAGTTGGTTGTCTCTTGTCACCGCTCTGGACATCCTGGGGATCAAACTCTGGTGGGTAGGCTTGGCAGCAAACATCTTTATTATGTGGACTTGACTACTTTGATGGCCATTAAAAACATTTCTTAAAGCAGTTTTATTCTTGGTATATTTTATAGAATACTGTCGTTTTCTGGTTATTCTTTATCTTCTCAGAGTGATTAGTTCCAAAAGATAGACCTTCAAAATTTGTATTTAAAACTGTTTTTGATGGTTGGATTTAGGTTACAATTAAAGAACATATTCTGATTTCCCATTTATTTATTTATTTATTATTTTATATATATATTTATTTTATTATTTTATTTATTTTGTGTGTGTGTGTGTGTGTGTGAGAGAGAGAGAGAGAGAGAGAGAGAGAGAGAGTGTGTTTAAGACAGAGTCTTAATGTGTAGCTTGTCTGTCCTGAGACTATGCAGTACAAATTTGTCTTGAACTCAATGTGATTTTCTTGCCTCACCCTTTCAAACGTTGGCATTATAGATATATGCCACCATGCCAGGCAAATTCTGATCTGTTTTATCCTAGAAAAACCTCTATGGAATTATAGCAAGTTGAATAAGATATTAATTAAACCTTACAAAATCACAACATAGGTCCCCTAACACGACATCTCCAATAGCTAAGATGGCCATTCATTCCTTAAAACCAGGTATTTTTCTTCTGAATTACATTGCCCTTAATTCTGTAAATTAGATGTCATATAGCACCAGGCAAACCGCTGTGAGTGATTATCAAGCTCACTGCTGAGTAATGTGACTTCATCCTCAACGTTAGGCCACAGCTCAGGAAAATTGTACGCCTAGGTCCCTAGGCAAGACTGCTTCTTAAGGGAATCACTGTAAGCCTCCTGGGAGCTAATGCATCTTTAATTATTTACAGGCTCACACGAGACCCATTGGAGGCGTAAGCACATTAGTTCAGCAGCTAAGGGAACACTTAAAGGCAGCAGCAGGAGACATGTCAGACAGAAGAAGGTGAGGAAACCTGTGGAAACGAATGCAAACTCAGGCACTGGCTGTGCTCTGCAGTGTGCTGAGCACCCTGTCAGACTTGGCAATTGTAGGCTAGAGTGCATAAGTCCAAGCCCCCATTAGGCTGATTGCGAAATGTAGGGGCCTTTGGCATTTCAGAGGAGTCTGGTGAGTAGCTCACATCCAGGACATACTATGGTACCTTTTGGATGAGAGTCAGGTTTAGTTCACAGTAATTATTATTTTTTTTTTGGCTTGTTATTGGTTTCTTTGTTTCTTGGGGATTCTTTGTTTTATTTCTTCTTGATTTTCTTTTTGGGACAGGGGCTTGCTATGCTGATTAGGCTGGCCTTGAACTTGCAACAATCCTCCTGCCTCTACATCTCAACTGCCAGACTTACAGACATACGTTCTTATGTCCTGCCCCACATTTGCTGAATATAAACAATATATATGCACTAGAGGAGCATACCTGAGCTCCCCCCTGTGCACACACATACACACATGAGCATACCGGTACACATGCACACACACAGAAACAAATGTGTGCTGGGTATCTGTTCTGTGTGCATTGTCTTGGATTGTTTGTTGCGTGTATTTGCAGAGGGCATGCTATGACGCATGTGCACAGGTCAGAGAGCAACTTGCTGGGATCATTTCTCTCCTCTCACTTTGTGAGTTCTGGAGATCACACACAGGTCATCGGGCTTGCCTGGAAATGCCTTTGTCCACTGAGCCATTTGTTGGCCCTATCATGGATGGTTAAATGTAAAAAGCACAGAAGCCAACCTGTCTGGCTTCGACAGTCAATGCAATCGTCCCAGAAATATCTAGTAATTGGTGGAACTATCAAGATGGCTAGAAAGCCAGCCTCAAAACTCAGCAGCCAGGAAAAACACCCCAAACCTAGTGAGGAAGCCGCTGCACCACCGCTAGTGAGAAGGAAGCAGAACAGTAACTGTGAGGCTTGCTCAAGCCTGAGCCAACTGCTAAACCACCCTAACCACTCCCACTTGTTCTGGAGACAACAGAGACTTCGGCAGCTGCTATACTGCCTGCGCGAGAAACAGAGAAAGCATAACTGAATCTGTTTCATTTTTATTAGTTCCCAAGTCAAAATTCAGCACAGGCAAACAGATTGACAAAAATGAAATCATATGTTTGTACCCTAGCTGCAAAGGCGGCCGGGGGAAGCAAGCATTTGGCATTTTAGCTTCTAAAGCAGGCAGTCCTTTCTAAACTGGTGCACTGGGGAATTCCTCAGGCAAGAAAAAAGCCTCAGATGAAAACAGATCTTCATGCTTTGGTTTGCTCAATATCGATACAGGCCTTTCCTTTTAAAATTGAACTTAAAAGGCCCGGATTTTCTCCTAACAGAATGAAACCATTTTTTTTTCTAGCAACTGAGCATCAAGTTCAAATTCAAGAACTCTGAGTGACTTGGCAAAGTATATCAACACATGCAAGGAATCCTGGCAGTTAGAGGTGGGAGCTGGAGAATAGGGAGCCCAAAGTCATCCTCAACTGCGTGGGGAATTTGAGGCCAACTGAGATACTTGAGGCCCTGACTCAAAATACCAAAACCAAACAAACTAAACTTCTAGAGAATTTCCATTTCTCTATGTTCATTGCTATATCACCTTAATATTCTAGTGTATATTCTATAAGATTAAATTAATCATTCATAATGTGCCCTATATTAAAAAAAAAGAGGCAAACAGAAAGGAAAAAAGAGGGGGAGATACTGGTTTCTTTTTTCTTTTTCTTCTTTTTTTCTTGGCTTTTGCTTTTGCCTTTTCAAGACAAAGTTTCTCTATGTCACAATGCTAGCTGTCCTGAAACTCACTCTATAGACGAGGCTGGCCTCGAACTCACAGAGATCTGTCTGCCTCTGTCTCCCAAGTGCTGGGAAGAAGACAACAGAGGAACACAAATCTTCGTCTTTCCTTCTCACTGACTCAGCAGTTGGCTTGGCATGAACCATCAACCATTTGCCTTTAGCTAGCACCTCTGCTAATCAGAGCTGCATCTGATGAGACACCCAAATCCTTACTCCTGGTGGGTAACCAAATCCTTACTTCTGGTGGGTAACCAAATCCTTACTCCTGGTGGGTAACCAAATCCTTACTAGTGGTGGGTAACCAAATCCTTACTAGTGGTGTGCTTGATTGCCTATAGATATGAACCTGCTGTGGTCACAATCGATTTATTCCTTAAAACAATAAATAAATAAATAAATAAATAAATAAATAGCGGGCTGCTGAGATGATTCAGTGGGCAAAGACACCTGATGCCAATATGATGACCTGGGTTTAATCCCCAGAACCCATATGGTGGAATGAGAGAGCTCACACCTGCAAGCTGTCCTCTGACCTCTACACTCACACCGTGGCAGACACAGTCCATGACAGGTGCATGCCAGCAGGCAGGTAGACATACAGATACACGCATACACAAATAAATAAATGTAATAAAAATGAGTAGATTTTGAAAAATTTTGAGACAGGGTCTCATGTATTCCGAGCTGACCTTGAAGTCTCTATGTGAGAGAATGGCCTCAAACTCCTAATTCTTCTTCCTCCACCTCCCAAGTACTGGGATTACAGGCTCTGCTACCACACCCAGTTGTAGACCCCCACCTCTCTCTCTCTCTCTCTCTCTCTCTCTCTCACACACACACACACACACACACACACACACACACATGAACACAGGTTCATGTGTTTAAAAACCTTTTTCATTTGGACACAAAGGCTATAAAACAAATAATATTAAGGAGGAAATATATTCAAATAATATTGAAGTTGGAAATGAATAAATGTGGAGGAATCTAGGAGGAATTGGAGGGGGCATTGGGGCTGAATATGATCAAAATACATTGTTGCATTATGACATTCTCAAAGAATAAATAAAATATATTATCATTAATTTTCTTCAAAATGTCTTGGTCCACTCCTACCCTCACCCTTCCACACCCGCGTCAGGTGGGGCACCTGACCCACCCCCTCATCAGCACTGGGAAGCTCAGGTCCTGGGCTTTGCCTGGGCAGCACAGTGGAGTTGACCCTACAAATGGCCACAGGTGAGCCAGCCCTGAGGGTGTGAGAGGAGCACAGCTGATACTGTCTCTCTCATCTGTGGTCTGGTGGTGGGGACAAGGGAAAGATGCCCTCCCCGCCAGCCTCTACTGCCTCCAGCTGCAACACCCAAGAAAGCAGGCCCCACATCTCCTCTGGACGGCAGAGCAGAAAGAGCATTGTTGGTGCGGGCACATGTGAGCTGGCCCAAGAATGTGAGTGTGGGAGATAAGGCCTTGCCAAATGGCAGCATGGGTCGGGGAGAGATGGCCCTCCACTCCTCTCCACCCGTGGCAGGTCGGAGAGCTGGCCGTGAGGTCATAGGACTGGAAGAGCTGCTCCTGCCCCTCATTAGCTGTGAGAGCAGGCCCTGCACCTCACCTGGGCGGCACAACAGAGCCAACCCTGTCTGCTGAGATGTAGAGTGAGCCAACCCCCAAGTTCTGAGCATGGGAGAGCTGTCCCCACTACGCACACATCGTGCCGCAGTGTGGCCTCTTGCCCCTCAATTCCTGCAGCAGATGAAGGAACTGACCCTCCTTGCCAGCTGTAGCACTCAGGAAAGCAGGCCCTGCTCCTCACCTGGACAGCACAGTAGAGCTGACCCAGTGGGCGAGAAAAGCTGACCCTGTTGACAGAGACGAGGGTGAGATGGCCCTGAGAGTCTGAGAGTGGGAGAGCTGGCCACCCCCTCCTGTCTGCCATGTGGTGGTGGGGGCAAGGGAAAGATGCCCTCTGTCCCTTACCCCTGCCACCTGTGGTGGGGGAGGAAGTTGACCCTCTTCCTTAAAGCTGTTAAGCAGCTGCAGCGTTCGGTAAAGTGGACGGTGCACCTTACCTGGGCAGAACAGGAGAGCCAATCCTATTGATGCAGTGCTGGTGAACCGGCCTGAGAATGTGAACATTGGAGATCTGGCCCCAGCCCTCACGTGGTGGAGTGGGTGAGGGAGAGATGCCTCTTTGCCCCTCTACACCTGAGGCAGGTGGGAGAGCTGGCCCTAAGGCCATCCAAACAGGAGAGCTGTCCCTGCCACTCACCAGCAGTAGCGCCTTGGGAGAGTGGCCTCTGTACCAGGCCTGCTCAGCACAGTGGAGCTGGCCCTGAAAGTGTAGGTGTGGGATAATGGACCCCAAGGATGTGGAAACAGAACTGGCCATGCCCCTTGCTCATCTCCGCAAGGCTGAAGAGCTTACCCTGGTGCTAAAGACAGGGGGAGAGCTGGCGGGCTGACCAACCCTGCTGAGATCCAAGGTTATGAGTTGGCCCACCCCAATATTCACCCCATTTACAATTTGCTGGAAGCACATGAAGATGCTGGACCTACAAACCCAAAACTTCAGGATCTCCCGAACACAGGGCAGCAACAGGATTCCCAAGAGGAATCCCAGTGAGGACCCAGCATCGATAGTGTAGGAGAAACCAGAGGTCTTAAGCCAGACCAATGCCTCTTTGCAATAAACACTTGCATGTAAAATATATAGATAAAAGGATTTGCTGCATAGCTTACTATGTCACACTACAGCTTCCATGAAGAGATTTTTCCTTTTTTCTCTTAATTTTTATTTTATTTTATTGGGGGGGGGCATTGCAAGGGCAGAGAGCAGATACAAAGGGACAGGAAATGAATGGCATCGAGATGCATGATGTAAAAGACACACAGAATACAAAAAAAGGAAAGCATAATTTTTTTTTAAAAAAAAAAAGCCTTGGTTCCTATGTGGTGGGGAAGAGGTGGGAATCTCAGGTGATACGGTCTGGATAGAGGAAGCCAATCGATGGGTGTGGGTGTGGGTAAGCCTCTGGAGGTTAAATCTAGGTCCTTCCTCACTCTGCTCCCTCTGTCCCATGACATGACGTCAGCTCCTTTGTTCCACCAAGGGCACATGCTCCCCACTGCCCACGAGAAACGAAGCCAGCCGAAAGGAAACGCTTACGATTATGCAGCTCTGTATTTCCTCTGGGACAGAAGAGTTCTAGAATTATCAATGAACCTGATAAAAGTGAAGTGACTCATTCATCCCAGATATGTGTGTCTGTGAGCTGAATCGTTGTCGCTTGCATGCTGGACACCTAATTGCGTTGACCATCAGTCTTCTGAGCAGACAACGAAGTACCCAGTGACGGGGGATGACTCACACTTCTACGTCTGATGGAGACTTTTGTTGCTGAGTGGTGAGCAGGACTCAGTCTGGAGTGGTCCTCGGGACTGTGAGCACAGTAGTTGGGAGGCTGAGGAGGAGGGCGTCAGTCTGAGGCCAGCCTGTGCTACATATCAGACCCTACCTCTGCAGAGAGAGAGAGAGAGATATAGAGAGAGAAAGAGAGAGAGAGAGAGGGGGGGGGAGAGGAAGGGAAAGAGGGAGGGAGGGAGGGAGGGAGGGAGGGAGGGAGGGAGGGAGGGAGGGAGCACATGTACTCTGATTTATTCACAGCACTTCATCCTCATGGTTCTTCCCTGAAGCTTGCCACCAACCCTTCAATTTTATTCCTTCCAGTTCCTTAATCATCTAGCCAAATTATCATTTACCATCTACAAACCTGACCATAGGAAACGCTCCTGGAGGATGCTGGTCTGGACTTTATCGTTCCCACCTTCGGAAAAGAGTAGGAAAATTAACTTGCTAGGAGTCCTTCATGGTGAGTAGCCTCTGCTGTTGTTTTGTTCTTTGGCTAGGGCAAAAGTTTCTGCGGTGGCTAGGATCAAGCCAAGAGTTATGTCTTTAAAGAAGAATTTAATTTTGCTCAAAAGAAAGAGAATTTCCTTCAGAATCCGAAAAAGTACAGTAGCTGTCTGTCAGTGATTGTGATGTACCAAGACCTATAACCAAGGGGCACGGTAGTCAGGCCTACTTACAAATTGTTCACTTGATCTTGGAACTAACAAAAGGTGGCAGCATTACAAGTCACAAAAGAGAGAGAGAGAGAGAGAGAGAGAGAGAGAGAGAGAGAGAGAGAGAGACTAGGTGAAAAAAAAAAACTGAGTTCTCTAAAATCTAGAGACACCAAAGCTCACATGCAATGTTTTAGGTGGGAGAGTACACTTTGGTAGACATATTTTGTGGGTCTCATACCATCAGTATAAAGAATGTAGGTTGGAACGGAGACTGGGGAGATAGTTCAGTAGATAAACTGACTACAATGTAAGTGTGAGAACCAAAGTTTAGACGCCTAAAAGCCACAGAAAGGCCAGGTGGTGTGGTGGGACACCTGTAATCCCAGCCCTTGGAACTCACTGAGCAAGCTGGCTAGCTAGATAGCTGAATTGGCAACTTCTAGATTACCGTGAGGGATCTTGCCTTAGTACATAAGGTTGAGATTGCAGAAGTAGATTGGAAGAGGCACCCTACGGTGACCTCCGGCCTCCTTATGCCCACACTCACGGCAACACTCATGCACACATGCTCACATGCAAACAATACAATATTTTAAGTAAATTATGTTAAAACGGTTACATTATACGAGAAAAGGTAATCATGAGGTTTTGTTAAACAGTGGAACCTATCAACAGAAGCGCCATAATAGAAATGAGTATGATGCAATTTTAATGGAATATAAGACGGCTCAGATTAAAGTTATAACAATATGGAACTATTGAAAAATGGAGAAATCCAGATGTGAAGCCCGGCACCTGGGAAGGTGAAGCAGGAAGATTAGCATGAATTTAGGGACAGTCTGGGCTACAGAATAGGAGGCCCTCTGTCAATTAAATGACAAAATCAAATAATCAAGGCACCACCAATAACAACAAATAAATGTGTTTGGATGAAACAGACGACCTTACTGTTGGGCTGAGGTGGAAGTCAGTAGTGGGGTCTTGGTGAACATGTGTGATAGCCTGGGTTTGATCCATCACACCACAGATGAGGAAGAGGAGGAGAGGAAGAAGGACACAGAGGAGACCACCTTACTGATGTCATGGTGTTTAATAAGAAATCGTAAGGTTCTTTGTCCCGGGGTTGCTTTTTGTGCCTGGCACTGTCTTTAAAACCGCATGTCTTTCTTTTTTTGCTCTACCTTCTTCATCAGGTTGCTTCATCCTGAAGCTCAACCCCTCATGGCAATAAGTAGCTGCAACAGTCAAGACTGCTCATATCTATTTGCAAGTTTGAGAGGAGGGGGGAGAAGTGGGCAATAAAGCTTTCATTTTTGTGAGGAGCAAGACTCTTTCCCAGAAGCTCTCAGCCTACTTCCTCTTCTGTCTTTGAGGTCAGAAATAGACCTGCTTCTCGAGCAATCATAAGCAAAGGGGAAATGATAAGTGGTTGGTTCAGACCCTTTCATGACTCATTAACTGCAACCAGCGCCTAAATAGTAACAGAGCCATCCTCAAATAGGCATGAGAAATGGCTGTTCAGCAGACAAAAAGATTCTGCCTCAACTATAATTTTGTGTTGGGGGGGGGTGTAAAACTTTGCTGGCAAACATATAAAATGGGGCAAGCTGATTCTCCCCACGATCTCTCTAACCTGCACTCTGAAATCACTCCACTGGTGTCAGTACTAGAAATTAGGCTGGGTGAAGATAAATTAGGATTTCAAGATAGCCATTCTATATTTTCCTGTTAGGTGTACTAAAATCTTGCAGACACAGGTACAAGCCAATCACGAACTGGTCAGGTAACGAAGTATCGTAGGTAAAAATAAAAAGTCGTAACAAAGAGCTCTGCTTGCTTGTGACCTTTCAACAGTAACCACATATGCAAACCTGACCCACACAGCGGAAACAGTAGATTAAAAGATGTGGTTAAAAAGAAGAAAACACTGGTAGTATTAATTCCTAGGCAAGGTTCTAAAATTATGAGGGACCTGGTTACTCTTCCAATTCTTGGAAGGTTTTGAGATAAGCACACACACACACACACACACACACACACAAAAATAGTAATAATAAAATAAATTTGTTGTTTTTTTAAAAAAAAAAAACATATATATTGTTCACCTAATGGTTTAGGCAATTTGTAGATCCCCTTCCCTCTTTCAAAGTATACACATATGTTGCCTGTGTGGTGATAATTATGTGTTGATAATCATATTTCTTTTTATAAGATTTATTTATTATATTTATTTATTTTATCGTATTGTTTGGGATATCTATCATGTTCACGCTTGGTGTCTGAAGAGGTCAGGAAAAGGAATACGATTCCCTAGAATTGAAGTTACAGATGGTTGTGGGCTGCCGTGTGGTGCCAAGAACCAAACTCAGGCCCCCTGGAGGAACACTGAGTGTTGATGCCGCTGGGCCATCTCTCCAGCCTCTGTTTCTCCTGTAGGAGTTGTTTTTAAATTAGAAATAGCTCTTTCTTGATTCCTGGATTTACACAATAATGTCAAGAGTGCAATATGATGAATAAAGGAAGAAAGGCTGCACACTTTGCTCGCTGGCACCAAGTTCCTCCAGTTCTGAGGGCCTACGGTTCGCTAGTCACCTCAAACAGAACAAAGAAAAGAATGGATTCCAGTTGTTCAAGTGGCTTCACTCGGCCAAAGTAACTGTGCCACAAGAAAACAAAAGCAAAGACAAATCCTTGATATCCATCTGTGTCACCGCTGTTCTTAACTGGGACAGAATAACCCGTATTATCACCCAAAATAATAGTCAGGGTCTCTTCGCTGCCAATAAGTCGCCCGCACCAAAGGGTAGCCAGGTTGTGGCGAGAGTACTTTAGAAATGGATGGTGTATTCAGATGGCCTGAGAATCCTGGTCAATCGGGTACCCTGGTGCCATGGGTCTGGGTGGAACCTAATACCCTGCCTTTGTAACAAAGCTTTGTGTAAGACTTTCAAGGTTTCAAGGTAGGTATCTGAACAGCAGATTACAGATAATTAAAAGCAGACAACTGGGACAACAAAGAAAAGGAGAAAACTTGATTTCTCAACCTGATTATGTTTAGCTTGGTGAAAACAATACCCAAGAGGACCCAGGAATCCCTGGCTCTCCTCTACTCGTGGGCATGGCCACAAGATTCCCATTGTGTCTTCAGAGCATCCGTTTCTTTTTCTCAAGTTGGAACAATTTTTATCCGAGAAGCCTAGCACATTTGATTTTTTCCCCTTCCTAAATAAGGACAAATAGGGGTAACAGCTGCTATTTGGAGAAATGCATTAGACAAGAAAAGCCCGAAAAACTTGCATTACTGAAAAACTCGTTGAATGGGAATAAGCAAAATCAAATTGTGATAAAGAATGAGTCAGTGGGATATAGACAGTTAAGCCTTTTGATGAAATTTCTCAGGTATTGGCACGCTGGTAACTTGAAATAAGAGCAGGAGGAAAGGTCAAGTTAAATCTTTAAGCGGTTGTGGGAAGCTGGGGGGAAGGGAGACAGCATCAGAGTCTGCTTCTAGAAGTCTCGTGTTATAGGAGAAAAAGTAGCCAGCAACAGAGCAGAAACAATGGGAATGAGAGTTTATCTGCCATGATTAATGCCAAGGGCCAGTCTTCAGTGCTACTTAGTGGGCTGATCAAATGTGGGTTTACAAAGAGGCTATCTGATGAGGGCAGTGTGCATGACCAACTGTTCACACTTAGCATATAATTCCGACACGTTTTTCAAGAAATAAAAATAAAGAGGAAATATATATATATATATATGTATATATATATATATATAAACTGTGTGGTGGTATATTGATTAAGCCCTAACAAATAAAGCTTACCTGAAGGCCAGAGGGTAGAGCTAGCCACTAGTTAACCATAGAGGTCTGGAGGTCTGTACAGATAGGAAAAAAAATGATGTGGCTGGGTGGAGAGAGGAATATAGTGCAGGAGGAAACAGGAGCTCGACCCTTTTTCGGCTGAGGAGTTAACAAGGTAAGAGTTGGCTGTGGCTTGCTCCTTTCTTTCTCTGATCTTTCAGCATTTACTCCAATATCTGTCTCCAGGTTTTTATTATTAAGACCAATTAGAACTTGTGCAACAGAACTGAGCAATATGTATTATACTTTCACACTGGTAACTATTTTGGATGAAAAAATGGTGACAGATGCTTTAATATAAAGCACAGTAAAATGGTTTTGGTTTGCTTGAAAAGGACAATAGCATATTGAGTAATTTAGTGTTTTGGGTAGACAAAGAACCACACACTGAAGTGAGACGCCTTCTAAAATCTTTGCCAAATAGAAAATATAATTCAGATATAACAATGGATAGCTTTCATTAATAAAAGTGCCGTAGAATAATACTTTGTATCAAAGTGAACTAGTATGATTATTTTGGAGACACAATATAGTTATAATTGTGATTTCAGTCTCAAATGATCATGTCAATGATTCTGTAATTAATTTCTAGGAAAATGTCTTTAATGAATATATAGTATAGACTGGAGCATATTGTGGTATTACTTTTAAAAAGAGTCAGGTACAACAATACTTGTAAAAAACCTCCAAGTGAGCTTGTTAGTATGGGGTTAAATGCTGTGCAATTGCTTAAAAGCACGTTATGAAAAATATTGCAGTTAATAAAATGTAATTGGTCCATGAGCCAGCTATACTGAATAGCAGAAATAACAGGAGAGACTCTGCTCTCAACAAGGTGGACGCTGAAAACTGACTGCTAACGTCGTCCTCTGACCTCTGCTTGTGCACCGTGGCACATGTAAGCCCAAACACATACACACACACACATACAACACACACATACATACACACACAATTTTAAAAGAAACATCTAGATATGGAAAATATAAATGACACATTCTTTACATAGAATTATATCATTCTTGTTATTGTGTGTGTATGTGTATGCATATAGGCACATACATGTGTGCTGTCATGTGTGTGTGTAAGTCAGAGGACAACTTTAGGGAGATTCTAAATATTTCTCCTTCCATGGTGGGTTCTAGGAATTGAACTCAAGATATTACAAGACTTACAAGGCAAGCACTTTTACTCAATGAGCCTTCTCCCTGACTCCCAAAATATAACAGTTTTTTAATGAAATTAGACATAAAAATGGAGAGGTCAAAGAGATTTTAAAAAAAACCAAATTCTCTTTCTAAGGCTTAAGAAAAGCTCACATTTTTTTTCATCGCTGTGTATATAGACAGGGGCAAGAGTACCATACCTGTGAGGACCAGAGGACAATCGTGTGGAGTTGTCATGTCCTCTGTATGTGAGGATGATGCTTTGAATGAGAATGGCCCCCATAAGCTTGTATTCCTGAATGTCTGGTTCCCAGTTGTTGTCGTGTTCACGAAGGACTAGGAAGTGTGTCCTCATTGGAGGAGGTGTGTCACCAGGGTGAGTCTTCGGATTACAAAAGCCCACACCAGGCCCAATCATCCTCTCTCCGCCTCTTCTCAGCGCCTGCTCCTGCTCCATGCCCACCTGCCTGCCCCCACAGCCCCTGCCACGACGATCAGGAACAAACCCTCTGAAACTGTAAGCCAGCACCTAGTAAATGCTTCTTTTATAAGTTGCTTTGGTCATGGTGTCTGTTCACAGCAATAGAAGAGTAAGTATTAGAGATCCCAACATCAGCTCAGGTTGCTAGGCTTGTATGACTGGCCCCTTTATCCACTGGCTCTAGTTAGTTTGAATACTGTAAGTGGAAGGAAGGAAAACGAACACAGAGACAGAAATAATAGTGTCTATCTAAACAGGTTCAGGTTTACAAAAGAGAAACAGAATTGGGGAAAGGTCACTCTCACGAAAACAGGAAACTGCATAGCTCACATTTACAATGTTTAAGGTGAACAGAAAGTGTGCACAGTTCCTCACACAGTACAGAGCTTTAACTTTTTTAAAGTGCTTGTTTTTTTTTTTTTCAGGAAAAAAATAGAACAGGCAGAGTCAGATATTTTGCCTGCATATTTTACTTGATGTTCTCAAAAACTGGATTATTTTCATTTAGAAAAAAAAATCTTGGAACAGAAAAAGAAGGAATACTTGTTAATAAGACAAAATGAGGTTATGATAATAGTGATACATAATACAAGACATACAGAAGAAAAATCATAAGACAAAATCATAAGACAAAGCCACGAACTTATGGCAAGCATTCTGAAGTAGAAGCTAGCACACAAAGTATAGCAATCTATAAAAATTATAACTTAGTATAAAATGGGGGATACATTGTATTTATCCCATGAATACAACATTTTTGGCAAGAGGAAAAATGTTCAGGTTTATGAATACAGTTCATCAAGTTAATAAGTTACAGGAGGAAAAACAAATCACGTGGAGAGGTGTACGATATGAATTCAATAAAGTTTAAGCATGATAAATGTTCTTCGTAGACTAGAGATAAAAGAGCTTTTAGTGTCCATTTATAAATCAGAAACTATTCTTGATCTTCAAAGCAGGAATGATTTAATATAGATTATTGGCTACCCTGGTGACAGAAGCCAAACCAGGCATGATGAGTCAGCTACTCAAGAGGAGACAGTATGCCCCGAGGTCTAGAAGGATCATTTGAGAAGCTATCGGAGCCAAGAAACAGGCTAGACACCAGTGAGAGGTAAGATTAGCACTGACTGGTGGGAGCTGGTCCATGAAAGGAGGGACCCTCTGGCAAGAGTTGAACCTGCAGAGAAGAGATAGAATTGCTGGAAATACCAGCAGAAAAAGGGATAGTCTGCCGTCCTGGTATCTCCGGCTGATTCCCAAGAGCTATCCCACTGTGAAGTTAGAAGGCAGAGAAAACTGGAAGTGTTATTTCAAGGAAACACAGAGCAGAGTAAGAGAAAGATGGGAAGGCAAACTCACTGAAACTCAATAAATGACTGAAACAGAGATGGAGAGAACTGCTGGGTAAGGCGCGTGAGCTCCACACATATTTCAGTGACCCAGCTTCAAAAGTTGGAGGCAGGTACATTATTATTTTATGGCTGATCTGATATACATATTTTATAGGCATTCTTCCACATATACTAAATATTTTACTACACTTCAAAACAATAGGATACAAATTTGTAAGAATTTCTTTATCGTTTTCCATATGATTGCACACAGTGTGTAAACACAAAAATACACATGAGCTTTGAGATGGGAGAGAATTTTAATATCAGGTTTTAAAAAACACCCCAAGTTATAAATATTATTATTTAGAATTACAGTTGATGAAGAATTGAGGCTGAAGTTGTAGCGGAATGATAGAACATTTGCGGAGAGTTCATGAAGATCTGGCATCAATCCCCAGCATCACCTAATTAAATAAATACATAAAAGGAACCAGAAAATTGTAAGGCATGAAAGCAACATTTTTTGGAGACGGTTTCTCTGTAGCTTTGGAACCTATCCTGGAACTAGCTCTTGTAGGTCGGGCTGGCTTCGAACTCACAGAGATCCTCCTGCTCTGCCTCCTAAATGCTGGAATTAAAGGTGTGCACCACCACTGCTGGCTGAAAGCAACTTTCTTTAGTGATAATCATTTGAAATCCAAATACTGCCCTTTGGGGGAAGCTTGTATAATGGGTTGCAAAGTCAACGATACCAGTATCCACATTTATACTATGTGAAGAAATGATTTATTTTGCAAAAGTGACTTTATGTATATGTATGTGTGCCTGGATATATTTATGTGTATCATGTGCTTACAGGTGTCCTTGGAGACCAGAGGGCACTGGGTCCCCTGGAGTTGGAGTTACAGAAGGTTGTAAGCATGAGGTGATGTGGGTACTCAGTACTGAGCCATGATCGTCTGAAAGAGCAGTAAGTGCTCTTAACTTCTGAGCCATTTCTCCAGCTCCCTGAGAAATGATTTCTGAGTGGAAGACTACATAGAGTCTGTAAAAGGGAAGTGTAGTAGACAAAAGCTGTCAAGAGGTAAAGCACTTCTACTTCAAAGGAATAAACATCTGATGTGTTACTAAGTATCAACATAAATCAGATAAAAGTAATGGAAAGGGAATATGTCAAAATGTAGTGTTCATTCAGATTCTTAGCAGCTGGGAAGAGCCAGAGCCAGCGACAGCAAGAGGATGGATAGAAAATTCATGACCAGCCCAGGATACACAAGAAACTCAAAAAAACCAAACACCAAGAAAACAAACAACCCAGTTAAAAACTGAGATATATAACTAAGCAAAGAGTTCTTAAAAGAAGACAAATGGTTGAGAAGTGTTTGTTTTACTCTTTAATATCCTTAGACATCCCAGAAATGCAAATTAAAACTACCTTGAGGTTTCATCTTATCCCAGTCAGAATGACTAAGATAGATAACACAAAGACAAACGGTGGTGTGGATGTGGGGAAGAGGGCCATTTATTCACTGCTGTTAGGGGTGCAAACGGGTACAGCCACTATGAAGACAAGTGTGGAAGTTGTTCCAGAAGCTAGAAATAGATCTACCATGTGACCCAGGTACGCCACTTGAGCATATACTCAAAGAACTCTATATCCCATCACAGAGATACTTGTACCTGTGAATTTTTTGCTAGGTCCAGAAACATCAAAATTCCGACACAGAATGGTTTGATTATGATATTGCTGGAAAGAAACTTGATATTTCTATTCCCTGATCTATTGCACATAAATACTTTTATGTGTTTTGAGAGCATATTTGGCATTGTTGAAAGCTAGTTAGCTCCATGCAAAGCTCTCTAAGATTGGGACGAGATTCCTGGATGTCAGTGAAGAAATTAAGAACAGAGAAAAGGGGAAGAGGAAGGACAGAAGGAGGGGGTGCAGCTCCGGTGATGGAATGCCTCCTCAGCATGCACAAAGCCCTGAATTAAATTCACCTCTCCTCATAGGCTGGGCACGGTGGTGAATGCCTGCCTATAATAATATCAGAATGTGTGTGTGTGTGTGTGTGTGTGTGTGTGTGTGTGTGTGTGTGTGTGTTGAGAGGGATGAAAGGGAGCTGTAAGACATTTTCTAGTTTGTAATTTTTTCATAGAATCAACCTTCTATTGAAGAGTGAAAAATACCTTCCCTGGAGCTAGACATCTAGAAAGGAACGCTAGATACTTCCAAACTAAAGCTGAAGAAGAGAGAGCATGTGCATGTGTGATCCTTGTGGTTTGTGCCCCTTTTCTGTCACTGACGTTTGGTTCTGTGGCCTCTGGAGCCTCTGAGAAAGCTGAGTACTTACTTGACAGGGCGAGAGATGAAGTTTAAGCAGCATGGCCCTTTAGAGATATTCTTAACCTTGGCCGTGCATCACTACCACCTGGAAAGTTTTAAAAATATCTCGATCCCCAGCTCACATGCCAGATGCCGGGAGAGGACCGAAAGCGATGGATCTTGAAGCCCCATGGGGACTGTAAGGAGTACACATTGAGTCTATTGACACAGCCATGCAATGACTTGGAGGGAGTACCTCTGAGGAGCATGCACACTGTGAGTCTCTTGTCACAACTCTGACCTCTCAGGGCAGGTCATTCTATAGAAATGTGACAGTATTCGGATGCTGACTAAGTACCAGGGAAGTCTAGTTGAGAGAGAGGAAGTGTTTGGTTCTTCTTTAAGGGCCAGGGCATGCACACTGTAGTGGAAAGATGCTGGAGATTTTTAAATCCTTAGGCACCGCTCTCTTGTCGACTGAATCAGGATCTCTGCTCATGTGTGCATGCCACTTCTATGAAGAAATGGTGACTCTGGGGCCGGCAAGACAGCACAGCTGAGAAAGACACCTGGCAACCTGAATTCCATTTCTGGGAATTGAACCACACAGTGGAAGGAGAGAACCGACTCGCACCAATTGTCCCATGACCTCCACATACACATTGTGGTACCACCACATCAAATAAATAAATCTTTGTAGTAAAAAAATTTATGAATCTTACCTGTGCACAGTCCTACATTTTCAACATTTGAGAGGGTGAGACAGAGGATCACTTTGATTCGGGGGTCAGCGTGGTCTACCTAGTCCACATCAGGCCCCATCAAAAACAAAACCTAGCAGAGCTTCAGTTGTAGTTCAGTTGAGTAGAATGCTTCCTACTATGCAGGGAGTCCTGAAGGCAACCCCTATCACCCCAAAACTGGGGGTGGTGTTGCACACTTCTAACCCTAGCATTTGGGAGGCAGAGGCAATAGGATTGGAAACCTAGGGTCATCTTCAGTTATATGATGTGTTTTAAGTTAATCACCTGGGATACATGTCTCAAAAGCAAACCAAAAAAAAAAAAAAAATACAACTAATAAAAATAAAAAACTTCAACTTTCAAAGAAAAGACAAAAAGCAAAGGATGAAATTGAATCTGTTTGTGATGGCTCAGGAGCAGTGTTGGAGGAATGGTTTATGTGAAACAGCTGTTTCTTAAGCCACAGTATCCATAGTTATTGAAACATGAGACAAAGCAAAACAGCAGTATGATCAATTCAAGGGCAGAAGGGACAGAAGACAGTTGGCATTCAACTAAAACTAGTTCAGTCATCCAGAGAAGGTAGCCATCTCTACTTAAATAAACCCCAGTTAGGCAAAGGAAGTATGGTGACTGTCCCTTTGTAGATGCCACACTGTAATTTTTAGTAATTTGGAAGAGAATTGGAGTCAGCGATGACGTACATCTATTTTGCTCACCGGACAAGGGTTTTGCTTTACTTTATTTATGCAATGTGAAATGTTTGGCCACCTGGAGTAGCGCCTGAGTGTGGATGTAAAATGGAAAACACAGTCAGTGAGACTGATTAATAACCACAGGCAGAAAAATAGGCCAAGTGGAAAAACTTATTCATGTAATTGCCTCATTTTGCTGACTGAAAAAGGATTTGTTTTGGAAGGGATTTCAGCTGTTTAACTTGGTGAATTGATAGATCAGAGAGAGATCTAGAAATGACATCATCCCGTCTTGTTCTGAAGATGAAATCTGAGCCAAAATTATAAGCCTCCTTTTGTATCGACCTCCCAAGAAAGACACTGTCCTGTGAAAATAATGGCTGTACAAAAGCAGCAATCCTAGGGGAAAGAAAGCGGGGCGACGGGACGGCGCTTTCCTAAGATCATGGTCTCAGAATTATTCAGATTGAAGAAAATAAGCCTCGGTTTTCTTTATCTAGACACAAAAATAAATGAAAGACTACAAAAATGGCCCAGAATTTTATTTACCTGATAACTCACGTTGACATACAAAACACAATTCATGTATATAGTAAGAAAATTCAGGAATTAAATAAAAGTGAAATTTTCTCTGCTCCGGTCTCCCACCACCAGACAGTTGGAATTTCCCCAAAGACACTTACATCAGTTGGTTTCCTTCTAAAAACCAGCTTTAAAACCCACCCCTCAGGGTGGAACATTTATCTTAACTTTTCCAAGGGTTCTATTTCTTGTGTTGAGCACACCTGGCTATGTGGCCCCAGCTGCTCTTGAACTGGCTACTACATAGGCCATCTGCTGCTGCAGGCTTCCATGTGCTGAGATTAAAAAGTGGAATTTGTTTTTTCGAGACAATGTTTCTCTGTAGCTTTGGAACCTGTCCTGGAACTAGATCTTGTAGAACAGGCTGGCCTAGAACTCACAGAGATCCTCCTGCCTCTGCCTCCCAAGTGCTGGGATCAAAGGAGCATGCCACCACTGCCCGACTTAGAAGTGTATTTTATTAGTCCAGTATGGGATTCAGATCTTGCATTTCCAGCATTTAGGAGGTGGAAGAAGGAGAATCCAGAGTTCCAAGCCATTCTCAGCTACATAGTTTCAGGCAACCTGAGCTGCATCAGGACCTGCCTGAAAACACCCAAAATAAAATATGAAAATATCTTAATTAGCACTTTCAGTAAGCATACAGAAATGTATTTTTTTCATGCTATATTCATGTATGTAGTCACTATGTTTTGCTCATATCTATCCTGCATTATCCCTTCTTAAAATATGGTTTTATCTTTAATATTATACAAAATATTCAGGCAAAAGACTATATAATTTTGTTTATGTTTAATCATTTATTTTCTTCTTTCCCCCTAACTTCCGATCGAGACGAGTCTAGAGAGCGATGAGGAAAGTAGAGCACTCGATCGATCTCTCATAGACGCTACTCAGAACTCTCTCCTCTCTCCTCTCTCTCTCTCTCTCTCTCTCTCTCCTCTCTCTCCTCTCTCCTCTCTCTCTCTCTCTCTCTCTCCACGATATTACTGTGTAGCCCCTAGCTAGCCTAGAAGTCATCATGCAGAGACCATGCTGGCCTCCAAGACCTGCCTACCTCTGCCTCCCCAGTGCTGGCATTAAAGGTGTGTGTCACCTTAACAGGCTAATCATTTATTTTCAAGATTCTTTTTTACTTGCACTGTATGAGTGTATCACATTTATTTTAATAATCTTCCATAAACGGTATGAATAATACATCATGGTTTATGTACTTGTTGAAGATCATCTGTGTAATAAATTCCTTCTAGCGAGGTTGCTGCCAGAATATGAACACAGCATTTTTATTGCTGTGGTTTAAATGCTCTCCAAACGTGGTCCCAGCTCATATTCCAATGTCATGCTAGGTGGCTTAATACTGTGATCTTGCTAACATTATTGCACTTTTAAAATACTCACTAACTTGATTGGATTGATGTCTTGTGTAGCCCATTGTTTCAATCAGTAATAAAAATGGAGGAAAAAGAAACTCAAGTCCTCTAAGATACAATATTTTGTGCTTCAAGTCGATGTTATGTCTTGAAATTTAATCTTTCTCTTTCTCTCCTCCTCCCCCTCTTTCTTTTTGGAAAATGGGGTTTTATATTACACAGGTTGGCCTGGAACTCTCTAAGTATCTAGGGATGACCTTGAATTTCCTTTTTTAAAAAAGATTTGTGTATATGTGTGTCTGTGTGCTCACATGTATGTGTAAACACATGCAAATGTCATGATACATGTATGGATATATAGAGGTCAGAGGACAACTTCCTATGTTGTCCTTGCCTTCTACATTTTTTTGAGATAGGATCTTATTCTCAAAAGCAGGCGAGCTGTGATCACCCAGGGCCAGTCTTCTGTCTCCACCTCCCATCTTGCCATAGGATTACAGACACACACTGCTGTGTCCAGGTTGACATAGTGTCTCACTTTTAGATTGCTGTGACAAAACGCCATGGCTAAGGCAACTTATAAAACGAAAGCATTTAATTTGAGGCTCACAATTCCAGTCCACGATGACCATAGAGAGGAGCACGGCAGCAGGCAGGTAGACATGGTACTAGAGCTGTGGCTGAGAATCCACACCTTGATCCACAAGCATAAGGCAAAGAGAGCTAACTGGCAATGGTGTGGGCTTTTGAAATCTCAAAGACTGCCCTTAGTGGCATACCTCCTCCAACAAGACCACACCTCCTAATTTTCCCCAAACAGTTCCAACAACGGGATACCAAGCATTTCAATGTATATGCCTATGGGTGTGGGCTCATTCACATTCAAACCACCACATGTGGATTCTGGGAATCTGAAATCAGGTCCTTATACAAAAAAAGATTCTATCCACTAAACCATGTTGCTAGTTCTCTCTCTCTCTCTCTCTCTCTCTCTCTCTCTCTCTCTCTCTCTCTCTCTCTCTCTCTCTCTGTGTGTGTGTGTGTGTATGCATGTCAAATTCAGAAGTCAACCTCTTTTTTTTTGCCTTTCTTTTTTTTTCTCATTTTTTATTAAAGATTTCCATCTCCTCCCTCCTCCTCCCCCTTCCCTCCCCTCCCTTCCACCCATATCCCCACTCCACCCCTCTCCAAAGACAAAGAGCCATCAGGGTTCCCTTCACTATGTTAAGTCCAAGGTCCTCCCAGCTCCCCCTAAGTCCAGGAAGGTGAGCAACCATACTGACAAGGCTCACAGTGAGCCCGTCCATGCTGTAGAGTTCATGTTCATTGCCGTTGTCCTTGGTTTCTCAGTCCTCCTCCACCGTCAGCCACATTCAGAGATTCCGGTTTGGTCCCCTGTTCCATCAGTCCCATTCCGACTGGACTTGGTGGTCTCCCGTTAGATCTGTCCCACCGTCTCAATGGGTAAAAGCACTCCTCGCGGTCCTGGCTTCCTTGCTCATGATCTCCCGCCTTTTGCTCCTCATCAGGACCTTGAGAGCTCAGTCCAGTGCTCCTATGTGGGACTCTGCCATTTTCTCCATCCAATGCCAGGTGAAGGTTCTATGGTGATATGCAAGATATTCATGAGTATGGCAATAGGACAACCTCTTCTTTTGTTTCTCTGCTGTTGTTCCCCAGTGATTGTTCACCATTTTTTTGTTTGAGACAGGGTTTCTGTGTAGCCATGGCTGTCCTGGAACTCTCTATGTAGATCTGCCTGTTTCTGCCTCCAGAATGCTGGGATTAGAGGTGTGAATCATGATACCTAGCTGTTTGTTTGTGTGTTTGCTTGTTCACTTTTTGAGACAAGGTTTTTCTGTGTAGCCCTGACTATCCTGGGACTCACTCTGCCGAACAGGCTGGCCTCAAACTCACAGAGAATCCCTGCTCCTCTCTCCTGAATGCTGCTGGGATTAAAGGCATAGATCACCACTGCCTGGCTACCTTACAGGGTGGTTTTTTTAATAAATTTATTTTACACACCAATCACAATTTCCCCTCCCATGTATGACCACTTTACTTTATCTGAAGACCTGATGACTTAAAAATTTGAGATCATTCTAGAAATGTCTTTATTTTAAATTTTTTATTCATTTTACATACCGACCACAGTTCCCCCTACCTCCCCTCCTCCAGACCCCCTCACTACTCCCCACTCCCATCTGCTGGAAAGGTTCCCATACTGAGTCAACAGAGCCTGGAATATCAAGCTGAGGCAGGACCAAGCTCCTCCCATCTGCATCAAGGTTAAGCAAGGCATCCCACCATAGGGAATGAGCTCTAAAATGTCAGCTCACACACCAGGGATAGATCCTGGTCCTACTGCCAGGGGCCCCTCAAACAGACCAAGCTACACAACCCTCGCCCACATGCAGAGGGCCCAGGTCAGTCCCATGAAGGCCCCACAGCTGTTGGTCTAGAGAGTTCGTGAGTTCCCACAAGCTGGGGAGCTACAAATCAACAGCTAATAACAGGATTTCCCCTTCATGATCTTTAACCACCACCCCCTCTCCCCCCGGTCATATAATCCCTCTTCCCTCTCCTACTGGACTCGAGGAGCACAACCAGTTCTTGGCTGTGGATCTCTGCATCTGTTTCCATCAGTTACCGGATGAAGGCTCTATGATGACAGTCAGGGGATTCACCAGCCTGAGGTGCAGGGGAAAGCCAGTTCAGGCACCCCCCCCCCCTCCACTATTGCTTAGAGTCTTTTTAAGCAGAAGCTTGATGCACAAGAAACATTCCATGTGTAGTAAGGAGTAGACTGTGTAGTAAGGAGGGGCCTCCTGGACTGTGCCCTCTGCTTTCTGTCATATTTACCTGCACCAGAACGCGATAGAAACAGAAATAGATAGCCTGAAGAATGGAGAGAAGGACCAGGAAAGGGAGAAGCAAGGAAACTTCACGCGGCTAATTCTCTGGGCTTGTCAGCAGCTTTCACGAAAGATTTGCTGGTTGAAGAAGTTGAACCTATTAGCTTAAACGGGGATTAGCTCTGCCTGCTCTGCCAGGGCGTTGACAATTAAGATTTTATTGGGAATTAATTGAAAATAATGCATTTTGTGAGATGGGAGGAAGATAGTTGAGAGGAAGTTGCCTGGGTGCCTTGAAACAGACAAGGAAAAACAAGTGCAAGCCATCGCTTGATAGAAGTTATTGTTAGCTGATAGGAAGACTCGGACCCTGAGAATAAGAATTGAGAAGGTGAATGAATCTACATAGATAGGCAGTGTAGTGCGAAATGGGAAATGTTTTAACCGAGTCTTACTCTGGTTGGGCAACTACAACAGAAAGACCCCAACTGAGTTGCTTTTAAACTACAGAAATGCGTTTTGTGCAGCCACTGAGGCTGTGGAATCCAAGTTCAAGGGGTATTTCAAGTTTGGTGACAATCCCTGTTTTTTGGATTCCACATTGATATCTTCTGGCTGTGTCTTCACACAGTGGAACAGGGCAATGAGCTCTCTGAGTTTTTGTTTTCTTTGTCCTTTTAAAAATTAATTTATTTATATCTATTATTCTGTTTTTAAGGTTTATTTGGGGAGGAATCACTGGCTTTTGTTAGGAGTGTATACTGCTCCTGCAAAGGCCCAAATTTGTCACCCAGCACCCACGTCAGACAGCTCACAATGGTCCGTAACTCCAGTTCCAGTGCTTTTTCTAGACTCTATAAGCACTTGTACTCCTATGTGCTCATAGACACACACACACTGACACATAAACGCTCCTACACGTAAGTAAAACAACAGAGCTACAGATTGCTATGAGCCACCTGACGTAGATGCTGGGAACCAAACTTAGGCCCTCTCCTAAAGCACTTGATGAGAGGACAACATTCTGCCTCTCTCCCACTTGGACAGGATTTCCTCAAGGTCCTAGAGGGACCATTTGTGAAGACGGAGAGGAGGTGGCAAGTCCATGTGACTCAAGCCCAAGGCTCACTACAGGCTAAAACTGTGTCAAGCTGTTACTCCTCTGTGATCATCAGAACACCCCAAAATAAAAGGAATTACTTCATCCAGTTTAGATTATAGGAACTGAAGCTTAGAAAAATTAAGCAGTTTGCCCACATTTGAAATACAACTATCAGGCAGGCTTGGTATTTATACAGGAAATTTCTAGCTCTACAGTCAAAGATGCTATGAGCATTCCCTTGATGGTTCTGATGCTACATCTAATACTATTAATTAGACAACTAAAGCCTCTACCTTACCCTGGATCACTAAGTCTGATAAACAGCATCCAACCTGGTATGCAAATTTCTAATTGGCTACTTAGCTCTATTTAAGTCCATTGGACTTGATGCATAGATTTTTATTTTTGGCACATTTTATCCCTGAAGTGAAGACTTGAGTTTCTCAGTTATGAACCTTTAACCTTTAAGCCAGACAGTATGTAAATGCAAGAGTTGTGAGGAAAAAAAAACAAATTGGCAAAATTTAGCTCATCAGGTTCTGAGTAGTTCAAAATATGAAAGAAAGATAAGGCACGAGGTGTAACTATTATCTCACACGGTTGCACACAGGCAGGCAGAATCAGCAGTGACCAGGAGTACACAGAGCCAGCCAGCTGTTCCTCCACTTGAAGAATTAGAGACCTAGTGTTCAAGCTACTGTTTGCCTACACTTCCTTCTGTTCTGCTATATTTGAAACACTCTGCAGACGCAGTGACTGGAGATGCCCTGTCCAGGTCCCTACGACACCACTTTGGGGATTTGAGTTTTAAAGGGAAAATGGCCTTTAACTAATGTGTCCACCTTAACTGCTCTGGTATTAGTAAAAACTTGGGAGTCAGAAGTTGAGACGGAAATGTGATAACTCCAAAGAACACTGGAGGAATGGATCAGTTGACCCTACTCTCCATGTTTCTGAGATTGAAAAGACTGGGAACCTTTCTGAGACCCTCCTTATCCCTTCCTGTGTCTCTCTATCCTAATGTGAGTCCTCCAAGAACTCTATGGGTTTGTTCTGGCCAGGTGGTCATGGACTCCACCCTCTGACTCAAGGTTTAACTTTATTGGCAGTCTCAGAGTGATAGTGTGAACAAATCTCCTGCAATATTTAACCTCACTAGTGATCAGGAAATTTTGAATTGGAGAAAAGCTATATTTAAAATTCTTCAGTGGTGTATAATGGCTCCCATTTGTAATACCAGGATTTGGGAGGCAGAGGTAGATACCTGCAAATTTGAAGCCCGACTGGGCTACATAGAAAACTCTAAGCCAGCCAGAGCTGTACAATTGGATCCTATCTCAAAACACCAGAAAGGAAAGAAAAAAAGAAAAGTTATGTGCTGTTGATGTTACAAGAAAATTGGTATTGTACATCCTTAGTATGAATGTGAATCATATTTTATTTATAGCCTGGCAATAACCATTTGAAACAAGAGAGCCAGCAAGATGGCTCAACAGATAAAGGCACTTGCCAGCAATCCTGATGATCTGAATTTGAGCCCTGTGACCTATATGGCAGTAGGGAACTGACTCACACCAGTTGTTCTCTGACCTCCACAAATGTATTACGGAATGCATGGGACTTCACACAAGCACACATGTCATACATACACAAATAAAATAAATAAATCTAAAATTTGCTTTAAATAAGACAGAAACTCCCTTTGATCTTGCATTTTCTCTTTTAAGACTTTGATGTATGGAAATTAAAGAGCTGATGAAAAATAAACCTTACATATGCTATTGAATATTAGACCATTTCTTGCCCCTTTTCTTTTACAGTAGTCAAAGAAAAAAAGAAGCATAATCTTTTATCAGTAATAAATTAAGCAATAGTAGAGTATTTGTTGTTGTTGTTGTTGTTGTTGTTTCTCAGACAGGATTTCTCTATGTAACAACCCTAACTGTCCTGGAACTAGCTCTTGTAGACCAGGATAGCCTCGAACTCACAGAGATCTGCCTATCTCTGCCTCCCTAGTGCCACAATTAAAGGCGTGCACCGCCACTGCCCTGCAATAGTAGAGCATTTATACAGACAGCATGTACAAGGCTCTATGCCTAATCTTTGACATAAAAATAGTTAATTTGTAAGAATTAGTCATTTACACGTTCATATAAGTATACTTACATTAGTGATTAGCTCTATTTAAAAGCCGCCTAGTTAAAGTAATTTTATTTTTGAATATTTATTTTTCTTTAAGTTGTGTATATGTGTGGGGGTCTGTGTGTGTACATGAGTGCTGGCACTTGTGGAAGCCAAAGGTGTCAGATCTCCCTGGAGCTGGACCTACAGGTGGTTGTGAGCTACCTGATGACGTCAGGGCTGAAAATCAAACTTAGGTACTTTGCAAGAGCAGTGTATGCTCTTATTCCCAGAGCCATCTTTCCAGGCCCTATTGAAAGCAAGAGTGGAAGGTTTACTTATTGACTCAGAGGACGACTCACACTGCACGGATGAGGAAACCAATTTGTCTTTGGGAGGTAGGACAAGAAAGTTACATTTATGAAGTATACTTTAAATTTTATAAAAAGGAAAATATTTTAATATGAATTCATCAATTTTGTTTTCAGTGCAAGAACTGAAGCCAGGGCCCAAGACATGCCAGGAGAGGCGAGTGACCTATCACTGAGCAACACTCCTAGCTCTAAGAATTCTTAGCACAGAACAGCGAACCACTACGTGTCCCTGACTTTTGACGGTTCTAAGGATATTGGTACCAATTTATCTTCTGGAATATTAATAAAATGATCAGTCAGTTCTGGATAAACCAAGCCATCTTTGATTTTTGCACTACTGGGAAGGAAAGTGTGAAATCCAGCAGGCATCTACTCGGAATTGAAATTTCCAAGGAAATGGGCATAAAAAAGCTCACTAGCCAGCAGATTTATTTCATAAAATAAATGGAAAATTTTTAAACTTTTAGAATTCTTGAATAAGGAAAATACAGAAAACAACAAAATGCTAATAGTGTCAGCATGGCCTAGTGTTGATGGTTTAAGCTGTAGAGACACACACCCCCCACGTGATATTATTTGAAACTGAGTAATTTGTATGTTCCCATGATTTGGCTTCTGGAGCCAAGATTCACCTTCATATAGATTATTGTCAAGTTATAATTCCTTAAAGTAATTTCCTCAGAAGGAAAAAATCTTTTAAAAATTAACATGGGGATATTTCTAAAGGGTTTGAAGAAGTAGGTTTTAGATTAGAGTTGGGACCATCAACACATCTTGCTTTATATGTCATCAGAATTCAGTTTATCTGAGCCTGAAGGGGAATGCCTATAACTTTCTGGTTATAGGAGGAAAACGACCTACATGGGTCCATCCTGTGGTAAGATAAAGTCAGAAGTGTACCCTATAGAATAGATATAGACATATCTGAGAATTAAATTGCTACATATTCTCCTCTGAGTTGCATTTTTGTTTTAGCTTTCTGGAAATTCAGGTGGTCTTATTAAATAAGTAGCATGTTTAACTCAATTCTGGGAAGAATTAGGAGGGAGAGAGTACCTAACACCATTAGGAAGTAAAGAGAGGTGGCAGAAGTAATACTGAGATCTTAGCCCCCCCTCCCCCAATAGCTGGCTCATCAGGAAGAGTAGCAACTGTGGCTTCAAAACCCTAGAGAAGTAAACAGGACGTTATCCAATCACTAGGCTTACCTGAGACTGAACACTGGCTTCTTTCTGTACCAGCCAGAAGATGGATTCTGATATGAATTTTAAAAAGTACAAAGTAGAATCATAAGCTTATATTTCAAGCTTGAATTATAATTCAAGGCACATGGGTATCATTAGCAGGTGAATATGGTAAGTGTTAGAAAAGAAAGTAAGAGACAGGGCAAAGTTCACCCCCAAAGTCACAGAGCTGACTCCTTAATGATGTACAGATATCCTGGCACCTGCTCTTTGTGTATTCCCATGGTAGCTGCCATTTGTGTCTTTCTTTGTGTGATCTAAAGCTCATCTTTGCAACTGTCAAGTTTTTCCCACACCTACTATCAAGTAATAACTCTCACACATCTTGTTGAGATTTATAATGGCATAAGAGTGAGTTATGATAAAAATATAAGCGAAGGAGAGATGGAGAAGCTATATTTTATCTAGAGAGGGAACATGAAATTTTGGAGGCTTAGAAAAGCAATGCTAAGAAAAATTAGTTCCTTGCAGCATCCTTCTGAGGACTCCTTACATAGCAAAGGAGTTATAAAGATGAAGTTTACAGAGAAAATAAAATAGTTTAGTGTGTACTGTAAATTGCAAGGACATATAAGTGTAACAGAGGCAGAATGACAAGCCAGACTAATGAGGGAGAGTAGGAGAGGCTGTGCAGAGAAAGAAAAATGGAACATTGTATTTAATAAAATTTAGATGCCAGTTCATAGTATTAGGAAACTTTTGATGAGATTATCCTGGAAATACCTTCAAGTATTATCCAAAGTGTACTAAGTCACCTGTGTTCTATTAGTCACAGGAAAATGGCTCATGTTAATACACAATTTATATACATTTATATTATATCTATAATATAAACGCATGGCTTGAGAAGTTTTCCTCTTTTCTTCACTACCTCCTGCTTTATAAAATAATTCTATTTTTGTGAAATCTAGATGCTCATCTCCATCTTGGGATATTTTAGTGCATTAGTTCTCTTCTGAGAGAATATGCCCGGAAGTGAAGCTATTGAAGTTCCTTGGTTTTCTTAAACACAAACACTCGATTGACCTGTGTTGGAAACTCTGATCAAGAAGTTACTTCTGTTCCCTTTCTTATCGCCAGAAAGGCATGAAAGTTCTTGCGATACCATATCTTTGTTAATAACAGATTCCGTTTTGTTGCTGATGTTTAACTGTCAGTCTGGTAAAACAGCAAAATGAATGACAATGTTCAATATCATTTGTACTTCATTCTTTAGTGAGAGTAGCCATACTGCTGTGCTTGCTTCTGTGGTGGTTTGAGTAAAAATGTCCCCTGGAGGTTCATCTATTTGAACACTTAGTCCTCAGTTATTGACTCTGTTGGCAGAGTTCTAGGGGCTGAGGATTTGCTAGAGGAAGTACCACGCCTGGGGGCGGGGCTTTGAGGTTTCAAAGCCTCAAGCCATTCCCAGCATTCACTTTCTCGGATTGAGAACAAGGCAAAGGCTGTGAGCTTTCGGCTTTCTGCTCTAGCTACTCTTTTGTGTATTTTGAGGATATTTGCCTCATACTCGTTTGCTTGTGCTTTGTTTTTGAAGCAGGGCCTCGAACTTAGTGTGTGCCCAAGGTTGGCCTTAAGCTATTAATCCTGCTGTCTCTACTTCCCAAGAGCTGGAACAGCAGACTCGCACCAGCATGCCCAGTTTGTGCATTACTTGAGATCATACTCAAGCATGGCTGGCTAAACGACATCCACAGCCTAACCAATTCAAGGTTCGAGTCTAACTTCCGTGCTTGCAAAGTCAGAGACCTGAGAAGAAAGGGGACAGCAGCCCGTGGAGCTCATATGGGTAAAAGTACAAGGTGTTCTGCATCGAGACGGTAGCAGACACATGGGACTTAACTGAATTCCTTAAGTAACATAGACATTGGAAAGAATTCTGTCAGCACATGTGATGTGATTATAGGAGATTTCTAGAGCATGAGACAGCGAATGCGTGATAGGCAGACATCAGAATGAAGAAAGAGGCACTACTGAAGTCACTGGGGACCGCTATAAAGATGTCTGCCCACTCTGCGGAGCCAGAGCAACTCCAGCCTCTAGACTGTCGGTGTGAACTAGTGCAGTAAGAGGGCAAAGAAAGAAGATGCCAAGTGACCTGCCAATTGAATCAGTCATTTCTCTTCCCACTCTTTCCTTTTTCTCCTTATGTACATACAGGACGCCTGCTTAGCATTCCTGGAGAAACGAAACACGTGACGAGCGCAAAGCCGATCCCAGGGTACTGACTCTTGTATCTCCTGGTTCTTGCGTTTAGAGATGTCATGCTCAGTAGAAAATGCAAGTCTTTGCTTGCATACATCTGGACTAATTTATGTATAGGTTTCTACTGTGAAGGTCTTTTGTTTTTATTTTCTTTTTCTTTCTTTTTTTTTGTTTGTTTTTTTTTTTGTTTTGTTTTGTTTTTCGAGACAGGGTTTCTCTGTAGCTTTTTTAGAGCCTGTCCTGGAACTAGCTCTTGTAGACCAGGCTGGCCTTGAACTCACAGAGATCCGCCTGCCTCTGCCTCCCGAGTGCTGGGTTTTGTTTTTATTTTCATGACAGGATCCCAGTAGGAAAGAAGGCACAACACTTTTGATTCAGATCTCTGTGTGCCTATTTATTTCCCTATGGGCAAAAGAGAACTTGGCAATGGCCTTCATGAGTGACACGTGTTGCAGAACATGTTCTTTTGGTGAAAGGGGTGGAGACTCTATTAGACATTTTATTCTTCTGTTTCTGGCTGGGGGTGGAGCCTGGGTCCTCACACATGCTACGCAAGCCTGTGCTACTACTGTGGAGTTCAAGATCCCCTAGGAAAGGACCACAGACTCAATCTGGATTATATTTAGTTATGTTTATTGGAGCTGCACAAGCAAGCTGAGAGCTGTTTTGCTCTGCCAGGATTAGGTAATCAAGGCGACCTCAACATAGTCAAAAATAATCCTTGAATGTCTGCATAAGCGCCCCCCCCAAAAAAAGGCAGTTAGCCATATCATAACAAGAAGATGCTCTTGGCTGTACAATTTGGGGTACGAGTCAAGGAGTAGAAAATCCAGGAACTTGAGTCAGAGACAGACAGCTAGCTATTAGGTACCAAAACGGGTGCCCAGCATGAAACAGAGTTTCGTTAGCCTTCTCACAACCATGGAGCAGCTTCTTCTTTTAAATCGTTTGTCTGTAATGAGGGTTTTAATACTTTCTGGCATCCACCTCACCTTTTCTGTTCTCTTTGCACAACAATGTGAGCTCAAGAATTTTGTGCTCGTGAGAGTGCGGAGCCACTCGTGAGAGTCAGTGGTTTCTGAAGGGCTGTGCCTCCCCCTGGCAAATGAACACAACTGTGAAGGCTTTTGTGGCTGTGAAGTGAAACGCAAGTCCTTACTCCTAAGGAAAAAAAAAATGTTAATCAACCTTTACAACGGTGTGTTGTCAAGTATGACTTCTGTGTCCTGGCTGATTCTCTGACCTTCTCTTTTACTTGTTTTCTATGGGGGAACAGATGAATTGGATGCAAAAAAATGATCATTTTACAGATATTCTAGAAGAGGGGCTGTTGAACCCACCTGGGAACTTATTAGAAAAGCTGTCTTTGAGCCTGACCTTACTTACCGACTCGAATGCTGCCAAGTGAGGCCTTAGGGATGCGTTTACCTTTTTTTTTTTTTTTTTTGCCTTCCAGGTGACCAAACTGTAACTTCTAAAAAGGTTTTGCTTGACTTCTTAAAAGCAAGCATATATATGTGTGTGTGTGTGTGTGCTTTTATATATATATATATACACACATATATATTCCCTTTCTTTAAAAAAGGAGCAGTAAAATCTCATAGAAACACAAAAGTGAATTTAAATAAGATGCATATATCAACAAAATGTATTGATCTCAAACACAATGACCCTAATTTGGCCTGTAATTGGATTAGATGGGCACTATAAACAGGCCTTTCCTAGTGGCACAGCCTTGGTGAATTCCAGGTTTGGGAGGTACAAGCAGGAAAATATAGATATCAAGGTCATCTATGACTGCTTTGTGAGTTCTTAAGGTCAACTTGGTGTATAGAGACTCTGTATTAGTGGTTTTCAACCTGTGGATCGGGACCATCTGAAAACACTTATTTCCAGTGCTCTTAGAAACCTCCAACCATAAGTTTATTTTCATTGCTACTTCCTAACTGTCATTTTGGTACTGAGAGGTGCCTCAGTTGCTAAGACCATTGGAAATGTGTTTTCCAGTGGTCATGACTACAGGTTGAGAACCTCTGCCCTATATCAACCCCAGCCCTCTATTAAGGAAACAACCAATGTGGCCCAAACCTTTAATCCCAACACTCAGAAGGCAAAGGCAAGTGAATCTATGTGAGTTCTAGGCCAGCCTGGTCTACAGAGTAAATTTTAGGACAGCCAAGACTGTGTAGATAGAGAGACATGGTCTCAACAAGGAAACCAAAACACAAAGACTGCAATTGACACACCAAAGAATATAATTCCAGCACTTGAGAGGTGGAGGTATGATGTGGGAGAGTCTTCTGTTTGAGTTGATTTCATTGGCTAATAAAGAAACTGCCTGGCCCATTTGATAGACCGCCCCTTAGGTGGGTGGAGTAGACAGAACAGGAAGAGGAAGTGAGGTAGAAGGATCAGTAAGATGCCACGCCTCTCCTAAGTGAGACAGACTACTGTGCCTCTCCTCAGACAGAGATGCGAGACGCGATGAAGCTCCAGCCCAAGATGGACGTACGCTAGAATCTACCTGGTAAGGCACCACTTTGTGGTGCTACACAGATTATTCGATATGCTTTAGTCAAGATGTGAGTAAGAGGCTGGAAATAATGGGCCAGGCAGTGTTTAAAAGAATACAATTTGTGTGTTGTGATTTCGGGTTTTAAGCTAGCCGTGCAGGAGCCAGGGCGGCAGGAACGCAGCCCGTCTGCTCCTCACTACAGAATGGCGCCCACGTGGACAATTGAATCCACAAAAAGCTTGAGAACGCTTGGGAAAGAACAGAGTAAAGCATGTTTTCTTGATAGCAGCAATTTCTCGGGTCTGAGCAAGCGCTCTCATCTAAGAGAGGCTTCCTGACTCAGCTTCAGCTGCAAAACCCTGCAGCTCTTTTAAGAGGTCCTGCCATGAAACATTTACATAGTGTTGATGAAAAACTGAACGCGTGTTTTTCAGTTTTCAGCCGTAGCAGGAAAAAAGCTGTGCCGTTTTAAAATGCCAGCTTTCTGGGCCGTCCTGCCAGAGCAAACTCTTACTCTTTCAAGCAGGCGGTCCTGACTATGGAGCTTTTGATTGTTGCTTAACACTGTTGCAGCTTGCTTGCTGGCAGGGACCTTGAAACACTGTAGAGTTGTGGCAGTGAACGTGGCTCTGGCCGGTATCTCAGCCACAAGGCTGTGATCGCAGAAAGCTAAGGAATGGGCTGGATCCAACCGCCAAACTCAGGGCTTTAGTCCTACCGATATTGCTCAGTAAATTAAAGACTTATGTGGTCAGAAAAACAGAGATATACAATAAAGAGAGATTCAAAGATGAAGAAAACCTCTAAATGTTTTCCAGTGTGTTAAAAATATACGCAAGCTAAAGGTTAAAGTTCTTAAAAGTAAAAAAGGAAAAAGAAAAAGGAAGTAGCTAGGGTGTGGTGGTACACACCTTTAATCCCAACACTTAGGAGGCAAGATATATTGACCTCTGTGACTTCAAGGGGCAGAGGTGGATTGACCTCTGTGACTTCAAGGTGTGGTAGCACACACCTTTAATCTGAATGCCTGGGAGGCAGAGACAGACAGATCTCTGTGAGTTCAAGGTGTTGTAGCACACACCTTTAATCCCAGCACTTGGGAAGCAAAGGCAAGTGGATTTCTGAGAGTTCAAGGACAGCCTGGTCTACAGAGTTATTCCAGGTCAAAGATGTACAGAGAACCTGTCTCAAAAAATAAAAGTAAAAATAAACGAAATAGAGGTTAAAATAAAGTCATATAAGATGGAAAATACACAGAGAATCTTGATACTGTATGCTATTATGCTCTCTTTGAATTGTTTGAATGCTGAAGAAGGAGCAACAGCTGCTAAAAGATATTTGTTTATAAATGCTGCTGAACTAATCCAAGATAGATATTTTGAAAATACCTTGACTTCAGAATTTGGATCTAAGGATATGATACTTTGGAAAAGAGATTCTTTTATTTTTACAGAAAATGAGACCCTATGGATTGCTTCTATCCCAATATGGTATGATAGACCACGCCCTCCTGAAAGGTTGCTGTGAACACCCTCAAAAAATTACTTCACCCAACTGATGACTGAGATGAACCTGGCACACAGGTTACACCATGAAAGATCTGATTAACAGCGCCCCCATTCAGCAGGAAGCAGTTTGGAGAGAAATAACTGCACCCATGTTCCCAAATATTGTTTATAAATGTTTTTTTTTACATTTAAAGGGGGATATAATATGGAGATGAGTAATTTGCATTGATATGGATTTAGCTTTAGTGATTTAAATTTAAGGTCAATTTTGTTATATGTATATGTATTTCTGATACTGATTAATGTATTGTGATTGTGTAGTTCATTTAAAAATGTAATGTATATAGGTTGTTAATGGATAGTTATCAATATTAGTAAAACTTGTAGTTATGTTAGTTAGATTTTCTAGCTATATAGAGATTTATTTAAGTTACATAGGCATTCTTCATATCTTTCAAAGACTACAGAATATCGCATTTTAGATGTTTTAATAACTTAAGGCTTTTCATGACAATGAGACACATCAGCTCCTGGCAGCACCAACTTCAAGAGGAAGATGGGCATCGAAGAGGATCCTTATGGAGTTTGATAGCCACTTGGGCAAGAAACTACTCTTGCCTGGACTGTTGGCATGAACTGGACACGAAGAACCCACAGAGAGAGGACTAAATATGAGATGATCTTTTGGGGTTCCTGATTCAAGAAAGAGTCTGCAATACATTCTGAAGGACACAGCAGATAGTGAATGAACTGCCTTCGAAATTTCCTGCTGCATAGAAATGTCTGATGGATATTTATGGGCCTGTAGGCCGAAGATGGATGCCCCAACAGTACAAAAGAACTTTGGGTGACTGTCCAGGCAGCGAGATGTCTCTGTCATTTCTAGAGTTTGGAAGTTGCTTATTTCTTGTTTACTTAGGTAATATTATATCCTTTTGGAGACTTTGATGGAGTTGAAGAATAGATAGATAGTTATAGTTTTCCTTAGTTATGATAAAATATAAAGTAGATATAAATATTATAATTCTTACTTGATAACTGTTTTGTTATATGTAATTTTACTATGTTAAAGTTAAAGCCTTCTTTTTATTGTTTAAACAGAAAAAGGGGAAATGATGTGGGAGAGTCTTCTGTTTGAGTTGATTTCATTGGCTAATAAAGAAACTGCCTGGCCCATTTGATAGACCGCCCCTTAGGTGGGTGGAGTAGACAGAACAGGAAGAGGAAGTGAGGTAGAAGGATCAGTAAGATGCCACGCCTCTCCTAAGTGAGACAGACTACTGTGCCTCTCCTCAGACAGAGATGCGAGACGCGATGAAGCTCCAGCCCAAGATGGACGTACGCTAGAATCTACCTGGTAAGGCACCACTTTGTGGTGCTACACAGATTATTCGATATGCTTTAGTCAAGATGTGAGTAAGAGGCTGGAAATAATGGGCCAGGCAGTGTTTAAAAGAATACAATTTGTGTGTTGTTATTTTGGGGCATAAGCTAGCCGGGAGGCCAGGAGCTGGGCGGCAGGAACGCAGCCCGCAGCTCCAATCACTACAGAGGTAGGACTTATCAGGAGTTCAAAGTTAGCCTGGAGCATATAAAACCCTGTCTCAGAAAATGAATGTAGGCAATAAGGAGGAGGAGGAAGAGGAGGAGGAGGAGGAGGAGGAGAAGGGAGAGGAAGAGGAGGAGGGGAGGAGGAGGAGGAGGAGAAAAAGAAATGATAGAGTCAGAAGAGAAGTCATCATTAGACAAGAACTTGATTGTGATTTTCCATTGTGTGTATGCAAATATCTTTGGACAAATGGTTGTTCATTTTCTGCCTCTGAAGAAATGATTATCTAAATGTCATAGATTTCTTGTTTTCATTGGTTTTGTGTGTGTATGCACATATATGTATAATATGTATATATACTTATATATGTATATACACATACCATATATTGTATATATGTATATATTATGTGTGTGTTATATATATATTGCTAAATTGCTGCCTATTAAAAGACCTGTGCATAATTAGTTCTGAATTGAATTAATTTTAGACTTGGTTATGTCAGAACGTAACAAGGATAACAAGGGAAGAAAGACAGATGGATAAGAGAGATGCATAATGCTGAGGATGGTAGTTACTTTTAGCAAAATTTCAGTGGTCTCAGAGAGGAAAACAAAGTTCAGCAGTTTCCCTAATCATGGAAGAATCCTTGGAGAAACACTAAAGTTTGATATTTTTTGGTTTGAATAAATTCTGTATTTTCTTCCAGAATTTCTACATCATTGGCGATTTGGCTGTCTTTTTCTCCACTGACTTATAAAAGAGTTTTAGTAATCAGAGCTTGCTGGATGCCCTCCATTGATTTTATGTCTCAACTGAATTGAATTATAAAGGTAGCAAATTTTAAATTTTTGATCTTGTAACCTGAGACAAAATGAAAATTGTGTTGCCTGTGTTAGAATCACATTTCCTTTCAGGAAAGAAAATGTCCAAATCTCATATCAAACAAAATTTTAACAGTTTATGAATTGATTTTTCTCTAGTATCTCAGTTTAAAATACATTTTAATATACTTGTTAACCTTAAGAACTTTCTAATATTTCACTCCAATAATTAATGACATCTTTAGGATCTAATGGAAAAATATTAATTTTTCTGTTTTCATATTTTATCTTCATTAAGCTGAACTAAAAGCAATATGAACAAACACCTCAGTTCCTACTAATGCTTTGAGATACTTTGAGATAATTTCCAAAACGGAAAATTATATGCAGGACAATTAATACACTTTTTGTTATCAAGAAAAAGAATATTTTTTTCATAAAATTAATATATCTCTGCCATAACTAAATATATTTTATTAGGCAAAGCCTTGAACCTTACCTGCTCAATCATATACCACATGTATGCCACAATGTGTTTACTTTGGTCTTCTGAATGGCTGAGCTCTAATACTGAAGAATGTTTACATATAAGTTTTTATATTTTTAAAATAATATTCTTGCAAATTTAGAGAATGATTGCATAGTAATTTAGTAATTCTATTTACTACAGGTTATGATACATGTAAATCAGGAGTTGACATGGGAATCAAAGTATTTAAAATTTGTTTTTGTGTTGACTCAACATTACTGAGTTAAATAAAAAAAAAAGGATGCTTGAGAGTTTCCGAGAGGTTGGAACCTAACAATATAATATTGATATTTGGGTTTTATACTAGGGTATGCTCCACAAAAATAATAAAGAATTATTTCTCAGTGGTGGAAGTTTTCACTTATTCAGAATCCTGGATTTTGTTTAAAGAAAGGAATTTCAGCTAGTACCAGTGGAAGAGGGTGGCAGGATGAAAGAGCATCGAGCTTCCCGCCCAAGGTCATCAGTTCTGCTCTACTCTTCCATGGGACCTTTAAGAAAAATCTTGGTTTTCCATTGTATAATATTTTTTAGCCTTTTTATCAAAAAATCAGGTGTTCATAGGTGTGTGGATTTATGCCCAGGTCTTCGATTCAATTCCATTGGTCAACCTGTCTGTTTTTATGCCAAGAGCAAGTTGTTTTCATTACTGTAGCTCTGTAATAGAGCTTGACGTCAGGGGTGGTGATGCCTCTGTAAGTTCCTTTATTGTGCAGGATTGTTTTGGCTATCCTGATTTTTGGTTGCTTGTTTATTTTTCCATATGAAGTTGATTATTATTCTTTCAAGGTCTGTGAAAAATTGTGTTGGGATTTTGATGGGGATTGCATTGAATCTATAGATCACTTTAGGTAGGATTGCCATTTTTTTTATGTTAATCCTACCTATCCAAGAGCATGGGAAACCTTTCCCATTTGATATATCTTCTTCAATTTCTTTCTTCAAAAACTTAAAATTCTTGATGAACAGTTCTTTCACTTCTTTGGTTAGTGTTACCCCAAGATATTTTATTTGTGTCTATTGTAAAGGGTGATGTTTCTCTGGTTTCTTTCTCAGCTTCTTTATCATTTGGATATAGGAGGGCTAATCATACTACAAGGACATTTGTTCAACTATGTTCATAGCAGCATTGTTTGTCATAGCCAGAACCTGGAAACAATCTAAACGCCCCTTGACCAAAGAATGGATAAGGAAAATGTGGTGCATTCACACAATGGAGTACTACACAGCAGAAAAAAATCATGGCATCTCGAATTTTGCAGGCAAATGGATGGAGCTAGAAAACATAATCTTGAGTGAGGTAACCCAGACCCAGAAAGACAACTATCACAAGTACTCACTCATAAGTGGTTCTTAAACATAAAGCAAAGAAACCAGCCCCACCAATCACAGTCGCAGAGAATGTAGACAACAATGAGGACCCTAAGAGAGACATACATGTATCTAATCTACATGGGAAGTAGAAAAAGACAAGATCTCCTGAGCAAATTGGGAGCATGGGGACCTTGGAAGAGGGTTGAAGGGAAAGGGAGAGGGAGAGAGGGGAGCAGAGAGAAATGTAGAGCTCAATAAAAATCAATTAAAAATAATAATAGAAGAAAAGAAATTTTAAAAAAGAAAAAAAGAAAATCTCACTCTCAGCCACCTTAATCTGCTTTGCCCAGTCACCATGGTCCTTGTCATTTGCTGCTGTGCTAACCTCACACCTTCCACTGAGGACATTCACTGCTTAGATTCCTAGAAACTGGCCAGCTATTTGAGGTGTTTTGTTCACCTTTTTTTTTAAAACGTTTTCACTCTATTACCTAGGATGTCCTAAAACTCATTTTGTGGTCCAGGCTGTTTATGAATTCAAGGCAATTCTCCTGCACCAGCCTCCCACGTGCAGGGAGTGCTCCCAAGGTGTCTGTCACCATGCCTGACTTTGGTACTTTTTAAAAAATGTGTTTCCTTACCCCAAGGCTTGACACCTTAGAGAAGAAATCTGAGCATGATAATCTCAGCGTCTGTCTAACTAAAAATCTAGTTGTTTTCTAGGAACCTAAGGTTGTTACAGAGGAGTTTGAGGCTACCGGGTATAGTTATAATTTAACATCTACCTTGGCCTTTTATGTTCTATATAGTCTTGTCTGAGAACAGGGATAAATCTGGGCTGATTTCATCCATACCCAGTAAATTGTTGTCATCGGGGAAGAAAGATTAATAGTAATTTCCAAAGTACTATTTGAAATCCTTTCAAGATGTATGTAGAATGAAAACATAGACTGGTGCTTTGGCTTGTATTTATAAACTTAGCACATGGGAGGCCAACGCAGGAAGAGGGCTGTGAGTTCAAGACAACTCTGGGCTGCATAAAAGCTGCTAGGCCAGCAAGAGCTACACTGTGAGGCACCGTGTCAAATGATAGTAAATAAATAAACAAAAATGAATACCAAAACATCTAATGATAAACACTTCCTTTACAGTAAAATTATGAGATTCCTGTGTACGTTAAATTCACCAAAACAGAGGTAAATAATGTTCAAAATAACCCATCTGCTTTGTATCATTGTTGATCATTCTAATACCCTGTTCTAGTTGGGAAGAATTAAGCAAAAAAAATATATTGTTACATCTAATACGGATGCAGAGAATTCTTTTGTATCTGACATACAATTAAATACTAATTTTTGAATAGATTTGACACAATAGAGATCATTTTCTATCCTTGACTAGAAAATAATACATGAAAGTCAAAAAAAAAAATGTTCCTGGGTACTGACGCTCTAGGAGTGTTGTTGTGTTGAGTAGGATTGCTGATTGGAAAACATACTAAGGCTTTGACAGTTCAGCCTGATATTTATGCAATGCCATTTGCCACATATTAAAAATTCATCCTTTGTAATAAGTAGTTTTCAGAAATGTCTTTTATTTCATGCCTGCAGCAAGCAGCTTCATTTTCTGGTCTCAGTGAGGATTTGGGTGTAACCTAATTCTTAAACACGGAGGAGCGGGTGAGTCACCAGCAATTTGACACCAAGTTCTTGAGCAGCGACTCTCTTCTCGATGAAAGGTTTTTCTGATCCTTTCCCTATCGGGAAGAACATTCATTGGCTGTTAGAGTCGGACAGCCTGCCATCTCCACAGGGACAAAAGGGGAGCGGCTGTGGATCTCCTCAGCTGCTGGTATAATTGGCTCTTTCCCTCACTTGCTGGCCACAGTTGTCTGGTCACATTTTGTTCTCTGTCATGTATCCCTTCACCTGCTGCTTGTCCCTAGGAACCTGCATATCAGAATAAATACTATAAATCAAGGCACAAGACACCTGGCATTTTCAACTAATTGTTAATAGAACAACCCAGAGAACTTAAACCCTGGAGAGTAGCCAGCTAGTCTTGGCCACAAATGCTACTATCCTTGTTGAAAACTAACTGGAGGCAGCATCTGGACCAAAACCAAGCTGAAGCCTTGGAAGGAAGATGCATTCACTTAATTCTGCATTTTACAGAATCCTCTCAATTTTCTTCTGCGATCATGAGCTCCCAACCAAGATTCATGGACCCCAGTTCAAGAGAAGACTGGGCATAGGGGTTGTACTAGTTGCTTTTCTGCTGCTGTCATTGAATAACTTGACATAAAGCAAGGTTGGGAAGAAAGGGGATTTATTTAGAATTAGAGTCTCAAAGAGTCAGAATTCATAAGGCCAGGGAAGGCAAGACAGCTGGAAGGTGAAGTCCAGCCTGGCAGCTTGCAAGTTGAGAGAGACATTTCTTCCACACAGGAAGCAAAGGGAGTGAAGAGAAAGAGAGGCGAGGCTCTACAACCTCAAAGCCTACCTCCAGAACAGCAGGCTTCCAACAAGAAGGTTCTCTAGCCTTCCCGCACAGCGCCACCAACTGGTGCCAAGTGTTAAAATACAAGATCATAGGGGGCTGTTCAAACCAACCTCGGAATACAATGAAAGCTTGGGACTGGGAGACTGGGGAGACAAGGTTAAGCTATCTTGGTTCAAGATTCACGCCCCGGAGGAAGCTGGGCTTTCCCAGAAAGATATTCACTACTGCTGGGACAGAAGGAGCTAAAATGACTGCTCAATTCATATAACTGCTTCATACCTACAGCCCATACCTCTGATACTGTGTTTGTTTAATACTTCCTTTCCAAGATTTAACCTTCAAAGTTCAACATGAATGATTCTATCAAGATGCCTGCTAGACCACTTTTTAATCTCTTGGGTGACCCTTAGCAACAACAACAGCAGCAACAAAATTCGCCTACCAGACATTAACAAGACATGTTAAAAAAACAAGAATACTGAATTTTATTGAAATTCAGTGCGCTCATTATTGAAGTGGGAACTGCTGTGTTTTCACGTCCATTATGGGAGAAATACTGATGAGTTAAAATAGTCCTCAGCTAATTGAATCTAATAATTATGTATTGCCGAAGTGGCTATGTCAGAATATTTGTGTACTTCCGGGATCAGATATAGTTAACTTGGTTATTTACAAACAATGACTGGTTTACAATAAATGCCAGCCAACTGACTACTTAAAATGTCTAATGCGTGGGTGACCACAGTCATCTCTTGTGGGGTAAATTTTTAAAAGTCCCCAAGATGTATTGGAATGCTTTCATTTCCTTTAAGCTTTTTTTTTCCTCTTGTAATCACTGAGTGAAGTTTTATTAAAGCAGTATGTACTCACTGTCAACAGAGAATTCTACTGACCTTTAAGATGCTTGCTATGAAAAACATTAGTCAGTCCTTTCAGCTTTGTACTAAACAATACCCCCCCCCCCGCTGTCCTTCTAAACACACCTAAACATCTTACAACTAACAAAAGTTGAATCGTCTGGAAGAAATACCAAAAGAACTTTGGTCATAACTGCACTAGGCCCTGCTGATGACATTGATCCCATAGGAAATTAACTTAGAGACACACACTTCCTAAACGAGGTGGACTCGTCCTCTGAACAATATTCCCGTTATAGTAAGTGCATGAGTCAAGATTTTTAAGGTACTCCTAGTGACAAAGTCAACGAAGTCAGGAAGGTAGGTTACTCAACCAAAAGAGCTAATTATATAAGACTACATGCTCTAGAGATGTTTGATAGGGGTTAGTTCTAGTTTCTATTTTTCATGAGAAGAAAATAGCTTTCCTTCTCCTGTTCCCCAGCACCACCTCCTCCTTTCTCTGTCATGCTAGGGATCAAAACTAGGGTCTCAAGATTGCTAGTTCAGCATTCCAAGCCTGAGATACACCTCCGTCTTCTGGCTTCAGTCTATCTGTTACTCTCAATTTTGATAATTGTAAACAATGAACAAAATACTACGAATCCCACTTGTAGATCGGGATAGCCTGAAAATTATCATGTAGCCCTGACTGGCTTTAAACTCATTGCAATCCTCTCATCTCAGTCTCCCAGGAGATAAGACTATGGGATGAAACACTATACCTGACTTAGAAAATCTTGATCTAAAATCACAGGTAATAATCTCTTTCCCTCCCTGAAAATTATATTAATATTTATCTCACAAAATAATGTGAAATATAATATTTTTTCATCTATTATAAATTTAATAAATTGATTATACTTATTACATATTATACAAGATTGCTTTTAATAAATAAAAACCTTTGTCTTCATTAGTACATATACTTGTATTTATTTAGTAAGTCTATTATCCCTTTTACATGAATATAATTGAAAAATCAAGTTTTAACATTCCTGTGTCAGAATCTCCTTTTAATTAGACAAGGAAAGTCCCACATTGCATGTACAAGTGATGTCTTCAACACCGCTTGAGGGAACTGATCTAGTACCAACTCTATGAACTGATCATCTTGGCTTCAGAGATGAGAAAGAATGCCACTTCTTGGTAGGCTGTGACACTGAGAAATCTGAGTATCATTTCAAAAAAGGAGATTCTTTATAGGACGGCAGATGAAATCAGGCAGAGGTGAATTGAAAGCTTTGGTCTGAGCTTAGATGAGCTGAGCTAAGTTGAGTTGATAAATACTTAAATATTAAATACGACGATAGAATTTTACAAAGCTGAAGGTGAAAACAAAGTCAGCCTTTGGATCATATTATTCAGTTGAAAAATAAATACGCGGAAGTAACTCTATGTCGATCAATACTTCTTGTTACATCAACACAAATAGAAACGGTTCTAAGTAAAATATAAAGTCAATAGTACTGATTGAGGAAACTGCTAAGCAAATACAGATGGACAACATATCCTATAAGAAAAGTGTGACTTCAAGGACGCTAAAAACAGAAGTGGCATCTGGAGATGACATCTTAAAGTCCAGACGTTATATCCCATTGCAGAGGAATAAGCAGGAATAACAATGGGGGTCGGAGGGAGGGGGAAGGACTTACTTTCCACTTCCATATATTTAAAAAGTCTAAACTGGGCAACGTGGTCCATGCTTTAAACCCCAGCAATTGGGAGACAGAGGCAAGTGGATCTCTTAAGTTTGAGGCTAGTCTGGCCTTCACAACAGCCAGGACTACACAGAGAAACTCTGTCTTATAAAAACAAAAACAAAAAACAAAAAGGTCTCTTTTTTTTTCCTGTTTGTTATCCTCCAAATAAACACAACCTTGAACATCCCTTGTAAGACTCTGTCTCCCTATGAAAACGCCTGACTTCAGCCCTGAGGTTCTTGATGCTCTTTTCTAAAGCAATGCTCTGAAAATGGCAAATACGCTGTTTATTTAAAGAGACATGTAAACGTCAATACTTTTTGTATATTTGTTTTTTTAAAAATTAGATTTTTAAATTTTGTCGGCCCTTCATTTTGAAATTGGACTTCCTTAACTTCCGTTGCAAGTAAATCTCATCCTCCATCTTTTCTACAAGCTTTTGTTTCTGAGCCTTCTTTTCATGCCCTCTACACACACATCAGCAGGAGATGGGACCTGAAGCTAAATGCAGGATTTAGTGCTTCACTGTTCATTTTAAATGGAAAAGGTTATTTTTGTTCTAGCTTTTGTTAACCTGAAATTCCCTTTGCTGAAATAACCAGCAAATTGTCCTCTGTTTGTCATCGACAAGAAGGATTTTATATATTTCTGGCTCCAATGTTCAAGATTTGCGCCTATACTGAGCTAGCCTGGTCTTTCTCATTCACCTGGATTTATTTCATGTGGTTGGTTCATTGATTCAGCAGTAGGAGTTCTTTATATTAGTTATTTATGTATTTACGACTATGGTGCAGATGCTGGAGAGAAACACTGAGCCTCATATGTGCTAAGCAAGCATTTTACTACTGACCTATAACTGCAATCTAACTATTTAAAAATTACTATTGCTATTTATTATTATTAATAATAATCTATTGATTTATTTAGGGCAGGGATGAACACGCCATGACACATGCAGTAGCCTGAGGTTAACTTGTGAGAGTTGGTTCTCTTCTTCCACCAGGTGGGCTTCATGGGTCAAACTCAGGTCAACAGGTATGGTGGCAAGAGCCTTTACCTGCTGAGCCATCTTGCATGCCTTGAGTTTAATTTCTTAACAATTTAAGGCATACGTTGGTTACTCTTACAGTTTCTTACAGTTTTTAAACAGTAGTATTGTCTGTCATTTTTCTTGTTGGAGGGCTTATTCTATTTACTCTGTTTACTAGCAAACATATTGATTCCTCTACATCTAGAGTTTTAGGCTTGTCTGGAGTCCCATGTGTTTTTACTTACTAAAGCCTTTGGATTTCAAATAACTCATGGAGAGCTTCCAACACCTGCCGTCAAGTACCTCAAAGGGCAGACTTCAAGTCCCATGTACTTCCCATTTATTCCTCTGCATGAAAGACAAGTCAGACAGTTGCGTATGACAGGGTCAAGCTAGCAGAGAAACATGTTCTTTTGGTAAGTTCAGGGCAAGGTTCAGCTAAGCAGGCAACTCTGCTAAGATCTGTCCTAGGATGGAGAGTCTATAGAGCATACGGACGATGGAATAATGAAGTGGGTACTTCTGGCTATGTTAGCTGGTAACAGTGTGACACTAACACATAGAACAAGGAAGATGGCACCTGCTGACAAGGCTGGATAAGTAACTCAGGTTTGTTTGATTGAACATTGTTGTGGATGGGGGAACTGGTCTTAATAATAGATCAGAGTATGAGCTCTGTTGGGAAATGTGCTGTAGGCTGGGTGGCTCATATCAAAGTGATCCACAAAAGGAGTGACTGGTTCCTTGGTTACAAACATATCAGAAGTCACTGGCCATCATGGAAATTCTCTAATTAAACCTTTCTGTAATTAACTGACCCATGAAGGAATTAAAGGAACTCCAGGACACGGATTGATGGTAAAGGAAATTGGAAAAGTCTTGGGGTAAATCCACGTGAATCCCTGATATGCTATGTAAGGTTTTTTTTTAATAGACAAGCCTGACTCCATCTTAAGATTAAAAGTCATCTATACTGAGTGAGATAACCAAGACCCAAAAATATGAATATGGTATGTACTCACTCATTAGTAGATTCTAGCCATAAACAAAGGACATTGAGCCTGTAGTTCACGATCCTAGAGAAGCTAAGTAATAAGGTGAACCAAAAGAAAAAACATATATAGATCCTCCTGGAAATTGGAAGCAGACAAGATTGCCAGGCAAAAGTTGGGAGCATGGGGGTGGGGTGGGACGGGGAAGAAGGGAAGAGAGAGAGAGATGGGAGAAGGAAGGATTGGGGAGAGCTTGGGGGAGTGGGATGGTTGAGATGGAGGAAGGATAGATATGGAAGCAGGAAAAAGATATCTTAATTAAGGGAGGCATTGTGGGGTTGGCAAGAGGCTTGACTCTGGAGGGGTTTCCAGATGTCCACAGGGGTGTCCCCAGTTAGGACCCTGGGCAGTGGAGCAGAGATTGCCTGAACTGGCCTTGTCCCATAGTCACACTGATGACTGTCTTGAATGTCACCATAGAACCTCTGTCTGGCGACAGATGGAGATAGAGACAGAGACCCACATGGGAACACTGGACTGAGCAGAAGGAGGGAGAATATGAACATAGAAGTCAGGACCACGAGGGGTTGGTTCACCCACTGAGACAGTGTGCCTGAACTAATGGGAGCTCACCAAATCCAGCTGGACTGGGACTGAACGAGCACGGGATCAAACTGGACCCTCTGAATGTGACTGACAATTGGGGCAGACTGAGAAGCCAATAATGGCACTGGGATTTGCCTCTACTGCATGTATTGGCTTTTTGGGATCCTATTCTATTTGGATGCATACCTTCCTAAGCCTGGATGGAGGGAGGAGGGCCTTGGACTTCCCATAGGACAGGGTACCATGCCCTCTCTCAGGACTGGAGGGGGAGGGGTGAATGGGAGAGTGGGAGGGAAGTGGAAAAGGGGGAGAAAGTGGAAATTTTGATTCCTATTATTTATAAAGTAATAAAAAATTATCAGAGAATAAAGGTCATCTCATTACAAGCACAAAACAAGTTCATTCCTGTTTTCTGTTAAACTTAGGTTTGACCATGTCTTGACCTATTTTCTGGAATTTGACATGTTCCACACCCTATACCCTAATCTCCACCCTAATAAGATGGTCTAACAAATAATTTTGAAATGTTCTGCCAAGTTTCTACATAACAAAAACCCTTGAAAACCCCATAACCTTGCAGTTTGGTGGTTAATATAAGGCCCATCTTCCATGTTTGATGCTATTTTCTCAAACCCAGCTTTAGAAGGGAAATGGCCCTGTCTGACAGAAAATAAAGCTTGTTTGATTCAACTAAGAGAATTTGGGTAATGGCCTTCATCTCATTTGGTGGGATTAATAATTTCAGTAATATATGGTGATTTGTTTTTTCTGATGATAATAAAAGTTCTAGAAACAGCCCTATTGAATTATAAAGTTAATCATAACAGATGGCAGAGAGCATTCAAGAAGAACCAAGAAGCAAACCACTCCGTAAGTATAAAGATGAACGATATGAGGTCTTGCCCTTCTATGTCTTTACTACTTTCTTGCCATAGCTCCACCCAACTTCCCTCCATTTGGATGGGCAGTTTCTCTAAACTAAGCCAGTTCTTTGACATTGACTCCCTGATGGCCTCTTCTCAAGGTGATACATTATCTCTTTGAAAAATGCTTTTTTAAGTGCTCATAATACATAAAAAAGAAATGGGAGCTTTATGAAATAGATGATTTAAGTCGAAGAATAGAATTGTGATAAAAAAAAATTTATAGACCTTTCTTATCTGGAGATTAAATATGATACTTTCTAGGCCTGAAGAAATCATATTTGTATTACAAAAGAATATATAAATTATAAATAGTGGAGTCTAGGGATTAGGTTTATCAATTAGGCTTATTAGTCAAGGTTCTCTAGAGGACAGACTGATAGGATGAATAGATTTTCAAAGAGGATTTATCAGATTGTCTTACAAGATACGGTCCTGGTAGTCCAATGGCTGTCACACATGGCACAGCTGTGACTCAAGTAGTTGCTTAGTCCACAAAGCTGGATGTCTCTGCAGTCCCAATGTTCTAGAGCAATGGTTCTCAGCATGTGGGTTGTGACCCCTATGGGGATCAAACAATCCTTTCATAGGGTTACAGATCAGATGCCCTGTTATCAGATATTTACACTGCTATTCATAACAATAGAAAATATAGTTATGAAGTAACAACAAAATAATTTTATGGTTGGGGGTCAGCACAACATGAGGAGCTGTGTTAAGTGGGTCACAACATTAGAAAGGTTGAGAACCACTGCTCTAGAGGATTTCTGGAGAGCTTACTGGTCGACAGTCTATGTTGGAATTCTGAAGAAGCAGGTTCTAATGTCAGTGAGGCAGTTGCTATGGCAACAGAACAGATGGACTTGCTAACAAGAGTGAGAACAAGCAGGCAAAAAGCAGTTTCCCGCTGGGCGGTGGTGGCGCACGCCTTTAATCCCAGCACTCGGGAGGCAGAGGCAGGCAGATCTCTGTGAGTTCGAGACCAGCCTGATCTACAAGAGCTAGCTCCAGGACAGGCTCCAAAGCCACAGAGAAACCCTGTCTCGAAAAACCAAAAAATAAAGCAGTTTCCCCTTTCACATCCTTTTGTTAAGACAGGCACCAGTATGTTGTCAGGGTTTCTGTCCTGCCCAGTTCCCACAGTTGTTACGTTCCAAAGAAATCACACAGAGGTCGACATTAGTTATAAACTGATTGGCCCATTAGCTCAGGCTTCTTATTAACTCTTATAACTTATATTAGCCCATTATTCTTGTCTATGTTACACACATGGCTCGGTACCTTATTCAGCAAGCTAGTCACATCTTGTTTCTTCTGTGGCTGGGCCAGGACTGCAGAGAGAGCTTCCCTCTTCCCAGAATTCTCCTGTTCTCATTGACCCACCTCTACTTCCTGTCTGGTTGTCCCACCTATACTTCCTACCTGGCTACTGACCAATCCACGTTTATTTAAAATATAATTGATAGAATATAGATCACTGTTCCACACCAGTAGTAGGTGCTGCCCACATTTGGGATAGGTTCTTCCCCTTCTTTGCTTTACTTGATTCCAGATCCAACTAATCCAATCAAGATTAGCCATCACATTTGCTAAGTCAATTTTTCCCCTCACTTGTGTAGCAAGTCATTTTAAAAAAAAAAAAAAAAAAAAAAAAAAAAAAAAAAAGGTTTTGAATTTTCGTTATAGAGAGAAAAGAGAAATGCCCATTTTAGAAAAAAACTAATGGTAATGTCTTCTAGTTTCAGGCTCTATTTTCCACAAATTAAATGTGATTTTGGTAAACTCCCTTAGTGTCATTGTAAAAAGCATCTTTAACCCTACTGCTTTAGCTATTGCATCAAATAAATAGTCATTCCCTTCTGGGAGTGGGTAGATTAGAGGCTCATAAGCGAGAATCAATATTTCATTGGATAACGGCTAAAAAACTGTCCCAAATGGTCAAAGTGAAGGAAAGATTAACACTGTGGCAATGACCCAGAAGATAAAGTGGGGCAGAAGTGTGAACCGAGGGAAATGACTAAACACATTCAGCAGCGTGGAACTGGCCTGAGTTCAGCCTGACAGCTGTTAGGCTGCCTCCTGCTGCCCACATAAAGTAATCATATAAACACAACCCACGAGGGGCCCCAGGAGCATATGGTCAGAAGCTCTCTCTGCAATATATGTTTCCATAGTATCTTCTCAGTCACACTTGAGTTTGGAGAGTTTCATGAACCTTGTTTGTGTGCTTTTAGGAAGCAGCATGATGCAAATGAAAACAGCAGTGGCTTCTGAGCCAGAGATTTAGGTTCAAGTTTGGGATTTGTCTCCTAATTCTTGGTGATTTTGGACAAAGGCTGAACCTTCCTCTCTCCTAACTACTTGATTCAGCAAGGTTCCTGTCTCTGACACCTTCAGAGTCTGTCCTGAGGATGAGTACTCATGAGTTGGAGCAGGTGACTTGGTTTCAGTGGTGCTAAACTGAATTAAACAGAGCAACATATTGCAGAGAAAGCTGAGATGCTTCTAAAAGGAAACATGAAAAAAGCAAAAATCTCCAAGGTCATCTTCTTCAGGATCGGCACACCCTGAACACCCGCACACCCTGAACACCCACACACCCTGAACACCCGCACACCCTGAACACCTGCACTCCCTGAACACCTGCACTCCCTGAACACATGCACATTCTGAACACCAGCAGTACCTGAACACCTGTACTCCCTGAACACCCTGAACACCTGCACACCGCAAACACACGCACACCATGGATACCCACACACCCTGAAGACCTGCAGTCCCTGAACACCTGCATACCCTGAACACCTGCACAGCCTGAACACCTGCACACCCCGAACACCTGCACTCCCTGAACATCCACGCACCCTGAACACCAGTATACCCTGAAGCACTCCCTGAACATCTGTACGCCGTGAACACCTGCACTCCCTGAACACTCGAATGTGGTCAGTCCTATGCTCTACAGAGTGCTGATGATACCCAAGTGAAAACATTGCCTTTACTTTAGAGACTTTGCAGGTTTGGGGACCAGGTGTGAAGATGTTTGGCTATTACCACACCCAAGCTCTTCCCTAACTCTCTTTAAGGAGAAAGAAAAAGAGAACAAACCAAAAAAACAAAACAAAAAACAAACAAAAAGCACCCCTTTCCCTCCAAAAAAGGACAAAACTAATTTCCAGGAGGAGGGGAGAAGTAAAGGTATCTGAAATGCTAAAGTCCTGCAGGCACGGTGCAATTGTAAACAACTGTGATTTCTTTTCTGGAGACAAAACAGCGTGCTGGGGAGGAGGAATCTATGCAGTTTCCCAAAGGACTGGGCAGGCAATGCAATATCGGAGCAGCACTCTCCAAGGCTGTGGCTGACGGAGAGCAGGAATGACCTAAGCTATAGACACAGTAGAAGGCAGATGTGAAAGCCCATTGCAAAAGCAAGATGATTATGCAAATAAAAAGCATCAATTTAAAAATTTTTACTGGAGTCAAGTACAGTGGTGCATTTGTAAATTTGTAATTCTAGCCCTTAGGGAGCAGTGAGAAGAAGTCTACTCAGGAGCTAGAGGCCAACTGTGTCTAAACAATGAGTTCCAAGCCAACTGGTTCTACATAGCCAAGATCCTTTCTCTAAAAACAAACAAGATTAAAACCACAACAAATAAGAAGTACTTGGATTATAGATCAGTGGTGGGTGGATTGGTTTGCCCAGCAAGCATAAAGCTCTAAACTCAGAATCCAACACTCTGAAATGAATGAACAAACATATGTATTTTTACATGTTATAGATATGTTTTATATATATAAAAATAAAGCCAAAATGTATGATGAGTGTTTGGGATATAGCTAGGGCTTGCCTGACATCTCATGATCCTGGGTTCAGTTCCCAAAGCTGGAGGGGGAAAACAGTATATTGAATTATAGTGTTAGAAAGATGTCCTGGAAATCTAAATCATGGGCTTCAATGTCTCGCAGAGGAAGGAGGCGCACAAAATTAAAAAGAGAACAAGGATTGGAAATTTCTGGTGACAGAGGCTGTGAGGACCCTGTGATCTCAGCCACTATGTGTAAGGGAGCAAGCTACAGAGCCACAGAGTTGCTCCTCTTTAGGAGCAGAAGGTGTCCAAGCCGGCCAGTGGAGAGGCAGAAAGACAAAAACAAGCCCATGGATAAAATAAATCCGCAGGGAAAACCTACCCAAGAAACAGGGTCAACAGATGCGGTGAAATGAACCATAAGGCTTGGACCAGAGTGTAGGAGCAAGGAATAACAGCAGGACCTGGGGGGGGGGGTGAAGCAGAAAGTGAAATTGAAGAGAATGGAAGGGAAATTTTATTATCTTGGTGATTATCCTCATTATCACCCAATGTTTCCAGTGCGCCAGAATTTTCAGTCTTTAGAAAGGATGCTTTCTCCTAAGAACAGAACAGTGAGAACTCCTAAGGACTGGACGCGTAGGAGGGGTCTGAGGAATTACCTGGAAATCATTGCTCTGCACAGCAGAGCTCCAAGACAGGCACCTGGAGACGGAAACCGGAAAGCGCTGATGCTCCCTTTGGGCTTAGAGAGAAAAGGCAGGAAGGAAGCCTGGAGTTCCTGCCTTCACTTTGTGTCTGTCTTTTCCTTTGGGTTTACCTGTTTACTTCTGCACATGACCTAGGGTGTGCTTACCCACCTCAACCCCCCCTCAAAGCCAGAGACACAGAGGTAAGTCATTGCCCTAAACCAGCAACTACTTTGGAGCTCAGGAATCTAAATAAGACCCTCCCTGTGCATCTGACCTCTACCACTCTCTGCTCAGATGAGAGTAATTACCAAGAATGTGACTCTGCATCCTGGAGACCTGATCACCTTGCAGGAAGCCCGTTCCTGCCATCCCTCAAGTGATGTCAGCTAGAAGGACGTCTTCAGTTTACTATGCAAAACCAGCACTGAGACAATGAGCAGGATTACATATTGGCCAGGACTGGTTAATTAAGGGTGGCTATTGCCTTCTGCCTCATGTCTTCCTCTGTGTGAGCCTGAAGTTCACGTCAGTGACCCAAAGATGGGCTTGAGATCAGTAGAGCCCTTAGTCTGTTCCTCTTACAGTATGGCCACGTTGAACGCCTATCTTCTCCCCACTATACAGCATTACTCATCTCTTTAGTTGGTGTGATGGGGCAGGTGACCCGGTCTAGCTTATCCTGTTGCGGGAGACTGCTCATTGGTTCCCAAAATAATCACTTAGGAACTATATTATTTGCAACACTCTTTGGCCAATTGTTAGGGACTGTGGACCCCCAGACCCTGAATTTCCTGTGACTGCCTTGCCTGCAGGAGTAAACAACTTGTTATGCTTGCAGCTGCTCTGAGCACAAGACAAGGGAGTGGTTTCTGGTGGCTTGCAGCTGAAGGATCCTGAGAGCTAGGGCATGGCTATTGGTCAGGGAAGGCACTATAAAAGCTGCCCTGGAACACAATAAAGGGGACATTCTTGGGGAATTCAAGGATGACCCATGTCTCTGTCTCTGTGTTTGTATGTTTCAGTCTCCAGTCCTTTGCCTGGCTCACGAATGGTCCATAGTGCAGTAGGTACAGTACAGGCATAGTACAAGTGATACAGTGCACAGAGTAGTACACAGAGTAGCAGGAACGTTACAGCCAATGACTCTAGCATATTCCTAGCAAGCTCTTACATCTTTAATTAACCCATTTCTTTTATTTTATTTTATATCACGAGGCCCGTGGCCTACCAGCAAGGTTCAGGCTGGCAGCTCATATCTTTCTCCTCTGGCAGCTCCATGGCTTCTCACTGACTCCACCTATTCTCTCTCTCTCTCTCTCTCTCTCTCTCTCTCTCTCTCTCTCTCTATATATATATATATATATATATATATATATATATATTGGCCAAACGCAGCTTCTTTATTAGCCAGTAAAGGCAACACATATACAGAAGGACTTCCCACAGCAATCTTTGGGCTGCTGGAGCATGGGATTGCCCCCATAAAACCTGGAGTTACCATTTGAAGGAGATTTGAAGCTGAGTGTAATGGTTCATAGCTCTGATTTCAGTGCTTGGGAGACTGAGTCAGGAGGATATCTGCCAGCTGGAGGTGAGCTTGAGCTACGGAGTGAAACCTTAAGAGACAAGTCAATGATAAACCAGAGCACAGTGGGCAAGGCTATGGTATTGCGTTTTCTGAAATACAATCTCAATGGGACTTCAGAACGGCCTTGTGATGGAGCATGGTGCTTTTCCTTCCCACCAATGTCAAAATTCACTGCATGGAACTTGGAGCTGGTAGCATCAGATGCAGGATGATAGAAGTGGGGGAATATTTGAAATATTGAGAACATTTCCTGCACGCAACTACTGTGTACTCATCATCATCAGAAAGAACTGAAAAGATAAATCACCTATAAACTCACCGCTCTTTCTATGAAGTTCTTTGAACACTCAGAGCTTGCTGCAACTTGCCTTTCTGCTCACTCAAAGACCAGCCACCGTCTGCAGGCTGGAGGGCACAGGAAGCTGCACTGTGCGTTTCCCTCTCCCTCTCTCCTCTCTCTGTTTTTAATTCTCTACTTCATATTTCATTTTAATTTTTAAATGTTTACATTTACCACATGACAAGTATATACATACAACTGTTAACATCTTAGAGATGTGTTTGTTTGTTCCTTGTGACAGGGTCTGCCATGGTACAAGCTGGCCTCCCACTCCCCATACAGTCAAGGATGACTTCTTGCTCCTTCTGCCTCTGCCTCCCAGTGGCTGCAGCTATACAGTTCAGGGTCACTGAGCCCGCTTACTAGAGAGACTTATTTTAAAGCCTCGAATTTCTAACAAAACCCCTAACCCAAGAAGATCAAGTCCAAAACCATGTTTCAAAAAATTAAGTTGATTTACAAACACAAAATTGAAAATGGTTCATGATATGGCAGGACGAGGACACCATCTGGTAAGCCTGCTGCTGAAGGATGCTGAGGAGTCACTAAGGACCTAGAGATCAGTCAGGCCTGGGTGTTGTTTCTACAGCAAGGTTAGGAGAAGCAGCCAGATGTACTTACACACACCTGTAATCTCAGCACTGAGGAAGTGGAGGCAGGAGGACCAGAAGTTAAAGGTTAGCCTTGGCTTACCTATAGAGTACCAGGCCTCCCTGGGTTACATGAGACCCTACCTCAAAAACCAAACAAGCAAAAACTAAAAAGTCAACAAATCAACATCAGGACTAAAACACAAACAAAGCGACAAGATGAGGAGTCATGAGTATTAACCACAGGTTTCTGTCATGAGGTGAAGTGGCTGTTCTGGTGTCTGTGGTTGCTACAGACTTTGGAAATACATTCCCTATCACTGGCCTTCTAGATTAGCAGCAAGGTACGATCTTTCCATTTCAGACTTTGAAGGCATGTTTTATATCAGTAGAGCCACCTCAAGCTTGACTGTGTTTATTAGTGCTCCAGAAGACAGCTCTACCTATTGATAACCCCCTTTGTCTTTGACAATCGATGCATGTGCGAATTTACGTTGGTATTCAGAATGACGTGTTGATAATTAGACTGTCTTGGTTAGGGTTACCATTGCTTTGAGGAAACACCATGACCAAAAGCAAGCTGGGGAGGAAAGGGTTTATTTGACTTATACTTTCACAGCGCCGCTCATCACTGGAGAAAGAAAAGACAGGAACCTGGAGGTAGAGGCTGATGCAGAGACCATGGAAGTACACTACTCTCATGGCTTGCTCAGCCTGCTTTCTTATTGAACCCAGGACCACCAGCCCAGGAATGACACCACCCACAATGAGCTGGGTCCTCCACCATCAATCAGTAATTAAGAAAATACCTTACAGCTGGGTCTTTTTCTGTTTGTTTGAACTTTGTTTTTTTCAAGACAGTGTTTCTCTGCATAGCCTTGGCTCTCTTAGAGCTCAATCTGTAGACCAGGCTGAGGGGGATCTCACAGGGAACGGCCAGCCTCTGCCTCCTGAGTGCTGCGTGCCACCATTGCCCGGCTCTAACAGCTCCGTCCTATGCTCCGTCGTAAGGAGGCATTCTCCCAAACTGAGGTCCCCTCCTTTCACACAACTCTAGCCTGTCAAAGAGACATAAAAGTAGCCAACATACAGGCCAACTCCGTATAAGAGTACCCTAGAGTTTAGAGTTTGGATCTAAAGAATAGAGACAGTGGGGGGATATCGGAGATGAACACTAGGGTTGATGAGCTCTGTGAACAGGGTATTAGCGTGGGTTGGAGTAAGGCAGCAGGAGGGGAACGGGAAAAACTAAGCACATCATATCCTGCCTTTTTTGTTGTTTGCTCTGTTTTTTATTACCTTCTTTGAACAGCTCATCTTCCGGCCAGAGTGAAGCTACAGGCCTCAGTTTCATAATGCCCCTTCTAAGATAAGAGATTGAATTTACCGTCTGTCTTTGCAGCATTTGGAAATGGGGCATTCCTAACAATGGGCTCAGAAGAAGCAACATTTGGCAACTTTGTAACAATCTCCTGCCTCCCACCCTCCAGCCATGATTACTTCCTTTCCTGGCTCCCTGCTCCAAGCTACATTTCCATTCTCTTATCTCCCCGGGGAGGCGGGTGGAATTAAAAAATAAATACAAACGGAACACAGGAGAGATCCAGCTACTTGGTGAGACTTGTGGCGAGCACCTTTGAGAGGTTGCTGAGGCTGGAGATAGAACAATGCAGAATCGGCAAATGCAAGCGTTTTACATAACATCTGAAGTCAATGAGAAATTCTTAGGTAAGGAGAAAGCGTTTGCCCAAGAGAAGGGTATATATAGACTAAGCAAAACTATCTGGGAAGCTCAGGAAGAAGACATTGGGTTGTGAAAGGCGGACTGAGATCGACAAAGAACCTTAAGAGACACAAAAGAAAGCTGTTGGATGGGGGGGGGGGGGGGGGGTAAGTAAGAAGGAGAGTCTGTCCCCTGCAACTTTGTAATTTAGAAAGTGTAGCTATAGGATGGAGAGAGGCTTAGTCATTAAAGGCTAAGGCTTCCAGGGAGACTAGAAAGCACAGCTACATCCACCACTTGGGAATCAGCCCACCCTGAACTGTGAGCTACCTTAGGGAAAGCAGGATGGAAAGGCAGCAAAAGGCTGTGCCGAGTTCAATGTCGTTATGACATTTTTGCTGCTTTATATTTGTGGACACTGTGTTGATTTGGTGGTGGGAAGAAAATCATGAAAGCCGAGTTAACTCAGTGATTAAAGGCACATAGCACTTGGCTTTCTTTCATAAGAATTTTCCATGTTTGTGGTTTTCATTAGTATCATAGAGGAAGCCAATATTTAATATTATGAAGAAAACATTTTGAACTTTTTGCTGTTAATGGGAGGGGAAGAAAGGAATAAGATACAAAAAAAAATGTTCTAGAAATGGCTGAAAAAAAAAAAACCACTAGCATTTTCCTGATGCAATGGGACAAAGGGAACTTGCCTTTTGAAATATGGATAAACACGATCAGAAAATGTTATTAGACAACCATGCTGAGAGCTAAGTTGCAAGTCATATATAGAGAGAAGTAACTTAGGTCTAAGAAAAAGTAAACTTGAAAAGTTCTGGTCTAACTTTCCAATCCACGATAGCCTTTCCTTTCATCTCAGAGGAATATAGTCAGAGTCAGGAAAGCATGGTGGAGTGTGTTAAGGTTCATGAATGGAAATTATGTTTAAATGACTCGAATTTTCCTACCACAAAGCAGTGGGTAAAGAGAAACAGTTGGCCCCTGTAGTACAAGAGGCAAACCTGAAAATCTTAAAGATATTCATAGATTAAAGCCAAATCTTCTGATATTTTAAAAGTGAGCATCTGTTATAAAAACCAGCTAAGGTGCACACAACTCTAATTCCAGGACTCAGGAGGCGGAAGCAGGAGGGGTGAGACTTGGAGTTTAGTGTGGGCTACATAGTGAGACTCTGCATCAAAAACAAAACAAAAACAAAAACAGGAACAGGAACAAACCATCATGATCAAGAATTAGGCGTGAAATGAGGATTTGAATCACATTCCACTCGTGAAAATGGAAGTTTCGTGTCATTCAAATTAATGTGTAACTTCTAACATTCAGTACTAAGATACCCAATGGTGGGCAATTTTGTCTTTAAGAAGTAATATTTCTCATGTATTCTTTATAACGATTCATCCAAAATATCATAAAAATAAAATAATAGAGCTTGACTGGTTTCATAAGCATTGAGGGAAGACAGATGAGTAACCATTGGGAGAATGAAACACAGTCCTTCCTGATAGCTCTAAACTCATTTTCCTTTGCTGATTATCACTTGGTATATTTGGGGGATTCCTTGAGTATTCACAAAAGATATTGACAACCTTCCTGATTTCACATCAGCTGCTCTAGTTTCATTTCTGTTACTGACATAAAACACCCTGACTGATCAAAAGCAACCTAGGGGAGGGAACAGTTTCTTTACTTACAGCCCAGGTCACAGTCCGTCATTGAGGGACATCAAGGCAGTACTCGAGGCAGAAGCTTAGAGACAGATTTGCTTGATTTCCCACACAGCATTATCCCCAACCAAGGCATGCACATCACAGCCAAGTAAATGAGGCAGGGACCGTGGAGGATTCTGCTTGCTGGCTGGGAGACAGGTTCTAGCTCAACCAGATTTCTTATGCAGTTCGGGACCACCTGCCTAGAGAATGGTGCCGCCCACAATGGACTGCACCCTCCTGTATCAACTAAAACAAAGACAATCCTCTACAGACACGAAACAGGCCACGCTGATATAGAGAATGCATCTGAACATCAGTTGGGATTCTTTTCCCAGATCATTCTAGGTTGTGGTAAGTTAACAGTTAAAGCTAACCAGGACATCAAGCAGCCTGCCTTGCTTGTTTGTTGCTGTTTTTCCATCTTGGTGGTGCTGGGATTTAACCCAGAACCTCACACGTGCTTAAGTAAGTGCTCCACTCCCGAGCTACACTCCTGTTCCTGCCCTGGGTAACTTTTGGAATTTTGATATTTATATTCCACTTGAAAATCGCTTCTCTGAAAAAGGCGTTTTGAGAATAAAGACTTTCTGTGCATGTGTATGTGAAGGGAGAAGTTACTGTGGGGTCTCTGGGGAAGTCTAGGGCCTGTTTCTGCGGAGCAGCTGAACAGCCTTGGAGCAGCAGGTCCCCAGGCAGCAGGGACTGAGGAGCTGAAATTTCCCTGGAGAAAGTAATAAGGACAAAGACTAAATTTTTATTTTGCCTTACGAAGAAGTGACAAAGATTCCTTTTGGAGTTCAGAAGCTTAAACGTATGAAAAGCAGCCATTCTGCCTTAACAGCCTGGGCTCCTTAAAAGAATTAACAGGAGCAGGATCCACACATTGTAAATAAGGGAAAAAATATCCAGACATTATCTTTTTATTTCTCTTGCATTTCGGTGATCGCTGTGAGTGCCCAGCACATTTGCATCTTAATCAACTTTCCTTTGTTTTCTTTAGGTATGGATTAAATACATGGTAATAGAAATCTTGTCTGCCTTTTCACTTTATACAACTCTTCTTGGTTGGAAAATTCAGGTAATCAATAGAAGACTATGGATCAAATTCATCATTCATAAATAACCAGAATGAAATATTTTGTCTGGATAATATTAATGTTCTACAGTTTTGTAGAGTCCAGCTGAACGTTTTCTTGTTCAGCCAAATCTTTCAAGGTCATGTACAGCAAGCACTTAGTCCTCCATCCTTTTGACTCCTGAGGAAAGTGAACCACAAATTGGTTGGGAAAAAAAAATAAAAGGCAAAAGAAAGAGAAACATCCAATGAGCAAGTGTCCTGGCTCCTTGCCTCAGGTTGAGACCCCCAGATGGTTCCATGATGCTCTTTTGATGCCCCTTATGGCAGGACACCCTGCAAAGGTCACCTGTGACCTGTATTCGATATGAAATTAAAAAGTTACATGGAGACCTGGAAACTGCAGGAACTGGGTCAGTGCCAGAGTGAGAAGCTGCAGCCAAGACATACTTGAGCTCTCTTTTCTCCACAGCTTTTGTTAAAGACCTCAGCGATACATGAAACATAATCGTCATCACCTTAAAGATTCATTTTGAGCAAGAGCTCCCCGGGTGTATTAGGAGACTTAGCTGCAGGAGGATTACCAACGCAATCTCTAGGTGCTGAGCCAATAAATATTCCTGCTGAAGTGGCATCCTCCACTTCCTTGAGACTTCCACCTTGGTCTGCAAGGAGCCCTTCAGCTTCCTGGCCTCCAAATCGACCTTGGCTTCTTCTGTCTACACCAATACCTCGTGTGCTTCAGGTCCGTGTGTTTAATTATCCCAGAGGAAAAATGAAAGGGGTGTTTTATTCCCTCTGTGTCTTGAAGAAAGTGTGATTATCCAAGTAACAACTTTCAATATGGACATTTTAACATAGCCTCACCCAAAGATCCCAACCCAGAGATTCTGATTTAATTGGTCCCCAGCATCCGTGCTCCTTGAAGCCTTCTAGTGATTTCAGTGTGTAGCTGTGGCGAACAATCATTATTCTTAGGAAACCACAGTCGATAGAGGTGTTGCCAAGCAGCTGCAAAGAGAAGATCAGAGGCCCCACAAGAGGATATGCCTTTAAAACCTCAAAGAACATCCATTTAGAAGACATTAATACCAGGTGAACTGTAATTGTGAAAAGGTTTCAGAACTGTGATATATATTCATTATATATTAATATTACCGTGCGTTAGTTTGGTGAGTGCAAGCTTTTGTTTTGCCTCAAGTTTAAAAGGAGACAGAACGCACAAGATGCTTTAGTAAAGATGGATCCAGTCAAATTGTCCAGAGGCACAAGGAATCTTTTTAAAAGGCTGAAGTCAGAAAGGCAGCTATTTGGGTTGTCCTTGGATCAAAAATCAGAAAGGAGGGGCAGCTGAAGCACTGGGATAAGGATCGAAGCTGGGGTCTCCTCGCTTGAAATGAAGATGTTCCTTCAATCACTCCTCCATATTTCTTAATAGCTTGTCTTCATGTTTCTGGGTACAGCTCTTGCCAGGTGAGTCGATGACTTTGCTCCTTGGAAATTGAAGAGCAATGGGTTTATTCATCCAATTGCTTCCCCAGATAGCTTGCATTAGTTGGCAGTGGAGTAGAGCAGGGAGAGCAAGCGCTTGGGATCCGGCCGGAGCCAGACTCATACTCTCACTCGGGACATTTTAATGGTGTGAGAAAAACTAATCTCGAGACATCAGACTTGTGACTCCCTTCCTTGGGCATCACCTGACCACAGCTTTAGTCAGTAGAAGCATATACACATCTGAGAAGAATTAAGTAGAACAGGGAGATAAGGGAACACCCACATTAGTAATTAACACTTTGTTTTTAATCTGAACTTTTCAGAATAAGAAAGAAACTGTCAACTGGGGTGTTTTGACATCATTTATCTACCCCTGGGGGTTACTCCTCCATAAGGTCTGCAGGCTAGAGGAAAAGCAGAGACAGAAAGCTATGGGGGTCTGCTTGTGAGGTTCCGGGGCTGAGGAATTCCTACACGTAAGCAATGTGCCATCTACCTCCTGAAGAGCTTTGGAAAGGTTAAGTAGACCCTCCGACAGGGACATGACTGTGAAGCGAATGGATGCACCCATGTGCTCTCCGATAGCTTTCCTGGTGTTTTGACATACAGCCAGGGTAGCGTGAAGAGGAATATCTGATACTGAGTGCTCCATGAGCTCCGCCTCTAGGTGTTTTCCTTCTCTTTCCGCCATCATTCTCACTGCAAAAGCACCTTCAGCCTCCAGGCCTTAATCGTCTTGGATAAAATCTTTACTTCTGCTTTTTCATCTATGTGGCTAAAAAAGCCACTGTTGACGTTACTTCCACCTCTGAAATAAGACATGTTCCGAGAGTCGGAACTATTCAGTGAACTCATACCTACACGCCTTTCCTTTCCTAACTGAGCCCTTTTATTCTCTGTCTTACGTCAATTTAGCAACAGAAAATTAACCTTAAGAGATGATGGCTCTTGTGTATTCCACTAATAGACCTTAAAGTTTTTAGAACTATCTCGTGTTCATGGATACTTGTGCATATTATATCATCTATCCTCAAGAACTCCCCACATATTGGGTAGTAATGTTACTTAGCAACTTATGCCTTGTAAACTTAAAGAAACAGAAACCGGTCAGGGTCCAGCCTTGATGAAATTCGCACCTTCCAGGGTAGGAGGGTGAGGATTAGAATTATTAAGAAAAAGGAACAGAGATATGAGAGAAATAAAATAGAAACACAGAACAGCATTAGGAGGGAAATTCAGTTAATACTGAACCGCCTGCATTTATTTTCCACATGCTTATATACTTCACTCCAAAAGGGGAGGGGGAGGCAACAGACTTCATTAACATGATGCAAGGATTAGACCAAGTATCCTGCAGGCAGCTACTCCCTGGAACCTCCTCCCAATCTCCTTGGAAGGAGCAAGAATAGCCATGTGGAACAGATCCACCTCTACACTAAGAATTCTAATGAACCACATCCTAGGTCAAGATCTCGTTTGCAGCAACACCTGTTGTCAACAGCTTTGGAAGAGCAAAAGTAAGCTCATACTCTCTGAGCATCCGTCAGGGTGGAACAGGCTCACAGCTGTGGGCCTCCCCAGAAACCCACACCGTTGAAGACTTGCTCCTCTGATCTCAGTCTGGATCAACCACATAACCTTGGCAAAAGCAGAATTTCGGTCTGGTCTCCACCCTAGCCCCAGTCGATGTGAAATTCAGCCAGGGAAGTTTATTCATATCCTCAGGTGATTTTTTTTCCTTTGTGTGCTGAACACTAAGAAGTACTGAATATTAAGCACTTTCTTTACAATTCAATTGTGCGTGAGACTCTTAGTTACACATAGAGGGATAAAATAGTTTTCTGATTGAAAGAAAAGACCAGGGTGCGGAACCACTGGGCTACAGAACTTAAAACAAGAACGAATGCCTTTGGTATTTTCTGTGCCTATTATCTTCCTATCAGACAGCAACTAAAATGTTAGCTTTATTCACTGGCTCATTTTGCATAAATAATGTTAGAGATTCATTTGATGAAATCAGAGGCATGTCCAAGTGAAGCATCACTAGATTGGAATTGTTTCAGGAATTATCACTGAAAACTACCATTAGGTCCTTGTAACAAAAACTCAAGGATACCCTGGAGAGAAGGCTCACTAGCTAAAAGTACTTGCTGCTCTTACAGAGGACCTAGGTTTGGTTGCCAGCACCTACATAACATCTCACAACCATCTGTAATTCCATTTCTAGAGGCCTAAGTGTGCACCAGAAAAGCATGTAGTACACTTATGCATATGTAAGGAAATACCCACATGAGAGATAAATTAAAAGAAAGAACTCAAAGGGAAATTTTAGCAACAGAGTCTCATTCTTCTCTGAAGATTGAGAAATGATTTGGTTTGCAAATTTTATTTTGCCTCTCTAGTGATAACAATCTCTCAACCAAAGTTTTTAATGCAGCTTTTAATCTGACCTTGAGAGAAGTGCGTTAATAATAGTGAGACGGGAGTTAGTGGCTGGGCCCAGGGTCTAGGGTTGGTCACAAGCTAGTCATTCCATGGATGTGACCATAAGGACAACAGGGCTACATGTATGTACTAATTTCAGTTGGGGATCTCTGAGTTTTATAAAATGTACTAACTCAAAGTTGTCTTCAGATTACGTGAGAGGTTTTTTAGAGTCCCTGCACATGGGGATTTGTTTCAGTCTTACTCCTTGAACAGATAATTTATTAACAAATTTATTTATTTTCTTTTACCTCCTACCTGTCTTATGAGAGATTAAAAACCCGAAAATGGGCAGTATATTATAAATGTAGTAAATTCATATACCGTAAGTGACCCAGCTTTGGGCAGAATGTTATCATAGGAAGAAGATCCACAAAATCTAGCATACAGCCTGTCACAAAAACTCTACAGTGTAGCAATGCTTGGCTGTGCCGGGAAAACATGCTCAGTCTATGTAGAATTGATGGCCACAGATTGAATGACGCAGTAAAAACTGTTGTCTCTTGAGGGTCTACACCTCAGTTATATGGAAATTTTACGGATATGTGAATAGAGGGCAAGACCTAAGTTCTTGACTATTGTGTTTTTAAAGAAGACCTAATTTTGGAATGTCAGTCATGAGCAGTTGTTTCTTCCAGGTGATGTTTTTCTTTCTTTTATTGGGGACACACAGTACAAACACACATTATAAGAGTCTACTGTTCCTTCCGTGAAGTTTTTCAACCAGCTAATGCTTTCCCCAGTGGCAAACAGAATTGTTTGTCTCTTTCTTTATTCTTTCCTAACTACTATTAAATGCAAACAAAATGTAATTTCATTCAATCCATTATTGTTTGGAGGATGTTGCCCTAAAAAAGCAGGTGTTCTTTTTTATTAGGTAAATTTGTTGTAATTAGAATAATTTGCATCTCACAGATGAAACACTGTCCAAATTCAATGATCCAGAAATCTTTGAACATTAAAGCAAAAATGTGTATTGTTCTTTTATTACTCCCTGGTGAAATTGGACTTGGCAGGAAAAGAGTCTGGGGCAATGCCAAGTTCATCCCCAGAGTTTGCAACCAGCAAGCAGGCTGCACACGAGACCAAAGAGGTAGCTTGGTGCATGACCATTGAGCCATCACTGGTCATAACCAGAGACAGGACACAAAAGGGGACTAGTTATTAGAAATAATCACTACGATGTATCATAGACTGGCCATAGATCCTAACTCAGGAAACCTGAGACAGATTATAACATGGCTTTCCTAAGAACTGCATCTTCTGGAGGAATTACCCCAGTTTCTCTGAGAAGCATTTGCTTCTAAAATAAAATTTCAGAGACCTCTGCTGCAAACGGACTTGCCTTAACCATTGCTCCATCTTTTCATTGACTGCTACTTGAAAGCAAAATGCAAATGAGGACGGATGATTTTGTTAGGGCTTCTGTTGCTATAATAATCACCGTGACCAAAAGCAACTTGGGAAGGAAAGGGTTTATTTCAGTTTCCACGGCAGAGTCCGTCACCAGAGATGTCCGGGGAGAAACTCAAGCCAGGAACCTGGAGGCAGGAACTGGTGTGCAGGCCACAGAGGAACATTGCGTACTGGCTTGCTTCTCATGGCTTGTTCAGCCTGCTTTCTTAGAGCACCCAGAACCACCAGCCCACAGGTTGCCCACAGTGAGCTGGGCCTTCCCACATTAATCATTAATCAATACAATCCCCCACACGGCAATCTGAGGGGGAATTTTCTCAATTTCCTGCTTCACGAATAGACTCTGACTCGTGTCAAGTTGACAGCACAGTCAATAAAATGTTTATGATCTGTCTCCAACAATTGTGTTATTGTCTAGCTAAAAAACCCAGATCAATTTCATGGGATAATTTCTGAGCACACTGAAAAAGAAAGATAGTTACCCGATTGACAAAATCGTTTAAAATGTATTGAATTTCTACTTGATGTCAGACACTGAGCAAAATCTTCTCCTTCATTTCATCCGTGAAAGCGGGAGCGAGGTCACTGTCTTTGCGGTTAGAGTAGGGGAATGTTGAGTAACTGGGCCATAGATGAAGCTGGGCTCTGCGATGCAAACACATGAGTGGCATGTTCTCTTGATGACAGTGACCGTAATGAGTACAAGCAGTGACCAGGTTGTAGGACAACTGGAACTCTCACATGTTGCAATCGGAATGCAAACCAGTGTAAACAGTGACCTAAAGACCTCTGTCACCTAGCAATTTTGCTTTTAAGTATTTACCCAAGAGAAATGAGAATTCCCGTCCACAGAAAGGTATGTGCAAAAATGTAGACAATAGCTTTTTTCCCTTCGCCAATATTCATAAATAAGAAACAACCTAAAATCCCTGCAACGCACAAATGAATAATCATATGACTATGACTCAGCGTTAAAGAGATAACAACCAACAATCACGGAGAAGTCTTAAGGAAAGTGTTGTGCCAAGCCAAAGAAGCCAGACACCAAAGTAAATACTGTTAAATTCATTCCTGTGGGTATCAGGGTGGGTAGTAGTTTTTTTTTCCTCCATTGCTATGATAAAATACCATGACTAAAAGCAACTTACGAAAGAATTTGTTTTGACTTATTGTTTCCAGCCAGTGCAGGAAACTAGTTAACCACAATGTATCACACAGGAAACAAGGAGAATGGGGGAGAGAAGGAGACAGAGAGACAGAGAGCGACAAGGAGGGAGGGAAGGAGAGAAACAAGTAAAGCAAGCCTATAAACTATCAAAGCCTGCCCCACTTCCCCTCCCCCCAGTGATGTACTTCCTCCAGCAAGCTTCAGTTTCTGAAAGCTCGGTGACATCTCCAGGCATTACCACCAGCTGAGGACCAAGTGTTGAGCCAGCCTCCACAGTAGGGAAGAAAGCAGGATTAAGAACAAACTGTGCAATGGAACTTTTTAAAACCATGGGAAAAAATCTCTGTATCTGTGCTACTGACTAAAGGGAAATATGCCCTTGATTAAAAAAATAAAAGCTATTGACTTGCACAATTAAAATCTGTGCAATGTGTTAAATATTTATTATATTCCAGTAAAACCTATTAAGAAAGAGGTATGTAAAAATTTGAGTAAATCCCCTAAGTTGTCTGCTGCAAACTATTAATTTTATTGTTCCTTAACACAGAAAAACAAATCCATAAAGAAATGGAAACAAAATATATATATATATATATATATATATATATATATATATATATATATATATAACTGGAAGTCGGACAATAGTGTACTGGAGTTATGGCCCCGCTGTGCTGAGCAACATTATGCGGGCAGTTACATTTCTAATTATTAAGACCATGTGGCCGCGTGGAAAATGCTTTGCATGAAAAACATAAACACTTAACTAGGATCCCTGGACTACAAAGCTGACCTTTTATGGATGACTGACACTGAAATTAATGAGATTCATAAATCTAAGCTCCATAATCTTAAAAAAAAAAAAAACAAGTAGCTGATTCTCCACCTTCCTTATAATGTGCGGTAGCAATAACCAGAGTCATTAGAGAGGATAGCGTCAGCAAAACTCAGGTAGCAGAGGAGATCAGACACATCTGGAGCAAGGGAGGCTGTTTTCAAAAGCCCTCGTCATCCTTTCTCAGAGCAGTAAAAGGCCCTGTGAAAACTTGGCAAGCTGACCATGGTCATTGTTAGCTTTATAATAAATATTAATGCTTGTTAAATATTTACCAAGTCCACTGTAGTACTAGGTAAAGCCTATGTCTTTGATATCTTCATATATAATTTTTCTATAAGTGAAAATGCTATTAAGGTTCAAAAACCTCTTAAAGACAATATAATAATGTATTGGATTTTTTTATTTTCAAGTTTATCACCAGCCTATATGTTTATAAATCATGGTCTTTATGTATTATTATATTTGGTCAAGTTCTGTTTTTATATCTAATGCCTTATTAGGGCTATTATTGCCGTGATGAAACACCGTGACCAAAAACCATCTAGGGAGGAAAGGGTTTATTTCACTCACAGCTCCGTATAACAGTTCATCATCAAAGGCAGGAACTCAAGCAGGATAGGAACCAGGAGGCAGAAGCTGATGCAGAGCCCATGGAGGGGTGCTGTTTACTGATTTGCTTCTGCTGGCTTGTGCAGTTTGCTTTCTTATCCAGGACCAGCAGCTCAGGAATGGCACTACCCACAATGGGTGGCCCCTCAACCCCCGTGAATCACTAATTAAGAAAAAGTTTAACAGTTCCGCCTACAGCCCGATCTTTTGGAGACATTTTCTTTATTGAGGTTCCCTCCTCTCAGATAACTTTAGCTTGTGTCAAGTTGATATAAACTATCCACTACACCTAATATAATAAAACTTTAGTGGGACTGAAAAGCATCATATGACTTGGAATAAGAACTTCTCCTGATTTGGGCCTAGATCTAGGAAGAAAATATTAAGATACTCAAAACATTTCAAATGGAAATTTAGAAACGAATGTCTACTAGATTTGGGTTTCTAGAGACAATAGCACTAATAACTTATAACATGGACTGGTTTGTAAAACAGATCTGGGAATCTGTATCCCAAGTCTTTTGGGTATGGAATGTTTGCATGGAGTTTAGTGTGGGACACGCTCACAGGACTCTTTCACACATTCCTAGAACCTACAACGAGTTCAGTTGCATTTGTACCTTTAAACTGTCTTGCTTCCCCCATACCATGTTTGGAAAGCAGCCTTAGGTGAGGCGATCCAATCTGCATAATTTTAGTTTACATTTTGACATTCTGAGAGCTAAGAGATACAAGATCCAACTTGGATTTCAGCTGTTGGGAGGAGTCTTCCGAAATCAGAGTTCAAGCTAGGCTTGAGACTGTTCTTTGAGGAAGGGGAAGGTGCAGCCGGATTGCATCACAGTGGGGTCACTTTATAAACAAAGGAGATTTCGGAACTGTCAAATACAAAATGGCCCATTATGGTCCCTCCCATCAAGAGACGCTGAAAGAGAATCTATTTTCATACACACTAGAGACTTCGCAAATCTACTGGGGGTCGGTTCTTGTTTTGTAACTATTTACATTTTTATTCATAAGTGTAAATGGGCATGTGAATGTGCGCGTGCGCGTGTGCGTGCGTGCGTGCGTGCGTGTGTGTGTGTGTCTTGGGAAATTATGTGACTGAAGTCCAGAAGAGGGTAGTCACTTGATCCATGGGAGCTGAAGTTACAGGCATTTGCCTGATGCCTGGCTTGTGGTATGAGTGCTGGGACCCCAGCTCCAGTCCCTATAATTGCTAGCAAGTGCTCTTAACTGTTGAGTCATCTCTCTGACCTGGCCAGGGAGTTGTTTCTGTTTTCTTTCTGCTTGATATGTTTGAGATAGAGTATCTCACAGTCCAAGCTAGCCTGGATCCTCCTGCTTTCAAGTGGTGGACCACAGGAAGCCTCTGCCTCTGCATAGCTAGGCTTAGTGTTGTTTTTTTTTCCACTTAAAATTTTAATAATTAATAAATCCTCTTAAAGTAATTAGTGTAGTTTTGGGTGTATAGCTATTGATGTTTCTAAAATGATCTGCAGTTTAGAAGCAGCCATATGCGAGGGTTTCTGTCCTTTCTCATATGTTGTCTATATAACTCAGACAGAGTTCTAGCAATGCACACTTAATAAATGTCTCCACAACTGGAGAACAGCTGTTGTTTGAATCACTTGTCCATCTACGCATTGTTGTGAGTACAACCTAAATACAATCTTCTACTTTGCTTGGATCAAAAATTTTTGTGAATGTTGTTTACTTTGTAACCGAAAGAACGTGGTTAGTCCCAGGATACCTGATGGGAGGTATTGCTATGGCAAATCTGTATAAAGGATTAAGGTTTTAAAATCAAATTTTAAAAGACGAGTTTCTGTTTTGTTGTTATACATGACTTAAACAGCATATGACTTACAGAAATGCAGCTAAGAATCTGTTAAGCGTGCACCCCCCCACACACACACATACACACACGTATATACACATGCTGGTCTGCAGTGGAGAATTCCTATATGGGTAGAGGACAGAGAGTTGCACCAAAGTATAAAGTTTTATGTAGAGTTACAACCAAAATGAGACTACCTTCTAAGGACTGCTGAACAGCTCTGTATCCTGATTTAATTGAGTCAGTCTGATGGGGGTGAGATGCACGTTGATGTAATAATTACAAAAATAAGCCTCTAATTAATAGATTGCTCACAGAGAGAGATTTGATTGCTTTTAAACATGGAAAAGACATGGCTATTTAAAAGCTGACATGGCTGTGACAAGGAAGATAGCGGTTGATAATATTAAGTTCCCAAGATGATTAACAGTCTGAAGTCAAAGGGACTGCCTTTGTCAGGAAGTGAGCCAATAAAGGGGGGAGATGAATGTAGGAAGCAAAACTAGATATGTTCTGAGGAAATTGCACTGGGCTCAGTCTAATGCTTTGTTTGGCTTTGAGGGAGGGAGGCAAGGTTTTCAGCAGACACTGAGCCACAGTTTCTACATTGAAAACAGAATGTCTTAAGGCTTATTTGCAGCAATGAACATGAGAGAACTTGAGGTTGGAAGCTATTATTTATGATAATTGGTTTCGTATGGGTATAGCCCTGTGCATTTGGACAGTTTTCCATTCTCTTTGGTTTAGGGGTTGTGAGCCTAGTCTTTCACAAGTGAGCCGTCTCTCCAGCCCTCCCTACATTCTTTTGAAGAACGGAACAATTGTTCCTTTTCACTTGACAGTCATGTTTCTAAATCCTCCATCCGGTGGCCTGCACTATTTGTCCCCTAAAGACAGTATGATAATGATAAGCATTTGTGAGAGAGTTTACTTTGCTTTGTAGATAGTCTACATAGCATAAACTCAACGGCTTGATTTTGTGAAGCAGATAATAGTTCTCAGCTACCAGTAGGACTCCACCCTTTTCTCAGCATGGAAAGTTAATGATGCTGTGCACATGTCCAGGAGTGGGTCCAATGCAGCAACTCTGAGAGCTTTAAAACCCCCTTCTTGTATGTGACAGCTCCGAGTGACCAGCAGCTCCATCCTGCTCTCCTCTGCGTCTTACCCTTCCCTCTTTAGAATCGGCATGCTTGTGCTTTTGTTGCTACTGTGTTTTTCCATTTGTTTTCAGCTAGAGAACATACTCAGCTAATTTCTTTTTTATTTATACTTTTAACTGACAATTTCATACATGAGTACTATATTTTTATCATTTCTAACTCTCTTCTTTCCTCCTCCAGCTCTTGTTTTCCCCCACTCCTCAAATTAATGACACCTTTAGATTTCTATTGTTTTACACACACACACACCACACACACACGTGTGCGCGCGCATGCCTGTGCACGAGTCCATTTAGCTTGTTTCATATGTGTAAATCTGTATAACTTCACTGAGTGAGGTGAAAAAGAAGCAGTCTACTTTGGCCATCTTACCTTTCTTTCTTTCTTGTTTCTTTCAAGACAGAGTTTCTCTGTGTTGCCTGACTGCGCTGGAACTTACTCTATAGCCCAGGCTGCCCTTGAACTCAGAGATTTGCCTGCTTCTGCCTCTGGAGCCATGGGGTTAAAGGTGTGCACCACCACCACCACCACCCATCACCAGCTTGCTTTGTAGACCATATTTACATGTTTCTGGAAGCGTTCTTATAAATCTTATATATATATCAAGTGGTGGTGGTGCATGCCTTTAATCCCAGCACTTGGGAAGCAGAGACAGGAGGATTTCTCTGAGTTTGAGGCCAACCATATCTGCAGAGTGAGTTCCAGGATAGCCAGAGCCAGGAATGTTGCAAAGAGAAACCCTGTCTCAAAAAACCAAAGGAAAACAAACAACAATAATAATAAAAGTCATTTTTGTTATCATGTCTTTCTTCAAAGGCACAGCCACCACGCCGTGTTATCCATTTAACCTGTTAAAGTTTTTTCCTGAGCACTTATCAGATACTAAATGCTAGTACCAGACATGGTGGAAAATGTCATCAGCAATATTAAATATGTTTGTATTTGTGTCCCTCATAGCCTCATATGTGAGGGAAATATTGTGGTTAATAATACAGATTCACTCAATGTCATGCTGGAGCAAGGGGTGTGATAGGGAATCTTAGGGCCATCTCGGGCACATCACAGAAGGGAGTGATGTCTCCTGGGCATCCAGAATATTCTTTCCTAAGGGTGTGATGCTTGGGTTCCACTCTGAAGCAATTGTATCCAGAAAACTGGTAGAGATGTCAACAGAAAGGCAGGAGCACAAAAGGACTGAGCTCCAGGTACTAGGGAACTTTGGTGACACTGGAAGAGCCATTGTGCCCGCATGAATGGAACAGAATCGTGCTCTTCATGCAGTCTTTGTTAAGGAAACTTGCTCTTGAAAGTTAACCAGGAGGGTTTCAGTTAAGAAGAAACAAAAGGATTTACCCTTTGAAGCAAGCACTGGGGGTGGTGTATTGGAGGGCAAGGGCAGATGGCAATGGTGTCTTGGGAGTTTCTGTTATGTTTAAAGCAAAGTCCCAAATGCTTAGAAATGTCGAACTCTTTTGAAATATGTTGCTTCTGCTTGACTATTAAGATGAGGGCTGCAGACTGTCTGAAGTGCCTACCAGAGAAAGCAGAAAGTGAGCATCAGGCAGAGGCAGGGAGATTTGTTTCAGTCGGTTACCCTCATCTCCATTCACATCACATCATGTATATGTTGTCTTTCAGAGCACAAATTAGAAGCTTCACTATTAGAGGAAAAATGAAATAAACCAAGGCCCAGTAGCACATCTATATTGAGAGTACAATGGCTTCCATATCTGCCAGTCACTGCAATACTAATTTTTTTCAGAAACAAGTTGGAGAGTTGAGGGTTTGGCTCAGTTGTACTGTGTTTTTCTGGCTTACTCCAGGCCTCAAATTCAATCCACAGCACAAACTAAAACCTATGTGGATATAAAAAAAGATACTTGAGGTATGACGTCTTTGCCTCTATCCATGAATCACGAAGCTACCATTTCTTCAAAGTAAAGATGGGAGGTTTAGCAAAGAAGAGAATGTCTGCAGTGCAATTTAAAACATTGCTGCAAAAGCGCCACTAACTTCTCTGTTCTCTGCTGATTCCTTTCTCCTTTTCATCCACTTCCCTTTGGGGGTTGCCTGGTATTTGCTTTTCTTCTTGTTGTTTGTCATTCTTTAGGCACTTTTCTTGAGCCAAGTATATACACACATACCTATATATGTGTACCTGAGCCAAGTATACACACATCCTCATACCTATATATGTATCTGTTTATCTATATCATCTATCTGTCTGTCTATCTATCTATATATTTATCTATATATCTATCCATCCATATATATATATATATATCCATTCATCTATCTCTATCTATCTATCTATCTATCTATCTATCTATCTATCTATCTATGTAGTGAAGGTTGTTAGTTTGTTCCCAGTTGCTCAGCCCCAAAATAATCACTCAGAAACTATATTATTTAAAACACTGCTTGGCCAATGACTCTAGCATATTCTCAGTAAACTCTTACATTTTAAATTAACCCATTTCTATTATTTTGCTTATCGCCACATGGATGTGGCTTTCTGGGTAAAGTTCCATCCTGCATCTGTCTCTGGCGGGGCTACATGGCTTTTCTCAACTCCACCTCTTTCTCTCAGCATTCAGTTTAGTTTTCCCTGCCTAGTTCTACTCTGCCCTATCAACAGGCCAAGGCAGTTTCTTTATTAACCAATGGTATTCACAGCATAGAGGGGGGAATCCCACATCATACCTATCCATCTATCTATCCATCTATCTATCTACCTATCTATCTATCTATTTATCTATCTATCTGTTTTGGTTTTGGCATCTCAAGAGTCATCAAAATCTTCTGTATATGATGATCATTAATTAATACATCCTAAAAATCACATTTAATTTCCTACAAAACCTTTTTCAAACATAAAACCCAGAATTCAATAGAGCTCTTGCTTATCAAACACAGTAACGCTATCAAATATGTGATTACAGATGGAAACATGCTGTACAAGTCTCACTCTCTGAGTTCAGCCACAGTGGAAGAAGAAAAATGATCCAGGAAGTTTTTTTCTGGCCTCCACTATGAATCAGGGCCTGCAGGTGCCTGCATTCTAAAGCACACAGTGTAAACACATATGCACATACACACAATAATAAGTAATTTAAAATAATACAATTTCTTTGTCATTTGCAACCATTGGTAAAGAATTGGTTTTTTAAAGATTTACTTATTATGTACACAGTGTTCTACCCAAATGTAGGCCTACATGACAAAAGACGGTACCAGACCTCATTACAGATGGTTGTGAGCCACCATGTGGTTGCTGGGAATTGAACTCAGGACCTATGGAAGAGTAGCCAGTGCTCTTAACCTCTGAGCCATCTCTCCAGTCCTGGTAATAAATTGTTAACAGGATATACTTTGTGTTTGCTTTTTTTACTTCTATGTGAATGATTTGTTTTCTCTTTAATTCATATTCTATAGTGTTCTGCTAAAAAAAATTATATAAGAATATGTACTTTAATAAATTCGCATCAGTAGGTTCATAGTCACATTGGTACTGCATTAGATGCCCTCTTTTATTATTTCATTTTATTTTGTTCTCTCAGTTTCCCAAACCACGGGGTTGAAAGCCTTGGCACTATACATGGACAAAGGCATGTGTTAGGAGAAATGGAGTTGGACAGATTCCTAAAGTTTTCCAAATGATTCATGTATGACAATATTAGGAAGCTGGATTATGATAATTTTTCACTCCCTAAAGCTAACTGTAATATTTAACTGCTGGGAAATGAAACCATAAATTATAATCTAAATGGTGAAGAAAGAAAAGCTGTCAAAACACATGCAAAATTGTTAAAAATATAAGTGGATGTGTCTGACTTAGCTCGATTTAAACCTCTTAAGATGTCTTTACTTTTAGAAAGGAAAAAGAGCTTGAGTTTCAGAGTCTAAAGAAAGAAAGAAAATAAATTAGGCATTAACTTAACCAGTCCCCCAGCCACCAACTTTAGCAATCTCTCTGCCATTAGTTATTTTGATTATTCATCCAAAATCCTTGATTAAATTATATATAATTTTGACAGGAAGAACGAAATTTTCCAGGAAGAATAAATTTTATAAGTAGAGGAAATTAACTGATAGAGGTTAAATAAATAAATACTTTATTAGAAAACTGTAATTAACAATGGTAATAGGAAGACATCAAACAAATGATGAGAATAAAGTGATTTTTCTTTCTGCTAGGCTATAAAAATGGTTTAAAGGGCACATTAATACCATTTTCCCTCTTAATGCAAGTGTGGGCACCCGCCCAGGTGCCATTTCTAAACGCGGTAAGCACTTACCAGGCTCTCCTGCGGCAATATATCAGGAGCATTGCTGGAGGGAAGCTGTGCATTGCTGCGGAAGCAGTGAGCAGTCACTAGCAGCTTGGAACCTTTATGGCGACTTCTACATCAGAGCAAGAAGGATGTTCACCACGCTGCTCAGGAAAGTAAATTTCACGTCAAAGAATCATATTTGCAATTCAAGCATTGGAAATGAGATTGCAATTAATCCAGGTCTCTACAAGAAAATTAGACAGACGTCACAGACAAGATGGCAGAGGAGCACATGTTAAAGCACCCCATCTTGTGTGCATTTTCTGTCTCTTCCTGTGTATGTGGCACTACAGATAATCATCATCATTCTCTCTCTCTCTCTCTCTCTCTCTCTCTCTCTCTCTCTCTCTCTCTCTCTCTCTCTGTGTGTGTGTGTGTGTGTGTGTGTGTGTGTGTGTGTGTGTGTGTGATATCCCTAGGTCATCTTCTTTGTCTATACTTAGCTGCTTCTCCATCTAGATTCTTAAAGGTCAGAACAACAAAGTGCGGTGTCTAGATGTGGAGCTGCCTGACATAAAGAAGGAACCTGTATGGCGCACGCCTTTAATCCCAGCACTCGGGAGGCAGAGGCAGGCGGATCTCTGAGTTTGAGGCCAGCCTGGTCTACAAGAGCTAGTTCCAGGACAGGCTCTAGAAACTACAGGGAAACCCTGTCTCGAAAAATCAAAAAAAAAAAAAAAAAAAAAAAGGAACCTGTAACAATGAGTCAGGGATTGTTACCTAGAAAAACTGTGGAGACATAAAGCCTCAGCATCTGCATGGAATGGGGACCCCATGATGTGAGCATGGGGCCTGAGGGGAAGACAGAAGATAGCATAACTTGAAAGTGGCAAAGAAAATATTTGTGAGAACGTAAATAATTAACAAAAATAGAGCAATCACAATGCATGCCTGCTGAACAAGAACTGCACAACAGAGAAAGCAAAATTACAGACTGGCAGAGCTACAGGGACAAAAAATTCCCAATTTATAATTCTGCTGGAGTAGTTCAATTGACTAATTAAGAAAGTGATCAATTAGACAAAAATGTATTAGAATACCCAAGCTTTAATAACAGTTTTTAGCCAAAATATATTTTAGAAAATGATTTACCCAACCAACAAAAAAATGTATAGCTTGCGAGAATGGTAGAAATTCATAAAAATTAAGGGTTAGCTTGGCTAAGATTTCTACGCAGTCTGCAGTTCCCTCACAGCTCAGCTGGTAAAGTGCCTGCCTCTTAAGCACGAGGACCTGAACTCTGTTCCTGGAAGCTATGTGGCAATGCCAGGCATGGTAATTCCAGTTTGTAATCCCAGTGGTAAAAAATGCAGCCAGGAGGTTCCCTGCAGCTTCCTTGCAGCCTACCCAGACTGATGACTGCCCTGACCAGCAAGAGACCCTGTCTTTGTAGACCAGGCTGGCCTCGAACTCACAGAGATCTGTCTGCCTCTGCCTCCCGAGTGCTGGGATTAAAGGCATGCGCCACCACCGCCTGAAGAGACCCTGTCTCAACAGCGTTCCTGAGGATGTCCCCTGATGCTGTCCTCTGGCCACCAAACATGTCCGCACCTGCGCTCACGGCATGTATAGCCATAAACTCAGGAGCACATGCATGTAGACTAAGAGAGGAAATGGTCTCTAAGTGTCTAATAAGAAGAGTTAAATCAGAAATCAAAAACTAAAGTTATCTAATCACACCCAGTAATTTTGGAAATAAAATATTACCTTGCTAAGCAATATTCTACTAAATAAATTACATTGGAGGCTTTTAAAGTATTTAGAAATCATAGATGGAAAAAGTTACTTAATGCCTTAACTGGTAGTTCTAAATCAACATTTGGATACAAATGAATAATTTCCATTAATTAATATCCATTAATTAAAAGATAAGACAAGCAAAATAAAAAATATAACATCTTTTTTTAAAAAAAAAAAAAAACCACAGATGTTGAGAGACTATTCATGAGTTCAAGCCTGGCCTGAGCTATCTAGTGTGCTCTAGGCCAACTGAGCTACAAAATGAGGCTGAATTTTATAAAAGCCACAGGCATAGTAAATGAAAGAGGAAAAAATTATAAAAGGGAAAACAGAATGAGTGAAATAGGAAGTGCAAGACGAACAGAAACAATTGAAAATAAAATTAGAAGTAAGGGTTAATAGAACTATGAGTTAATTCACTGAAAGGAAAAATTGGGCTTTCTTGTAAGGATGGGGCCTTCAGGAAGAGGACAAAAAGCAGTGTTTGGTTTCATATAAATGACATGGGACATTTAGGACATCGTACAAGAGCACAATGCATAATATAGACTGGTAAATTTTGAAACCATAAGTTAAATAATTTTCCTTAAATATTAAACAAATCAAGCCAGGAAGAAGGAAGGGTACGTGTTCCTGCTTATAAGTTCAAATGTTTGAATGGTTGTGGCGTACGTGTGGGGAAACCTTCCGCAGCGGGTATGGAGGAGCACAGAGCAGGACTGAGGAGAGTGTGAACAAGACACAGAACCTCCTCCTGGAGGTGAGCACTGGATAGCTGCATTTCAACCCCAACTTTGTTGGGGAGTGTGTGCCACTCTAAAGTATGATCCTCACGCGGCCGAGGAAACTGAGGCATTAGTACATGTTAGTATCATCTCTCGTGCGTTGATTGTGCTCATCTCTTGGAGATGATAGCTTTCTGCACAGGAGAGGAAGCCCTTACCCACTCAGCAGCTGGTGGCCTGCACAGTGCCTATGAGTTACGGCTAGGGCGTTAACAGTCCTCATCAGTAGGCAGAGGAAACAGAACACTGGGAAGCTCCTTCACAAGGTGTTCCCTTTCCTCTTGAGGCTTCTCCTGTCTCTCAGGGCCCGAAAGTACCTTCTCTTGTGAGACACTAGACTCAGGTTGGTCATCTAGAGGATGTGATTCATGAGTGAGGTAAAATTTCCTGGGCTACCATGAAGAGAAGTGGGCATGATTGGCAGAGAGGATGCTGTGTGGAAAGTGGGCAAGAGATGAGGAAGCACACAGTGTGTTTTCACATGAGTGGCTGTGCAGACTGGGGCAGAAGAATTGCTTGTACATGGCCAGAAGTTTCAGTGGAACTTCCCACAGAAGGCTGTGGTGGCATTTTAGAAAGCTAAATCCTCTGGTAACCTCAAAGGTAGACTTTAGAGCAATGTGCTGAGGTAATTATGGTTGCTCCGGGGAATAGAAAGGAAAAGATAAATCTGGGAAGACGGTCATGACAAACGTCAGAACTGAAAGGTGTTTCAGAATATCACCCACTTCCCAGTCACACTCGGGGACCTGAAATGGAAAGAAGTAGCTTATGACACAGGGCTAGTTAGTAGCTGTGACAGGAATAGATTTTGATAACTCAGCTCTAGGCAAGCGCTATTTTTAAACTTAGAAGCACCTTCTTCCATGATAAGCAAATGATTGAATTGTTGTTTCACTTAGGATTCTCTTCCCCTTTGGGGTTGGAAGCTTAAGAAAGGAAGAAACAACTGCCAATCTTTTTTTTTTCTCACCTCATCATTAAAAAACAACAACTTGAGAACAGACTAGACATGATATTGGAAATCAAGTCAAGACTAAAAGAAAAACGTCTTCTTTTCAGTCTTACTGATGGAGAAAATTAAACAGATTCTGACTGAGAAAACTGAAGTGCTTTTCGACAGATGACTGGGTTGACACTGAGTGTCCTGGATTCCAGTGACAGCAGGGTTTAGAAGTAAGCTTGGCCAGCATGGAGCTTGGGAGCCAAGGTCCACGAGGACTTGACTATCCACTGCTTATGTGTTCAGATTTTGAATGTAATTTATGAAGTTACTCTGTTTAGCCAGATCTCTTATCTTACTTCAAAGCATATACTTAGAAGTTTGGACTCAGGCTGGAGAGACGGCTCAGCAGTTATGAGCACTGGCTTCTCTTCCAGAGGATCCCGGGTTCAATTCCCATCACCCACGTGGCAGCTCACAACTGTCTGTAACTCCTGTTCCAGGGGATCCAACAGCCTCACACAGAAATACATGTAGGCAGAACATCAACACACATAAAATAAAGTAAATTAAAAGGCACAAAGCAGTTATGACTCAATAGAAACTTCCTAGGTGCTTAACTTTGGACAGTTTGATTAATTTCTGAGATGCGATTGCTACATAACACCCGCACCATATTTATAATTTTATAGTCAGGCAAAGTTATTTTTAAAAGGAACTTCACAGGGTACGATTTGACTGTCTGGGAAATATGCATAGATATATTATCTGGTTCCACAAATAAATGAGGTACAACCGTTATCTTTTTAAATTAAGCAAAAATTGTATAACCTTGTTCTTTGGAGAAGGTTAAATATCTTAAAATGTTCCTTTTCAAGTTTGTCTGGATATCTGTTCTTAGCTGTCATGGAGTGATATTTCTCTGAATTTCTGTGCATTTCACTTCCCCCTTTCTCATTTTCTTTTTTTTTTTAATAATTAGAGTTTATTTCATATGGTACTGTTGGATATGTTATCTAATTGCTGCTTGTTTGCTCTTGGGTACATGAGCTTTTATTACTATAAGTAAATATTTCATAAGTACATAGTTTGAGGGTAGAGAACAGAAGAGAACATATCTAGCAAATGCTGAATTAATAGCGTGTACAAACTGAGGTAAATTAAAACACGGAACAAACAAATCAGAGCGGCTTATTCACCCCAGGCGCTTGTAAAACAGCTTATAACTTGACTGCTGTAGTCTATGTTTTTTTTTTAAAGGAGTTATTTATTTAGTATGCATACAATGTTCTGCTGGCATGTGCATGCCAGAACAGGGCACGAGATCTCATTGTCATTGGTTTGTGAGCCACGACGTGATTGCTGGGAATTAAACTCAAAACCTCTGGAAGAGAAGCCAGAGCTCTTAACCTTTGAGCCATCTCTCCAGCACCCTGTTGTCTATATTTTAAAGGGAAAAAACACCAAGAGACTGAGTCCTTTGCCAGGACTTACTGACAGAGTTTACAGATAACCCCAGGCATTGATTCCTTTCTTTCTTTCTTTCTTTCTTTCTTTCTTTCTTTCTTTCTTTCTTTCTTTCTTTCTTTCTTTCTTTCTACAAATTAGGAAAAACTGATGTAGCAGCTGAGTATGACAACTTGACTTGTTGCTCACACACTTCACACAGTTCTTCGCTGTCTTCTGAGGGTGTGCTTTTAGCTTTTAAAATGTAGAGATTACATTTTATTTGTTATTAGTGTTTTGTGTGTGTGTGTGTGTGTGTGTGTGTGTGTGTGTGTACAGGCCCACACATGCCATGGTATGCATGAGAGGTTAGAGGACAGCTTTCGAGAATCAGTTTTTTGTTTTCATGGTGCGATCAGGGAATCAAATTTGACTTTCAGGCTAGTACAGCAAGTGTTATTGCCCACGGAGTCCCACCACGCTTCCTTCCAACAGGGTCTCACTGTGTACCCCAGGCTAGCCTCATGCGTCTAGTCTTCCTTCCTCTGCTACTCAGGTGCTATGATTCCAGATATGAGCCACCATTCCTGGTCACTAAAAGTTTTAGCGCTGATACGGAGTTTCCTGCAGAGCCCAGATTTGCACACAGTCACTCAGGAGAGCTCATGAAGGGATTCACAACCTCAAGAGTCTCAGACAAACAGATCAGTAGGAAAATAATGCCCACTGACAGGTTACCGACAACCGTATAGTGCTTCAAAAATAATGGTATAGAATGATATTCCTGGATGCACTTCACCTCTAAATAACTGAAAGACAGAAGAGGTCAATCCATTTGACAGTAATATTTGCTCAACCCTCAGTGTGAGCCACGGGTTGTCCAGTGTGCTGGAGATTGCCCTGGTAAGCAGGCTGGATGTGGTCTCTCTTCTCAGGGAGCGTGGTGTGTATGAAGAGGCAGCAAATAAAAAGCAAATAAATAAAAGTAAATACAAGGATTACTACAGTGTGAGACCTGCTGACTTCAATGCTGTGTTGAGAGATAACAGACATGGTTTTAATTTAAGTGGTCAGGGACAGACAGACATTAGCACTGAATGAAGCCTCAATGGAGCTCCAAAGAGAAAGAAAGATTGAGTCACACAAGGTGGCAGCAGAAACAGAAGATCAAGACAGCTTGTTGCAAGAGAAATGTGAGGAGGGAGAAAAAGGGGCCTGCTCTGGGAAAGGGTAAACTGCCTGCGTAGCTGAAACCCTGGGAGGAAGGAGCCAGGCTCAGAAAATGGAGTGGCTAATTGTCACTAGCAGGTCGTTTCATGAATTTAAGTCAAACTTCCTGTCGTCTCTGCGATGGCACTTAGAGTCTGCAGACTGCCGTGGTTCCAAGCAAATGAGAAGACAAGCATGCCTGCTATAAAAAATCGACTAAAGATTGAAGAGATACTTATGGGAAAAATACACGAATTCCAATAAGAGCAAGACACTCAAAGTCCCTTCTCAGCGGGGAAATGCAAATTAAAACTGGAAGAGATGACAGGCTCACAAATGTGGCTATAATTAGGAAGACTAACAATATTGCATCGTTTCGATCTAGAATGGTCCCCAGAGGCCCATGTGTTAAGAAATTGGGCTCCAGGGTGGCACTATTGGGAGACTGTGCAGGCTCTGAGAGGTAGTGCCTTATGGAGATCTCCCCATCAGTTGGAGGATGCCCTTGAAGGGGTCTTGAAGAGCCAGAATTGTTTTTTTTTTCCCCCTGGGCTCTGCTAGTTCATGGCCAAGAAGTGAATGGTTTTGATCTACCATGTGCTGACATGCTGTGTCACCACTGGACCTCAAACAACATAAGTTGAAACCTTCAAAACCACGCGCCAGAGTATCCCTTCCCTCCGTGTAAGTGAGTTGCCTCAGCTGTGTATTACATCCCTGTGACTCTAACTCTGAGGTCCGGTGTTGAGTCGGACATGGGGCAACTAGAACTCACCTGTTGCTTCTAAGTGCAATGATTTTAGAAAATAATTTGTTGATTTCTTTTTTACTTTTGCTCTTGATAGATCTGGTTTATTCCCTCAAAAAAAAAAAAAAAAAAAAAAAAAGAAAGAAAGAAAAAGAAAAAGCCGACTGCAACCAGACAGTGGGATTATAATGTCATGATTTATTGTCTTGGTAACAAAATGAAATTGAGAGGTCATTCCCTCTGCCCTTTCTCTTCTTGTCCTCTCCCAGTTGGAAGGACTCGCATCTCTTCAAAGCCAGCATCCTCCTGACCTGTGGCTGTTCTGAGTTCGCTCAAGCCTCAGAACAATCTTCATAGCTTTAGCCTGTGGGTGGATTCCTGTCTCAACATTGCTCTTGTCCGCGTGACAGAGGACTCTTGCCCTTGATATGATGTCACACAGTGAACCTGGTGCTCATCATGTTTCTTACAGGAAGTATGGTTGTTTTTAGGAACGGCCCTTATTTCTGGGAGTGCTAGCAGCCCAGAAAGCTTTTTATTTATTTATTTATTTATTTATTTATTTATTTATTTATTTATTTATTTTTAACAGGGTCTCACTGTGTAGCCGTGGGTAGCCTTGGACTTGCATGTAGACCAGGCTGGCCTCTAACTCATAGAAATCTGAAATCTGTAGGCCTCTGTCTCCCAAGTGTTGGGATCATAGACGTGAACTCCTGGCAATTAACTTGCTTCTTATAAGGTTAATCAGACACTTAAAATATGATACAGGAAAATCTATTTGTAGATAGACCTAAAGCAAATGAACACACATGTTCAGAGAAAAACCTGCACACAAATGTTCATAGCAGCATTCGTGGTGACACATCATGATGCAGAACTCTAATTCAGTGGTTTATCACACAGTCATGAAAAGGAACACGCTACTTCCCTATCCTGTTGTAACGGGTGAAGCGCAGCCTTTTGTCTAAAACAGCTAAACGTGCCCAGGTGTGTGGTGTGTGATTCCTGTACTGTTTATATGGACATCCAGAATGGAGAAAATGGCTTTGCCGCGACAGAAAGTACAAGCTGGTGAGATTAGCCCTTACCTGGAGCCAAGGGAAGGAACGTGTACCGTCTGGAGTGTGATGTAAACACATCAAACAGTCATGTTGGGGTCGTGGGAGTGCAGGCATTCTTCAGGACACACCAAACTGTACACTTACAAGGGGCACATGCTGCCACATGTAAGTTAGGCTTCAATAAAATTCTTGCGGATGAAGAACTACTGAATATATTTGATTTTTTTTTTTTGCCTAATGTGAACCATCACTGTTTTCCAGAGTACAGTAAATGAAAAAAAAAATCTTCCCCATATCTGTTTAAAAATATAAACTTTCAGTATTTCATATTTCACAGTCTTTTTTTTTTTAGCCAATTCTGGCTGTGGGTAGTGTTTTTGTTTGTTTTTGTTTGCCTGTGTTGTTTTTTTAGCTTATTTTTATATCTTTATTTACTTTAAGTGGATGAATGCTTTGCCTTGCTTGTATGTCTCTGTTCATCTCGTGTACACCTGGTACTTGTGGAGATCAGGAAAGGGTATCAGATCCCCAAGAACAGGAGTTACAGGCAGCTGTGAGCTGCTGTGTGGTTGCTGGGACTTGAACTCAGGTCTTCTGCAAGAGCAGCCAGTGCTCTTTCCAGCCCCTGTTTGTTTAGATTTTTGTTGTTGCTGCTGTTGTTTGGTTTGTTTGTTTTTAGCTTTTTGGGACAGGGTTTTTCTGTATTGCTCTGAAGCCTGTCCTGGAACTCGCTCTGTAAACCAGGCTGGCCTCGAACTCATAGGATCCACCTGGCTCTGCCTCCCGAGTGCCGGAATTAAAGGCATGCACCAACACTGCCCTTCTCTGTTTGTTTTAAATTGGGTATTTAATGTATGCCAGACTGGTCTATAACTCAATCTGTAGCTGAGGATGGCACATACTACTGACCTGTTTATGTGATGCTGAGGAATGAGCATAGGGCTTCAAGCACACTAGCCAAGCGTTCTGCCAACTGCGTGATGGGACACGGTTATAAGAAAGATGAAATCTTCTGAACTAGGCCAATTTACCAACATTAAAGAGATCTTAACCTCATATTTAAAAACAAATAAATTTAAAGCGTTACTATGGTGTTGTGTGTGCATGTGTGTATGTGTGTGCGCACGTGTGCGTGCACAGGTAAAGGTGTAAGTACATGCACGATGTACATAGGTTTGTGAAGGCCAGAGGTTAACCTCCAACATCACTCTTCAGAAGTCATTTACCTTGTTTTGTGGGACAGCCCTCGATCTTGCCAAATAGGATACGCTGGTTATGAACATCACAGGCTATAAAAATCACACCACCGTATGGTCTGTCAGAGTAGACCCGGAGTGTGGACTGCTGGTTCCCTGTAGACAGGGAATGAGGGTTGTGTTGGAGCTCAGCTGGCACCTGGAAGAGCTGAGGCAGCCAGCCGTGTGAGCTAGTGAGACGCCAGAATGACAGCTGCGGTGGAACACTCCAAGAGCAAGCTCGGAAGCCGAGAGACAGGTGTGAACACGGGACACTGGGCAGGTGCGTGCCACCCACACTCTGGAAACAAATGTGTATTTGTCACTGTGAATGACTTGCTTGTTCAAGTTTGGGGAAAATGTGGTGACAGCAGATGAGAAACCTTTCCACTCATGAACTATTTGGGGAAGGGAGTTTTCTCTTTTGAGCTGTATGTGATAGTAATTGTACTATCCTGAAAAAGTGGACAATTAGCCCTCATAAAGGCTGGAGTTCAATTTCTTTGAAGTTTATTGTTGTGCTCCTTTCTTTGTTTATGGTTTGGTTTGGTTTTCTGAAACAAGGGTCTCTCTATGCAACATCCTTGGCGGTCCTGGAACTCCCTTTGTAGACAAGGTGAGACCAAACTGACCTTGAACTCCACTTGAGATCCACTTGCCTCTGCCACTTAAGTGCTGGGATTAAAGGGATTAAACAACCATCACCATAAGTTTTTTCATTATGAATCTATTGTGATACTTTGTCAAACTATAAAACAGTATAGTTCAGAACACACATCTGTTAGGATCAATATGAGCGACTGCCTTGGCTACATTTGTAACTCAATCCTTAACAGAAGATGAAAAGCAACACAGTTACAATGTGGCATCGTTTTTATTATGCAAGATGTTAATTTAATAAAATATCAAAATCAAGTCATATACCAGCTTAAGCAATAAATATTTACCTTAAAGTTTAATTGGAAATGAAATTTTTTCATATATTTAATAATCATTGAAATGCTAACATTTAAAAGTGTAGTAGTCTGTCTCTGACTCACTTCCTCCAAAAAATACCCCCCCAAAAAGTAAAGAAACAAATTAAGATTGAAAAAAAAACAAACAAAAGCTCATAGGACCAAAAAGAACCAAAACAAAATGAAACAAAAGCCTACAACTAAAACACATGGAGTTGAGAGTCTGTTTTGTGTAGACGACTCCTTACTGCTTACATGCTTACAGACCATGGGGCCTGAAGTGTGGTCGTTACACCCAGTGACACATGAAGTTAGGTGGGTAGGGAAGATCTGGGAGGCGTTTGAAGATGGGGGAAGCACAACTTTAAAGCAGAAAAGTAATAAATCGCAAAGCCAGAATAAGAAAGAAAGGTAAAGGGAAGAACGTGTGCTGGTCCGAGTGAGAATGTCCCTCCAGTATCTCACATTGAACACGTGGTCCCCAGTTGGTCGGGCTCTTCCAGAGAGGCTCGGGAAATGTGGCCTTGACGGAGGAAGCGCATCACCGTGGGCAAGGCTGTGAGGTTTCAATGTTGTTCTCTCTTCCCAGTTCACTCTCTCTTTTTTCCTGCTTCCGATTGGAGATAGAAGTGCTCGGCTCTCAGCTTCCAGTTCCAGTTGCCGCGTCTGCCACCTGTTGCATTGCCAACGCCGCCATTATGGACCGGCACCATCCGGATTGGCAAGCCTCAATAAACCCTTCCTTCTCTATGTTGCCTTGCTCATAATGTTTTATCATAGTAGTAGAAAACTAACTAACAGAAAAAACTAATTTGTCCTCCTTAACTTGTAACTTTTTCAGCAACAAAATTTTTCTGTGTAGAACTTTATATCTTGAATATAAAATTATTGCTGGCATTTAATAAAGCCACATTTATCAGACAATTTTAAGAAAAAAAATGCTTGTGTGGTACAGCATGGTGCAGCCAGCTGTGGTGGAACATGCCTGTAGTCCTAGTACTTGGAATGTGGCGTAAGGAGTTCAAAGTTATCCTCAAATACCTAACAAGTTCAAAGGAAACATTAGCGATGTGAGTTTCTGTCTCAAAAAGCAAGCAAAAAAAAAAAAAATGCTCAGGCATTACCAAAATCTTAAATGTCCTTTATTTATCCATTTTATTTCTACCACAATTTGTTTTCATTTTTTTTGAAGGAAATTTAAAATACGCATTTCTTTTGGTTTTTGAGATAGGGTCTCACATAGGCCCACACTACATGACTCTTGAGTTCTATTTGTTTCACCCAGAATTCTTGTGCGAGCCCCGAAAGGAGAAAGGGACATTTGGGGACAGGTTGTCTTAATAATGGAATACAAGTAAAATGAAGGGGAATAGCAGGAGTGGAAAGGTTTAAACAGAGAGGGGTGGAAGGACTGGGGGGGAATGAGTGTGGGGGGAGGGTTAATTAAGGCAAAACTAAGGTTATGAAAATGCCGTATGAAAACCTACTATTTTGTAACCCAAATAAAGAAATACCAAAGAGAGATTGACTATCTAAACAATGCTGTTCATAGAAGTGGGTTACTAAACAAATTCCCAATCTCAGGTATGTGATACCTCTATTAGAGGAAATCAGGGATGCAGTGCACAACACCTGTCTGTGCTCTATGCGCTACCATACAGTTCGTGAGCTTCGGGCAAGGGGCTGGAGACTGAAACACACAAACATACCAACAGAGAGACAGAGACATGGGCCTCCAGTCACTGATAAGAAGGTCTTTATTCAATAGCACCACTGAGGCTTATATACCCAACACAGTCAGGAGGGCCAACAGGTGAAAACCTTATCCTCTGATCTCAAGGCAAGGCAACATGTGCTCAGGAGGCAGAGCTGGTAAACAACTTTGACACAGCTTTCAGTAGCTCAAATCAGAAGGAAAGTTAAGATCTCTAGCAGGGAAGAGCAGCTGGAGGCCAGGACTCCAAATGGCTCCAGAGACCCCACCTAAAAGCAGGCTTCTGTCAGCTTTCTTGACTGTCCTCCAGAACTAGAGGATAAGAACTGCTGAAGATACCCCATGCTTCGGTTTTAATATGCAGGAGTTTTCTCTGGGACTTAGCTAGAAGGGTGACTGGTACGTGCTATGCAGAATTTGTGACCTCTACAAACTACAGAACCAACATGCCAAACAAGATGCATCCACCAGTGCCACACTGGCATGGCTGTGTACGGTGGCGATCAATCACCTTATGATTGAATTGGTGGCCTGTTCTATATAGTAGGGAATTCATGCCTTGTACTGTATTTCTGGTTAGCATCCCATGTCTGGGGAGGCTAGACACCCGAGGACAACTAAGCTGACATAGACTGAACTGCCTTCTCAACGTTCATGTTTATAGCCACAAGCAAACGCCACTCTTAGCTTTAGTAAGAGAACCTTTACTTTGTCGCAAATGGCAGTGAATATGTGGACTCATGGCTGCCCAAGATGCTGAGATAAAGGATGATTGAGGGTTCATCCGTAAACAAGATACTTACACCATTGTAAAAACACTGTAAAACAGGGGTGGTGATTATGTAGGAGCCAGGAGACAGGTAAAGGACTGATAACGCCAACCTCTAGACTAGCTATTACAATCGTGAACTTGTGATAACTACAGGTGCTTGCGTTGGGTTCACGTAAGCTGGTCTTACAGTCAACAGTCAGGCACGGAAGGGAGAAGCCCTTATGGGGCCCAGTCTTGGTTGCTGTCCAATCGGCTTTTGACAGATTCTCAGACAGAGCAAGTCCTTGTCTTTAGTTGTATACGACTTCTGAGACAACCAGGCTCCAGTGGATAGCTTTATTCCCGTGGTCATAGAGATGGCCCTGGTTAAACTCTGTGGGGCAGAGAACAAAATGAGTGGATATCAACACGAGAAAAAGATATGTAGGGAGGTGAGGGGATCAATAAGGGTCGTGGGGATATTGGAAAGGGTGAAAGAGGTCAGTAGTATCATGAACTTGTATGAAATTGTTAATACAACAGATTTTAGTGATTAAAAATATTCATTCATTCATTTTGGTGTTTGACACAGGGCCTTATGTCACCCAGGATGACATCAAACTAGCTAAGGATAATCTGATCCTCCTGCCTGTAGCTCTGTGTGCCTCTGCATCCAAGCGTATCTAATGCTGGGGATGAGCCCACAGCTCTGTGCATGCCAGGAGAGCTTTTCTCTCACCGAGGAACACCCACAGCCTATGATATGTGTTCATTTTGAGTGAGGTGCATCTATATGTATAGTCTTTCTTCTTTTTGGCTCCAGGTCATCTAAATTTGACTTTTTTTCCCATCAGAAATACTTTGGAGGAAAACAGCTGGTTTCAGTTTTTGTGATGATGGGAACCTTTCTCAGCTCCAGGGGAAATTCTCAGACACATCTAAGTCATAGGCTGCCTTGGGAAAACAGATTCTACTAAATATCTTTAGATAATTTTAATAATGTTAGTTATATAAGTACATACATAACGCTAACTTTTTTATGTAACTGGGGAAAATGAGCCATACTAAAGCAAGACCCAAGAGGCAAGGCTACAAAACTGGTGACAGACAAGAGTCTACAAGTTGGAAAATCTATAACTGGCATGTTCCTTTTTATCCCCAAAACCCACTCTATTGCCATGCAATTTTTATCTGTATTTGACCTAAAGATCAGTAAAAGGAGAATAAAAATATTATTTAGGGTTTTCTCAATTGTGTTTACACTCAATATATAATTTCAACTTTGAAATCAGTCAGACAGAATCTCTAGAGTCGAGATTCCTTGCCTTTGAGCCTCTTTCATTAGTGGTTCGGTTAGTCTCCGAGAATGCGCGTGTCCTTGTTGGATGACAATTGCATCCTGTGTATCAGCTCAATTGCTGCAAAATTGAGTGTTACAGCATGGGTTACAGCTCCCTTTGCCCACACATGCCTGTGCATGTAATTACCAGCACACACTCATCCATATGCTGTCACCATCCTGCTTGATTGTGAAAACCCTGGAAGGCTTCCTGGGACAAAATGTGGAGCATGAATAACAGAGAAATTAAATTTGTGTCATTATCATATTTACTCTGGATGAGATTATATCATTCGTTGTTCCTAATTATGAATGCTGAGTGTTTTGTACATTAATTAAACTGCAAGTTATCATTTGAAATTGGGTAGAAAATCCTTAATGACTTTTATGACATATTGGTGATTAAATATTGAGAAAAATATTTCCTGGACTTGAAAGCAAATAAAGGTTTTGATTCACAAAATAATATCCTGTTGGCTTATGCTTAGATAACACAAATATCTATGGAGCTACAAATGATTATTCAATACATTTTAAATTTTTAATTATTTAAACATATTAAATATCTTGGGCATTTCAAGAGACCAAAATAATTAACAAAAAAAAAATGTTCATTACTCCATTGGGAAATTAAATAATCAGAATGTAATTAGTTATGATTATGCTATCATTTTTATTTACGTTTCTATTCATTTATTTTGTGTCTGCACATGTGTGGGCACTTGTGTGCCCAAGTGCGATGGTGTGAGTGGAGGTTGGAGGGCAACTTTTTCAAGACAGTTCTCTCTGTCCACCATGTGGGTCCTGGGGATTGAAGTCATGGCCTCAGACTTGACAGAAACACCATCCGCTGAGACATCTCACATGTCCCTCGTTATGCCAGCAGTCTCTTATGGCCCCATACTTCTTTCATCTGCTGAAGGGACAAGTTTTGTGAACTTGGTACTTACTGTGCCCATGAATGCCAGATTGCACATTTACACATCCACACTGGTGTGCACATATGTAAAGGTTTTATACAGTTTTCATTTTATTTTTTTTCAAGATAGGGTATAGGGGTGACCACTGGAGCATGAGTTGTTTTCCAGGGGTCATGTCCCTGAAGAAAACTTGCTCTCCCCCTGCCAGGGACCCTTCCTCAGACCAAGCTACACAACCCACATGCAGGGGGCCTAGTACAGTCCCACACAAGCTCCCCAGCTGTTGGTCTAGTGCCCATGAGCTCCCACAAGCTCGGGTCAGCTGTCTTTATGGGTTCCCCAACATAATCTTAAGCCTCCCTTGCTCATATAATCCCTCCTTCCTCTTCATGTGGAAGCTCGACCTGGTGCTTGGTTGTGGATCTATGCATCTGCTTCCATCAGTTACTGGATGAAGGTTCTATGATGACAGAGTATCCAACAATCTCATTACAGGGGAAGGGTCAGTGTGGGCACTCTCTCTACTACTGCTAGGAGTGTTAGTTGGAATTAACCTTGTGGGTTCCTGGGAATTTCCCTAGCACCAAGTTTCTCCCTAACTCTATAATGGCTCCTTCTATCCCACTCCATCCCTCCCCCAACTTGACCATCCTATTCCCTCATGTTCTCATCCTCCATCCCCTCCCCTCTAACGACCCTCCCCCATCCTCTACCTAGGAGATCACATCTATTTCCCCTTCCCAGGGCAATCCATGCATCCCTCTTAGGGTCCTCTTTGTTAACTAGCTTCTACAGAGCTGTGGATTTTAATCTGATTATCCCTTGTTTTACATATAGTACCCACTTATGAGTGAGTACACACTGTGTTTGCCTTCCTGGGCCTTGGTTTCTTCACTCAGGATGATTTTCTAGTTCCATCCATTTGTCTTCAAATTTCCTGGTATCCTTGTTTTTAAGAGAAGAGTAATACTTATTGTGAAAATGTACTATATTTTCTTTATCCATTCCTCAGTTGAGGAACACCTAAGTTGTTTCCAGGTTATGGCTATTACAAATAAAGCTTCTATGAACCTAGCTGAGAAGGTGTCCTTGTGGTACAATTGAGCATCCTTTGGGTATATGCCCAAGAGTGGTGTAGCTGGATCCTGTAGCAGGTTGATATCCAGTTTTCTGAGAAACCACCCACACTGACTTCCTAAGTGGCTGTACAAGCTTGCACTCCCACCAGCAATGGAGGAATGTTCCCTTGTTCCACATTCTCTCCAGGATGAATAGTTACTTGTATTTCTGATATTAGTCATTCTGACAAATATAACATGGAATCTCAAAGTCGTTTTGGTTTACATTTTCCTGATGGCTAAGGGTGCTGAACATTTCCTTAAGTGTTTCTTTGCCATTTGAGACTCTTCTCATGAGAATTCTGTTTAGATCTGCACCCATTTTTAATTGGATTATTTGGTTTGTTGATATCTAGTTTATATATTTTGTTAATCAACCCTCTGTCAGATATGGAGGTTGGTGAAGATCCTTTCTTATTCTGTAGACTGCTATTTTGTCCTATTTACAACGTCCTTTGTCTTTTGGAAAATTTTCAGTTTCATGAGGTCCCATTTATTGCTGATCCTTGTGCCTGTGGTAATGGCATTCCATTCAGGACAGTGTCTCCTGTGCCAATTTGTTCAAGATTATTTCCCACTTTCTTTTTGAAGGTGCGTGGTTGATCGGCAGTTATGATTCACCAGACAAGCTTTAATATATATAATTCAGTTTTAATAAAGGAAAGGAAAGGGAACTTACAAATCCAAGGTTCCAGCGAGGAGCGGAGGAAAACAAAGAGCAGGCGGGCCGCAGGCCCGCAAGATTTTATAAGTCAATATTAGCCTAAGGGGGACGCCTAAGAGGGACACGCCTAAGAGGGACACGCCTTTAGACCAAGGGGGGCACGCCTTACAAAACAAGGTTTTTGGCTAGGCTTCCCCTTCATCTTTTCTATCAGACTCAGTGTATCTGGATTTATGCTGAGGTCTTTGATCCACTTGGACTTGAGCTTTGTGCAGGGTGATTAATATGGATTGATTTGCATATTTCTACATGCCAGCATCCAGCTAGACCAGCACCATTTGGTATTGCTATGTTTTAGCTGTCAGTGCAGTTTGGTGTCTTTCCCCTGGCACTCATTTTTGGAGAATACCCATGTCATGGCTTTCATTATAAGCTCTTAGTTTAGGAGTCCTAAGGGTCATGGCTACCTCAGGGACTATCAGAGGCATGTCGTTAATTATGTTCATTTTAACCTCAAAACAGTAGAGTCTCATTTTATTTGGGAATGCGTTTTCTCACATAGAGCCTTGGCAGATGTAAAGGTCTTGGGATATCTCCTTTTGACATTGGGTAACTTTCAAAAATATACCACCCACCAGCAATGTTGGCACTTGAACATCTGTGCTCTGTGTAGGCCTCTCAGTTATGATTCTCTGCCATGTAAAGCTCAGAGCATATTTCCTGTTTCCTAAAGGAAACACAATTTGAGTTTCTAAATCACCAACAGGAAAGATACATCATGGGAGAATCGCAGGTTCCACTCACACACCTAACCTTTGTCTTGTAGTTTCTGTTTTATTTCTGCACTTACTATATGTTCTTTCTTTGTTGAAAATTTACTTGTATATTTTAAAATATTTTACTCACCCTATCTACTGTCTGCAGCTGGTAAGACCTCCGGTTGTCTTGATTAGCTGTCTTCATGGAAATAGGAGCTGCATTTTATACCTCTTTATATTCATGAACAATTATTTGAGAAATAATTTCTTCCTCTGATGGTAATAGCAATATGTAGTGGCATTATTTTGGCAGAATTGGATGCTGTTTTCCACACTCCTGGTGCAATTTTTAAAGAAATGCGTATTACCTGAAATTTGATACCATGCATTAGATTTTAATTTGTAGACATCCTTCTAAATGTAACAAAGAGTCAAATGTTTCACTTAAACAGAAATATTCCAAGAATGTTGCCAGAATGTTAAAGAGCAACAAAATATACCTAAAGAAAATACTTTGGGAGGTGAAAGTGCAGGCAGGAGAATCAGGAGTTCAAGGTCATCTTCAGCTACTAGAAACTCTGAGGCTAGCCTGAGCTCTATGATACTCTGTCTTAAAACACACAGACAGACAGACAGACAGACACACACACACACACACACACACACACACACACACACACACTCACACACCTTAGGGGAAAACAGGAAATTTTTTTCAAAATATATGTGTTAATTCATACCTCAGCTAAAATTCAAGCTTTAAAGGTGATGGATAAAAGAAGGGTGTGCAGTCACCATGCTGATAATAATAGCTACATTTAAATCTAACATCACACACATGGATCAGACATGGTAGTGACTATGTGAGATTCCAGCCTTCAGAAGAGGGAAGGGAAGGATCAAAAGTTCAAAGGTAGCCAGGGCTACATAACAAACAAACAAACAAACAAAGTTTACAAATGTTCGTTCTATATCTAATGCATTCCAAATACTGATCTTTGTTTATTTATTTGTTTCTTTTGTTTGTTTGTTTGTTTGTTTGTTTCAAGACAGGGGTTCTCTATTAGCTTTGGAGCCTGTCCTAGAACTCGCTCTGTAGACCAGGCTAACCTCAAACTCACAGCCACCTGCCTGCCTCTGCCTCCCGAATGCTGGGATTAATGGTGTGCGCCACCACCACTGCCTGGCCCAAACACTGATCCTAAGACCCAGAAACATCACAACTACTTTCAACAATATTACCTGCTTGAAACAGTATACGAAAAGAAAAAGGGAACCCCAGTGTCATACAGGACTAATGGCTATGCTAAGAGTTCAATAGTGCATGAATGAAAACATTACAGAGAGTGTGTCTCCTAAGAATTTTAAGAGTTCAATAGTGTATGAACAACAACATTACAGAAAGTGCCTCCTAAGAATTTGAAAGATAAGTGGGGTTGGATATGCAAACTGGCAAGGGAGGGGCATTGCGGACATAGAGAGGCACCTAACATGTTGGCGTACAGCTTAATGGAAATGATGCTTGGTTGATCTGCACCGAAGAAAACATGTTAATATCCATTTGCAAAATTACAGCTAGAGGATATTGCAATAGGAATCCTCACAGGTGGCTTTGATTCTTGTCGTCATTACGAAAAGAATCAATCAGAGCCGGGTGGTGGTGGCGCACGCCTTTAATCCCAGCACTTGGGAGGCAGAGGCAGGCGGATCTCTGTGAGTTCGAGGCCAGCCTGGTCTACAAGAGCTAGTTCCAGGACAGGCTCTAAAACTACAGTGAAACCCTGTCTCAAAAAACCAAAAAAAAGAATCAATCAGAAAACGGAAGCAGATTTCCCATAGAAGAAGAACAGCACTGCTGGGAGCATTCAACAGACAGTTAGACGGGTGGGTATATGTGTTAATCAGAAAGATATTCTGTCGTGTGTCGCTGCATGCAGATGTTCTATGTCACCCAATGGCCATCTGCTGCATAGTCGGTTTTCCCCTCCCTTTCTTGTATGTTTTGTCATGGTATGGGGGTTTCTTATGTGATCTCTGCTGCCTTACTCCATAAGTACAAAATTTAGATGCACTGCTTACAAAGTCTGTGACCCCCAGAGAAACAAATTCATCTTTAAATGCCCCACTTCATCCATCTATACAACAAGAGGTAATGTGGGGTGTGCGGTCCTGGCACTTGAACTCTGTGGGTTCAAGGCACTACAGTTAAGGCTATGTAGAGAGACCCTGTCTCGAAAAAGCATTTTTTTAAAAAAAAAAATTAAAAAGAGATATTGATAGCACCTGATTGTGCTCTCTATAAAGATTTGCTAGTGCATATAAAATGTTTAGAAAAGTGAGTGGGAGGGGGCGTGGATCTGGGTCTGCAGCAGCTGTGACATCCGCAACAGCAGCATCACTTAGAGAAGATTCTAAGGCCAGTGGTGGCAATGGTGGTGGTCCCCAGCTGCCGTTAATGGCAACAGGAGATTTTAGGTGCAGAATGGACATCTTGTGGGATCAGCTATTATATGGTGGTGTGGCTGCAGGAACAGTTCTTCTGATTAAGGACACAAGCAATATTTAGTTACCTTTGCTCACCACCTCTTTTTCTGGTAGAGTGACCCGCCAATGATCCTACTTCATTGGTCACTTCCGCTGAACAAAACCCTGCTGGCATTTTACAGGAACTCCTTGTACCAGGACTGCATGATAATTGTAGAAAAAGAAAAAAGATGACTAGGTACGCCTAGTCATAAAACACCAGAGCTAATGTCAAGCGCGATTAGCTTGGCATTACCAGTAATTACCAAAGATGCAGATGGGCCATTGTCTGTCTGCTTCAAGATTTGGGCTTGTTACAATGTACCAACAAGGAAAATAGAGAATTACTTAAAGTTTTAAAATAGAATGGATTTTATTTTGTCCAGGAAAGCAAAGTGTTTTCAGAAAGTCTTAAAACTATAATCGTATTCTTGACTCTGGGTGCTTTAAATTGTGTCAAGGATAGGGGGAGGAAGGATGGGGATGGAAACAAAAACATCTTGAGAATTCGAATCGGAGTCTTGGATCACACTCCATTTGCTCTACAGAGCCATAACCACATTCATTCCAGTTCCTCTGTGTCCTTGGGGCTCTCTGGCAGCCTGGATTGTTGCAACGCCAAATAAAGCAAGCTACTGCTTTGGGTTCCACATTTGTCAGACGCGAGTTGTTCTGGGGTCTTCCCTTCCTTCTAGGGGAGCAGCTAACCCGGCACATGAGGAATTACAGCGGTTTGGTTCGTGCTTGGCAGATCCCATCTTGATCACACGATGTGATGAATCAGATGCTGAGGGCTAACATTTAAGCTAAAGGGGAAGCGAATCACGACTGAGCTACTGTTTGCTTCAGACTTCTCAGACACAGTGAGCCACCCAAGGAGACAGCTTCTAGCAGAATCCTCCAAGCTGCTGGGCCCAGGCTGGGGTGTGGTGGCCGCAGGCCAGCAACACCTGGGCTTCTGGAGTTTCCGGCTCACCACTGCAGGTGAATTCAGGCAGCACTGTAAATGTGATCAGCAGAAGCTTAAGAAACATTGCTTTCTTAATGATTTGATCCTCTAACCCTTGAACACATATCAAGCAAGGTTGCCATTCTTTGTTTTAACACAGACAGAGGGAAATGGAAAAGCTGTTATCTTGACATGTCACTGTGATTATGTTAGAAAATAAGATTTTGTGTTTTGTTTTGTTTTGTTGAGACAGGGTTTCTCTGTGTAGTCCTGGCTGTCCTGAAATTTGATCTGTAGACCAGGCTGGTCTTGAATTCAGAGATCCGTCTGCCTCTGTCTCCCTAGTGCTGAAATTAAAGGTGTGTGCTTCCATTGCCAGGCAAAATAAGTTATTTTTAAATAAGCACATTTTTGTGAAAAAAGAAAACCAATATACCTGACAAGGTACAGTGCACATGGCCGAAAGCATTTAGTTTAATGACTATGTTCAAGCTGTATCTAGAAAATTATAAACTATTTCATTTTTATTTTTGAAAACATTATCCAAAATGCCAAGACCTTTTAAAAGAAAAAGTCTGTTTGCTGATATGAGGAATAAAGATGCACTTGCCATTAAAGTGGTAAAGACAAAAAAATAATTTTTTAGAATTAATATTAATGCTAATTTGTTTGCCATCGTAGTTGGATGGCCTTCTGTTTATGAACCCTAGGTGATGGGAGCTAATGCTAAGAAGTTATGCCAGCTTCTATAATCTGGAATTGAAACAAAGACGGACAGCTGCATTAATGCTGGGATATGAGGAGAAAAGAGGCCCTGAAGCTTGGTGAGAGATTTTCATTCAATATAGTTCTGAGACAAAGAGAAAATAAAATATTAACCCAGCTTTAGATTTCATCACATAAAACCCATTGTTAATTGTAAGAATTAGTTGGAATATACATTTCTAGCTATATAAAAATACATCATAAGGCAAATAGTACTTGAATTAATTTCATTATTTAAGAAAAACGTAAAATTTAAAAAGAATTGATTGTCCCATGTGCTCAAAATGTTTTAACAAATAACAGGCGAGAGGTGAATTAAAAGTCATTTGTCATTCTCTTACTCGGCTCTTCTTTCTTTATTTACTGAGATCCTGTTGTGTACAGACCTTGCCACTGGTTATTGAGATGTCACCTGTCACACTAGCGTATGGGTAAAATAAGCAACAGCGTGGCATCCCCACATCTGAAGCATCTCAGCAGGAAATCAGTGTCTTGGAGGACCCGATAGGCTCCTCAGAAACATGAAGTCATGCCTCTCCCGTAAGTGTAGAGACAGGTCATGCTGACGGCAGTGCCGCCTGGGCTAGTTTAAATTTAGCTTGTGAGAAGAGGGACGCTTTTTCACACGTTGATATGGGCCTTCCCCCTCCCCAAAGGAATAAAGAAACATTTAAATATATAATGAGAAATGAAGGTTAAAGAGCGTAGTGCTCCTGAAGTATATTGGAAAAAGGTCAGAACGAACTGGCTTACTGGTCTCCCCATGTGGCCCAGTTAGTCACGGAATGTCAAGGCAGAACTGTGTGCGGTTTGCAGATGACTGTGCCGTTTGCTTTCTAGGTTTGCCCCCTTTGGATAGGAAACAAATAGCATACTCGAAGGCTGAACTACATTTTTCTAATAAACTAGTTGACTTAATGATAAATTTCCCCTTTCTTCTCTCTTCCCCCTGCACCCTCCCTCTCTAAACATTTTATCTATAAATTCTCTGTTCTTCAAAAAAGCGTGTGAGGCTCTGCATTTGAGCTAGCGCCCTTTGCAAGCATGTTGATTTTGCAGAAGTCTTGTGATATGTTCTCACACTGCTTTATTTAAGAATCTCTATTAATTATTTAAAGTGGTGGTTTTCAGTCTTTAATGTAAGCTGGAACCCTTTAATGTAGTTCTTCATGCTGTGGTAGCCCCAACCATAAAATTACTTTTGTTGCTATTTCTTTCTTAAAAAATATTTATTTATTTATTATGTATACAATATTCTGTCTGTGTGTTTGCCTGCAGGCCAGAAGAGGGCACCAGACCTCATTACAGATGGTTGTGAGCAACCATGTGGTTGCTGGAAATTGAACTCAGAACCTTTGGAAGAGCAGCCAATGCTCTTAACCTCTGAACCATCTCTCCAGCCCACTGTTTATTTTTTTTAAGGGCAAAGCAAAACAAAACAGAGAATTAACCAATATAAAGTTACTGCTCTATTTATGATGACTACAGTCTCCTAAATTACTGGACTTTTTTAAAATTGCGTATGAATGTGGATGGGGGAGAAGGCTCAGTGTGTAAGAACACTGACTCTGACAGTCTGATGATCAAGCATTTGCGAGTGTGAGAGGAGGATCAGGAGATCCAGGTGACAGGGTTACATAGTGAACTTGAGTCTAGCCTGAACTCCATGTCGGGAAATCTCTTATCTCCAAAAGTACAAAAGCGAGAATGTCCTAAATTAGTATCAATAATGTTCACCCCACAGGATTGTTGAAAGGATTAAACGATAAGATATATGTTACAACCGCTTTTGAAAATGTAAGGCAATACTTAAATAAAGCTGTACACTTACTGCTTCAAGCCAGTTCATGAATTGACTACCACACGCCCGCATAACCTCATTTCCCATCAAGATTCTAGAAGCATACCAGGTCCGGGTAAGCTAAGCGCCCTGTCCTAACATGTCATGCTTATCTGTATCTTCATTCCTGATTGTTCATCCTGTCCGCTCACTTCTTCCCGTTCAAGCCCTTCTCAACTGCCAGGTGTAACTTCTCATGCACCCTGATCTCCTGCTCACGTGGATCATGTCACACTGCATCACTTGGGTTAATGTGAGATCACCAGACCATGGGTCCAGCCTCATAGTAGGCATGCAGTAGACATGTACCAGTGTGTTGGTTTGCCTGTGAGCTTTCGCCCTCTCCTCTAAATGCTCATGACACTTTTTGTCAGCTCAACATAGCAAAGGAAATTGGCACTGGAGTGGCTAACTATATGTGTCAACTTGAGAGAACCATGGATGGGGGTGGGTGGCGAGATATTTGACAAAGCGTTGTTATTGATGTTCCTGGGAGGATGTTTTAGGGGATGACATTAACATGTAAATCGGTACACTGAGGGGAGCAGACTGCCTTTCAAAATGTGAGTGGGTCTCTTAAATACACCAAAATCTTGAAATAAGTCTTCGAGTATCCTTGGCCTCGATGATGCTACTGGCTCCTCCAGGTTTTTAGTGTGTTACCTGTCTCTGCAGGTCTTCAGACTTTGCAGTTTCCATAATTGCACATCATGGGAGCCGAATCCTTGTAACAAACCTATCTATAGATATGTGTATGCTAATGAGGTCACATATACTATCATATGTAATTTTAAATATGCAGCATCCTATTGGTTCTGTTCTCCGGCAAAACACTGAGCAGCTGCTCCTGTATTGGGCTCCTTAAAAGGGGTTTCTTGTCAAGTTCTTTAAAAATACAACCTGCTGGGACTAGAGAGAGTGCGCAGTAGTCAAGAGTACACGTACTACTCTAGCAGAAGACCTAAGTTTACCATCCACAGTCGCAGATTACAGCAAGCTATAGCTTCAGGGCTGGAAGATTGGACCCTGTCTTCAGGGTTCCATGGGCAACTACACTTATATACACATGCCCTCACACATAATCTGGTAGAAAACCATATGAAGTCATGAATCACCATATTATGTCATTTACATGAAAGAAAAATGACGTACTCACCAACATTGCACAGAGCCTAAGGGGTAAACAAAGAGCCATGAGTGAACCCTATGAATTAGTCAAGCCCCCCAGAAGACATGTTAACAGCATGCATGTGATGTTTACTCGTAAACTAGACATGTCTTAGAACATACACACACACACACACACACACACACACACACACACAGCTGCTTCTCACTATATTGCAGTTCCATCTGATCTTGGTCTCAGGCATCATCCCTTCAGAGGCATTGCATGCATATTTTGAATATTATATATCTGGATTGAAGGCAAAAAGAACACGGAATCATTATTTGTGTTTTCCTACATCTCCCTGTGACACTGGACTTTTGACTTACACCCTTCCCCGTGTCACCCTCTAGACTTTTCTTCTGCAGTTTTATCTCAGGACAGTGAGCTAAACACAGGTCCCATAAAGCCAGCCCCTAGTTTTTTTGTTTTAAATAGTGTCTAGTGCATAGGAAAGAGCAGCACATTTTTATGGGTGAATAAATGGCAAAATAACATAAATGTGTACGGAAAGCAGCTTTCAGAGGGTGCACTGGGAATATCTGCCCTACAGGATGTGTTTGGAACAAAATCATGATTTTTAAAATGGTCTACTTTTCCCTAAAACTTCAAGTGGTTTTAAAATATGATGATGGGAAAGGGTTTACAAAAACACCCAAAGCAATAGAGATTTTTCTACCAGAAGCAGGTAAAGGAACACCACTAGGTCACGTTCCTCTGAAGGAACTTCATTTTGTGTGTGTGTGTGTGTGTGTGTGTGTGTGTGTGTGTGTGTGTGTGTGTGTGTGGTATGGAATATTTGGATCATAGTTTCTTGCTGATCTCTATGTTTCTCTTCTATTCATTAAAGCAGGCACTTTAGGACAGGCTGGCCGTCAGCTTGGCACCCTCCTGTCTCACTCTGATAAACTCTAGGACTGGAGCCGTGCGGCACCATCAGACCCTGTTAGCTCTTACAGACAGAAAATGTCAAGGCCAACCCTGACTCTTCCCCAATGTTTTCAACAACTGCTGTGCCAGCTGTTTGCCAAAGGAGTCGTGGACTCTCGTGGTTCCTCAGCAGAGCAGGAGACTAAAGGAAGCTCAGAAGCGTCCTCTGGGTAACAAGGCCTCCTACCACGGATCCACACCTTCTTCGCCCTCAGAAAGCCTTCGTTGCCCATCTTCCGTTTTGAGAAAGGGTCTCCCTCAGTTGTCCAGTCTGGCCACAACATCCTGATCTTTGGGAGCTGGGATTATAGGTTTCAGTCACTGTGACTGGCTTCCTCGACTTTTGCCTAAATTTGGAAGATGTGTAGCCCACATATTTTTTAAATGATAGGAAAAACTAAATACTTTACTACATCAGAGTTATCAAACAAGTAAAATACATCTTAAAGAAATAAGTGTCTAATGATTTTTAAATGTTAAACTATGAACCATGTCAGATTTTTGAAATCTGATGTCTCCTACAATCCTGTTAAATCTCTTAAAACATATAACTCCTAAACATAGAGGAAAAAATAGCTGCCCCAGCCTTTAACCTATTTACATCTTTTTATTTTTTTGTCTGCCTGCCTTTTCCAGATCTTGTTTACCCTCTTATTCCACAAAGTGAAATTCTCTTGTGTGTTGGTTTTCTTTCTCTTTTCTGTGGGTCTGGTTTCATGGTCTGGGTCTCGTACAGTAGAAAGCTAATTGTAATATATTTGTTCTCTATCCTGATCTCTGCTTTACTTTCTATCCTTGATAAATTAATCAACAAAAACCTTGACTATAGTAGGATATCTACAAACATCTTTCTAAAAGAAAGAGAGAGAGAGAGAGAGAGAGAGAGAGAGAACAAAAGAAAGAAAGAAAGAAAGAAAGAAAGAAAGAAAGAAAGAAAGAAAGAAAGAGTGAGTCTTGGCTTTCTTGTCTCAATTTACTGCACTTCTGGATTTGTTTCAGTTTCTGTTTGTTTTGTTTGTTTGTTTGTTTGTTTGTTTTTGAGACAGGACTTGCTATGTAGACCAAGTTAGACTCAACTTCCAACTTCTTCAGATAGTTCTGAAGTGTTCCCTCCCCTTTTTTTCTTTTACCTCCACGAATTCCTTCATTTAATGGAATAAGTAAACTATGTCATACAACCTTCAATACGATGTGTAAATTAGCATGGTTATATTAGCTTACATGAATCATGTGTGTGGAACTTGGATTTAAGGAAAATTATATAATCCAGGACTGATTGTGCAGGCTCATAATTCTAGGTACCCAGGAGGCTGAGAAAGAAGGATGGCAAATTTAAAGATTGCCTGGGCTACACAGTGACTTCATGGCCAACTGGAAAAGTTAGTAAGATTCTGTCTCAAAAATATAGAAATAAATAAATTAAATAAATATTTAAAAAGTCAGCACTTTAAGTAGTGCTCATCTGGCATATGTGATAAGGCCCTGGGTTCAGCCCCAGTACAAAAGAAACTAACATGAGGGCTCGAGAGACAGCGATTGGGAGCCCTGGCTGTTCTTCTAGAGGTCTAGAGTTCAATTCCCAGCAACCACATGGTGACTCCGTTATGAGATCTGGTGCCCTCTGCTGGAGGGCAGGCAGAACATTGTATACATAATTAAAAAACGAATTTAAAAAAAAAAGAAAGTTGACATGACTAAGTACCAAGATACTGACTTACCCCCCTGACTTACCCCCCAGTTCTATTACCCAATACTATCTGCTAACATATTGGGAGTATGTATACACCCCTCCCCCCCAAAAAAAATCATAGGATGCAAACCATACCCAGAATGCAATGTTCTTTAACCTCTTTTCCAAACTAACTGCAGGCTCCTTTTTCCTTACTCCTCTCCATCTTTCTCAAAGGCATGGATGGGCTCTTCCACCATATATTGGAAAATACCAGCACAACCTGTCTCATTTCCCTAAGAAGGAAAGGCAATAAAACTTTATTTATGGTGAGCATCTTTTCCACTCTAAAGTTCCAAGAAGAGGTGCTTAGGGGAAGTTTTAGGGAGCATGAAGGAAGTGTTATCAGTTGAGCCACACAGGCTTGAAGGCCACAGGCTCTTCCTTTCTCTTGGATTTATGATCCCATTCTGATCAAGGACAGTGCGAGTGAATTAAACGGTTCAAGATCCAACTTTGAACACTCGATCTACTTATTAAATCGTATAGTTTATTACTTATAGCAATTCTTCAACCCCGCTTGCTGCTTTATGAATTATAAGATGCAAGCACTCTGATAACTCAATCTTCTACAGTTGGAGGGTATCTCTTATTTATTTGCAAAACATGCATGATTTAATATGATATTTTGTTTAAATTAACTAATGATTTTTGAGACTGGGTGGGCTGGTTAGTTTTTTGGTCAATTTGACAAGAAGCTAGAGATACCTGGAAAGAGGGAACTTAAGTTTGGGAATTACCTCCATCAGATTATCCTGTAGGCAAGTCTGTGGGGTGTTTTCTCTCCATTTATCTCAGCTGATGTGGCATTCAAGATCTCCCCACCCCTCCCCTTTTTCTAAGTAATGGGATTGTAGACAGTTCCCATCATGCTTAGCTTGAGGTAAATTTTTTATGTACGTATGCAGATAGATAATAGATTATAGGTGATAGATATATGTGTATGTGTGTGTGTGTAGATATAGACACACACACATACACACACACACACACACACACACACACACACACACAGACTCACAACGTAGCCCAGAGGCTGGTCAGGAACTTACTACATAAGCCATGTTACCTGAAGCTCACAGAAGTTTCCCAGCTTCTGCCTCTGAGTGCCGAGGTTACAGGCATGCACAGCCAGGGCCTGCTTTATTGCTCCTCATTAAAGATTTTCATAGCTTGCATACGTTGTTTTTCTCTCTTGACCATAGCGATTTTTTGTAGTTAAGACCTTACTTTGCAAGAAGCAAGGATATAATAACTTGAAGGTGAAAGAAGTTATTTTTAAATGTTTTAAATTGAAATAGGTCAAATGAACGCTCTTTGTTATAGTGAAAGGGATATATTAGTATGGAGGTCTCTCAGTGAAAAGACTCTAAATGGGCACAAAGAAAAGACTTTTACAAACACAGTCTTCAGATTCCCCTTATCAAATGCGTGAGAAACTGTTAAATTGTGCAGTTGTACACACACACACACACACACACAGAAAGAGAGAGAGAGAGAGAGAGAGAGAGAGAGAGAGAAATGAAATCGAAGTGATTTGTACTGATGAAGTGAGATCAATAAGAATTTCACATCAAATCAAACACAAAAGTTGTATTTCAAATTACCACTAGAGGGCAGGAAAGGGGAAGGTACACAGTAACAATGGGTTTCTAGAATTGCAGAATTTTCAAGCCTGCTAAACAATGACATTAATAAGGGGCCCGCAAGCCGGGCGGTGGTGGCGCATGCCTTTAATCCCAGCACTCGGGAGGCAGAGGCAGACGGATCTCTGTGAGTTCGAGGCCAGCCTGGTCTACAAGAGCTAGTTCCAGGCCAGGCTCTAAAAAAAAAAAAAAAAAAAAAAAAAGCTGCAGAGAAACCCTGTCTTGAAAAACCAAAAAAAAAAGGGGGGGGGGGGCACAATGTGCTAGGCACCATTCTTAGGATAATATATAATAGTAATAAAATGAATGAAAAGCGATATATTCGTTCCATTTAAAAGTTGAGCCTGTAAAAGTGAGTACTACCAATCTTCCTGTTTTTTAGATTAGGAAACAGATTGGATGATCAGTGCGAATTCACAAAGCACCAACACCTGCAGTTTGCACACTTAACCACTACCTCAAAGCTGATGGGATCTTTTACTTGCATTTTACTTTGTCACAAGGGTAAATGCACACGGTCATCCTCCGGAAGTTTGGGAGAGCACAATGTCCCTTCTAGTTTGATACATTCTCTAACTGCTTACAAATGACGGATTCTGTGGGTGATCTCATGTACACACACTGGGAAACAAAGATCTAGGTAAGAAAGTTCTTCATTATGTGGTGAACTGTCAATACTTTTTTAAGTTTTCTAGGCAAAATGAATTAATAAACAGGGCACGTGGTATCAAATTGTTATAATTTTAAAAACAGTGCGAGAGGTACGTCATGCAGACAACGCTCACGTGGAGGGTTTATTAGGGGAGGGGAGGAGGAGGGGAAGAGAGAGAGACAGAGAGGGAGACAGAGAGACAGGAAAAACGCCTGCCTCCTGGGAGGATCGGTGGGAAAGAGAGGGGGAACAGGTGGAACCTTTCTCTTAAAAGGGCGATGTAGCGCAGGTGCACAGACTACATAGTGATGTAGCAGCCATAGGACCCTAGGCTGACTGAGGTACTGCCCGAGTGCACCCTGCCAGGTCCCCAAGGGGCAGGCTAGCATAATGCCTGAGTGCTAACAATAATTATAAATAATGTAAGGAGGAAGCTGAGCCCAGAATGTGAGAGTGGTTGCTGTCCACAGGCACTCACACTGGTAATGCACTGGTGTAGGAAGACCAGGGGCTTTGTGCACTCGTTACTGGGTTGAGAGAAGGGTACAGACTGAGTAGTGACCTAGGCTCAGTTGTTAGGCAGGGGCGCTCTAGACCCTCATTCCACTTCTGTACTTACCGGTGGGCTATAAATGAAGGCTGAAGTTTACTTCTGTCAGTACAAGAAAAATTAGAAAACTAAAACTATAAATTGTGCTCCTACCATAATAGTAAATCAACAAGCTGAACCTAAGATCAGAAAGATGAACGGAGCAAACAAGCTAAAGAGCTTAAATATGTGCTGTTATTTTCAGAGGGGTGTCTTGTTTCAATTAGAAGTTTTTGAGGAAATTACTAGTTAGACAGATAGATGATATAGAGATACATAAATTAGTGATTGAGGAAGACACCAGATACCAACCTTTGGCTTCCACATGCAAGTTTGCAGGCACATGTGTGCATTTGGAGTCACGTGCATGTGTGTGCACACATACATAAACACAAAATTAACTTGGAGCCATATCTCTTGCCATAAATTAATGAAAGTGATAAGTGAATTATTTTAAAAATTTGAATTTCTGGAGAATATATGTTTACCTTGAAGTAGTGAAAGATCTTATTGATAAATACTCCAGAAAAAAAAATCTTAGAGAAAGGAAGCTGAAGCCAAAAAAAAAAAAAAAAAAAAAAAAGGACAGAAAAGAGGAAAGATGAGAAGCAAGAAAGGAGGAAGGAAATGATGCAAACATGGTTTGATTACATTGAGCTTAAATACATGAAGAAATTGCAGGGATAAAATTAAGCACCAGCTGACAAGCTGTGCGAAATAAATGGTGCATTCGCATCTAGACCATGCAAAACAGGAAATCCTGGCTTTAAGATGGGAAAGGAGAATAGTGGAAATTCTCAAAAAGGGAAAACAGAACGGCTGAGAGCTATGGCAACGTGTTGAGCTTTCTTTTAAAAGGGGATAAGCATCAGTTAGTAGAGTTCCGGCCATGTTTTTCTCATGTCCCAGCAAATGCACTGCCGAGTATTTTCTGGAGAATTCCCTACAAAGACCCCTATGCAGACATGCTGGAGATGCGTGCTCATTATTGTTTCCTCACAGTTTTGCTGTCCTTACCAGGGAATAAATAAAGCACATGTGAGCATCATTAGTCCCCTATGTCTGAAATTGCACCTTTTGTTGCTTAAGCTCCCCTTCGTTCATCGGCAATCCTTAAGCAGTAATGCCGAGGTTCTAGGAAGGACTCGTAAGTTTTAACCATGCACCTTTCTGAGTATCTGAGGAATCCTGTGCCATCTGCCATCACCTTCTAGGGGACATGAATCATTCTTCTGCCCACCTGGCGGCACTACCTTTATTCCCTTAGGAGCTTGCTTGATTTTTGTAGTGGCTATTGCGGTACTGGCATCCGAGTGTACACTCAGTAACACTCAGATCTTCATCTACACGAGGCTGCCGATGCCCGTGTCGTGCCGATGCCAGTGCCACTCACCTCAGTCCCTCTCATCATGTCACCTTGCAGTATCACTAAAAGATTGAGGCGAGAGAGTGACTGGGGGAGGGGAGAGAAACAGGTATAAAGACAAAGGTCACGTTCACCCCACTCTTTCAGTGCAAGTTTTTATTTATTCTTTGAGAGTTTCACAAGTTTACACAACATATTTTGATCGTAACACCCCACACTTCTCTGTCAACTCCCCCAGGCACTCCCACATCTCCCTCCCAACTTCTTGGCATCTGCTTTGAACCCACTGAGTCCAGTTAATGTTATGAGCATGTGACGGGTGCAGGGTCACTGCTGTTATTGCTCTGTATTGTCGTAACAACCGCTAGTAGTTGTTGATCTCTGGCTGCAGTTTGATGGATAAACTAAACTGTACCATGGGCGTTTGTGTGTATAGTGGACTTGGTCCATCATGACCTCATTCATTGGGGGGGGGGTGCGTGGGTGTGGCGTGTATCATAGTCCCTGGAGTTGATGGAAAGCGCTGCACGGGGAGAGATTCCATGTCACATAGAACCCCCAGTAAGACGGACATCATGAGCACGGAGCTAAAAGATGGGTATTGAGAAAAGCACGAATCAATGAAAGCAACAGAATACAACCACGCAGTTAAACTGAGAACAGTTAGTTCTCAATACAATGCAATCCCCACAATACAATGCAATCTGTAGGGACCTATATGTGTCTAACCAGAGTGTATAGAATACTTCATGAGGTGGGGCATAATCCTGAGGTGAGAGGGAGAAATAAGTACAGAATGCACGGGGTCTTGCATGTCAGGTAACGCTTTTCAGAATGTACTTGTTTTTGTTTTCTGTAAGAAGGCTTCTAAATAACAAGAAAACATGAGTTTGTATTGATGGTCATAGGGATCTCCAGAGAAAGAGTTGTGTTTTTATACACAACTGTTAGATTCACACTGTGATGGTCACAAATATTTATAACGCTATTAGCTTACCCTGGAAACGTATTGATTTCTTTCCATGTTCAGAAAGCATTTTAAATAAGAATACTGCTCATGAATGTAGATAATTAAAAGTTATACATTTGGGGTATTGGGCAGGAGAGACTTTCGATTATGAGCAAAAGGAAAGAATTGATAGACTCAGAAAACATAACAGACAATAGAGGCTTGGTTTCTGAAGTGCCACTTCTAAGCTGATATACCAAACTTATCATTTTTGTTTTATTTTGTTTTCCAGACAGGGTTTCTCTGTGTATTTCTGACTGTCCTGGAACTTGCTTTCTAGACTAACCTGGCTTCAAACTCACTGAGATCTGCCGGTTTCTGCCTCCCAAGAACTGGGATTAAAAGTGTATGTCACCATTTCCTGGCTCAAACTTACAAATTTTAATCAAAGATATAAAAAGAGAAGGGACCAGGCATGGTGGTAGATGTAGAATCCCAGGATGCAGGAGACTGTGGTTGGAGGAGCTGAAGTTTGAATCCAGCCTGGGCTAAAATGTGAGACTCTGTTTCAAAAACAGATATAATAACTCATGATTGCTGGTTTATCTGAATCCATAGCCACTACTGGGTTTCCAGTAACCTTTATGCAGAGACTGATTTTAAAAATTTTAAGCATTTGTAAGACTAGTTGAAAGATGAAAGTATCTATTGTAAGATAGTTTAAAGATGAAAGTATCTAGATCCAAAAAAAAAAAAAAAAAAAAAACTTTCCTAGGTAGCCACTTCTCATATCCTTAGTGATGTTCACTGGTAATTGCTGAAGCTGAACTGACCAGTAACAACCAAGACAATGAAAGTAAATAAGAAGCGAGTAGTATTTTGTGTGTGAGAGAGAAAGTGTATGTAATGTATATGCACAAGCGTGTGCAGGTGCACATACCCATGTGCGTATGGAAGCTAGAAGACATTGGATGGCTGGCTCTGCCACTTTTTGCGTTATTTTCTTTTATCTTTTTTTTTCCTCATGGTTTATTTTTTTTATATTTAAAAATTTCCATCTCCTTCCCTCCTCCTCCCCCCTCCCTCCCCTCCTCCTCCCCCTTCCCTCCCCTCCTTGAGACAGTTCTCTCACTGACTCTGGAGCTAGGCTGGCAGTCTGCAAACCCTTACAACCCCCCTGTCTCTGCCCCTCACAATAGTGGCCACACCTGGCACATATGTGGGTGCGGGGTGAGGGTGAGGCTGACTTCGTGTCCCAGCAAGCATTCTTTCTAATTAGTCTCCCCAAGCCCCACATCTATTATATGGAAAAATAGATATTATTATGTCAAATAGAAAATCCTCATCTATTAAAGACCTACTCATAGACTTATTTTTAAAAAGAAAAAAAAAGTATGTATGCGTGTGTGTGCCTATGAGTGTATGCACATACTCACTGGGGCCAGAAGAGGGCGTCAGGTACCCTTGAACTGAAGGTATGGGCATTTGTAAGCTATGCAAAGTGGTTTATGGGATCAGAACTCTCGTCCTCTCAGAGACCAGTAGGTGTCCTTAACTGCTGAGCCATCTCATCTCTCCACCCCCTTTACATATAATTTTACAATTGTCAGTAGAAACAATCAATTTGCCCAAAGAAGTGTAATATATTTTTAATTATTACATCATTTGTGTGATCTTATTAAGATGAAAATTCTCTTTAAAAAGACTTGGGGATATTCTGGATCTTTTATGGAGATTACTTTTGCTCCCGTTGTCTGGTTTTACAGCCGTGAAAGAATGTACTTATGAAGAAACGGCACGCTTATCGTGCTGAGATACAAGGGGATTGTGCGATGCATGCATCATGCATAATCCATTTCACAGTTAACTAGTTTAATTTCATCTTTGTGGGAAATTACCTTAGTTCTCTTAATTAACTGATTAATACAACAAATATTTTTATGACCTCAGCATCTGTTGATATGTACTGGGGACTGGGAAGAAAACATAAATGTAGACACACACACACACACACACACGATTCTCTGCCCTTATGGAGCTTGTATTATAGAAGGAATTTCAGATTTTAAATGAATTTTTAAAAATCTACATTTCTATGACATTTTCACTGTCAAACTTCTACAATAAACTAAGGATGCATTTTATACAAGAGCTCTTTGAAGAATCTTAAGAGTAATCAAAATCCTCCTTATATGATTATCACTAATACCTCTTTAAATCACATTTCAGTTCCCACAAAACTTGCCTAAAGCATGACACCCCGAATCCAATGGAGATATTGCCTACCAAACACAGTAGCATTGCTAAATGTGAGAACACGGGTGGCAGACTTTTTCTAAAGTAGCCTCAGGTGTCACTAGCGCGTCGTTACTTTGCAAGATCGGCTGTGTGCGAGCTTGGTGATGCTGAACTCCATCCGCTTTTCTTGTATATTGGACAGAGCATGTGGGAGACACACGGGAAACTCAGAGAGCAGAGGGAAGAAACAGCTCTTTGTGACTAACACATGTTGTTTCTGAGCTGCTGACTCGATTCCTTGGGGTGAAGTAGAAACTGACCTGCCACTGTTCTGCCTTGCCCTGGTTCCTAGGTCAGACGGATATACATAGCTTTGGGTCAGAAGTCCTGGGGTTCTATGGAAAATATTGCCACCAGTAGCAATAAAATAAAACTGGCACAGGATGCAGCCCATAGCTTTGGTTCTGGCTTAGGTTTGTGAGTTCTGACCTTCCTGTGCTCTCCCTCACCTTATGGACATCTTTCCTTCCTGACTGCAGGCTTGGAGGGCTTCCTGCTCCACCATCAGGCACAGGATCGGAGCTGCTTCACCAGCTCCTGAGATCCCTGGACTATGCATTTCAATCCCCAGTCGTTTTTCTGGTCCAGCTGAACTCTGACATAAAAATCCTAATACACTGAAGTTCCTTCTTTCCCGGTTTAATTCTGATGTAATTTAGACATACTGATATGTTCCAGTTCTGAAGCAAATATTACTGATCTTCTTGATAGCTAAGTCTTTTTCCTCCGTTGATTGTCTGGGGTAGTCTGAAAGAGAGGGCCCTCCATAGGCTCATCTATTTGAGTACTTGGTCCCCAGTTAGTGCAACTGTTTGGAAAGGATTAGGAGGTGTGGCCTTGTTGGAGGAAGTGTGTCACACTGAGGGCAACTCTGAGGCTTTAAACTCCCTCACCATTCCCAGTTAGCACTCTGCTTCATGCTTGTGGACCAAGATATGAAATCTCAGCTACTGTTCCAGGACCAGGCCTGCAGCCTGCGACCAGGCCTGCTACCATGCTCCTATCCGTGATGGTCATGCTCACCTTCTGGAACTGTGAGTACCAAGAAACTTTCTTCTCTGAGTTTTCTCAGTCACGGTGTCCCTTCACAGCCATAGAAACAAGAAACCCTCAGACTTGTGTTCCTCCACACATACCTCTCTTTAGGTGATAAACACCGAATTTTGTGTGTGTCATTTCTAAGTTTCCTTGTAGCTCTTAAAACATGAATTTGGTTTTAGTCATTAAATTTTTAAATTTTTAAAATTTTTTTAATTAAATTCTTATTTTTTTTAAGTTTTTGAGGGAAGGGGAGGTGTGTGCTGGAGAACAACCTGTAGTAATTTTTTCTCTCCTTCCCCTCTGTGGGTCCTAGGAATTGACCTCAGGTCCTCGGGCATGAAGACAACTGCCTTTACTCACTGAGAAATCTCACTGAATCCAGATTTATGCATTTATTAAAAATTAAAAAAATGTTAATTAATATTAAATTAATATTAATATTAAATTAAGTGATGGTATTTTGGGTACCTATATAGTTAACTTCCGTTGTCAATTTGACACAAGCCTAAAGTCTCCTGGGAAATTTCAACTGAGAAATTGTCTCCATCAGATAGGCCTGTGGCTAGGATTATGGAAGCATTTTCTTAATAACTGATGTAAAGAACAATGCAATTTCTAGATGGTGGGTCTAGGCTGCAGAAGAAAAGAAGCTGAGTCTGGAGACATGGCTCAGGGGTTAAGAGCATGGACTGCTCTTCCAGAGGACCAGGGTTCAATTCCCAGCACCCACATGGCAGTTCACAGTTACTGTCTGTAACTCTACTTCCAGGGGACCGGACACCCATGGCAAAACACCAATGCACATAAAATGAAAACTCAAAAGAAAATACGGACTATTTTCTGTATTTTTATTCTAATGTCAAAGGGGCATAGGCAAATACTATTATTATTTTATACAACTGCTATTGTTTCACGTCTTGGTGGTCTTCTATTTAATGTGAATGTTGCTTTTGTGTTACCAAATGTTCCCATATCACCGCTACCCCACCCCTGTAAACCATCTATTTATCGCTCTTGCACAGCTAGACAGTAATGTGTTTGGTGAGAAGACAAACCCCATTCCTTCTTTTAATTTTCTGCCTATCTCAATGCTCCGCACTAACTTGGCCTTAATTATGGTTTACTGGGTGAGCTTGCTTAACTTGGAAAGACAAATAGGAATTCAAGAGGTAGGTGAGATGAGAGAGGGGAAGGAGGCCACAAAAAGGCATAGCTTGAGACAAGTCAGGATTGCTCAGCTTCCTTCAACAAATTCACATTACAGCAACACAGGTAGGCAAGTAAATCAAGATCTTTAAGCATCATCGGTAAAGCACCTTCGGACATGATTGTAGGGACTACTGACCCTGGGAGGGGGACACATGTTGTAAGCCACACTTTTGGGGTGACCATGACGGGTTTGTATGTTCTGAGGTAGGGGTGTGGGCCTGTGGATTAGAAACGTTAGGTAGGAAGAACAAAGATAAGAAAGAAACACAGACACATAGGATAATATTGGGATGGCAACTCAGTGTATACCGGCTACTGAATCTACCCGCATTTGATTTTAGTACACTTTTATACAAAAGGGGGGAGCGAAGAAGCAAAAGACTGCTTTAACATGACACAAAGGACAACCAGAACAATTACTTCTCCCACACTTAAGACATCAAGCCATTATTTACTGAGTAAAGCATTTGATGTTTTGAGCAGGAATGTGCTCGAATTCTCGGACCTTTGGTCAGGGTGGAGTGCATCCACCCCTTTGGGCCATTTTAATGCCATAAACAACAAGTAACCACACCCCAGGTCAGGATTTGTAGCCACACCTGTTGTCAACAACTTTGAGAGAGCAAAAATCAGCCCAGACTCTCTGACCTCCAGTCAAGGTGGAACAGGCTCACATCTGTGGGTCCCCACAGACACACTGCAGAAAATACATGAAATGGAGTTACTGTCTGTGGCCTTACAGTGTTCTTTGAGTAGTTTGGTACGTTTGAATGGGCCGAATAAACCATCATATCCTTGACTTGGAAGAGCAAGTGTGAGTTAAGGTAATGAATAGCTGCCTTTGTTCTCCTTCTGTACCTGACATTAACCCTGCAGCCACCCACAAGCCAGGCAAACACTCTGTGACTGAGACCTGTCATTATGTGAGGCAGATTCTGGCGAGCTCACCAGCGCAGCATTTGGATGTGTGATCCCCTTTCTTCAGCTTTCTGAGTGGCTGAGATTACAAACCCACACCCCTAGGCCTTTTATTCCTGTACGAATTTCTTTTTCATGATGACTTAATTTCTCTCACTATTATTTCTTCTCTCTGACATCTCGCATTAACAGTTTTTGGCCCTGTAATATGCCCATGAGGAGGGAAAGAGAGAGAGGAAGACGGTGAGTGAATGGGAGAGGGAAGAGGCTTCCAGGTTTTCCTCCCGGACTCTGGTTCAGTAGACGCAAACTGGACTGTGCTTTAAAACTGCCTCTGGGGCTGGACGGCGGTGGCGCACGCCCCTAATCCCAGCACTCAGGAAGCAGAGGCAGGCGGATCTCTATGAATTTGAGGCTAGCCTGGTCTACATAGTGAGTTCAACTGGTGTGAAAATCATTATCTAAGGTATGTGGTAATTAACTGAACAAACAAATACATACAATGAATATAATCTAATTTAACATAATCTAATCTATGTAAACTATTAATCGAATGTTCAAATACTATTGACCCTACAGAGGGAACTGCATCAACAATACTGGCTTGTCTCTAGATTCAATTTGACTCCTGTCTCCCTGGATGAGCTAGGGGAAGGAAAAAAAATATGATCAAAATGTGTTATATGGAAGACCCAAGCAAAGAGCATTGGTAAAATATAAATGGACAAGAAGTGAATATTTTAAAGTTATTTTTCATGCATCATTTCTGCTTATTTAATAAAACAAAATGTACACGAAAGCCAGGTGTGCACCTTTATAATTCCTGGATGGATGTGGTAGGCTGAGGCAGGAGAATCACGAGTTTGAGGCCAATCTTATTCAAATACTTAATTCCAGGCCAGCCAGGGCTACACCACAATAACATGTCTCAAACACACCACACACACACACACACACACACACACACACACACTCACGCACGCACGCACACACACACAATGAAACATAAATTAATTTCAGTGCTTTTCTAAGTGAAATTCTCTCATAGTGATGCTGCACACTATCTTGAGCAAAATTCTTTCCAATACTTTTTTCCTCCCTTAGAATATTAAGTAAGTCCAAGGTCCTCCCAACTCCCCCCAGGTCCAGGAAGGTGATCGACCAAGCTGAGAAGGCTCCCACAGAGCCCGTCCATGCAGAAGAATCAGAGCCCAGCGCCAATGTCCTTTGCTTCTCAGTCAGCCCCCCGCTGTTGGCCACATTCAGAGAGACGGGTTTGGTCGCATGATCCATCAGTCTCATTCCAACTGGAGTTGGTGATCTCCCTTGGCCTTGAGAGGGAGGGAGGGGAGGTATGGGTGGAGGGAAGGGGAGGGAAGGGGGAGAAGGAGGGGAGGGAAGGGGGAGAAGGAGGGGAGGGAAGGGGGAGGAGGGGCGGAGGGAGGGGGGAGGAGGAGGGAAGGAGATGGAAATTTTTAAATATAAAAAAAAAATAAACCATGAGAAAAAAAAAGAATATTAAGTAACAAATAAAAAAGTCACTACAAACCAAGAGAGAGACCAGGCAACAGTGGTAAAAGCTTGAAACCACATTCTTTCCTATGGACTTCCGTGTGCTTTCTGAACAAGGGAACTGAGTTACATACAGTTTGGATCTCACATGAACCGACCACAGGCTGCTGAATTGGTCTCCACCCTATCACAGTACTGCAAAGTGGGGGAGCCCTAGGAGCTGGAGCCAGCAGAAGGAAGCTAGCTTAGCAAAGGCTTGCACAGGAAGAGGCTACCAGGATTTACACTGCTGCCTTTCTTTTCTCCATTTGCTTCTCAAGCTACTGTGAGCTGAGCAGTCTCTCCACCACTGACCCCCAGAGCTCTAAAGTACTGTCTCCTATAGTTTCAAAGCAACAGGGTCGACTGGTCATGGAACGGAACCTCTGAAATCATGAGCCAAAATCGTCCCTTTTTAAAGTTGATTATCTCAGGTATTTTTGTTTGTTTGTTTGTTTGGTTTTTTTTGTTTGTTTGTTTTTCGAGACAGGGTTTCTCTGCAGCTTTAGAGCCTGTCCTGGAACTAGCTCTTGTAGACCAGGCTGGTCTCGAATTCACAGAGATCCGCCTGCCTCTGCCTCCCGAGTGCTGGGATTAAAGGCGTGCACCACCACCGCCCGGCTTTATCTCAGGTATTTTGATACAGTAAAAGAAATACGTGGCATTTATATCTTGCCAGTTATGAAACTGCAGTTAAAATGGAGGCTTTGAAGTGCATATGCCAGCCACAGGCAAGCCAATGGCACTGTCTGCTAGGTGATGCCACAGATGGTTGCCTGTGACCACCCCCTTTTCGGCTTTGTCCTTGAATTTCAGAATTCCTTCCGCCTGCTTATGGGGCCAGTTACTTCACCTACTACTGGTTCCCTGGTCTCACCTATCATTCAAATGAAGGGGCTAACATTAACCACATTCTTTTCTCAAAGCTTTACCAAGGCCGTGGTCTCCACAAGGCCAGCTACCAACGGCCAGAACGAATCTGTACATCCTCCCTCAGCCCTGCGCTCACCAGGACCTTATGACGGTTCTCATCCCGCTTGGCTTGTGTTTCAGTTTCCCCTAAGCCCTCACACGTGATGGCGCCAATCTTGGCTGCGCCACCTCCAAGTCTGAAGCTCAAACACCAACGCCTCTTGTTTTCACCCTCTCCAGTCTCCTCTGGGGCCGGAGGAGGCACCTGCCTGCAATTTCCCACTAAGGAATCGAAACGGAACTGCCAACACCCGTCCTTGTTCTAGCGCTGTCTCTGGCTATCTAGCCCCCGAGAGCAGCCCGGCCTAAATCCCACGGACATAGCCTCTTGACAGTTCATTAACTTTTACTTTTCTGCTAGGACATCCTGGCCATCCAAACCCAGAGCCTGTGTTGACAAGCAAGTTTTTTTTTTTTTTTTTTTTTTTTTTTTTTTTTTTTTTTTTTTTGGTTTTTCGAGACAGGGTTTCTCTGTAGCTTTGGAGCCTGTCCTGGAACTAGCTCTTGTAGACCAGGCTGGTCTCGAACTCACAGGGATCCGCCTGCCTCTGCCTCCCGAGTGCTGGGATTAAAGGCGTGCGCCACCACCGCCCGGCTGACAAGCAAGTTTTTATTCCACTACCAAAAATGCTACTTCCTATCAACAACGAGATAGAGCCTTCCTGAATGGAAAACTATACCGGATGCTCAGGGAGGCTTCTGGACCGAGCGCACTTCTCAGGAGAAAAGGAAAATATTGGGGAAGGGTAGGGAGGGCAAAGTGTAAGGGAACCTGTGCTTTTCTTTTTGAAGATATTTATTTTACAAATTTTGCCAGTAAATCTTTGTCTTAACCTATTGCAAGTGAATTAACAGTCTTGAAATTCCAGTGCGCAGCAAGACATGGCTTCAAATGGGTTCATTTTTCACAAAAACAACTCAACGGGGGGTGGGGGGGAGGGATGACACTGCTTTTGTGTAATCGATGAAAATACGAGCCATAAAGCTGGTACTACCATTACAACAACATTCCCGTTACTTTATCATTTGTATTAATGCCAAACTAGAAACAAAGCTGCGTTTATCAGAACCTAGATTAGAGTTCTGCCTATCAGTTTATTTATTTTTAAATATTTATTTATTTATTATATATACAATATTCTGTCTGTATGCCTGAAGACCAGAAGAGGGCGCAAGACCTCTTTACAGATGGTTGTGAGCCACCATGTAGTTGCTGGGAATTGAACTCAGGACCTTTGGAAGAGCAGGCAATGCTCTTAACCACTGAGCCATCTCTCCAGTCCTGCCCATCAGTTTATTTAGCCACACTCTGAGCCAGGCAGGCACAGAGAACCTACATGGTCTTAAAACAAAGAGTGTGGTTTTTGCTTCGGCAATTAAGAAAGAGAAATGAGGGTGTCATTACAAGTGCCCACATATCTAGAGAGGGCTTTAGTTTATGTAACTTTTGCATTTTGTGTTTTAAAAAACTAACAAAGCATTTAAAATGCAATGTGAAATAGGGGGACTCTATTTTGAGACGAAACTTTCTGTACACACGAATATTCCAGTAGACGCTGACTTTTCCAGCCTGGGTAGTGGGGAATGTTGCCTGGCCTCATTCCACCCCCTCTGCTTCATTGTGACAATGGAGATAAATCCCACACTGCTTCATTGTGGAGACGGAGATAAGGTTTCAAGCAAGGCTTTGACATCTCTGTTTTTGTCTTGTATAAACTGTTTCACCTGCGAAACACCAACGTGAGCTAGCTCGCTTGGAAGTATTTATTCCAGCTGAACTAAACAATCAGGCTACTTAAGAGTCCTATCTATGTGTCTGGCTATTCTGTCTTCAGATACCTTTAATTTCAGTTGGGAAGTAAAAATAAGCATAGCAAATGAGGGTGTGGTGATGTGGCTTATTGTTTCACACCCAACACTACGATATAAATTCACTTAGGTGATTAAGTTGCTTCCCCACCCCCTAATTAAAAGGTACTTGAATTGGAAGAACTGGAAGAGAGATGAGCCAAAAAGCATTCGCAGTAAACTGTCAAAATTCACCAGAGACTCAACCACAGAATGGAAGAGAAGAAAGACACAAGAGGACAAGGACCTTAGTGTTGATTTGTCTTGTTTTGTTCTGGCTTGGTTGTTTGTGTGTTTGATTGTTTTTGTTTGTTTGTTTGCTCGTTTGTTTGTTTTTTATTGTTTTTTTTTTTTTGAGACCTGGTTTCTCTGTACAGCCCTGGCTGTCCTGGAACTCGTTCTGTAGAGCAGGCTCGCCTCCAAATCAGAGATGCACCTGCCTCTGTCTCCTGAGTGCTGGGATTAAAGGTGTGGGGCATCACACCTTTTTATTTCTTTTCTTTTCTCATGAAAATTTTCTAATTTTGACATTAGCAAAAGCTGTGTTTTTGAAGGACTCGGTAGTATGCCTATGTAACAAATTATGCTTAGTGATAAACAGCATTGTAAGCAAAAGGCATCCCAGACAGCGTTCATCAGAAACTGAAGCTGCACAATAGAAAATGGGAGAAAAACCAAAATGAGTTGGATGACTTAGCTCATCATAAAGGAAGGGGACATACCACAGTTTGCACTTCTTCTACTCATGACTTCCTGTGGAATTTTAAATAACATATATATAGAGAGATAAATATATACATATGTACAAATATATACCTTTTAAAATCATTTATTTGTTTATTTCTCTATTAATGTTTAATTTGTATGGGTCTTTTTGTGTGCGAACCATGTGCATGCAGTGCCCAGAGAGGCCAGAAGAGGGCGACAGATACCATGGAACTGGAGTTAACAGCCGTTGTGGTTGCTGCCCTGTGGGTGCTGGGAATTGAACCTGCATTCTCTTAACCACTGAGCCAACTCTCCAGTCCCTTAAATAGCTCTTTTTTTCTAAGTTAGCACACAAAACAACGGGCTTCATTATGATATCCCATACATGTGTGTCATTACACTTCATTTTGCTCATTGGAAATAAACTTTTAATCTTTGGGGAATGGCCCTGCTACACTTCATGAATTCCCAGCTAGGGAGGGCAATGACATGTGATCTAGCTGCTAACAGTCTCACCTGTGTGGCACGTGGATTCATAAATGACCAGTCACTAGAAACCGGCTCTCCGTAAAGATCTGTGTTTGCTAGTTTAGGACAAGTGAAGACAGCTCATTTTTCTGTGCAGGTTCATTGCCCGATGCAAAGTGGCACCAGTGTTTGCTACAGGATAATTAAAACTTTCTGTGGGCTTTGATGCTGATGGGGCAGTGACTCAAGAGCTCTGTCTTCTTTAGGCGTGTGGTGCAGTTTAAGACCGTAAACGTGGGTCTTCCTTTCTTCCTTTCTAGCCCCTATAATGATTTTGTTCTTTTCTGGCTAACGTGGCCAGAGTGAATTCCCTTCTCTGCAGTGTAGTGCTGGCTGCTCATTTCTAGTTGCGCTAGAAAATTAAAGAGAGTAGCGAGGTTGGGGTGCAGCTCAGGGGTCAAGCACTTGCAGCTTGAGGTCACAGGCTTGATCTCTGGGGTGGAGGGAGGGGGAGGAAGGGAGGGAAGGAGCGAGCAGAGAATACGCTCAGGTCAGACTTGAAATCTTGGCTGAACTCACTGTGACAGAAAGCAAGAAGCCTCTATCAATTCTAAAACTGTGCTGTCGTTTGCCACTTCAAAGCTTAAGAAAGTTAAAAAAAAAAAAAAAAAAAAAAAAAAAAAAAAACATAGGTAGCTGAATTTAAATACTTTATAGATTACGACGGCAGTGGATTTTCCGAAGGAGAGTTAAGAGTGAGACACTCTGTGGAAATCAAGAGTGGGGACACTGGCAAGACTGAGGTGACGCTGGGCTTAAACGCTCAGATCCGGTGAATGGTCCTTGCCAGGTGAAGCACTTCCGGTTTCTCGTTACAAAGAGGCAGATTCCTCCGTGCAAAAAGGTCCATTAACGCAAGCAATTATGTTACAAGTACATAGTGGTTCCCCTCAGTCTCTACTCACATTGCGACCTCAACCACAGAAGAACCCCAGCACACCCAAGGGGTCACTGATGTAAAAAAAATCACAAGAATGTGACTGCCCAGCAATAGCTTAGGAATCTTAATGGGCATAGTTCTCTCTCTCTCTCCTCTCTCTCCATCTCTCTCTCTCTCTCTCCTCTCTCTCCTCTCTCCTCCTCTCTCTCTCCTCATCTCTGTCTCTCTCTCTTCGTCCTTCTCCTCCTCTCTTCTCGCGTCCTGCAATCCAGTTACTTCTCTCTCTCTCTCCTCTTCTCTCTCATCTCTCTCTCTTTCTGTCCTCATCTCGCCTCTCTCTCTCTCTGAATGTAAGAGAAAGATCTATTACGAGAATAAGGGAGAACACAGACCTTATTCATAGACCAAATACCCTCTTATCTAGCAGAGAAGTATGTGCAGTTCACTCAACAAGCTTATGCGTCTTTACATATCCCTAGATCTATGCAGGAAAACGTGAGAGTGTCAGCTAAGAGATAGGAGATACATTCCTGTGCTCGCTCAACCCAAGGTCACAGTTCAAGAAGGGAAGATGACAGCCACAATTTGGGACCTGTTATCTCAGGGTCCCGAAACACAAGTGAAGTCAGATGGCTACAGGAGTAGCGCTGCTTATTCTCAACTGTGTCAAAAGGATGGCGGCCAGGAAGTGTTTGGGCATGCTCAGCTCCCATCATAAAGCTTTCCGTCTCACTCACACACACACACACACACACACACACACACACACACACACACACGGAGATGCTTGGAAAGGGTGTGTGCTGATTTTTTGTTTTGTTTCGTGCTGGGGACTTTTTAACTTAGTAAGATAACGCTTTGGATTAGTGTAGCAGGACTGGTTTATTCTATTAATTACAGTACACTGACAATCAGAACCCTGTGAACTGAAAATGGCAGGTTCATAGCAGATGATAGAGAATCGTTTTCTTCTAACACAAGCGGCCAAATCTCCTTTCAGGCCTATGAAGTCTTTGCCACATATGGTTTGAGATAGAGTGAAGCTTTTTCAGCAAAGTAGAAAATATGCTACATTACCCTCCCTCACTCCCTCCTTCCCCTCTTCCCTCTCCTCCTTCCTTTGTTCTTTCTTTTGTCCTTTCCTTCGGTGCTTTCTTGTTTTCCTTTGTCTGGGCTTTTGAGCCAGGGCCTTGCTGCTGCAAGAGCACCTTCAGCTCTTTCAGCCAATAGGCTTTAAGATACCAGCCCACTTGGGCGTGGTCTCTTTTGCTTTAAAAGGCAGCCCTGCTTTCGCTCTCTTGCTTCCTGCTCCGCTTGCAGCCGCTAGACTCTGTTCGTGGTCACACAGAGTACTGTTGGTGTAGGATTATTTTGTGACTTACATCTATACCTTGCTATTTAGCCCAAGCTGGCCTTGAACTTGTAACCATTCTGCCTTAGTTTCCCAGCGCTGATATAAAAGTGTGTACCACATTGAACTGCTTTCCTCCATAATAAAAATGTGAAATCCACCGAGCATCTGTTTATATGGTGGCAAGATGTACACACGTGGGTGTTAGGAATATTTTCCTCACCGAGCCTCTCCGCCTATGCAAAATAATCCCAATCAAGCCAAATCAGATCAAATTAAAAGATATCCATGTTTCGTTAAACACCTGAGCTCTGGGATGGCCCTGAGGGGAATCAGGAGACAACGTGACCACCAGAGAGGAAGAGGAAAAACCACTTGTTTATTTTCTGGGGAGCAGTTTTATAGCCTGTGGGAGTGGTCTTGACCTTTCCTGGGGAAGGTTTGGTGGGCTACCTTGACTCTCCTCCAGGCAGGGTCAAGGTTCAAGGGACACAGGGGAGGGACCTCCAAAGATGGAGGCTGAGGCTGGGATTTCAATGGGTACTTATTAAATACCAGCCCATCGTGGGCAGGGTGTCATGTGAACTGCCTAATCATAAAGTTATTCATGTTCAGCAACATGGCTTCATGATTTGGATATAAAATACAGATGATTCAGCTCAAATCCCAAAGATGCAGCTCTATTGCATGAGTAGAAGACTCACTTCCAACAGGTACCCACAAAAGCACACATGGAGGTCTGTTCTGAGGGGACCTGGTTGGGAATGAAGGGGAGGGGTGTGTGAAGTTAGATGAAGGAGACTTTTAGATTGAGGAGCACTCTTCCAGGAAAGAGGATCAATAACATGTCATGGATTGAAGAAGAAAGTGTGAATTTGTTAGTAAGCTAGTCTCAGAAACATAGAAAAAGCCATGCCTGATAATGGGATAAAAATCCATTCAGAGATTTGGAAGCACTGTGTTCAAATATTAAATGGACTAGGAAACCCACTATTTTTCTCCAGGGGAGGACACGGAGACACACATCCTTTATAGAAGCAGTTAAAATGTATGCACTGGGAGAACCAGCACCCCTAACCCATCCTCTGCTGCCTTGCCTCTCTGAGGATGCAGAAGAAAACGTAGAGCTGGGCTCACTTGCGCCAGTCAGGGTGATCTGAGATAACAGAAATTATATGGGTAGCCGTCAGAAGCTATGTGGACCGACCTCCTGTAACAAAAGCAAATATCAGGAAGTCAGTCAAGGCTCTTGGATCTGTAGGAATGTATAGGAGTGGTTAGAATATAGTACTGTTAGGGTGAAATAGTCAGAAGGACGTCCAACTATGGAATCAAAAAGTCAAAGTTGGATGACCAGGAAGCTGAGGAAGCCATCACAATAAAGTTCAAGAATCTTTGCTTAAGAATTATCCTCGAGCATCTACGACAAATGATTTCTGGTCCAGATTTGCCTGACTGCTGGAGTCTGGAGACCCAGCTGGCAATCAGTCTGTGAATGCAAAACTGGAATAACCATATTTCATTTTGGCATAATGCCTATGCTAGATTCCCAGGCTTTGGAATATAAAAATATAAAAGGGAAGGCCCAGTAGAAGCCGGCCAGAACAGTACATCTAGCTTGTACCACTTCCTAGGATAATGTAAAAATTCCTAACATTTGAGTCCTAATCAAAGCATGCGACAGGCACCACGGTCACTGGATTCCACTTACTTCACCAGGATTCCCATCACCCTCAACATCAAACAAACAAACGTGTGATACCTGCAGGGTGACAGTGTATCGTGACATAGCTGTAGAGATAATCTTAATTGCAGCTGCTGTGTCCCATGTGATCCCAAAGTAAGAACAGATTAACAGGATCAGGCGAGTCTCATGCCATACCATACAGCTGTTTGTGTGAGCCAGTTGGAGATACCAAAACAGCACAGACTGGGTCCTTTAAACAAGAGTTTATTTCAGAGTTCTGGGGTCTGAAAATCCCCAATCCTGGTGTTTGCTTTCGCCTGCTATCTCTCTTCTTGTCCAGCAGATGGCGACCTTCTCACTGTGTTGTCTCACTGATTTCATGTCTCACTCATGAGTGCCCATCCTTCACGGTGTCTCTTGCTCTTCCTCCCCCACCCCCTTTCAATTACATTTTATTAGTTTGGCTGTGTGAGCGTGCGTGCGTGCGTGCGTGCGTGCGTGCGTGCGTGTGTGTGTGTGTGTGTGTGTGTGTGTACAGCTCGTGTGTAGGGGTCAAAGGACAACTTGTATCATTTGGTTTTCTCTCTTCACCATGTGAGTCCTGGGATGACACTCATGTTGTCAGCCTTTATAACAAGCAGTCTTACACACTGACTCATCCTGCTTGTTCTTCCTCTTCTTGTAAAGACATTAAGGATGAGTGGGCAGGAGAAAAAGTCATTGTGGACATACAGGAAGCAGAGAATTCATATTGGATTAGGACTCAGTCTCATAACCTCATTTTACCTCAATTATCTTTTAAAGGACCCATTTCCAAAAATAGTTACATTTTGAGATACTGGTAATAAAGATTCCATGTGAATCTTAGCCCCCACACCCAGCTCTAGTATGACATCATCTTGAGTAGTAAGTAATGACCAGTCTTGAAAATCACAGTCAAGGGTACTAGAGGTCAGTACGTTAGCATAGTGACTTTAAGAAACCCCACATGAAGGTGGGCAGACATGGATGCCATCAGCAAATTTTCCACCTGTCAAGGCAAAGGCATGTGACATGTTTCTGATGTGGCATGATAACGTGACATGGCCAACCAATTGGATTATGTTGGTCACTTTTAAACACACTAGTATTTGAATATGGCTTTGTCTTTCTAACTGACAGAGTCCAGCCTAGATATCTATTCTTAGGCTTATTGGCCATTTGACCCACTGGCTGAGAACCTCAAGCAATGCTGTGATGGACAGATGGACATGTGGCCATAGATCCTCTGGCTGTACCAGAACCACATCTCCCAAATCTGTCAACTTTGACATGGCCGACACTGACAGTCGGAGAAATGGTCGGTCCTTTGAGAAGGCAGGAGGCCATCTTACATCTGTACACACAACCACTTTAGATGAACCAAGTTACCAGGCAGTAGAAACTAGGGAGTTTGTGGTTCTAATTCTTACAACTCTGTGGACCTAAAGGAAAGACCAACCCAGAGTTCCCACAAAGAGTGCCATTAACTCTGAGGCATTGCTGTCCACTGGACACTTTGCCTTCATCATGATGAAAAGCTGGAAGGCAAGGAGACAGTCACCACATTGGCAAGGGTGACACTCGAGTGATCCACTCATGGTCAATGGCCTGAGAAGTCATGGGTCCTAAGGACGGTATAGCAGTAAGGCCCTCCTTTCAGACGGTTTGTGTTGTACACTTCAGGAAGAACCTGGAATCAGAACAGATGCCAACTGATGACCAGAGGAAATCAGATCATAGAAGATGGAGAAACAAGCGTCAAGGATGCTGCCAAACCAGTACTCTCTGCTTCCAGTACATTCTATTTTATATAAACACCATGAAGAGGTTGTAGAGTGTGTGTAATTAAATATGCTGTGTAATAAGATATTACCCTGGATGGGCTTTGTGATCTCTGCATGGTGATGAGAGTCGAAAGCATCCCCTTAATTGCTCTCACGATGAGAAAACCTTCATAGGCTAGACTGTGGGTCTATACATTTGTGACTACATTTGGGTCTATATACTTGTGATATTTCATGCTGTGCTCTTACTTTTGGTGCCAAGTGCCACCGGAACATCAAGCCCTTGTGTTCGGCACGTCACCTGTGGGCAGAGTGCCTCCTCACACTGTTGGGTACACCACAGCGGAAGTTCTCTGGGTACTGGCCATGTCTCCGCTGCACTGGAACAAGAGTTCCCTCTGCACAGAGTGACTGCAGACCACAAGCTCTAGTACAATAAACTACTAGCTTGATCCTTAACTCTCGTGAGACCTGACGTGTCGTGAAACACCAGGAAGGGCAGCTTGGCGAGATGGTTGGGTTTCACTGTCAAGTTGACACAACCCAGGATCACCCTGGAAAAGCATCTCACTCCGGAATTTATCAAATTAGGTTGACTTCTGAGCATTCTTATCAGATAGGCATTTTGGGTTGTTTGTTGTTTGTTCGTTTGTTTCTGATAAAGTTTTGGTGTGTATCTGTGTCCTGTAACTCTTTAAGTAGAACAGGCTGGCCTCAAACTCACGGAGCTTCCTGAGTGCTGAAATTGAAGGTATGAGCTACCATGCCAAGCAGGGATTTTTGTACCTGGGCTAATTGAGGTGGAAGGACTCACCCTGAATGTGGGCAGCATTACTTCATGGGCAGGGTCCTGAACTGCATAAGAGTGGAAAAAGTGAGTTGAGCAACTATGCATGCATGCATGCTCCCTCTGCTTTTACTGTGGGTGTAACTGGTTGCTTCAGATTCCTGCCTTGACTTCCCCACAACGGACTAACATCTAGAATTATAAGCTAAAATAAATTCCTTTTTCCTTAAATTGCTTTCTGTCAGGGTGTTTTATTACAGTCACAGAAAGAAACTAGGGCAGGTACAATAGACATAAATAATTTAACTAAATGGCTGATGTTAGCAAATTTTGAAAAAGCAACTAGCAAAAGAATGCATTGCTAGTTTTCCCCTCAGGATGCACCTATACAAGCCATGGTCTCCTTCTTTTTTATGGTTTATTTTTTTATATTTAAAAATTTCCATCTCCTCCCCTCCTACTCCCCCTTCCCTCCCCTCCCCTCCGCCTATACCCCCCCTCCCTCCCTCTCCAGGCCAAGGAGCCATCGGGGTTCCCTACTCTATGTTAAGACCAAGGTCCTCTCAACTCCCCACCATGGTCTCCTTCTAATTATTTCCTGGGATCTAAGGAGATACTTGTACTGGACATGAAAGGAAAATGCTATGGGTTGGGGAAGCAGCTGCTTTGTTTCAGAACTAATGGCCAGCAGAGTTACTACTCATAGTGTGGAATACTGAGGCAAATTCTTCATATTTGGGATATTTTCCTATTTTTGAGGGAATTTTCACATTACGAATCCTGTTTTCCCCAATGGGGATTACTACTCGTTGATCAGCCTCTCTTGCAGCTAGGAGTCAAGCATGTGGCCTAGACCTTGGCCTCTCTTGCAGCTAAGAGTCAAACTTGTGACCTAGGTCTAGGCCCACAGGCACACCCTAGTGAGACTGCTTTAGAGATGAACGAAGCTCTGTTCCCATCTTACTGGTGTAGGTGGTAGCAGGAAGAACCAGGTGTTGTAGCCAACAAGCAGCATCTGAAACAGCGACAGCTGTGATGCCGGCCATCAGTCTCTCTGCACTTCATGTCTGATGGAAGAGGCACCAAGGTTATCCCTTTCCGTAGACTACTGTGTGATTTCTGGCTTTACTGGAAGTTTATTTTTGTATTAGTTTCTTAACAATCTCAAGTGATGCCTAATCGGTTCTAAGAGGTTCTAGTTCTGGTAGAACTAGCCAGACTAGATCTTGTCTGCCACAAGGTTTGCACACAGTATTATACCATACAAAAGGTGCTTACCCTGACTAATAATAGAAGACAAGCAAATAATGCCATTATTTCATTTATAATATTGACCAAGACCAAGAATCTGATCTGTAGGCATCAACATAAGGAAGCAGGCATTCTTTTTTTTTTTTTAATTTTCATAGATTTATTTACTTTACTTTCAAAGTATGAATCTTCTGTCGCGTACAGGTATGTGCACCACATGAGTGTCTGTTAGATTCCACGGAACTCAGGTTATTATGGATGGTTGTGAGTCTCCATGTGGGTGCTGGGAATTTAACCCGGGTCCTCTGGAAAAGTAGTCAGTACTCTTAATGGCTGAGCAGTCTCTCCAGCTCCAGGAAGCAAGCATGCTTAGTGTTGGCAAGAATGCAAAATGAGACAAGTTGATGGAAGATAGTGTGGCAATATCCTTCTAAATTCAGAATACAATCATTTTGGGGGGAAAAGGATTATTCCTATGATTTTATTCTATATGCATATTCATATGGCCTACTAAGTAAACGTAAAATGGTTTAGTTTTGAATTGTTTCTAAATTAAAGAGCATAAAAATATCAGTATAAATGCAGTCAGTTGGGAACTGGCAAATAAACACTGAACAATCACAGAATGGAGTGATATTTAGTTGTCCAAAAAGGCAAAGGTCTCTGCGGGAATCAGTAGCCATGTTGTTAAAGTGAAAACACAAATATGGGACATGAAGCAGGGCTTGCCGTTGCCCTTGGGAAAGAGAGATGCCCACAGCAGTGTTTGCACTGACCTGGAGGAAAGCGGGTGGGCGGCAGATCCTTCTAGTCTAGGGTGTGAGCACTGTGCGGGGGACATGTTTTAGGACATGGTAGCTTCTGAGGAACATGGGTCTATAGCTTTTAGCTTTCTTCCATTTGCTATGTCACGGAACGTAACACCAAGGCTAGCCAGATCTGATCTCAGCATTCAGGGAACTAAATGACAGAAAAAGTGGACAGTTGCAACCTCATGGGTTAAGAACTAGTTATATTAGCTTTCTCTTACAGTAACAAATATTGGAGGGCATTCAGCTAAGGGAGGAGAGGTTTGGTTCATCAAGTGGCTTCAGAAGTTTTGGTCCTGAGTGATGGCAGAACATCCTGGCAGAAGCATTCCATGGAGGAACATGGTTATCTCACAGTGGCTGTGAAGCAGAGAGGGGCATAGATGAGGGGCTGAAGTACCAACACTGTTTTAAAGGACCCACCGCAACCTACGTTCCTCCCAGCGGCACCCACTTCCAAGATGTTCTACCATTTTCAAGTAACTACCAAGTAGCCTTTCAGGATATTCTAGATACAAACTGCAGTATAAGCAATGACAGGAGGGTATGTACATGATGCTGTGGAAGCCAGCAGAGCTTGTGGAAGGGGAGAGTCTGCGATATTCTCGGAAGAAAGGGCCATACAGAAGTAGAACTGAAGCCAGGCAGTGGTGGCGCACGCCTTTAATCCCAGCACTCAGGAGGCAGAGGCAGGCGGATCTCTGAGTTCGAGGCCAGCCTGGTCTACAAGAGCTAGTTCCAGGACAGACTTCAAAGCCACAGAGAAACCCTGTCTGGAAAAATCAAAAAAAAAAAAAAAAAAAAAAAAAGGAGAACTGAGAAAAGAGATGAAGTACTGGCAGCAGGAGGAGGAGGAGCAAGAGGGGAGCAAGAGGAGGAGGAACAACAAAAGGACAAGAGGTGATAATAGTGGATGCTATCTGTAGAGCAAATTGATTGCCCTCCAATATTTGTTTTTTTAATTGATTTTATTGAGTTATATATTTTTCTATGCTCCCCTCCAGTCCTCCCCCCTCCCCTTCTGCCCTCTCCCATGATTCTTATGCTCCCAATACTCAAGAGATCTTGCCTTTTTCTACTTCCCATGTAGATTAGATCCATGTATGTTTCTCTCAGGGAACTCTTTGTTGTGTAGGTTCTCTGGGATTGTGAATTGTAGGCTGGTTTTTCTTTGCTTTATGTCTAAAAGTCACTTATGAGCGAGTACATATTATATTTGTCTTTCTGGGTCTGCATTACCGCACTCAATAAGATGTTTTCTAGATTCATCAATATGCCTTAAAATTTCAAGATGTCATTACTTTTTTTCCTACTGTATAATACTCCATATTGTACATATATATATATGTATAAACATATACCACATCTTCTTTATCCATTATTCAGTGGAGGGGCATTTAGGTTATTTTCAGGTTATTTAGGTTATGACAGTGCTGCTATGGATATAGTTGAGCACATGTCCTTGAGAGTCCTTTGGATATATACCCAAAAGTGGTATTGCTGGGTCTTGAGGTAGCTTGTTTCATAATTTTCTGAGATATCACGATACTGATTCCCAAAGCAGCTGTACCAGTTTGCCCTCCCACCAGCAATGCAGGAGTGCTCCCTTTACCTCACATCCTCTCCAGGATAAGCTGTCATCAGTGTTTTTTATTTTGGTTATTCTTATGTATAAGAATGGTATAAGATGGAATCTCAGAGTTATTTTGATTTGCATTTCTCTGATGACTAAGGATGTTGAGCATTTCCTTTAGGTGTCTTTCAGCCATTTTAGATTCCTCTATTGAGAGTTCTCTGTTTAGGACTGTATCCCATTTTTTATTGGATTATTTGTTCTTTTGATGACCGATTTCTTGAGTTCTTTTTCTTTTTGGAGACCAACCCTCTATTCAATGTGAGGTTGGTAAAGATCTTTTGCCATTCTGTAGGCTGCCATTTTGTCATGGTAACCATATTCTTTGCTTTACAGAAGCTTCTCGGTTTCAGAAGATCCCATTTATTGTTTCTCTCGGTCTTTGATCCATTTGGACTTGATTTTTGTGTATGGCAATAGATATGAATCTATTTTCATTCTTCTACATGTTGATAGGCAGTTATGCCAAGACTATTTGTTGAATATGTTTTCTTCTTTCCATTTTATATTTTTTGCTTCTTTGTCAAAAATCAGGTATTCATAGATGTGTGGATTGATATCTGGATCTTTGATTTGGTTCCATTGGTCCCCCTGCTTGTTTTTATGCCAGTACCAGGCTGTTTTCAATACTGTAGCTCTGTAGTAGAGTTTGAAGTCAGGGATTATGATGCTTCCAGAAGTTCTTTTATTGTACAGGATTGTTTTGGCTATCCTGGGCTTTTTGTTTTCATATGTTACTCAATATATGAAGTTGAGTATTGTTTTTTCGAGGTCTGTGAAAAATTTTGCTGGCATTTTGATGGGCATTGCATCGAATCTATAGATTGCTTTTGGTAAGATTGCCATTTTCACTATGTTAAGTCTACCTACCCAAGAGCATAGAACATCTTTCCATTTTCTGGTGTCTTTTTCAATTTCTTTCTTCAAAGACTTAAAGTTCTTGTCATACAGATATTTCACTTGTTTGGTTAGAGTTATTCTAAGATACTTTATGTTGTTTGTGGTTATTGTGGAGGGTGATGTTTCTCTGATTTCTTTCTCAGCTCATTTATCATCTGTGTAAATCGGGGCTCTTGGGAGGCAGAGGCAGGCAGATCTGGGTGAGTTCCAGGCCAACCAGATTTACATGGTGTTTTACTTCGTTTCTGTTGCTCCAATGAAACACCGTGACCAAAACACAAGTTGGGGAAGAAAGGGATTATTTGGCTTAAGCTTTCACATCTGTGTTCATCACCAAATTAAGTCAAGATAGGAACTCAAACAGAGCAGGAACCTGGAGGCAGGAGATGATTCAGAGGCCATGGAATAACACTGCTTATTTGCGTGCTCCCATACTGTGCTCAGCCTACTTTTTTATAGAACCCAGGACCACCAGCCTAAGGATGGCACCACCCACAATAAACTGGGCCCTCTTCCATTGATCACTAATTTAAAAAATGCCTTAAGCTGGTTTTTTTTTTTTGTTTGTTTTGTTTTGTTTTGTTTTTGTTTTTTGAGACAAGGTTTCTCTGTAGTTTTGGAACCTGCCCTGGAACTTGCTCTGTAGAACAGGCTGGCCTCTAACTCACAGAGATCCATCCACAGAGTCTCTGCCTCCCGAGTGCTGGTATTAAAGCCATGTGCCACCACCGCCCAGCTATAGCTGTGTCAATTTAGTTTCCTTCCTCTGTGAGGGCTCCATCTTATATCAAGTTAAATAAAACCAGCCAGTGCACATGGTAAGGAAGGTATAAAATAAAATAAAATAAAATAAAATGTTTTCCCTACATGAATTTTCTAGTAAGTTAAAAAAAAAAGACAACACAATAAGCCAAGAACATTATTTTTAGAACATTTGCTAGTACTATAAAGAGTTCTATATTACTTGTGAAAGAAGATAAAATCACAACAAACTGAGTAATAATGAAATATTTAAATTGAAATTCAAGGCAATAATAAAGCTCCAGTCACAAGGCTGTAAATTATTTACCATTAAATTAATCTTACAGACACTATGAATTTGGAGGAGAGGGCTCAGGTTATTTATTGTGATGATACAACTACTTCAAAACGCTGTGAGCACCTCGCTGTGCTCTGGGCTGTGCTTGTGGTTAGGATTCAGCTAGCTGTTCTCCCATTGGAAGGCACATTAACTTCTTGGCACTCAGCTGAGAGCAGGCTTTCTGTGAGGGTCCCTCACAAAGCTGGCAGCTCACTGCTGTCTGCTTCTGCCTCTCCGGATGGCAGCTTATCATACAGGGTTATTTTAAAAGTCAAATCAGAGGCCAACATTGGTCATTTTCTCACCAATGTTTAACCCATCACGGCTCAAAAATGCAAGCCCTAGACAGGCGGCGGTAACACATACCTTTAATCCCAGCACTCAGGAGGCAGAGGCAGGCAGATCTCTGTGAGTTCAAGACCAGCCTGGTCTATAAGAGCTAGTTCCAGGACAGGCTCCAAAGCTACAGAGAAACCCTGTCTCGAAAAAACAAAAACAAAAACAAAAACAAAAAAAAAAAAAAAGCAAGCCCTGGGCTGGAGAGATGGCTCAGAGGTTAAGAGCACGGATTGCTCTTCCAGAGGTCCTGAGTTCAATTCCCAGCAATGACATGGTGGCTCACAGCCATCTATAATGACATCTGGTGCCCTCTTCTGGCCTGCAAGCATACACGGAAGGAATGTTGTATACATAATAAATAAATATATCAAAAAAATGCAAGCTCTAACCATAAACAGAACTGACATTTCTCTTTTTGTCAATGCGACAAGATTGAAGGAATCAGTGACAGGCAAACGGTTTTCTACAGCTCCTCTTGTCTTGAAAGGAATGTGGTTTTTATAGTCAGTCTTGGTGCCGGGTCAGTGTACTTCCTCATTGTTCTGTGACTCTTGTGAGCCATGCGTGCTTCCTTCTTACCACAGCTAATGTCCCCCAGCTCCCACATTGTTCCTTAGTGTGCACAATTGTAGTCTTCTAGTCCCCTCTACTTCATCAGATCTGATTCTTCAGTGTCTAGTGTCAGAGGTGAGATCCAAAACGGCCTCGATTAGGCCCCAAGGCTCCAGAGGGTGACTTGGTGGATGCCAGAAACCAGAGACCTTTCTCCTCACCGCTTTCCTGCAGACATTAAGTTCAAGGGCAAGTGTCTTGTGCACTCCACAACTCCAGCTCCTGACTTCATTGTGTATACTGTGCATGCTCTTCAGTAAAAAGGTCTTGGGAAGGCCGGGCGGTGGTGGCACATGCCTTTAATCCCAGCATGAGGGAGGCAGAGGCAGACGGATCTCTGAGTTCAAGGCCAGCCTGGTCTACAAGAGCTAGTTCCAGGACAGGCTCTAGAAACTACAGGGAAACCCTGTCTCGAAAAAACCAAAAATAAAAAAATTTAAAAAAGTCTTGGTAAGGTGCCTCTTTGTCTAGAAAATAATACTTATAATTCTGTGGGATGAGAGCGGAGAGTGGCAGAATTACCAGGTTACCAAGCAAGCTTCTAAGAGAGGATAAGATGGGCCAGAGAGATGGGTCAACGACCATCAAGAACTTCCACCCAACTGTTCCCCAAGATCACTGACTGGATCCTAAAAAAGTACACAGAATAAATCAGCTGTGGACTGTCTGCAAGAAAGGATCCATCTTTTTTTAAAAAATATTTATTTATTATTATGTATATAATATTCTATCTGTGTGTATGCCTGCAGGCCAGAAGAGGGCACCAGACCCCATTACAGATGGTTGTGAGCCACCATGTGGTTGCTGGGAATTGAACTCAGGACCTTTGGAAGAGCAGGCAATGATCTTAACCTCTGAGCCATCTCTCCAGCCCCAAAAGGATCCATCTTAAAGGAAAGGATGATCCGTCTCTTTTGCTAATGGATAGTACACAGGAATAAGCGACTTAAGGAGGAATCCTGAGTCAGAATGGGAGGTGACCAAACAGCAACAGCTAATAGAACATTCATTAAAGAAATGGCTTCAAGAAGAAACCATCAGAAAAGGATGTGATGGCCCAATAATTATACAGTTTTGCTGGGACCTTGACTAACTTTTAAAACCTATTCCCAAAGTTGCCCTATTGATAGAGATGCCTATGGTTATTGTAATCAGCATAGGTAGGCATTTGGGGGTGGGTGGGTGGTGTTTGCTGAATAAGAGGCAGCTGGAATATCCTTTGCTTTTAAAAGTCTGTGTTAATTAGACTACAAGGAACTTCTTGGTAAGCTCCTTCCAACCATTCCAGTACATCCGCAAGGAGGAAATAAATGCAAACGGAGAAAACTGTACTGATTTGATAAATGGAGAGAATTGTACTGATTTGATAGATAACACAGCGTTTTTGTTTTTCCTCTTGAACATTGCCATAGCACATTAAGAAGCATTCAGAGAAGTAAAAAATACCTCAGTGGTTGGGTTTTAAGCAAGGTCAAGGCTCTTCATTACTGGAGCACGTGACGGTCATCATTGCCCTGGTTTTGAGCATTACAAATTCCTGCTATGTGATCTGTCCCTGCCAATCTCCAGAAGAGACTTCTGTTTTCCTAATGGAGGCTAAATAACATGCTCCTCTGGAGAAACTTCAAGATTCATCTGCTACCGAGACACTGGACTTGTCTACAGGCGACTATTAAGTTGCACAGATGCACAGACACACACCATTCTGAAATTCCTGGTGCTCCTCGAAAGAAGGCTTCTTGTTGTACAGATGTGGGAAACACCAAAACCTCTGCAACTCTGACTGAACTCTTAAAATGCTTCCTGATGCTGGAGAGATGGCTCAGCGGTTAAAACTGCTTCCTAAGTTACTTCAGTAGCTTTTGATCCCTGAAACTATGTAAAGTCCACTCTGCTAAAAGAATCTAATCAAGGACTCATCATGGCATATGCTAATCCTTGAGCTTCTTCACACGTCTGTCTACAATGCAAGGAGGGGTGTGTGTAGAGTTTTGCACAGGTTCTGAGAGCCATCAACAAAATTAGAATACCAAGATTCTCAGGGTAGAAAACCAAATGTTTTGCTGGCAATGGCAGCAGCTGAGTCAACAGTTGATGGGAGTGGGAGTATATGTATTCCTGTAGATAAGACCACTTACTGATTGTAACTGAAAATATAAACCATGCATGCTGGATAGAGATGCCAGCAGGGTTATATAGTGAGTCTCTCTCCAACACATATACTGCCCAAATAACATATTTATAATATGTACAATTATGTATTACTTAATATATAGCTGTATATTCATATATATTACTTGGACAGTAATTCCTCAGGAATTAACCAATGTTCCTCTTACTTTTACATGTTTTACTCTTGATTTGAACACTGTAACTTCAGAGAGTCTACTTTAATTCAGTATGGAGATGATTTACTGTTTAGTTCTTCATCTAAGAAGGCCTCAGCATTTGATTCTGTTCTGTTACAACTGGCTTCTCAGGGTTTAAGACTAACCATGATAGCTTTACTTCTGAGGAGAAATGGTGCCTTATCTAGCCATGACATCAACCATGGAAGCCTTTCTGTCTTCTGGAAAATATGAATATCATCCAACATTCTCTTCAGACTGAGATGGGAGGCAGCACAGAAGATTCCTTGGACTTCCATGCAGTGTATTGAGGACCTCCTGTCCCCAAGTTTGTACTGACCAATCCACAAACAATCCACACAGGAAGGTCCTTGATAAACTTAAAAGAGCATTGCAAAGTCCTCCTGGGTTGGGACTCCCCAACTCTAACTCCTTTGTTCAGCCTGCAAATGAAGCAAAGAAGCCAAAGAGTCACCACTTTCAAACACGTGCAGGAGACACACCCAGCCTCACAGCTGAGAGATCTAAAGGGTCAGATTCCAGTCTTCCACGGAGCCAGGAAGGCACAATCACTTATCTCTTTGGTTGGCTAAACATTGGCTTTGGGATCTTGGTTTGCGATACTGTCAGACTCTTGGTCCTATCTACCAATTGGTTCTAGTGATAACGGTTGTTGAGCACCAAGGTTTGTCTCTTAAGAGTCTTAAACGCTGGCCAGTAGCCACTGACTCAGCAAAGGCGCACTGATAAACAAAAGCTACAGGGAGTAGCAGTTTGGAAATGCCTATTAACATTCCCCTTTGTTGAGGACAGAGAAACCAAGGACAACAGCGAGAGCTTGGACTCTACAGCATGGACGGGCTCACTATGAGCCTTGTCAGCTTGGTTGCTCACCTTCCTGGACTTAGGGGGAGCTGGGAGGACCTTGGACTTAACATAGTGAAGGGAACCCTGATGGCTCTTTGGCTTGGAGAGGGAGGGAGTGGGAGTATGGGTGGAGGGGAGGGGAGGGAAGGGGGAGAAGGAGGGAAGGAGATGGAAATCTTTAATAAAAAAATGAGAAAAAAATGGGAAAAAAAATTCCCCTTTGTTATCTGCTAGGGCCTGAAGCACCTGGTGTTGATAGAACTGGTAATAATCTGGTCACATTCTCAGATCATCCCGGAGAGGGGACTTTATAATATAATAACATTGGGGGGTCACAGTTTCATACACCCCTAGGCCATGCCTACCCCTCAGCATAGGCACAGAACAGAAACTGAGCCAATCTTAATTTCCTTGAACTGCAAGCTCTAACGAAACATACTTAAGCTTCTTCTTGCCAACATGACAATTTGAAACAGCTAGGTTTGGACAGATGAGCTTGTAAAGCTCCACTTGCTTCAAACGGATACAGATTTTTTCAGGCCGGTTCCAAGAGACATCAGCAAATTGCTTGCTTTAAGTCATATAAACTGCGCAGAAACTCTTGAGAGCCAAACTTTGCTTCCCGTCGTCACAAACTGTTCTATGTGTGTACAGCGTACTCTTGTCTCCTTTAGGCCTGATGTGGTTTTTTATCTATGCCTTTCTCACCTCATGGAGGGTCTCAGGGTAACTCCTCTTCACCTGGCAGCTCTCCTCAAAGAGAAAGGAAGTGCAAGTACTTGTGACCTAGATCCGAAGGCTCCAGTGTGTGAAGTCAGTCAGGGGTTCAGCTCAAAAGAGAAGACCCACCCACCATCACCTCACTCACCACACTGAGAGAGAACTAAAGCATTTGTGGCTACATTTCTTTTTATCAGGCAGGGAAAGGCCAAGTCTAAATCGAAAGGCCAGAAAAGCTGTACGGGGGGAAATTAGTCCATTATCAGGCTGTAAAAGATACCAAACGTTTGAAAACGTGTAATGGAGACAAGGCCAAACCAGAATATGCCTAATTATAACAGTGTAATAAAGGTGCCCAGAGTCTCCAAACGCTTGGCGAAACAAGAATTATGTGTCTTTCTCGACTTCTTTTGCTCAAAGGACAGAAAAGGACCACAGGCATTAACCTTGGGTTTCGCAAGGCACTGCTGTTGTTGATAAACGGACAGACTCGGCTGAAACGAAGATGTTCTCTTAGCTAGGGTCAGCTCCTGTGAAGGAAGGTGAATTTGAGAAGAGTTTTGTGGGACTAATTGAGAGAGGTCAGGTGAGGTCAGGGCTGGGAAGGGCTTGCAATTAACCGCTCCCCAGGTGCAGGGAAGCGCCTGCAGTTAGCACCGCTGGGCAGCTGATTGGTGTGAATTGGCCATCACTGCTCAGGAAATTTGGGTTTAGCTAGTCCACCCCAGGCCCTGGGAAGGTCGCAGTGTGTAAGGTACAGGCCTCGGGGTCTTCATAAGACCTGAAGAAGGCGGCTTAGTTATTATAAATGTACCTTTTCTGACTGTAAATCTATTTGTCCTTTCAGGAAAGAATGAATACCCTTGGGCTAACAGACTATGGAAAGTGTTATCAAGTAATTGGAATTTTTCTGGGATTCTCACGCTAGGAGAAAAAACTTGTCTCCTGGAAAGAGATTTTACTCCGTTTTGACAGCTGGTCAGACCACCTTGCAGGAGAGACTGGAGCTGAGTCAAAAAGACTGGGACTTAAGTCCCTTAAAGGGTCTGCTTCATTATGTATACCTCCTGCCCTTTATTTAACCCTAAATCTCAAATCAGAACCTGAAGATGAACATGGGTGGGTCACTGGACCTCTTTGATTCTCTTCACAGTGCAGTCCCATTGGCTAAATACCCTTTCTCTATTCTATGACCTATGGAGGGCAGGAGGCTGGGGCTGCCTTTACTGGGGCCACCAGGGCCCAGGTTCTGACTGTTACTCCGATGACAGGAAGAGTCCATGCATTTGTGTGCACAGGCAAACGGCTGTGTCAGTCAGCTACTGTGTGTGTTATGTATTTTATGTGCAGTCCCTTTTAAACACAGCTCCTGGTACTCAGCAGATACGTCTTAATATTTTTAACATTGCTGAAAGAGCTGTTTCATTCATGTGTTTTTTTTTTTCTCTGCAAGACAGGGTTTCTCGTAGCTTTGGAGCCTGTCCTGGAACTAGCTCTTGTAGACCAGGCTGGCCTCGAACTCACAGAGATCAATCTGCCTCTGCCATCTAAGCACTGGGGTTAAAGGTGTGTGCCACCACCGCACGACTGGAAGCCATATTCTTTCCTGGATTTTTCTTAAGTAATATTAACCCAGACATATGGATATTTTATATGGATTATCAATTAAAAATTAACAGTGGCTCCCTGGAGTAAGCACAGTCTCTTGTTCAGTAGTTCAGGCTATGAGATGAGCTTCTTTCTGCAAAAAGTGTCTGTCCTTTTTGGGAAATCTTTCATTTTAATCTGCTTTGAATTTATGATTATCAAACCTAGCTTTATTTTTGAAGAATAAGAGGGCGTGGCCCTGCAGAGGTGGCTCAGCTATTAAGATGACTGGCTGCTCTTCCGGAGGACTAGGGCTTGAGTCTCAGGATCCACATGAGAGTTACAAGCATCTGTAACTCCAGTTCCAGGCCATCCATTATTCTCTTCTGGCCTCCATGGGCACTGGGAACACACATGGTTCAGACATACATTCAGGCAAAACACCCATACACAACATAAAAATAATAAAACAAAAAGATCAAAGAGGGAACCCAGTCTCTCTCTCTCTCACACACACACACACACACACACATTGTTTCTGAGACAGGATTTTTCTGTGTACCCCTGGCTGTCCTGGAACTCACTCTGTAGACCAGGCTGGCCTTGAACTCACAGATATCCCTTTGCCTCTGCCTCCGGAGTGCTAGGTTTAAAGTTGTGAGCCACTACCACCCAGCTACCTGAGAAATATCTTAAACACACACACACACACACACACACACACTTGCTTGTACGGTTGCCTTGCCATGGTGGGAGGCTGAGGTATAGGTATTGCTTGAGGCAAAGCCTCAGCTATACAGGCAGGTGATGTTCAAAAAACAAACCAACAAAAACTCCAAAAACAGTGTTTTTTTGTTTTGTTTTCTGTGATCGTTACTGTTTCGTAATATCCCACAAAGTCTTAGGAAGCCAAGATAGGAAGACAGAGTAAATTAGGAAGACAAGGGAAGAAATGGACGCCATTCACGTGGAGTCTGAGGAAGCCTCTCTTCGGCTAGGAGTTAAGAACTCATCTCAATTAACATTTGCTGTGAAGACTGTCTAACAGAGAAAATACTGCTTTCATATACAGAAGAAACCCCCATGCACAGCAGGGGGGCTCCCTGCCCCCTGGGTTAGGCATAAACAGTACCCAAACACCTGTTTTCACAAAGATCTTTTATTAAATGGGAAGATAAATTAAAGTGGAGGTTTTTTGAGTCAGGAAGAAAACACAGCAAACGACCTTGCCGGCGTAATATTTAAGAAGAGAAGAAGGGGAGGTCAGTGTTAGGATGGGCTAGGATGGTATATTTTGATTGGGCATGCCAATTAGATGGAGGCTTTTGATTGCTGGATGTCAATTCTTTGATAGCTGTAGCTTGGTAGTCAGTCTCAGGAGGAGGAATTGTCCAAATAAGAGAATAGACCTTGGGAGCTTGCTTTAGGGTTATAATCCCTGGTTTACAAGGAGAGGGAAGGAGGAATGGCAAGGGCTGCTGGAGCCCTGTTTGCCAAGTCTGGGCCTGCTTGGGTCCTTCATACACCTTAAACGAAAATGTAAAAGGAGCAGCTTGTCACCTTTAACGCCACAATGTATATGGCCTTTCTCATTTTCCATGTGTAAACTTTACATTTCCCAGGAATTTCACTCCATTTACCACAGAGTGGCTTAACTATCCAGTGGACTGCTTGCAGCCCCTGCTTTGATCTTAGCACATTGTCAGTCCACCCAAGGCACCGGTGGAGTCATCCTATAATTTCATCTAACAAAAAAGCGGGATAAAAGAACAAAAAAGTTTCTTATCAGTCCTTTGAGCTGTAATTTGTTAGCCACCACAGCCTCCTGCCCTTTATTTAACAGCTCTGAAACACACACACACACACACACACGCACACACACACGCACACACATACACACACACACACACACACGTACGCGCGCGCGAGCGAGTTTTGAATTAATCCTCATATTTAAATCTGTCTTGAGAAAAATGCCTTTTTAATACACTCCACCGGTGCTTCATGAACACCGGCTCATTCTCAAATTCCTTCCTGCAGTGTTCCCCAGTGGAGGTCCCTAAAGGACAAAGGCCTGCCTGCTAAGTAAGGCTGCTGCGTTAGAATATAGGATCCTTCTCTCCTGACCAGCAAAACAATGGTTTTTAATTATCTTAATTTATTTGGTGTGAGAGCAAAAAATTCTAATCTCAGGCCCCTCATGGATAAGAGATAACATTGTATTCCACAATGTTTGATAAAGGTGAGCGGCCTTCTGCCGTTTACATAGTATTCCCTTTACTTAGTTTTTTTTTTTTGTTTTTGAGCTCTTTGGCGCCAGGAAAGCTGTTGCGGCAAGCAAACAAAAGGAGACACACTATGGGGCCTTGGGACTCTGAAACCTTAATCCGGAGGGAACTATCTAAACCTTCAGAGATTGGGTTGGGGGAGGGTGTGCATGACAGAAAGGAAGCTCCGAGGAACACTAAGTACCGGGCTCAGGGCCACTGGATAGCGCCTCTGGTCTGGTAAAAACAAACCTTTGTAGATTTAAGATGCACTGGAACAGAAGTATCCTATCTTTTTCACCTGTCTCCTCAAAGTAAATAAGCGAATCCATCCAATGGACGCAAAGTACAGTCTGTAGGGAGTTGCAACACGTCCCGGAGGTGATGGGCTAGACATCACCTGGCTGACTAGATTAGCTAGCTGCCACCCCAACCTGGGCAAGTCGAGTGAGTGGGGGCGGGAGAGGATGCGGCGCTGGGGTTGCACAGCACATCCGGGAGAGCCAGCAGCGGGCTGCGGGCTGCATAATTGATGAGGGCCGGCGCAAAGCTGGGCTGGCCTCGGGTGCGCCGGGAGCGTCTCGGGGGAGGAGGCCAGGGCGGCCGGCCCCTCCCACTCCGCTTTTTCTCGCGTGTCCTGTCCCCGGGACTGGCAGTGGGCGCCCGGTTACCAGCAAGTGCGCGTACAGAATAAACGGAGACGGATCGCAGCAAGCCGAGGGCGCAGCAGCGACCAGGACCGACCCGCCCGCGCCATGCGCTCGCTCACTGGCCCGAGGGCGTTTGTGGTGCCCGGCTGCCCGCTGGTACTTCTGTGCCTTCTAGTGGCGACGTGCCCGCATCGGGCAGAAGGCGATCCCGCAGGTGCCTGGGGTACAGGGACCGGGCCGGGGAGGGTTCTGGGCGCACGAGTAAGGGCGCAGTGGTCGCGACCCTCCAGCTGGACGACATCCCTTGCCGCCCGCGCAGGGGCCGCGGGGATGCGGGCTCTGGCGGCAGCGGAGCGGAGGTGGCCTCTCATTGGCTGGGTGCGGGTTCCCTAGGAGGAAACGTGGGCGAAGGGGCGGCTCCAGGTCCGCCAGCTCTGGGGGTGATTCCGGTTCCAATATATCCCAGTTTGATCCCGGGAGCTGGTACTGGGACAGGATCGTGTTTTTCCGATGAAGTGGGCTAATAGAGTGCGTGGGTTCGAGCAGGGGATGCTGGGGGCTTGGCTTCTGCTACTGTGGCTTTAGGAGTCCACATTCCCCGAGGCCAACTCCCCTCACTAGAGGCCACATCGAGGCCCTCGTATCACCTTTCCTCCTGGCAGGTGTTGGCCTTGAGGATGTTTTTTAGAGCCGATGGTTAAAAAAAAAAAAAATCACCATACCCAGCCAACTCAATCAAGCCCAGATAAGAAAATTATCTGTGTGTATCTTGTCTTTACATCATGGTCTTTATCAAAACAAAACTTTTTTCCCCCTAGGGTGTTGGGTTGCTTAAGGCATGTCAACAGAAGGATTTATCTGAAAAACATTACCTAAAGTCAAGATCGAGTTTGCCGAATTAGCTCACCTGTTTATACTCTCTGTGTCGCAAGCGGTCCTTGTAACCTGTTTTTCAGTGCAAGTTCTGTGTCTGTGAAGGGTTAGCTCCCGTTTAAATCACCGCTAACCGCTCAAGCAATTGAGAGACTGGCCCACTGGGAACTAAGTACAGGCATTCTTCTACAGAAGGGTTTCAGCCATTATAGATTGTTTTCATGGGCTTATAGCCTGTAGATTGGTTCAATATACTATTAAAAATGATCAAAGGGACACACACACACACACACACACACACACACACACACAACTTGCATAAAATCTTTTGGATTCCTCCAGTTTCTGGATTTTCTTGCTTCACATCTGTTTTCATCATAAGACTTAAAAATAATTGTCCAGGGCATGACCCGCTTCCCTGCGCCCCTCCTAGGGTACACCTGCTTCTTCTGTCTTCATCCATTCTAAATACTGTTTCCTTTTTTTCCAGCCCACTTCCCTTCCCTCTTCCCGTTTTCTCACCTTCCCTCCTCCCTCTCTTTTCCCTCCTTTCCCTTCTCCCTTCCCCTTTCTTCCCTCTCCACTTCCCTCTCCTCTTCCTCAGTTCTTAGTGTGTAATTCTGGGCCTCCTTCGCGGAAGGAAGCAGCTCCGTCATGGAGCCACAAATCCAGCCTCAACTGTTGTTTTGAGAATCAGAGTATTTTGGGTTAGCCCTAGAAGTTTGGTTCTCCACTTGACAGTGTGTGAGAATTATAGGAGAGCTTTCAAAAGATTGATACCCAGGTCTTGCCTTAGAAAAACCTGATTTATTTAGCATAGATGGCAGTCTGCCTTGGTATCTTTGAAAACTCATGTTTGAGGCAAAGCAGGCAAAATTACATTGAGAGGACCCTAAGGGTGTATTGTTAGATTGTTAGATACTCTCCTGGCATTGCCTTGAACTTAACGCACAGGTTGAAGCTGTTAATAAATGTGCCGGTGACAGAGGGGATCGTGGGACTTCCTTCCAGTCTCCACTCAGGTGAAAGTTCAGAAACAATGGGGAATTTGAAAAGCATGGCATCTGTGTCTACTTTGAAGCTGACCTTCAAAGTGGTTACACTTTCAGTGATGAAGAGGACTGGCTACTCTTCCAGAGAACCCAGGTTCAATTTTCCAATACCCACATGGTAGGGCATAGCCATTTATAACTGTAGTCCCAGGGGATCCTATTTGATGCCCTCTTCTGGCCTTTCTGGACACAGACATAGATCACACAGATACATACATATACATACACACACACACACACACACACACACACACAGAGACAGAGACATAGATCCCACATACACACAAAAATAAAGTAGTAAAGTAGTCAGGTCTACAAAGTTTTCTAGATTCAGTATTTTAATGAGATTCATCTTTGCTAAAAACTACTGCAAGTTTTAATGGATGCCTTTGTGTTTATATTTTGAACTACTTAGAGATAGGTATTCTGCTAAAAGCAGACTTTGGGGGTGAATTTCATTAACAAACTGGGTACAAGTCCCTATACTTACATTCTTTTTTTTTTTTTTTTTTTTTTTTTTGGTTTTTCGAGACAGGGTTTCTCTGTGGCTTTGGAGCCTGTCCTGGAACTAGCTCTTGTAGACCAGGCTGGTCTCGAACTCACAGAGATTCGCCTGCCTCTGCCTCCCGAGTGCTGGGATTAAAGGCGTGCGCCACCACCGCCCGGCTTATACTTACATTCTATAAGAGATGTGCGCCAGCCCCTGTACTATACCGTGGGTAGCCTGATGAGTTAGATTTTATTTTCTCCGATTTTCAAAAGAGGAAGTTGGGGCTTCTGTTAAGCAATTGCCTGAGTACACATAGTTTGGTGGTTGAGCAGAAAGTTTAAAGCTAGTCTGACTCCAAAGCCTGTCTTTTTAAACGCAGTTTTCTCTGAGATAACTGGGTGTGCCCTCAAGAGTTTGGAACCATTGACCAAGGGCATAGTGTGAGAGTCTGCAGGTATGTTAGGAGCTGAGGGACAAATGCAGTTTTGAGTCCTGGAATGAAGTCGGGGGTAAGGCGCTGGGAGTGAGTTACTGGCTTTTTCAAGTTTTCTTTTCTTAATTTTTTTATTGTTTTATTTATTTTGTGTATGTATGTATGCATGTACATTTGTGTCTGCTCCAGAACATCAGAGGACAACTTGAGAGCTGACTTTCTTCTACCATGTGGGCTCTAGGAATCGAACTCAGGTTGACATTGGGGATCCTATTTGTCTGCTGGGTCATCTCAGCAGCCTACCCCCTTTTGAAATTAAATAATAGATTTAAAAATACCTTTATGAAAGAAACATTATGGAAACAGGAATATTTGCCATCATTATTAGTGTTGTCACATAGAACAAACTGAGGGAAGGTTATTTTTGAAACCTTTTCAATGCTATAATTTGGAAGTAGCATCTTAACTTCCAAAGAAATAGCTTATATGCTGTTTTGATTTGCTTCCTTCCCTATTAGTTTCTATATTGTCTAGTAATAAATACTTGTGGGAAGGAATCTTACTTAAATGCCTACATTTGCCTGATAACATGTTTGCAGAAAACACTATCAGTTTTTGTCTTTAAAAGTATTTAAACTTGGGCTGGAGAGATGGCTCAGCAGTTAAGAGCACTGACAGCTCTTCTAGAGAGGACGCAGGTTCAATTCCCAGCAACTACATGACAGCTCCCAACTGTCTGTAACTATATAGTTTCAGAAGACCCCAACACCCTTGCACAAGCAAAAACACCAATGCACATAAAAGTATAAAAATAATTTAAAAAATGATCTTTAAAATGGTATTTAAATTGTTTAAATGAACAGATTTTTTTTAAAGCCCATCTTTATATTGGGATATTTTAAATTGGGATATTTCCAAATTTTAGTCATGTTAATGTTTGTTAAGAACATGTTCAACCAACTTGCATCCTGGTACTCCATCCCCCGGCCTCAGCTCCTTTCTCTTCACGGTGTCCTGAGTGGGCCTATAGCCATTGGCAGAGCAGGAGCAGGAGGGATCTTTACCTGGTCTGGTAGGTAGAGCTAGCAGCACAGAGATCCTGGTGAGGATGACTTTCAGGGAAGAGGTTAGGCTCCGCACAGCGAAGGAGATGCTCCCACAAAAGTTTAGCTCACCCCTGGTCTCAGAGTTGAGCAAAGTGGCAGGGCTACTGAGCAGGGGCAAGGTGACCGGTAATATCTGACCCATGCTCCAGAGCAGACCAGCCCAGAAGGTCGAGTCTGAGTGGGGAAGGAGAGTGACTCTCAGGGACAGATATGGCTGATGCAGTGGGATGTTGTATACATGGGAATTGATCAAATATGGAGATCTATCAGGGAAAGAAGGATGCAGGTTTTCCATTAGGGAAGGAGGAAATAAAGAGAAGTGGGGGAGGGAAAAAACCTTTGTTATCAGTATGAACTCATGACTACAAGTTTGTCTCTTCCTGTCACAAATGTACAAATATATGTATAATGTACATGTTGTATATGTGTATATTTCATGTTACACGTATGTTGTGTGTGTGTGTTTGAGTTTACATACACATGTTGGTAGCTCTGCCCACTGACTTCTAAGCAGTAAGTGTATTTTAACACCTAGGTGTTGGCGTCCAGCCCTATTCTTTTTAATAGTATTGGAGAAATGGCTGATTTTTCCAACGTGTGGAGCAGTTTGTAAACCTGGGAGATCCTCCACCAGAAAACAGGAAAGTATTCGAATATTGATGAGCCATGTCTGAAAGGGTCAGGAGCCAGTTTAAGGGGTTCACACAGAACAGATCTGGGAAAAACTGCGCATCCAAATAAACAAGGGTACTAAATAATGATGGCAATTCGCTGAGAAGGTCTTGCTATGTAGCCTAGGCTAGCCTTGTGTTTATGATCCTCTTGCATTAATCTCCTGAGTACAGTATTAATGGATTATAGCTAAATATAGAAATTCATGAGTAATATTGATAAAAGTTAATCAAATTAGTCAACTGTTTTCTGAAGGACAAAGGATTTCCTAGTTTTAAAGTAATTTCCTATAAAAATCTCACAAGTAGGGCTGGATAGATGGGCTCAGTGGTAAAGAGGACTGGCTTCTCTTCTAGAGATTCTGAGTTCAATTCCCAGCAACCACATGATGGCTCACAACCATCTATAATGAGATCTGGTGCCCCCTTCTGGTCTGGTCTGCAGGCATACATGATGGCGAACAGTGTATATTTAATAAATAAATACATCTTATAGAATGCTTCCTTTAAAAATATATATACATATACATAAAATAAAATTTAAAAAATTATTTAAAAATTTCACAAATAGCAAATGTTGAAAGAATAGCTTTATGTTAGGGAACTGTGGCAGTACTACTTAAACTAAGTGAAAGTCACTACAATGTTTTATTAAGTTTTCTTTTAGGAGCTGGAAAGATGGCTTAGAGGTTATGAGCACTGGCTATTCTTCCAGAGGTCCTGAGTTCAATTCCTACCAACCACATGGTGGTTCATAACCATCTATAGTGGGATCTGATGTCCTTTTCTGGCATACATTCAATAGGGTACTCATATACATAAAATAATAAATAAACTTTTTAAAAAGTTTTTTTTTTGTTTCCTTTTGCCATCTGGTCTGATAGGACATGGTAAGAAACAACACAGCATTATCTTTGACATTGCTGCCAAGAGTGCCTATCCCAAATCTAACCATGTTACAATAGCCTGGATTTTCCTGAGGGTCAAGGTTGAAGATGTCAAGATGAGAGCTGTAGCCAGGAAGGGGAAAGGAGGGACAGGAAGCTGATGGCAGCATGTGCTCCTGAGCTGTCTACAGAAATGCCCACTGGAGAGAGACCTAGCTGGGGTTTGGCATGAGCTGGCCGTGCAGGCATGGCAGCTTTCCTATTTCAGCGCAGCCTGCGATGATGTGGGATCTCTCTGATGCAGGAAACACTCAAGTGATGTCTCAGAGAGGCCCTTTCATCATGTCAGTAATGTTCCTGTCACGAAGATCGGGGGGGGGGGGGGGAAATGCCAGCTTTTGACATTTCATAGAAACCCGAGCTTGTTTAAAGAGAAACCAAATTTGTTCAGCTTTTTTTTGGAGGAAGCTTGACTGACCATAGGCATTCCATTCAAACAGTAGTTGAGAACTGGTCACCCATGTGTTTGGTTCCATTTTTAAATTTATGTGTAAGTATGTTCCTATGTGTGTTTATATGTACTGTTAGGTGTTGGGGGAAGCCAGAGTGTGCATTGTATTCCTTGGAACTCGAGTTACAGGTGATCGTGAGCCAGTTGGTGGGTGTGCATGCTAGCAGCTGAGCCCAGGAACTGTAAGTGATCTTAACTGCTGAACTATCCCTCCAACTCCTGGTACTATTTTCTAGAGAACATGCCCTTAAACAGAAACAGGTGTGTGCTGAGCCTGCCTGCCTGCCTGTCTGCCTGCCTCCCTGCCTCCCTCCCTCCTTCCCTGCCTCTTTCATTGCAATTCTTAAGAGCTACTCTTGGCTGCCGGCATCTCATATTCTCATATTTCGCAATAATAAGGACAACCTTGTGACTAACCACTCTGCACACATACACTAACATAGACAGGAAAGAAAAGACTCCTTTGCGACATTTTGTTTAAAATAAACTCCTCAAGGTACCGTCAGCATCAGGCATGGTGGATCCCTCTGTAATGTTGTTATAGGAATGAGAGACATTGTCTTTAAAGAAGGTGCTGTTTGTTTTATTGAATACATTTTTTTTTTCTGTTTTTAAAGTTATCGAGGTTAGCGTAACTAAGGTATCCCTCCTAGTCTCCAAACAGAGTCTTCTCTGTTTTTGTTTTGTTTTTTGAGGGAGGGTTTTATCTATCTGTGGTTGGCCTTAGACTCACTGTGTAGCCAAGGATGAATTTGAATTCCTCATCTCCTTGCCGCCACCTCCCAAGTGCTGAGATTATAGGCGTGTACCATCACATCCAGGCCAAGATAAAATCTTTTTTGGCCTTTGAGTTGCACGAGTTAAGAACCCGAAAGGGAATTTTGATTGATCTTAACACTCCAAGTGCCTCTGTCACATATCTAGGGGCAAGGAGCAAGCCATAGCTGGCTTCTTGTTTCACACTTCAGTCGCCCACCCGGCAACGGGGTTTCTTCCTAAAGCCATCCTCAGTGTCGACCCGGGGCAGGAGCAGGAGGCTGTTAGTCACCTGTGAATGTTAACTTGATATCTATGCTTTAAAATACTTATGTGTAAACTCTGCAGAACAGAACCTCGGGGTTACAGGAATGTTTGTAGATTCTAAAAAGCAGCCGTACTGAATCGGGAACGGGGGTTGAGGATGTAGCTACTCAGAGCCAAGCTTTCTCTGTCTTTGCGCCTTTTACTTTTTGGTCTGAGTAACGCTTGGTTGTCGTTGGTGTTATTGTGGAATGCTTTAGGAGCTCATGTAGAGAAGTACACACTGTGCTTGTCAGAGTTTTATTCTTTAAAGCTCAATGATAAATGGCCTTTCTGTCCAGTAATTCTCTTATTATTTGAACTCTACTAGTTACCTGCCTGGAATGTTCTTTGTCTGGGACTGCTCAAGGTTTACTTGTACCCTTGGCAGCTCATAATTTCCTCAACAGACTCTGGAATATGCCCACAACTCTGAGTATCCTGACACACCACCCCTGCTTCGTTCCCTTGTACTACAGTTACGAAAGGGCATGGAAATACTAGATGCCTAGAAACGTAATTCCAAATGCATTGTTTGTGAGCAGGATTTTACCTGGTTAATGAGATGTTTTAAAGCTGTAGGTAAGCCATAATATGGCAGTCCTATTCTTACATATATTGTTGCCTCCATGAAGAAATATACTGATTTTTCATATTTTAGATTTCTCAGTAGTATATTTTACCTTTTCCTAAGTTGTAGTTCTTATAATTGTGTATTTCTACTATTGTGCATCAGAATTTTAAAATATTTATCAAAATAATCTTAAGTAAGCTTATTTATAATAATAAATATGCAAGTTAAGCATAAAGAATAATATATTTAATTTAATAATAACTTAGAACTTCTTTTTTGCAGTCCTGTAGATTGAACAGTACATGCTAGGCCAAATGCTCTACCCCCTGAGTTATGCCATTTTAAACAAAAAGTATTAAATCCAAAATTTTAAACTGTAACGAGGAGGACCTAGAGAGATGGCTCTGTGGTTAAGAGAGAAGTACTGCTCTTGCAGAGGAACTGGCTCTGCTCCCAGCACCCACCCAGCAGCTCATGACCATCTATACGCTCAGTAGGGCCTGATGCCTCCTGCTCTACACAGGACTGCATGCATGTGGTACACATAGTCACACAGGCACACGTACATGCAAATAAACTTTTAAAAAAATCTAGAAAAGATGCAATAGAGAAATATTAGAGAGTACGGTCTTTAAATTTTTTTTTTAGTAGTAGGGGTGAAAGTCAGGGTTTTGCACATGCGTGGGAAGTGATCTACCACTGCTATCTCAGCCCTCTTTGCATTGCATATCTTGAAGCAGTAACTCATGGAGTTGCCCAGAATTTTCAGCCCTCCTGCCTCAGCCTTGTGAGCAATGGCAAAGATTACAGGCCTGCACTAGCAAGCCCGGCTTAGAGGAAGAAGTTATTCTTATAGGAGATGCACTTGAAGATTTCCTTCCAGAAATAAACAGTTCTTAAGACTCCTCCCGGTCTTCTAGCATTTCTTCCTTGTTACACCCTCTCCAGTCTGCCTTCTTTTAAACAAAGCACACAGTTAAAGATGCGAAACAACAGAAGACACTGTAACCTTTACTTCACTCCGTGGTGGTACTACTGTAAATTTTAAGCCCCTCTAGCAAGACCTGTTTTTCCTTTTTTCAAGATAGGGTTTCTCTGTAGCTTTGGAGCCTGTCCTGGAACTAGCTCTTATAGGCCAGGCTGGCCTCGAACTCACAGAGATCTGCCTGCCTCTACCACCGGAGTGCTGGCATTAAAGGCATGCACCACCATTGCCCCGCACAAGACTTGTTTTAAAATGTAATATAAAACCTTTTTTTTTTTTTTTTTTTTTTTTTTTTTTTTTTTTTTTTTTTTTTTTTTTTTTGCTTCAAGTAACAATGGGTTGAAAATTAGGTTGCAACTCAGTTCTTTGATGCAGTATCTTTACGCAGCATCTCTCCTCAGAGGGAGGAAGCAATCTCTAATCTCTGCAACAACTGCTAGTTGTGATTGTTTTAGGCTGGCTTTTCATCAGTTACCTGGAAGAGAAAGCCAGGTGGAAAATGTCCAGAAATGATTAAGAAAAGGGTGACTGTAATACCCTGAAGAATGCATGTTTTGAACTTGGCACCATCACTCAGGATTTGAGTGACTTTTCCTAATTCCCTCCCCGCCGCTTTCTCTAAGAACTGAGGTTTATGGTGGAGACTTTGTCATCAAAGTGCTGAGCTATTATCAATTACATTCTGATACTTTAGGTCCCCAAATACTGGCCCAACTCAGCTTGGGACATGGGGTTCCTACCTCTTCATTTTTATTTCCTTTTGTGAATCAGCCTAACCCTTTCAGAGATGCATCTGGACCATATCTGTCTGAGCCCTACCCGCCAATTTCTTTTACATACACATGCTTACTAAATCTGCCCCTCACTGCCACCTGTCCTGGTATAGAAGCAGGGAGGTTTACAGTCTCCCTTTTGTGATTACAGAATATCTTGTCCAAACCAAGAATGCATCCGTCCTAGCCTCCTCGCCTGCTTTTTATACTCATAGCAATTGCCCATGCTGCTTCTTGAGGGAATCCTTTTGCACGTTCAGTGGAAAGTAGAACCTGATAAAGGCTGATGCTTAGCCAGGAGGTGGTGGCACTCGCCTTTATTCCAGGCACTCAGGAGGGCAGAGGCAGGCAGATCTCTGTGAGTTCAAGACCAGCCTGGTCTACAGGGCGCGTTCCAGGTTAGCCAGAGCTACATGGAGAAACCCTGTCTTCAGAAAGTAGAATAAAATAATAAAAAGATTGACGCTTGAACAAAGAAGTGATGTTAGTGTCAGCTAGGGACAGGTTTGCAGCTCTCTGAGTATATCTTTTAATATGTGAATTGTTAGTTAGAAATGGCCGCAGCGGCTAGTATATTCTGGAACGCTCCAGGTTCTCTTGTGTCAGGTGTCTTGCTTTCCCTTCTCTTATTCTTTCAGCTGTGGTGAGCTGAGATTTTGGTGAACTTCAGCCTTTGAAGCCCCTTCCTCCCTCTCTCTCTCTCTTTCTCTCTCTCTCTCTCTCTCTCTCTCTCTCTCTCTCTCTCTCTCTCTCTCTCTCTCTCTCTCTCTCTCTCTCTCTCTCTCTCTCTCTCTTGTTTGTAGATCTAGATAGGTTCTTCCAGAGTTGCTTCCTGGAGGTGAGGAGAGGAAAGCTGCCCCAGCCTTGATCTCCTACAATAACCTTGACCTTGATGCAGTTTCCAGAGTCAGGCTTACCCTCTGTAGATCCTGTGCTAACTTGTACGAAAGATGCAAGCTCATGACACTAATACCAGGGATAAATGTTTCTGAAATGTTAATGACTCAACCACTTGTGGCCCAAACAGTTACTTTACCATCCATTAGCTTTTAGGGATCCAGTTTACCCCTCTTCCTGTTCCTTGCCAGCACACACTGTACACCAGGTCCTTTTATCCATACTTAAGTGGAGTCAGGATAAAAGTGACAAACGGGCATTTCTCCCGACTGTTGTCACTCTCCTGTAACTGACAGTGTGGATAACAGTCACCGCCACCAGGATGAGTGATGGTGGCCATCTGAAAGGGTCCCATGCTCGTGTGAGGACTACGACATGCAATGAGAAATGTCACAATAGACAGCAAGACCAGGAAAGGAGGGCTTCCAAATGAGGGGATGTATGCTTTGCAACGTTCCAGATCAGATGGCAGTCACGATAGCTCTTTCTGACCCCACTCTTTCTTCCTAACTAGCACCGAGTGAGTGGCGTCTGTCTCGGACTTACTGTATTATTTCTTTAATATAATCTCTACATGAGTCATGCCCAAGAGTGGGACTAAGTAACATTTATTAGAAAAAGAATCTTGAACAGACTTTTTTAGCATGCATATGTATAGCATGCATACACATATGTGTGTGCACGAATGCATGTGCGTGCGCACACACACATCCAAACTCAGGTCACCAGGCTTGGCAGCAAGCATCTTTATCGACAAAACTATCTGGCCAGCTCCAAGCTGGTTTTTAAATAATCATCTAGTCTTGGCGAGGATATCATAAATGTAACCACATATAATTTGTCTTACAGATTCATCTTTTACAAGTCTACCTGTTCGAGAAGAAATGATGGCAAAATACTCAAACCTTTCCTTGGAGAGCCATAATATATCACTGACAGGTAAGAGGATCATGTCTCAAGTAGTAAAATGCCAAGATAAGTTTTTAAAAGGTGTTAAGTCACTGTTTTGGTCTTTCCCAGCTTTGGTTTTCTTTTTTGGTTTTTTGAGACAGGGGTTCTCTGTGTAACAGCCCTGGCTGTCCTGGAATTTGCTTTGCAGACCAGCCTGTCCTCGAACTCACAGAGATTCTCCTGTCTCTGCTTCCTAAGTGCTGGCATTAAAGGCGTGTTCTACAACTACCTGGCCTAGCTTTGGTTTTCAGTATATGAAATGATTACAGAATTTTTAAATTAATAAGAGTGGTTTGTTCCAGAAACATCAAAACAGCACAATTAGAATCTAAACTCTTTCAGCCTGTTTATTACATTAGTAACTAGTATCTTGCTTTTTTTTTTTTTGGCAGATAGTTTTTTACTATTTTACCAGTCTCAAACTGTTTCTTACTTTGTTTCATGTGACCAGAAAATTTGGGGCAAATTTTCCAAGCCAATGCTGGTGAAAGGTGTGTGCTGAGTTTTTTGATAGAACATTAAACAAAAAACAACAACAACAAAAAAAACTTTATCAGCTCTTGTTTCTCCCCAGATATTCTCGATCCAGCAGTTGGAATTTATTCTTGTAAAAGTCGGCCCTGTATTCCTGCATCGTGACTCGCTCTTTTTGTTTTGTGTGTGTTCTAGTCGTTGGTTGCCTGTATGAGACGAATCAGTTATTTAAGATGCAGGTGAGAAACATCTGCTTTGCAGATTCTTTGGCCAGGCTGGCAGAGTGGATTGCAGGACACAAGTCTCACTCCGCACAGCCTGGTGCCAGGAAATCAAGGAGTAATGCTCAGGGCCACAACAAGGAATACTTTTTTATTAACTAAATTGTGCTAGGGATTTACCTAAGCTACCGAAGGTTTCCCACTTAGCTTTTTTTGATGTAACTCTTAGCTGCTCTATCTGACGGTTCACCTGAAGCCAGATTCCTCCTCTCATGAAAGGGCCCATTGTTCACAGTCCCCCATGGTTTGTTTGTTGCCCTGATTTGTGCACATGTCAGCCTGGCTTTTCCCTTCCTTGTACCCACCGCACTTCACTTTCTCCAAGCCTGAACAAGCACCAAAAAGCATCTTAAGAGCTGGCGCCCAGGCTTGCTCATGACTTCTGTGTACTCGGTTGTTTGTCTACTCCCCCCCTTACTGTTTCGTAGTCTGCCTGTCGTCCCCATGAAAGGAAGCCTTGTTTGACATGGAGACACTTGAAGACTTTGACTTTGAAGCTTTCTTCTGTTGCAACAGTTCTTATGAAATAAAGCCTTTATAAAGGTCTGGATTGCTGTTTATTTAAGAAAAGCAGAGATCTGACAGCAGTTTTGGAACTCTGACTCTTCCGAGCTGTGATTATGTTTTCTTGTAGCCTTTTTGCTTTGGTTGCCATCCTGTCAAAAATTCTCTTGTTGGGAGCTATTGAAATAGGAACCATAGGCATTTTCTTACTGCCAGGCCTGACTGGCTTCCTTCCTTCCTTCCTTCCTTCCTTCCTTCCTTCCTTCCTTCCTTCCTTCCTTCCTCCCTCCCTCCCTCCCTCCCTCCCTCCCTCCCTCCTCCTCCTCCTCCTCCTCCTCTCCTCCTCCTTCTTCCTCTCTCTCTCTCTCTCTCCTCTCATCTCTCTCTCTCTCTCTCTCTCTCTCTCTCTCTCTCGTATGCCTCATGAAAATTGTTTGATCTTAAACTTCACCTGTCTTGCCTCCCAAGTGGGGGAGGTGTGGGCCACCATTGCTAATTACTGACCAGAATTCATGTTATCCATGAATGGTCCATTCTGCCAACAATGATTTCTTCATCACCCTTGTTTGTAAATAGTACTCATGGCATCTTCCTATTTAATTCACTTAAAGCTCCCCTTCTCTATCTGCAGTATAGGGACAATAAAAGTTGTCTAGGTTTACAATGACTTCACAACAATAAATTGTGTCAGTTTTTCTTGGCAAGGAGCAAAAGAGAAAGTCTAGTCACCATTTCTATTGCTACAGCTAGGATAACAGGGTCTACCATCACTAAGCACTTAGTGTGGGCCACAATGAGTGCTTCCATGTGGCCCACACTGGCTTCCTGTTTTTCTTTCCTTCTGGACATTTAGAAACTGACATTTCTATTAGTGTGTGGGTTTTTTTTTTTTTTTTTTTTTTTTTTTTTGAATCAAGCAGAATATCTTAGTTACAAATCCTGGATCAGAAGGACAACTTTGGCTGCACTCAACAAATTTATTTAGTGAGAAAGGGGCCCTGTGCCTGGGAAGATGAGAAAACATGGCCTTTGGTTTAAAAACAGAGCAATAACAAAAAAACTGGTTGTTCACTTTTTTAATGTAAGACATTATTTACTTGAGAAATTCATCCTGTTGAGTGTGTGCTGTGTGCATTTTTTTCTTTATAGGCTTTACCCTTTCATAACAATTCTTGGAGGTGAGCACTGTTGTTATTTCAATTCGTAGTTTGAATACGTACAAAGAGATTGAGTGAACTGACCAAAATCCCAAGTGGGAATTGGGTTTTGAACCCAGGCAGCCTGGCGCCAGAGTCTCTGCTGGGCCAAGTAACTTTTTAATGCCGGATTATTCCTTTCTTTTAGCAATATTGCTAAAACAGCTATGCCTGCTTTAAGGTGGATGATTAGGAGCTTTGAAGTGATATATTCAAAATCTATGAAATAAGGTCATAGTAAATGCTTTAACCCCTACTAGGTTAATTTTAGAGACTGTGTTTCCTGAATAGCAAGTTTGTAGAAGTATAATTGCTGTTACTAAGGAGAGAAAAGTCTCTTCCCCTCTCTGTGTCATTCCTGGGCTTTTAAAACCTGTCTTTGATAATGGCCTATTTGGCAGTCCTTCCTTCCACGACTGCACTTTAGAATGTTTCTATATTGTTACTTTCGGTGTTTTCTCTTTTCCTCTGCAAATGGGGCTGGTTAGTGTTTCAATGTTGTTTTTTAAACAAGGCGATGAAAATCCAAACAGCAGCTGGCTGCTTTCTTCATCAGCCTGGTGATGGCTGAGGTGAGCTTTCTACATTGTTGACCCAACCCATGTTGTGTTTACCAGCTGACCTGGCAAGGCCCCCAGGAGGGAAGGAGGAAGCGTAAGCAGAAGTTGGAGGTGCGCATATGCTAATTTAGGTGCTGTCAGGTTTGGTAATGTCACCAGAGATGAGGAAAATACAGCCTTGTTGCCTAGCCACAGGCAGGCAGGACCTCACACGTGTTGTAGGGTCAGGAGTGGAGGAAGGCGGGGAAGGCTCTGCACATCTGGTCTCCCGGACTGCTTGCAGGGAAGATCCTAGACTACTTTAATGGCTGGAAGCTGTTCGTGACCTTTTCTGGATCTAGTCTTTTAAGGACAATAGAAAAACTGGTGATGTACAAGGAAGGAAAACATGAGTGGGCTTTAACATCCACAGGGAGGGGAAGAGGAAACAGGACCCAGCTCCACTGTAGCAATACACAGGACAACAGCAGCAGGCAGCTCTTGACCTCGAACTAGGGTCTTTGGAGCAGAAATCCTGACGTTTTGGGGCTGGATAGTTCTTTGTTGCATGGGGAGGGTTGTTTGTGACATTTTAAGATGTGTAGTAGAATCCTAGGACTCTATGTTCAAGTTGTGAGGCCATATGTTCATGGGGGATAAATTTGTCCCTTGCTTATTAAAGAGGGTGGTTCTTTGCCTCACCTAGCTTCTTGTCACCACAGTGGAACTCCTGGTTTAGTCAATGCTGCCCACAGGAGATGTGAAAGCCCTGTGGGAGGAAGCATCTCCTTTCCTTGAAAATGGAGGCAGGGAGAGAGAACTCTGTGAGACCAGACTGGCTGCTTGCCTTCTAAAGTTCCGTCAAGAGCAACCTAATTTCACTGTAGGGGCCCTAGTGATCCAAGGATTATTATTATTATTATTATTTTGGGGGACAGGGTTTCTCTGTGCAGCCCTGGCAGTCCTGAAATTGGCTCTGTAGATCAGGGTGGCTTCAAACTCCGAGATCCACCTGTTTCTGCCTCCCAAGTGCTGGCATCAAAGGCATGCGTCACCACAGCCTTAAAATTTCCATCAGCTTAACACTCTCCTGGATCCTGTCTCCAGCACATGGACCTTTGACTGACAGCCCACATCCAAGCTCTAGTGCCCTGCGGCCGTTTCATAACTGCATTATGGGACACCATGTGATTTAAACATCCTAGCATTGTGAACCGTTAATACAGCTTTCCATCAGGAAGTTAAGTGTCAGAGTTAGGCACAGGGAACAGCCTAAGTGGGGGATATGAGCAGGGTCAGCAGGATCCCACCTCTTCCCTCCTTCTGGTGTTCAAATTCTGTCTTTCTCTGAGAATTAAGTCAAAAGCCACATCTTTGGGAAAACGGAGGGTCTTTGTATTTTATAGGCATCTATCGTTTTCAGGTTGCAACGGTGAGTTCATTTTGAAATATTATATCCAGCAATATAGTAAATTAGAGATTGTGAGCCCACCCCCTCCTACCACTCCTAAGCATATCTGAAATAGAGTAACTATTCTCTTAAGTGTATACTAAGTGCATAGGAAAGAAAGACAAGGACCATCTCCATCCCCCCTCCCCTCCCCCGCCCTGCCTCCCTTCCCTATCAGTGACAAGTACATCGCATTTATGAATTCATATTCTGTTGTTTCCTTGTGTTCCGGCCATGATACTTCGGTTTCTAGAGCCATACAGACACACAGCTGTGAACACACACAAGGTAGGAGAAGTCAGTAGAAGCCTCAGAAAACTGGTGGTCCCTGGTGACACACAAAGATTTGACCTGAAGGGGGAAGAGCATCCGCTGACAGCACAAAGGGAGGACAAGCTGGCTACTTCATTTTGGCTTCGTTCAGTGCTAAAAGCACAAGGCTCCTACACTGTCAAAGAGTAAAAATATGAAAGTCTTCCAAAGCCCTCCAAAGTCCCCTGGTTATTCATAGACATGAGCCTACCTCAGAGAGATCTGGGGTGCAAATTTCTAACAGTTGCACTGTCTAGGTGCCTCCGAGCTGAGAAATACCCCAGGAAGGAGCCCTTGCAGGTGTCTCTTCCCCAGGAAAGTCATGAGCACTGGAGGAAGGCGGCACCTCCACCCAGCTGTGCAGTGAGTGTTGAGAATGTGACATAAGGCGTTCAAGGGGCTTGGGGACTCCTCTGACGTCCTCCACTGAGGAACAGCAGGTTTAGCCATTGCGGAACTACGCTGCAGAAAGACTGTGTGTAGACACATGATGGGGACTGTTGAAAATGTGAGGAGCATGCTTTTCATCATTCATCGTCAGTTCTTGAGGATCTAGCCATAGTGCATACATGCTGCTAGATTGTATCTTTACTTGTATGGACAGTAGTGATGGCCTAGTTGGCTAGGATATTTTCTTTTTTTTTTCCCTCCCTTTTCTTTCTTCTTTTCTTGGGGCGGGTGGTTTGTGAGACGGGGTTTCTCTGTGTAATAGCCCTAGCTGTCCTGAAACTAGCTCTTGTAGATCAGGCTGGTCTTGAACTCACAGAGATCCACCTGCCTTTGCCTCCCAGTGCTGGGATTAAAGGCGTCCGCCACCACCACTGCCTGGTTGGGTATTTAATGAGCTTGCTCGTGTACGTTTTTCTGTTATAAATTACGCAACGATGAACACGCTACAGATAACTCCAGGGCTGTAGCTTTGTATGCGTTGTGTAACGAATACTGTGGAGCAGCATCACTGAGTTAGACATGATGTACACTTCTGATAGCTCCTGAGAAGTTGTCCTCCAGAAGAGCCGCACAGCTTGTTCTTTCCCACACCCACGGTGGAGCCGAGTTTTCCCTGTGTCTTCACTAACACAAGATACTATCAGGTTCTTTGAACTTTGTTCTTTGTGAGTAGCAAAGCTGAAGGACTGTTTTAATTGGCATTTTGGATTTAGGCATAAAAGTTTGGATTTAGCCAAACCTCTCTAGGGTGGGGGGCTTTGGAGGACTTTTATATTTTACTCTCTTTAATTGACGGTGATAAGAGCCTTGTGCTGTTAACACTGGATGGAACTAAAATAAAGAAGCCAATTTGTTCTCCCTTAGTGTTATCAGCTTTTGTTCATGCCTGTGTATATGTGTCTATTGATATCTTTTATTAATTTTGCTACTTTTTAAAAATTTGATAGAAAAGAGGTAGGAATGCAGAACATATTATTTCTGTGTGCTTTTTATAAAAATTAAAGTATTTTTCCTATTAAATAGTATTCTCTCTCCTCTCATTCTGTGTGTGCATGCACATTTGCATATGGTAGTCAGAGGTCGATGTTAACTGGCTTCCTTATTTTTATTGTGCTTTGTCTTTAATATTTATGGGCGTTTGCCTGCATGTATGTCTCTTCAGCATGTATGTCTCTCCTGGTGCCAGTGGAGGCCAGAAGAAGACATCAGATCCCCTGGAACAAGACTTGCAGACAGTTGAGCCCCTATATGGGTGCTGGGAATTGCACTTGGTTCTACTGGAAGAGCAACAAGTGATCTTAACCAGTGAGCCCTCTCTCCAGCCTCTTTCCACAGGATTTCTTACAGAGCCTGGATCTTGCTGATTGTCTAGACTGGCTGGACATCAAGCCCCAGGATCCTCCTCTCGCTCCCCAGCCTAAGAATTAGATGTCCCATTGCATCCCTTTTGCTTTATGTGGATGGGAGGAATTCGAGCTTAGGTCTTCATCCTTGCACCGCAAACTTTCCACAGATTCAGGCTTTTCTCTCAACCTAGTAATTTTTGTAGTTCTTTCTTTTAACATTTCACCTATTGCTTTTCTTGTTTTTAACCCCTCCCTTAAGATGTTTTTCTTTTAAATTTATTTTACATTTGTTAGTGTCTGTGTTCATGCATACATGTGCACATGAGTGTGCCACAGAGCTCACACAGAGGTCAGAGGACAAGCTGGAGTGTTTCTGCATGCTGTAAAATGGCAGGCGGGGCGAGCTGAGCCAGTCGTGGGGAGCAAGCCTGTAAGCAGCATTTCTCGGTCTCTGCTTTCATTCCTGCCTTGAGAGCTTGTCCTGACTTACTTTCCCGCGAGACTGTAATAAAGACATGAAAAGCCAAATAAACTCTTTCCTCCCCAGGTCGCATTTTGTCATGGTGGCTACCACAGCAGTAGAAAGCAAACTAAGGAAAGTAAATAAATAAATAGATAACTAAAGTAATCTTTAAAAAGGAGAAGGAGAAGGAGAAGGAGAAGAAGAGAAGAGAAAAGAAAGAAATCAATCCAAGCTAGTGCGCAAACTTGAAACTTCCCATCAAGGTAGAGAAGGTTGAAGTAGATAAGAAATTGGAGACAAGATAGTGATGTGGAGATTCTTGTTTTGTAAAAGAGAGGAAAGTGTAGAAAGATGACTTCCAGTTCCAGGACAAATACTGGGATGGCCCAGGGGCGCAAGGCCCAGGGACAGGTCCTGCTCTGAGCCCTGGATAGAAGCCTATTGGGTTACAGACCTTCCACCTGCCGTGCTTTCTCTCCCAGAAAGCTTGCCTTGTCCCGTTCCCTCTGCCCTCTATCTTCCTGGAAAGAGACAGGTGATGAAGCTTGCTCCTCCCCCCCCCCCCAAGGCGGAACACCTGAGGCACTCTGCCCAACTTGGAAAAGCTTGCAGAAGTCATACCTAGCTGTTGTTTACCACATTCGTGATGTGTCTGAAAGTTCTGAGTTTCTAGAACTTTCTAAATTTTGGTGGTTGAAGTCCTATTTTTTTTCCTTTTTTGTTTTTGTTTCTTTGAGACATTGTTTCTTTGAGACATTGTTTATTTGAGACATTGTTTCTTTGTGTAACCTTGGCTATCTTAGAATTTGCTCTATAGTCCAGACTGGCTTTGAACTCTCAGAGATCCGCCTGCCTCTGCCTCTGCAGTGCTGGGATTAAAGGTGTGCACCACTGCTCTCTACCTGGCTTCTGAAGTCTTAAAGAGGCCTTGATCCTTACAGGAGGGGATGCTTCAATTTATTGGACTTTTAAGTCATATTCGAAAGCACTACTTTATGTAGAAATTTTCAGTAATATTCTTGAAAATACTGTCACTACTGGGTTCTAAAGGGTCAGAGTAGATGTACCCATCCTTCCTCTTAAGATGGCGAGTTGCTAGAAGTTTCTCCCAAGAATGCATGACTACAAGAGAATATTTATACAGCTATAAATTATTATGTTGGATTACTATTAAGAACTGAATTTTATAATTCTTGCTGGAGATAAATTCTTGGAATGTAGCCTAGGCTAGCCTTATGACTATGTTCCTTCTGCCCCAGCCTCCAAAGTTGTGGAAATCACCGAAATTTTCAGATATTTCAGAAACTAAACATATTTCTTCACTCCTAGAGCTGCAGACGTCATGTGTGTTTTTGCAAGACTTCAAGACGGCGGAGAAGTGTTACCCTTGTGCAATGCTAGGGAAGTTGAAGTGTTGTTTTTCTGAAGCTCACATTCAGTTTCTTGGTTAACCCCAAAAGATTTTCAGGGAAGGGATAGCATTTCCTGTGCAGATTTGCTGCTATGATTCCTTGGCGGGAAGAAAAGCAAACTGCAGAAATGCCCTAGGAAGCAGTGAAGTAACAGGGCGGAGGGTGGCCTGGGAAAGGCAGGCTATGCTATACTTAACACCGTGGAAGAACATTTAGTTGAGAACGCAAGTGCTTTTAATGTGTTTGTCTCTACAGTCAGCTATCATTTCGCTCACTTGGGTATGCTGCTGTAATTTAAGTTCCGTTTGACATCTGTCATTATGTTTGAAGTCTTGGGTTTGAACCGTTTGATGGTGAAGAAGTTGATGGTCTTTTCCTAGGAATTCCGGGTCTTTGAGGGTTTGTATGTACTCTTGGTTAGGGGAGAATCTGGACTTAGCCACACTCACCTTTGAAGGTCGGCGCTGCCTGTATCTTGATGTGTCACTCTGGGTGAGGGAGTTTCCTCTTGGCCTCATGTGTGAAATAGGAGTGGTTGCTTACCTCATCGACGCTGTCATGACGACTAAGTGATGCAGTCAGCCTGCAACTTCGTACCACGCCCGGGTTTGTTAAGTTCTGGACCGAGACAGTGAGAGGGGAGTGCTTACTGAGCACGGCTCCCCTGCAGCCGTAGTGCCTTTTGTAGACTTCATGTGTATCAGCCCATTTTGATATCAAAATAAGGACATGAGGCAAGGAAACTGGGGGCGGGGGTACACAGGATATAGTTGATGGTATAACCTTTGCCTAGCAGCCTAGGATGCACAGGAACCTGGATTGACTCTCCATCAACACACACAGACACACAGAGCATCCTCAACAACCCCAAACAAACATGGCTCACCAGCAAAACAAACACGCACACACACAGAGACACACAGAGCACCCTGAACAAGCCCCCCAAAAACATGGCTCTCCAGCAAAACAAACACACACACATACACACACACCACAGCACCCTCAACAACCCAAAACAAACATGTCTCTCCAGCAAAACACACACAGCACCTTCAACAATCCCAAACAAACATGGCTCACCAGCAAAACACACACACAAACACACATCACACAGCACTCTCAACAACCCCAAATAAACATGAAACATGGCTCTCCAGCAATACACACACACATATACCACTCTGAACAACTTAAAACAACAATTGGTATCCATTACAAATATCCTTTGCTTTGCAAATGAAAGACGTCTAATCCATTGGATAGTGAATTTTTTCATCTGTTATAACAAAATCCCTGACAAAATCAACTTGAGGAAGCATTTATCTTGGCTCATGGTTTGAGGGTGCAGACCTGCATGGTGGAGAAGGCTTGGAGGAGGAGGCTGATGCTGCTCTTTGCGTTGTTACTGTAGTTAGGAAGTAGGGATGGATGCTGGGCTCAGCTTTCTCCTTTCTATTCAGGCTTGCTCCCAGGCCCATAGAAGAGCCATCCAGGGTGAGTCTTCCTTCAGTGAAACATCTCAGAAGCTCCCCACAGACTGTCCTAGAGGTTTATCTCCTAGTGATTACTGATTTGATCAAGTTGTTGATCTGGATTTACCATCACACCAGGGCAGCTAAACAACCTGAGTTCTGTTAGCGCACAGTCTTGGTATGGTTATAATTTTCTAAAAAAATAGAAGAGGAATAATCCCCCCTTTTTCTTTTCTTTTTTTTTCTTTTTTTTTTTTTTTTTTTTTTTTTTTTTTTTTTTTTTGAGACAGGGTTTCTCTGTAGCTTTGGAGCCTGTCCTGGAACTAGCTCTTGTAGACCAGGCTGGTCTCGAACTCACAGAGATCCGCCTGCCTCTGCCTCCCGAGTGCTGGGATTAAAGGCGTGCGCCACCACCGCCCGGCCCCCCTTTTTCTTTTCTTTCTTGCTTTTTGTTGTTGATATTGCTGCTGCTGCTGCTGCTATTGTTTTTTGAAACAAGTTCTCACTATGTAGTTGTGGCTGTCCTGGAGTTTAGCATATAAACAAGGCTGGACTCAAACTTACAGAAAGCCGCCTACCTTCCCCTCCCAAGCGCAGCATAGAAGGCCTGTGGCTGTGCCACTACACCCAGCTGAAGAGAAATCTTCAGAAGTGTGGAATCATTTTTTTGGCCCTGGCGAGAGATAACAAAGGCCTGTGGGGAAGACGGTTGGAGGGAATGAGACAAATTTGGTCGACATTTCAGCGGCAGCATAGTACGGTAGAATGCTACTGCACTTGACTCAATTAGTATCCAAGGAAAGGGGGAGCTATTGCGCCACCCTAGGCCAGCCTGGGCTTGAGGTTCCTTTGGCTTTCAGGGTTTAGATGCTCAGAGAGCAGGCAGAGCCCTGGGTCAATGATCAAGAATGAGGTTTTGAAGGGAACTTTGTTTTTCAAATAAAATGTGTTGAGGGTATGATTAGAGGTTAATCATTGAATTCAGCACAAGAATGCCAAATTGAGAGGGAAGGGACCAGAAAGCAAAATCCCCCAGGGCATGAATACTAAGGAGCATTGAAAGGACTTGGTGTGCCTGGGTTTGTTAAACTTTACTGAGAGCGAAATAGAAGCAAAGGGAGTGTCAAAGAATGGAAGACCTTGGCAATATTTGATGTTTTGTAGACAACAGATAATGTGAGTCTCAGGGAACTGAGAGACGGCTCAGTGGTTAAGAGCACATGCTGGTCTCATAGAGGGCCCTGACGGGTTCAGTTCCTAACACTCTGGCGGTTTATGACAGTTTATAACCCTGTTCCAGGGGACCCATCACCCTCTTCTGGCCTCAGAGGTTACCACACACATGCACAGTACACATGCATTGACATGTAGGTGAAACACTCATACAAAAATAAAAATGTGAGCTTTGGGGGGAAAATCATTAAATAATTTAGCTATTAATTTTTTTTAAAAAATTCATTTATCCTACATATGTGTGTGTGTGTTTTATGTGTACATACTATGTTGTGTAGGTCAGAGGGCAATTTGTGGGATTCTTCATCCCTTCTACCACGTGGGTGCTGAAGCTGGATGGACTGAAATAGAAAGCTGTTTAGAAGGTCACAGATCATTGCATTTTCTGGTTATCATTCTGAGCTATATAGCATTAGAATATCTACCCATGCCGGGCGGTGGTGGCGCAAGCCTTTAATCCCAGCACTCGGGAGGCAGAGGCAGGCGGATCTCTGAGTTTGAGGCCAGCCTGGTCTACAAGAGCTAGTTCCAGGACAGGCTCTAGAAACTACAGGGAAACCCTGTCTCGAAAAACCGAAAAGAAAAAAAAAAATCTACCCATACCCCAATATCTGTTAACTGTCCTTTGCCCTCCCCTCGCCTCCACCCTCCTCAGCCTCTGATAATGCTATTTGTGTTGATTTTTTGTCAGCTTGTTACAAACTACAGTCATCAGGGAGGGATCGGAGTTGCCTCCTTTGGATTGGTCAGTGGGTGTATCTGTGGGGCATTTTCTTCATTCATCATGAACACGGGTGTTGTTACCTCTGGGTCTATGGTACCAGATTTTATAGGAAAACAAGCTGATCAACCCTGGGGGAGAAAGCCAGTAAGCAGCATTCCTCTGTGCTCTTTGAGTCAGTTTTTGACTGGTTCCTGCTTTGGCTTCCTCTGATGGTGGATGTAATCTATAAGCCAGATAAACCCATTCTCTCCTAAATTGCCTTTGGTCAGAAAGTTTTATCCCAGCAACAAAAAACAAACTAGGATTCTATTCACTCTTCTGGTATAAGGTCAGCATTTCTTTAGTTCACACAAATAAACCGTTTCAATTTAAATTTGCATTTCAGTTCTTGTGCTGGACATTTTGTTTAACATATTGTTTTTCTCCACATTCATGTGTTTAACATCTTAATAGTGGAAGGACAGGGAGCCAAAGGCCATTTGTGGGAAGGTAAAGGTAAATTGTCTGTAGGAGAAACAATAGAACACATGATAGGTTTGTGGTCATGTAGGCTCAGGCTTGGTGTAAGAATTCTCTATTGCTGAGTCTTCCTTTTCCCTGAGGAGAAGACTGCCAACAGTCAAGTCCTTCTGAATGTTTACTTAAGATTTCAGAAACTCATACTTTTTGATCAAAATAAGTTTTGTATTTTATTGTTATATTCTGGACCACTTCAAAAAGTGCATGTGTATATATTTGCATATATATCTCTATCTCTATCTATCTATCTATCTATCTATCTATCTATCTATCTATCTATCTATCTTATCTATGAAAGAGTTTTCTGTGATAAATACACAAGAACAGGAGGAAGGTGTTATTTGGCTTCATGGTCTGAGAGGCTGGTTTCATTGTTTCTGGATCATGGTCAGGCAGAATGTCATAGGTGAAGAACTTATAGGAATGAAGTTGCTCACTTCCTTGTGGTCAGGAAGCAGAGGTATAAAATGGGACCAAGAATAAAGTTTATAATCCCAGGGAGCAGTGATATTCTCTCAAAGCCTTGGTGACATTTACTCCAGCAAGGCTACACCTGCCCAAACAGCACTGCCAGCTGGAGACCAAACAAGGGGGATACTTACTCCGACCAGCACAAAATAATGAGACTCCACAGGGAGCCGGTTTGGTAGTCACTGTAGTAGATTCTCACCTACAGCCTAGATCTGTCTCCCCACAGATGCTTGGTCCTGGTAATGCTGCCAGGTATAGGTTTCATTTGAGGAGTGGGCCTTAAGTCCGTCACTAAGCAACTGGTTACCCCCACCACATTCATGCCACTGTCGTGCCAGTCGGTATAGCTTGCCAGGTGGGTTGTAATGTCAGCTTGCAGCTTCCACAGCTGAGACAGATTGATTTCTTTCCTCCTCCAGTGGCATGTATAGCAGCTTTCAGTGCTGTGAAAGGGAGCCGGTAACGGTGAAGCTCCAGGTCAGAGCCGGGTTGTTTTATTCCGTGACTCAAATATATGATGTCCTCAGCAATAGGGTTTTACTGTCGAGCTCTGAAGCGAAACCAAGAGCAATGGCAATATTTGAGGGTCTGTGTGACCTCACTGGCCAACAAATCCAATAAAGGTAACCCATTCTTGTCATGAGCCAATATTATCCCAAACAGAGAAAAAGAGAGAAAAAAATTCTACCAAAATCAGAAATAGTCAAAAACATAATCTCCCTCGTCTCCTGTTCAGCATGGCATTTGATGTCAAGTGAAAGAGATGGAAGAGATACAGAAAGGAAGAAGTCAAAGTATCTTTATTTGCAGATGATATGATTCTTATGATAAAGGACCATAAAGACTCTGCCAGAAAACTACCCTTGATAAACACATTCAGCAAAGTAGCAGGATACAAAATTTAAACAAAACAGCAACAACAACGAAAAAAATCTGTATTTTGAAAATATATAGTGATGATAAACACACTGAGGAAAAACGTCGGGGAAGCAATAACACTAATATTAACCTCAAAAAATTAAAGTATCTTGGAATAAATCTAACAAAGGAAGTAAACAACTTGTACAATGAAAATCTGAAGGCACTGAAGAAAGAAATTGAAGATGCCAGAGGACAGGGACATCCCCTTCAAAATTTCAATGCTGTTATTCACAAAAACTGTATGTGTATATATATATATATATATACATATATATTTATATATACATATATATTTTATATATACATATAAATGTGTGTGTATATATATTTCAAGGCAGGGTTTTTCTGTGTAACCCTAGCTGGGTAGCCTGGAAATCAGAGACTTTGCTTGCCTCTGCCACCCGAGCACTGGGATTAAAGGAGTGTGCCACCATTACCCGGCTGAAAAAAAAATCTTTAATTTTATATGGAAGCTCCAAAGACCCAGGATGGCCGAAACAGTTCTCCATGTCTTATGAAAATGGAGAGTGAGGGAAACTAGCACATCAGTTCAGTCTTCAAATCTTACAGAACTGCCAAGGGTATACACTTCCTGAGCAGAAGGAAATCAGCGCTCGGGTCTGCCCCTGCCAGTGCGTGTCACCTCATGTGCAGGACCTTTCTCAGAAGCTCTTCCCTCTGTCTCATTCAGGAGATAGACATATCTATCAGCCTTAGGCTTTTGTGCTTCTATTAATGTCACAAGAGATCATTTCTTTAGCTTTGCTGATAAAGGACAGTATGGAAGGGCAGCAGAGCCACGTTGCGGAAGAGCTAGTCTTCAGACGCATGAAGGGTGTTAAGTGTTTGTCAGTAGACTGCTGCTGAAAATTTATATAATTTATATACATGTTACTTATAAAAGGTATTCGTATATACAGAGCCATATTTTGAATTCGCCCGCAAAGATAACTTTTCATAACACATTTTCTTTCTTTTTTTTGTAATGAATAGACAAGTCCAGTTCAGCTGTAGAAAAAAACATTACTTTGGAAAAGCCTTCTGACCTGGAGCTCTTATGCCAGTTCACACCATCTGGGGATTTGAACTCAGTGAATGTGACTTGGAAAAAGGATGACGAACTTCTTGAGAATATTGATGTTTTCAATACAACCAAAGTGGGAAACACCTTGTACAGTCAGTACAGGTATGTACACGAGGGTCTACATAGCCAGTTTAACTACATGTTTCTACTGATTAAGCATTTTTTTCTCTTTGAGGTCATTTGAATGTTATGCTAGCATTTTGATTTTCCCGTTTACAGAATTATTTCTGTTTTAAAAGTTTGATTGATGACTTCATTTTTATTAAATATTTGTAAGAAGCAAGCTTGTATTAATAATTCTTATTATCACTAGGTTCATCATTTTTAATAGCAAGCAAATGGGAAATTATTCTTGTTTCTTTGATGGAGAAAAGAAGCTCAGAGGAACATTTAATATCAAAGGTCAGTATTTATAACGACAACATTACGGTCTCAGATTTCTATGTCCCTTGAGTTTTAAGTAATTGCTATAGTAATGTAGTTCTGCTGAAAGAAAATCATTTACTTTGTATTGAGTTCTGGGAGGTAACCTTGAATGAGGTCTTGTCTTTCCCAACCCATCGCTTTCTTCCATCTTTTTCTTCTATGTCTTAATTTAAAATACAGATTTCAGTTCAGAAGGTCAGCTGCCAAGTTTTCACAAATCCGATAAATGTCTTAAATTTATTTGTTAGCTTCTGTTTCAGAATTTATTTTCTGTTTCTGTTTCTGTTACTTTAATGATGTGAAAGCGTGCTACATTTATTTGTGCTGCATTTAACAACGTAAAGGTGTGTTGTATTGGTTTATGTTGCATTGGTTAAATTGCGTAATTGTTTCACCTTGCCTGCCTAAGGCACCTGATTAGTCTCATAAAAAGCTGAATGGCCTATAGCTAGACAGGAGAGGGATAGGTGTGGCTGGTAGATGGAGAGAAAGTAGGGCAAACAGAAAGAAAGAAAAGTAAGAGGTAAAAGGCCTCGAGGCAAAACGTAGCTGAAGAGAAACAGAGAAAGAGCCAGGATAAGGTCAAGCATTCATAACTAATGATAAGTCTCTGTCATGATTTGGGAGTTGCTTGGTGGCCTAAAATAAAGCCTGTTACAGCATCTCTCAGCATCCAGATTGTGAGTTGCTACATTCCCAGACTGAGATGATACACAATAACTTGATACTAATATCAGTGTCTTCAAGACTTGGAGTTCAGAGGACTATAAAAGTCTCATCTTCCTCTGATGCGCAGTGGTGCCTGAGTTCTGTGTCATCAAGCATGGGCATTTCAGAACACAGTTGTGTGTCTCCCAGAGACAGAGATGCTTCTTGTGAACTGATTCCCCCTCAGTGTTCTGTGGGTAAGCCAGGGAAGAGTATAGCCCACCACAGGCCTTGGCTGCGAGGTGGCGTCTGCTGCTCCTAGGCTAGAACCATATCCAGGAGGTCACTGTTCGGGATAACACGAAGAAAGACGTGTTTATCTAAACATATAAAATACGGCATAAAAGATGGATACGGTCCCTGTGAAAAGAGCACTTTTGTGGATAAATCTGCTGGACTGGAATTGATCTGGCAAAGGAAAGGTGAGTGATTCCGAAGCCTGATTGCTGTGTGCTACCATAGAGCTTTTTTAAAACACAGCACATCTATCCGCTGCTAAATTTAATTTAAAAATGTTTCTAAGTTTATAATTTATTATATTTAACTTTTTATTTTGTAAATTAATTTTTTTAAACAAAATTTGACCTTTATAGTAGCAGCCTAAACCACACCCTAGTTTAGTAGTTTTGGGGTTTTTTTTTTTTGATTTTTTTTTCCCCCAAGACAGCATTTCTCTTTGTGTATCCCTGGTTGCCCTAGAACTTGTTTTGTAGATCAGCCTGGCCTCGAACTCATAGAGATCCACCTGTCTCTGCCTCCTGAATGCGGAGATTAAAGGTGTGCTCTACCACTTCCTGGCTTTTTTTTAACCTTCATAAATAGTTTTGTTAATAAAAAAGATACTCTCATTAAGTACATCATCGTCGGTACTTTCTGTTTACATACACAACTTTACCTACTGGGTAGTCTGCAGAGCCACACCATATGGTATTTCTGGCTCCTGAGAACCATGCTGGCCCCTGGAATACTTCAGGAGAGCCTAGACTCTTTTGTGGTCTTCCTTTGGAGGCATGCTCATGGTGATTTGCTCACTTTGGTTTTGTTGCCATAGATTTGCTGATAAACAGATAATTTAGGGTGAACCTTTCCATTTCTGAGTAGTATCTTATCTGTGTCAGGGTTTATGATTTCCAATGTATTAGGGAATGAATTGAAGTCTGTTTCTACTAAACCATCCACTGTGAGAGTTCTCTCAACTCTTCTCCAGTGACCCTTCCACGGGGGTGAGGATGCTTCAGCTCCTTAATGTTGTGTTGGTTCATTGGTGGCCGAAACACCATCCAGTAGCATTTACTTTTTAAACAAACCCTGCTTATGACATCCAGCTCTTCTTCGTGGTAACAAACAACGAGAGCATTTTTCTCATCACTTAAAAATTAGAAGGTCCCAGTGTTGAGATAAGAACTAGCAGTTTGGGTTGGATAACTGCCTTCACGAAAATCCCAACATTCTCTGGTAGATTAGTGAACCATGGTCTGCTGGTAACTGGTAAATGGAATCTGTTGCCATAGTAACTGCTTTAGGCTTTATTTCATGGTCTGCTTTCCCTAACAGTTCTGAAGCCTAGGTAGCTTGCTGTGTTTAGGGTTCATCCATAACAGAATGGCCTGTTTCCTTGCTGTTGGATTTCCTATTTGTCCACTCCTATGTTGCTCATAAGTCCCCTGTTGTAGTAAGGAGACTACTAGTTTGTTCTCGACTGCTTAGCCCCAAAATAATCACACAGAAACTATTAATTAAATCACTGCTTGGCCCATTAGCTCTAGCTTCTTATTGGCTAACTCTTACATATTAATTTAACCCATATCTATTCACCTGTGTATCACCACGTGGCAGTAGCTTACCAGTTAAAGTTCCGTGGCTAAAGTTCTGTTCAGCTCCAGGGGGACTACGTGGCTTCTCTTTGACTCTGCCTCCTTTCTCCCAGCATGCCATTTAGTTTTCCCCACCTACCTAAATTTTATCAACAGGCCAAGGCTGTTTCTTTATTCATTAGGGTAATCACAGCACACAGAGGGAAATCCCACATCACCCTGTATATTCACACTCAAGACTTCTTTTTTTTTTTTTAAATTATTCTAACTTGGAAATTATAATGCATCCTTTTAATTATACAGTTTGGTCTCTCCAGAAATTGCTGTCATACCTGAATTATATTATGTGCATTCCTTGTTTAGCTTCTTTGCTCACAGACTAATTTAACTTGTTCAGGAATATTCACTGTGTACTTTCCTACTTCCCTTATTTCTTAATTCATTCTTTCCTCTTTTACCTCTTATCCCCTTTGCCTTCCCTTTATCCCCTTCTATTCCCTTCTTTTCTCCTTTCTTTTCTCTTCCCCTGCCCTCCCTTTTCTTCTCAGTGAACAATGATTGTGAAATATAAATTTGACTATGAATTTTAGGGTTGTCTTTTTTAGTTTTATGAAAACTGTCATTGGGAATATGATAAGAGGATTGTGTTGAATCTGCAGACTACTTTGGTTCTGAAGCCACTTTCACAAATTCTGCCTGTCCAGGAACACACAGATCCTCCCTCATCACCTAGGATGTTCTTCAGTTTCTTTCTTCAGTGTCTTCAAGTTTTTAATGTAAAGGTCTTTTACTTCCTTGAGTTCTCCCTAAAGGTTTCTAGATGGGAGTGTGGCCCAGAACAAACTGTGATCCTCAATACAACTGAAAATAAAATACTTCTGGGTCAAGGAGTGATGGCACACACCTTTAATCTCGTCACTCTGGAGACAGAGGCAGGTAGATCTCTTCAAGGCCAACCTGGTTTATGTATCAAATTCTAGGCCAGCCAGGGATACCCAGTCACAACCTCTATCACAAACACACACTCTGTATCCATCTATCAATCTGTCATCTATCTGTAATATAAATATATATCTAATATATATAATTCAATTCCATACAGCCCTAGAAACCCTAACTAACACACATGCCGAGTTTGAGAAATAGAGTGTCTAGAAGGTAGAGAGCTGGAGATAGCAGGACCGTGGCCCTGACTAGTGCTAACTTTAGAAGCTGTGCTCCGTCCGGAGCAGTATTTCCCTACTGGTGAGCTGAGCCTGGCACAGGAAGTCAATGAACCAATGCTTTCAAAATATCCTTTCTGCTTCTCCACATGGGCCTTGAGAGGTGTGGCTCAACTCCATTTCAGGTTTGGAGAGGACTTTGTGGTTTCAGAAAAGGATTGCCAATTTCTGATTCCCATGCTTGATCTGTAGATTTTAACTGAGACCTTCAAAAACATTGGTGAGCCCTCTGCTCTCTAACATAAACCACCAGCACTCAAACATTGGGATGTTACCATATTTCATATCAGTTATAGAGCTCACAAGATGCTGGATAATTTGTAAAGAAGCCTGGTGAGAAGTTGGTGTGGAGCCTGGAGGTTGTGGGTGCTTTGTTAGGACGTCCGGGAATAGCTGAGTCCCTCACTTTCCAGTCTTCCTTCTTCATGGCAAAAACCACAGATAGGGAAGCATGCATCAGAAGGGAGCCAGATCATGTGATTATTGGCTAGCCAGGAATATAAAGCGTGCTTGTATCAGTTCAGGGGAAGACTTGACAGCGTGGGTATCTCCTTCCTTCGTTCCCTCCTTCCCTCCCTCCCTCCCTCCCTCCCTCCCTCCCTCCCTCCCTCCCTCCCTCCCTCCCTCCCTCCCTCCTTTCTTCCTTCCCAGCTATGGCTTACCAGCTTCAATCATAGTAAAATAATCTGTCCCTCTACAACTCAGTTTAGTGCTTACGACTATGGAGAAGGGAGTGCATTCATCCGAACTGGGAAAAAAAACAAGAGTCAACAGGGATGGAATTATTTATGGATCTCAGTTCCCAGTTCTAGAAAACAGACAAGTCCGTGGGCTGCAATATGAGTAAGTCTTGCCAGTTCTGCTCTCTAAGGCTAGAAACTGGAGTGTTGAATGAAAGGAAAGGAAGTTATATAGAATTTAATGGAGAGCTCAGTCCACAGACCATTGCCCAGGCTTCGGCGGCTCTCAGCATCAGTTTTTAGTGAAGAAATTGACCCTGCCATACGAAACAAATCAGAATAAAATGTTCTGGGATTCCACCCAACTGAGCCTTTAACATTTTGACATTTAATCGTTTTCTTTTCCTCAATAACTTAAAATATCCTTGTTACATCAGCATCAAGACAGACATTCTGCTATTCCCTTGGATCTGAGAACTGCTTCCAATTCCTCATAGTGCTTGTTTTCCTCCGCTTCTGAACCATCTGGATTTATAAACGAGTTCTGAGGCAGTAGACCGATGATGTTGGCATATAGTAGCCTAACTTAGGTTAGAACACCTACAGGAGAGATGCCTCTTAAACACCCCCTTTCCATTTAAGTACATTTAGATTGAAATTATTTTCTTAAAATTTTAGTTCTTGGTTTTATCAAACTGCTATCGACTTTTTTTCTGCCTTTTTCTCATTATAAACAGTATGTTGTAAGTGGGGTATTTCTGTTTTATGTTTAGGTTTCATAATCATATGTAAAGTGATTCCTCCCCCCCCCGTGTATCCTTTCTGTGCCGCATATTACATATGTCTAGAAGGAAGCTTGTTTTGATCTTTTTATCCAGTTTGATTTCGATTTCTTGTTCATCGGTCAGCACCTATCTGGGCATCCTGGTTTAACGTGTTATAATTTATGCAGGACTACAACATGCATACAGTCTTACCTAGCACTTGGCTGTGTGGCCAGAACAGTAGGAGAACTTGTGCCATGGCTTCACTGAGGGGTTGTCCTCTTTGTGGTATTTGGATGGACTAGGGCTCTTACTGGGGTCCGGAGCTAATATTTTCCACTTTTCTCCTTTCCCCCTATTTACTCATCTCGTTTTTTTTTTTCTTTATCATCGCTTGTTCCAGATGGTGCGGATGATTCACAGAGAGACTCAGTTTAAAGTTCTCCCTGTTTTGGGTGATTTCAGACATTGTCACAGTTCTAAGACATACGTAGATGAATTTCCCCTGTAAATTTATCTCTCCTCTGCTCAAAAAAGGCTAACTGATCTAAAAATCGCCCAGGACAGTAATTATTCTTATTAAGATGGCTAATGACATTATATATAAAGGGCATAACCATTAGTAATAGAAAGCTTGATTTAAGGGAGCTGTACCATGGCATAATCCCAATATGTACCAAGCATTTTTCATTTGAGGAACTCTTTTTTAACCCTTTACAACAACATAGCAAGTGTATAAGGCACTACCCATCAGATACCTTTATTTTAAAGCTGTCATTATGTGTCAAATATTTATTTCCTGGCCCTAAATCTCTTCATTACATTGGAACACTGTGTTGGCTTCCTTCCAACACGTACACCTGATCTTTGAAGACCGTCCTAAGGATCTACTGCAGAGCTGGAGTCAGCAAGGCGTGCGAGGGAGTGAGCTAGCGAAAGGAACGCTGAGCTCCAGCTGTTTCTTCTGGGTGGGATAATTGGAATCCCAGCTCCTTAGTCTGGTCACACACACCCATCTCTAATCACGCCCCGTAGTTAGTGATAAGTAAAACTCCCCTGTTTAGTGAGTAATAAGTCAGATTAGGCCAAATTTAATGTCTAGGTTTAATCTGAGCAAAACATTCCTGTATTGTCCCAGGAAAAAGGAGAAGGCACAAGGGGGAAACCAGGAGATTGCTCCTGAGGAGGGGCCTTAAGGGGCCTTAAATACCATCTCAGGGGAGGAGTTGACTGTTGGCAGCCTTTCCTGGGGGTGGGGCGGGGCGGGGGCGGGAGAGAGCTGACCATTGGCAGCCTTTCCGGCAGGCAGGGTTTGGAGAGGGAGGAGTGGGAGCTGAGGCAGAACTTCCACCTAGATAGTTAGGTCATAAGGTGCTTGCCTCTGCTGCAGTGCCTGATTGGAAGTTCGCATCTTTTTGGTTTCTGTAAAATTATAGTCCATTTAGTTTAATTAAAACCTGTTTCTGTGGTTATGAAAAGCGTGAGAACCAGTGCCTTCGTTTCCTCCTGTCAGTGTGGCAACACCATGACCAGGACAACTTTATACAAAAGAGTCCATCATGGCAGGGAAGTGTGGCACCGAGCAGCAGGTGTGGCGGCTGGAGCAGAAGATGAGGCCTCTCACCTTAAACCTCAAGCAGGAAGCAGGAGAGAAAAAAAGCAATCTTCCGGTGAAAGTCTTTAAGCTCTCAAAGCCTGCCTCCAGTGAAGTACTGCTTCCAGCAAGGCAACCCTGATCCTCCCCAAACAGCCACCAACTGGGAACTAAGAATTCAAATGCCAGAGGCTATGTAAATGCCGGAGATTCAAACCTTCACACCTTCTCATTTAGAGATTGCCTTAAGAGATTGCTGTGTTTGTCATTATTTGGTTGTGGAAGCACTTATATCTTCATGGGTGGCCTCCTTCATCATCCCACACCATTCTTTATTTAGTATTGACATTGCCTTATTATACTCTGCTGATCCGTAGCACTCTTCCCCCTGATTTTCCTTTGTTTCTTTGTGTTATCACTTTCTCTAGCTCTGCTGGCTGTTTGCAAATTTGCGTCAATGAAAAGATTTTCTAACCTGAATGTTTTGCCATTTTACTTGTTCAGCGTGAGGGTAAGGCTATGCAGAGGGGTCCCGCTATCGTAGTTAGTGAGAAGAAAGGGCAGACGTGGAAACAGGAAGCTCCTTTCTTCTCTCGAGCATGTCATCCGTTTGTTGCAAGCTTGGAATGGTTCTAATTTTAATCACTGGAGGCCTTTCCTTCAGGGGTACACTGACCCCAGTCCTGTTGTGGTTATCCAACCACTTCTATTTTTACTGCTGCTGTCTCCCATGGCTACAAGGTGGTTTCATTGTATGCACAATCAGAACCGTGTGACGAAACCTGTGCATTGGTTAGAAAACGAAGTAGGGAAAGTCAAGTTTAGTACATTTCTTTTGATTAAACAGTCTCAGTAATAAACACTTCTCTCCCTCCTCTTAGTACCCGGCGTTCGCGGGAAGAACAAGCCGTTGATCACTTACGTGGGGGATTCTACCGTCCTGAAGTGTGAATGCCACGACGGTGTTCCTTTAAATTGGACTTGGTACACGAGTAATGGAAGTGTACAGGTAAAATTGTGTTTGCTGGGGCTGGGAAGGCTGTTCAGTTGGTCGCAGTGACTGTCCTTTAAGCAGGAGGGACAAGAGTATGGATCTCCTGTACCCGTATAAGAAACGGGGCATTTCAACTGTCATTGAGGGAGTTGGAGACAGGACGATTCCTGGCTTGCTGAGCCAGGCTAGTCTTGCTGGTGAACTCCAGGCTGAGTGAAACCCTCTGTCTCTAAAACGAAGTGGAAGACAGTCGAGGAAGGGCACTTGGTGTTTATCTCCGGCCTCCACGTTCATCACACGTGAATGTGGCCAAACACCCGCACAGACACGTATACACGTATATATATATATATATATATGGAAGATCTTTTTTCTTGGGGTTGAAGAAAAGAAAACAAGAAACCATTTAGTTCATAAAGAGGATTCTAGCTGACTCAGTCCTAGGGAGACAAGCACTTCTGTTACCGCTTATAGTTCGCAAGAACACACAGTGACACACGGAGTTGTCCTTGGATGCTTTCGGCACATGGCATTGTATGTGTGAAGAAGATCTTAGGTTTTTTTTTTTTTTTTTTTTTTTGGTTTTTCGAGACAGGGTTTCTCTGCAGCTTTTTTAGAGCCTGTCCTGGAACTAGCTCTTGTAGACCAGGCTGGCCTTGAACTCACAGAGATCCGCCTGCCTCTGCCTCCCGAGTGCTGGGATTAAAGGCGTGCGCCACCACCGCCCGGCAGATCTTAGTGTTTTATTGGATCCTACATCGTTTTCTTTTTAGGTTTTGAAATTTATTTAAAGTCCTTGAAAGAAAATCAGAATTTGCTTTCAGGATGGGCACAGTGGTGTGTGCCTGTAATCCCAGTATCAAGGAAACGGAGGCAGGAGGATTGCCATGTATTTGAGGTAAACCTGCACCAAAGAGATGGTGCCAGGTAAAGCCAGAAGAGCCAAGGTTACGCGGCAAGGCTGTGCTACAAAACAAAAGTAAAAGTAAAAGGAGAGAGAATTTTTACCTGGTTTAATGGCATGTGTCTGTAATCCCGGACCTATGGGAAGTTGAAGCTTGGCGGTCATCATTGTGTTTTCAAGGCCCTGCATAGAGGTTTCAGTGTTATCCCAGACTACATAATGAGGCAAAACCAAAACATTTTTAGTTGACCAGGCTAGAAGTAATTTCATCAGAAAAGCCCCTCTTCTACTTCTTGCCAATAACTAGGAAAAAAAAAAAATCCCAGGCTCTTTTTCCTGGTTTGTCTCCTGAAATGTCTGACATGGGAGCCGATGTCTCGGCACCATTTGGAAACAATGGATGGAAATTTGGTCCCTTAAACTGAGGTCTTAGCTGTTAAGTGTCCTCAGCCCTTTGTACTTCACACATTGGAAAGAAGTGGATTTCGAGGCTCATACATCTAAGACAACTGGCTTCGCAGAGCTGATCTGAAGAAAACAAGAGCATTCTATGAATAAATTATCGCTGACGTCCTGTCCTTTCCCAGACAGCTTCAAAGAGCTTGAAACTCAGGGCATGGTGCTTTGGGGGGTGCCCCTTTCTTGCCGCGCTGCTAATGAGTATTCAGATTAAAGTCCTATTAAAGAAAAGCTGTAATTCTGGATGGGACACATGAAACAGAACCAGTCTTTCCATGAGATATTAGATTCCCACTGAAACAAAGTTGGAGCAGATGATGGAAGAAGGGCTTTGGAAGGAGCGCGTCTATTTCTGTGCTAACACTGCTTTAATGTTTCAGGAAAATAGCTCTAGATCATGCAGGGGTCAGCGTAAACAGTGAATCCTCTGCCCTTTGTCTTATTGGTGGTCAGGACAGGTATCTACAAATGTTTTTAAAATAGAAATTATAAAAACAAATACCAGTTGTGATGTTTGAAATCTATAGCGTAATTTATTCATGCGTGTGTGTTAGCAAACAAACTAGAGCCTAAATCAATTCATATTAAAGTTGTTTTCTGGGTTTGCTGTATGAATCACTATCCGCTTCATTTAGCATTGAGTCTGATCATGATCAACTGTAAGACAGGGGCAGGGAGGGGGTTGCAGGTCATCATTTTAGGTCAAGTAGCATTTTAAAATGTAAGTCACCATCTGTACCACAATTAGCTCTGTGCTTTCTTAAAATTCAGCCTTTGATTTATTATATCTGATTCCTCTGGTGGTTTGTGTCATGAATATTTCAGACTGTGTATATATTGATAGGTCAGGGCCATTCTTTTTCCCTCCCTCCCTCCCTCCCTCCCTCCCTCCCTCCCTCCCTCCCTCCCTCCCTCCCTCTCTCCCTCCCTCCCTCCCTCCTTTCTTCCTTCCTTTCTTTTGGCAAATGCATTTGCAGAGAATTCGTCCTTGGATAATTTGAGAACATGTGTGTGTAGATTAGCATTTATTGAGCATCTCAGCTGAATGATAGAACAGTGAAGGCATCAAATGTCCTGAGAATAAAATTTAGTATAGATTAAGTACAACAGCTTCCTAGTATGACTTTGTGAGTGGGAGGAAAACCCAGCAGCTCCCAGAAGCCAGTCTACCTAAGAGAGAAAGAAACAGGGACATGAAAGGAAGAAACAGGGGTCTAGGACGAGAGAGCTGGTCACTGGAGAGCATCGGCTATGAAGCTTTGAGGATGTCAACTGCACTTTCAGGTGGTCAGCTTGGTGGTCTGTCATCAGGACTGACCAGAATAATATCTTTAGAAATAGGTGTTTTGTTTCCTTTTATGCTTGCCTCTGCTTGTGGAGAGCTAGTGATATATAAGAAAGGGAAGCCAGAATGGTTGGAAATTTTCTGCCTTGGATTTTCACCTAATATTTACTAATGACGACCTAGACATATATTTGTAGGTTCAGACATTCAGGGCTGAGTCCACATAGTGGAGCAGACTTTTTCTCTTGCTGCTGGAACACCAACCTCTAGCAAAGGACTCATAAATTTTAATATGCTCCTTTCCAGTAAGTGGTTTCCTTGGCTTTGACTTATAGCTTTGCCCAGAATGAGATCTCATGGGACATGTATCTCTTTTTGCATTATGTAAGGATTTTAATGTCTCCTTGCATTAGGTTCCTATTGATGTTCACAAGAATGATAAGTATGTTATAAATGGGTCCTATGCTAATGAGACACGACTCAAGGTAAAGCATCTTTTGGAGGAAGATAGAGGCTCCTACTGGTGCCGGGCAGCCTTCCAGTTAGGTGAGAGCGAAGAACACATTGAGCTGGTTGTGCTGAGCTTCATGGTGCCCCTCAAGCCGTTTCTCGCAATAATTGCCGAAGTTATTCTCCTAGTGGCTATCATTCTGCTGTGTGAAGTGTACACACAGAAAAAAAAGAATGACCCAGGTAAGATTTCTCACTTTTTGTATTACATTATTGCTTCATTATTTGTTTATTTTAATTAATTCATTTTCTTTAAATGATCTTTTTTTCATTTTATATACCTAACCCAGTTCCCACTCCTTTACCTTTCCCCCACCCCACCCCATCCCAGTCCACTCCTCAGAGAGGGTAAGGCTTTCCATGGGGGAGTCAACAGTCTGGCACATTACTTTGAAGCAGGACTAAGGTTCTCTCCCCTCCCACCCCCCATATTTAGGCTGAGCAAGGTATCCCTCCAAAAAGAATGGGCTCCAAAAAACAAGTTTAAGCAGTAGGGATAAATCCTGGTCCACTGCAAGTGGCCCTGCAGACTTCCTCAGCCACACAACTGTCACCTACATTCAGAGGCCTAGTTTGGTCCTATGCAGGTTCCCTGGCTGTCAATCTGGAATCAGTGAGCTCCCACTAGCTCAGGTCAGCTGTTTCTGTGGGTGTCCCCATCATGGTCTTGACCCCTTTGCTCATACTATTGCTCCTCCCTCTCCGACTGATCTCCGGAAGCTCGGCCCAGTGCTTAGATCTCTGCTTCGGTTTCCACATCATGATGTCATTAGGATGTGTATTATGGTTTAACACATAAGCACGCACAAGTTCTGGGGATGGGCTGTGGAGACGGCTCACTGAGGAAAAAGCATTTGTTGTACAAGTGTGAGAACCTCCAGAGCCTATGTATAAAGCCAGATGCATAGCATGAGCAGCTAGAATCTTAGGGCCCCTGTGCAGAGGAGGGAGGTAAAGGCTGCAGACCCCTGGCTGCTTGTAGACCAACTAGCCTGGCATACTCAGAGGAAAACAGCAGGAAAACCTAATCAGTGCAGAAGCCAAAGACTAACAGACACCTGAGGTCATGCAGTGACCTTCACACCCAGGCTAAGCAGTGCACACATGCATCCACACTATATAAATGTGCACATACACACATATACACATGCACACACACACACACAATAAGTAAAAATGGTCTGTAAAAAAATTTCTTATTTGGACCAATATCTATGCTTGTAACCATGATGGTAATGGTCTATGAGCCTGGATTCTTGGCCTTTGTTTCATCTGCCTCAAAAATATTAGTGTTAAAATTAAAGTATTTCCTCTCTTGGTGCCACTGCGTGGCAGTTCAAGAATGTCTTTTGACATTGGAATATTAGGGAAAAACTGGATTTTTTTTTTAATGAAAATGGTCTCAGATTTTTTTTTTCGATTTAGATAATTCATTTTGATCATTTGCATTAGGGGGGTTGCTTTTGTGTGTGTATGTATATTTGGAGGTCAGAGCATAAACTTACTTAGGAATGCTCTCTATACCTTTTTGACATACAGGCTTTCATTATCCTGGTGCCTACCAATTAGGCTAGAGCGGCAGCTACTGCACTCCACAGGTTTCTTGTTTCCCTCTCCCTGTCTGGCGCTTTAAGTGTACAACAGCACACCTGGCTTTTTATGCAGGTTCTGGAAATTGAGCTCCGGGCCTTATTCTTCTACTGCAAACACTTTGAGACCAAGCTCTCTCCCCATCTCCATTTAAAAAGTATTTTCTCCATCCCTAGATTCTCAGTGCCTAAATTCCAGGTAGCATTAGGGTTGCTGTCTTAAACCCATGTCTGTTGGACTATTGGATGAGAAACCCGTGATAGAACTTGTCACTTTGTGTTAGTTAGGGCTTCTTTTGCTGTGAGAAAAACACCACAACCAAAAGCAGGTTGGGGAGGAAAGGGTTTATTTGGCTCACACTTCCAGATCCCGGTCCATCATTGGAGGAAGTCAGGACAGGAGCTCAAGCAGGGCAGGATCCTGGAGGCAGGAGCTGATGAAGAGGTCATGGAGGGGTGCTGCTTACTTGCTTGGTTCCCCTGGCCTGCTCAGCCTGCTTTCTTATAGAACCCAGGACCACCAACCCAGGGATGACACCACACACCATGGGCTGCGTCCTCCCGCATTGCTCAGTAATTGAGAAGATGCCTTTCAACCGGATCTCATGGCGGCATTGTCTCAACTGAGGCTCCTTCCTCTCTGATGACTCTAGCTTGTATCAAGTTGATAAACAAAACCTGCCAGTAAACATGTATTCTGTATTCTTTTCTGATTTTCAAACATATATGTATGATTTTCATATATGCCATTTAAATATATATGTTCATGCATGTGTGTGTATATATATGTGTGTATGTATGTGTATACATGCACATACACACATATATATGATTTTCATCATATAGTTTTTGGGAAAAAAATCCTAGGGTGCCAAACAGTTTTGACCAGAGATTCAGATAGTGTCTGGTGTCCTGTTATAAGGGAACTGAGGAAGACACAGCTATCAAAGGTGGTACTTCTCTCCTTTCCATGGAAAAGTTGTTAGGAGCAGGTTGAATTGAACATGTAACATAGCATTGCATGCTTAAATATCATATCCTTTTTCTTTGTCTTTATACAGATGATGGGAAAGAATTTGAACAAATTGAACAGTTGTAAGTAGATTTTTTATTTATTTTTTTCTCACTTGGATAAAATACAGATAAATACGAAATTAGGTAAAATTCTTACAGTTAGAAACCAAACAACAAGAACGTGTTGGTGTGCATGCTGTTTTCTGTGTACATCTTTGTGATACTGAAGTGTGATACCCAGCGTCTACCCCTCCATCAATAGCTGCTCTGTGCTTCTGGTTTCATCTCTGCAAGATGGGTTCATCATGGTGCTCCTACACACATTTGTTGAATTAGTGATAAATTATGTATCATTTATACATAATGATATATTATGACAGACTTTGGAGCACAGTAACCAGACGTATTAATTTATTTAAATGAGTCTTTACCTTGATTGTAGTTTTGATCACTGAAGCTTCTTAATACAATGTTCTTGAGGCTAGAGAGATGGCTTGGTGGTTAAGAGAATTCGATGCTCTTCTAGAAGACATGGGTTCAATTCCTGGCAGCTGCATGACAGCTCACAACAGTCTATAGCAACAGTTCTAGGGTATCTGTTGTGTTCTCTTCTGGAGACATGTGCACACACATGGCACACACGTGTACCATGGCAAAACATCCAGAGAGAGAGAGAGAGAGAGAGAGAGAGAGAGAGAGAGAGAGAGAGAGAGAGAGAGAGAGAGAGAGAGAGATAGTTGAGTGTTCAGGCCTCACTAGATCCCCCAGATCAGAAAGAACAACATAGGTTGGGTATGGAACCTGGATTTTCTAAAAACATCTTCCAGTTCTGATTTTATCACAATGAAAACCACTCACCTAGGATTCTATGAGAATTACCTTAGAGAGAACTCATGTTTTTTTCTCTTACAAATCTCTTTAGAGATATCTGGGAATAGCTCTGAGGATAGCTGGGCAATTGATAAATAAAAGGGCAATTGATCTACTTTGGTTTGGGGATGGTGGACTACTTCTTCCAAACTGGAGAATAAAGGCAGCCAGGGAAGGAACTAAAATCTGAGAAACAGAATAAGAGGCCAGACTAAGACAACTGAGAATTTGCCCTTGAAAGGGGCCCCTATCCCCAACAAGATGGCGGAAGTGTGGTTCTTCATATACTTGCAGCCATAGTCAAAGAGGCTTTTGGACCCAGTTCATACATAGTAGGTAAAAATGAACCAACAGCCACTTGTGCTTCCAAGTTAAGGACACAAAATTATAAGTTGACATTTAAATCACCCCAATTCTTAAATTTATTGGTCCTCTTTCTTATTTTTTAAAGTCCCTAAAGCGTGTGACAGCCATTCACGAATGTGAAGACAGCGAAACCGCGTCCTCTTAATGTCCGCTCTGTCTGCTCACCCCCGTCATGTCCATTGACTCTGGCCACTCCCTTGGTCACTAGGGGCTAGGGCTGCATCCTGATTTGCTCTGCTGCCAGAACGGACTATCAATTCTGTGTAATTTAATTTTTGTTACCACAGCTTACCCCACTCAATGCTCCCCCCAGACATCTTACAAGCAATGTCAACATGATTCAATTCATAATATAAAGCTATTTTATACTTTTTACTTTAAATTGGATTAACGTACAAGTTCTCCATCTTTTGTTCCATTGCAGCCATCACAATGAAAATGTTTTATTTTAGGTATAAATTAACCGTGGTATTTTAAGCTCTTTCAGGTCAGCCCTTGTTACAGTTCATTTTAGGGAACGTAGTTAATTTAGTTAGTAAGTAGTTTTTTTTCACAGAAAACATTTTCATGTTTTATATAACTGATATGTTTTTACATATATTTGTGTGCTTTGGTAACCCTGGTCTTTTGTAGTTTCTTGGTAAAAATGATTTTTAAAATAACAATAAATATATAACATCAAAAGCAATGACTTCTCTCGAGGAACTCAATGAAGAGTAGACTCATTTATTTGATCATTGTTCTACCGTCCAAGACTTCTACATTTCTAAGACTTCTGACGTGCATGGTTGGTTGGCTGATTTTACTTGATGATAACAGCCGCATGAGACGCTGCCCACAGCGTCTCTACTGATATTCATTGTGCTCAATGGTTTTCTCATGCAGTTGTGCTGAAGAATCCAAGGCTGTCCTTAATAGTCTTGTTCTGATACAACAGGTCATATGCAGCTTCTAATTTAATGTAATGGCCATCAATTTATGACTTCTCTCATACAGATTGGCTGAGCTCCTGATTGACTGTGACCTGGCATGTTTCAGAACACTGTGAGAGATCACAGCTGCGTACATGCCCACGACCCTACCCTTCCAGTTCTCCCTCTGCTCAGATCGCGCAAGTCTTTGTTATTATGCCCGTGGGCAGTAGGTTCTCCCTAAGCAATGGCATGAGAAAAATCAGCATTACAAGTAGAACACTGTTAGGAAGAATGAGTGGAGTGTGCACTGACATTTTAGAGTTTGCATCCAGTATGGTGTAAAATATTATTACACTGACTTAATTTTATGCATCGTGAACATCTGGTGATTCTCCTTTTTTGTTTCTCACATAGGAAATCAGATGATAGCAACGGTATAGAAAACAATGCCCCCAGGCTCAGAAAAAATGTAAGTTACTTACTTCTAAACCATGGGAAAAGGCGGAATTCAATATGCCAGGCTATTAAACTTTAATTTTTCCGATTCATAGAAGACCTAGTTCACTGTGCTTGGGGCACACTTATTTACATAATAATAGGAGAAAATATGGACTTATGCAAAAATTAATGGTTTCCTTTTCTACCGGAGAATAGGTGGTAGTTCTCCTTTCTCAGCCCCCTGAGTGCTGGGATTAAAACTTTTGTGTAATTTTTAATTTCTCAGCACAAACTTTCTGTATTCTTTGATTTTATTCTCATAGACTTCCCTATGGTTGACGCGATGAATTGGTCCGACACAGATAATTCCCTTAATTAATTCTTAACTGTATTAGTTCATCAGCGTTAGAACTTGCTCTGCCAGTAGATGTCAAGCTCACGTTCTAGTACTCCTTTGCATTGCTAAAACGATTGGAAGTTATTATAGAATCGCGCAGCAGTAACTGTTGCCTTCTGTTTTGTTTAACTCAGGAGTCGGTGGAACAGTGAGCCAAGAGTATTCCGCCTTGAGAAGACATACAAAGAGTTTGTACTCCTGCTTCCTCTCAAGCACGTGTGTATTTTAGATCTTTAGAAGACAGAAAACTTCCTCAGCACCCACAGCGGTAGCTTTATAAACAGTATAGGCCATCTCCTACCTAAAGATGCGTTTTCATTTTGTAAATTGCTTTTCATTAAAACAAGGTGAATTGTTTCAGGTGTGTTCTGCCTGTTGTAAGCTAGATAATAAATTGTATCCTGGTCTGGGAGATCAGGGGCACGGGACAGACAGCAGCAAAAATCTGTGACTAATCCACAAAGAAATATCACTAAAGATGTGTTTATTACCAAAGAATTCATTAAAGAGAAAGCTTTTTGCCTGTTGTCTTACAAGTGTTGCCCCCGCTCATGCCTGACTACCTACAGAAGTATTGATAACAGCTTTTCTGTGACGTGTATTCTGCCGTGGTATTGAAAGTGTTTTCCCTAGGAAATAGGAACTATACTTTCGATAATGGTGGCTACTCTGTAGGCTCTACGCTAAGGTATACTTTTGCTCTGTGAGTAATGGTGTCAACTAAGGGAGTACAAACCATATATGCTAAGAAAAAGGGTTTCTTAGTCTTCAGTAGGACATTTTTCTCATTCTTTGCCACGGCATTTGGGCCTCATCTGTCCTCCTGGTGTTGACGTTTCGGGGTACAGATCCATGTGGTCACAGTACAACACTGCTGCTTGTGTGGCTTTGTGGCTCGTGGATCCTGGGGACCTTGATTTGCTATCTGGTTTCTCGTGCCATTGCTGTCCAAATGTACAAAAATGAGTTATTACTGCTTTCCAATAATAATTCCTTTGACTGATAAGCAGGAGTGCTAGTGTACTATTTTTAAGTTGCTGCAAATGCCTTAGACTTAACTTTTGAAATGGAAGGATTTCATTTCATACAGGACTGAGATATTTTATATAAACTCAATAAAATCAAATCAGTTCAACTTTGAATGGATAGTTGTCACTGACTTTAAATAAAAATAAATGAATAAATAAATAAATAAAGCAGTGCCTTGGGTAGTAGATTAAGTGTCCCTGGTGCTGCTGGGTTTTTGTGACACACTGTTTCTTGAGAGCAGAGTTAAGGACAATGACAACATAGGGACCAACTTGGGATGGTAGTAAAAGAAATCCATGGTTCTTGGGGATTGACGGTTTTAGAGGTTGGGTAGAAAGAATCCACTGATTTAGCATTGAAAACTAGAAGTGTATGCCTTACAGACTAGCTAAGAAAAGTATCAAATTCTGATAAGGAAAATTCTGTAATATCTCCGCTAATGTTTACCAATATCACTAGCTAGAATAGTACATATAAAATATTATGGCAGCTGCTTCCTGTTTTGTTGATGCAACAAAGTTCAGTATTTTCTAATACATGTTAACTGTACGTGTAGACTATTGAATTAGAATGCACCTCTTGGTAGTTGATGTCCTGTTTCCTTCCTTAGTCTCATTAATGATACTTTTGTTTTGTTTTAATTCATGCTTAATTTGACAAGATCCTCTTGATGAGCTCATGGCAATCAATATGATTAGTCTAAACATTTTGAATTCAGAGAGCAAGTCCCACTCAACAGTATAACTGTCACTGGATACATACAAAACCCCAACTAACTTTGCTTACAAGATTCATTCATTTGCTTTGCCACCACTAAGTATTTAAGTTGAAATAGTTTACATGGGAAAAAAAAAAGCTACCCAAAGGTAAAATAATCTGAAATACGTATGTGATACATTTGAAATGCTATTGGGTAATATGTGTTATTTATTTCTCTAAAAGATAAGTTATCTTAGTAACTTTAAGTAGAAACAGCTTTCAAATATTGAAGTTGAGTTTTGGCCTTTCAGGGTCTCTCTGGAGTACTTCTGGAAAATTATCCCATCCCTATTAGATTAGAATGGACTGCTTCTATTGACTAGCCTCACAGAGACAATGAATGGATTGTCTAAGGACCCATTGTAAACTGACTGCAAAAACAAAGATGAAAGCAGGAAAACTACCCTGACTATGTCGTAGACATCTGGAAAACTCTATCAATCTTTTCAGTTGATGGGTTTTCAATATAATAATTAGATGTAATGATGCCCTAAAAATGTCCAGATAATCTTAAATTCGGTTTCCATTGAAGTATAGATTTCCTTTTGCAATTTTTCCCCCCTCTAGCTAGCGAGTCCTTCAGGCTCGAATCTAAAATTGTTTTTTTTTTTTTGGAGGTGGCTGTCCTGGAACTCACTCTGTATTCCAGGCTGGCCTCAAACTCACACAGAGATCCATCTGCCTCTGCCTCCCTGAGTGCTGAAATTAAAAGGTGTGCACCACCACCACCTGGTTTCCTTTGACTTTCTTAACCTGTCATTAATCTTCCCTGAACCTCTCCCACTTCACCTTCACCAGCTGCAAGGCTATGGTGTAGGTTTCCCTACCTGGTCCTCACTGTCCATTCCTCCATTTTCCACGGTGCTTCTCAGTCTTTCTTCTTAAAACAAAGATCTCACGTGACGAGTCAGGTTTCAGGCCAAACCTTACACAGCACATTGTTGTGCATTTCTGCACGTCACCTAGTTACCAGTCTCCTCCCAGTGTCTTGGATTAGCCCAGAATGTGTCTCTGATGCTTACCCCGTCCCACTAACTCAAAATTAACCTTCAGCATGTTAAGGTTTAGGGGAAATTCACATATCCATGGGGTAGGGACGATCCCCTGTGCTAACAACTCCATCTTGTTGTCAGGGTAGTTTTCCTGCTTTAGTTGTGTGCCCAGTATTTCGTGCAAAAAGTTATAGGTGATGTGTGTACCTAGGTTTAGAAAACTAATTTTAATTATGACAGTTAAAACTGCAAAACAAATTTTTACAGAAGAACAAGTTATGCAAGTCCTCCAGTTGTACAGGGTACATCGCACCTATTCTGATGGGGTTAATTCCCGTCACACTTAGAATCCCATGGTCAGTATGCACAGAAACCTTCTATTTAATAAGGTGACACACTGGCCCTGAATATGCAGGATTTTAATGATTAGATTCCTTTGGATGGCGCAGAGAGCTGGCACTTGGGCTCACCTCACTAACATACCTGTTCCACTTCCCCAAGTTTTGTACGTGTTTGAACATCTCAAAATTCACTTCAGAATTTAATATTAACAGCAGCATGTGACAGAAAGATTTATTATTACATTTTGAACACTGAAAGCATACTTTTCAAAAGAAGGGGGAAAAAAACCTTTCATTTTAACTGTTTTGTTTCTGATCCTCGTCTTTGAGACAGTTTTGATTATTTGCCTTCTGTTAAACTTTCCATAGGAAAGTGAACCTTTAGTAGTTAAGTAAATCTAGGGAAAGAGTTAGGGAATTTCTGCTCAGTGGTTCAGCTCTCAGAAAGGTATCCCAGTGCTCCAGTATTAATAGAACAGCTGTCTGCACTCAGAAAAATATTGACGGCAGGAAATATGGAAGGAAGACTTGATTAGCTTGCAACTTTAAGTCACACACACTTAGGTACTTAGCTGATTTAATGACAGCTTATTGCCCTTGAGTTTACGCTCGTCTGTCCTGGAGAGAAAGACAACTGAGCTATGTGTCCCGTTTTTATTTGCTCTGCATCTAGACAGTGGCGTGTTCTGCTCACCAGTCGGATTCATCATTAAGGATGCGCCCCACTTGTTGAGTGCTAGCCACTGATATTTGTTGCATGTGTTGCGCGCTAGGCACTCACTTTAACATATGCTTTGAAGTTTTCTGTTTATTTCACTCATGTCTTAAAAACAGCCTCTGTTTTCATCAGTGCACAATCTCAAGCTCAGAGACCACAAGAACATCACACACACCCGCAATGTACATGATCAGAACTGAAATCCAGATTTAGCTTCAGCTGACCAGTTTAACAGCTCTGAATAACTAGTTGTATACGTCCTAAAAATTGAGGTCGTTGTCAGTTACCTTGTTTTGTTTTGTTTTGCTTGTTTTTAAATTGCACTCTTTTAGGTGGTCAGTCATAGCACAAGATCCATAATCTTACTGTAGGTGGGACCCACTTTTTGTCATTCTTGTGTCCCCACGCAGGTGCTGGGGAATCAACACATATTTAAGACTCTTTTTTTTTATTTTCTGGTTGTATTTGTCAGTAGTGAGAATGACCGTGAGATTTATCATCCAGATACTGAAAATGAGAAAGATGCTATGTATAACTTCACTGAGAAAGCAGGCCCTCTGGTCTCACATTCAGCCCCTAGGGAGGAGGCGGCTGCCCTGGAGATGGGGGGTTCTGTCACAGAGGCAGCAGCAAGATGCAATGATTGACAGAAATGAACTTTCAAGGAAATAGCCAATTTTAGCTAATGCGGGGAAATCACCATTTTCAGTAGGTGTCAGGTGAGTGCCGTGTGGAGAAGTGCCTATAACGGCATCATTTATACTCAGATTAAAGTTTTATTGCTCTAAGTATCTTAGGATGACTGTGGTCTGTTGGCATTCGGAAGATGTATGCGCGGGTCGTAAGAGAAGCTGGCGAAGAACATCTTGCTTGCGCTGCTGTGTCGATGAACTGGCCAGTTTGATTTGTGCATCCCTTGGTTCCTGTGTGGTAGTAGACACGTTTGTGTGAATCCAGTGAGCCAAGAATGGCAGATCCTTTAGAATCAAATTTGCCCCTGAAATGATTGAAAATCACACATGAATGGAACAAAGTACTTTCAGTCCCACAAACGATTGATGGTCTGCATTCCTTGTTCCTTTACAGCTCAATGGGAGCATGTTATGGAAACCTGTTTAGGGTCTTGGTTAAAGATAGTGTTTTTGTCTGGTGTGTTTAATGTTTTAAAGCATTTTATTAAAACAAATATGTAATTTGTGGGGAATTATCACATTATTTTTCTAAAGTTTATTGATATTCATGAAAGCAATAGATTTATTACATATGTGATTAACTGTGACACTACTTAATGTTACAAAAAGAATGGGTACTTATATTTTTAACTTTTAGAATAGATATTTGATCATAAATGTTTAGTTTTGCTTAAATCAAGGACCATTGATTATATTTTTTAATAGCTGTGTTTCTTTTGCATGTGTTTAGATTCTCATCACCAACTTTCTATATCATGTAACACCAGAAATGTCAATCCAGGAACATTGTGAAAGTTTCCATGTTGCGTATAAAGTTAACATACAATTAAGCTCAATAAAATGTATTCTAAGGATTTAAACTTTAAGTATCGGGGAATGTGTTTTCAAAGTTTTCACTTGATTAATTCGTGTGTGTATGTGCACGTATGTGTGTGTGCACGCATGTGTGCGTGTGTGCACGCCTGTGCAGACCAGAAGAGGACCTGGGAACTCTGGGAGCTGTAGTAGTTACAGGATGTTGAGAGCTGCACAGTATTGGGGCTGAAGACTGAATTCTAGTTCTCTGTGAGAGCAGTAAGCAGTTCTATGTGCTAACCTATCTCTCCAGCCCAATATTTTTTGATTTTTAATGATTTAAAGGTGGTTATAAAGGCACTAGATAATAGAAAACACTGATTTTTTTGGGGGGTACCAAAAAAGTTCAAGTTTTACTAGACAACTCATTGTTCTCAAGCCTAACACACAAAAAGACTTAGTTGAGTCTGTGTTTTAACACACTAAATTGAAAGTCAACCAGAAAGCCATTTTCAAAACACTAAAACATGTTTTGAAAGTTTCAATTACAACTATGACCATGACTTTAAAAAAAAAAAAAACATTTAAAATGAAATTGGTGACTAGATTAAATTTGCTTGTTTTCCTGAGTCATTTCCTTTTAGCTTTTCATTATCAAGTTGGGTTGATTCAGCAAAAATTATTGTAAAATGCTTTCGGTTTTTATTTTAAACTAAAAATTTTCAAACAATCATTCTACAGAAACATCTAATGTGACAAAAGAGTCAGAATCTCAAATAGGGCAAGTTAATGACTAATAGTTACAGAAAAGATTAAGCAACACACTGGATTAGTTTAGTACATATTATATTTGACTCCTATCTTTATCAAAGTAGCTAATATCAGCATGATTAAGAGTTAATTAAGAAGTGTTCATCCCTAGCATGTGAGGCCAATTCACTGGATATGAGTCATTGTGATTAATTTAAAATTTTTATGATTAAAAACTAATGGCTTGTGGTCAACTTGTAGACATATAGGACAGACATTTTTATTTATTTTGCCTATTTTTTAGTTTGCTTATTTCTTATTACTTTACTATTTTAATTATTACATATTTGCTTATTATATCTCAATTATTCTGGTAATTGCAGCTGATAATGTTAGGCCTTATAAAACATAAAGAAAACGATTCTCACTTTATTCAAACACTCCTACTAAAATAATTTCTCAAGCTGGTTGTCTTAACATGTGCCTGTAATCCAGCTGTCAGGAAGCTGAAGTAGAAGACAGGGAGTTTGAAGCCGGTCTTGACTACCAGTGAGACCCGGTTCCCCAAAACAGAACTAAGCCATCTTAAGCGAGTAAACTGAACATATTTGGCCAATGGCTTTAATTTCCATAGTCACCAAAATGAGGAAGCCTCAAACAGAATAAGTGAAGTGAAATAGACAGCAGAATACATGGTAATCAAAATCGTGGAGTCTACATAATCTCCCAAAACGACTTATTTTTTTGTCATGTCAATATCCTGTAAGTGCACATGCTTTCATGTTCCTGCAGAGGCCCGAAGAGGACATTGTAATGCACACCACGCCAGTCTGCGCTCTTTGCACTACCATACAGTTTGCGAGCTTCGGACAAGGGGCTGGAGGTTGAAACATACAATTCACAGAGATAGACAGACAGAGAGACAGAGACACAGACCTCTAGTCACTGGTAAGAAGCCCTTTATTCAATAGCACCACAGAGGCTTATATACCCAACAGTCAGGTGGGCCGACAGGTGAAAACCTTATCCTCTGATCCTCAAGGCAAGGGAACACGTGCTTGTGAAGCAGAGCTGGTAAACAACTTTGACACAGCTTTCAGTAGCTCAAACCAGAAGGAAAGTAAAGATCTCTATCAGGGAAGAACAGCTGGAGGTCAGGACTCCAAATGGTCCCAACAGGACATTGAATCCCCTGGAGCCAGAGTTACAAGTGAGTGTGGACTGTCCAAGGCATGTGAACTCTGATTTGGGGGAAGAGCCTCAGGCACTTTTAACTGCCTAGCGAGCTGTCTCCCAGCCCCAAGACAATAATTAGAACTGAGGCCTTCTCAGGTATCTCTTAGGAAAGGACAGATTGATCAACAGCAGGTTTATGGTCAGAGGCCATGGCATGCCAGCAGAACTGTCACCGTGTTGTAATCAGGTTCACACTGTCGATTCAGAATTCTGTATGTCTGGAAATGATCCTTCATCCATCAAAGGCAAGCAGGGACATTCTAGTGGAAGACTGCAGGGGATAACGCTCAGCGGTGGGGCACTTGCCAGCTCTAAAATCCCTGGACTCGGTCCTCAGCTCCAAAGGAGAAACAACTGAAGCTAACGAGGATCAGCTAAGCACCTTCATCGCTAGTAGGCCAGCCTGGAAAGAATGTCTAGAGAAAGTTCTCTGGGGGGGTGGGGAGGGAGGAATGACAGGGAATCTTGGAACAACAGGAGAAGGGGAGAGCAGTAGACAGGAACAGTGGCTGCGGATAAAACCAACAGTTCCGTGTTTCTGTTGTGCTTGCCTGGAAAAGCACAAATTGCAGGCCTGCCCTGCTTGTCAGTGCAGTACAAATGGAAAGGGAAGGCTTAGTGTTCTTACCAGAGGAATAGAAAGGACATCCAAGAAGGCAGAGTTCCCATAATTCACTTCAGCTGGTAAAATGTCAATAGTAGATTTAAATCATGTAACCTGTGATGACTTATATAGCTCATAGAGCACCTGCTAAAGGAAGCTGTTTAAAGCTTGTGGCAAATTCTTACCGATATAATGAAACTATTAGGGGGTGGGATGGGAGAGATAAGGGAAGGTGTGCGGGGGGGGGGGAGGAGAATAAGCAGGATGCATAATGTACATGGACGAAATTGACAAACCAACAAAATGATCAATTCTAGATGTTCTCGTTATTCCCCTGTAATGCAGGGGGAAAGATAACATCAAGAAGAAACATGAGACAAAAAATAAATTTGCAAGCCCAGGCCTTAATAATATCAATAATACTGTAAATCTCAGTAGACATTTATATCAACAACATGGACATTTGCAGAACATATATAATTAAGAACCCAAATTTCGGCAGTGAGAATCTGAAAGCAAAGGCCTGGAGATGTATGTCATGTGTAAAAGCCCTAACTGAAAGGAAGCAGGAGAGGCTATATTGATATTAGGTGTACTGGATGTTCTGTGAAAACAGTAGCAGAGATAGGAGGGACACTAGGCACTAGTAAAAAGAGTTGACTCACCCAGAAATGCGGGCGAAATGAGTGAGCTGCAAAGCACACCGGAGACTCAACAGTCACTGATAGGACTGAGAGGGAAATCTACAACTTCAGTCAAGAACCTCAACGCCCATCTCTCAATAACAAGGTGAGAGAACAGCAGCAGTTGGCTGCCTGTAATGCCAGCAGCTCAGGAGGCTGAGACAGGAGGATTACTGTAAAATTGAGTTTATTCTGACCCACTGAACAGGACTATTTCAAAACAACAAACATAGCAAAAGAAAGAGACTAGGGCAAGACAATATGAAACTCCACAAGTGTGTGTTCACACACACAAAGCTGTAAGCTAAAGAGAAACTTTAAATGGAAATTTTTAAAAAATACATTTGGCAGAAAAACGTGTAAGGTTCATCAAAGGCCACATCAAGAGAGATTCTTGTGGCCTTAGATTCTTTTATTAGACAAGAGGAAAAAATCTCAGATCAACCTTTAAGGAAGCTGAGAAAGAATAATATAATCCAACACAGTTGGTTTTACTTTCCCAGCTAGTGAGAGGCATGGCCACACTCTCCTATTGCCGGGAAGTTCCAGTCAGCAGAAGAAAGCAGATAACGAACACAAGGAGAGAAATCAATGAAGCTGAGAACACAGGCCATACAGAAAATCGATGACATAAAAATCCATTTATAAAATAAAGATGAATAAAATTGGAGAACTACCAGTAAGACTGAAAAGGAAAAAGAAATGTCTCAAAAACGAGCCAGACAATAGTGTTGTAAAGGACAATAGGGAGTACAACTAACTCTTTAAAAATAATTTTAAGATTATAATATATCATTTCCTCCCTTTAAACTGTCCCATTTACCTTTCCACTCTCTTTCAAATCCATGGCCTGCTTTTAACTACTAGTTAATATCTATTTATCTATCCATCCATCTATCTATCTATCTATCTATCTATCTATCTATCTATCTATCTATCTATCTATCTACCTATCTATCTATCCATCCTAAATATAGCCATCTCAGTCCGTATAATGTGGATTTATCTTCAGGACTGACCATTTGGTACTGACAACCAGTTTTCTGAGAAGGCCTACCTTTCCCACTCCCAGTTTTCCTCAGTTGTTTACAAAGCAACTCCTAAGCATAGATTAGTGATTTAGATGATAAGAACCTTACAGCTACCACACAGTACCTGGCTACCGAGGGCCTTGCAGCATGCGGAAAGTAGCCAGAAAGCTGTACCACTCCAGGTGGTCTCCACTCAAAATGCTGGAATTGGCATTTAGCACCTAATGTGTGCAGGCAAGTGCTATTTCTGAAGTCAAAGATTTTTTTTTTTTTTTATGCTTTACAGTGATGCTCAAACTGGTTATATCCATCTAAAAGTGCACGTTCAGTTTTGTGCTGTGTTCTTTCCTGGGGCTACTGGTGCAGGGTGCTTTGTCCTCAGCCCACACTGAGCATCGGCAGTGAGCTGAGACTCTGCAACCCACAGGAGCAATAAAACAGTGGACACTTTGTATTGTGCGTAGTAAGCCCATTAAGTCATATGGTCTTATAAAATTAGCTTCGTGGGGACTGGAGAGAAGGCTCAGAGGTTAAGAGCACTGGCTGCTCTTCCCAGAGGTCCTTAGTTCAATTCCAGCAACCACATGGTGGCTCACAACCATCCGTAATGAGATCTGGTGCCCTCTTCTGGCCTGCAGGCAGACACGCGTGCAGAACACAGTATTCGCTTTGTTGTAGGTGGTTTTGCCCAACTAGACTTATGCCAGTGCTCTGGTCCTATTTCAAGTCAGTTAAACTTAACCCTGATGAGTGGCAGGTTAGAGCTGCTTAATGCATTTCATTTCACCTCTTTATGAGTGAGGCATCATCCCGTTGTAATCAAGCACTTGGAGATGACATGAAGTCATTCAGCCTTCTAGCTGTTAAGGAAAAGAAAATTAAAATTTCAGTGATCACAACCATTGTACATACAACAGAAAGACAAGGAAAACACACTGAAAAATGAGGATGAGGGTGCCCTGAAATCATGTCTCTTGCACACTGCTTGTGGGAAGATGGGGCCACTGTGGATGGTGGTCTGACTGGTTCTTAAAGACAGTAAACACAGTGGATGACTGAACAGTCTCACTTCCAGGCATTTGTTTCAGAGAAAGGAAATCATACCCCTCCCCCCAAAGCTGTTCAGGACTGTTCATGGAACCCCAATAAACTGTCTTAAAATAGGTGACTTGTAAACAAATTGCCAGGGTTTAAAATATAAATGTTACCCCAAAGGCCCATGTGTTAAAGGGCATGATCCTCACTCTTTGCACCCTCTTGAGGGTGATGGAGATGCCGTCTTATCAGAGCCATGTCCTGAAGGCAATATTGAGAGTCCATTCTCTGTTTCTTTCTTCTTCCTTCCTAGCCATGAACAAAGCAGTTTAATCATGTCCTCTTTGCCATGTTGTATTATTTAGCCACAGGCCCAAGGTGGCTGGACCAGTTAATCAAAGACTAAAGCTTTCAAAACTACGTGAAAGGGGGCTGGAGAGATGGCTCAGAGGTTAAGAGAACTGGCTGCTCCTCCAGAGGTCCTGAGTTCAATTCCCAGCAACCACATGGTGGCTCACAACCATCTGTACTGAGATCTGGCGCCTTCCTCTGGCATGCGGGCATACATCGAGGCAGAATGTTGTATACATAATAAACAAATTTTAAAAAAAAAGTTAAAAAAAAAACTACGTGAAAAAAATGAACCTTTTTTCAATAGGTTATCCCTATTGAAATAGGTGCTTATTAGAAACCTGACTAGCATACCCATGGCATGTACTGCCCAACGAAAGGGAACAGATTGCTTAGACACACATCACATTAAATGTCAAGACTATTGAAAGCCCATCCGAAAGGCCATGATTGTATTTACATGAGGTTCTAGAAATGACAAGGCTATAGCCACAGGAGTTTTCCAGGGCTAAGGAAGCCCAGGCAATGAGGCAGATGTAAACCACAGCACAGTAGCTACAGGGACATCTTTATGCTGATGGATTAGTTTCAGATTTGAGTGATTTTTGTGAATCTGTGTGACACAGAATTATGTACATGTGTTATACCAATTTCCTTCTTTTGATATTGAACTATAATTACTGAAGCAGAAATGTCACGCGAATCTAATTGGTCTTATGAATAAAAACCCAGAGACAGATACTAAGAGGGAAAGCTGAAAGACCAGAGAAGCAGAGCAGCCAGCCATTAGTTCTTACCTGTACAAATTCCTGAGACTGAATGGGGTATCCTGTCTCTACAAGTCCTCAGACTGAATGCCATCTCTGCAAAATCTCAGTCTGAAGCCTGAGCTCCTGTCTCCTCCTGCCTTATATTGCTCTCTCTGCCCAGCCAGATCACTTCCCCTCTCCACCTCCCTAGTGCTGGGATTAAAGGTGTGAGCTGCCACCACTTGGCTCTGTTTCTCTTTTAGACTGATTCAATTTATTGCAGCCCAGGGTGACCTTGAACTCACAGAGATCCATCTGCTGCTGTCTCCTGGGTGCTGACTTTAAAAGGTGTATGCCTCCACTGCCTGGCCTCTATAGCTAACTAGTGTGGCTAGCTCTGCACTCTGATCTTCAGGAAAGCGTTATTTTTTATAGCAAACAAACAAATTATCACCACATAGGAAAGCAAGCTGAGGGACATGGGATCTATAAGAATGATCTCTGCAATTCTGTAACCATTTAAAAAAAAAAAAGACATTTGAGTAACTAAAGCACTGGATGACTAGCACTGGGCTGGAAAAATGTGATACAAATTTTCACTTCTTTATGTTTCAGGCAGAAGATCAGCCTCACAGATTAGCTAGAACCATTGGTAAAAGCAAGATATAGGATTAGCGGCAAGTCCCAAACATTAAGATTATAAGGTCTTACCAGTTAGCCTTCGCAAAAGAAAATGATAATACATTAAATGTTCAGGCTTATCATTGAATAATTGGCAGTATCAATTTAGTAAAATAATCTGGGCATAGGATTTTTATTCTATGTTATTGTAGTTATATACAAGAGGAAAATGACATAGTTTAGGTTTCTCATACTTTGCCACAGCTGCAGTATGAGCATAAACTGTATGCAGTACAGTTTATGATGAAGAAAAATGTTACTTTATTTCAGAAATAAAAGAACTCTTATGGGTGAATTCAAGCTGTGCACATCTACAAAAATATATCTGCACATAAAAAGCAACAGGATAGGTATCGATATACATGTCCATATCACTCCGCCATCATAACTGCATTTATTCAGGCTTGCTTCTTATACATGATTCTGCAGCTATTATGTAGGTACAGTGTGGAAGGGGAGACAGGGTGCAGCCAGTTGAGCTCACAGTGACTTGCAGAGGCAAGAGGCACTTTGTGGGTACCCACAGCACCCCGCAGTATGTTTAAGAGGGGGCAGACATCTACTTGATGAGGTCGTGACTATTTTATGATGACTACTACAGCAATCATTTCAGTTCTATACAATAAATCTGTTCAATGCTTTAAAAATTTCCAAGATTTTGAAAAAAATTACTAGATTATACTCTAGTTCTGCTCTTCAGTATGTTCTCGAGTGTCCTGGGTTGGTAAAAGAGCGTTTATCTGAAGAGTGAAATCTAGTGTTGGCATGCTTATGTATGTGAAGAGAACCCAAAGTTCACGGGTGTGTTTCAATTTTTCCTCGTCGGTTGGGATGATAGAAGACCTTAGCTTGATCTTGCCTTGCGGAAGATATTTGCAAGTGCACATTGCAGTGTTAAGTAAAGGCACAATATGTGCCCTGGCTCTGTGATTTAGCCATCTTATGAAACGGGAGATTTATAGCTTTTGAACAGCAACTCATTATCTTCCACTCCAGCTCTGTCGCTAGGAAATGGTTTGTGTTGGATATTTCATGTAAGTGAATCAAACAGAACTCCTAGAATTTGGCCCTCCGTGACCGTCTCACTTAACATGTGGTCCCCGGATTCACCCATGTTCCTGCATGTCAGAATTTCTCACATATTTGTCTTTGTTTCCTTTCAAGTCATTGTGGTAACACGCCCTGACAGAAGTAATTCAGGGAGAAAGGGCTTGTTGTAGCGGACAGTTCCAGATTCCAATCCATCATAGCAGGAAGTCAGAGCAACAGGACAATGAGGAAGTCGTCCCTCTTACGTCTGTAATCAGTCACAGAGTGCAATATGTGCATGCATGCATGGGAATGCTCATTTAACTCCTCTCACTCTTAAACAGCTTAGGATGCCCTGTCTAGGGAATGGTTCCGCCCACAGCAGGCAAGTAATCAAGAAAATTACCCATAGAGGTGCATCCGTACCAATGTAAATCTCGATGATCTCTCACTATGACTTGACCCCCAGATAATTCCACACTGTGGTTAGCTGACAGTCAAGCACTAACAATTTTGGCCCATGTCTCAGAAGGTAAAGGGGTTTCCTGACAAGCCGGACTACCTGAGTTCATGCCTGGGAGTATGTAACTTCCAGAACCTACATTGTCGAAGGAGATAACTAACCCTACAAGTTATCCTCTGACTTCCACACTCTCCACACACACATACACAAATAAATTAAACATAATTCAAAAATTAAAACTAACTACCACAGTTTTAAAAGCTGGATAATTTCCTCTTAACTATTCATTTTAAAGTAGAGTTTTCTACCCTTTCTGTCCCTCTCTGATATTTCCAGAATGAACACATTCCCATTTGATGACATCCTCTTGACATTTTAGATCTTTTACAATTTTTATTTCTCTTTATTTCTTTGGCAGTTTTTGTTTTTGGACTGGGTGTTGACCCAGGAACTTGCTACTGATAAACAAATGTTCTTCTTCTTGAGCTATATCTTCAACTCTTTACAGTAATTTTTGGTTTGAGACAGTTTTCTCAAGTTGCCCAGGCTAGCCCTGAACTCACTTAATGGTCTAGGCAGGCCTTGAACTTGTGGTTTTCCTGTTTGAGCTCCCCCAATAGTTGAGATGACAAGCCGTCACCTCTGTTCCTCATAATGACAGGCTAACTTTGAATGGCCTGTCTTTGAGTTAATTCTCTTTTTATTTTTGGCTTAATCAAGTCTCTCTCTTTCTCTTTCTCTATTTTTATTGAAAATATTTTTCATACAATATTTTCTGATCATAGTTTCCCATCTCCCACCTCCTCCCCATTCTCCTGTCCTCTCCACTTACTCGAGTCCAAACCCTTTCTTGCTCTCTCTCATTGGAAAATAGGCATCTAAAAAAAATAAAAAAAAATAAGATTAAAAATGAACAAGACAGAATAGGATAAAACAAACAGAATATAGGAAAAGCACAAGAAATACATTTAAATGCAGACATAGAAATCTCATAAATATGCAAAACGAGAAACCATACTATAAAAGCAAAAGACATGTAAGGTTAAAAAAAAATACCCATACAAAGCATCATGAGACAAAAACAAGAACAAAAATTCCTCCCCAGATACCACTGAGTTTATTTTGTGTTTACAATCTACTGCTGGGTACAGGGCCTGGCCTTAAGTGTGGTTTGTATACTCAGTGAGACTTTGTTGGAGAACACTCATTTTTCTTTTAAGAGATTTAATAATTGGAGCTAGCTTCTGGCTTAGGGATGGGGGCTTGTGTTTGCTGTGCCGATCGGCACTGGGGCCCCATCTAGTTTAGACCTGTGCAGGCCCTGTGCATGGTCTTTGCAATTGCAGATGTGCATTAGTGATGTTCTGTCTCGAAGACAGTTTCTTGACGTAGTCCTTCCTCGTTGGCTGTGTCAATCTTTCTGCCTTCCGATATGGAGTTTCCAAACAGTGAAGGGAGGGATTTGATGGAGGCATCCCATTTAAGACTGAACGCTCCAAAGTCTCTCATGCTCCATGCGTTGTCTGACTGTGGGTTTCGATACTTGCTCCCATCTGCCGCAGGAGGAAGCTTCTCAGATGATGACTGAACAAGGCACTGGGCTATGAGTATAGCAGAATGTTGTAAGGAGTCGTTTTGTTGCTACATTCCTTTAGTAACAGAGTAGAGTTTGGTTTTCCCCTAGGTCTATGGCCGATCTAATCTGACGCTCACCAGGGCAGTGTTAGGTATGGGTTCCGTTTCATGGAGTGGGCTTTAAATCTTGATGGAGGATTCCCATTGGCTAATAAAGAAACTGCCTGGCCCATTTGATTGGCCAGCCCTTAGGTGGGCGGAGTAGACAGAACAGGAAGAAGGAAGTGAGGTAGATGGCTCAGTCAGATGCCATACCTCTCCTAAGTTAGGCAGACCACCATGCCTCTCCTGAGAGAGAGAGATGCCAGACGCGATGAAGCTCCAGCCCAAGATGGACGTACGCTAGAATCTACCTGGTAAGACACCACTTTGTGGTGTTACACAGATTATTCGATATGGTTTAGTCAAGATGTAAGAGGCTGAAAATAATGGGCCAGGCAGTATTTAAAAGAATACAGTTTGTGTGATGTTATTTCGCGTGTAAAGCTAAGCATGCGGGAGCAGGGCAGCGGGAATCCGGCCCACAGCTCCACACTACAAAATCTAATCAGACTTGGTTACTCTCACAACTTTAATGGCATTATTACACCAGCATATCTTGCAGGAAGGTCAGCATTGTAGATCATAGGGTTGAGAACTGGGCTGGTGTTTATCTTTCTCTTCTGGTAGAGTGCAGAGTACCTTCCAGTACTGTGAACACTAGTCATTAGGGGTGAACTCTAGGTAGGCAGCTGTAAGACTTCTCTGAATTATGTAGGTGTTGTCCTCCCAACAGGCCTTTAACATCAGTTTATGGAGAGGAATCAATAGCCTTGGAAATAATGTGGGATGGTTGGGGGTTTCCAGGGAAATAATGTGGGATGGTTGGGAGTTTCCTTTGGCCTACACTCAATCAGATGGAACCCATTCCTGGCACTAGAAGTTTCATCTGGTGGGGAGAGATGTCTAGTGAGGGTTTTGTCTCCCCTGCTATTTGTTGATTCTCTTTAGGTGTCGATCATATATGCCTGTATATTAAGAAGCATCTTTGTATTGGGTTTCCATAATACCCCTCTAAAGGCCTTGATTTTTGCTGTCCCTCTTATTCCCTCCCTTATCTTTCCTGCTTCCCCTCCCCATTAGATCATCCCATCCAGTCTTGCATGTCTCCTACCCATTCACAAATACCTATTCTATTTCCCATTCCAAGGGAGATCCTTCCCTCTCATTTGGATCCTTACCCTAACTAACCTCTATGGTTATATGGATTGTAGCCTGCTTATTGAAGACTTAATAGCTAACACCCACGTATAAGTGAATAGGTACCATATTTGTCTCTTTTTGGTCTAGCTTACCTCACTTAAGGTAATTTTTCTAGCTCCATACATTTACATATAAATTTCATGATTTAATTTTTAATTGCTCAGTAATATTTCATAGTGGAAATGTCCCATATTTAAAAAATCTTTTCATTTGTTGATGGACATCTATGTTGCTTCCAGTTTCTGGCTATTGTGAATAACAATAAACATGGTTGAGCAAATGTCTCGTGTTAGGATGAAGTGTCTTTTGGGTATATGCTCAGGAGTGGTATAGCTGAATCCTGAGGTATGTCGATTCCCATCTTTCTGAGGAACTGCCACACTCACTTCCAGAACGACTGTACAGTTTTGCGCCCCACCAGCAACAGATTACTGTACCTCTTACTCTGCATCCTTTGGTGAGTGTTTCTTCTGTTTCTATTTTGAGGACTAATTTGAAGAGTATTAGTATTAACTCTTCTTTGAAAGTCTGATAAAATTCTGCACTGAATGTATCTGGCCCCAAGTCTTTTGGTTGGAAGACTTCTAGTTGTTGCTTTTATTTCATGAGGCGTTATTGTTCCATTTAATTGCTTATTTGATCTTACTTTAAATACTTAGTAGGTGGTATTTATCACGAAGCTTTTCTATTTCTTTTGGGTTTTCCAGTTTGTGGAGTGTAGATTTTTAATGTATGTCCTTATGATTCTCTGAATATCTGTGATGTGTGTTATTATGTTGCCATATTGCCTCTAGCTTTATTAATTTAGATATTCTCTCTCCGTCTTTTATGTAATTTGGCTAAGCGTTTATCTATCTTGCTGGGGTTTTTCCCCCAAAAACCAACTCTTTATTTTATTGATTCTTTGTGTTTTTGTTGTTTCTATCCTTGAGTTTATTTCTCGCTGTCTATTCCTTTGGGGGTGTTTTTATTCTTTTTTGTGCTAGAGCTTTCAGGTGTCCCACTAAGTTGCTAATAGGAGATTTCTCCAGTTTTTTACTATATGCACTCAGTGCTATAAGCTCGCCTCTTAGAATCCCCTTTATTTTGTGCCATATGTTTGCAGATGTTGCATTTTTATTTTCAGTCAGTCCTAAAAAGTTTTAAACTTTGCTCTTTGCCTGTTTTTCATTTAGTTGTACATGGCTAAGTTTCAGTGAGTTTGTAAATGCTGCTGTTTCTGATTTGCAGCTTTAATTTGTGATGTAGGAGAGGATGCGGGGTGATTTGCAGCTTTAATCTATGGTGGTCGGATAGGATGCAGGGTGTTATTTCAGTTTTTGTCTTGTGTCTATTGAGACTTGCTTTGTGATCAATTTTGGAGATATTTCAGTGAGTTGCCAAGAAGAAGATCTATTCCTCTGTGTTTGGGTGAAATGTTCTGCAAATGTCTGCTAGGTCCATTTAATTTACGATGTTATTTAGTCCCAGCATTTCTCTGTTTAGTTTTTGTTGAGGTGTCCCGTCCATTGCTGAGACTGTGATATTGAAGTCATTCACTATCAGCTTATGAAAGGTCATAGTGATTTTAGTTGTAGCAGTGCTTCTTTTATGAACTCGGGTGCTTTTGTGTTCGGTACAAAAATATTTAGAATTGTGATGTCATCTTGGTGGATTTTTCCATTGATGTAGTGTCCTCCCCCATTTCTTCAGATTAGTTTTGGTTTGAGTCTATTTTGTCTGATATTGAAATAGCTACACTGGTTTGCTTCTTGGGTGTATTTGCTCGGAACACTTTTTGCCACCCTTTTACCCTGAATTGATGACCTGATGTCTATCCTTAATGTTAAGGTTCTTTTGTTTGTTTGTTCTTTGTTTTTGGTTTTTTTTTTTTTTTTTTTTTTTTTTGTGGGGGAAAGCTTGGATCCTGTTTTCACATCCAATCTGTTTCTGTCTCTTTATTAGAGAATTGAAGCTGGATTTGTAGACAAATTTTGTTAAGTTTGATTTTTATCATGAAAATGTCTGTTTATCCATCTATTACAATTTAAAGTTTTGCTGGGTAGAGTAGTCTGGGCTGGCATCTGTGGTCTCTTAGAGTCTGAACCCTTTTGGCTTTTAGCATCTCCATTGATAACTCTTATATTATTCTAATAGGTCTGCCTTTATATGTTGCTTGTTTTTTTTTTTCCACCTTGCAACTTTGAATAGTTTTTTTCTCTTTGTGTTTAGTGTTTTGATTATTATGCAACAAGGAGACTTTCTTTTCTGGTCTACTTGGTGTTCTATTTGGTGTTCTGTATCTCCTTCTTTAGGTTAGGGACATTTTCTTCTATGATTTTGTTGAAACTATTTTCTGTGTCTTTGACTTGAGTTTCTTCTCCTTTTCTATTCCTATTATTGTAGATTTGTTTTTCTCGTAGTGTCCCAGATTTCTTACATTCTTTTCTTAAGATTTAACATATTCTTTGACTGAGGTATTTTTTTTATCCTGTCTTTGATGTCTGAGATTCTTTCTCTCCATCTCTTGTGTTGGTGAACCTTAACTGTGAGGTTTTTGTTTGGCTTCCTAAAGTTTTCATTTCGAGTTTTATCTCAGTTTGGGTTTTCTTTGGTGATTCTATTTCTACTTTCCTGTCATGAATGGCTTTTTATCATTTCATTGTACTGTTTATATTTTCACAGATTTCATTAAGGGATTTATTTATATTTTCTTTAAGGGCCTTGAACATATTTGTAATAGCTTAAGTCCATGTCTTGTGCTTCAGTACATTGAATTTCTCAAGGCCTACTCTAGTAGGGTTGTTGGGTTCCGGGAGTTAATGATGATGCTTTTGCACTGCTGGGCATTTGGGTTTGGGATGACTGTAATTCTTGGTGTTATATCTGGTCTTGTCTTTTTTAATAGGTGTTCTCTTTCTTGGCTTTGGTTGCCTTCTCTGGACCTTTGGGAGTGTCCTGGCAGGGAGTGCCCCCAAGTCATTGCCAGGTGTGGCCTCTGGGGATCCTGGGAAAAACAGGAGTCTATGTGTTGGGGATTGACATAAAGGGGAGGGGGATGGGCTATTTGGGATGAAGCTGAGAAGGTCACTAGGTTTGGCAGTTCCCCGCAAGCCATCTGTTATAGGGCTGGCAGTGAGGCTAGAGGATCAGCAATGGAGGCCAGGGAGGAGCGTGAAGATTAGGGAGGGTGAAGTCTACCTGTTCCCCAGGCTGGGGTAACCAGATACTTCCCGGTAGAGAGTGCCTCAGGTATTGGCAGCTGACCCAAAGGGATGGGGTGAGGGAGGGGGGCTGGGTCTGCAGAGAGGTCCTGCCAGTACCCAGGGAATAGAGGCAGAGGAGGACAGGCTCCTGTGAGTGGTTTGCTCTGGGACTGTAGATGAGATTCTAATTGAGTCTGACCCCAAACAGCAGTGGTGAATTTTCAGTTCGGGTTTTTTTTCTTTTAAAGTAATTTTTTAAAAAAGATTTTATTTATTATGAATACAATACCGGGCACCAGATCTCATTGTAGATGGTTGTTAGCCACCATGTGGTTGCTGGGAATTGAACTCAGGACCTCTGGAAGAACAGTCAGTATCCTTAACCTCTGAACCATCTCTCAGCCCCCTTTTAAAGTATTTTTTATCTTTCTGTTGATACACTCATTTTTGTTGGTGCACTTATTTGGTTTATGCGATTTATTTACTGCTTTGTGTTCCATAGCAACTCATGGGCCTCTTTGAAGACGAGTACTTTGGATTCTTGGGAAGGCCTACTTATATCTTTTAGGCTCACCTACGTACGTTTTTGTTCTTCCAATTCTGTCATGCTTTCCTAATTTTTTCTGTTTCTTGGCAATTGTTTTCTACACATTTGAAGCAACAAGTACTGCTCAGAGGAGTTCTCCACAGATTGACTTGCACATAAAAAAAAAAGTTTAAGGGTGTTCACCTGTCCCTGTGGCACTGGGCAGAAGCTAAGCACTGTTAAATACTGATAAGTAACTATTCATGTTAATGGCGTCTTTTTTTGTAAGTTCTCTTTTAATGTGTACATTTCTTTTAGGCGAACTGAGGTGTTGGCAGCTGGAATGATTTGACTCCCATCCTCATTGGCGACAATTAGCTCTTCTTTGGAGCTTCGGTTGCCATGAGCAATACTTTAGGAGTCAACTAGCCTGTCAAATTGCCCTTACGCCCTCTGCTGCTTTGCTTGCTTCATGGACGCTTTGAGGAAACTACATCCGTGGCTGTTTATTGTTGAAGCCTAAGCTCAGCCCCAGATGGTATTATCTTATCCACTGCTGTTTTAAATTGCTTACGCTGGACTTTTGCCCCCGCCAGCTATGGTGAACACTAAATGATGCCGCAGGCATTTTCCAGGAGACTAGAAGGGCTGCGCTTCCCTTGTTAGATCAGCAGAAGGCCTTCACCGGATGCAAACAGTCTTCATTTTCATGTCATGATTGGTGCAAACATAATTCTTCATGTCTGATTGGTCCAAACATCCTTGCCTTAACTCCCCCCTCCCAATAAAGGACTGCTTAGTTTCCTTTGCAGCTCAGCTGGAAAAAAAAAACTCTCCTGTGCTGTCTCCTGTTGCCATTTGTCGGTATGAGAAGCATAAAATGCTTCTCCCAAATGGCCTTTTTTTGCTTTGGATTCTGAAGGTAATACCGTGGGCCGAGTTTGTGACACATAGGTAAGGATGGGGGAAGCTGCAGCCACAGTGGTGAGCATCGGCAGTGAAGAAGGGTGAGGTGCGAGGGGCGGAAATGATGGGGAGCAAGGCCAGGGAAGAGCAGAAATGACGGGGCAGAAGGACAGGGAGGAGTCTACAGAGAACGATGACAATTAAGAGAAGGCAGAGGAGGGCAGAGAGCCAAGAATAAAAAAAGATAGAAGGTGGTGAAGAACCACAGGAGAGAATCTGCAGGTCCCACTTTCTGAAGTACTGCAAAGAGCAGCCAGACCTTAAGGTGAAAGGTCTCAGACGCAAGAATTCAGTCCCAAGAGCTGTCACTAACTGCTCAAGAGCTGGGTCATATAAGGTCGTAGGGGTGAAGGTTCCAGAGCCTGAAGCCTATTTGTAAGCTGTAATGCTAACTGCCCTTCTCCACCTCCTGTTAGTTAGTGTCTGCTCCTGTCCTTACTGCTCTCTGAAGCCAATTGTTACAACAGCTGCTGAGCTCTACGGGGCCCCTTGGCAATTAAGACTCAGAGCAATAAATTGCCAAGGTGAGCGCCTCTAGGTCTGGAGCAACAGACTCCTAGCTTCAGGGTTTGGCCCGGGTTGTTCAAAGGTAATCTGAGAGTGCCAGCACCCACACCTACTCGTGGCCGTGGAGCCAATCCTGATAATTAATAATAGCAGCCTCATTGATCAATTTGGGGGTCTTCTTTCCAGTTGCCCTAAGCATTTTTCTTCCTCTGCTTTCCTCCGAGCCAGTGATCTCTGGCGCCCTCTGATGTTTAACTATGTCAGTTCCTTCACTGCTTAGGGTAAAGGTAGAAAAACAAAACGAACAGAAAGCATTGTAGCAGGGTCCTAAGAGACTGTGAACTTTGCAGTCAGCCATGTGGTAATCCTTTTCTTTCATTGGGGCGCGGGGAAAGCCTCAGCTTTGTACGTTTTCCAGCCTCGTAGATTTGTGCCGGGCTGTGAGATGATGCCCACTCTATTTGCTGCTTGCTGCTTGCTGCTTTAGGCATTTGGATAGCAGCAGTTCCCTTAGGACCTGGTCCGAGATGCCGCTGCACCTAGCTACTCTAGGACACACTGACAAGCTGAGATCCTAGTCACAGGTTCCGTCTGCACCTAGAAATCAGAGACCCGTAAACCTCTCCTTGGTGCTGAGCTGTGCCAGTTTGGGGAAAAGACAGATAAAGTGTAGATTCTCTTGGTAAACATTTCATTGTGGCCATTCTTGGTTTCTGGCTTGTGTCGCACCGGTGCCACATGTTACCGACATCCAGAAACTATTGCGGGGCATGTATGTATCTTTGCTGATTTGCGTTTCTCAAGGGGAATGATGATGATGACTTCTAGTCTACCTGGCTAATATCACGGTCCCTATTTTTTTTCAGTGTTACAAAGGAGCACAAAGATGTGGCAGAAATGATACAAATTTACTTATGGAGGTAAAGTTACAATTAAGAAAGTAGATCCTCAGTCATTAAGCTTTCGTTTCTATCCTGGTACTTAGGGCATAGCTCATTGCTATCTATGTTAAGTGATGTCATTCTGTCTTTAACAATGGAGTAGAAATACAGTTAATTCACAGTGCCCCAACTTGTTCACTAAAGCAGGTTGTAGGAAGAAACGACGGATGTTTCTTCATATAATAAGAATAGGCATTACTTAATTTTTTTTTACTCTTGATGTACTCTAAGCTGCATGAAATTTATCTGTCACCCTGACTTTTCCATTTTAATTATATCCGTTTTCTCAAAGGTCAGATTCTTTTGTATCGCTGTCCCTGCTATTGTGCACCCAGAGTAAATGGGCAGCCACTATCTGCAGGATTGAACTGAGGCTGGAAGCCTCGCATTCCAAAGGATAGTCAGGAGCTGGATGCCCTTGCTTTTGACCCACTTACAAGGTGTGATCTCAAGCAAACGAACCCCGGCTGCACAGTGATTTTTTGCAAATTCTGGGAATCTACGCCAACACGTTGTAAGAACTTTGAACTGAGAGCATAAATAAGAACTTATATATTCATTTTCTTCCAATTCTCCTCTTATACTAAGATGGAGTGTGGTGGAGTTTAGAAAATTATACGTGGCAAACACTAAGCAGTAGGTAATGAAGGAGAGAGCTGAGCATCCAGCCAGCGCTTTCTGTTATTATACCTTGGACATCCTAGGCACTTACATTTGGGAATGGTAGTTCAGAGATTGACAGGGATTGTAGTTGAAACTGCCTTGTTTTCTTGGAAATAGATGATAACCTAGCTGAGAGAACAGGACTTTCTTTCCTGTTTCTTCCCTAGTCTCTTTTCTACTCCAAACCCTAATTTTATAATCTTGAAAGACAGTAGGAATTACCAAAATGTGGGGAGAATGGTGAATTTGAGCTATACGGAGCCCCTCTTCTCACTTTGTTAGTCCTCTTAGCGACCACACCCAGGCATCTTGGCAATAAAAGTACACTGAAATATTGAAGGTTTTGTTTGTGTAAGACCTCAGGCACTGGAGGGTCAACTGACCTAACTAAGATATATTTTGAATATGGTGTTTTAATCATGGGAATGATGCTGATAGGATTTACAAGTTTTGTTTATGCTTTTCCCAGATAGTTACTGTGTCTTCCTGCTAAACAATGTGTTAGGCACTGCAAATACAAACACAAAGGAAGCCATTCTGCCTTTAAAAGGCTTATAGGCTACTGCTGGGTAGGAAGGAGAACAACAGTTTTCAATACAAAATACTTCACTTTGAGTAAACAATCAAGTTCTTTCTCAAAATGGGGCCTCTTTCCACTGGCTTCTGAATGGACAACATCTCAAATCTCACGTTAAAACTAGGCCCGGCCGGGCAGTGGTGGTGCACGCCTTTAATCCCAGCACTCGGGAGGCAGAGGCAGGCGGATCTCTGTGAGTTCGAGGCCAGCCTGGTCTACAAGAGCTAGTTCCAGGACAGGCTCTAAAAAAGCTGCAGAGAAACCCTGTCTCGAAAAAAACCAAAAAAAAAAAAAAAATAAATAAAAAAAAAAATAAAACTAGGCCCGGCATTTTTTCAGTGTCTTTCTCTTCAGCATCAGATCCCTTGGGTTTGACTTTATGATCCTCTTATTATTCTGTGCTGCTGCCCTGACCAAGTTGCTTGGGTGAATTGACCCTAGGGCACAACCATACCCATTGTGAGACGGACCCTCTTGGTTTTCAAAGGGGTTTATACTTTTTCTCTACTATTAATCCTAATGGGTGGAATAGTTACTTTCTCTTAATTGCCATGAAATAGGGAACACTGGATAAGATTCTACCAAAGGTTTAATTCTACTGAGTAAATGCAACACAGAAGATAATTTACAATTACATAGTTGCAGCCCTACGCGGCCGTTTTCTTGTTGTTGATGTTGCTGTGTTTTTAAACGAATCCACTTCCTATTTATATCCAGGCTGTTTCCAGAAAGGAGAGAACCAGTAGTGTTAGTCTCAGACGGTAGAACAAGTGTGCAAACAAACTGCACGGTGAGCTGTTTCCAGAAAGGAGAGAACCAGTAGTGTTAGTCTCAGACGGTAGAACAAGTGTGCAAACAAACTGCACGGTGAGCTGTTTCCAGAAAGGAGAGAACCAGTAGTGTTAGTCTCAGACGGTAGAACAAGTGTGCAAACAAACTGCACGGTGAGCTGTTTCCAGAAAGGAGAGAACCAGTAGTGTTAGTCTCAGACGGTAGAACAAGTGTGCAAACAAACTGCACGGTGAGCTGTTTCCAGAAAGGAGAGAACCAGTAGTGTTAGTCTCAGACGGTAGAACAAGTGTGCAAACAAACTGCACGGTGAGCTGTTTCCAGAAAGGAGAGAACCAGTAGTGTTAGTCTCAGACGGTAGAACAAGTGTGCAAACAAACTGCACGGTGAGCTGTTTCCAGAAAGGAGAGAACCAGTAGTGTTAGTCTCAGACGGTAGAACAAGTGTGCAAACAAACTGCACGGTGAGCTGTTTCCAGAAAGGAGAGAACCAGTAGTGTTAGTCTCAGACGGTAGAACAAGTGTGCAAACAAACTGCACGGTGATTCATGTCCATCGCATCAGCCCTGCATGTTCGCCCATGGGAAGATCTGTTGAGCAAAAATTATACTCCTGTCCATAAGGTACTCATATACAAGCAATCCTAAGATCTTGTAGGATCAGCATACTTAAAGAATTCAGAAGTGGATACTATGTGGAATCAAAAATGTCCAGTCTATGTGGAGGCACAACAAAGCCAGTGTGTTTCTCATTCACTTTCTTACCATCAACTTAAATAACAACGAAACCAAGTAGCAATAGAAACACCTCGAATCACCAAATTAAAGGGAAGTAAACCTTAAAACTCTATTTAAGGTTTAATCATAGCAAATCTTGCCCCTGTTTCTTGTATGTAAAAATTAAATCATTGATTGATAGAATAATTTCTGGAATAGAATTTGAAAAATCTTTAGGGAAACTTTATCAAACATCACTTTACCATTTTAATTAAGCTGGAGCTTGTAAATTGGATATATAGTACATGATGCTATGCAAATAATACAACATATACTTTCCTTACCCATTAACCCATTTATAGTACAATTATGTAGGTAAGTATATGTTTCCTTGATATCTATCCATCAATCTAGATATGTATCTATACATGTATCTAATTTGTGCATCATCTATATCTATCTATCTATCTATCTATCTATCTATCTATCTATCTATCTATCTATCTATCTATCTATCTATGTTGCTGAAGCCCAAAAATGTGAGCCTATTTCCACCTTGACCAAACCTATTCTTTGAAGGTTATTGTGCTTCTACCTCAAGCAAAGTTCCCACTTAGATTTTGGTCAGAGAGTTCTGCTCTCTCAAGGTTGTCATCAACAGGTGTGGCTAACATCCAGACCTAGTATTTCAGGAATAGAGAAGTAAATGTTTCTGCCTCAAACAAAAGTCTAAGGACCCAACTAAGGTTCCAGTTCCCTTAAGAAGATAACATTAGATCCCACCCAGGGAGTGGTTTGCCTACAGAATGTTTTGGTCTAGGATGTGAGTGTGACTTGTTTTATTCTAGCAACAGAATGTTTAACTATGGATGTAGCCCGTGACCTTCAATTGGTCTGTTTATTTCCTTGTATCACGTTAATGCAGTTTTTTAAAAATCTTATGTCTACCTCTTGGGGTCAGGGTATTTTAAGAGATTGGAAATTAAATGTGGGTGATTTCAGTATTCACTGGAACTCCCTCCTGATACTAGTCCATGTTTCTGTTTTATTATTTTTGCTTCTTTGTACTCTTTACTTATATTTCTAATCCCCATGCTCCCCCCCCCCCCCAGCAAGTATTATTATTGTGGAGGCTGGTCTCTGACACTATGTATCACCTATCAATAGGTCTGTCTACAGAATCTATCAGCTGTAACAATCTTCCCTCCTTCTCTTTCTATATCTATGCAGTTCACTTCTGCCTGGGACAGTTTTAGTCTGAAAGATAGTATATTAAACAAAATAAAGTACTTACCCTGATTGAATTCATGTCCTAAAAGAGGAGGTGGATAAACTAAGACCAAATATTTACTATATCAACTGGATCAGTTAACACTATAAAAAGTTAAGGTAGGATATGCAAAACTGGGCTGTGCTTTTGGGTACAATGTAGGTATGAGAAAACTTTTCTGGCAAGGGTTCAGAGAGAGAGAGAGAGAGAGAGAGAGAGAGAGAGAGAGAGAGAGAGAGAGAGAGCATATCAAATTCCTGGAACTATCTGGGGAGAGACTATTGCATTCTGAGAGGATTAAGTAAAGAAATATCAAAGACACAACTACATAGTGTATTAAGCAGCCCAGGAAGGCTAGTTTATCTAGATATCAATGAGGGTAAAGAGTGAAAGAGAGAAGAATCATGTGGGGACATTAGGCCATAGAAAGAGTTTTTAATTTTATTCTCAGTTTCATGAAGAACTGAAGCTGGTGTAGCTTCAGATAGCAAAGATTGTATATCTATGCTACCTTAAGAAAGATAGACTGTCAGTTCTCATTTGGATAAAGATACCATGATGAGGGCTTGGGAGAGGTCTCTGCACTTAAGATCCCTGGCTACTGTTGACCAGCACCCACAGGGTGGCTCACAACTGTGTGTAACTTCAGTTCCTGGAGGTTCAATGATCTTTCTGGCCTCCATAGGCACCATGAGCACTTGGTGCACAGACATACTTGCAGGCAAAATGCCCCATAGCTACAAACATAAATAACTAAATTTTAAAAAAATTTTAAAAAAAGACATCACAATACAAGCATCTTGGTCAGCTTCCTAACTCAGGGTCAGGATCCTGGAACTTGCTGGTCAGTCATCAGATTGTGACTTCTGATTTGTGGACCAGAGTGACTCCAGTATCACCTGTATGTTTCAACCATCAGAAACCACACAGGAGAAATGGGCTTCCTCTATCTGCAAAGTTAGGTCTTTGATGCAGCTCAAGGTTTTCTACTTACGTTCCATTGAGGAGAAACGGCTCATAGGGCGACCCTTCCCTCTGAGGAACGAGACAGTGTTGCTGTCATTAGAGTCCTTTCTGAACACCAAGGCTTCAGTTTCCAAGTGGGTAGCATTGGGGCACTATCAGTAAGTTCTGGAGTTCTGAGAAGTCACTGGATGGTGTTGAGCATGGCATCTAGATTTATAATATTAAAATTATCCTTTTGATTGCAGTGTACAAAAGAATCCAATAGTTAAAGCAGCCTGTGGCCATAAAGCACACTTAGTTAATACCACTCTAGAGATGGTCTAAAGGAGTTTTAGTTACAAAGTTTGCACTGACATTAGCCACACAACCAGATGTTGCACGCTGAATATTTTTCCTTATTTATACGCTTAATCATTGCTTGCAAAAAATTACAAAATCTCTTGACAATATAGAACTATCTTTATACTCCAGTTGCATTGAGATTCTCATCAAATCTCATTAAAAGGAAAATCTACCCATATTTTAAAGATAAAGTTTGCACAGACTTAAAACAAAGTTAGCACATATCAGCATGTTTCCATCTTAAGAGACATGCGTCTAAACTTGAAAGCCTGCTGCCCACTGCATGTCATAACCTCCTGATAAATATTTCCACATCCTGCTGGCTGCCTACATGGACTAGATTTAGAAACACAGTTTCTACTTGTGCCGGCTAGTTTTATATCCTCTTGATACAAGCAACAGTCACCCGAGAGAAGGGAACATCACTTGAGAAACTCCCTCCACAAGACAAGACTGGAAGCAAGCTCTAGACATTTTCTTTTTTTTTTTTTTTTTTGGTTTTTCCAGACAGGGTTTCTCTGTGGCTTTGGAGCCTGTCCTGGAACTAGCTCTTGTAGACCAGGCTGATCTCGAACTCACAGAGATCTGCCTGCCTCTGCCTCCCGAGTGCTGGGATTAATGGCGTGCGCCACCACCGCCCGGCTCTAGACATTTTCTTAATCAGTGAATGATAGGGAGGGTCACCCCAGGGGTGGTGGTCCTGAGCGCTATAAGAAGGCCGGCTGAGCAAGCTCCGAGGAGCAAGCCAGTAAGTGGCAATTCTCCAAGACTACTTTCTCCAGGTTCTTGCCCTGCTTGAGTTCCTGTCCTGATTTCCTTTGGTGATAAAATGTGATTTGGAAGTATAAGCTGTAAGCTTTGGGTCATGGTGAGTTTCATCACAGCAATAATGACACTAGGTACGGCTTTCTATAAATATCTCTCCAATGAGACTATGAGAGAGAGAAATAGAGAGAGAGAGAGAGAGAGAGAGGGAGAGAGAGAGGGAGAGAGAGACAGAGTGACAGAGAGACAGAGAGAAACAGAGAGAGAGAGACAGAGAGAGAGAGCTGAAGCCAAATAGAAAGATAATATTGAGAAGTTACACTTTATTTCCTACAGTTGTCCAGGGGTTAATTGCTTCCTTCAAGCATCTTTAATAATGTGCATTGTTTTCAGCATAGACCTGACAGGCTTTGTTTCTGAAGAGTTATCTTCCAACTTGGCTATGGAAACAAAGTTTGTGTTATGCATGCCTCAGGGCAAAGCAGAATAAAGATAAAGCCTGAGAAGAAAGCCAGCCAGGAAACAGATCATTACTTTTCCATTCACTGAAGTGCATTAAATTTGATTTCTAAGATGATTTGATGCGTTTGGTACTTTGATATCAAGGCCAGCTGTTCATGCAGGTTTGTGACAAGGGTGCTTGGAAAATCAAAGTGTTTATGAATCCTTCAGTCCTTCAGTGAGGTTGTTGGTCCAGGATGGCACTATTTAAAGGGTCAATGGGACACAAAGGATGTCAAATGTCAGTTTGTTTTTTTTTTTTTAAAAAATAGGTGGTAAAATAGTCAACAATTAACATTTATTTCATTGCAAGATCCTTCAGTGATTTAAAGTTCATTTCAACAGCATACATACATGGAGATTGCACATCTAGTTTAAACAGAGTAGGCCAGTCTCCTCATTTTAAAAATGATTAGGAATGAAATTAAATAGTTGCCTCAGAAGTACTTGGCCAGATCATGAATTAGACTTCTCCAATGTTCTTTTCCTTATTCTGCTATATCTCTGTCTAGGCATCATCGAAAGATTAGGAACATACGTGATGATGGCGTTCACCCCCAGCATACCATGAGCTAGGAAACATACAATAATCTGCTTTAGTAAAAAGAATATCTTCTTCTTGAGCTTTAAAATTTATATCCTCCTAATTCTGATTCTGCTAACGGAATCAAGAATGGAAAATATTCATACTGTGAAAAAAATGAGTTTTTTTTTTAAAAACTGAAACTCTCCATGTCTTTTAAATTTCTCTTTGGGAAATTATCAAATATTGCAGGAACTGAAATTTGATAATCACGTTGTTTGCCCAGGAAAAAGCTTCTATATGCTTCTAAAATGCTGTGGGAGACCAGCTTTAGTGAGTCATACATGAGTGATTTAGTTGAATTCGTTCCTTCTCTACTAATTATCTTTTGACAGGAAATGATATATTTTTGCCTTACAGTGCTCACAGTCAACATATCTAAATGGTTCCAGTCCCGAAAGGGGGAAATGACTCTTACTTTGATTCTTCTCTTAATTCAGAGGAATAATTTAGACTATGGGGAAAGGTAAAGGACCTACTGGAAAAAATGATATTTTAATCCTGTAAGTAAGTTAAGAGAAAATGTTTGGATAGGGCAGAGGGCACAGCTAAGGCACAGAGTCAAGAATCATTAGGCAAGAGTGAAAGGAAGTTGTGGCATGCTTTGTTACGATGGAAGACAGAGGTGGGAAGATCAGGGTGAGGTGTTACCTGGAGAATCCCCAGAGGTGAACAGCTGGCACATTGCGAAGGCTATCCACAGAACCGTAAGGTGTTTTTTTGTGGATAGCTACACTTTCATAGATGACACAAAGCTACTGATCATTTCCCACGAATCCTGAAAAACACCATAAATGCACATGAAGCACAAAAAAGAAACACACAGAGGTGAGAGAGAACTTCAGTTCAAGGACAGGGCCTGGACCTACGGCTTCAATTCGCCAGTAAGCAGAAGAAAAGAACAAAACCAAACACTGTGTCTCAGGAGGCTTTCTTCTTCATCAGAGAGAAATGGGTTGACATCTTGAGAAAGCTAATTTGAAGTCAGAAGGAAACAATGTGGGGCAAAGACTGGAAATCAAGCATTATCAGAAAATGAGAATTTAAGTTAAGTGTTTGCACATTAAAAGTAAACTCTGTATATCAGTCCTCTACCTGCAGGGAAGAGACTCAGAAGGCTTTGGCTCCAGGAAATCCTGCTTCTGGCATGCCTAAGAAGAAAAAGGAAGACACAGTCTTAGCTTGGAAAGGAGAGATCAGAAGCTGAAGGGACAAAACAAGGAGTAAGATAAGGAGACATTTATTATAATAAAAGAAGAAAGAGACCCCACAGAGCACCAAATAAAAACTATCCTCAGGTATCATCAACTAAAGAAACCCAGTAATAGTCTTTTCCATGAAATGTTAGGAAAACAGTTTGAGCTCTCTGAAGATACTGAAAGAAGAAAGTAGCATGAGAATATAAACATTTCAGCTAATGAATGCTTCCCTCCTCCCTACACACCACTGAATGATATTGTAACCCATGTTTTGATATGGGCATTCTCAAACATTTTTTTTTGTTGGTAAGAATGAAAAGCTAATAATATTGAATTATAAAGTTTAGAAGAGACAGGAAAATCCTTCCATTAGGAAGAAACAAAATGGTTCCTGTTTGATTTCAAGGAAAAAAGTGAGAAAAAGAAAATCATAAAATAAGAAAAGGTTAAATGATAAGATGCTTAAGAAATGAAAGGAGAAAGCCATCAACGGGACTGGCAATCTTGACAAGAGAGAAGCGAAAACGGTTAGTGGGTGAGGAGGGAAAGAAGGGTTGGATAAACACGCTAAAGAAAGGAATAGCTGCAAAAGAGAAATATCACTTACAAGACAGGGACTCGGTCCAGAAATGGAACGGACCAATCAGAAGGACTTCCCACGTCCCGTAGAAACTGACTCAGAGCAATCAAACTAGGGATGGAGTTCAGTGAGATCATTTTAATGATAAAGATAAAGGAAAATAGAACCTCAAATGCAGTGCATCATGCCCGTCTGTGCTCTATGCGCCTGGCAAGGGGCTGGAGATTAAAACACACAAAGACTCACAGACAGAGATACAGAGACACGGGTCATCCTTGAAGCCAGAATGCCCCTTTATTGTGTTCAGGGGCAGCTTATACAGGGATAGCCATGTCCCAGACAAACCCACCAGAAACCACTCTCCTGCCATCAGGAACTTCTGAGGGTCTCATGCTCAGAGCAGCTGTAGGCACTCAGATCAGGAGAAAACAAGTCGTTTCAGGATCTGGGGGTTCACAGCTCCGAACTCTCAGATCCCAGGCCTGATTAATAAACACACCCACCAGCCAATAAATACACGAATCTCTTTCATAAAATTGGCATATCAATTTTTTCAAAAGCAGTATGTAATTCGAGACAGAAATAAATATTTCAGGACACATGGGGGAAGAACAGAGGACCAATGGATTTGCCATCTAGATCAGAGGTTCTCAACCCCTTTGGGGTTGCATATCAGATATTTACATCATCATTCATAACAGTAGGAAAATCACAGTTATGAAGTAGCAATGAAATAATTTTATGGTTGGGGATCACCACCACATGAGGAACTGTATTCAAGGGTCACAGCATTAGGAAGGTTGAGAACCACTGATTGAGATGAACTTACAAACGTTGAGCCTGTTGGTGAAAAAATTTAAACATGCAAGATATGAGAAATTATTTCTATCTTTCCTTTTTATTGAAAATAGACTTTTAGGAGCTAAGCACTGGGCCGAACTCCTGGAGTCCACTCATAGAGATGGAGGAGCAATAACATGAGCAAGGGGGTCAAGAGCATGATGAAAAACCCACAGAAACAGCTGACCTGAGCTAGTGGGAGCTCACTGACTCTGGACTGACAGTGGGGGAACCTGCATAGGACCAAACTAGGTCTTCTGAATGTGGGTGACAGTTGTGTGACTTGGTAGTTTGTGGGGATACTAGCATTGGAACCAGTTTCTATCTTAGTGCATGACATGGCTTTTTGGAGCCCATTCCCTATGGAGGGATACTTGCTCCGCCTAGATCTGGGGGGAGGGCCTTGGTCCTGCCTCAAGTGATGTGCCAGTCTTTGTTGACTCTCCATGGGAGGCTTTACCCCCTCTGAGGAGTGGATGGGGGGTGGGATGGAGAGAGGGTGCGGGAAGCAGGAGGGGAGGAGGGGGAACTAGATTGGTATGTAAAATAAGATTGTTTTAAAAATAAAAATAGTAAAATAATAAAAAGAAATAATAATTAAAGAAAATAGATTCTTGGGAGTGTAAATTGGTATAGCCACTGTGGTGATTTATCAGAAAACTGGGGATCAATCTACCTCAAGACCCAGCAATACTACTTGTAGGCATATACCCAAAAAATGCTCAATCATACCACGAGGACACTTGCTCAACTATGTTCATAGCATCTTTATTTGTAATAGCCATAACCTGGAAACAACCTAGATGTCCCTCAACTGAGGAACGAATAAAGAAAATATGGCACATTTACAGTGAACTATTACTCAGCTCTTCAAACAAGGACACTGGGAAATATGAAAGCAAATGGATGGAATTGGAAAAAAATCATCCCAAGTGAGGTAACCGAGACACAGAAAGACAAGCACTGTAGGTACTCACTTCTAAGTGCATACTAGATGTAAAGCAAGGGATAACCAGGCTGAACCCACAGCTCCAGAGAGGGTAGGTAACAAGATCCTAAGAGGGACATGTGGATTGCTCTCAGAAGAGGAAACAGATGAGTTCTCCTGGATAGACTGCGGGAGGAACGGAGTGGGAGACCAATGAAAGAGATATCTTGATAGAGGGATATATTATGGGGATAGGGAGAAACCTGGTGTTAGGGAACCTCCCAGGAATCTACACGGATGACCCTAGCTAAGACTTCCAGCAATAGTGGAGAAGGTGCCTGAACTGGCCTTCCCCTGCAATCAGATTGATGACTACCCTAAATGTCATCATAGAACCTTCATCTACTAACTGAGGGAAGCAGATGCAGAGATCCACAGCCAAGCACCAGGCTGAGCTCCAGAAGCTCAGTCGAAGAGAGGGAGAAAGAAATATATGAACAAGGGAGATCAAGATCATGATGGGGAAATCTACAGAGACAGCTGATCCGTAGGAGCTCACGGACTCTAAACCAACAGCTAGGGATCCTACATGGGACTGAACTAGGCCCTAAACATGTGGGTGACAGTTGTGTAGCTTGGTCTGTTTGAGGGGTCCCTGGTAGTGGGACCAGGATCAATCCCTGGTACATGAACTAGCTTTTTTGGAGCCATTTCCCTATGGTGGGATGCCTTGCTCATCCTTGATACAAGGGGGAGGGGCTTGGTCCTGCTTCAACTTAATGTGCCAGGCCTTGTTGACTATGGGAGACCTTACCTTTTCAGGGGAAAGGAGGAAAGAGAATGTCCTCATTTACAAATAATATGAGTATATTGTAAGAAATTCCAAAAATGTACAAAAAGAAATTTTTGGAACTGAAAAAGTAAACATAGAGGCTACACGGTAAATAGGAAAAAGTAAGGAAAGTCATACTGCTACACAACATTAAAAGGAGGGAAGGGGGAAACACAGGAGGCAGAAAGGAAAAGAATATGCACATAATTAAGGGAAATAAAAAATGACAAATGACAGGAAATGTATAAAGTTAAATGACTATAAGAAACAGAATAACAAAATCTAAAATTGCAGAAAGGTACGCTAAGTGGAGTGGAAAGATAAAGAGGCTCTCACGGTGTTAAAATAAGAAGATTATTTTTGGTTCCTCAGAAATTGGACTTGGGGTTACATTCTACGGGGTGGAGTCGATAATGTTGCCTGCCAGAGCCTGCACCTTGGCAGCTCTCCTTTGCGTACCAGCGGCCTCTGCTGGGCACACTTAGTATTGCAGTCTGTTTATCCCAAGTCTCCTGCGATTGTACTCTCTATGGTAGCTAATGTTTTAGCCGGGAACCTGCCATGCTCATTGACAATCGCGACTCTGCAAACCTTAAAGACAGAGGCTCTATCTTCGCACTTCCCAGACCTCCTGAGAATCACTTATCCTACTGGGAAGATGCAGTCAGCTTCAGAGTTCAGTGAATGAGCGACAGCTGTTCTCAGAGGCTTCATACTCAGCACTGGGTATCGAGAACCTTAAGGGTAGGGCAATGTCTTTTTGCACTTCCTAGCCAGAACATTGCCACCTAAGGATATTTGACCTCGGGTCCTGACCCCAGATCTCAGGCATCAGGGCAGCTCAATATATAACAATAAGTTCTCTCTGGAGAAGGTACAGCCACTGCCCTCTTTTGGAGTGACCAGATGGGATTTTTCTTGTTTTATTTACCCCATAAGACACAGAATCACTGGCTCACTATAACCCTCAGTGGAGCCAGAGGCACGGGAAGCCTGGTCTAAGGGTAGAGCTGCCTAGATTAGTTAGGATTCCCTACTGTGCCCTGCCCCCAGGTTCCCCAGGCCGTGTTTGGCTCAGTTCTCACCAGAAAATCGGCCCTCTTCCCCCCCCCCCCCCCCCCCCCCGTGCAGTTCTGAGGTTCCTTTTTGGATGTTTAGCGCTCTCTTTCTTTCTTTTTTAAAGAAAAGGCTATTTTATTACATATGATATCATATAAATGAGAACTCTAAAAACATGCGTTTAGGGTGTGTGTGTGTGTGTGTGTGTGTGTGTGTTGATGGGTGTATGCTTGCCTGACATGCATTTGCAAATCAGAAGACAGTGATGTGGGGAATCCAGGCTTAGTGGTAAGTGTTTTTACCTGGTGAGCCCTTCTGCCGCCCCTGTTCTGAATTTTATCCTGATTCTTCACCAGCCCCCATGGAGGCAGCTTATATTTCACCTTGAGATACTGGACAAACAAGTAAACGTGTTGGTGATACTCAGATTTAGACTTCTTGTTTAAGAGGAGACTCCTAGTCAATACTGGGTGTGCTTGGAACAGAAGCAGTGGTTTTCCTGCCTGTGGGGAAGGCTGCAGGTCGAGGCTCTGGGCTGCCAGCCACTTACAGCATTACTTTTGGTGACAGTTGCCCATTGCAGATCAGATTTTCATTTTATGACCACTGCTTTTTTTTTTTTTTTAACTATAAAATGTTTTGGGAACAAGCTCAGGCCCATTGATTTGCATACCGACTCTCTGCTTGTTTTCTTTTTATTCTTCCCACTGTTGAGCAGCTGGAAAGAGAGAAGCAGGCTTACAAAGCTGAGCATATTTGCTATTGGAGCCTTTTTAATTAAAAACTAACCCGCAGTCTATAAGTTCAAAGGACCTAACACTCTTTAGTCAGCTAAACTTATCACGCTGCCTGTGGCTAATAGCAAGAAAACATTCAGTTGATTGGTAAAGCTGTCTCTCCCCTGGGATATTAATTTTGTGGCTATCCCTTTAAAAATGGATTCTGAAATTAAATGTCTTTGAAATGTGCTATGCATTTCAGTCTTTCTTGAAAAATCCTCAGACATTGCCAAGTAAAAGCCCTACACAGATTGAATGTCCTATAGATTCTGCAGAAACCAGCGCATATGTGGCATACACATGTGTGCGTACACACACACACACACACACACACACACACACACACACAAACACACACTTAAAGCCAGAAAGATGAAAAAGGTCTAAAAAGAGATAGTTATCATTTTTATATTTATGTTAAACAAAACACGCACATGCACATTATAACTTTAAAAAGCTTATCATAGTATAAGTTGGAAAATAGTGGTAGCTTCAAATTCAGTGTTTATGTAATAAAGCTGGAATTCAAACTAACTGAGTAAAATTATACACATACAGAGGAAGAAATGAAGTAGATAGAAAGCTACAGGCTTGGAAATAAGTCTCCTTCCTCATGGGGGTGCTAGAAGTGTGGGGCGCAGTGAACAGAGGGCAGGATTATCTAATACTTGATACCACTCTATGACAAAATTGAATATTTCAAAATAGTGGACAGAGGACATTTAACATGCTCCTAGCACACACAAAATGACTTCTGTCTGAAGAAAGAGGTATACTTTAATCCATTGTGGTAGCTGCACATTGTGTGTAAGTCTTAAAATGCCACATGGACCCCACCAACCCAAACATTTGTTGTATACTAATTCAAAATAAGAATAAATTTAATAGCCGGACAAAAGATTAAGCCCATAGCTTGTGTGAGTACTGTGATCGGGTCCTGACACACACTAAGTGTCAGTCATTACTCGTTTGTAAAGCTCATGGCAATTTTTAAATTGATACATGTTACTAGAATAATTTGTTTAAACAAACCCTTGCTCCTTGGTTTAATCTTATGCCTCTTCCCAAGGATTCTAGAACACATTCTGTGCTGTGTTTGTTTGCATACATGCTCTGCGAGAGCTCTTTATGTCCATGGTTTCTTCTAGCGTCTGTGTTGGCTCTTTCCCTGGCTCTGACAGCAATTGACTCAGCCAGTCTTTTCTATAGAGTTGCTGCTGTTTGCTTATTTATTCGGGTTTGAAGCCTCAGAAATGCTGACATGAAATCCTTGTTACATATGCTTTGATAAAAAGTTCATTCTTTAAAACAAAATATCCCAACAGCAGGATTTCTAGGCAACAGGGAAAGTGTAATTAAACTATCTTTTATAGAAGCTTCACTGTGGTTAACTGAGTCTCAAGGGCAGTGTTCTTTCTCCACATCCTGACTAGCAGTAAAAACCCCTTTATTTGAGAAATGCCTTTAGCTGTGCCATTTAAAAGTAAACATTAAGAAAATGTGCTGTGCTTTGATTATCCCTCCTCTCGCAGCTGGTGCCACACTTCAGGCACAAGCACACGACCACATCCTTGTTGTATATTCATGAGGCCAAATTTTGTAAAAATGTATCACAAACTTGAGAAACAAACAAGTGGAAGACATTAAAGTAGGAAGTATTTCAGCTAATTATTGAGCAAGGTCAAGTTATTATTTTGTGGTTATTAAACTCATCCATAATCCTCCCTGTTCTAGAGTTAGTGAGCTCAGACATCAGAGGAAGTGCACTGGTGTCCTGGAGATGTGATTTTTATAATTGCTCGCATTTGTTTGCGGGAGCCAAATGGCCAGGGAGTTGAAACCTATCTAGATGAACTCCATGTGTTTTCCTGTTTGCCCCTATTGTTAGGTAATAATCCTGCTGGGGATTTTCGATTTCTCTCAGGACTCTCAGGTTTATATTAACCACGGGTTGACAATGAGGGATTAAAGCAGAGGAAGGAACCAGGAGTGTAGTGTTTGCACAAAGAACTTTCCTCTTGTGGCTCTCTAGCTAAGGCTATAAAACAAACCAGTCTCTTCGAAAATGATGAGCTGTGATTTTGAGTCAGTGAAATACCTTTCCATGTGGGTACTGACTGCAATGACAAATAGACCTATGTCTTGAAAAGCCTGTGAAATGGGGCTGTGCCCTTTATGAAGCTGGCTTCTTGTCTGTTTGCAAATGGAGACATTTTCTGAACTGAAACTGGTAAGAACCAGATAGGCTGTTAGTGTCCCTTCCTCTCTGTAATTCTATACTATAACTGGCTTGACAAGCAATGGCTGCTTTTAGTTTCAAAATTAATTCCTTCTGATATCTTGGAGATTCAGAGTCAAAAGTTAATTAAAATTGTATGGCAAATTTTACATTTCTGATTGGGAAAGGAGCAGTAGTTGCTACCTGTAAGCTGTGCTCTTGTCCCGGCTTCCTTGCTGATGGACCTGCTACCTGTAAGCCGAAAGAAAGCAATTCCTCACCTGAGTTGCATTTTGTTATAGTATTTATCATAGAAACAGAAATCAAACTAAAACTCAGCTTGTGTACAACCCTGTATCCTCACGGATTATAAAATACCAGATCTGAATTTGTAAGATGTGAAGAGACTTTTGTTGGGGTGTGGAAATAAAAAAAAAAAAAAAAAAACCTCTCTCTTTTTTTTTCAAACAAGAAGTGAAAGCTCAGGCTTTGACACTGTTCAATTACTAGAGAAGAATCCAGAAGCAAACCTGGGTAGAGTCTGCGGATTATGACAGAACTTCAGAAGACATGGTGAAGAAAGGAAGGAATTTACTACTGGAGACATAGGGTGAGCTAGTTCAGACCTTGCCAGAAGTATTTTTGCTGTTACTGCACAAAACAATAGTTTTTTATTCTTTACTAAACTACTATGATGTGTATACACATAGGTATGGATTTCATATGTCACAAATAATTACATATATGTTTATGTTACATAAAATTTACAATATAAGATCCTTAATGTTGCGACTTCACTAGGAAAGAAGATAAAGTTGGAAGTGCAACCATTAAAAAATGTAATTGAAACCATAAATTTCATCTAGTTTTGAAGAATCCCAGCTTTGGAGCATTTCATCTCAGGAAGCAGCGGATGTGAGAGAAGTCATTAAACATTAGCATATGTTTTAATTACTTCCCCAACCCCCGTGCTGTGATAACTTACTCTGACAAATGCAATTTAATGGGGGGAAAGACTTTATGCTGGCTCACACTTCAAGGGTATGGTCCATTCTGGGAGGGAAGTCCAGGAAGAGTGGCTTATAGATGGTCACACCACATCCAGCATCGGGAAGCAGAGACAAGAACACATGCTAGTGCTAAACTCACTTTCTCTATGTTATACAGTCCCTGATCCCCACCCAGTGAAAGGCACCTTCACACGTCAGTTAGCACAACCAAGATAATCCAATGCCAGGCCATGTCCTGAACGTCTCTAGATATTGTAAGGTTGACAGTTAATACCAATCTGTCTTAGAATTATTATCGCTGCAAAAAAAAAAACAAAAAAAAAACAAAACAAAAAAAAAAAAACACCACTACACCACTACCAAGGAGGAAGAGGTTTATTTGGCTTACACTCCCATATCACAGTTCATTATCCAAGGAAGTCAGGACAGGGATTTTAGTAGAGCAAGACAGGTACAAGGCGGCAAGAGCTGATGTAGAAGCCACGGGAAGGTGATGCTTACTGGCTTTCTCATGGTGAGTTGTCCAGCCAGCTTACTTATAGAACCAGAGCTGGTGCAGAAGCCATGGGAAGGTAATGCTTACTGTCTTGTTCACAGTGAGTCATCCAGCCAGTTTACTCATAGAACCAGAGCTGATGCAGAAGCCATGGGAAGGTGATGCTTACTGTCTTGTTCACTGTGAGTCGTTCAGCCAGCTTATTTATAGAACCAGAGCTGATGTAGAAGCCATGGGAAGATGATGCTTACTGGTTTGCTCACTGTGAGTCATCCAGCCAGCTTAGTTATAGAACCAGCTCAGGGATGGTGCTGTGCAATAATCCTTCTGTACACCGTGAAGATGTGTTGCTCTCACTGTTAATAAAAAATGATTGGCTGATAGCTGGGCAGGATTTTGGGGGCAGAGAGCATGCTGGAAAGAAGAAAGGATAGAGTCAGGGAGTCTCAAAAGTCACAAGCCAGATGTGAAAGAAACAACATGGGAAGTTCATCCATGAGGTCAATGAACCTCAGGGAAGCACGTAGATGAATAGAAATGGGTTAATTCAAGTTATAAGAACTAGTTAAGGAAAGTCTAAGCTATTGGCCAAGCATTTATAATTAATTATTAAGTCTCTGTGTGGTTATTTGGGAGTGGGCTGGTGGGACAGAAAACTCTGCCTACAGGACGCCACAATGGATTGGGTCCTCCCCATCAATCACTAATTATGAAAATGGCCTATAGCCAGAATTTATGGAGGCGCGCTCTCAATCGAGGTTCCCTCTTTTTAGATGATTCTAGTTTGTGTCAAGTTGACATAAAATTACCCGGTCCATCTTTGTGGGGCATAGAAAGACATACAGTTCAAACTAGCAGAAGCGGAGAGTGGATGCAACCCTCTAGATGTGTTAGATGAGACTCCAGGGTCTTGTATAGTTTTGAGCTCTTTATTGGTGAGGGTGAGAAGCTGGTACCTACTTGTTTGAGGTTTACTCTTGTCGTAGCCACAGGAGACACGTGCCCATCCATGGTCCTCTAAGACCTTGTTCTGCACATGGGCCAGCACAGGCTGGCAGAACCTTGGCCTCTTTTCTTAGCTTACTAATTTGGAATTTTCTTGAAATTTCTATGCGAACAACAGTGTAGCCCAAACTAGTTGTTTCTTACCCTTAAATCCAAGAGTGATAGTATTACCTAAAGATATTTTCTTTCACTCTCTAATTAGCCCTGTAAAGCTCTCAGCTGCCTTCTTCCTGGATCAGCAACAACCTAGTCAATTTTAGTTCACCATTGTGAGAAGCAGGACTGCCTCTTTTTAATTTCTTCATTTTATTGGAGTTTAACTAGCTAAAATTTATATACATATTTATTGAATATGTATAAATTATGTACTGACTTATGCATGTGATAAGAAATAACTGCCATGATCAAGCTAATTGATATATTGCTTCAGTTGTTAATTTTAAAATAACATTTGAAATCTACTTTCAGCAAATTTCAACCAAATAACACAATGTTATGTACTATATAGCTGATGCTATGTTCTAAATTTCCATAGTTTATTAATATAACTGTATTTTTACTCTTCCATCTTTGTGCCCTCACTTCCACTTTAGCTCTTCGCCCCCCACCAGCCACCATTTTACTTTGCTATTCTGTACGTTTGGTGTTTTCTCATTCCTTACATGAGTTTATAGAACACTTTCTTCCTTTGTGTCTGACAGTTCATTCAGGACAATGTTCTCCAGGTTCATATATGTCATTATAAATGACAGTATTTCATTTTTTCTTCCTTCCTTCCTTCCTTCCTTTCTTCCTTCCTTCCTTCCTTCCTTTCTTCCTTTTTTCCTTTTTCTTCTTTCTTTTTTTGAGACAGAGATTCTCTATGTATCATTGGAGTCTCTCCTGGAACTTACCTTGTAGGCCACGCTGGCCTTGAAAGATTTCTGTCTTTTAGAAGGCTGAATATCATTCCAGTGTGTGAATACAGACCTCACTTTATCTGTTTGCCCTTTGATAAGCATTCAGGTGGATCCCAGATTCTGGCTATTGCCAATAGTGTTACAGTGGATATATATTAGTGACTTTTGAGTCACTGTGCCCAACTACTGGATAGAATGATGTGAAAGAAAGAAATAACCTAAGATATGGCTTAACAATGAAGTGAATTAATAATCTGAGATCAATCCTTAGGACCCACATGATGGAAGATCAGAATGAACTCATACAAGTTGTCACCTTCTGACCTGCACACATGCATTGTCGCACTAGTGCTTCTCTCTCTCTCTCTCTCTCTCTCTCTCTCTCTCTCTCTCACACACACACACACACACACACACACATACACACACACACCTCTCCCCACTACACAAATAAAATAAATGGAATAAAAATTTTAGAGGAGGAAAAATTTAACTCAAATATGCAGAGGGCCCACTCAGCTGAATAACACATCTGTCACTTCAAATAGATATCATTCTTTTCATGATGAAAACTGTCATTTTCAGTGTTTATTTGGTGGTCACTCTCCTCTGTGTTTCTGAGCCGATAATGTTACGGAACATCATGGTGTTGGAAGACTGTAAAGAACCATGCTATTTATGTTGTGGTAGACGAGAAAGAGGGCAAGAAAAGGATCAGTGACCAAGCACAACCTTAGAAGTATGTCCCTTGGCACTTACTTTCTCCACGTAAGCCTTATTTCCTTAAGTTTCCACAGGGTCTGCATTTTCATCCCGCAAGTCTACGGAAGACATAGTGTATGTGTGTTTATAAAATTTTCTTTTCCTTTTTCATGACAGAGGCCAGAGGACATCAAGTGTCTTTCTGTCGTTCTCCACCTTACCTTTTGAGATAAGGTCTCTCACTGAGCTGGAAGCTTTCTGCTTTGGCTTAGCTGGCTAGTTAACAAACTCCTACATCTTTTTGCCTTATCACCTTACCTTGAGTGCTGGGGTTACAGGCACCTGTGACCATGCCCAGCTTTTACATGGTATTTGATCTTAGGTTCTCTTGCTTGCACAGAAAGGGCCCTCACCCACTGAGCCGCCTACATAAGCCCCCTGCTGTCATATCAGATAGAAATGGCAACAAGTGAACATCCTGATCTTCCTGATGTTAGAGGGCAAATGTTTTAGTGTATCACCACACCGTGTGATGCTAGTTGTGGCCTCTGTTACAGTGAGGTACAATTCTTGCACTGCTATTTCATTGAGAACTTCAATTGCAAAAGTTTTATGTAAGGATGCTGCATTTTCTCACTCTGAATTAGAGAGGTATAAGAGCAGAGAGTATACTTCATGACAGTGGATGAAAATGTCCACACAGCAATGTGTCTCCAACATGCCTCTGAAAAATACATCCCAACATTACAGTGTCTCTCCCTTTCTCTGTGTCTCACCATATCTTGTGCCCATCTGTAAAAAGCAAAGAAAGGGATACACAGTAAAGGATAAATAGAGGAAAAAATAAGAGGAAAAATAGAGGCAAGTTAGTGTTTAATCAGAATATACACCATAATTCATTTATTAAAATAGCAACATGAAAATATTACCCGTTGAAGCTATCAGGAGACAATGTCAGAGGAGCAGAACCATAATTAATGGAACTAGAATCCTAATAAAAGATATTGAGGGGGGTTCAAACCTTCTTGTTCCTTGAGACTTCTTAGGACATAGAGGTCAACCCCTCCATAAAATGAAGCAAAAATGGTCCCACATTGGAAGCAGAAATCAGCTCTCATCAGTCCTTGAATCTGATATTACCCCAAGCTTAGACTTAATCAAGCCTCCAAAAGTAATGGCAATAACAGAAACAGTTTATTTTGTTTATAAAATTACCAGGCTCTAGTATTTTGTTACAACAGCATAGCTAGACTCAGATATTTGGTTAACATCCACATAGGTTGCCTCTTTGTGGTTTGGTGCTGTTGTCTTTAATAATACCGTATCTCTAGAATACTTACACATGACACAATTGTATCTACATTTTGTTGTTAGATGTACTCTGAATTCTATACTTTCTTGATCTTTGTAGCCTTGGCCTGTGTGAAATCAAAGTTTTTCTCCCACACATTGAACATGAGATTATTCACTTATTCCTGTGTTATTTGATTGCGAGAACCAGAAAATGACACAGAGCACAACATTTAGACAACTATGGGCACACTGTGACTAATTTGCCACTTAGTTATTTCTTGGAAATATATTGCTAATTTAGGAAGCTGTTTATGAATCTATGTAAACACACACACACACATATATACATATATGGTAAGGTGATGGTCTTTATTCTAACAGGAGTTCCTAAAATTTTTGTTTTATTATATTATTTTGTGGAATGCAACCAGGAAAGATAGTTACTTGACAAAATATCCCCTCTGTGTGTATGTGTTTCTCTCTGTGTATATGTTTATAATTAGAAGTTTAATATAGGGTTCTAAGTCTGTAAAGGGTCATTTCCTTTATTACTTATCTGGAAAACCTTTTTTTAATGTTTGTGTATTTGTGTGTGACAAGAAGGACAGGCTGGACTGCTCAAGTTACAGGGGCATTAGTCTGTTGTGCCACAGCAGCAAGATTGTCTCCATTATCCTGTAAAGGATCAAGGGCAGACAAAGGAAATCCTAGCAGAGGCCCTGTGATGCACTGTCTTGAGCTGATTCTTTACAACTCTGAAATCTGAACAATAAAATGTTCCTCAGAACAGCGGCTGAATGTGTTTGAGATGGCGTGTCTCAGGAGGATTCTAGGTGTCACACGAAGAGATAGGCTGCGCGATGACATTAAGAAACATCCCCGGGCTGGAGCAGTGGCTCAGAGGTTAAGAGCACTGACTGCTCTTCCAGAGGGCCTGAGTTCAATTCCCAGCAACCACATGGTGGCTCAGAACCATCTGTAATGAGATCTGGTGTCCTCTACTGGCCTATAGGACATAAGTAGGCAGAATACTGTATACATAATAAATAAATAATTTTTTTTTTAAAAAGAAACATCCCCATCTACAGAAGGAAGTAAACTATCAGATATGGCAATGGCACTTGAGATACTTCGGCTATGTTATGAGAATGAATAATGGCAGATACCTGAAGACAGCACTGCTTGAAGGAGTGTACAGGATAAGGTGAAGAGGAAAGCCCAAAATACACTGGATAGACAGCATAAAGGAAGCGTGTGGAACCTTGGGTATGACAATAACACAAGCATCTAGGACTGTTCATGATAGGAACAATTGGAGAACCACTATAAATGGACTGTCCATGCATGCTTAAGCATTGCTGGGGCATAAATGGTAATGTTGATGATATCTGCTTGTATTGCTTTCCATGTTATGGCCTTCGTAGGCAACTGTCGTAATAACAGTAATGTTAACCAAGTTATAAATTATTTGGAAACAACCCTAGCATCTAGTCTTCTAAAGCCCAACATGGGTAAAAACAGGGCATAGGTAATAGTAGAATCAATAACAGAAGGATCTGGGTAAGAAAAGAAAGATACTTTCTCACTCACAACTTACTGTATCTTTGATTAGTTTTTAATACTTTGATAAAGATTGGCTGGAAACTCTCGTTAGAAATCTTAAAATGACTCAGGAGTTGATTTGGGACCTCAGAGTGCTTTCAATGCACTGATAGGAAGGCTTGTTATCATGGAACTAATCCCGCCGAGTTGCAGTTCCAATCTTGCCAGCACCGCATTCGGACAGGTGATTCATTACAGTGGAGTCCCAGAATGTTAATGCTAGGAAAGGACTGGAGGAATGACAGCTCATTGCCCTCATTTAGGGATGGGAAGATTGAGAACCAATCTGAGAAGTTTTACTGTGCTGGGAGAGATGTAAGGTGCCAAAACCGAACTTTAATAGAGGTCTTCTGACTCCAGTGGAAATATCTCAAAAACTAAAAATATAAACTCTCAATGATGAAATAACATTTCAGTAAAACTAATTCGTAGAAGAGAACCTTCAAGTTGCTCTCTGACATCCACCTACACACCATGGTATGCATGCGCACACATACATACACATAAATAAATGCCATTCAAAATTAAAACTGCAAATGATTAATGATAAATACTTTAGAAGTTTATCTGCTAATAAACTTGGAATCAATTAAATTTGCAAACTGAACCTTTATGTTGAAGGGGTCTTTCTCAAAATAAACAGTGTACATTTACCATTTACTAACTCAATACATGCTTATTAAAGAGTTTTACTAGCAAGATGAATATCTCATAGGGTAAAGCAGACCAAACAAAAGGTGGCACGATTTCAACATCCTTCTTAGAGTAAGATTTTAATTTATTATTAATTTATCAGGAAATCAATTCTTTCAAAAGTATTTTTGGGCAACATAATATTCTAGAAAGTGATCTACACAGTGTTAAAGGAACTAGGTGTGCACCATTGAACAAAAGAAAGTTTACTGTCTTTCTATGACATATTCCATCTGTAGAGAGAGAAAATTAGCATGGAATGCTTACAGAAAAGTGGAATGTGATGAGCATTATGAAATTTCATACTGCATGAAAATATTATGGTGGCAAGAAAATATTAGGAGGCTTAAGGTACTAAAAAGGATAATCACAAAGGATAGCAATGAAATTATGATGTTTGAATGAATTTGTAAGGGAGTTGAAGAGCCGTATGAAGAGCTTTCCAGGTGTAGATAGCAATACAAGACTCTGAGGTGGGTGTGTACTTGGAACAGTCTGCAAACAGCCAACAAACCATAGTGATGAAGGATAGCCAGTGTTCAGAAGGTAAAATCACTAAAAGTACATGATAAAAAGAAAAATCTTAAATCACTTTACAGGGATAGGGAACAGTCATTTGAAAAGAAGATGCATAAAAAAGCAAGGATGCCAAATATTTAAAGAAAAAATACCTAGAGAAAACCTGAAGATGACGCCACATTTCCTATTATTCCATACAGTCGTCTTATAAATACATTGCAATGAGAGAAGACGTTACAATAAGAGAAAAACATAGACTAATTCCCCTTGAATGTAAGTGCAACAGTCCTTAATTTTTAATAAATAAAATCCAACCATATAAAAAGATTATGCATTATAAACAAACACTATTTTCTTAGGAATATAAGACTTGAGGAGAAATGAATTCAGTCCATATAATGTACTTCTTAAAAACCTGAAAAAATGTTTATAAGAACCTCAACTGATGCAGGAAACGCATGGGGAAAAATCCAACATGTATGCCAATTAAAATTCTCATGTAACTGAAAATAAAAGGAACTTCTTCAAGTTCATGAAAGTTATCAATTGGTACCAAACAGTGTGGCGTTCTATAGTAGACCTGACCGTACTGTGGAGGGAGCACTAACAATCGCACTCAGAAATTTAGTTTCTCACTTCGGAAAGAGAGCACAGCAAGCAAAAGCTGGTACAAGTGTTTTTCATGGAGCACAGGATCTACCCCAGGACAGCAGTCCAACTTGATAGTTTATTCATGGTTTTAGCATCATTGAAGATGTGAGTAAAGGGGTCATTGCATCTCTCTCCATGGCTTTAGAGAGCCAGTGAGGCCAGAGGTTCATCAGGGTAGTAGTCTCTGAAAGAAAGAAGGCCAAGAGAGGTCATGGTAGGAAGCCATGCAAGTGAAGCTGGGTTTGCAGTGGTGACCTCAGGTTGTTGGAGATGCGAGAGCCATGAAATGTGCCAAGGAGAGCTGCCCACAAAGAGTGAACAAACCAGGAGAGAGGGAGCGGGAGAAGGGGAGGGAGCAGGAGATGGAGTGAGAAGGAGCAGGGAGGGAGTGAGGGAGATGGGAGAGAGGGTGAGAGTTGCTGGCAGTAAAGCTGGAGAGGCAGAGACATCTAAGCTGTTGGACACTAGACAGATTTTGTATTTGTACAAATTTTGTATTTCTCTTATTGAAACTTATTCTTGTTTTGTTTCGGTAGTTCTTCACAATGATGCTATTCCTTTGTTTTAGAATGATAATATATATTCTCTGCAATTTTATGCTGGAAGTACATAATTTGCCTTTTGATATCACAATTAAGAAATTTGAGTCTCACAGGAAACTTTGGATTTTTAAATACTATTAGGACTGAAAGACTGTAGGAACTCTTGGAGTTGGACTAAATACATTTTGCATAATACTGTAGCCATGAAATATTCTTTATAATCTCAGGTATTTGAATGCTTGATCCCCAGTTAGTGGTGCTTTAGGATACATTTAGGAGGAGGCGTGTCCTTGCTGGAGGAATTATGTCACTTAGGGAAAGTTTGCTTATTTATTTATTTATTTATTTATTTATTTATTTATTTATTTGATTTTTCAAGACAGGGTTTCTCTGTATAGCTATGGCTGTCCTGGAACTTGCTTTATAGACTAGACTGGCCCTTAACTGACAAAGATTTGCCTGCCTCTGCCTCCTGAGTGCTGGAATTAAAGGTGTGCACCACCACTGCGAGCCTAGGGCATGCATTAAGATTTCAAAAGCCACATGGCATTCCTAGGTGACTCTTTATGTTTTTGCTCTATCCACCGTGTCTGCTGCTTGTTTCCCTGACAGGATGGACTTTTAGCTTTCTGGAACCAAAAGCGAAGTAAAAGCCTTTCAGCTATGAATCGCCTTAGTCCTGGTGTTCCGTCACAGCAGCAGATAAATAATTAAAACAGTAAACATCCCAGCTAAGGCATATAAAGCAGAAAAAAACCCAACATTTATCTTAATTAAAATTTGTTTGTAACAAAAAATAGAACTTCTGCAACTTGATGGAAGCTATATTTTAGATGTCTATTTACATTTCATGAAAGGAAGACTTGGGTGTGGGTGGGAAAATGGGGAGGATCTGGAAGGGGTTGGGGGAACTATAATCAGGATATATTGTCTAAAAAGGTATATTTTCAAAAATCCCTTATATCATACTTGACAGTAAAAAAAAAACTGAATACTTTATTCCTAAAAGCAATATTTCCATTCTCAGCTCCTTTGTACAGCATCAAATACATTTTTCTAATCAGTGCACTAAGGGAAGAAAAAGAAACAAAAGACATTGTGTCAGAAATAATAAACAAAACATCTTTTTTTAAGGCAATGGATTGCTTCACACAGAAAACCACACGGAATATAAACAAAAGTGAAAGCAAAACCAAAACAAGAGCCCTGAATTCCAGGAGAGCTGACTCCTTGGTTGAGTAAGTGTGATGACCAATACTGGTTATCAATATAACAGGTTGTGGAGACTCATAGGGTACAAGCCACATGCCTATGAGGGCTATTTTGATTAGGTTGATTGAAGACCCACTCTGAGAGTGGTCAGCATCATTCCTTAGATGTGGATTAAAAGGAGAAAGCTCTGAATCAGTCTCCACCTTCACCCCCCGTGGATGCTATGCCTCACTGCAGGTCTCTCTTGCTCCTGCTGCCATGGTTTTCACAGCACAATTCACAGCACAGACTGGGCTTTCAAACTGTGAGCTGTAATCAACCCATCTTCCTCTGAAGTTGCTATTGCCAGAGTAATTCACAGCCACCGAAGAGAAGTTTACACAGCAAGTTTCCAGGACACAGTATTGTCACACAGAGTCAACTGTGCTCTGCGCCATCAGAATCTATCACAGCAAATGTGTGGTTTGGCACATTGAGTTTTCACTCTTTATGTCAAGGGATGCCCCATTGAGAAATGTGGGCCGTCAATAAATCTGTCTTGGAAAGGACATAATACAGGTTTTGAGTTTTATTGCACGATTTGAGAAAGAGTCCAAATAAAGATTTCTTCAGGATTGGGTATTTGAAGAAAGTGTGTAATTCCATAGTAAAGCATTTCATTCTTTAGCTAAAACAAGGGTCCACTGGGGCTATGCTGACGTAAAAGCTAATGAAGTCACAGGTGGAGTACACTCTTTCAGAGCACAACACTACAGAAGCAATGAAACCTGTATACTCCCAGCAAGGAAGGGGCAGATACTGTTCTGTTGTTCATGACCTTGCTTCTTACTGTGCTTAGAAGCAATGGATGAGAAAATATTGTTTGGTCATACAGCACACCAGTTGCAGATGTTGGTGTTCTGTGAGATTGTTTATGTCCAACAGGGAAAGAACACGGCCTGTATCCAAGTGCCAGGGCAGCATGAAAAACTCTGTCACCTCGGGGCTTGAGAATGTGATTCAGCTGGTAACTGCTGTATGTCAAGTTCCAGGACAGCCTTTACAAATGAAATTGTTTCAACAACCAAAACAACAAGACAAAATGCTCCCATTGTGAGTTGGGTATGTCACATGAGTTCTTGTGTGTTAGAGAATTGTTATTATTTTTCTAATGCATCTTCTAAAAGGAGAACTGAAGAGCTAGAGCCAGTCTTGCTAGTATTCTTTCGTTGGGTTTTATAGAGTGAATAGATATTGCCACAAAGTAATATACATCAATATTAATGTATATACGTCTCTTTTTAAATGATTTATTTATTCTTATATTATGTACATTGGTGTTTGACCTGCGTGGATGTCTGTGAGCCTGTTGGATCCCCTGAAATTTGAGTTACAGGCAACTTTGAGCTGCCAGGTGGGCGTTGGGAATTGAACCCAGGGCCTCTGGATGAGCAACCAGTTCTCTTAACCACTGAGCCATCTCTCCAACCCCATGCACATTATTCTTAAGGTGATGATCCAACCATGAAGCAAGTCTGACACTAAAATAATGTTATTAATGTATCAGAATGGAATTAAGGAAAGAAATGGAATCCATATTACTGTCTTCTCACTTACATCTATTAATCAGGCCTTGCTTCAATATTGTTTCTGAAAGTCAACTCTTTCTTTAACCTTTATTATTATCATTATTTTCTATTTATCTTTATTTTATGTACATAGGTATTTCACATGCATGTATGTCTGTATAAGGGTGTTGGATCCCCTGGAACTGGAGTTACAGACAGTTGTGAGCTGCCATGTGGGTGCTGGGAATTGAACCCAGGTCATCTGGAAGAGCAGTTGGTGCTCTTAACCACTAAGCCATCTCTCCAGTACTTTAACCTTTATTACCATTTCTGTTTTGCAATGATAAAGCTCTTATACACATCTCATCTTCAAAGATAAATGGCATTTTCCAGTGTGTCTCATTCCTTCTTATGTCTAAACCAGCATTTTAAATCAAAGATATCCATTGAAAACATTTGGAATCACAGCATAAATCTATATAGCACTCACAGATTTGCTTGAGAATTTGAGGATAGTTAATATTACCTTCAAGTGCCCAAAGAATACCTGATTGGGTGTTCTTTTTTTTCTTTTCCATTTATTTATTTATTTGTTTGTTTGTTTGTTTGTCTGTCTGTCTGTCTGTCTGTCTGTCTGTCTGTCTGTCTGTCTGGTGATTGGATCTCTCTTGTATCTCTGCCTGTCCAGAAACTCACTATGTCCCGGAACTCACTGAATAGACCAGTCTGGTTTCAAATTCACAGAGATCTGCCTGCCTCTACCTCCAGAGTGCTGGCATTAAAGGCGTGCATCATTATGTCCAGTTCATTTTAGGTATTTTCTTAATCAGTACTACACAAGAAGCTATCATCTTAATGGACATTTCTACAATGAAATATTAATTTTAATATGATTTTTAGTTAAATGACATTGGAAACAGTAAACATATCAAGAAGAAGAGGAGGCTAATAAAATTAAGGTATATTCAAAGTATTCATGAAAAAACAAACAAAAAGAGAAAAGTTATATGGTAGGAACTATCCTAAGTAGATAACGATGAATACAAAGGTAAGGTACTGACATACGATCATTATGATTAGAAGGTAGCAAGTTGAACATCGCAGAGAAATTGACAGAAAATATTCCTAGATGTGGTTATTTTCGGTAAGTATGTGATGGAACTTTATTTATTCAATGTTCATTTAATGATGTTAAAACAATCAATTTGATGAGTGAATATCTCAAAAAGATACTTATTCTTCTGTGTCCAACTTTACATCATCCATCACAGTCAAGTCAGAGAACCAAACTAACATTCTGTGAACAGATGAACAATGTGAAGAAGCTGTACATCTGTACACACATGAAGAAGTTGTGCATCTGTGTACACATGACGTAACTGTGCATCTGGGTACACATGAAGAAGTTGTGGATCTGTGTTCACATAAAGCAGTTGTGTATCTGTATACACATGAAGAAATTGTGCATCTGCATACACATAAAGAAGTTGTGCATCTGTATACACATGAAGTAACTGTGCATCTGGGTACACATGAAGAAGTTGTGCATATGTGTTCACATGAAGAAGTTGTGTATCTGTACATACATGAAGAAGCTGTGCTTCTGTACACATATGAAGAAGCTGTGTGTCTGTATACACATGAAGTAACTGTGCATCTGGGTACACATGAAAAAGTTGTACACCTATACACACATGAAGAAGTTGTGTATGTCTACACACATGAAGTAGTTGTGCATCCATATATGCATAAAGAAGTTGTGCACCTATGCACACATGGCTGCTACTCATCATTGAAAGAAAGGAATTTCTATCATTTGCAACAATGTGAAAGAAACTGGAGGACATTATGTCACATGAAATAAATTGGAGACAGAAAATACTGATGCTGTCACTGACACATAGAATCTAGAATGTCAAATTATTGGATGCAGGGGATGAAGTGGGTTTCAGAGGGAGAAGGACTGAGAGAAATGAGGCTGTATTACTGTAGTGCCCACAATCTCAATTATGACTGATGAGTAAGAATTAGAGAATTTGCTGTTCATTATAAGGCCTTAACAGTAATGAGCTGTGTTCTTTATATTTGCCAAGGAATTAGGTCTTTGGCCATGCAGTGTTTTCTCTGACCAATGAACTCACTTAACAGTCAAAGAAGTGTGGCAAGAACCACAGAAGATGTTGCTTGCTGGCTGGCAGGCAGGCTTGTACTCAATTAGTTTTCTTAAATAGTTCATGAACACTTTGCCTAGTGATTGATGCAGTGCGCAGTGGGCTGGGCTCCCCACATCAATTACCCGTCAAAAGAATCCATTAAAGAATGTCTCTATGCTAATCTGATATAGACAATTCTTCAACTGAGAGTCTCTCCCCAGATATTCCTAGGTTTGTGTCTAATTGACAGTTAAAATAACCAAGACAGTATCCATGAAGATATGTTAGTTAGCTTTGCTGTAGTAGCTAGTCCATTTTGTGTTGGGCATATCAAAGCACCACATCATATATCCATACATATGTACATACAAACATAACAAAACATCAATTTGGTAATTATATTACTTTACAATAAAAATGTAAGAATATTTACATGTTGTTAACATCTAAGATATTATAGCACCATAACTGTAAAAGAGAGTTAATAATATTGAGTATAAACCTGTCTTAAAACTTCAATTTAGAGACCAGAATCATAGTTTCATTTTAATAGTCACAGATACTAAGTGATAAATGTTTTTTTAAACTAGAATAAAAATTATTGCTAGAAAGATAACTGATTTATTACTCTAGGAGCACAAGTCCTGAACATCCTTTTTTTCATAAATTGAATTTAAAATAATTTTATAGTAGTAACAATAGTGCAATTCTGTAAATGGCCAGTGGAGGTCAGACTTACACTATATTAACGCGAACCCAGTTATTTTTTACAACTTTGAAACTATATATCTTGTAGAGGGCTGGTTTTGAACTGCATAGAAACTCTGTGCAAGGGAGACTTGAGGTAGCATTCTTGCTGATAGGCTTGGCAAACCAAGTTGGGAGGAGGCAAACCTCTCCCATCAGTAGAGTGCCTTGCCAATGATCAGTCCTTGAGAACACAGATGTGCACTGTAGTTCAAAGGCTCTGATTAGGTTGTGGTTTGTCTTCTGATGAGGTGTTTTTACATATTATACTACAAGAGTTATTCCCATAACACCGAGCTTTTTGTTTAGATTAGCTAGGGCACGAAGCCCTCGAAATTAGTTGTAACCAAGTTACTAGTCTATGAAACTATTTTCATGTATTATGGGAACCTAGTTTGAATCGTGATTTGAGTATTATAAAAAGAACACTGGCTTTGCAATAAAGGATGCAGTTGTATCTCCTACTCTGCATCTCCTGTGTCCTGATTTCTGCGGCACTACCCAGGGTCTTCCATAATGGAGGAGGTTGGAGAAGGGTCCCCAACAATATCTGATATACTGAAATAAGGAAAAAATACATGATACTATTTGAGAGGTTGGGACAGCAATTAAAGATAATTATATAAAGATAATTATAAGTTATCTCTGCTGAAGCTGAGTCCCTCATTGATTTCAGTAATGTAAGCTGGCAAAGGTGTAACTGTTGTAGAGGAAGATGCTTTGAAAGGAGACGTGGTACAGGTAGACACGAGGCTGGGGCATTGGTCACCCACTCCTTCCACCATTTCCCACAATGCCGTGTTTAGCTTTTGCTTTACCCTCAAGCACAGTGGTTCATTTTTTCTTTTGTGACTTCACACATTTTTTTTGTATTTTATTTCTTGTTGGATTTCTTAGTAACTTAAATAGAATGTGTATTGACTTGTTTAATCCATATAGCAACCTTCCAAGGTAGATACTGTTTTCATACCATCAGAAAAGTGAGGCAAAGGGCAGCTAAGTGAATTGTCCAGCTAATAAGTAGCAAATCTGGGAGTTGAAGGCAAGCAATGCATTTTAACTCCTCTGATAAACCTCCAAAAGCCATATGGATGAATGACAATATTTTCAAGTAACCAATACTAAGACTATAAGCTGAATACAAATCTTAGTCCACAAAAATTAGATGTAAAAGAAGTATAAAATAATTTTATTTTTGTCTTTAATGCTATTTTGAGTCTAGTGAACTTTCTTCATGTCCTACTGACATAGAGGAGTCTTCATGCATGAAACAGTCCTGTCTTCCTGTACTTGATGGAGTTACACACTCTCTCCGTGGTATCTTTGTGCTTCCCACATAGGAGCTGGGGATATATTCAGTCTTCAGCGTGGCACAGAGATCCAGTTTTCAGAACCTCCACCTGGGTGATATTGTGATCCTTTTCCTTGGCTTCTCTTGAGGACTGAACACTTGCCCTGTCTCATAGTTGCTTGACTTTCTCTTGCCTAACATCTCCACATCCTGAAAACAAATAAGAATAAGAAACAAATGACAATGGAAAGGAATATCAACAACAGAAGTAATAGCTTGAGCATGGCTAAACATGGCAAGTGTGGAAGAAAACCTAGGAAAAGTTTTGTATTTTATATAATGATATATAATATTTAAAAATCATGTTTTACAAATGTATTCCAACACATCATAAAATACTTAAATGAAGAAAAATAAAATTGAAAGATTGAATATATGATTTTATAACTAATTTTAGTAGGCTTCATATTGCATTGCTTGTGCAGATAACACTTGCAACTTTCTGAGTGGGTGGGATTACTTCTATTTGCATAAAGATAAATGTTAGCCACATGGAGACCCATGTGTTTTGTTTGTTTATCTTTATGTTTTTAAAACTTTTCTTTTTGTATCCTAAAGAAGTGGAAAGAGGGAAGAGGAGTGTAGAAAAAATAATGGAAAGGAAAGAAAAAAAATTGAGGAGAGGAGACGAGGGGAGAGGAGGGGAGGGGAGGGGAAGGGAGAGGAGAGGAGAGGAGAGCAGAAAGGGAGAGGGTAAAAGAGGACAGAAGAGGACACAAACACAATTACCTTGCTGCTGCTCCAGGACAGATTAATCTTCTCCTTGGTGCTGCAATTACTCAGCTTTCCGCTGTCAGGAGCCTTTGTTTTATGCTTCAATTAGCCTCTCTATAGAGTGTTGTTTGTTTAGTATTTGTGTCCTTTAAACATATTTACATCTTCTTAGCAGTTTCTCAGCCTTGTTTCTGTTCCATTAGCAAACGTCCTTCCAGAGGAATTTTTGTCCCACACATCGTCCTTGTAGGTGGATTGCACTACTGCCAAGGATGGCTTCGCTTCACTCTTTGTTGGTAACCAACGTGTGTAGACTACAGCAGACATTCTTTAGGAAGTTGACATTTGCAAAACATCTCTTCTCTTCTCTTCTCTTCTCTTCTCTTCTCTTCTCTTCTCTTCTCTTCTCTTCTCTTCTCTTCTCTTCTCTTCTCTTCTCCTCTCCTCTCCTCTCCTCTCCTCTCCTCTCCTCTCCTCTCCTCTCCTCTCCTCTGCTCTCCTCTCCTCTGCTCTTCCCTCCCCTCCCCTCCCCTCCCCTCTCCCCTCCTCTACTCTCCTTTCCTCCTCTCCCCTCCCCTCCTCTCTCCTTCCCTCCCCTCCCCTCCCCTCTCCTTTCCTCCCCTCTCCTCTCCTCCCCTCTTCTCTTTTTCTTCCCTCCTCTCTCCCCTTTTCTCTCTTCTTTAATATTTAGTTTTCTTTCATCCTAGTGATATCATCTCAATACGCAGCAAATATGGTCCCCAACTACACATCCCTCCTCCACCCAGACTTAATTTCCTAAGCTGCTAGTACTAAATCTGTACCACAGTGACTGGCTTAATATTTATAATTATCTATTGAGTTATGTTACAACACACAGAATAGAAACCAACACAACTTTGTGCAATGGATACTTTGTTGGTGGTAATTCTGTTCATTTCATGCTTAGTTTTAGAAGCGAATTGTCTAGATATGGTTAAGGCAACTGGATGAGAGGAAACCATGTTGTCTTTTACTATCGACATGCAAGAGTATTGCACTTATCTTGCTAGCACATTTTTGCTAACAAGAGACTAGGTAGTTATATAAAGCCATCTGAATGTTTAAGAATACAATTTCCTAATAAGAGTACTATATTATCGAGTACTATGTTAAATTTAGCAAAAGGATTTTAAAAACGGAGAGACAACCTGGATAGAACCCAGCTGTTTTTGGATTTGTTATTTTCACTGAGAGAAATGCTTCAAGAAGGAAAAGTTTACTTTGGTTCACAGTCACAGAGGGTTTGGCATGTATTCACTTATTCAGGAGATATCATGGTGGCAGGAACAAGTGGAAAAAGACATTCTCAATTCAGAGTTCACAAAGGGGAGGATCAGGATCAAGACACCCACAAGATCTTCCCTAGTGGCCTACCTCCTTCATCAATACCCAATTTCTACAGCTTCCTTAATTTTCCAAAATAGGATCACCATCTGTGGCTAAACACACAACATAGCAGCTTGGGAGGGACATTTCATATTCAAATCATAACTTTCTACCTCTGGCCCTCAAGGGTTCATAGCCATCCCACAATGTAAAACGCACTTAATCCATCTCCAAGGGTTCCCATAATATTAACAGTTCCCAGGGTATTTAAAAGTCCATGTTCAAAGTCTCTGCTGAGATTTAAGGCAGGTGGCATGAGCTTCTGTAAATTAAAAACATAGGACACATTTCTAAGATATGATGACACATTGTAAAAAAGGGAAGATCATGGGAACAAAAAGGAAGGATTGCACCAAAACAAGACTAAAACCCAACACTGCAAATACTAAATCCTGTACGTCCATGGCCAACATCTGGCATGTAGTACTCTGATGTGAACTCTACCAGGCTTGTGTAGCTCTATCACTGTGGCCTTGCCATTGGCGGTCCACATAGCTCCTTTCATTGGCTGGATGTATTTATGTCTTGGATTTTCTCAAGCAGAAGTCCCATGTTCCTGGCATTTGAAGCATTCTAGACTTTTTAATTGCAGTTTAGGCTTCATCCTCATGCCTTCCCTCTTATTCCTTTTATGTCTGGATTGGACACCTTTCAAATTTTTACAGTATACTTTTTTTTGGTTCTAAGTTCTTCCTGTAAATCTTGCCAAAGTAGCCAGCAATAACCAGGCTATAACCCGAATGGTATACTGTCTTGCAATATTAGTTACTTACTTTTAAATTCAGGACTGGTTCAGGCAAGCATGTCTTCCAAAGCCCCACCCACAGTAATCAGTTTGTTTCAGGTCCCCTCCTAGCAATTCTTCAACTTTCCTAAAGGGTCTTACCAAGCATACGATACAAGTGCCTCCATAAGACACTTTATATTCAATATATATATAATCTATAATAATTCTCTGTACCTTCCAGAAATATGATCACCATATTGAGAGTACTTTATTTCTTTAAATAAATACTGTATCAGAAAATGTAATTGTTTTGTCTATTACTCAAGGGCTTTCAGAATACGTTTACCTTATAAATATGGCTCCGGAAAGAGGTGGCCACTTATCAAAATGAGAATTCAAAAGTATCTCAGCTGTGAATTCAGAGAGAAGAGCTTCTAACAGGATATTTTCAGTTCTGAACATCAAAAAAGTGTCAGTCTATTTAAGTATGCATGAATTATCTATGAGAAGGTTTTTGGCCTCCCATAAATGCAGGTAATTAGTGCAAACATTGTGTAAGAACCTCTGTGGCAAATTAGAAGTATTTTAAAGAGAAATTTTCATTACTTTAATAATTTCTGTGGATCTTTGGAGCAGTGTTGCTTTTTGCAAAGATTTAGCTTCATTTTTAGAATTGAGATAAGATGTGTGAGATATCAATGTTAATATATAAACACACACACACACACACACACACACACACACACACATTGTTTTTTTTTGAGACAGGGTTTCTCTGTGTTATATACAGCCCCGGCTGTCCTCAAACTTGCTTTATAGACCTGGCTGTCCTCAAACTCAGAGATCCACCTGCCTCTGCCTCCTGAGTGCTGGGATTAAAGGCATGCACCAACATAGTCTGGCATTCATTTTTTTTTTTAACTAGAAAAACTTACTAGCAGCCAACACTCTCTAAACATACTAAACACCAATCCATTTTCCGGGAAGACTATCTGAGTGCTTCTACTTAAATGCCATTTTTCAGTTACTAAATAAAGAAAAAATATATTTTTCATAGACTTAAATGGGATTGAATTTCATAAAATAAAGAAGAATTTATATAATATAACTATCTATAAGTATGGTAATTCCTAATTTTAAAACCCAAGCTGAACATGTTCTATGATCTACTAAACAGTTGTTAGGTCTCCCTTTATCTGCAAGAGCCTGAGGTAGCTTTTAAGTGAACTCAACCAATCAAATTGAGACTCTAAAAATTAAGGCTCTGACATTGCTGTGTGGACTGAGGAATCTAGTCACTGTTCCTGCATGTGTGTAGTTCTTGTCACTGCTCTCTTAGCTCCTGCAGGAGTTTGTTTCTGCAACGTTGTGGAGCCTCTCCCGACACACGAACCCATTTCCCCAGGACCTCTGGGTGCTGAGCTCTTTTGCTTCTCCACTCCATGCATTTAGCTGTAGCTATCACACTTTGCATCTTCGCTTATATCTCCCATGGATGCGATCGTATATGAGCTCATAACAGATGTATGAGGGTTAAGACTATGTTTTCCTTGTTTCCTAGGCAACTCATCCCCAGTCTGTTTCCCAGTAATGGGGATACATGTTTTTCTTCTTCTTCCAGTTTTTCCTCCCACTGTTTTCATTTTCCTCATGCAACTCACCTGGACAACAACATAGATACAATTAATAAAATGGGTTTCTTTGAATGTAACACCGGCCCTTCCTGAGCACATTTTCCTGTTCAGATGTGCTTCCAGGCCTGACCAGCACCGAGCACTGATTAAGTGGCTGAATCAAGGACTCCATGCAAGTTCTGGATGAGGAACAAAAGAAGCTAATTGGTCCCTGTGATAATTGCACTTATAACCCAAGCTTCATTAGTATAAACCTCTTTTTCTAAATATAATTCTTGGGATCATGGGCATTTTCAGAAGGAAGCTTCTAGAGTCATCCATTCAGATGTGATATTTAAAAGATCAGTTTTCCTTTCTTTCTACCACTTAGTAAATTAAAGTGCAGATAAGATGTTGGAAAAAATTCTATGCACAGATGATGGGAGACCATTTCCGCGTATCGGGCTGTTGGCATCAAGTCTGCACATGACATCTGACAGAACAAGTGTCCTCTCAGGTCCGAAAGGTGTTGAAGGAGATGAGCTACAGCATGACCATGCAGGCTTCCAGCAGGAAGGGATCCAGCCCCAGAGTCATGCTGTGTGGGGACATGGCAACCTGGGTGAGTTCTGCTGCTGAACTCATTTAAATACAATTAAGCCATTTGAAATGGCTTTTGAGTGCTGCCTTGCTTTACCTCAAAAATCTCCTTTTCACCACTACCACCAACACTACAATGAGTAAGTTCCTAGTGCTATCTAGAAGGTTCGGAGTGCTTCAGTTTACCACATTATCTAGGAAGAATAATTCCTTTTTTTTAAAAAAAAGATTTATTTATTTATTATGTGTACAGTATTCTCAGTATTCTGTCTGCATGTATGCCTGCAGGCCAGAAGAGGGCACCAGATCTCATTACAGATGGTTGTGAGCCACCATGTGGTTGCTGGGAGTTGAACTCAGGACCTTTGGAAGAGCAGGCAGTGCTCTTAACCTCTGAGCCATCTCTCCAGCCCTGGAAGAATAATTCTTAATCAGATGTCACATAATAATTTTTTTTTTTTTTTTTTTTTTGTTTTTCAGTAATGGGCTGGGTAGGGGATGGTGGTGGATCCCATAAGATCACGATGGAACGGGAAGATTACTTTTGCCTACTACTGGTTTCATACTGTAGTTATCCTGGCGTAGCACAACACACTGCTCATGTGTTTGCAGTAATGCTGTGCCAACACCCGTACTCCATGGCCAGTTGTGTGAAAGGACAGCACCTAACAGTTATGTGCAGCGTGGAGTCCTTGATGTTGATAATAAAGAACTATGGTACTGATTTATGTGTTCACTATATCTTAGTGATTTTTAAGTGTCTCATGCTCCAACGACTCATCTAGCCAAGCCCCACCAGGGTGATTCTAAAATAAACTAACAATGAAGAGGTTGGGGTTGCCAAGACGGTTCAGTGGGTAAGAATTCTTGCTGATGAGCCTGGTGACTTAAGCTTTATTTTTGGAACCCACATGGTTACATAAGGAGGAGAGAATGACTCCCCCATGTCGTCCTCTGACCTCCACAGGTAAGATATGACAAATGGACACACACACACACACACACACACACACACACACACACACACACAGGCTGGAGAGATAGCTCAGCAGTTAAGAGCACTGGCTATCATGCCAGAGGTTCAGGCTCAGTCCTCAGTACCCATATGCTGGCTCACACTGTAACTGCAGTTCTGGGTAACAAAATGCACCAGGCATGTATGTGGTGCTCAAGACATTCAGAGAAAATACCCATATGTAAGGTAATGAAATAAAACACATTAAAGATGACAGATAATACAAATTAAAGAAACAGAACTACTACTGTAACGCACCATACAGTGCAGCACTGGCAGGAGTGTTGGATATTGGTGTAACTCATGTCTTACCTGCATCAAGTGTCTAGGCCGGCTGGCTGAACCACACCATATTCTTTTGAAAGTGTACTCTGATGTTTGCACACAATTGGCCCCTCAGGGCATACTCCTGTACTAATGATGCAATACTTTTCTCACTATAATAAAGTTAACTTCTCCAAAACGTTCTCCAACGAAGGCAGTAATATAAGGCAAAATGAATTTTGACAAGAACTTTTATTGCTCATTGCTCCTGGAAACCATAAAATTCTGGAGTAAGCATGAAGGATCCTTCCTGTTTAACGTTCTGCGATTCTGAGGTGAGAAGGATTCGGCTTAAGGGCTGAGATAATCACTGCCACCAGTGTTTGGAAAAGATGCTCTGTAGAGCCTGAGGAGTATTGCAGCCGTCACAAAGTGCCCACCCTCTGGAATGTCTTCCAAAGCGGTCCTCTTTCATTTCAAGGGCATTGCCGTGTTCTATTGACACGGAAAGAGGCAGAAATTAAGGAACGTGAGTCTTGCCCAAGTTGACAGAGAAGAAAATGTGGAGCCATATTTTGGCTAGGCATAGTAGGCCACTAAGTGGCACACATCTGTAATCACATCACTTGGGCGTCAGAGACCGTGGAATTGTGAGTTTCAGGCCAATCTGGGTCATGTAATGAGGCTGAAAAAGACACAAAGAGAATAGCCTTTACATCTCAGTAGTTTGCCTCCAGGGTTTGGAAACTCTGCATTAAAGCAATGCATTGAGAGTTCTTGTGTATTTCCACATGATTTTATGCAAGGCAGCAAGGATCTAGTTATTCCCCAGCCCATGGTTCACTTGCAGTATACTTAATGAACAATTCTATTTAGAGAATCTTTAACCTGAAATAATTTTACTAGCGCTAGATTCAGTAGCAATCATGAACAGTGTATTCAGAGACAAGTATGATGGTGGTACACATGCCTAGAATCCCAGCACTTGAGAGGTGGAGGCAGGAGGATCAGAAGTGTAAGGTCAGTCTTGGCTGTATAGTGAGTGCATGACCACTGTGGGCTACATCCTATCTTACAGAGCCAAAAGGAGAAGAGATTAGAAGTTCTTTGTGAATTTTATCTATCTGCTCTTCCTTAACTGTAGGCCCATATGTCTACATGGTAAGGCAGCCAGAATCTCAGGCAATAGTTTGCACCTGCCACACAGGAGGCAGTCACCTTCCTAACAAAGGGTCAGGATGTTGTTCTGCTTTTTCTTTGTAATTTGGAGGATACCTGAAAAAAGATGTTAATTCAGTTTACCTGACAGAGCTGGCATATAAAGCTGGAAGCTAGGGAACTGTGACAAAATGGGTATAGAAAGGTGTGGTCAAAGGTGTGGACATTACCAAGGGCATTCGCCTGGTTACCTAGGAAACAGAATGCTAATGAATTTCCCCCTCAGTTTATGTTTTTGGTATAAGGCTGTTTGGAGAATAAACGAGAGGAATTTTTAGGATGTGAACTCAGGATTTCATGAGGGATCACTGAGAATCTCCCTCCTGATAAAGCTAAGTGAGTTGTGTCTTTAATCTCGCACCTCCCCTCTGGTCCAAAGAAATAATTTAGGGTCTGGGCTGGCCCTGGACCCTGACACATAACCTAAATACATCAGTAAAAATTAAGTAGTGAAAGATGAAACCAATTAGAAATAAATGAATAAATTTACTAATACTACCCAAACAGGATATGTAGCCCAACTTTATGTATAAAAAGGTATAGTAGTAAAAAAAAGAGGAAAAAAAATCAAAAAAATCCTAGTTTAGAAGAATGCTTCAGTTTTAGATTAAGACACAGAAAGCATGGCCTGACATTTCTTACTCTTCTTTCAAGGTTAGATCATGTCCTATATAGATAGAATTTATGCCCTACACCCATTCATGAAGGAATAGTGTTGATACTCATGTTCTCTCTGATTTTAGGGGAAATGAAAAGGGACTAACAGAGCTCTGGAATCGAATATTTAGTGCCTTGCTCCAATCAGGGAATGGATTTTAAGTGCAGTGGCGTTTCTTCCATGAGGATAAACCACCCCTGAACCAAAGCTGCAAATGGGGTTGCCAAGAAAATACTTACAGTAACTGTATCCATTGTTTATTTGAGACAGAAACAAGGCAGACATTCTGTAGCAAGTAAAATACAAGACAACCAGATCAACTTGAATCTCAGATAAACAATGAATATATGCAAAGTGTTATGTGGCATAGGCTTATGCTAAAACTTTTGGCTCACTGGCAATTCAAACTTCACTGTGTTTTCTCAGTTTTTACCTATTGGATCCCGAATCCCCAATGATGTTAGTGTTCCTGAGGTACAACAAGAAACAGCTGCAGGATTAAAACCAAACAACAGTAGGAGGTGAACCTAATAAAGTCCTGTTGAAAGATTAGAGCCGTTTAAGCCTAAAACTTACACTGAACAGTTTGCCAATAGTATCAGCAGAATAGAGAGGGAAGCCTCAGAGATGTAATAAACTTGAAATGTGTAAACACAACAGTGCAGCCAATAGAAACACTTGACATATTCAGTCAAGGAACATGAGGTTCTAAGAAGGCTAAACTATATTGTTCAAACGTGGGAGTTCAATAGATACGGAGATACACATTTTAAACGCAGTCAACCTATTAGTAATGTGTTTTTCCATTTTAATTTTCATGGGGTTACATCTGAAATATTATTTCTTGCAATGAAGAATCATTTGATAGTCAATCTTTTCTTGCATTTTTCTCACTGAGGCAAGTGAACAAATGGAATGTTTGAAATGTTTTTAATTTAGAAATCTTTCTCATTCTAGTCGAATTTTAATAAAAATATTCATAGCATCTGTCTCCTTCCTATCTACTCTTTATTCTCTTTATGAGTCTCCCTGGTACATGTCTACTTTTCTAAGTATTTAGTTTGGAAATTAGACTCAAAATTGTCTAATGATAATGATAATTTCTCAGTGTTTGTTTTGAATGGCTTTTAGTTTTTTTCATTTTTTTTTGCTTTTTGGTTCTTTGCAATGTATATGAAATTTATAGAAATTAGAGAGCAAATAAAAATTCAAAGGTGAAAGGATACTAAGAAAAGAAATTGTTCTTGGTTTTTAAAATTTAGAGGGATTCTGTGCATCTATATAATCTTCTATATCCAATTATTTAGAAGAAAATATGTTAATGATTATTTTATTTCATTTAAGAAATTTATATATGGACCTATGCAGGTGCCTCGGCTGTCAGTAAGCTCCTCAGCTGTTTCTGTGTGTATCCCCATCATGGTCTTTACCCCTTTGCTAATATTATCCTTCCCTTCCACTCTCTCCTCCTTTTTCCCTTCTGCCCTCCCTCCCCGTCCCATGCTCTCAGTTTCTCAGGAGATCTTGCCTATTTTCAATTTCCAGGGGGGAATCCATGTGTGTCTCTCTTAGGGTTCTCCTTGTGACCTAGCGTTTCTGGGGTTGTGGACAGTAAGCTGGTTATCCTTTGCTTTATACCTAATACCCACTTATGGGTGAGTACACACTGTTTTACGTTCTGGGTCTGGGTTACCTCACTCAGGATGGTTCTTTTCTAGTTGCATCCATTCCCAGCAAATTTCAAGATGTCATTTCTTTTTACTACTGAGTAGTACTCCATTGTTTAAATGTACCACATTTTCTTTATCCATCATAAAGAATGCATTATCAACTGAAGCGTTGAATGGCATCCAGGCCCTCTGAATGTGGGTGACAGTTGTGTGGCTGGGGAAGTCTGTGGGGCCACTGGGAGTGGGATCAAGATTTATCCCTAAAGCTTGTCCTGACTTTTTGGAGCCCATTCTCTTTGGAGGGATATCTTGCTCAGCCTAAATATAGTGTGGGGAGGGCCGTGGTCCTGCCTCGAAGTGATGTACCATATTTTGTTGACTTCCCATGGGAAGCCTTACCCTCTCTGAGGAGTGGATAGGGCTGTGGTGGGGTAGAAAGTGGAGGCAGCGGGAGGAGGGAAGGGAGTGGGTAGTGGGATTAGTATGTACAGTGAAAAAGATTGTTTGAAAAAATAAATAAATAAAAATGATACATGATCAATAAAAACTCAGAGAGAAAAATTGGGGTTCTAATGCGAAGGTTAGAAAAGAAAATCAGCCGTCTTCTTACCTCTACCTCGGTCTGAAATGGCGATCTGGCCTCCAAGAATCTCAGAATGAGACTGAGACTGAGAGCTGTCTCTTTCCATTTTATAATCTTCTCTAGGTCTGGGGTTGAAGGCGTGCAGCACTGGGATTAAAGCAAACACTGCCTGAAATCAATGACAACTACTGTGGTTACTGGGATTAAAAATGTGTGTCACCCCTGCCTGCTCTGAAAGGCTGGGCAGTGGGCTTGTTTTACTCTCTGATCTTCAGGCAAGCTTTATTTATTTATTTATTTATTTATTTATTTATTTATTTTGTTTTTTTCGAGACAGGGTTTCCCTGTAGTTTCTAGAGCCTGTCCTGGAACTAGCTCTTGTAGACCAGGCTGGCCTCGAACTCAGAGATCCGCCTGCCTCTGCCTCCCGAGTGCTGGGATTAAAGGCGTGCGCCACCACCGCCCGACGTGGCAAGCATTATTTATTAAAATACGAATGAAAATGCCACTACATAAAAATCCAAAAAGAGAAATTTATATATATACACATTCACGTGCGTGTGTATGCCCTCCTGCACGCACTTGTGCAGACACAATACACAGTATATATACACACAAACACACACACATTTTCAATACACGCATTGAGAATACAGAAAAGTTAGCAAGGAGAGACAATGAAAAACAAGAGAATAAAGCAAATACCTTGAAATTTTCTGTCTAAAGTCAATTTCAGACATTCTTTTAGGCACCTTTGCATTGTAAGATTAGTTCCTGAAGTGATCTCCATTTACCTTTTATTTTTAGACTGTTGCCAACCCAGAGGAAGATAGTTAAGCTTCTATGTATTCAACCTCTCTCTTAAGAACCAATTCCTAAGGAATTGGTTCTCTCATTAGAAGAAAACACAGAGCAAGTGCTTTTTCTATGCCAGCTTTCTTCTTTCTTTAACATCTGCTGAATGTTCTTCTCAGAAGGAGAGATGAATGTGCTTGTTTCCAGGGAAAGGCAGACACGATTAATGACCTGCTAAGATCTGGTCCCTTCTCTCCGCTGTAGGATATTTGTCTCAAACGCCTTTCCTCAATCTTGAACTAAGATCAAATATCTCGTTCTGAGATGCTGGGAAGGCTATCAGCTACAGTTCACCCACTCTAACTAAAAAGGCTGGTAAGTAGGTTAAGATAGGAAGAAATAGAAACTTGAATTAGCTTCTATTTTGGTATTTTAAGTTCTAGAGTTAATTTATAGAAATATTTTGGAAATCATATAAAAATATTGGTGTCAGTTCTTAGATAACTGTTATTTATTTTAGTAATTTTGGCTGAATTGAGATGTATGCCCCTAAGTTTCCCCTTTCAATAGAGCAAATGAATGAATTCCATTAGCTTTAGGAGTTCTAGAAGTCTTAGACCTTATCTGTCAACAAATTTCTTAAACGCACCCATGGTTCACATAATACAACATATGTCTAAATTAAAGCATTGTGGCAAGTAAACGTTTGATGTCTAATATTAAATAAACAAATCACATTATATTTAATTCTGTGTGTTCAATGATTCCATAGATTTCATAGATCACTCTGCATTTCTTAAACACAACCAAATCACAACTAAATTCATCCACCACTCTGTCTATCAAAATTGTCACAACTTAACTGATAAAAGATTCTTTAGCAAGGGGCTGGAGAGATGACTCAGTGGTTAAGAACAGTTTTGCTCTTTCAGAGAATTAGAGTTTAGTTCCTATCTCCAGAGGATCAAACACCATCTTCTGGACCCTGCAGGCACTGAGGATGCACAGGATGCATTTACATACATGCCTGTAAAAACTCCTTATTCATGTAAAATAAAATAAATCTACAAAATGTTCAAAAACCTTAGAAAGGGGCATTGCAATTGAATTTTAACAATCCATGAGTCCTAGTTAGGATATGACTTACTGTGATGGAGTTAGACAGACATAAGACAAAATCACAAGAAGAAGTGACTGTAGATCTTCTCCAATGTTGAAACTTTGCAAAGGATAATACTATTTATTCCACTCTCCATTTAAGCTAGTTTCATAGGAAAAAGGAAACTCAAAGTGTTAAATAGTCATTTTACTTATGAACTTGTTCTAGGGAACTCGAAAGTTAATCACTACCCCCTTTGAGATGTCCAAACATTTATATACAGAAATAATGCCAGTGACTTGAGAACATAGCCTCATATAAACTACAGGGTTTTATGCATTCTGAGCACCCATGTCTATAAGACTTCTATTAGGTATCATTTCAAGGAATTAAATTCAACAGAATTGCAATGGGCAGCTATAATATATTTGGCTTCCCTATTTGGGATTAGAGGATATATCTATAGCAGTTTTCAGATGCTCATACAAATGTTTCTGCCTGCGGTTCAGTTATCTCAAAAATTAAATATCTGGAAGACTAAGTTTAGCTCAGTTGCTAGCTTAACTCTGAGAACCCCGAGCAAGTCATTTCAGAAGAAACTTACACACTCTTTGACAGATGAAATAAACAGAGGTTTCCTTATACATTGTAAGACTTGGAGGAAAAATAAGGTTTAAAATTGGGATAAAATCAAATACATCATAAACACTAGCTTCTTTAATATCAGGGAGATATTTACAAGCAATCTGTATTTCTGAAATCTGAAACAAGTTACAACAGGCTTATCAGAAAGTTGATAGAGAAGCATGTCCCTATCTCAAAAACAAGTCAACTTTGGAACTTCATTTGTTTGTTATTCTGAGCCTAGGGACAGACATTGTTTGTTCGTGAAATATTTTACTCACTCAGTAGTGTCTGGTGTCAGCAGGATCGCAACTGAGTCGTCATCTAACTCCTCCACAGGACAGGAATAGAAGATGTCAACAGGACAGTGATTAATGTTAAGAAGACAGTTCTATTATCCAACTTTGTGACTAGAAGAAGCAAATTAGGATTTAAGGGTAGTTTTTTTAAAATCACATTTATGCAAGTGTGTGCATATGTTGTTGGTTGGCACCATATCTGTGCAAATATGTGCATGTGTATTGGCTGGGCTAATGAGGAGGTAGTAGCAGCTAAGTAATAGAAAATGGTTTTTAACACTGTGTTTCTCTTTTAAAATTCATTCTTCTCTTATACATCTGACCTAAGTTTCACCTACATTTATCTTCCAAGTTCCCCTTACCAGGCATCTTCTCTTCCCCAGACCCACTCCTCCATTTCCCTTCAGAAAATAGCAGAACTTCCAGGGATAATAACCAAACACAGCATAACAAGTTACAGTAAGACTAGGCACAAAACCTCATATCAAGGTTGGACGAGGCAACTCATTAGGAGGAAAAGGGTCTCAAGAGCAGGCAAAAGGGTCAAAGACAAAAAAGAGTCAAAGACACCTCCACTCTCACTGATAGGAATTACACAAGAACAGCAAGATGCACAACTATAACACATATACAAAGGACTTAGTACAGACCCATGCAGGTTCTGTGATGGTTGTTTCAGTCTCTGTGAGTCACTATGAGCCCCATTTAGTTGATTCTGTTGGTTATGTTCTCCTCATTAATGCCATGTTTTCATGTTTAATATTTTCTTTGGTGACACAAAATTTGCTAAGTACTTTAAGCAAAGATTATTTCATCTTCTTCTTACCTCATGAAGTAGTTTAAATGGTCATTGTTCTTCCATGGCCCACATATAAGTCACAGATCCTAAGCCATGGCACTGGTAGGTGATGGTGACCTTTAGGAGATGTGGCCATAAGAAGTTATGTTACCAAAGGCTCAAGGGGGACTGTGGCATTCTGACTTCTTCACTTCCATTCCCCTCTATAAATTGAATAACTTTGGCTCATTGTGCTCCCTACTGTGAGTAGAACCTTACCAGATGCTCTAAAGCACCAATACTAAAAAAGCATGAATGAAAATTCCAAAACTATGGAGCAAAATAATCATTTTTTTCATAAGTTGTCAAGTATTTATTTTTTTTTGCTGTAGGAGAAAGCTGACTGATACACTCTAGAAAACATAAGGTTTTCCATGGTATACAGAACCTGTAATGGAAACTTCTTGGTTGTTTTTCTTTAGACCAGATCATAGACTAGTGAATTAAAATTAGGAGCACATAATAAATAGTTCCTAGTTGTAAGCATGCAATTCTTGCTTGAATGATAGAAGGGCAAGTGTAGAGTATGAGCCAGCCACACAGTTTAGAAAGCCCTTTGCCTCAAGGAAACCGGGCAGCATCACGGAATAGTTAAAATGTCTTAAACTAAATCATCTCTATTTTTAGGATAAATATTTGTTGTTGATTATTTTCTGGTAACTACACAGCTATTTGTCATATGAGCCTCTTCCTCCTCCCAATCTCAACTTTCTTTTCTTTATTTTTCTCTTCTCTTTTTTTTATAAATGTTTCCTCCCATGCTTTATTTTTTTTAAAAGATTTATACATTTATTATGTATTCAGTGTTCTGCCTGCATATATCCCTGCAGGCCAGAAGAGGGCACCAAATCTCATTACAGATAGTTGTGAGCCACCATGTGGTTGCTGGGAATTGAACTCAGGACCTCTGGAAGGGCAGGCAAAGCTCTTAACCACTGAGCCATCTCTCCAGCCCTCTTCATTTTTCTTTATTTCTCTTTCTTTCCCTTTCTCTTTCAGAAGCTTAAAGCAGACAAAATTCCAGTGACTGGTTCAGGGAAGGAGAGCATGAAGTCCCACCTTTAACTGAAGTTATTGACTATTAAAGGAAGAGTCAGTTTTCTTCAATAGTGTGGCTACTAGTCTATCGATCATACTTATGGGACATGCCCATGGCCAGGATCAGTTGACCAACACAAACTATTCTGCTTTAGATTCTATGAGATACAAGAGCCAACCAGTGTGCTGAGTAATTGACTAGCAGGAGGGTATGGCAATGGGGGACTGGCTCTTGGTTTCTGTAACTGGGGTTCTAAATTGGATCCTACAGAGTCCTAGAGCTGAGAGGTGGGTGGAGCAGGAAGCCTGACTCTGGGACTTTCTCCTGGGACTTCTGATCTTGATTCTACATGTCTCTTTTTGACAGTGTTTCTCACTAAGCCTAGACTTAACCTATTGGCTAGACTGACTGGCCAGAAAAACCTCTTCTATGTTCATGTCTCTGCATCCTCATATCTAGAATTATCTGTACATGCCCCCATGCCAACATTTTATGTGGGTCCTGAGGATATTAAGGTGGGTCCTCTTCCTTATGAGAAAACACTGTACCCTCAGCACCACCTCCTATGGAGATGATTCTAAGGACAGGAAGTAGAAAGATACTTCAGTAAAATTAATTTGTTTTTACCTATTTTAGTGGTTATGCTTTCTGAATAAGATTCAGTTTGGGGTAGAGAGCATTTCCTTGTTTAATTAAACACCTTTTATTCTGGGAAACAAGAATCTTTGATTGACAATCTTTTCAAGGTTGTTTCTTTAAAGTATGTAAGTCTTCCTTAAAGAAAAATGAGGATTTTGTGACCAGAAGAGAGAGATCAAGTCAGAAAATAAACTTACACCTGGGATCAGTATTTATTAGGTCTTAATGACTTTAGTGTTTAAATTTAGTTTTGTTCATTTACTGGCACTTTGTTGGAAGTCATTCTTCATTTAGAAGTTTCCAGAGACTCTCTAAATTAAAATATTTTATCTTAAATGGAACAATCAAGACTAATTTCTAAAGTGTAACAATTTTTACTGTATTTTGATGTGCATTTCTTTCTTAATTAAATATCTGAAGACCTGATTTTGCATAGAAAGAATAGGTTGAATAATTTCTAAACAGAAATATCAAGGAATATATTAGAGCAATGTGATCCATTGGCAGAAGTGAAAACTCTTGGGTCAGTATCAGCTACTTGACTTTTATGTAACTGAGCTCTTGCATGTTCATAAAAAAGGGAGTCTCATTTACATTTCCTAAGGCTTTCATCCTCTGCAATATTTTCTGCTCTTTGTGTATAATGATGAGTTCTATGCCTAAATTCAGGGCAGACCTTCCCCCTTTGGCTCCAAATCCTGCTGTCTCCCTACTTATTTGGATTTTCATCTACATGTCTTTCTTATCAAGCCTCCTCTTCCTCTGGTGTTCTAAGTCTTAGCAAATGACAAAGCTAAAATCTGTAGTCACTGGTGACTCTACCTTCCCTAGTCATATTGTATTGTTTAAAAGTAATCTGATTATGTCTAAGTCAGTTTATTCTCTTCCCATTTCTTCTTTTCATCTCTAGTGGTTTAAGTTCATGTCCTCATTATCTTTCATCAAGAGTCAGGAAATTTCTCCTCCCTGGGCCTCATGCTGTTTAGGACTAATCACTACTATTGGGAGAATGTTTCTTCTAATTCAGACTCTGTCATAATTGGCTTTCGAAAAGTTTTGGTGGCTGCCAGTGTCCTAGTTAGGCTTATATTGCTCTGATAAAGTACCATGACCAAAATGAACTTGGGTGGTGATGGTAAGAGTTTACTTAATCTTATAGCTTGTAGTCCTTCATCCAGGGAAGTCAGAACAGGAACTCAAGTCAGGAGCCTGGATGTGGGAACGGTTGCAGAGGCCATGGAACAGTGCTGTTGACTGGAGTGCTCCTCATGGCTTGCTCAGCCTGCGTTCTTCTACTCTCCAGGACTGTCAGAACAAGGATGGGACCACACCCAGAGGGTTGGACATTGATATCTAAATAAGAAAATGCGCTATAAAGTTGTCAGAGACAAATATGATGGAGGCATTTTCTTAATGGATAGTTCCCCTCCCCAAACCACTCCAGTTTGTATCAAGTTGCCAAATTATGAGCCAGCATGCCCAGTAACATAACCCCTAAATTCATTGCATGACATGTAAAGCGTTTTCTGAGCTGTCTTTGCTGGCCCATAACTGTATCTTTCTTTTACTTTTTAGTATTCTATCCCAAATTACTCAAGTAGACTAAGCTGTTGCTCAAATGTCAGTTCCTTGGATCCATCCTATATCTTATACTGGATGTAAGCCTCTGTCCACCTTTATCTTTTGGTGTATTTTTTCCATTCTTTTTGTGTTTACTATTAATGGCCGACCTACTTTTGCTTTTCATTTTTCTAGTGCTGGGCCACTCCTATGCTTTACATTCCTCCTCTGAGCCCCATAGCCAGTCAATTATAGAATGCACGCTCCCTATTTTGCCTAGTTATTCCTTTACTCTCTGTCTCTGCTCATAGATTATAATTATCAAAAATGTACATATTTCTCAATGATACTCTTAACTGATATACCACTAGTTTATAGAACAGTACTTGACAACTGTGGGCATTATATAAATATGAGACTAAAAATTCATCTGCCCATGGGTTGCCATGTTTTCCATCCCATCCTTCAGGCTTCTAGCCAGGGGTGTTAGTAAGTGGAAATGCTGCAGGAGCTGGGGTCTTGGCAGTCAAAGATTTTTTTTTTCACTGTTAGTTATCTTGTTATGGATCCAGTCTAGGACCGTGGTGCAGTATGCCCTGCAAGTTGAAATATTTCTGCATCTCTCACAAACTGACTCTAGGGTTTCCAGTCCAGAGCATAATTTTTCATTAGCATCTTTCAGCGCTAGAACGTTCTGCCTCAGAGGCTCAGACAGATGACCTGGTTGTCACGACACTTCTCTAAATTGCTCCTTTTCATCTCCCCCTTCAGACTGAGAGCAGGCCTGCATCCACCCAATCTCTTTGAATGTCGTCACGCACACTGTGGACTTCTCTCCCAATGCAGTGAATCTTTTTTTTTTTTTTTTTAAATATTTATTTATTATGTATACAATATTCTGTTTGTGTATATGTCTGCAGGCCAGAAGAGGGCACCAGACCTCATTACAGATGGTTGTGAGCCACCATGTGGTTGCTGGGAATTGAACTCAGGACCTTTGGAAGAGCAGGCAATGCTCTTAACCACTGAGCCATCTCTCCAGCCCCCCCCAATGCAGTGAATCTTGAAGCTGACTTATACTCCTGTTGTCTCGTCTGCCTGCTTGGAAGTAGAAGCTTGCTTTGCACCGTGTGACTAACAGTTGCCGTTGATGTATTGATTAATGTATTAGTTAATAAAGCATGTTGTCTCCACACCGAGACACTCATAATAGCAGAAAAGATACATACAACATCAGTATTTTAGTTTGCAGATACTGCCGTGGCAGTCTGGCTAAACAAGGCTGCCTTCTCCGGCGTAGTGTGTATTGACGGGTGCAGGAAATGGTCATGAATCTAGGTTCTGATGTGCTGTATGGTTTTGGGCAGATTATATCACTTTCCTCTATTTCATTTTACTGGTCAAATTAAAACAGAGATTGAAAATGACCTTTGGGGACTTGTGTAAACATGACATATGATTACATATGTGGAGGTCTGAGGACAACTCAGAGGAGTTAGCGCTCTCTTTCTACCATGTGGGTCCTGGGGATCAAGCTCAGATCATGGTGATTGGCAGAAAATAACTTTCCCATCTTACCCAGCCGCCCAAAGTATGGTTCTTTGTCTTGTACAGCAGCAAAACCTCGTGTCTCTTTGAGCTGGAAATGCTAAACGTATAATTTGGTGAAAACAGAGGCAGGAGCGAGTGGAAGGTAATGGATGCTGGGGACGTGTGCTGTGGGTGATGTTTTAGTACTAAAGTTATATTTAAATTAGTCTTCCAGGAGTGAAGGGAGATAAGCTCAGGGGTGTTGGAAGCGTTACATTTTATCTCAAAACGGAACAAATTCCACACTTAAGAAAGCCATTATTAGACTGATAGGTCACAGAACAAAACTAATAGTTTTATAACTTAACGTATTTCTTGAATGGCATCTTCTGTTGGGTTCCAGTCTTAGAAATGACACCCGCTGCATCAATCTTGCAACAGCAGCTGCACACGTATGCAGTTAACCAGCCACAGCAGCTGCACACGTATGCAGTTAACCAGCTTCATTCACTTACCAGAACCTCTTTCTCAACCAAGTGTCTAAAGCTGGGCTGCAACGGTTGAGAGCAGGACGTTGGTTGTTCTAAAGCCCTTTACTACATGACAAGGGGAATTTTATAACCATATAGTGTCATGCCCTGAGGAGAACTGGCGAGGGAGTAGAAGTTGCTGAGAGCCACTGTTTTCTATTTTTTCCCCCAAGGGGAAAGTGAGTTAGCAATGAGTCAGGCTGTACCTGTCCTGGCACAGCTGGCACAGCTGGCACAGCTGGCTCAGCATGTAGTTTAACAGATTATACACCATTCATCTGTACTCTGCTCAGCAAAGTTTAGTATTTTAAAATGTGATTTTAGGTTATGATGTTGTATTATAAAGATAAACCTAAACAGAAAATTTGAATGCCTTTCGGACTTCTGAGTTTCTAGATGTTTCTAGAGTTTCCAGTAAACACTTGATACTGCTCTTTGACATCATTTTGGACTAAAATAAAACCCCACTGTTTTATTTTTTTTAAGGATTTTGCAACTTGCATGGGAAACTACAAGATACAAGGAGGCGCTAGACGCAAAGAACAACAAGACTATAAAAAGGACAAACAACCTGATGTTCCAAATGTTGCGTCTCTGCTGGGAAACTTTGCACAGAGCACGAAAGAGGAAATTGAGATCAGGAACGAGCAAGGGTGGCTAAGCAAAACACTCGTAGACTTTAAAAAAGAAAGGCAGCATGAACTCTACCAGACATTCCCACATCTTTATTGCTTTTCTGTGGACCCTCTTGCCTGACTAGCCTTCGGGGATCACGCTGGCTGTAAGGCTGGCACATGAGTGTTTTTGAAGTTTTTGAAGAGTGCTTTTGTTCATTGCAAAACTGTACCAAAAAGAAAAATTCAAAAAGGCAAAGACTAGAGACCAAAAGCATTTGGGCTGTTAAGGTTTCTGTCAAGATTCTGCATCTATTTTATTTTCCAAAGTAGTAGTTCCGCTTCTTTTATATGCAGGGGCACATCTTTGGAGTCATTGAATCTTAAAGGTTCTAATGTGAAATCAATATAACTTGCTCATGGTGCAATTTGTGTAGTATAAGCTCGATCTATCTCAATGCTTGTGATGAAGGTTTGATGGGTTCATTTTCAGAACATGAATAGCTGTTTAAGAGTAAATCTGTCTTTTACAAAATTCCACCAATGAGGAAAAAAAGAAAAGAAGCAAGGGAATCTCAGTTAATTCCTGTGAAGGGCAACTACATGCAGTTTCCTATACAGTTTGTATCATTTCGGGGAGTTAGCCCTGTGTCTGCACACCCTGGTGATCTGTTCGGATTTGTTGAATTATTCAGACCTGTCTCTATCTTTCAGTATTAGGTGAATGACCCACTTAGTGCCAGTGACGTATGAAAAAAGTCTCCCAGCCATGGGTGATCTCTGGATTGTTCTAATAATAAGAACAGGACATGCTTTGTTTTTGACTTTCTTCCAGTCTTAGGCAAGATCTTACTTCTTGAGGTGGTGGGGGCTGCATTTGACAGAAGACGACAAGAACGAAACTGGCAAGCCAACAGGGTATGGATAACGAACTAAAAATAGAAGCAATGTGCCATGAACTTGACAGTGTTATTGGGGAACTAACCATACAAGGAAGCTACTGACTTTTGAACTTCTTATTCATGAAAAGCCTCTATCTAATTAAGTCAATGTTATATTAGTTTCCTTTCTTTTGAGGCTGAAAGATTTTTATTTTGTATCTAAAAGTATCTTGAACAATAACAGCAGCAAAATAAACAAGCTTTGTGGGCAATGAATGGCTCAGTTGGTAGAGGTGTTCGCCAATCCTGACATCCACATGATAGAAGGAGAGAAATAACTTCTTCAAGTCATCCCCTGACTGCTACACACTTGCATGTTGTGGTAATCTTGTGTCTCCCTAACCAAACTAACAAAAAAATAAATATAATAAAAAAAAATCAAAGAAGCTCCATTCAACCCATTACGCTACTTGGTTTTTGACTAATGTACAGGAAAAAAGTCATTGTACAGTCTAAGAATTTGAAGCTTACGGACTCCATCAGGATATAGGAGAAACTCCTAACCTCTCCCTGTTTTCCCTTTAGGGTGGTGCCACTCTTTTTCCTTCTCCTGAAGCCCAGAATCCACTGTTTTCTATAACTGTCAGTTTGTGGCTTTGAGAAAGTAATAAACATGGAATTATACAGTACAGAACTCTGAGACTGGCTGAATTCATTAGCTGCAGTGTTTCTGAGACTGATTCAAATTCTTACAGGTATTGAGCTTGTGTCTATTTTTTTAAAGTCCGGTTTGTCGAATCAGTTATTATTAAAGGGCATTTGTTCCAGTTTGGGGTGTGTGGTGGCTGACATCAACTGTCAACTTGATGGGATTTAGGAACAATACAGATGACATGTGTGTCTTTGTGGGTATTTTCAGAGAGGAATAAGTAAACAGGAGATGGTCACCTTCAAAGTGGGCTACCTCCCCCAGTGTTTGGTTAAGATAAGAGTTTCAGGGAAAATGTGTTCTGTATCTGCCTCCACTTCTTCCTAAGCAACTCTGCCTCTGTGCTGCTCTGGTCCTCTGCTGTCCAGCATCTTCAGTCTTCCAAGCTAGACTACATACCAGTGGTCCTCCTAGAGACCTGCAGCCGCAGACTGGAACTGTTGAGGCATCTGGCTTCAAAGATCAAGCAGCCGCTGGCTCTTCAAACTCTCTGCTCTACAGGCAGCTATTATTGAACTACTCAGACTCTGATAAAAATTGCTTTGTATTGGAAATACTAACTCTATACTAATTCTAGGGGTTCCCCTAGAAATCCTGCTAGATACAGAAAGCTTTGCACAGAAACAAAGGCTTTTGTAAACTTGTGAGGCCCCAGGAATGAAGCTGTTGAATCACAGGGTAAATATAGTTTACTTTCCAAGAACTAGCTACCAAACTGATTTTCAGAACGGCTTTGCCGCTCGCATTCCAATTGGCAGTGGATGAACATTCCAGCTGTTCAGCACTCAAACCACTTGGTGTGTTCAGAATATTAAAAAAAATTACACTATTTTCATATGGAATGATGGCCATATGGCTCCTCATTTCACTTCGCTCACCTTAGTTATAATTAATTTTGGCTTTTGGTATGCAAGCACTTTATTATATTTGTGCCCAATAATTGAATAGTTTTGTAAGAAGTGTTATTTTTTATATTTTATGGTCTAGCTGTTCATCTTTCAGCTGCTATTATAAACACACAGTTGACCTATATTTTTCTTTGTATCTTGTAACCTTGCTCACCTCACTAATTAGTTCTAGAAGTTTTTGAAATTGATTTCTCAGGATTTTTCTTTTTGACATAAACAATCATGTTGCTCATTAAGATGGTTAGTTTTTTTTTTTTTTTTTTTTTTTTTGTTAATTTGACACAACATAGAAACAGCTGGGAAGAGGGAACTTCAATTGGGAAAATGCCTCCATTATAGTAGTCCGTATGCAAGTCTGCGGGGGAGGGGTGGCATTTTGTTGATTAATGATTGATGTGGGAGGACCCAGCCCATTGTGGGGGTTGCCACCCCTGGGCAGGAGGTCCTGGGCTGCAAAAAAAAAAAAAAAAAAAAAAATCCAGACTGAGCAAGCCAACATGTAGCTTTCTTCTCTGGGTTCGGCCTCTATTCCTACCTGGGCTCTTGTCTTGACTCCTCTCAGTGATAGATTGCGACTGGGACATACATGTCGCATCACCCCTTTCTCTCTAAGTTGCTTTTGCTCAGTGTTTATCACAGCAACAGAAACCAAACTAGAAGACTCCATGCAAGAGAGGTCTTTTACGTTTCCATGTCCAGATTGCATGTTGCTAATTTATGTTCACTGCATCCTTTCTCTGGCATTGGACTTCCTGTGTGATGAATAGCAGTCGTGAGAGTTGATATCCTTACATCTGTTGGCAACACTATGGAAACTAGTCAGGTTTCCAATGTACGTAAGGCATTAGCTGTCATTTACTTTGTAGAAACTTTTTACGAACTTGAAAACACCTTAATCTCTGAGTTACTCAAATGTTTTCAAGCATTGGTGGATTTTGAATTTTGACAAAGGCTTATTTGTGTATTAAATGATTTCATGATACATTTTCCCTCAACTATTATGTGACAGGTTACATTTACACTCATTTTGAGATATGAAGCTTCTCAGCCTCACATTCTGTTAGTAATCTACCCATTTCATTATGGCTCACTGTTGTTTATATATTGACCGACTCTGTGACTAGGTTGTGGAGAATTTTGCCTTTTTATTAATGGAAAATGATGGTAATTGGTCTATTTATGTCTGATTTTCTCAACTTCACTATTGCTGTAATACTGGCTTCATGAAATATTAATAAGTTACAAAGTGTTTCCTACTCTTCCGTTTTCTGGAAGGTATTTTATAGAATTGGTGCTATCTCCTTAAATTTTTGTTAGAAATCACCAGGGAAACTACTTGAACCTGTAAATACTTTTAAAAATATTTTGAATTATAGATCCTGTATCTTTAATAATTGCAAAACTTGTTATATTGTTTATATAATGTTTGGATGTTACAAAATATTATTTCGTTCTCAAGGAATTAGTACAGATTATGGAACTCATTGTAAGCATTTGTAGAACTGTTGCTAGCGACTCTTGCTGTCATTTTATCCGTGCATGCTCACTTACTGTATCATCCCTGTCTGATGCTGGTCTTTGCTGTCTTCTCTTTCTCTTTCTTTGTCAGTTTTGATATACTTTTAACATTTTTATTGCCCATTTAAACCAACCAGCTTTTGTTTTGCTCCATAGTGTTCTCCTTTTATTTTATTTTTTTTTTTTGAGCTCTACATTTTTCTCTGTTCCCCTCCCCACCTCTCATTTCCCTTTCAACCCTCTCCCAAGATCCCCATGCCCCCAATTTACTCAGGAGATCTTGTCTTTTTCTACTTCCCATGTAGATTATATCTATGTATGTCTTTCTTAGGGTCCTCATTGTTGTCTAAGTTCTCTGGGATTGTGATTTGTAGGCTGGTTTTTCTTTGCTTTATATTTTAAAACCACTTATGAGTGAGTAAATGTGATAATTGTCTTTCTGGGTCTGGGTTACCTCCTTCAAAATGATGTTTTCTAGCTCCATCTATATGCCTGTAAAATTCAAGATGTCTTTTTTTTTTTTTTTTTTTTTTTTTTTTGCTGTGTAGTGCTCTATTGTGTAAATATACCACATTTTCCTTATCCATTCAAGGAGCATTTAGGTTGTTTTCAGGTTCTGGCTATGACAAACAATGCTGCTATGAATACAGTTGAGCACATGTCCTTGTGGCATGATTGAGCACCTTTTGGATATATACTCAAAAGTTTTATTGCTGGATCTTGAGGAAGGTTGTTTCTTAATTTTCTGAGAAACATCACACTGATATCTAAAGGGGTTGTGCCAGCTTGCACTTCCACCAGCAATGCAGAAGTGTTCCTCTTTCCCCACAACCTCTCCAGCATAAGTTGTCATCATTGTTTTTGATCTTGGCCATTCTTACAGGTGTAAGATGGAATCTCAGAATTGTTTTGATTTGCATTTCTCTGATGACTAAGGATGTTGAGAATTTCCTTAAATGCCTTTCAACCATTTTAGATTCCTCTGTTGGGAGTTCTCTCTTTAGGTCTTCACTCCATTTTTTTATTGGATTATATGTTCTTTTGGTGTCCAATTTCTTGAGTTCTTTGTATATTTTGGAGATCGGACCTCTGTCTGATATGGTGAAGATCTTTTCCCATCCTGTAGGCTGTTGTTTTGTCTTTGTTGTTTCCTTTGCTTTACAGAAGCTTTTCAGTTTCAGGAGTTCCCACTTATTGTTTCTCTCTGTGTCTGTTTTATTATAGTTATATTTAGGAAGTGGTCTCCACTGCCAATGCATTCAAGTGTACTTCCTACTTTTTTGTCTATGAGGTTCAGTGTGGCTGGCTTTATGTTGAGGTCTTTGATCCATTTAGACTTGAGTTTTGTGCATGGTGATGGATATGGATCTATTTTCATTCTTCTATATGTTGATATCCAGTTAGGCCAGCACCATTCATAAAATGTGCTTTCTTTTTTCCATTTGATATTTTTTGCTTCTTTGTCAAAAATCAGGTTTTCAAAAGTATGTGGATTAATATCCGGGTCTTCTATTTGGTTCTATTGGTCTTCCTGTCTGTTTTTATGCCAGTACCAGACTGTTTTCAGTACTGTAGTTCTGTAGTAGAGTTTGAAGTCAGGGATTGGGATGTCTCCAGAAATTCTTTTATTGCACATGATTGTTTTGGCTGTCCTGGGCTTTTTGCTTTTCCATATGAAGTTGAGTACCATTCTTTTGAGGTCTGTGAAGAATTTTGCTGGGATTTTGATGGGTATTTCATTGAATATCTAGATTGCTTTGGTGAGATTGTCATTTTTACTACGTTAATTCTATCTACCCAAGGCATGGGAGATCTTTCTACTTTCTGGCATCTTCTTCAATTTCTTTCTTCAAAGATTTAAAGTTTTTGTCATATAAGTCTTCTACTTGCTTGGTTAGAGTTACTCTGATATATTTTATGCTATTTGTGGCTATTGTAAATGGCGATGTTTCTCTGATTTCTTTCTCAGCCCATTTATCATCTGTGTACAGGAGGGTTACTGATTCTTTTGAGTTAATCTTGTATCCTGCTACATTACTGATAGTGTTTATGAGTTATAGAAGTTCCTTGGTAGAATTTTTGGGGTTGCTTATGTAAACTATCATATCATCAGCAAGTAGTGAGAGTTTGACTTCTTCTTTTCTGATTTGTATGCCCTTGATCTCCTTTTGTTGTCTTATTGCTCTAACTAGGACCTCAAGAACTATATTGAATAGATATGGAGAGAGTGAACAACCTTGTCTTGTTACTGATTTCAGTGGGATCACTGGGAGTTTCTTTTCATTTAGTTTGATGTTGGCTGTTGGCTTGCTGTATAGTGCCTTATTATGTTTAGGTATGTTTCTTGTATCCTTGCTCTTTCCAAGACCTTTATCATGAAGGGATGTTGTATTTTGTCAAAAGCTTTTTCAGCATCTAATGAGATGATCATGTGGTTTTTATTTTTCAGTTTGTTTATAGGGTGGATTATGTTGACAGATCTTCATATTTATTTGCATTTCTTTTGTTAATTCCATCCTATTATTTTGTTGTGTGGTTCTGGGGAGGGAAGCTAGGACCTTTCTGCACATGATGTAAGGGGTGCCCCACTGAGCTGCATTCACCGCCCTTCCTTTATAATCCAGGAGCCTGGTCTCAAACTTAAGGTTCTCCCATCACTATCACTCAGAGGCTGGGATTGCAGAACACTAAAATTGAGAAACAGCAAACTTTTTGCTAAATGATGTAGTCTTAGCATTTTCTATGGAGATACTTAAGAAATTTCATGTTAGAATCCATAAGAGTGTTTCCTTACAAAATTTACAAAAATGGAAAGTCAGAATTTTCTGTTTTCCTCTTTGTATTTTCTCCAACCTATTTTTGTTAAACTCCTTATTCTTACCCCTTTTGTCACATTTTCAGGCTGTATGTCATATGGCATCCATCACATTAATAAGTAAGGAATGAAGATGACTTACTGCAAACTAGTGTGTTATAATGCAACTTGACACACTAACTAAAATGATTCGGAAAGTTCTAGTTGACTGGGCGGATGTATGCTCATTTGGTCTTTGATCTTGTCATCACAATACAGCTGGACAGCATTGCTTTTGTTAAAGTTAACCTTTCAAAGTCTTTAGTTAAAACAAAAACTTGCTCTTTCACACAGGCAAAAATCTGTCTCTCTGCGTCTGTCTATATAAACACAGACTAATGTTGGCAGGATATTTATTGTGATAAATAGTTCAAGGTCAGGCATGATGGCACATACCTGTAGTATTAGCATTTATTAGGTGGAGATATGAGGATCAGGAGTTCAAAGCCAACCTCTACCAACCTAATAATTTGGGTCCAGACTTAGGTATATTAGACAATTTTTAATACCCCAACCATAGAAAATAAGACTAAACCCTAGATCAAATCAGAACAAAATAGTACAGATAATGCATCAGAGAACATGGGTTTGAATCCAATTCTAACTGCCTACTTAGCATAGGTGGCCTTGGGCAACACGTTTATCTCATTGAATGTGGCTCTTTCACATCTTCAAGGGTATAAAAATGCTGCTCTATATCTCATATTTTAATAATTAAATGATACCATAGATATAAGCCACTTTATGCTTGAATACTGAGTCATTAAAGCACAATGTTTATATATTCATCTTGGCCCTGCAGAGACGAATTTTGCCCATAAGTCTGTATTTTTGCCACCATCAATGTAACAAATTGATCTTATAAAAGCAAATAAGCATATTTATACCTATGAAGTATGATGACAACTAAATTAAAATGTAAAAATCTGATCTTTTCTTGGGGGCTTATCAAATTCAAACTAATTTCCCCGGTGACTGTCTCAGTGTGTGGTTAATAAAGTGTGTGGTGTTCACACACAATGACCTTGCAAGGCAATTTGTTTTCTAGCATCAAACAACAAGACATATTTTGTTTGGAATCCAACATTAATTCTGTCTGACAGACATGAAGACACTGTGGGAATTGGTCTCTAGCCCACCTGTCTCAGCTGCCTTAGCCAATGACATCACTCCATTTTCTAAATTTGTTCTGAACTCTGACCGATTCATGTCTGCCCCAGAAAATAATTTTCCAAATGACCTATATCATGACTAATAACTTTCATGTCTAAGATGAATGTTTTCCAACTTGTGCTGACCATGACTTGTGGAAAATAACCAACAGCCATACTTTATTTAAGGATTCCTCTTTATTTAAGAGTACCTGGCTTTCGTTGCATATTTCATATTGGCTCATCTCTTTTTCTTTTTAAAATTGCGTATATGTTGTGAGAAAAGGGGCCTAAGGAATGAGACATGCATTTTATCCACAAGTCCTTCCAATTTATTGTAATTTAGCCAGCTGAATTGTATATATTATATATAACCTAAATCCAGCTGATATTGCTATTTTTCAAACACCTCCACTAAAATGATATAAATATGAATGAAGAACACATCAACAGGGTCCACAGCTGCTGAGAATAGTGCGTTATTAAGTTTTATATTTGAGTTATTCCTTCAGCCAAACATAAATGAATCTGGGAATACAAAGGTAGATCTGATTTGTCTTCTATTGGAAGAGAAACCATTGTATAAAAAATTTTAAAGAATTATGTCATGATAAGTAGACTTCCCTTGAGGAACTAGAAAAGGGAGGAAATGAAGGAAGTGAGGAAAAGGGAGTAAGGAAAGAGAGAGAGCACAAGCGAGAGAAACAGAGGGCGAGAGAGGGAGAGAACTGTGAAAGTATTGCTACTTATATTATTAGGAGTCATCATTGATATTTCGGTGTATTTTTTGTAAGATTATACTGACATTTCAAGTTGTAGGTGGCATCTTTGGGCTATGTTTCCAGGATCCCTGGGACAATATTTATTCATATGTACACAATGAAAACAGTTTGAGAGGAACATTGCACGAGCTTTCTTTTTTTTTTTTTTTTTTAAGATTTATTTACTTATTATGTACACAAAATTCCTTCCATGTGTGCCTGCAGGCCAGAAGAGGGCACCAGATCTCATTACATGATGGCTGTGAGCCACCATGTGGTTGCTGGGAATTGAACTCAGGACCTCTGGAAGAGCAGCCAGTGCTCTTAACCAATGAGCCATCTCTCCATCCCTGAGCTTCTTGATTCAAGAAACAAACAATAGTCTGGAGATTTTGTACCTACCCACCTTATATCGTTGCTGAGTAGCTAAAGAACTCTAGTTCCTTTCCTGACTATGAGGACATTTCTGTGTGCTCTCTTTTTGAGGTGTAACCAAGGACTCCAGGAGAAGGCTAGGTGCTGAGTAGTTAGCCACAGGATATAGGCATAACTGTAGTAATTTTCCATTTCTAATTGATATCCCTGGAACCACAATTGGAAAAAGCCTAGTAAATGCTCTGTTTTTTCCCAAGGATTTGGTCTAGTATGCTTACTAAGGACTTTCATGATAAAGTTGCCTTGTTTATAAAATTTCTCTTGGGGCTGGAGAGATGGTCCAGCTGTTAAGAGTGTGTCCTGCTCTTACAAAGGACCTGAGGCTGTTTTCGAACATCTATGTCCCCTATTCAAAACCTCCTGTAACTCCAGCTTCAGGGGATCTGATAGCCCTCTTCTGGACTCCATATGTACCTGTGTTCCCGTGTGCATATATATGTCCCACATCCCACAGATATACGTAACAAAAAATCCTACATTTTTAATAATAATGTAAAAATTTATTTTTATTTGTGTATGTGTCTGTATGTATGTATGCATGTACATGTCAGTGAAGTTATCCAAGGGGGCCAAAGAGGGTGTCAGATTTGGAGGTGGAGTCACAGGTGGATAAAATCTGTCTGATGTGGGAATCCTTGAACCACATTCTGATTCTTTGCGAGAGCCGTACATGCTATTAAATGATGAGTCATCACTTTTCCTCCCTAAAATTAATCTTAAAAAGATTCTTCTCAATCCATGCCCTAAGCGGAACTGTGCACTCACAATGATCTAATACTGAGTCTTAGTCATGTGATTATAAACATTATTTTCCATTTCTATAATTTAGATGGGAAAGTGAAATAACATATGAAAGTCAAAAGAAACTCGAAGGAGTCAGTTCTCTTCTTCCACCAAGTGGATCTTGGGGACCAAAGCAGGTAACAAGGCTTGGTGGCAGAAACTTTTACCCACTGAGCCATCCCGCCAGCCCTAGAATAGGAACTTTTCGCTAGATCCATTAACAAACAACTGGCGATATTGCAACACATAAATAATATGATAAGTACTTCTTAAAAATAAAAGTATTCTCTTGGAACTGGAGAAATGGCTCAGTGGTTGAGAATTCTTGCTGCTCTTGCAGAGGACCTGAGCTCAGTTTCCAGCATCTATGACAGGTAGCTCACAACCATCAGTAACTCCAGCTCCAGGGGATCCAATGCTCTCTGACCTCTGTGGACACCATCTATATTTACATGGTACACACAAACTTTTGTAGGCTACAATCATACACATAAAAATAAATATTTAAATATTTCTCTAATAATCTTCCACAGGAAAGAGCACCCTTGATTGATTGATTATCCAACATCAAGTGAATAGCCCAGAAATCATAAATACAGAAGTAACACTAAATGGACTGAGCAGGTTGCATTTATATAATTGCCCACATATATGCGTGTGTGTGTCTGTGTATAAACACATATATGTATACACACACATACATACTCTGTGTGTCTGTGTAACAGTGAAAGAAGAAAAAGAGGCCTTGATTTTGAAAGAGAGATATGGGGATGGGGGTACATGGAAGGGATTGGAGGGAGGAAAGGGAAGGGAGAACATGATGTAAATATATTTTAGCTAGAAAAGAATATTATGCAAAAAACCCTGCTGAAATAAGATTTGTACTTTGATTCTTGCATTAAGTGGCAATGGACTGGCACGACAATGGTGAAGACTCATGAAGATTTTGTGTTTGAACTATTTTGTAGAGGGGTTAAGAACATAGGGTGATTTAGTTGAAGGAAATGATTTTCTCTCCTGGCAATTTTGCTCTAAGTCTGAAAGAAGTTAATAAACACAAATAATAGGAGAGTAACAAAAATATTTTCTCTAAAAATAAATATGACAACTCTATCTAAAATTTGACACAAGCCACTAGTATTACCCAACATTCAGTTCAAATAAAAATTCTACAGTCATTTCAGAGTGACGTCAGGAATTTTTTTCTGTTAATTTATCACTAAAATTTTGATAGAATAAATGAGTCTGAGAATCTTATATTGGCATAGCTTGAGAGGTTTTTTTTTTTTTTTGGAGAAAAATCTAAGCGGCAGATTTGATATTTGAAATTCTGTTTTCTGAAATGTCAGATTAAAGCTTATACTTTAGGGGAATTGGCACGAAGCACATAAGATTAGATTATAATTGAAAGAATGTAATTGAAGCAAAGCCATATAGCTGCAGTGGTGCTCCCTGTGGCAATAGAAGAAAAGCGTTAGACTGCAGCCTTATAAAAGGGCAGAATGGCATGAATCAGTCCTGGTAGTTGTTGAGGGATCTGCTGTGACTAGGAAGATATAAGGGCACTCTCTGGAAGGTCGCAGCCTATACTTATTTTCAGGCTAAGCCGTTCTTATTCAATGCAATTCTATAAAGCTTCTAGGTTGCATATAAATTGAGGTAACACGAACGAGCTCGCTGGTCCTTTTCTATCATTACATCCCCTAAAACTGCTTAGTACAGCCCTAACCTCTCCATCATCGCCATCTACTGATGACTGGAGAAAAATTGTGATGGTGCCTACGCACAAAGTGACGCGCAGCTTTTAAGAGAGGCCTGAGGCGTGTTTCCAGAATTTTCCATTCCAGCCCCTCCACAGCCTTTGCTGTCATCAGCAGATACTCTTTGTGAGTCTCCCTTTGTTATTTTTCCGACTGCTCTGATTCACGGTGGAAATTGCCATCACGTGGCAAGCCTGATACAGGAAAGTACCTCATTAGCAATATTATTTCTTTTTTTTTTTTTTTTCCAGACAGGAGGCTAGAATAAAACAAAACCGGAACAGTATAGCAGCAAAGGACTTCAGTGCAATGGCGTGACTTAAAGAGTGAGGGGAAGCATTAACCTTGCAGGAGGACTTTGTGCAACTGTTTCACGATGCTTCACTGTCATTGTCTATAAAATGGAAGCGAAACGTTGGAATTTCCCAGGAAAGAGTGAAATCAGATGAGGCCTGCATCTGACTACTCTGTGCATTACAAATGACTTCACGCACGTAACCATAGGGGTCTCTGTGACCACCATGCCTAGCAGGGTAACAATCCTCAGGAAGTCACTTCAACATGACTCAGCAACCAGGGTTGGTTCAATCATCTAGAATCTCACGCCAGACAGCATTTAGGTGCAGCGCAATTTGAAAATTACTGAATCCCCTTTGTACAGCACAAAGCTTAAGACATGACTACATTGAAATTCTTTTTAAAGTACAAGTGATCTCTTGTGTAAAGGATGGGTTTTATAGATTGACTATGGTGTGGTCGCAGATAGCGCAGAACTCACGAGGGTATTAAGCCATCTATGCTCCTATTGGTAAAGTTCGTGTGCCTTTCCCCATAAAGGTAGCTTCTATTGACTGAGAAACAATGCTCAGGTAAAGGGCTTAGGGAGGATGACTGAGATAAACACCGGAGTCCAGGTGAGCCCAGAGATCATCGGCTATAAACCACATCCATACCCAGCCTTCTAGGTGGAAAATAGGTTATACATCTCTTCTTTTAAAGAGACAATATTGCATGTTAAATATTCCTGATTTCCCTGGTGCCTGTCTGTGAGCCCAAGGAGTTCTGTGCTCCCAATAACATGGTACTATTATCAGTTTTGGTTCTGAGAACTTACAGCATGATAGGATAAAAAGGGATGTCTACATTGTTCCTTTAAAAGTATTTACAGGAACCAAGCCTTAGCAATTCTGTCCTGGAAACTCTCAATATATTATGATGATCCTTTATATCATTCCCTGAGTCGTGGGTCTTGAGTATTCCAAAATTTCAGAAAAGATATTTGCTATTTTTTTTAATCTGTCAGGAGCAAGGCAGTTGATGCAAATTCATCTATTTTAAACAGAAAGGCAGACCTGAAGCAGATGGGACAGAGACACGTTAACACTGTTGTAGCCCAGATCTTTACTGAGAGGAGCCACTCAGGGAGGGGTCCCTTGGATGCTTTACAGAATCTGGGACAGTTTATTGGTTCCTCAGTGAAGGTTGATTATCCCTTGCTGTTTCTGTGAGAAGAGCCTGGATTCTAGAAGGAAAATAATTATGTAACAGCCCCAAGCCCGAACCTTAATAACCCTCAGTCTTAGTGGTTCACCATTCTCCACTGAGAATTGCACTGAGTGCTCCAAAAAGGCATCAGGATAAAGCCAGATCCTATAGCCATACTGATGAATGTCTTGCATATCACCATAGAACCTCCACCTGGCGATGGATGGAGAAAATGACGGAGCCCCACATTGGAGCACCGGACTGAGCTCCCAAGGTCCTGATGACGAGCAGAAGGAGGGAGAACATGAGAAAGAAAGTCTGGACCGTGAGGGGTGTGTTCACCCATGGAGACGGTGGGACAGAACTAATGGGAGATCACCAACTCCAGTTGGAATGGGACTGATGGAACATGTGACCAAACCGGACTCTCTGAATGTGGCCGATGGTGGAGGCTGACTGAGAAGCCAAGGACAATGGCGATGGGATTGGATTCTACGGCGTGGACGGGCTCTATGTGGGCCTGGACAGCTTGGTTGCTCACCTCCTGGACCTGGGGGGAGTTGGGAGGACCTTGGACTTAACATAGAGTAGGGAACCCTGATGGCTCCTTGGCCTGGAGAGGGAGGCAGTGGGGGTATGGGCAAAGGGGAGGGGAGGGAAGGAGGAGGAGGAGGAGGAGGAGGAGAGGAGATGGAAATTTTTAATAAAAAAATGAGAAAAAAATAAAATAAAGTACATCCAAGTGGACAAAAAATGTATGAAATGAATCACTGTGGTTAGTGGTTGAAATCACTTTTTTTTCTCCAAAGAGGAATTCTTAGCTCCCGTTTGCTGTACTGGAAATTCTTCTAATCTGATGTCAAGTCTTTTCAAGGGATGGACTATGTACAAAGAACCTGATTCTCTCTCTTATGACTGAACACTTAAATCCCTAGTTCTTCACTTTTGGAAAGAGGGAATGAGGAAGAAAGGAGAGAGAGAGAGAGAGAGAGAGAGAGAGAGAGAGAGAGAGAGAGAGAGAGAGAGAGAGAGAGAGAGAGAGAATCACTAACATGGACTCCTTGGTAAGAGGAGGTGGAGAGGCAGGGAGTGGAGTCAGGGGTGGAGGTAGTGATACTGAGGGATCTGATTTATCCAGACACTGAGCTGCTTTGTCTGAGTCAAGGAAGAAATAACCTAGTATTTACACAGAGTGATATTACAGCACTTCATTTATATTATCACCAAGGTGACTGTAATTTATAGATTTTAGACATAGAAAAAAATCTCAGTGATAAGACCACCAGCTTCACGCTAAAAGCTGCATCCATTTTTTTTGAACCAAGGCTTTAGTGCATCAGCCCTTCTACTCTCCCAATCTTCTTTCCAGGTTCTTCCAAAGGGCCAGGCCCCCCAGGTGTTGGTGACAAGCACCTAGGAAGCAGAGATTGTTAATTTAGGCAACAACTATATTCAAACAAAGCCAAGGGAATCTCTTGTCAAGCTAGTATACTTATAAGCGATATTTCTATCCCTTCAGTGAGCTAACGAGGAATCAGATGTCCTTGTAAGCGATGGGTTTGTGCTTGTTACGTACCTGGTCTGTACCCTGCTTAGTCAAATGGATGAGTCAAGGCAGGTCAATGGTTTTTCAGGTTCATTTTGTGATTCTTGATCAAATGAAGTAGAAAGCAGGGAGGTGATTTAAAAAAAACAGCTTATTTTCTTGTTATATTTGCATATTTTTTGAGGTGTTAAGTCGATTTCTAACTGAAGGGAATGGGCAAGTACATTTTTTAAACATCTTCATTACAATACTGCCAATTCTAAAACTACCTTGTTTTATCTTCTGAAAATCCAAGGCTTCCTCTTCACACTGTATTCTGCTTTTTGTGCCTTGTGAACACAGCATTGACTATTTTCATCCCACCATCCTACCCTGCCTCCCACTCTGAGTGCTCCACTCTTCAACAAGCTCCTTTCTTAGGTACCACGGAGATGCTGGCTGCACAGCCCTTTGCTCTAGCCCTCCTCCATCAAAACACCACTCCAAAGAAATCACACTCAAAATCTGAATCGCTAACGACTTTCTTCTCCCCCAAACCTTGACTCACAAACCCTCACAGCATCTTCTCTCAGGTGTTTCAATGTCCCTGCAAGGTGAAGGTTCTTCCTTCACCTGACACATGTGCTTTCCTTCTTTTGCAAAGCCAATTTTAAAAACAACGTGGAGATGCTGATTTGCATTTTTGTACCAAGAATTCCTTAAGTGGCTTTTAGTTTTGCAAATATAAGGCAAATAGACACCTGGTGGAAACTTATAATGACCTTTCCTATTTGCTTGCTTGTTTACTTATTTTCTTTCCTGTTTGAAGGCTTAGCACAGTGCTTCTCAAAGGGTAGACCCTATACCAGTAATATCAGCATTACTTGGAAATGGGTTAGTATTGCAAATTCAGAGGGCTCACCCAGATCAGAAGCTTGTGGAAGTGTAGCCAAGCAAATTATAATATATTGTCTTCCATAGATTTCTGATAAATGTGTTGTAAGGTTTGAAATCCACTGTCGTATCCTCCAGAAATAGCAACTGCACCGTTTTGTATATGGGGTATATGGTCTCATAGGAAAGAAGGCCTGAATGCCTACCTTCCCTTTCTGAGATTCCAGAACTATAGGGGCCGTGCTGGTGAGGTTTTTTCAGCTTGACATATGTTAGCATCTTCTGGAAATATATCTTTCTGGGTTCATTTAGTATTGCTTGTATGTATATATGTTTAGGGCTGATCTTGGGATTGGACAATTTCAGGTCACTTGTTCCTGGAGAAGTCCAATTATCTCTCATCTAGCAGCCTGTAGCTCTTCCATCTACTGCATCTAGTGGAGAGGCCTTGGAAGATTTTCCCCAGCACACTGGCATGCCAGTCAGTGTTGTCATTTGTACAGGTTTAGTCAACTGTATTGTTGAGATTTTCTTGCGTCCACCTGTCCTTTACAGAAGACACTATCTCACAGCAGACATCTTGCTCCTCTATCTTTTTGCTCTGCCTTCCATGATGGTCCCTAAACTTTATATAAAGGTTCATGTTGTAGATGTGTAAGTTAAGGCTGGGCATCCTAAGGATATGTATTGCTATCACACAGATGCATTATTATAACACAGAATAGACATTATTCTGGTTTAGGAAAATGGCAATAGGTTCTTCTCTAAGGTTCACCAGACACTGCTATTTGGCCAGGTTTATAGTACCAGGCATGAATTCACTGGGCCTTAGATCCATGTAAGAAACTTTTAGTTGTTTACAATATGCACATGCCACTGTTACATTCTTTGGGATGTCTTGCCGGGCTGATCATTGTTGTGGTTCACAGACTTCACAGCTGGGTATCAATTTTTTTCTCCCTTAGTAGTATAGCACCTTAGATAACATCTGAAGGAGGGATAAATAATACTAAAGATGTTTGAAAAACCCATAGGGAAACATTATTTTATGTTTACTTAAAACTACAATATTTATTATAAGATAGTATCTATATAATTCTAAATAAATTTTGTCACCTGGGGTGATAATGCTCCACCAAAGAGCCATAATTTACATAAGAAAAGCCATGTGCTGTAAGAAGGAACCAAACTGAAGCCATTTTAGGTAGGACTTCCATTTTGAAAAGAGTCAAATAAAACTTAATTTCCCAAGACCTCCCTAAACTTACCTGGGTAACTGATATCACTGACTTCCTGGTGGGCAAACTGTAGATGGAGTCTGCTAATTCTTTTTCTGGCCACCCAGACCTGAATAATCACACAAAACTATTTTAATTCTAACACTGTTTGGCCTGTTATCTCTGCTTTTTATTGGCTAACTCTTATATCTTAAATTAACCCCCTTTTTTATTTTGTATTTTACCATGGTTTGTTACCTTTTGCTTCTTGAACTGCTACATGGCATCTGCCTCCTTCAGCAGCTACATGGCGTCTGACTCCACCTACTCTCTCTCTATTCCTTCCTGCCTGGCTGTATTCTGCTCTGCAATAGGCCAAAGTAGCTTTATTTATTAACCAATAAAAACAAAAAATGTACGGAAGGACATCCCACATCAGCAAGTTAAGACACAAATGGTGGGCAAGCCTCCTCACCACACTTGAGTAAACCAACCAATGAGGAAAAGACAAGTATACCACCGAGAAATGATCCTAGGAAAGTCCCTAATCCTTGGATCCTGACTGGTGAGAAATGAGCTGTAACTTCGCACACTTCATGCTTAAAAGCTCTGTACCATTCTGGCTTGCTCTTGGGCACAGTTCAGCTTCTGAATCTGTTCTGTGGCTCTGATCAATCAGTAGTGGCTTCTTTACTACAAGCTTTAGTTTTCTGCATTGACTTGGTTGGTGTTTGAGTTGTGTTGGATCCAAGCAGATCCTATACCAGTGTCAAGCAGGGAGGACCTCACTACAAATTGTTTGTCAGGGGAGTTGAAGAGACTCCCAAAATAATATATGCTCTTGGTGTTGCCCTTGATTGCCTCCCAGATTTTGAAATTAAGGGCCTATTTCTTAAGACCCCATAAACCTTAGACATGAGAATTGGAGGATCAAGCTAGAACCACCTGGAGTTTCTTCCTGAGGACAAACTCTCACAGTATTCAAGGGTATTATTGCAATATTCAGACAAAAAGAGTGGATCTAGTTCATCCTCAGGGTACAGGACTTTTAAAAGAAAATTTTAATAGTTATTCTAGAAAATCACTTTACTTAAACTTTTTCTCAGTTCTGGTTGATTTATTTAACCACTCCTCTGTAATTAGTCTTTCTCAGTCCCTCCAGCCAGCTCCCAAATTATGGCATGGAGACTTCTAATTAATTATGAAAAGTGTAGCCTATAGCTTAGGCTTATTCCTAACTAACTCTTGTAACTTAAATCAATCCACTTATATCAATCTCCATTCTATCATGCAGCATTACTTCTCTTCCATTTTGGACCTCCTACTTCATCTCTTTGTCTCCTGGCATCTCCTGTGTGCCTAGATTCTCCTCTTTTTCCTTTCTCTTCCTGGAAATTCCACCTTTACCTCCTGCCTAGCTATTGGCCATTCTGCTTCGTATCGCACCAATCACAGAAATATATCTTCACACAGTGTACAAATATCCCACAACACTCCTCTTCAAAGCTGCTTGTTTAGTGAGGAGCACATGTCTAATACATCAGTGTAGCATTTGGTTCAATAGCGCCTCTGCATGGATCATTATCATTTTATGTTGGCGTGATCATTAAACAGTGAATTCTATTGATTGGTTTAGAGCAGCTCTGTGATTGGTGGAAAGGAACACTTATTTTATCCATTGCATGGTAAAGGAAAGTCACACACTGGTTATTCACTCAACAGCTTGTACAGCCAGCTTGTGCCTTTGGGGTCTACTGTTGCTTGGTACCTAATTCCTATTTTAGAGGGATGGCATATAAGGTGAAGCACTGTATTTTGATAACACTTAGAAGAAATGATAAACAGACAGTTATATTTTATTCAAGAGGATGTATAATACCTTTCTAAAAACGGAATCTGTTTAGAAATTACTTCAGTTTAAAGCACACTAGGGATTAATTAACAGTGTAGAGGTATTCCCAATGGACATATTTTTTACAGCAAATTCAAAAGCTCAGTATAATAAGTTTGTTTTCCAGTCTGTTTTTATTTAATCAACTGCATGCTTTTGATTACTTTTTAGAAAATAATTTCTTTCTTACTAACAATTCTCTGGATCATTAGTTTGAAATGAAGTGAGAGCAGAGAAACAGATTTCTTAAATCATGCACCTAAATCCCATTATTTAACCTCATCTCATTTGTACTTGAGCTAGCGATATGATTGCAGCAATGGGCTCTCTAAAATCAATTTTTCTGTCTTTCCTTTTTTTGGGGGGGTTAATGAAAGATACATTCAATTTGAAAGGAGTTTTTTGGCTTTTGGTTGTTTAGTCCTTTACTTTCAGAGTCATTTTGTTCTTGTTTGAACACCCTCTTCCCCTATAAGGTCAGTGTTCTAGGAGTGCTGGTATGCTTTTCTGCAGCCTGGGCAGGTAACTTATGGAAGCTGGGGGGAAGAGATAGCAAGCCATCTTTTGTGGTATACTTTAGCCTTAAGCAGTATCTGTGCCCATAAGCAGCAGCTTTGCTTCTACTATGGCTTCAATGCCTCTCAGAGTTCCAGTTTTGGTAATGTGTGTGTGTGTGTGTGTGTGTGTGTGTGTGTGTGTGTGTGTGTGTTTGTGTGTCACCTTAAGCTTCAGTGTGATGTGGATTGGTGGTGGAGCCCTCATGAGGAGGTTTGTGTCCTCATAAGAATAGTTAGGAGAATGCCTCTCTGCCTCTCCTCTCTTTGAAACATTGTGAGAAATGTCACTTACAGACCAGAATGGAATCCTGTAGGAGAAACTTGTCATATCAACACTGTGGAATCTGATATGCAGACTTCAGAACTGTTAAGACATAGTTTGCTGCTGCTTCAACCACACTCATAATATTTCTGGAAGGATAGTTCAACTGACTAAGGCATAACACAAAACCAGACTTCAGGGTTCTAACTATCCTAACTCTGCACACCGTCTTCTGAGTCCCCGACTCGCTATGGCTTCGTGAGGCTGTTGTGTAGGCTATGTTCTCTTCTCTTGTGGGATTGTGCAGCCTTCTCCTTATCTATGTGACCAGTTCCTCAAGGACGGGGAACAGAGTGGAGGCAAAGCCACACAGTTTGTAGGTCTGGAAGGGTTGGTTTGGGAGACGGGGCTCCCCCACTCCATTCTCTCTGTGCGAGCAGATGAGGGGGTTAGTCTTCTCAGTGTTGTCATGTCATTTCCTGACACCCGTTTTCCTTGTCCACAGCTCATTATTTCAACTTTTGAGTAGCACAGAGATGCCCTTTTCTGGTTCCTCCTCCTTATGGTTTAGACTTTGTTTTTAATGCTTCTCACTGTCGTTCAGGACTCACATCATCTGATCATCTCAGGTCTTGTGTTCTGGGTACTGAAGCACTATTCCCAGGAAAGAACTAATTTTCTCTAGAGTTTTAAGTCCCTCCCTTTATCTTTACCTAATCTGGGTCTCATCAGCAATATGTCTATTTACCTATCCTTCAGGTAACTTTTAAGCATTGTCTGTTGGTTGATATTTCTGATCAACCACCTTCCTTTTTGATGTTTTCTCTAAGTTCTGATGGCTGGACTCCTGACCCACAGGGATGGTGAGATACCTACTAGATTCTTTCAGCAGTCAACTTTGTTATAATTGGTTACAAATTGATAAAAGGACAATATAGTTGCACACGTCCATTTTTCATTGTCTACTTATACATGTCCTCGGTATTTTATAGATATCCCTGTGACTCTCTAGAAACCATCTCTCATTCACTCTATCTAAAATAAAAGTATTTTATTTCTTCAAGTGTTTTTTCTTCTTATTTAAGTGTTTTGTTAAATATACTCTCAAGTCAAGAGTCTTTTCTTTTCATCTCATTCTCCTCAACCTACAATTCACCAGATGTTGTAAATTCTCTCACAGAAAACATTTTGACATTAATTCGGATCATTTATCATGTTGCTGCAATAATTACAGATTTTCCTTCTGGTTAAGCACTTTACTGTTAGTGTGTATGAATTGTAGAAAATGATGGGTTCCACTATGACATTTCACATGTGTATATAATATACTTTGCATTTACTCCAACCTTTTCTTCTTTTTTTCTTTACTCTTCCCTTTATTTACCAAATAGTTATCTTTCTACCTGAAGGTATACTATATGGATACATACATAATATATATGTATATATATACATATCTACATTATAAATATGAGAAATATGAGATAAAACCTGTGTTATTTCTGAGTCTGGATAATTTTACTTAACACAATGACCTCTAGTTCCATCCATGTTTCTGTAAATGATATAGTTCCATTCTCTAATATTTATGAATAAAACTATTATCAGGTCATCAGATTTTAATAAGCATTGCATATATGGAAACCAACTAACCAACCAACCAACCAAACAATAAACTAAACCAACCAAACTAACCAGTTAACCAATAAACCAACCAACTAACCTACCAACCAAATCAACAAGCCAACCAACCAAATCAGCCAACCAAATCAAGAAACTAATCAAACAAACCAACCAAGCCAACCAACCAACCAACCAAAAAACCTAGCCAACCAATCAACTCAACCCAACAACCAACCAACCAAACCAACCCACTAAATCAACTAATCCAACCAGCCAACCAACCAATCAACCAAACCAACACCAACCATCCAACCAACCAACCAACCAACCAACCAACCAACTAAAGAAACTTTTTCTACTTCTTCCTCCCCCACAAAAATTTTAGCAATAAAACAAGCATAATTTTAAAAATTCAAATAACACCCTGTTGGATTTACCTCTAGACAAAGAAAACAATACATTTTAATAAATTTTAAAAAGTTTTTATATTTCAACCTTGTGGAATTATTCTATTAACTCAACATTGATCATCTTTTTTGATTTTTACTGCCTAAAATTTACCTGTTACCTTGATTTATTTACTCCCTTGTTTGTTTAACACAAGGTTTGTTAGTTAGTTTAGAAGATCAGTGTTATCCCTAGCTTTGAAGTATTTTATTCCTATGGAGATTCAGACAACACTAAAGAAAAAAAGAAAACAAAACCAAATAATATATATCAAAGTACATTGATACAATGAGGGCTATAAAGTGAAAAGGGGTATTGTTTTTAGAAGGTCAGACAGAAACACTTTTAAGGAGAGGAAAATAGAAAGAGGCCTTGATACTAGTTGAAATTACCTATGGATGCTCGTGGACCAGGAGATCTCCACATAGAGAAAAGGACCACAGTAAAGACAGATGAGGGTGAACCTGGAATGTTAGCAGGAGCAGGATACTAGTGTGCCTAGAGCACGGTGCTCAAAGGGAACAGGAAGAGGCTGAGAAGCAAAATATAGTCTGTGAAAGTGATGGCAGCATAGTGGGCTTTGTCCCTGTACTTTCCTTCCTTCCCTTCCTTTCTTCCTCTTATTGCATTAACTAGAATTATTGCATTAGGTTTACTGCACAGTAGTTTGCACATATATGCACAGTGATATGCACACACACACACACGCATATACTGGGCACATGTTAAGTATTTTACCTTTAAGACTAAAGTTAGGTATAGTTACCCCCACCTGTGTGTGTGTGTGTGTGTGTGTGTGTGTGTGTATGTGTGTATGTGTGCTCAACTGTGCATACGTGCGTGTGTGTGTGTGTGTGTGTGTGTGTGTGTGTGCTTGCTCAACTGTGCATATGTGTGTTTGTGTGTGAGTGAGCTTGGTTATTTTCTTTTATTTTCCCCCACCTTAACTGTTTTGAGATCCAGTGTCTCACTGAACCTCTCAGTTGTTCAGGCTAGACTAGCTGACCAATGAGGTGTAGCCCATCTGAGTCTGATTTCAGCATTAGAGTTGCAGATGTGTGGCATCACACCTTGTCCAAGGTCAAATTAACTGGGACTGCATAAGAACTAGTAAAATAAAACAATAAACTATGAACCCAGGTATGAAGGGGCTGGCCTGTAATTTCAGCAGTGAGGATGCTGAGGCTGGAAAAGTCACAATTCAAGGCTAGTGTAGACTCCATAGTAGGCTCATGCTGTTCCCTCTGAAAAATATAAAGGATGACAAATACGAGAAATACATCATCAACATTAGTTACAAGTTATCCCATTAAATGATAATTAATAGTAAGAGCATAACACTATTTATTTTTTTCTTTATTCTGGCTGATGAGTCATTTTTATATAGTATTGGCCAAACATTGAAGACAGTTCAAAATTTTTTTAATAACCGTATTTTGGTGTCATAATTTACCACTTGTTAACATATAAAAGGATCATCACTATAACTAAGGTCTGTGTCTTTTGCCTTAAGCATACCCAGGACCAAATGGTTACCATATGAAAGGTGCTATATGCTATCACGAATATAGCTAGTGTGAATAAAATCTGACTCAATTCTTATTAGTCAGATGATATAAATTTACTGTGAATTATTAATCCTCTTCTCAATTTGTGCATCAGTTTTGTAAATAACTGCATAGCTTCTATATAATTACTTTAATATTTACTGAAACATGAGAATGAACCTAGGTTGAACTAATAAATAATTTATAAATATTTTTAAAGTTAGGTTTTATTAATTTTATATTTTAATTTTATAGGAGATATAACTCTTTTTAAGAAAACTTAAAAGGAGTTGACTAGATTTTGCAAGTAATTTTCATATTTACTAGTCCTTATAACATGGGAATACAAAGATGGTTTTATCTGGGTTTTCTAAAAGGAAGGTAAACCCTCTTATATGGGTTTGTATGGAATAATCCCATTGGATACAAGCATTGGGAGGCATATTGAAATGCTGTACATCTGTCTCTCTGGAAGATGATCTGACTCATTTTGCCGAGTTACTGATTCCAAACTCTGAGATGAAATCAAATATTCTAATGAGCTTGACAACATTTAGAGGAATATGCAACACTAAACAGATTAAAAAGGAAGTATACACATTGTTGGTCTAAATTTTGGATATCCAACTTTATATAGTCAGTTTTGAATATATGCAATGATGAAAAGTCTGGAACATTTGGGTTTTAAAAAAGATTGTTTTCAGCTGTGCGGTGGTGGTGCATGCCTTTAATCCCAGCACTCGGGAGGCAGAGGCAGGCAGATCTCTGAGTTCGAGGCCAGCCTGGTCTACAAGAGCTAGTTCCAGGACAGGCTCTAGAAACTACAGGGAAACCCTGTCTCGAAAAAACAAAAAAAGATTGTTTTCTTCCTTTGACATCTGACACATAGCTGTTGGTATTCTCAAAGCAACTTAATGCATTTGATCAAACCTTGAGAAAATGTCAACATTGATTGCTGCCCAAAGCATTTCTGTGGTGAAGAGACTTGAGTAACTCTCACTTCTGTGCAGTGAAATTGTCAGAGGTTCTTTGGAGGGAGCCTGCCCTTATAGTGCTTGCTGGCCTTGGTATACCAGATGAAACTCATGAAGTTCCAACAAAACTGCAGAATATGACTGTGCAAAAAATTCCAAATACCTTGCTGTTTGCAGGGACTGTTTGCCTCTTGCTTATAAAAATAATGCTTTTCTTAATTCAATGTACCTAAGTATAGACATCTAGGGGCAGTAACCATTCTACATCTCAATTCAGCTAAGGGAATTCTTTTCATTTAAAGTTATACTCTCTAGTCACCAGAGGGAGCTAATAACTTCTGAGTGTCATTTTTCATTTAGAGATGAACCATCAGTTCAGTCACTCTGTATGACGCTCTTAGCCTCATTCACATTCAAAATGTTTTTTTTGTTAAACTTAAGTATTTCTCCTCACCAAGACACTCTTAGTACTTGTATTCTTTGCATAATGACTGTTATTAATGCCACAGTGCAGATTAGCTTTGCATTTGACATGCTAAATTATACTTGTGTAAGATTTTAAGTGGACTTAATCTTGATTCATTTTTTATGAATGTAGAATAGCTTATACTCACTAGAAAAACTATGTTCATATGTGTATTTAATAAAGGATACAATAGCACTATCAGACATTTTCCTTTGTTCTTAATGTCATGTCTTTCATTCCTTATCTTGATTTATGTAACTAAAATTACTTAGGCCCAGTCAGGTATGGTAGTACATGTCTTAATTCTGGCATTTGTGAGGACCAGACAGACAGCTCTCTATGAGTTTGTGCCCATTCTGGACCACATAGTGAGATCCAGGACAGCCAAAGCTGCATACTGAGACCTTACCTCAAAAAGACAAATAAGAAATATTATTGAGGCCATATTGCTAATCCACTGTAGTACCTGCCTGTACTATGTGGCAGTATGGCGCCTACACTACAAGACCATTCATAAGCCGGGCAAGGGACTGGAGATTGAAACACACAAAGACTCACAGACAGAGACACAGGTCATCCTTGAAACAGGAATGTCCCCTTTATTGTGTTCAGGGGCAGCTTATATAGGGATCCTTAACTGATAGCCACGCCTCAGCCAAACCCACCAGAAACCACTCTCCTGCCATCAGGAACTCTTGAGGGTCTCGTGCTTAGAGCAGCTGCAAGCTGTCTCAGAGCAGAGGAAAACAAGTTGTTTACAAGAAATTCAGGATCTGGGGGTTCACAGCTCCCAACAATCCACAAAGCTATCACATGAATAAGATCATATCCATATCCATATACACATATTCCTCTTATCCCACTGCACTGATTCATCTTCATTTATGTGAAGACAGATTTGCATTTAGCATGAACTATACTAAAGCTCAGAAAAATGAGCCATCATAATCAGAAAAGGGAACTTTCAGTGACTATTTCTACCTTTAAAGCTTTTTATTGTTAAGCTTATTTTAAAAACCTCATTTTGTTAAATTTCCAAGTAGTCATCCTCTCCATGTAGTTACAGATATTAAAGATACCCCAATCACGCTGAAGAAAATTTTGCAGTAAACCTATGAGACATCATTGTCTTTGACTTGCAGAGACAAGCTAGCACGGCATCCACGTGTTTGATTAATTCCCATGTTCTCAAGTTCCTGCCATCATTATGTGTATCTTGTAGTGTTGAATAAAGATCTTTAAGGACAACATTGGATTTCTTTTACAATTATGTAAGACATATACATACTCTTTATATATTTAGTGTCTTGAGTTAGTCCTTTAGCTAACAACATCATCACAATGGTGACCATGAGGGATTTTACAGATCAAGAAAAAAAACCCTTTGCTTCATTTCTCTGCTCTCAGAGAATGTGTTTCCATCAAGAACATATTGAAGGAGAAATTGCAAAAAGCCAGTGACAGATTTCTTGTTTGAAGAAATGTTCTTCAGTCAGATCATTACGGATTCAAACTGATAACATAATCAAGGTGTGGCTTACAGTGTTTCCTTTAGTAAACCATGCTTGATTTCACACACTATTGTTTGGAAAGTTCTGCCTCCCACTTTAGCAATAAGAAAGTTTTTATTTCCTGTGGTGGGTATGTCTGTGATGAGAGTCCCCCCTACATGCTGCTATGTATAGATATTGCTCTGCTTTAACATTTTAATGGGGGCAGTTAGTATTCTAAATAGGGCTTTATATAATAGCAGGAAATTTTTCCTTAGGCTGGGGAAGAGTTTCAATGTTGACCTGAATTGAAATGAACAGATGGTCATTTTTGAAAGTTTCTTTTGTCTTTTTAAACATTTGGCTTTGGGTATCAAAGAAGTTTTGTCTAGGGAGACAGATTGGACACTTGAAGTGATTGTCTGATAAGACAAAACTGAACTCCCTTACATTCTTAACTCTCTTACAGGTGCAGATGGGCTGGCTTTCTGTCCTGATCTCACCAAGATCTAAATGTCTGATTTGATAGCAGCCGGCGAATAAGTGCTTAGATTCGCACATCAGGCTGTTTGCGCCAAGCCGGGAGGCTGATAGGCATGGAAGGGTTCTCCCCAAGGGTTTGCCTACCAGTCCTCCTAGGTAGCACTTTTTAAAAAAGCTTTTAAAAAGGAATTGCAGGTCATAAAAGTACTTTAGAACTTGGTTTTTAATTTAAAAAGGCATGTTAAATGTCCAGTTGAAAACCCAGGCATAGTCCCTAAGACATGTGATACCTTAGTGGACAAGAGGATTGTATGACCAGAAACTCAGCCCTGTCATTAATCACAGACTTGATCTGACTTTAGTGGACTGAGTCATGCTAATGAAATTCATGAGAGAATCATGATAAATAATAAGGCTAGCTTGTTAATTTTTAATTAGAAATAAAGGTATCTGCTGAGAGAGGAAATGCAACCGATCAGCAAACTATATTCCAGAATAAAGATGGCTATGCTGATGTGAAAAGGTAACCAGGTAGATAGTAAAGTACCGAGTTTGGTCTGCTTTGGCAGCGTTAGGATGCTCCTTTTCACACAGTAGAATATTGCTGGGCTGAGGGAACTCTAGTCCAAGCTGGGGCATTGAACATTTTTATGCCAGTTATTTAGCAATCTATGTAAAGGATTGTGCTTCTTTACTTATTTATGGCATTTCCCGAATAGACCTTGGTTTTCTTAATTGGGAACGAAGAACAATTTTGCTTAGTCAGAAACACCATATTTATAAATCATCCCTGGCGATTTGAGAGTGGCCAGTTCCTGAAATGTTTTATTATTTATTACCTTTTGTTTGTTTATTTTGTAAAATAAACATGTGTGCATGTGTGCATGTGTGTGTTTGTGTGCTCACACATTCAATGGCATGGGTATGTAGAGTTCAGAAGGGTAGTTTCTGGGAGTCAATTCCTTCCTTACAACACATGGGTCCCATGGATACAATTCAGGTAGCCAGAGCTGTGCTATCTTGCTGGCCCAACTTGCCAGTTTCTTTTTTTTTCTTTTCTTTTTCTTTTTTTTTTTTTTTTTTTTTGGTTTTTCGAGACAGGGTTTCCCTGTAGTTTCTAGAGCCTGTCCTGAAACTAGCTCTTGTAGACCAGGCTGGCCTCGAACTCAGAGATCCGCCTGCCTCTGCCTCCCGAGTGCTGGGATTAAAGGCGTGCGCCACCACCGCCCGGCTTTTTGCCAGTTTCTTATAATGATTTTAATTACTTCCAGTCTTAGGTAGGGTCTCTATTAAGATATGCATTCATATTTTGGAGGAGAGCCTTGTAACTTACATGGATTCATACTGTAATGAATATTTTATATTAGTCATAAATTCTATTTATTCAGATTTCAAAAATATGAAGTATTAGTGAACATTCTTTTATACTCTAAGTAATAAAGCCCACCACTGTTAATTTGGTAGTTATGATGTATTTTTAAAATTTTTTTTTATAATTTTATTTTTATTTTATGTTCATATTTGATTGTGTGAGGATGTCAGATCCCCAGAACTGGAATTATAGACAGCTGTGAGCCACCATGTGGCACTAGGTATTGAACCCAGATCCTCTGGAAGTGCAGCTAGTGCTCTTAACCACCAACCCATCTCTCCAGCCCCCTATTTATGATATGTTGTGAATATTCTTTCTGTAGAACTCATGTGGCATATGACAATGAAAAGAAGAAAAGTACCTGTGTGGACAGTTCATCTTTCTTTTTCTGTATGGTGATGCTGTTTTTGTGTTTTTGTGCATCTAGAATTCGCTCTTCAAATGACTAAAGGTGATGAGTGAGGTTGAAGAAAAATGTCACTCCTAATGTCCAGTTATGAGGGTTTTAAAAAAATGTGGTAATGTAAAGCTTCTCTTATAAAAACACATATTATCTGGGTCGTAGTTCAGTGGTAGAGTGTTTGCCTCGCAAGCTCAAGGCTTATATTTCTATTTAATTACTCTCCTCCCACGAGAGAGAGAGAGAGAGAGAGAGAGAGAGAGAGAGAGAGAGAGAGAGAGAGAGAGAGAGAGAGAGAGAGAGAGAGAGAGAGAAAGAGAGAGAGAGGAGAAGATGTAAAAAGGCTCATACCATTAAAATGATCAAAGTATAAATTTCTCTCTTTTGGGGTACAGACGGAATCCTGGAGCCAGTATTATGAATAACCTTTATTGCTTTAGGTCAACAGTCCTTGACAATGTGCTATGTTTAAAATTACATTATATGGCAATCTAATCAGGGCAGTTGAGAAGCCAACAGTATTGGTCAGCTTCATAGCAAGATTTTGCACATTCACAGGTGAACTATGGGTTAAAATAAATTAGTAAACATTAATGAATGCTGAAAATTTTAGTTATTTTTCATAGAGATGCCTTCATATTAAAAATATAGAAGTTCTCACTTTTAGATTGTGCACTTGCAAATATTGAGATGATTAAGATAAATTTGACCAGGTCAGACGTGGTGGCACACACCTTTGATTCCAGCATTCAGAGGGCAGAGGCAGGTGGATCTATATAAGTCTGAGACTAGTCTGTAGCCTGGTCTATAAAGTGAGTTTCAGGCTAGAGAGATGGCTTAGCGATTAAAAGCAGTGCCTGCTCTTCCAAAAATCCTGAGTTCAATTTCCAGCAACTACATGATGGCCTACAACCATCTGTAATGAGATCTGGTGCCCTCTTGAGGAAGAGACCTGGTCAGTTGTCCTCATCAGCTTAGACCATGAAACCCAATATGGACAAGTTCAACAGAACCACCATACACAGGCTGCCCATGCATGCTTCAGCATTGCCAGGGCATAAGTTTTATTGTTTTTTGATTCATTTCAGAGCTGTTATGCAGAGAAACCCTGCCTCAAAAAAACCAAATCATTCAAACAAAAACCAACCAAACAAAAAACCAACAAAAAGACAAATTTGATCTATTATTGATCCCATTTTCTGTAATAATAATAAACAATTGCCTAAAATTTTTATTTATTTATTTTAAAAACTGGTGTTTTACATACAGTTTAACTTTTTTTTAAAGTAACAACATTCTATTGTGCTGATTTTTTTATATAGCTATTTATGGCTGGTACTTATTTTTCACCAGAGAATATTAATACATGAACAGAATTTCTTTTAAAGGACATAACTGAAAATTCTAAGAGATAATTTTTATTTTTAATTCTTTTGAAATCTTTTTATACATTTTTGCTGAAAAGATGAATCATGCATAATATTGTCTATGTATACGTCTGTTCTATGGATTCTACTTATTAATTAAGAGCCATTTGGTAGTTATGAACAAGCAGATAGTTTAGAGAGGATTATCTGAAACTTGCAAACAAGTGGATATTTTAATACTCTGCTCCCTATTCAGCATGTATTAGTGAGGGGGGAGTTGTCAAAACTCACAGGAAAGGACAAGCAAAGGTTGAACCTTAGAGGAGTCACATTTTAGCTCCCCACACAACCATGTGCTTGCTCCCATGCATCCTAGTCACATCCCCGTCCTTCAGCTCTGTGATATCACATGCCATGCTGGCCTCTCTCCAGCGTGAAGAATTCCAAGTGCTTAGCAAAGTCTAGGTAACAGAAAGATTCTGTTGGATATGCAGTTTTGCAGAACAGCTGCCTTTCTATGTCTTCTGAATCACAGCACAGTCAGCAAAGAGTCCACAGGAAACTCAAGACATGGCTCAATTATCCTTTCTATGGCATTTATCATCTAGTTCCTAATCGCCAAACTCTTAGATATTTGTGACTTTTACTCAAAGAGATTATTAAAAAATCCTGGTGTTAGGTAGGAAGTACTCTGCTTCAAATGACGTCAGTAGCAATACACTCACTCTCTGCTAAAACTGTTTGTTGACAGTTGCCAATATGCTTCTTGGTTTTCTTGTGTGATCTAAATGTAAATCTAGCCTCCACAACTCTGTACGTAGTTCCATATATAGTACAGATTAAGTAACTTGGAAATAGAATGAGAAACAGCTCATTAGTGCTTTCTTGACTATAGAATTCTATACAGGTATATGCCTCAATCAATACTGATACCAAGTAAATATATTTAAAAAAATCTCTTATGGACTTTGTGATGGTGGTGCACACCTTTAATCGCAGCACTCAGGAGGTAGAGGCAGGTGGATCTCTGTGAGTTCAAGAGTAGCCTGGTCTACGGAGCAAGCTCCAAGATAGCCAGAATTGTTCACAGAAATCCTATCTTGAAAACCCAAAACCAAACCAAAATCCAAAATAAAAACCCATAAACAACAACAATAACAGCAACAACAACAAGTATAGCAAAACCTAAAATCCACTTAAAAAGTGGCAGCACAAAGCTTCAGGTTCGACAGTGTTCTAAATAAAATTTGTTTCATAAATTCGCATACAGCATATTAACCAACACTAGATACTTAGACACTATTTTTATCCACTGTTGAGACAGCAACTTCTCAACATTTTTTCCTAAATCTTAGGCTTTTGTGCTGTTTCCAGTTTTGCAGGAAACAGAACACTTTTTACTGCTTAAAAAAATTAGCTCTCTTCCAGACAAGGAATGCAAGTCAGTACTAGATCATTTACAAGATACAGGGAAGCCCTAGTTCCAACCCTAGTGGTTGAAAAAGAAAATGGGTATTTGTTTTTGTGATTATGTTGCAGCTAATAGGATCTAGGTAGGGTAAAGGAGAAAGTAGGAAGATAAAGAAGAAGAAGAGAGAGAGAGGATGAGGAAGAGAAAAATGAGATGAGAAAGAGAAATACTATTCCCTCTGTATGCTGTGAATACCATTGGTGAATAAAGAAACTGTCTTGGCCTCTTGATAGGGCAGAACTTAAGTAGGCAGGTAAAACTAAACTGAATTCTGGGAAGAAGAAAGGAGGAGTCAGGAGAAGCCTTGGAGTCTCCGCAGGAGACAGACATGCTGAAACCACAACCTCATGGTGATGTACAGATTAATGGAGATAGGTTAAATTGAGATGTAAGAGTTAGCTAATAAGAAGCTAGAGCTAATGGGGAAAGCAGTGATTTAATTAATATAGATTCTGTGTGGTTATTTTGGGAGTCTGAGCAGCTGGGAACCAAGAAGCAGCCTCCTTACAACAGATGATAGAGTGCAGCTTCTTGGCAAAGGACTGCTGAGAGCCTAGACTGACATATTCTTTCTTTTTAATGGAAGATAGAAAAGGGAGTCTGTGCTTCTTGCTCTGTTTTTCACTGCTGTTTAAAAATCTCTCTCCAAGCCAGTGACTTACGAGAAAGAATAAGTTCTCTTCATTCATGGCTCCTGTAGTTGGGATTATAGCAAGGGGAAATTCACAATGGTTTTGTGAACAAACATGCCTAATATTTCAAGTTGTCTAGGTACTGATTTTTTTCACCAGAGAAACATTGAATTCTTTCTGTGTATGTTCCCTTGTGTGTTCCCATGTATGTGGAGGCTGACTTCAGTTATTTTCATTAATGGCTCTTCAACTTATGTTTAATTTTTTTGAGACAGACTCTCACCTGCAGTTCAGACTTTCCCTAGAATTCACCAGGTAACTCAGGTTGACCATGATGATCCACCTGCCCCAGTCCCCTGAATGCTGAGATAATAGGCTTGAGCTTCTATAACTTCTGATTTCTGAGATATGTCACTCACTAAACTTCCAGCTTACCAATTTAGTTAGGCAACTGTCCATCAAGTCCCGGGGGTCCCCTGTCTCCATCACTTTGTGCTGGCATTACAGACATGTGTGGCCATGACTGGCATGGGTGTGGAGGAGCTAATTCAGGTCCTTATGCTTTTTGCTTCAATATTTTACCACTGAGCCATCATTCAGCTTCTTTCTTGTTTTAAAAACGTTAGTGATAGGCTAAGAAAATGTCATCTGTCTTAAAAGTATGATTCATGACTTTTACAAAATTTTCAGAATTGGTATGAGAGTCACAAAATCTGTACTCTGATTTCTCTGAATCCTGTTCAGACAGAACCAACGACTCTTCATCTTGCTCAGATGTTTAAAATAATACATTTGCATATTGATATTGCCTACAATCTATATTTTTAATATTTTACCATTACCTTCTCCCAGTTCAAATATATTTTTTAAAATTTTATATGATTTCTTATTTGATCCATAGGTTATTTTAGAAACTTGTGATTTAATTGTGAAAGGTCCATGGGTTTTTCAGCATTTTTTGCTATGATGCTGATGTAGTTTTGCTCTGGTTGGAAAACTTACTTTGCATTATTTTAGATTTTCAAGAGTTCTTGGAATCTTGTTTAGAGACCTATAGTTCTATGGATTATACTTTTATATTATGCATTAGAGAGTGTTTTGTATGTACTGGCAAATAATACATATTTTGCCATGTTTGGTACAGAGTTCTGTAAATTCCCGTCTGCTCATTTGGCTGATGGTGTTGCTTGGGCCACTCACTGACATCTTGTATAGTGTTTTTTCCTCAATGAGGAAAGAGTGGTAGGGAATTCAAGTCATTGTCGAAAAGTCTTGGTACGGTTTCATCCTTCATCACCCATTTCAAGGTTCTGCTCTTCCCAGACTCTTTGGCTATGTCTACATCTTTATAGTCCCCTGCTCCCCCTGGGAGTCTTCTATTGTATTGTAGGATTGTTAAAGGCCTAGTCTTCAATTTCAGCTTCTTTCAGTTAATAAAACCCGGACTTAAATTTAGTGTTATTTTTCTCTTTTTAAAATAATTTAAGCATACATGTGTATTCCTAAACAATATATTGCTGAGTCCTTCATTTTAATAGGAAACCTATTTTTAAAATGTAAGCTACTGACCTGCTCATACAATGTCCTCACTGGCTACTTGGGATCAAATAGTAATGAAGCTAATGCTTGTGAAAGGTTGCTACATAAATGTTGCTGTTTCATGTATGTTACATAAATGTTGCTGTTTCATGTATGTTACATAAATGTTGCTGTTTCATGTGTGTTACATAAATGTTGCTGTTTCATGTGTGTTACATAAATGTTGCTGTCTCATGTGTGTTACATAAATGTTGCTGTTTCATGTGTGTCACATAAATGTTGCTGTTTCATGTGTGTTACATAAATGTTGCTGTTTCATGTGTGTTACATAAATGTTGCTGTTTCATGTGTGTTACATAAATGTTGCTGTTTCATGTATGTTACATAAATGTTGCTGTTTCATGTATGTTACATAAATGTTGCTGTTTCATGTATGTTACATAAATGTTGGCCCCATTCACGAGTTAAATTCAATTTAATTAAACTGTGTTATTTGATTGAACCTGTCTTGGTAGAACTGGAATATGTTTTTATTCGTAATCTTAGTTTTCCTAGAATTTGAACTTACTGGCTAATTCAGTTAATGCATATTGACTTATATGCACTGAAAAATCTTTTGGATTTCAGCAGCAAATGCTATTTGTTTTCAATTTCTGTTGGCTTTGTGATTGTCACCTTAAAATATTTCTTCTCTTTTCTCATCAACACACTGAATTTCAAAATGAACATATGCCCCTGTAAGTAAACATAAATTCAGTTCTCCAAAAATTCAGAGTCAAGGCTAAATATAATCTTGGGTTTTCAACCATCAGATGTTTGACATCTGTACTGATTTTACACCAACAAACTAAGGCTTTCTTGGAAAATTCTTATGGAAGAAAGTGATATATTTCAAGAAACTTAAAATATCCATTGATTCTACAGGTAGTCGCCAGCTGCCTGGGGTGAGAAAGTCAACTTTCTTTAGGGCTGGCATCCCTGGTAGATTGCCCATGCCTCAGGGGGCTCATAAATGTGGGCAGCAGAATTAGCTGGACTCAGTATGTTTTAAGTTTTACACACACACACACACACACACACACACACACACACACACACACACACATACACCCATACACACACACATGAGGACATGAATTTGGGAGAGGGTGGATAAGGGAGATCAAGGGAACAAGGGAAGGTGAGGCTATTTGATCAGAATAAAATAATTTCACATATGAAGGAAAACTAATAAAAAGTTGTGATTTGAAGGTAATAGTAAGAAATGGTCAGCATAACGCGTGACAACTTTAATTTCTGACCATGCCATTTTATCATAGCTTTATTTCTCTTCTTTTCCTGTGCATATGTGTGTGTGTGTGTGTGTGTGTGGTATATGTGTGCATGTTTGTATGTTCACATGTAGGTGTGTACCTGAATGTGCTTACACATGTGTACACATATGTTTGTGGAGGCCCGAGGCTGATCAGGAACCTTCCATTATCACTCTTTCACTTATTCTCTGAGGAAGCGTCTCTCAGTCACACCAGAAGATACCAGTAGGAGCAGTCTCAACAGCTAGCTTGCTCCGTGGATCCCGTCTCTGCCTGCCTTCTGAGGCAAGAATCACAGTGAGTCACTACCGCATCCTGCACTCATGTGGGTTCTGGAGATTTGCGTTCTCATTCTCTCTCTTGTTTGTTGTTGCCTTTAACCACTGAGCAACCTCGCCAGCACACCAGCTCTTTTGGGTTATTTTTAAAAACTTTTTATTTATTAAAAAACCCACCTTTTCTCATTGTACAATCCAATTCCAGTTTCCACTTCCTCCCCTCCTTCTGATCCCTTCACCTTTCCTCTCACCCCACCTCCCTATCCACTCCTCAGAGAGGGTAGACACATTGCCTTGAGACAGGACCAAGGCCCTCCCCACTATATCTAGACTAAGCATGGTATCCGTCCAAAGAGAATGTGTTCCAAAAAGTCAGTATAAGCAGTAGGGATAAAGCCTGGTCTCACTGTCAGTGGCCCCACAGTTTGCCACCCCTATACAGCTGTCACCCATATTTATCTGGAAATCTTCTAAACCACTTAGAAATTATAATAGCTTTTATTACAATCTCCTTGCTACCATAGCTACTATTTTTTTCCATAAATTATCTTGATCATCCAGTGATAATAATGGAGTCAGAACATGTTCAGATTTTAAATATACTGTTAGAGTAAATAGAAGATTATTGTTAGCTTAAAAGCACATCACTAAGTGAAAAATATGGGGCAGAATTTATTATCTATCCTAGCAGTTCATTTATTATGAAAATGTCCTTTAATAAAATATAATTTTCTTTTTTTTTACTTTATCTTTTTTATTTTTTTTATTTTTTTTCTCATGGTTTATTTTTTTTTATATTTAAAAATTTCCATCTCCTTCCCTCCTCCTCCCCCCTCCCCTCCTTCTCCCCCTTCCCTCCCCTTCCCTCCATCCATACCTCCCCTCCCTCCCTCTCAAGGCCAAGGAGCCATCAGGGTTCCCCACTCTATGCTAAGTCCAAGGTCCTCCCAACTCCCCCCAGGTCCAGGAAGGTGATCGACCAAGCTGAGAAGGCTCCCACAGAGCCCGTCCATGCAGAAGAATCAGAGCCCAGCGCCAATGTCCTTTGCTTCTCAGTCAGCCCCCGCTGTTGGCCACATTCAGAGAGACGGGTTTGGTCGCATGATCCATCAGTCCCATTCCAACTGGAGTTGGTGATCTCCCTTTAGTTCTGTCCCACCGTCTCCATGAGTGAACGCACCCCTCATGTTCCTGACTTTCTCCCTCATGTTCTCGCTCCTTCTGCTCCTCATCAGGACCTTGGGAGCTCAGTCCAGTGCTCCAATGTGGGGCTCAGTCACCTTCCCCATCTGTCGCCAGCTGGAGGTTCCCTCACGGTCCTGACTTTCTTTCTCATGTTCTCCCTCCTTCTGCTCCTCATCAGGACCTTGGGAGCTCAGTCCGGTGCTCCAATGTGGGGCTCTGTCATTTTCTTCATCTATCGTCAGGTGGAGGTTCTATGGTGATATGCAAGAAATTCATCAGTATGGCTATAGGAACTGGCCTTTTCAGGCTCCCTCTCCTCAGCTGCCCAAGGAACTAACTGGGGGCGTCTCCCTGGAAACCTGGGAACCCCTCTAGGGTCAAGTCTCTTGACAACCCTCAGGTAGCTCCTTAAATTAAGATATATGCTTCCCTGCTCCCATATCCACCCTTCCTATATCCCAAGCACCCCATTCCTCTGAGCTCCCCCTGTTCTCCCCTTCACATTTCTTTTGTGACTTATGCTTTAACCGTCTGTTCATCTCGCTCCCCCATCAGCATTTGACTCCTCCAAAATTAATGTTAGTGTGAATATATTTCTGAAATGTAGAATATTACTACTTTAGACATTTTAGTATTAAGGCATCGAAGACTGACTGGGATGTTTCTGGCTTCTGTTACTTCCCTTGCTTTATGTTATATTGTTTCATCTTTAACTTCTTCATCAGAATCCTGTTTTTTTAATTTTTTTTTTTTTAGTTTTGAGTCTATTTTCCATATGACATTTAATTTGTCTCCTAAACAATACAAGGCTGCCATTTTAAGGTTTATCATTATTATTTCTGCGTGTGAGAGTTTTGACTATGAGTATATATGTGCATCATGGGCATGCCTGTTGCCCTCAGAGGTTGGAAGTGGACATTGGATCTTCTGAAATTGGTGGTTCAGATCACAGGAACTGAATCTGTGTCTTCTCCAAGAACAGTGACTTCTTTTAACCCATGATCCATGGTCCAGACTTGAGGCTGCCGTTTTAAACATCTTTCCAATCTCTTCCAATCTCTTTCCAGTTGGGCTTCTCACCCGTATTAAACCAACGAGCCAGAGATTGATGTAAATTCATTTTTTTCCATTATGAGTTAAAATGTAGTGAGGAGAGGGGAGGATCATTTGTGGACCCATTTGGGGAATTTATTTAAATCTTAATTTCCATCTTAAACGGACACTTGTAAATGTCGTGGTTTGGTGGCTTCAATGTCTGTGAAAGATATCACAGCCCTGTGAGGATACTCCCTTTACATAGGAAGTATAAGAAGCACCCTTTAAATATTTACCTAACTGTTCAAGTGTTAATAAAAACTCAGGAGTCAGAAGTTGAGATAAAAAACTTGATGACTCTAAGGAGCAGTGGAGGAATGATCAGTTGACCCTACTCTTCACATTTCCCTGATCAAAAAACCCTCAAAATCTCCACAGGTTCCTTCTTATCTCTTCCTGTTTTTCTCTATATTTGACTTCCTCTGCCCTCCAACATCTCTATGGTTAATTCCAGTCGGCCAATCACTGACTTCTTCCTTTGATCCAAGGTTAAACTTTATTGGCACAGCCGAGTGGCAGAGTGAGCAATTCTTCTACAGCACACCCTGAAGAGCCCAAGCTGTTATGTGATGATACACGCTATGATCAATGTCCTCACTGAACTGAAGAGACCTGAACTTTTCCCTCATCTGCTAAATGTCTGGTGAAGTCTTTGTGAGGAGAGCAGGAGCCGATTGACTGATATGTGGGTACCACTCTCATCTCAGAGCAGAACTCAGCGGTGTTGCTGTCAATGCCTGTCGACCTTGTCTTCTCATAACAACACTTATTTTTACCTCAGATCTATGGGAATTGCCCAGTGATGCTGTGTGATCGATGGAGATATGGAATGGTTTTGATTTCTTTTATGATCTTTGAAAGCATGCCCCGTTTTCCCGTAGTGAGCAATTTGTTAATTCTGTTTGTTAATTTTAAACCTTATTGTTCTCTGTCCAAGCTCTATCAGTTGGGGTGATAATTACAGCCTGGCCTTAGGATGTGTCACAGTGTGAGCTGTAGCTAGGAGCACACGTTTTGGTTAGATTTGTCTTTTCTTTATAACCACTCCCTTAAAACCTTTCTTGGAATTGAATAAAATTAATTAATGTGAAAATGAAACTGGCTGTTGTTGGAGGCTATTTTGGTTTCAAAATCACCTGGGGGGGTGTTTTTCCCTTCAGCATTTTATTTTATATGGACCATACCAAACCAATCATCGTTAATCTTCTCTGTTCTAATGCTTGATTGTCCTTTGAGACAGAAACACTATTTTTATTTGTATCCTTCTTAGTCATAAAGAGAGGGGACTATATTTGAAAAATCCTAACATTTAGACTCCTCCTACTGGGAAAGATGTGAATAGAAGACAAGACCATTAGCTTGAGGTTTGGTTCAAACTCTCCAGGTACCCTTGTTTCTTTTCTCATTACAAGTCTTAGTAGGACCAGAAAGGCAAGATCAGGGGTCTATAGTTCTGTTCCCTTTGCTCACATCCTAGCCACACACTCTAGTATACCACCAGAGAAAGAAAATGAGAATGGCTGAACTAGTAGCATACCAAGAAAAGAAAACACATTTATATCAGAGGTCCAATCAGACAGTGGTCCAACCTGTCACTTATATACAGCAAATTCTTTTTCCTCTTTAGGCTCAAGGTTTTCATTAGAACTTAAAAGAAAAAACTTCAGGGCAGGCAAAATGCAAACCTCAATGGCTTCCTGGAGGACTGGTATGGAGAAGCGAAGGGGAAAACAGCCATGAAGTTTGGAATAAGCCACGAGGAGGGTTGGCACATGGTGGCAGGCATCTATATGGTGAAGAGCAGAGCTTTAGAGAATAAGGAGGTGGCAGAAAAAGCAAACATCAGTATTTTTGGTCTGCTCAGCATCTGAAAAAATTAGGAAAAGAAGAAAAAGGAACAAAAGACAGGACCTCATGGAGGTAGTAGGGACTGCACTAGGTGGTTACTCATGTTTTCTTACAAAAGTAGGGTAGGAAGACTCAGGAGAAAGAAAACTTTTGCTAGACAAAGGTTGACTCAGAATTATTTCATCAAAGGCAAAGTTTTTTTTGACTATCTCATTATGTACTGGAGGTTTCCAGAAAAGGATGAACTAAAAAACTCAAATGAAATGGAGCCAGTCCAAGCAGACAGCACCCACCATGGCTGAGGATAATAACCACCGTAGCTTCCGGAGACAAGCTTTCCCGACATGACTGCAAATGGACAGATGTATTGGTGTAGGGTTCTAAGAGCCTGGAATGTTCCTTTAGAAATTTAGTGTTCTTAGGAATAGTCGTCAGAACTTGGGTACTTCTATGTATGAGCCAATACTGGCTTAATAGAATGGCATATTTACAGTTTATTTTCTCAAACGTCTATACAACAATTAGAATCTACTTTTACTGGCTTTCACCATGCTGAACTTGATACTATATCTCCTAAACTGGGTTCCTTGGTTTACCTCTTTTTCTGAAGCACACCCCTGCCCTCCCCCACTTTTTTGTAAGGATATTTTGAAATAAATTTCATGGACACATTATAAACTGTAATAATATAAAAATAATAATCCACCCTGGAATTCCATATATTAACCTATGTTCTATTCCTATTAATATGAAATTTTATTATCTGGAATGTTCAAAATTATTTAAAAGCAGTTAAACACCTTTATAAGATACTGGATAAAACTAGATCTATCCAGGAAATCCTGCTGTTTGCACATGTACAGCAGGACTTTTCCGTTTGTCTTTTTACCGTTTCCGCTCTAAGCAAGCGTTTATTTTCTTTCCAAAGGTGAATTGCATTGGTTCTTTGCAAAATTTCATTTCTATTATAAAGAAAAATTAAGGCAAGTCCGCAAAAGTAATAGCTTGCTTATGTTAACACTCCTATTTCCTGTTTGCAGATTCCTCAGGTCAAGTGAGCTAGAAGGTCCCCATCCCATGGCTCCCACCAAACTCAAATATTTCATCGTGGTCCCTCACAGCGCAGTATGCTCATTGGTATGAGCATTCTTTCCTTGAGGGCATTGTATGAAGGGGGCTGCTGAAGGCGTGCTGTATTCTTCTAACAGCACAGTTGGTTCGAACAGTGGAGTCGTATTCCCTCTCAATTCTTTTTCACCCTTGAGGGAATGCCATTTGAGCTCAGTGATACTCTTACATATAATATGTCACTTGTCCCCAGATGCCCTGTGCCATGGCCTTGAACTTGTTCTGAAGCCAGAGAGGAAAGTATTACCATGACTATTATTACTCATTAAGGATCGATTTTTCTAACTGCATGTTTCATCTGATGACTGAAGGTTTATAAGCAGCATTCTGATTTTGTATAAATTATTGATCTTTTTAATAAATATTTAGTGTGATTTATTCCAGAAAGAAATGAATGAACTGAGAGAATGTACTTACAGATCATTTTAATTAAACTTTCATCCATTCTTTTCGAGAAAGAACAATAATAAATTTCTATAGAAGCCTCATTGAATGAGTATTGCATAATGAGTTGCAAATGTATTTATTACTGCTCTTTTGGCTCTTGATATTACACTAGTATTTAATCAAAAGACCATTTTACTATTTCTTTAAAACAGTATTTTAATCTCTTACTCATGGGCATTAGATAGTATTTAATAATGGATATTGTGATAAAGAATCATTTTTCTGAAGTTCGTTTTGTAACCATAATTAAGCTTTTTGAAGTATTTAAGTTATAATTTGTTAACTTAGTTAAGAGCTTTGTGCTATCAGCTGGAGTACCTGGGTCAGCATTCCAGTTACTCATTAATCTTTCAGCTTGACTCTGTCTTTATGGAGCCTCCTTTTTCTCTCTAATTCTCTCTCTCCCTCACACCTGCTTGCACCTTCCTTTCTTTCCCCATCCCTCTACTTCACTTAAATCCACATTCTGTGTTCTAAGTAAAAAAAAAAAAAAAAAAAAAAACAAAACACACGAATTACAATATTTACAATGGTGTCTTTATCTCTTGATTCTGGCCAGCCTAACTTTGTCTTATATCGGTATCCGAGAAAATAGTTCAAATGTGGTCTAGACTTGATGTACAATGGCCAAGGAATAGAAGGTTAGTTTATTTTTCAAAAACACGGACATTTCTAGCACCACTCTGTAAAATAAGAACATTTTGTGCACTGCAGTATTTATTACTCCTGTTAACACCCCCTGTGAATTGCCCTTTACGATATCCAGTGCTGATAAAAATCTGGGAATATTCATGATATCAAAAGGCAAACACAAGTTACAATATAGAGAATGTTTAAAAAGTAAAAATAATTGATGATCAGTGGAAGATAATGAATCTTCCTGGTTCAGTTATAGAAAAGCAGCATGCAGTCTTGAACAGGCAGTTATCCCTGTCGCCTCTGCAGTGGTGGCCTTTAAGCGCCACAGCGCTGTGTGAGAGAACGCCCTCCGGTGTTCAGTTCTTTCCCTTTCCCTGTGCAAAGCTATCTCAGAACGGAATGCTCACTCAGTGGAACGTTTTTCTTGCTATGCATAAATTTTTCCCTTCACAGTTCTAACTCCTAGACAGTTTTATAAGTACGAAAAGAGGTTGACTGGTCCTCCTTCGTTTTGTCATTATCCCAAAGTTGTATCCAGTACCAATAAGAACACAGGACAGGAAAGCACTGGGGAAACAGTTATGACAACAATACATGACCACATGCCTCACCATAGTAAACATATGAGATACTAATTAATAAGTAAATTAAAAAATAAATTCTAAATAACTATCTAAATCAAAACATTTAAACCTTATTTTAAAATGTTATTTTATTTTTCATATGTTTAATTATGTGTTTGGATGTTTGCTTGCATGTGAGTATGTGCATGTGAATGCCAATGGCCTAGGAGGCCAGAGGCATCAGGTCCCCTGGAGATGGAGGGATGGAGGTATAAACAGCAGGAGTTACCTCCTGTGGATGCTGGGAGCTGAGCTCAGGCCTTCCAGAAGAGCAGCAAGGGACCTTAACCACTGTGTCATCTCTAGCCTCTGCTTTACCTTCTTTTGGTGATACAATATTATGTCTCTTACATCCTAAGAGATGGAACTTGGGCCTCACAGCTAGAGTTAATAATACACTTTCAGGTCATTGAAGACTTAAGATGGGAGGATATTCTACTGAGGACTGAGTCTGTATGTCTAACCTGCATTTAAGAGAACAATGATGTAACAACCAACCTTACTTGCCTTGAATTTCCCATGCAATCAACTTTCACCGCTTAAGTTAACGCATATCTTTAAGTTCTGTACTCTTCCATGCTCCCGACCCAAGAGGAATGCATGAGTTTTTTTGTTTTTGTTTTTTTTTTTATGCATGAGTTTTTGTACATGTGCTGTGCAGAATCATTTACTGAAAACAGGAAATGTCAGCTGGAAGCAGTCTTAAATGAATGTTCCTCAATATCAGTAAGGTACAGATATTGATTGATAAGCAATGATGTTTGTTATCTGTGTCATTTTGGGTCATTTGGAGCCACTGACTTAATCCCTTATAAAGCTATGTTAAATATTTCAATCAAACATCCCTCAGTTCTTCCCCATGTGATACTTCTGTGCTATTCAATAAACACAGAGCAGTGTCCTTTGTTAGGGACAGACATGTTCCGACAGACACACCAAGGGATGCAGTCACAAGACAACATTCAAACAGGTACAGCTTTAATCTTACACAACAGACAAATGAAAGAGGATAGGAGATACAGGGAGGGGTGAACAGAGGAGTCAAGTCCGGGTCTGCCTTTGGATAAATGACACCAGGGGGACTTGCTTGCTGGTGGCCCCGAGTTTATTATGTATTCAAACTCAATGTAGTTTGATGCTTCCTGGAAGGAACACGAGAGGAATCTTGTAATGTGCTTAGTCCACACACATTGGTTCTCCCTTGTGAGGAATCTGCAATGTGTTAAACGATTGCATTTTCTTACAAGCATTTAATTAAGGCTGGCACGCATGTCTGTTTGGTTTTACCTTGAGCTTGGCAGGAAGTAATACCCAGATTCCATTTCACTTACATTATTAGTGGGTTTTATTTTTTATTTATCAGAAACTTCTAGGAACATATTGACATTTACATAATTGCTTTTGTAGAAGTTGTTTCCCTTTCCTAGAACACCAAGGAGAGTTCTGCATGCCTGTTCATTTTCAATCGTTCTCTTGGAAGATGCAGTATATTAGGTCTGGGACTGGTAAAGAGACCTCTAGAGAGCTGGCTTGCTTGCATGGGAAGGGCCACTGATTTAGAGTAGAACAGACGTAATTTCTAGCCCTCTTTGTCCCACTCTAACTTCTTGCCTCCCTTCCACCCTCTCCACACGCATGGTCTGCAGGACTCTAAGGAAGGCCATCTCCGGGATAAAGGAAACATTTCCTTTACTTGTCACAAGTTCCTCCCTTTGTAGTCTTTAATAAACACCCCATCTTGTTACTGCGAACTGAGCCCGCAGACCTCTCCGAGGGGCTGAGCCCAAGTGACTGTGGATGGAACTTTGACATTTTGCCCTCATTTGCCTCCTTCCCTCGGTGTCGTTTCTATGGTCCGCGCCACGCAGCGCCTTCACAGTGAATCGCTTTCACTTGTGTTTTTGTGGCAGTCTCCTTCTGAAGGGTCTAACCCATCAAGGGCATGTGAACCACAAAGGCAAGGGGAACAGCAGACTAAATATGAAAGTGGGTGAGTGTAGAAGGGAAAAGGAAGTAAAAGTTGAGGGCACCCCTGAGGATAAAAGACCTCCACTTAAACGGGAAGAAGAGAAGTGTTGTTTACATTATGAATGCAGTCATTAGGTTTTAGACTGAAGCTCCTGTCAGCAGAGGGACACGGGCTGTCCTATGTAGACTTGTCATGAGATACACAGCGCTTTTCCTGTCAGGACTTTCCATGGACTGGCATTTCTTTTGAGTGTAGAAGGCATTTTAGTCATAGAGTTGTGACCTAGTTTTACGTGGCTTACTAAACATCTCTCTCTTTGTATAACAAATTGATCAAGAAATGTGAGGTTCAGAGAAATATTCCATAAGCAGCAGATCCTTTTCATATATTTTATGAAATATATTTCATAAAAGCAGGTCCTTCGGAGAGAGGTGGGAAAATCTTCTTTAGTGAGAGTAAGCTCCTTCTCAATTTTTCAATGAAATTATTTTAATTGATTTTTGATGTTGAAATTTAATGTATCTCCCCTTTGTGCTCTCTACATTGTTTTCTAGATCTTCCTATTTTTATTTCTCAAGAGGATTATCTATAATGTGTTGTCCTCCAGGAGATTCCAAGGAAAACCGAGAAGCGTGACTACAGGGAAAGTCCAAGAAGAATTGCACACAATTGTTTCAAACAAAGTTGTATGAATTCTTCATGAACTATCTATTATTATCTAGGAATCTGAACATATTTATAAGTATGCCAAAACCAGTGTTCACCCACTTCATTTGTCATCCGGATATTTGCATATTAAAATGGTTTTAGAAAAAAAAATCCCTTTGTATTTGTGACTGCCTTATTTCAGGCATATGTTGTATTAAGTTTTGTTTTGATAAAAATGGTCCTAGGGCTAGAAATTTGGCTCAGGAAGTGGCAGGTGCCTGTCACCTGACAATGTAAGCTCCAAGACCAGTTTGATACCAGTGACCCACATGGCAGAAGGAGAGAACCAACTTTCAAAAAGTCTTTCTCTGACCCCCATACAAGTACTAACCCATGACCCCTTCCTGCCCCCAAATAAATGAATATAATGAATTTTTATACAAACCAGTACTGTCCCAATTTTGGTTTCATGGCTGCTTAGTGTTTCAAGTTCAATGCCCTTATTAATGCTTAACTGTACCATGGGCTTCACTTCCTGCGCTGACTTGCCTGACTTGAGTTTCTCTATCCTTGCTATAGGTCGTTTTCATCCGACCACTGTGAATTCTATGGTAAGAACAATCCCTTGTGATGATTCCTTGGTACCGGGCTGTGTCCCAGGGGATGGTCCCTCGTGTTAGGCTGTTAGAGTTCTTTTCCTTTTGCCAACTCTTTGGCAAAGGATCTTTTATCTTCGTTTCTGCCACTTCTCTGATCTGCTTTTTCTGAAGGCCGTTTCCCTTTAATTCATTTTCACCTTTGTGCTCCTTGGTGAGTTTCACACTTGCTTTATTGATCTAAAAGCAGACATCAGAATCTTCTGTGAGTGATTCCAGGCTGCTAAATGTGCCTTCTCTCCCACCTCTCTGGCTTTGTCATATAGGAGAGACATCTCCCTTAAGCAAAATCAAAATTTATCTGCATCCCAACCATAGATTTCCATAATCTTTCACTATTTTAATTTCTTTAAAATTATTTCTACTTTGAGTTACTTAAGTAAAATGGTGTCTTGATTTGTTTTGGTCTCCCTATTTCTACTCTTGCAAATTCATTCCCAGTGTTAATCCTTACATTGCGTACTTCTTAAGAAAAAGGATTTAAAAAAAATCATAACTTTAGTCAAAGTTAGAAAGGAGTGTCTACGTTATTGAAGCATTAAATACAAGCTAACTGACAAAGTAATTACAATCTGTTCAAAAACGGTTCATTTCCACAAAAAACACTCACTTCAATAGAGAAGCGATATGTCCCAATTATACCTAGGACATTTTCATTTTTCTTTGTGTTCATGGCTCACACAACGGTTCTAATAACAATACATATGGCTGCTGAGTTATTTAATTTTCCGGTTATTTAAACATATTACATTATATTTTACATATAATCACTTTATGACAAAGATTTATTTCTTACAAAAGAGAATTGAGACAAAAGTTCGGGAAGCCGAGCAACACGTGAAGGTGAACCTGCAGACTGAACCGGGTGAACTGGCACAAAGCTTGAGTTCACTTCCTAATGGAAGCGTTTGTAAAGATCCGCTTCAGCAAAATTTGAGAATTCATTCATTTTCTCTACTCGATTTCTTTGCTTAACAATCTTTTGCCAAGGCCGGGAAGATGGCTCAGCAGGCAGAGGCAATGGGCCTGGTGATCTGAGTTCCATTCTGGGTACCACTAAGTGGCAAGAAAGAACTGAGTCTCAAGAGGGCTGTCCTCTGACCTCCATATGTGGTCTGTGGCAGCCAAGTACCACATGTACAGATAAATGGATGAGGGAATGGATGAATAAATAAATAAATAAACGTTTGCAGGATTTCCTTAGCCCATATTTTATAAATCAATATTACATGCTATGCTTTTTCAGTATTAGCCCAAATCATACCTCCCAAATGTATGAAGCTGTAAGTGGTTACATACCAAATACTTAATAAACGATATATTTTATATATGTTAATTCAACTGAACTTGTAATTGTTCATTTTCATTGTTTCTAAATAGGATGTACACACTTGGACATAGTGGTTAAAATGGTGATTAATACACATAACTAAAATAACCTTGCTAATTATAAAATTTCAATCAATTTCAATAGGACTTTTATTTCCAACATGGTGGAAAAAGCTTGCAGATTTTATTTTAAAATATAGGTTAATAAGCTTTAAATTTGAGATGGGGCAAATTATACAAGCTTGAATTCCTCTATCAAATTTAGCTTTTTCTTTTTTTCCCTAGAAATGTCCTACCATTTATTTATTTACTGACCTATTTATAGACAGCATTTTTGGTGTAACTGTTTTGTCTGTCTTGGAACTCATTCTGTAGCCCAGGCTGGCCTCAAACTCACAGAGATCTGCCTGCCTCTGCCCGCTATGTGCTGGGATCAAAGGCGTGCACCACTATGCCCAACTTTCTAAACTTTAGTTTTCAAAGACCCTGTCAGTTCATGTGCGAAGGGCCCTTCCGTGTCTGAAATATCTCTTACTTTTACAACCTTTCTCTGTCCCTTTCTGTGATGACCCCTAAGTCAGGAGGCGGCAGGGGGGGGAGGGGGAGGCTGCGATATAGTTGCCCTCATTAGGGCTGAGCACCGCACGATCTCCTATGCTCTGAATACTGGTCCCTTGTGGGGCTCTGTACCCATCACTTCCTTCATCCTTTAACTAAGCACATCCTATGGATCTCCTTGTGTGTGTGCCTCTCACTTGCTATTGAACATGGCTAAATCTTAAACTGAATCTACGTTGATTCCTAGTTTGAGTAACATTTTCATTGCTGTAGGCTTTATGTAGTAGATGTCTTTAGCCAAATCTATGTTCTATTTATAAAGTTATATAGAACTTTTACTACTGTAATAGTAAGTAATTTATGTTAATCAAGTCAGTCAATCCTCCTTTCCCAAGCTTGGTTCCAAATCCTGAAACTTGCCCTTGGTTAAGATATCAACTTACCTGGTTCTTGAATGCATTATCAATCAATGGTTCCTGCTTCTATAGAGTATGCAGGATGATGGCCAGTGATCATTTTCAGGAAAGAGTCTCTCAACCTCCCTATTGACAGTCTTGGCCACGGAGAACTGTGAGACTGTCTGCAGTCCTGCCCACATCTGGGCATCCCGTATTTCTTTCCTGGGAACTTGTGTGGCAAGCTCTTTGACTGCTGAGTCACTTCCCTGGCCAGAAATTGAGATCCATATCTGTCTGTTCCATTCTAAAGCCAAATAATTCCATGTGCTCAAGTACATATCAGATCCCATACACATAAACAACTATACATCAGATGCATAGCTTATAAATTTTTGAACTCTTTGTTGTATATTGGAAACACCTATAGCAGGCCACAAGTTGAATTTAAGAGGTTAGTAAAAGTGATTTGGTATCATAAATAATATTTTATTTGGACAAGCAGTGCTTAACTCAAAATGAATGAATTGTACACTTGCCTCAAAATAACACTAGTGCAAAGCTGTATCAGTAGTATTCATTTTTAGCTTCGATAAATACTATTCAACATCTATCTAAATTCTAAAAGACAGATAACTTTTTCTATTTTCACCATTTTAAAAAGGAATGCTTCACAAAGATCTAACAGGAACTTAGGAAGACTATCCAGAGAGTCTTCCCACTCCCCCGAAAGAAGAAAGTATAAGTTCCACAGGAGGAACCTAAGTTCACAAAGACCAATTAGTGTGGATGAGATGGAAGATAGTATATCTTGTGTAATCACATTAGAACTGAGCACTGTTTGAGGTCAATGTCCAGTCTCAAGATTGTATTTTGTGTGCATTTTAGGAAATAGAGATCAATTTTAAAAGCACACAGGAAAATCAATTTTTGTTCTCCTTTTCTGCAGTAGTTACGCTGTGCTTTGCACTGGAAAAGCGTGTTGGAGTCCGGGAAGCTTTCTGTGAAATCTACGTGCTTCTGTGCTTCTCCTCAATTATTTTCTAACCTTACTGACAAAACCAGTTAATATCTACCTTGTGTGATCCTATTTGTAAATAACCAATGCCTCTCCCCCGCCCCCCTCCAAAAAAAAAAAAAAAACCCGTATCACTTTACCGTGCATGATCACAACAAAGAAATGTAATCAGGTGAATAATATCATTGTTAGGCAAAGAAATAGAGATCCCATGTGTTAACAAAGCCACTGTGGTTTACGTTCAGGTGGAACATAAACTTGAGCCCATTTTAGCAATGAAGCATGCAAGCTAGGGTGTGGGCAGATGATCACAGTAGAACTCCAGAAATGAGCTTGTTAAATTATACATAGGCGTACAACATCTGCTCAGGCACTGGTGTGACATCAATACCAACACACTCTCTGGTTGACAATGTCACCTGTGTGCAAAGCCAAGGCAACTAAATAAATGATTGACCAATTGGTCTCAAAGATATCATTTTCCTTTAAATTTACAAAGTAACGTCTACCTCTCAATAGTTGGAAAGTTGGAACCAAATTTGACTTGCAGAGAATAATCAAGGAGGTAAATTAACTAATTTTCCTGCCTTAGCTCACACACACAGGAAGATCCCTGGATTAATTTCTGGGACATACGTATTCATCGGGAGAGAAGACTAAATAATAGCCTATTAATAAAGACTAAATAAATAACCATCTATTGCTTATGTTTTCAAAACATCTACCATTCAACTTTTACTTAGTCTCAAATCACCTGTGATATGCAGGAGCTCTCAAGTGCACTCCACTTCCTGGGTATGACAGCCATGCGTTTCAGGCATTAAAATACCCGTATGCCATGCCAAACGCAATCTGTAAGCCCAACAGTGAACATTACCTTGGGGAGAACTTAGTGCAAGCAAACTTGTTTGGAATGGGTGCTAGGTCTGTATCGCCCTGTGGGTGAGAAGCTGCCTAGACCTGGGGATGGGGTTAGAGGCACTCTGTGATTACCATTGGTCTGTTGTGTTAGATGTGCCTTACATATTTTGACCCTTCACCTTCAAACCCTTCTGAGGTTATACATTTTTGAAACAGGAGGAAAGCAACCATCCTGATTTATTAGAAAATATTTCTGTAGGAAATAGTTTGTCAATGGGCTATTTTCTCAGGAGCATATGCTTGGTTCATTCATAGTGAATTATCATAGTAAAAATAATCACTTTCCTTTTTATGTTCTGTCCTTCTATCTAGCTCGGTTACTGAACCGAAGTCCTATATTTTAGCTGATCTAAGCTTCACTTTTTTTTTTTTTTTTTTTTTTTTTTGATTTTTCGAGACAGGGTTTCCCTGTAGTTTCTAGAGCCTGTCCTGGACCTAGCTCTTGTAGACCAGGCTGGTCTCGAACTCACAGAGATCCGCCTGCCTCTGCCTCCCGAGTGCTGGGATTAAAGGCGTGCGCCACCACCGCCCGGCTAAGCTTCACTTTTGAAAGCTGATCATGGCTACAGTTAACCAGTGAAAATGCTGTACTCCATCAGTATGACTTGTATTTCAAGAGTTCATAAAGAAAGGGCTGTTAGGGTCAGCAAGATTTCATAATTTTGAAAACGTTTCAGGGAGGGGAGAAGTGCTGGGAAAAGCTGTTTTCCTGGACGTGGCATGTCCATCAAACTCACAGCAGCTGTGGGGACCCGCTGAAGATCTGCAGAAAACCAAGCCACCTGAAATTCAGCATGGAGTGCGGGAGGAGCTCATGAGGACATATTCCTGATGGACTGGCAGTTGATCGCTGCCAGTGGAGGAGAGTCACTTTCCCTTCAGTTCATGGCTGCTGGTAGCTTGCCCGAGTTCCAGTTGATGCCCCTACACACACACACACACACACACACACACACACACACAACACACACATTGGTAACACTGACTGAACTCAATGGGCTATTAGAAACAGAATAAGGAGAAGAGGAATTTGGGAGGAGGATGGGTTAGAAGAATCAAGCAGGTGTTGGAGGGAGGAAATGGGTGGTGGAAATGATTTTATTTCATTATATAGATGTACAAAATTCTCAAATAATACATTTTTGAAAATAAGAAGCACAACTGAAAAGATGGCTCAGCTGTTAAGAGATCTTACTTTTCCTGTAGAGGACATTGGTTTGGATCTTATCACCCATGTCTGCTGGCTTACAACCACCTATCATTCCAAAATCCGGGGATCTGATGTCCTCTTCTGGCCACCAAGAGAACCTGCATGCCTGTGGTACATGTAAACTCTTTTGCCCCAAGAATTCAACAATTTTCTCTTTTAGTGGTTTTCAAGGGGTGATTTTATTCCTTTCTTTAGCAGACGTTGGACATCATCTGGATGAATTTGGACTGCTGCATTTGGAGGATGCTGCCTTAGTGGAAAAGAGAAGACAGGACCACTTCCACATCCTACAGTGCTCAGAACAGCCTACCCATCCTTTCCTGCAAAGAATTATGCAGCTCAATTAAACACTGGTGGGGTTTACAAACCTTGCCTATGTTGTCTGCTATATGTTACAATAGTGACCTCAGGGAGTACCAACTTACAGAGCCTTTACTCCTGAAGTTCCAATAGAGGTCAATATTCCAAACTTGGCTTTTATCTTTAGAGAAATGAATTACTAAATTTACTTTCGATGATAACTTCCTTTTACGTATTCAGTCAATCATTACAGAAAAGAAATAATACCTGGCCTGGTAGAGGTAGATTAACCTAACAAACAGAACAGCTCTATGAGAGAACACAGATAGGTTTTATGTTTGCCAAGCAACTAGCTCAGTTGTCCTTTAGACTAAGCTGAGAAGAATTTGACATCTAAGTTATGATACGAAATGGTTTAATGAAAAATTCCATGGAAGCAAGTATATACCAGTCAGCCGGGAAAAAAAAAAAGGGGGACTAGATTGGTTTCAGAATGGCTATGTCTAAAACGTATAGATGGAGCTTTCCCGAAAAAGATGCCCTTTGAATAAAGCTGCACTTCAAAACTACCAGTAAATATTTTGTTTCCCAAAAGGATCTGGTGCTGAAATGTTAAAAATCACGGGTTGAAATGCTACTTCTATTTTAGAAGAAAGTAATTATGGAAAGCAGCCCGCCTTCCTCTTATGATATCAACCTATAATTGTTTAGGATTTGATTATCTTCTGAGCGAAACGCGAAAGTCCTCACTCTCCGGTGCCGCCTTCTCATCTTGTTACTCATTAGCACCTGTACCAGGGAAGGCGCGGGAGCTCCAGGCGCTGTTTCCACTTGTTCAGTAATGATCTGCAGGGGAGAAGAGGAAGGCAGAAACATTGTTTACTGTTCACCATCGTCAGCTGTGACTCATGGCAGAAGAGCAGAGCGCTGCCTCTCCATCCCTTGTGAAGGGCAGCAATGGAAGAGAGTGTTAAAGGAAATGACCTGCTGTCTCTTTGGCTTGTTAATTAAAGAAACAATAGCCAGTGATTTACCGTGTGACCTTAGCTTCCACTTCTGGTCATTAATGTTATTGCCATGATACCTTCCGACAGCTTTTTTAGAGTCAAAACAAACAAACAAATAAATTAAAAGAGAAGTTCAGATAAAATTTTCTTATTATTGTCACATTCCAGGAAAATATCAACTGAGAATTGGACGAGTTTTATGATGTTGCTGCAATTATTATATTATAAATATAAGTTATTATATTATATTATACATATTTATTATAAATAAAGTTTTAAGTGAAAAATGAATGAACTGACTAGTTGCTAGAGAAAATTTTTATAATGAATGATTTCAATAACAGCAATAAAGTCTTCCGATGTGTCCACCTTGGTGCATGCTTAGAGGTCAAAAGGTAAATTTTGGAAAGTTTTGTTTTGGCTTACTTATTGAGCCTGTGCATTTTAAAGTGGATTTATGATGAAGAATGCATCTGGGAACCTTTCATGGAAATTCAAACTTTTACCTGTTAACCATCTTTCTCTAAGTTACAAGGTTTTAGAGAACAAAGGACCCAATGTCATGTTGTGTATTCCTGAACACCTGGCATGCACAGCACAAGCAGGTTTGCAAAGCATGCATGCAGCCAATCAGTTGAAGAACAAATTGATGATTTTGATGTAGGAATAAGTGCCTTTAATAGTCTCAGAGGACTAACGTTTTGGATAAGGAACCATCACTCCATCACTCCCTCTCTCTTCCCGGGGCTATCTTTAGGAATGGATTTATTATCTCCTTGCGCATGAAAATTAATGTAAAATTTACTAAATTTATTTCCCCCTCCCTCCTTGTAGACGCCAGAGGATAATCTCATATATTTTTTTTTGCACAAGTTTCATCTACTTTCTTTTTGGCTACAAGATCTTTCGGCAGGAGCTAGGAGTCACCTTGGCGTTGGAATCACAAGCAGGCAGCAGCACACTGCTTTTGTTTGCTCTTGTTTATTTTGCTAAGAATTCTGGAGGTTGAACTCAGGTTCTCATGCCTGCAGAGCAAGCACTTCACAAGCTGAAGCATCTGTCTCTTCCTAACCTGTGCCTTTTAAGATGGGGTCTGCTAGACCTCTTTAAGACAACGATCAAAGTAAAACTGAAATTGGAATCCCACAAACAAGCCAAGCGTACAGCTATTAGCCACTGAACCATCATAGCAAAAAATGTCATAGATTTTGTTTAGAGCTGTCTCTTTTCTTTTGGCCATTTTCTCCCCACAAAAATCTAGATAAATTCAGAGAAGCAGAATGCATTTAGAAGTTCATGTTTTGCGAAGAGTTGGACTTACTTAGTGAAAGTCCATTAGAGAACTCTTGAGCTACTCATAAAAACTGTCATTAGTACAGTCACCTTGATGATAAGGCAATCTTGAGGTGAGCAAGCACAGCTCTGAGGTTGAGTAACCTCAAACAATGATCCTTTGTTGAGATGTTTTGGTGTCAGTAATTGGGAACAGAGAAAGACAACATAATGAGATAGCTTCAGTCAAAAAAAAAATCAGTCCTCATTAATGATGGTATCTCTCTCCATCAACAGAAGACAACACTTTTTTCTTATAAGACTAAAGCTCTACTCTCTACCATTTTAATTTTAGCAATGAAAATTGTTCTTAAAAACTAGCCCTTCTATTAACACAAATAATTCTACTTTACATACCTGCCAAGAACACATGGAATTGTCAACAAACTGAAAGGTGTGTCTGCTGCTACTATCTTATCTCTGTTCTGATTTTCCAATAAAGAGCTGTAATAATGGCCCTTACTATCTCTTGCTCCTTGGAATAAAACAGTTCTCTTAAAGTGGGAAGTACACTTGAATGCATTGGCACAGGAGATCACTTCCCTAAATATAACCCCAGTAGCACAGACACTGAGAGAAACAATTAATAAATGGGATCTCCTGAAGCTGAAAAGCATCTGTAAAGCAAAGGACATGGTCAACAAGACAAAACGACAGCCTACAGAATGGGAAAATCTTCACCAACCCCACATCACACAGAGGGCTGATATCCAAAATAGAAAGAACTCAAGAAATTGGTCATCAAAAGAACAAATAATTCAATAAAAAATGGAGTACAGACCTAAACAGACCTAAACAGAGAACTCTCAACAGAGGAAACTAAAATGGCTTAAAGACACTTAAGGAAATGCTCAACATTCTTAGCCACCAGGGAAATTCAAATCAAAACAACTCTGAGACTCCATTTTACACCTTCTTCAAGACTCAGCAATACCACTTTTGGGTATATACCGAAAGGATGCTCAATTGTACCACAAGAACATTGCTCAACTATGTTCATAGCATCAGTGTTTGTTATAGCCAGAACCTGGAAACAACCTAAATGCCCCTCGAACGAAGAATGAATGAGGAAAATTTGATCAGGGAAATGCAAATCAAAACAACTTTGAGTTACCATCTTACACCTGTCAGAAACCTAAAATCAAAACACCAATGATAGCCTATGCTGGAGAGGTTGTGGAGTAAGAGAAACACTCATCCATTGCTGGTGGGAATGCAAACTTGTGCAACCACTTTGGAAATCAGTGTGGCGGTTCTTCAGGAAATTCGGGATCAACCTACCCCAGGATCCAGCAATACCACTCCTGGGAATATACCCAAAAGATGCCCAATCATACTACAAAAGCATTTGTTCAACTATGTTCATAGCAGCACTATTTGTAATAGCCAGATCCTGGAAACAACCTAGGTGCCCCTCAATAAAAGAATGGGTGAAAAAGGTGTGGCACATATATACTTTAGAGTACTACTCAGCGGTAAAAAACAATGACATCTTGAACTTTGCATGCAAATGGATGGAAATAGAAAACACTTTACTGAGTGAGATAACCCAGACCCCAAAAGAGGAATATGGTATGTACTCACTCATAAGTGGATTCTAGCCATAAACAAAGGACATTGAGCCTATAGTTCGTGATCCTAGAGAAGCTAAATAAGAAGGCGAACCCAAAGAAAACCATATAGCTATCCTCCTGGATATTGGAAGTTGACAAGATCGTTGGGCAAAGGTTGGGAGCAGAGGTGGGGGTGGATTGGGGGGAAGGGGAGATGGGGAGAGAGAAGGAAGAAGGGGCGGATTGGGGAGAGCTTGGGGGAATGGGATAATTGAGATGGAGGAAGGGTGGATATGGAAGCAGGGAAGAAGTTATCCTAACCAAGGGAGCCATTTTAGGGTTGGTTAGAGTCTTGGCTTTAGAGGGGTTCCCAGGTGTCCAAGGGGATTTCCCCAACTAGTTCCATGGGCAGCAGAAGAGAGGGTGCCTAAACTGGCCTTATCCTATAGCCACACTGATGAATATCTTGCATATCACCATAGAATCTTCATCTGGCGATGGATGGAGATAGAGACAGAGACCCACATTGGAGCACGGGACTGAGCTCTCAAGGTCCAAATGAGGAGCAGAAGGAGGGAGAACATGAGCAAGGAAGTCAGGACCGCGAGGGGTGCGTCCACCCACTAAGACAGTGGGACTGATCTAATGGGAGCTCACCAAGGCCAGCTGGACTGGGACTGATGGAGCATGTGATCAAACTGGACTCTTTGAATGTGGCTGACAATGAGGGCTGACTGAGAAGTCAAGGACAATGGCACTGAGTTTTGATTCTACTACATGGACTGGCCTTGTGGGAGCCTAGACTGTTTGGATGCTCACCTTCCTAGACCTGGATGCAGGGGGGAGGATCTTGGACTTCCCACAGGGCAGGAAACCCTGATTTCTCTAGGACTGGAGAGGAGGAGGAGGGGGAGGGGGGTAGTGGGAGGAAAATGGGAGGAGGTGAAAATTTTTAATAAATAAATAAAAAACGAAAAGAAGAAAGAGATGGGAGATGGAAGGAGAGGATAAAGGGAGACACAGACAGACAGGGCTATATATAAATATAAAGATTTTTGGGCTTTCTGAGTCATTAAAAATTTGAGTTTGAAGAGAAGAAATCATTTGGTTCAATCTCATTGGTTATATTCATAAAAATATGATTTAACTGATTTAAGAGGACAAGTGGGAAAATATTCTACATGTCTCTTCTTTTGCCTATGAACTAACTACTCCTTTAATTTAGTGAGTTTTTCTTTATTACATCCTCAGCATAACATGGAATCATATGAATGTTTTTTGGTAAATTGTACATAGATTCTATTATGCTTTTTTGGTTATCTTTTAAGAGTTGTTTATTTTTACTTTGACATCCCATTGAAACCTTATTTTAGATCTAGTGCCATATTTGTCGTAAGTTGAAGTTGAGAAAATTAAAGCATTTGCACACAGCGATGTAACAATGACTATTTTCAAACTTCAGGCATATCACTATTGAGAAGAGGATTATTTTTTCAACTCCAGATGGCAGAGCACAGCTCCAGAGCCTGATTGCCTAGGTCTGACTGACTCCACATTTTTGTACAAGAAGGCTTCAGATGGTTTGATGCCTCCAGAATGACACTGGGAACCACCAACGTGAAGGGTGACTTTGTGCCAGTGGCCAAGAGGGAAGAGCTTGCTTATTATTGGCATGAAAATGAGGGCTGTTTTTATAGCATTTTCTTTCACTTCTTTGACTTCTTAGTCTTCTCTGGGATCGGGAGTTATCTTAGAGGTAAGTGTTGGAAGGCTGGGTCAGTGTTTGTTCTCTTGGAATTCAGAAAATTGATGGTTCCTTTCTATCGCATTTTTTTTTTATAGTGAGAAGGCATCACTCTACTTTTGTGTTGTTTTTAATTTAACAATAGGATACAAGTGGAGCAAAGCTTCTTTACAACACCATGGAGATTATTTACATTGCAAAACTTTCCAATACTGGGGGCTGGAGAGATGGCTCAGTGGTTAAGAGCATTGCCTGCTCTTCCAAAGGTCCTGAGTTCAATTCCTAGCAACCACATGGTGGCTCACAACCATCTGTAATGAGGTCTGGTGCCCTCTTCTGGCCTGCAGACATATACACAAACAGAATATTGTATACATAATAAATAAATATTTAAAAAAAAACTTTCCAATACTGTAATTTGAAAGTACAAAGAAAAGTGAAACACACGATAAAGTATTGCCATGATTTATTTTCGTTTTAAATACTCAGAAACGGAAAAGTCTCTATTATTCTTTTTATTAACTCTCAAACATGGATTATGAATATTTTGTTTCCAGTGGGTACTATTCTGGCAAATCAGTTGTTCTGCCTGCTTCCAGATAGCCTAATGTTGTCCTTGCTGTTCTTCTGACTTAGCCTGTTGTAGCCTGCATAGCCTCCCTATGCCTTTCTTCTCTTGGCTTACTTTTTATGTGTGCAAATGTGACCACAAAACAACTCTGTGGCCCTGACCTGCCATCTTTATTGATGACATGGGAAGGTTAGTTCATAGATGATGCAATTTCTCATATTCCCTCCTTACTTTTCACTGCTTCAGTACCGCATTTGGCTTGATGGTTTTGAATAAGGCTTGTCACATCACGGCACATTTTCTATTACTGAAGTTTTGGGAAACATAAATACTCCATCACTTTTGATTGAAAGTAGGAATTACAAGGCAGAGAACATAGTTCATTTTGTCTTTGGGCACATAGAACAAAAAGGCACTGAAGACGTGTTCTAAAAAAACCCAGGGAATTGCTGCTGCAGAAACCAAACCTGGTCTCTGGTGTGAGTCCAGAGATGGTGGTGACGCGGAATTCCCAGTAGCTGGCTATGTTTAGACATTAGGCAGCTAGGGAAGCAGCATAGGCTTATCACTATGCAATAAAACGTTCAGCAGAAAAAAAGCCCCCACAAAATGTGAACCCTTTGTCGTCTTCCTTCTTCAAATGCAAAGCGGTGAATCCTGTGTTTGTGAGATCTTAAAACATATGCTACTTGGTGCATCCTTTGGGGTAAAAAATTACCTACTGAAGCCATCTGTGAGAGAATACCAATTTAAGAGTGGAGTGATAGATGTTTGAGGAAAACTGAAGAAGAAATAAAAACTCCCTGATCTTTATTTTGTCCTCTATGTAAGCAGATCACACATCAGTTCGAAGATATGGGCATGGACCTAATTCTTGTTAAGTCACGAGTTTGTGATAGGCGCTACTACTACTGAAAGCAGCAGAAAAGGTGTCAAGGATGCCATAAATCTTCTCACATAGACTAATAGGAAAGAGGAGAAAGTCTGAGGGCTCTGAGATGTGTGCTAGTGTGGAAAGGTGTGGGTGTGGGCCTTTGAGAAGGTGGGTCGTCAACACGTGCAGGGAATAAGGAGTGAGACGCAGAGCACGCCGGAAGAGAGGTGAAAAATCATGGAATCAGAAGCGCGGAGCTGCATTGGGGCTGGAGGGCGGCTAAGGCAGTAGAGGAGTCAGAGAGGGCAGAGAGAAGGCCCTGGGGACAGAAAATCCAATTTCAACAGTGAAATCCAAGCAATCAAAATTGAGTCTAATCAGGCAGTGTGAAGAAAGTTCACTGCGTTTACCCACTCATTTCTCTGTTCACCGTTTCTTGTCCACACAGAGTAGTAAATGCATAGAAGCTGGCTAGACGGCCCTGAGGGGAGAGTGCTTGGAAAGTAAGCTTGACGTCCTGATTTTAGATGCCAAAAACACACATAACAGTCCCTCCCTCCTTCCCTCCTTCCCCCCCTCCCTCTCTCCCCCTCCCTCCCCCCTCCGTGTGTGTTACACACATACTTATGCACATACACGTATGCTAGGTCTTTGAACCTCATTGGTCAACTATGTTGGGAGCTGTGAACCCCCCAGATCCTGAATTTCTGGTAAACAACTTGTAATGCTTGCAGCTGCTCTGAGCATGAAACCCTCAGGAGTTCCTGATAACAGGGGAGTGGTTTCTGTTGGGTTTGGCTGGGGCGTGACTATCAGTTAAGGATCCCTATATAAGCTGCCCCTGGACACAATAAAGGGGACATTCTTGGGGAATTCAAGGATGACCCGTGTCTCTGTCTGCGTGTCGTTGTGTGTTTCAATCTCCAGCCCCTTGCACTGTTCATGAACTGCATAGTAGCACATAGAGCGCAGACGGGCATGGTGCCCTACACACTAGTCTAGTTGAATGGTTGAAGTCTAGGTTTAATAGGAGATTTTTTTTTTTTTAAAAAGATTGGAAAAGCTGTTGAGGAAGACATCTATCAATCTCTGGCTTCTACACCTACCAGTATGGGGTAAGCATATCTGTACACACACACACACACACACACACACACACACACACACACACACACACACTGGCTGTTCTAGAGGACTCAGGTTCAATTCCCAGCACCCATATGGTGGCTACAGTCTTATATAACTTCAGTTTCTCTTCTGGCCTCCACAGACAGGCAGTGAGTGTGTGTGTATATATATTTTTTCTGCTCCCCTCCCTTTCTCCCCCTCCCCGTCTATTCTCTCCCATGATCCCCATGCTCCCAGTTTACTCAAGGAATCTTGTCTTTTTCTACTTCCCACATAGATTAGATCTATGAATGTCTCTCTTAGGGTCCTCATTGGCAAACAGATGTTCTTGCTTTGTGTACTCCTATATTTTCCTAAATTCTGTTGTCAGAAAGAGCACACATCAATGGCACAAATGGCAATTTGTATTTTGCAGTATGTAGCCCACTTAATGAAAACTCTCTAATAAATCCCAGTTTGAAGGTAATGGCTAGATATCAGATCATGAGCCTGTGGTTTGTTTGTTTTTTTTTGACAAGTCAGCATAAAGATAGTCTAAACATGATTTACAAATTTTATTCAAATTAACTTTGAAATAAATTAATTGCCAATCCCATTTTCAACTGTAAAAATTTGCACAGATCATAAGAAATGAATTATTTTTAAAGTATATGTTTTAGTGTATTTTGTATTAAAAAATAAATACTGTGTAATCATAAGCACTGAGCAAAGCCTGATGAACTGAGTTCTCCTCCTATAGAAGCAAAGACGGACACCCACCTGCCTTTCCACACAATTAGATAATTGTTATATATATTTTCAAGGACTCAGGTCAGATACGTGGATTGCAAATTAGAATCAAAGCCGCTGTGTCACAAAATTTCTTGATAGGCACCCAGTTTGACTGTTAAAGTCTCCTATTTATAGCCAGATTACTCTTGTGTGGATGCTGGCTCTAGGAGCCTAGATTCTAGGCACTAGATAGATATTTATGAATAATTTAGCGTGTGCAATCACACTTGTGGTTAAGGACTGAACAGAGTTTCCACTTCCGAAATGTTGAGAGAGCAAGTATCTGAGATTCAAAGTACAACCACATTCACGTTTTGGAGACATGCACGTGCATGGTTTCCTCTATGAGGCTGCAATCTCCAAACTTTGCCACAACGTCCCTTGTTTCTCAGAGCTCTGTTCTCACTGAACACGCAGTCTGCAAGAGCACCCTCCCTTCTTCCTTGTCCTAATGTTTTTGATCTTGCTTATTTTCTTTCTTTCTTTCCAATAGTGGTACATATTCATTTCTTCCTGCCCTGGAACATACCGACTTCATCTGTCTGGATTAGCCTGGAATTTCTATAATATAGATATTCTAACAAATATTAAATGGCTAAAACATTAACTGATAAATCTAACACCCTCAGTGTAGGAGATTATCCCTAACTTGATACACTAAAACTCAGTGTTTAAAACTCCATTAGCTGAGGCACAGTGTGAAGAGGGTGCACTGCTCTTGTGGAGGACCCAAGTTCAGCTCCCAGGATCCACGTTGGGTGGCTCTCAACCAACCAGCTGCAGAGGATCTGATGTCCTTTTCTGACAATTGCAATCATTTTATTCATATGCGTAAACTGCTCTTGCACACTTAAACATGATTTTTAAAAAAAATTAGATAAACTTCAGTACAATCTTGTGTTAATAACTTTATGTAGTATTTTTATGAACAATTCTCAATATGATTCCTAAATTATTCTTTGGTGTATACTTAGTTTGACAGTATTTAAGAAAATTTGATGTTTCTTGGTACTTGAAATTCTATACTATGAGGTTTTGCAAAAGTGCAAAATAATAATGAAAAACTTTTTAATATTTGAAAAAATATGTAAAGGTATCATGTAAAAGTGATCCCCCTGCTTTTGAAAGTTGTATTTTAAAAGTAAACACCAGAGTAAATAGTTTTCCTTTCCTATGGGAGCCCACAGAAGTAGACCTACTCCATCTTGACTAAGGTCAGAGAGTTCAGACCTATTCTGTCTCGTTATATGACAGAAGGTTTGACCTAAGGTGTGGCAAATAACGGTGTTTTGACCTAGGATGTGATTACTAGATGTTTTGGGTATTAAGAAGGTAATTACTTTGTTTGTTCTTTGTATCTTGTTTAAAAAAAAAATCTTTTGTTTTCTCCCTCCTTTTGGATTGGGGTATAGAAAGGCTATGAGAAATAAATGCGAGGTGAATCTCAGTATTTCCTGGATGCCCTTCTGACTCTATCTGTTGTCTCATGTTTATTTCTTTCATAATCCACACTCTTCTCCCCAAGCACGGACAAATATGCCGGGTGAGACCCAGCACTTTCCTGTAAGTAAAAATTTATTTTTCTAAGATTAGAATAAAAAATGCTAAAGATATTTCTTTCTATCACAAATTAAAACAAATGACAGTGGGGTTTTACGAGCTAATGAAGCAATGTGTTGCTTGTTGAAGTGGGTGCTAATCCTAATTAAACTTTCTCAATGACGATAGCTTATGTTTATTTTGCTAAGTACCTTCACACACACACACACACACACACACACACACACACACAAGGGGAGGGAGATGAGGGTCTTAGTCCCTGTCCCCCCCCCCCTTTTTTTAAAAGAAGAGTGACTTTGTGAGAATTGGGCTCAGCCCTATCAAGATTAAACAAGGACAACATTTCAGTAGAGTGTTGAGAGAGAGGCTGATTAATCTCCAGAGCAAGCAGAAGTAGAGTGATAGAAGAAGATTCACAGGATTCTTGGCAGATACAATAGGTAGAACTCATGACTATCAGCAGGGAGCACACTCAGGAGTCAACAAAAGTTAGATAATAGTCAGGCGGACAATTACAGAGCCTCTAACAGCAACAGACTCTCAGAACCTCTGACAGAAACAGACAGATGCTAACACCAGTGTATAGGTAAGCACAGGCTCAGATTCCAGACCTTCAGGAAATGGGGAGAGATGGGGTGAAGTCTTTGGACAGGGGTACAGGAGTGAATGAAAGACTCTGGGACTCCTAAGTGCAGAATACTTTCCCTCTGCTTTATAAATTCTTCTCATTTCTGCCTTACCCCCTGTATAAATAGTTTCTATTCCAATTGATGGAGGAGGGTCATCTGTCTATGTGTTACTTTCATTGGTTAATAAAGAAACTGCCTTGGCCCTTAAATAGGACAGGAAATTAGGTAGGTGGAGTAGACAGAACAGAATTGTGGGAGAAAGAAAGCAGAGTCAGGCAGACACCTCAGTCAGTCACCATGCCTCTCCTCTTCGAGACAGATGCAGGTTAAGATCTCTCCTGGTAAGCTACCACCTCGTGGTGCTACACACATTAATAGAAATGGGTTAAGCAAGACGTGAGAATTAGCCAATAATGAGCCAGGCAGTGTTTAAATGAATACAGTTTCCGTGTAATTATTTTAGGTAAAGCTAGCAAGGTGGCGGGAAGTGGCCCGCAGCTCCTTCTACATCCAATCTATTTGAAGATGGAGTAATTGACCCCAGAGATCCTCAGTAATTGCTTTAAGGTTATAAAAGTTTCAGTAAAGAGAACAGGGTTTTAATTTAGGGACCCTGCTTTTATTTTTGTTTTTTATTTGTTTTCTTTTTTATGAAAAAATTTAAATTTATTTTACTATTTATTTTACATACCAACTACAGTTCCTCCTCCTTCCCTCCTTTCCCCTCCCCATCTCTGACCCTCTACTCCTCAGAGAGAGTAAGAGCTCCCTCCCGTGGGTAGTCAACAAAGCCTGGCATATTAAGTTGAGGCAGGACCAAGCTTCCCCACCCCCCATATCAAGACTGTGCATGGTATCCCACCACAGGGAATGGGCTCTGAAAGACCAAACCACACAATTCTCACCAATATTTAGAGGGCCTTGTTCTGTCCCAGGCAGGGGAGCCTGCTTTTAAAATGCACATTTTAAGTCAGTACCATTTTGCAAATTGTTTTAACAACAAAAACAAAAGGCAGCAATTGTAGGGACTACATAACAGATCACATGGTAGATACTTCACAAATATGAACCTATTGAATCTCAACATAACCCAACCCCCAATTTGCAGAGGAAGAAGGAGACTCAGAGAGGCCACGTCTGTCTTTATAGGATGGAGCAATGAGAAATCCATGCCTCAGGAGCTTAGAGTCCATACTGCTTGGGGATCCAGGGGCATAATCCAAGAAGCTCCTGATGGGCACGAAGGTCAGTCTCCTTAGCACCATGGTAAAGGGTTTGTGACAAAAGGTTGCCTCCAAGTAGTCTTTAGCCTTCCTGGACTCAGGACCCTGATGTTCTCTTAAACGTTGGTGAAGATACCCAAACACTTTTGTTCGTGTGAATTATATCAGTGATGTTTTCACTAATGTGGATTGTATCAATGGAAAAATTCCACGCTAAAAATGCATGAATGAGAATTATTAATTCATTTGAACATGAAGTCATTGTATATTAGTACACATTTTTTGTGAATCAAATGAATTTTACACGTGGTAAACAAAATAATTGTGAATACAGAGGCAATGCTTTTATCTTTATGCATTTAAATTCCTACTGCCTTAGGAAGAGAATAGATTGCATAACTACACTTTCATTTGACCTGTGTGTTATATTGGTTGGTACTGGTAGTTAATAACTACACACACCCAGAAGGGTTATTGTGAAGAGTCTGACTGCCTTTGGGGACATTTTATATACATATTACATACAATTACTAACTCAATTCATGATAATTTCTTGAAGGTTAGTTGTAATATAGAACATGAAACTTTATCAATAACCTTTTCTTACAACATTATATTATATCCCTCTGAACTATATAACATTTAAGAACTTTGTCTTGCTTGCTTTGGGGAAATACTGATTTTCTGAGTTATGCACATTTTCCAAATATTGATATATCTCACTAAAGAATGGCTAAACAGTACATCATTGATCTTGCTAGAAATCAATTGAGAATCATTCAGTTTCATGGGTGGTAGTGAAATATTTCTTCAAATTCTACTTTTTGCTTCAAACCCCAAATTTTATCATTGGCAAATGTATTAAGTGTTTAAAAATCAGTTGTTTTCTTTGAGAGGCTCACATGACTCAGCTTTGGGTAAAACAATTGCTACCTGCCTAGGTTTGGATTGCAATGATCTGCCATACTTATGCTCAGTGTTGATAGTGTTTCACCGAAATGGTTCTTTTAGCATTTGTTAAGCAGCTCACAGTGGCTGTTCCTTTAGGTGATCATCATACCATGCTATAAAATAGGATGTTTTCCTCTTTCCATACATAGAGTATTTTAAAATGGTAAAGAATGTATATTTAAGAGTTGAGTTTTAATGATGCTAATGACACTTTTTAAAATTCAAAAACAGTCAAAGAGAAACTGGCATGTTCTTGAATGTGATTATGTGGAAATAATGATTCTAAGACTACAAAGAATTTTCTGGGGTCAGTGACTCTTGTTTTCAGCCATTTTTGTACAATTCAAAATTTAATTTAATGCAAGAAGTACTTTTAAATTATTTTACTTAATAATTACCATCAGGCACTATTAATTTACAGCAAAGAAAATATAGTCATTATACTTGCTATACATGTTCAAACCTTGAATTCAAATTCACAAATAATTGGCTTTAATGTAATGAGCATATGGTATCATGTTGGCCTTTGAAGAAGCTTTTCAGGCACCAAAGGAATGAATAATTAATTCTTTGGCTGGACCTACGCTGTGGTTGTCAAGTAAAACAAAAAGGAAACACTAAGATAAAAGGTCATTAGTATTTGTTATAGTTGAGACAACTGTAACACAGAATCTTGATGGGTCAGAAACCTGGAGAGGATGAATGTGATTACACTTTCCAATGTGTTTAGAAGGGTGGAATTCTGCTGTGGCAGAAATCAGTAGCACCTGTCTGAGGCTTAGATGCGTATGTAATAAGCTAATGTATACGTCATGAAAATTAAAATGGAATCTGAGTATGGGATCCAAGTCCAGGCTCCACTGAAGAATAAGACTGGGAGTGTCTCTGACGATGCAAGGTAAATTGATATGTGTTGTTGCAGTTTGAGATTGACTAATTTTCAGAAAACCTTTCAAATAATAGAAAGAATAGAACAGAATAACAACTTATGTCCCAGCAACTATTAGTCAAACTTGGTCTGTACAAGGATTTGGAAAATGAACTACAAACATTGATGTGTGTGTGTGTGTGTGTGTGTGTGTGTGTGTGTGTAAATAAATTTACACATATATACATAATTTGACATGTGTAATTAATTCTAATTACAACAATTAGGTCAATATGCCATGGGATATATAATATCTCTCTAGTTTCAGGTTGGCCATTAACCAATAGCAAATAGTTATTCAGCTGAAGTAGGAAAGAGCATAGGACAGCATGTGTTCATTCTCAGATGGCTATAGTGTAGGCAGAGTAGAGAATGAAGCTGAGGAAAGAAGGCCAGAGGTAATGCTGCAAAACAAAGAGCCGGGATAAATGAAGAGTGAACTCCTGTATCATATCTGTAACTTTCAACTGACTTACAAATAGTTACATTAATTTAAGCAAATGGACAAGGAGATCAGTCAGTGGGCAATTGATACAATGTGGTACATGGTGCCCTGTTGATGAGCAATGGGTCACTGAGTCAAAACATGTAAACATTATTTTATTTGTTAACAGGAATGTTATCTGTTTTGATATGTTACAATTGCCCAATGGTTGAAAAGATTCTTCTGATTTGTAGCTTCCTTGGGTGACTGTTGAGTTTTGAAAATCAGTGTTCTGTCTGTTTTTATATAGTGCGCCACAATTTTATCATCCATTGACAAATTAGTTGTGGCATATTATGTGCTTTTACAGCCACAAATTGATTTTTACCATTAAACTTAAATCAGTTTCTATAATTTATTTCAAGGTGAAAGCGGAACAGCTTAATTTTTCCATGTGAGATTATTAACTTGTTTACATGCGTAGGTGGATCACGGACTGATTTTCTTTTCTAGGCAGAATTTGGGTATAGGAATCTTCACAGGATTTTATATTTCTCGAGACACAGCATGGCTGTCTTATCACAGTGTGTGGATTCAAGCTTGTTTGTAAGTTTTAGGCTTCTGGTCACTTTAGAATCTCTTGTTTTCATTCAGTTCATAGAAAGCCAAGACCACGTTCTATGTCTTTTCAGAAAATGAATGTTAAAGAACTTGACCATTGTGACAAGATTCTACTAGGGTAACTGGGCACTCCCGCTTGGAAGGCTTTTCTGCTCATGACTATTTAGTTCTCTTTCTTGCTAGTTGCTTCCTTATTCATTTCAAGAGCTTTGTTTAGAATCTCAGCTTCTACTTCACGTTGCCCTCTGTTGATGTCTACTCATTAATTGCTAACAGTTATTTTACAACTACATCATGGCTTAAAGATGGACCCGCATGGATAGCCCGTCTCCAATCACTGCATGGATTTTGCATATTCTTCTCTTCTGTTGGATGCACTAAGCTCTGGATATGGGTTTTCTGTCCTCAGTGGAATCTAACATTCTCATTAGTTTACAGTCTAGATACCAGAATCTTCTTGTTTATTTTAGATCTTGTCCCTTTAAATGAGATATACAGTATAATCTTCTGATAAGTTTTCTAAATTTAGGTTTTACCTAATTTATTTGCCCAAATGGATGCTCTAAGGATAATGGAAGCCATGTTGTATATTTTTAGAGATCAAAGCATTTCCTAGCTGTGATAGATAGCTGATGATTCCAGATGAGGCAGACATGTTTCAAATTGCCATCACTAGAGATGGTAGGGAGTCCTTCCCATCTAGGCAATTCTAAGGACTAATGTATTACTGTCTTTTGCAACATTGAACCAGCTCCTAGTGATGGTTATCATTTCCATTCCTTCAGTTCTTTTCTTTCTTAGTGAGTCATAGGAAATATATAGTTTTGTTGTTCTCCTTCTGAAACAGATATGCACCCTGAGTCCTGCTGAAAGTGTTGAAAAATGTATGCCTTATCAAATGAAGTCACGATAAAACTGACGTGTTGACTTTGGGTGAAGTAGAATAAATTTGAGGGTTAAAGAATGAACATGGAAATAATAGAATTAAAATCTTCTCCTGTGTGAAAAAACAGTGGGGTTCCTAATATTAAGTCCCTTCATATACAAAAATAACCACAATGGTAATTAACTCCTATTGTTATCCTGTGAAGTAAATAAGTTAATTTATTAGAACACATGTGATGTTTATCCTGTTTAGATAACTTTATTGACATTTATTGTTATTTTCCTATCTTTATGAGTAAACACTTATTGTTGGAAATTTTGAGATATACTATTGGTCACTGACTATCTCCCTTATTACTTAGAAGGTTTCTAGTAAAAGATTAGAGTTTTTGTAAAATGGTCCTAACTTTAGATCATTTTTTAAAATATAGGAGTACAGTTCAAATACCATAAAATTTGGTGGTACTTGGTATATTCGCCAAGGCCAGCATTACTACAGTACAATCTAATACACATTCATTGTCTTCTCTCTTTTCTCAGAAACTATTGCTCTCCACTTTGTTTTCCTGGATTTGCCTGTGCTGGGCATTTTATATTAATTCTCCTCAGACTTCATCAGCTTATGACTTCTGCTTACATTTTAAAGCATTTGCAGGTCATATTATTTAATTTGTAAAACTTTCTTATTTGATTGATACATGTGGGGCCAGGAATGTTTTAGAGTTTGGGTGTTTTTAGAGTTTTGAATATTCACATATACGTATTATGACACAATAAGAGAGGGGATCCAACTCTAAACAGAAAGTTCATCCCTTTGTACAGATCCTGAAAGTAAGTTTTTGAAGCATTTTATATGCATTTTCCTAAAAATAAAACAGTGTGGTGTGCAATATTCTACTTTACCACATTTGACATTCTCTCAATACATTTTATTTTTTAATTCCTGCAGTGAGGATCTCCAAATCTTGCATCTGTTTGAACACATAGTGTTTACTTGTTTGTTCAGACCCTTAAAAAACATCTTTGAATATAAATTTTGGTGTTTTTTTAGCTTTCTGCCTATCTGTATTTTAGTAGAATGTTCTAATTTATTTACATCTAAGTAATTAAAATTAAGTAGAATTTCGATGTAATTTTGCTATTGCTCATATGCCTTACCCATTCTATTCTAGTATATTCCTCTGTTATTCTATGTAATTTTAATTTTATTTCTTTCAGCTAACTTCAATACTGTCACAGGAACTAGAATAAATAGATATGGAAGGTTGTATTTATATATTTGTGCATCTCTCTATCTCACTATATATGTAACAAAAATAATCAAAGAAAAAGAGGCCATCAGTTTGAGAAAGAGACAAGGAAGAGACATTGAAGTTGCTTACGAGAGGAAAGGGAAAGAGATAATGATGTTATTATATTTTAATTAAAATGTATTAAATACAAAAAGAAAATGAGATATCCAAAGGGGAAAATTTTCATTTTTGAAGCACAGAGTCAATGCTATTTAGGCAATTGTCTAACTGTCTCAGCCTTCTAGATACTACAAGATATAATATAGAATTTCATCATTTCATATCACATTGCCCAATGTTACCTTTTGAGAATATTTATAAATGTGTATGTGTGTGTGTATATGCATCAGAATGCGTATGCATATACATATGTACCAGTAACCAGTATGTTTATCACATATCAGTATATAGGATCTATATTATACACCAGAGCCAGAATGTACTCTGTACACACACACACACACACACACTCACTCACACACACACACACACACACACACAGTATATTCTGTTCCTCTCAAATCCTCCTTCCCATAACATGGTCAGTTCTCTTTGCCCACATCCCTATGGATTCTTTCACCACACAATCCCTTCCCTCTCTCCTTCATGTCCTTTTGTTTGTGACTTGTGGAGGTTTTCAGCGGTCATCTATAAGGCTCTGGGTTTGGAACTATCCTCTACATCATGGTTTGCTCAACAATGGGCACATAGCTGAAGATAATGGCTTCCCCTAATGGTTCTCTACTCAGAATACAAAAGTAACTATTGCAGCAGGGAGAGATAGGGCCTCTCCTCCAGGATCCATGTTGACTATTGACAGGCCCAATTTTGCAGAGACCCATTGCAGGTAGTGACAATGGCTGTGCGTGCATGATTGTATTGATCGTGTTGCACATCTCACGGCCCTCCTCCTTATTGTTCTAGTTTTACATATTTTCTGTTTCCTTCTCCTTCCTGATCCCCGAGACGTAGAGCTAGAGCAGGCAGTATTGTTATCTTATTTAGAGGAGTTATTTATTCTTTATTGTTATCTTATTACTGTGTGTTCTTGTCAGTATTCATTGTTCCGTCAACAGAGTCATTTAGTAGTTTATTTATTTATTTTTTTTCCTCATGGTTTATTTTTTTTTATATTTAAAAATTTCCATCTCCTTCCCTCCTCCTCCCCCCTCCCTTCCCTCCTTCTCCCCCTTCCCTCCCCTCCTTCTCCCCCTTCCCTCCCCTTCCCTCCACCCATACCTCCCCTCCCTCCCTCTCAAGGCCAAGGAGCCATCAGGGTTCCCCACTCTATGCTAAGTCCAAGGTCCTCCCAACTACCCCCAGGTCCAGAATTGTTCCCGAAGGAAAGACAGTTTGCATCAGGCAAAGCACGGGTCAGGAGACAGTGTGTGTGCTCAGTTTCACGGTCATGCCTATGACAGACACAAGTGAAAGGCAGGGTAGGTCCCCCAGGCAACTACCAGGCAGGTCAAGTCACAGTTCTCTGAGCACCGGGCTTTGAAGGAGCTCCCAACCTGTTAACTCTTCTTGACTGGCCGCCATGTTGTTAGTTTTCATTGGGATTGGGAACTGCTGTAACTGAAGGTGGTTGCTGAACTGAAAGATGAGGGAGAATTCTTTTAATTAAATTTTTAAAACCAAACTTCACTTTTACTTTTTCTAAATGAACATCATCTAGTTCACTACAACTATAATTAGCTTTCATTGTTAAAAAAATGGATTAATTTTCTTTTGTCAGTATTCCTGTTGCTTTTTGTTGAATAAATTATTTTTGGAGATAACACTTTTCATTGGTGGTAACCTTTTCATCTTAATTTTAAAGTCATTGTGCTTCTGTATTATTTTATAAGAAAGCTCAGGTTACTTGTTCTGTCACTTTCTGAAAACTCCTTGGGACAGATTTCCTCTCTTGTTATGTATGTATATATGTATATATGCATGTATGCATGAATGTATGTATGTATTTATTTAGCAATTTCTTGAACCAGATTTCCTGCCTTATTAGTCACTCACTGGTACCATAGATACCCACAGCACTATTAGTACCTGAGGTAGCTCAAGCCAGAGGAAGGTGAACGCAGTTTGAACAAAGAGGATGAAGTTTCGTGTGTGTTTCCAAGTATCAATAGATGTTTGGTTTAGAAGAGCATTTCCCTTTATCAGCTTGGGTTTCTATGCAATTTAATTTTATCCATACAAAATATCTTGATATGTCATTTGGAAAATGATTCATGATGGCATTTTATCCACCCAAACCAGTGATTATTTAATGAGCATATAGTCTCCAGGGGAGATTTATTATGATTGGGTTACTGGAGAATGCTCCTATTTGTGCCAAATATTAATTTATAGATTTGTGTATCTATGCATACAGGGCACTTCTCTTTTATCAAAGGATGGAAATGTTCCACAAAGAACACATGCTTTGCTTAATACAAAATAAAATTATAAAGTATTAAATGGATTACTGTGAAATTAGAAAAGAGTAACAAATGATTAAAGCGGTGGTATTTTGGAGAGAATGTCTGCTTCAAAGGAAATCTTGGCTTCACCCACTGTTCCAATCTATGTACTGAGTACAGACTCGATCACCATCTGTCTTGCTCTCAGTTGTTTGATTTGCATCAATGTATAGCTGTGTGTGAGTTCAGAGGTGGGTTAGGCCATCCATCTTTCTCCCTCTTCCTCTGAAGGTGGCCAAATGTCAAAACTAATACTTTTTATTAAAGGAGGAGATAGAGAAAAAATAGGTTTGTTCATTGTTCTACAGAAATAGAGAACTTTTTGTAAAAGTAACTTGCTCATTTTACTGTGGAGTTTTCTTTTAAAAAGCAAGCAATTTTTGAAAATTGGGAAGTAGAATATAAAGAAAAAAATGAAAAGCACGCTTCATGCTTATGCCTATGGAAGGCATTATCAAAATATTTTAACTAGTACTCAAAACTGTTGAGGATGTATTTGAATCTTATTTATTCTTTCCATGTTTTAAGTTTGGTTTGTATAGCTATTTGCTTTGCTGATATTTTGTCTTAGTATGTTAATGTTTTTTTTTCTACTGATTTTATCCATTCTTCTGTGAACAATGAGTATCTTGTTTCTCTGCAAAATAAAACATTATATGTCAGGGATTATTAGAGTGCTTTTATTTCTTGGCTGCAAAGACTTGATTGGAATCTTTGTTGTTCTTAAAACCAATCAGTTACTTTCTTGAGAAGAACTAGAGAGAATTTTTATTTTACAGAATTTGGTGTATATGTATTTATAAAATTAAAGACTTTTAAAAACTGAAGTGTATGCTTTCATTTGAGGGCAAACTTTGAGTCAGCACATGGAGCTAAACTTAGAATAATTCCTCATGATGTCATTGGTGGCACATTGACAATACAATGGAAACACTGTGTGCCCTGCTTATCAAGTAGAATTCTGTGGACTATGTGTCAACTTTAGGAACAGTATGAGGAAAGAAGAATTTTATTATTAAACACTGACAGTTTTTTCAGTGTGGAATTAGCCACAGAGAACCTTAACAACAATGCTGCCAATGAAAACACTGTGCACTCTTTTGCTGACTTCCTTTAGGAAAATCCACTCTGATGTATAAAATAAAATAAAATATAATCTGTGCCCCAGTCTTCTGCAGCGTTTGCCCATGCGTGATGATTCCTATTTCCCAAGCATGGCTCTGGGCTGATGACTGCCGTTTTTATTTGATACTGTGAGACCACTTAATTTATTTTCAAAAATAACGAGCTTTTGCATTTATATTTCAGTGTGCTGAGTGGAAAGATACTTCCGACAAGAACATTTTCTAGGCTGAAAATCAGCTAAATAATTTAATGCTGGAATTGAAAAATATAAGGGGTAACTCAGTGTAGTTTATTTTTTTTTTTACCACTTTAAGCTTGCCAAAATTGTTTTATAATAAGAACTTGTTCTGACCCAGTTAAGACATGAACAGGAAAAATGAATGGAACATACAAGAAGCAATTACATAAAGTTATAATAGGTTTTTTACTGATCTGCTTCTAAGTCCTGCTTAGTTGGGTTTTTCTTCTTTCTCCAGTAGACTCAATTAACGGAATATCCCCCTTTGATGGCAAGGGAGTTCTTTTTTTTTTTTTTTGGTTTTTCGAGACAGGGTTTCTCTGTGGCTTTGGGGCCTGTCCTGGAACTAGCTCTTGTAGACCAGGCTGGTCTCGAACTCACAGAGATCCGCCTGCCTCTGCCTACCGAGTGCTGGGATTAAAGGCGTGCGCCACCACCACCCGGCGGCAAGGGAGTTCTTATGCTAGAAAATAAATCTGTTAAAAAAAAGCCAAGATTTCCATTGATAATATATGATATTAACTTATTTGCCTTTGTTACCTTCGGCACTTATGCTCAGTTCTAGTCTATAACTCAACTAATTTTAAGGATTTTGAGATGGCTGAACAAAAAAATCAGCTAATACTTTAGAATCTTTGTAAAATATACACATATGCAAAGACAATCTAAATAAAATCTCCAAATAATGATGGAGATGGGACCCCAACTGGACATCTCTCGTCAACAAGTTTAAACTTCCCATGCTAGGAATAGGTTACATCTAATTGAGCTGTTGGCTAAAGGGAACCCATGGAAACCCCCAAAGAACTTAGGTGATTGCTATGTTCATTGATCGTCCTCCACAACTGAGAGTAAGATAAACCTATTTCTGAAGACAACACCTATACCACTCATTGAGCCCAAATTAGTCAAGCTAATGACTACCTAGAGTTGTTACCCCTACTGACTAGTGTTCATGATACTGAAAGCTACTTTGTATACTATTAAAGGAGAATGATAAATACCAACCCAGCTAGAAATCTTCTTACCTACAATGATGACCTGCCTACAAGATGGTACAGCGGTGGTGCAAAGCTTATGGGAGTAACCAACCAATATCTGATTTAATTTAAGTCCCATGCCATGAGATGAAACTCATCCTTGACACGGCTTGAGTAGTCAAGAACCTGAGACTATACTGTCCAGGAACTTAGGGAAAAATATTAGTATTCTGCTAAAGGACTTTGGAAATGACATGACCACTAAGGACATTGGCTATATTCATAAGCTCTTTCAGCCATCTTCAGACAAGCTTTCTCCTGTTGTAGATAGTAACGAGTCCTTTGAACACGCAGTCCTAAATGGGATGTCTTCATCAAATCCTTCCTCTCAGGGTTAAAGGAACCCCAGGAAGAGGAGTTGAAAAAAGTGTAAGAGCTAAAGAACACCAAAGAAACAAGGCTTTCTAAACACTGATGTAAATACAAACTCACAGACTGAGGCAGCATGCGTAGGGCATGCATGGCTTTTCTGCACCATATGGGGTCCTAGAGCCAGACATACTCTCTATCCCTAACCCAGAAGTTATTTCTAATTGATAAGCACTTGAAAACAAAAACTTAGTTTTCTCCAATGGAGTCTCTTTGGGGCAACAAAAGGGCAGGTTCCGTGCACAGCAATAGATGGTCAAGACACAACGAACTCAACGGCACCTTTGGAGGTTCTTTGTTTTGCCAAAGTATTTTTTTTTAAATATTGCAGGCTCTTTACTTATATATTTTGGCTTCTGGTTTTGTGTTTTTATGATGTTTCTGGGTGTGAAAATGTGTGTGTCTCTGTATTCTTATGTGTTTCTTGTGTCTATTTGTTGGCTCTTTTATTTTTCTTTGCTTGTTTTTTCCCATACTGATTTGTTTTATGTTTTATCTTTTTAATTTTTATTATTATTTCAATATCAGTTAGTTTTCTTATTTTAATATATTTTATTATTTACATCATTTTTAAATTTACATATATTTGATCATATTCTTCCCTTCTCCCAAATCATTCCAGATCTTATTCAAATCCCTGCCCATCTAACTTTAAGTTCTTTCTCTGCTGTTTTTCAGGCATGACATCCAAGGCAATTTATGAATAATAGAAGTTTGCTTAGTTTATGGTTCTCGAGTCTAGTAAATTCAATATTGATGGGTGTCACCTCTTAAGGGATTCTGGCCAGCCTAACATGGCAGAAGCTCTAATATGGTGAAAAAATTCAGAAGTAGAAAGAAGGAGCCGCATACCCTCCCTGTCCAGCAAGTCAACTCTCAGAGTAACTAACAGCTCCAATCTGTACATTTAAGTTGTGCCAAATATTCAAATTAGAGAGTCCTCTAAATATTTCATTTCCTTTGACCCCAAATTAACTGGCTTACCTTTGAAAAACAATTGTCAAGTAATCTGAGTTGAAAATTATAATTCCTGTCTGTACTGTGGTCTTGGTTTTCAGTCTTTGGAAATTGAGGACCCAGCTTCACCTTTTTCACAATGTAACTGTGTCTGGAGAAAGGGCCTTTTATGAGTTCAGCATCTTTTTAGAAAGCCTTTAGGATAGGCCTTTAACAAGTATTACTGGAGAAAGGACCTAACTGATGTCTTTATCAGAAATGTAAAATTGAACACACAGTTCACTGAGAAACATCCACACCGAAAGAGAAAGTAAAACAAAAAAAGCCCAGAAACACCATGACCATCTGCAAGCAATCAAAAGAAATAGTGACATAGAGTAGGGAACCCTGATGGCTCCTTGGCCTGGAGAGGGAGGGAGGGGGGCTATGGGTGGAGGGGAGGGGAGGGAAGGGGGAGGAAGAGGGAAGGAGATGGAAATTTTTAAATATAAAAAAATAAACCATAAAAAATTTTAAAAAAAGAAATAGTGAAGAGACAACCCACAGACATATTGAGCTTGTATCTCCAGCATTCAAAAATATATGAAATATCTTTTGTTTAAGTCACACAGTCTGTAAGATTTCCAGTAATCTCTAAAAGCTAATACAATCAAATAGTCAACAATCATTTTCTGAAACAGGGATTGTGCACTAACAAAAAAAAAAAAAAAAAAAAAAAAAAAAGAAAAGTTCTGGGCCCTGGCTGTGATGTCACAAGCCTTTAATCTCAGTGCTTCAGGAGGCAGTGGCAGGGGGGAATCTCTCTGAGTTCGTAGCCAGCCTGATCTACAAAATGAGTTCCAGGATAGTCAGAGCTACAATGAGAGACCCTGTAAAACCAAAAACCAAAACCAAACCAAACAAACAAAAGTTCTGGATACAGTGGCCTGTAATCTCAGCATTTGCAAAACTGAGACAAGAGGATTGGGCAAGTCTGAGGTCAACCTGGACAGCATAATGAGTCAGCCTTCCTCCCTCCCCCTCCCTCTTCTGTGGGAACCCACAGAAATGGATCCGTTCCACCTTGACTAAAGGTCAGAGAGTTCAGATTTATTCTTGTTCATTCAAGGTTATATGACTGAGGGTTTGACCTAAGGTGTGTAGGCCAACAGGGTGTTTTGACCTAGGGTGTGGTTACTTGATATTTTGGGTATTGAGAAGGTAATTACTATTTGTTCTTTGTATCTTGGCAAAGAAGTCTTTTGCCTTCCTCCTAATTTTTGGATTGGGGTATATAAAGGTTATGAGATTCACAAGGCAAATCTCAGTATTTACTGGATGCCCTTCCGACTCTATATGTGTCCCTTGTCTATTTCTTTCTTAATCCACACTCTTGTCTCTTGTCCCTAAGCATGGATGAATATGTCAGGTGTGACCTGGCATCTCTCTCTCTCTGTCTGTCTGTCTGTCTGTCTGTCTCTCTCTCTCTCTTTCTCTCTCTCTCTCTCTCTCTCTCTCTCTCTCTCTCTCTCTCTCTCTCTCTCTCTCTCTCTCTCTCTCTCTCTCTCCAGACAAATGAAGATTTCTTCTTGGTTCTTTTATAAAAGGCAAAAAATTCATCAGCGACAAAGTGCTTAAGTAGGTTTATTTGACAAAGGAAACCAAAGCAAGATAATACTCTCCAGAGGAACTGGAGTGAGCTCACCTAAAAGACAAAGCACAGACATATAGATTTTTATCACATGTTTATAACAGTTTATGAGTGTGTAGAATGTTTATGGGGTAAGGCTAACTTTTTAACCTCTCAGTCACGGAGGATTGGATCTTCCTTTGAGAGTATTTCTTCCCATGATCTTCTTGAAAAACCCACAAGTGGGGGGTGTATCCAAACAACAAGTCAATGGTATAATCAACCAGGGTCATTTGAAGTTGCAGATCCTTCATGGGAATGTATGGCAATTTGGAAAGTGATCTTTACTTCTGATATGAATGGATGAGACTAACTGAAAATTTAAAGATGTTTGACTACAAAGCGGTATAATGACTGTCATGAGACCACAGATACCAAAGTTCAGCTCCAGCTTTGTTATCTCATATCAAACCCCTTTACTACCATATATGTACATACATAAACATGCTATTATGTTTGCATGTGAATATGAATATACAGACATATTCTTTACTAGTAATTCAATCATCTATACGTTATTATTTCCTTTAGAGGTAACGAACAAATAATGGGTCACACACAAATGGGTCAGAAAGAAGCTAGCTGGTTATTGAGCCACATATATGGAGTGTGTTATAAAAGAAGATGCAAAGCCATAATACTTTCATCCCAAGCCCATGTTGTTCCCATATTGTCCTGCTGTGCCTTGAACCAGTTCTTTTTTATTGAGTTGATTGACCAGCCTGTGTAAACAGTTCAACTTTACCTCTGTCTCATGTCTTTCCTGGTATTTCCTCTGCCTTCAATTCTTGGGAGCTTGATAAATGATTTCTGCTAATTAGCATCTTTTCACAGGTGGAACAAAAAAAATTATGACCACATTTTCCAACCATGCAAAAACAGAATCCCTTTTAACATAAGGCTTATGGTGTGACGGGTAACTGCACCACACCTGCCGGCATTATGAAAACACTCTTTTGAAATTTGTGCCTCTTTCAAAAGAATGTCATAAAAGGAATTAGGCTTTTAAAACTTCATGTGGCGATGCCTCATTGCCATGACTCAGCAGGCATCCTTATGACTCCCTGGGCACAAGAGAGTTTTGAAAATGATTGCATCAGACCTTCCAACTCAGCTGATTTAAATTGATTTGTTATGTAGTCATTTTTGAGAGGTCATTTGGCCTGAAACAAAGCCATATAGTAGGGCATATTTGTCTTTATTTTGCCAAATCTATTATGCCCATGGCCTTTCATCCTGTTATTCTATGTTGTTTGTATCTTTCTAATCTTCCCAATAGCAGGGCACTGAGGAATGAATGAGTCAGTTTGTACTCAGATGTATAAACTATCATAATGACATCATCAAAATTTCATTTTTTTAATCCCAAGTAGTAAACCTTCTCTGAAACAGATGTTGGTAATTGACACTTGCTAGTGACTAGAGTTTCTTCCTGGTCCCTTCAAATTGGTGCTAAAAGCCCCATTTCCTGTCTACAATGGTAGAGAGGGTTACCATGCACATCCGTCCACTGGAATTTGGATTCTAAAGACTGGTTGTCAAAATTTTAGTACTTATTGTCATTAAAATTAAAGGCTATTTGTTTCAAGACAGGTGTGTGTGTGTGTGTGTGTGTGTGTGTGTGTAGCCCTGACTATTCTGACTATTCTGGAACTAGTTCTGTAGATCAGGCTGGCCTTGAACTCACAGAGATCTGCTTGCCTTTGCCTCCCTCTGCGACCCATGTGCCACCACTGTCTACCTACTATTCTTATTAAATCTCAGTCTATCGCTAAGATTTGCTGTTTTATAAAAGTGATTGCTGATTGTTTCATATCTTACTGTAAAAGGAGATAATTATTTTATTGAAGGATCCCAAATTGGTTTTATTACCCAATATTCAAAATTTCCTCGTGTTTGTACAACATTCCTATTATGTATGACTATTTAATTGTATTTACTTATGAAAGTCATTGGAACTTCACAGTGAAAATAAAGGGAGTACAGTCAATTAATTTTTTTTTTAACCAGGGTTAAATTTTCTGATTCACAGCCTATTTAAAGACAAATGCTTAAAGGCACAGGAACGTTCCCTCCTGTTATAGCTGTGCACAGAAAAGCTGGGCTCTCATGGTGTATTCTTAAGCTCAATCAGTTTTCTCTCTAGTGCCCATCATGGCTTAGTTAATTTCTTTTTTTTTCTGACAAATGCATTGTACCGCTCTCTCAATTCCCATCATTATGCTAGTTTCTCAGATTCTCAACCACCTCCTGTTTACCTCATCTTCTTTTGTGGTTTTAAACATGTCTTGATTTTTTTTTAGCATAAAATAAATGCACATGATAGATTTTACTTGATTTAATTACAATAATTATTTGAAGTGTCATAACTTACCTAAAATTTTATATACATTTTTAGTCTTGCTTTTTAAGAACTTAAATAACCCAACATAAAAATATTTGCTCATGAATTTTGAACATGACTCTTAAAAACTTATTTAGGCTGACTTACTGTCAAGAAGATTAATTAATCAAACAATAAGATTGAATTTTTAAAGGCTCTTTATGGTATATCTGTGTATGTGTGTTCATGCATGTACATGTGTTGGTAGCACAAGTAACGTACTAGGTATACAGGTACATACTTGCTTATTGAAAGTCTATAAAAACACTCCGTACTAAAAAGTAATCATCGTTTTTCTCATCATCTCATGTTTTTGTAAAATTTGTACCAAATTTTTAACATTGTAACACATCTTCAACTAATCTCCACATTTTGTTTATGATAAGTGAATTTATTTTTTATTTAGAAATTGTGGGTTTTTTTGGTAAATTTCCTATACAAGTACATACATTTAGACTTTTTTGATACTTTTGCTATTTATCATGAATGTCTCTATTGCCACTTAATATTATTTATTGTTTATTAAAATATTGTTTATGGTTTATGAAAATATGACTCAAGGATTTTAATTATATTTGTTTTTATTTTGTGATTTCCAATTTAAGGCAATTTAAATGTAGTAACTCTTTTTCTAAGCATACTCTTTTCAGAGTTTCTCTGACATACCTGGGCCATTCTCCAAATTTCTGTTATGGAAAAAGCAGAAGTGCAGATCTGATCTTGGAGGAGCCAACGCTGGAGACGAGGCCAGGCTGGAACAGATAACATAGGTATGCAGATCTGATCCTGGAGGAGCAACCCTGGAGACGAGGTCAGGCTGGAACAGCCCACACCACATAAGTATTAGTTATTATCTTTGCTGCCTTAAGGAAGCACTGGTTTATTTTTCTCAAACAACATACAGACTCTGAGTTGGCATGAAAAAACAGCCACAGACACAAAGGAAAAGGTGGTCTGACTCCGTGTAGGCACTGACAAAGCGTTTTCTTTCCTGTCCTCAGATTCCTTTTCTGAGAAATTACTGATTTATTGTCAAGGGTTTCAGGTCATAGAAAGCTGAAACCATGTAGCTGATGACATACTATTGAGAGTTTTGTTCTCTCTCCTCCTTTCTCATCGTTGTAGAGTTGACAAGGTTCTTAGTGCTTTCCTTACTTGACTCACAGTTTCTTTTGGTTCATAGAACGCTTTTAATTTCATTGTGGTCTTGTTTGTTAATAGTTGGCTTTATTTGAACAACTGGGGTTCCAATAAAAAACATTAGGACACCTATATTTTGGAAAAAGTACTCATTTTCTTCTAGAAGTTTCCAAGGGTTGGGTCTTACACTGAGCTACTGGATCGATTTGGAGCAGATTCTGTGTGGAGTGAGCATTGGTCTGCACACGAATATCTAGTTTCCCCTGCACAGTTTGGTGAAGATACTGTAATCTCCAGAGAGTAGTATTTAAATATTTATCATGTGTTAGGTAACTACAGTCAAAATATTATAGGATATTATTTCTCACATTCTACAAATGACAAACAGCGAGGGTTGCACACAGCTCAAGCATCATAGAACAGCTAGGTGGTCGAGTTCGGTGTGAAACCAGGCATTTAACACTTAAACACATTATTTTAACCCTCGGGTCTCATCAGAAACTTCTAAAATACCTGCATAATCCACGCATCTGATGCAATAAGAAAATAAATACAACCAGAAAAGGGAAAAGCATAAGACAATGTAGGCACAGTCATCACCTCCAGAGACGACTCAATCGTAGTTAAGCTGGTGGCTTTCATTCTGAGCTCTCTCTCACGTCCTAGACAATAAAAGCGAAATCAGAAAGCTTTCCAAGCATTCCTTTCAATCTCTAAACCTATGATTTAGTAAAGTAGAAAGCTGGATTTTGTTTTAAGTAATATTTTCCTCTATTTAATTGTAAACATAGAGGCTTACATATGAATTCATAATGAAATTAAGTGATTTTAAGAATTTTTTTCAGAGTACATTTTTTGGTGTGTGTGTGTGAGAGAGTGATGGGGTATAGTGTACTGGGAAGTAGAAGGAAGAAAGGAAAGGACGCAGGCATGCAGATTTGTGAAGGCAAGTTTACATTATTAAGACCTCATGGTGTAGTAAAGATATATTAAGGAGTCTGGTGACATACTTTTTCATTCACTCAACTAAAGTATCTGTCAAGAAACTTACATTGGGATTAATAGCATGCCAGATACTGCCATAGACAATGGAGTCAGCCACTACCTAAAATCTCACGGACATCTACCAGGGGAGATAGATAATATAGAAATAGGTAAATGGTGTCATTAACAAGACTAATATGGTATGTGCATAAAGTATTTTAACAACAGGACTTGATCTACTTTAAAGAATTAATAAGTTGTATAGAGGGATACATATCCAAACCTATACTGTTTGTGATAAATAGTTGGTTAAGCTGATGGACATTGAATAATATGACATAATGATATAATAAAATGGTAGACCAAAATGTAAATTCAGAGAAATTCCAAGGCTTTTTCATTATCTTTGTGTGTTTGTTTTATAATCTTAAGAATAATCTTTGTCTGTAAATATTTTAAAATTAATCTCCTGTTAAACCACTCTAAGTAGCTGAAAGGAAACTGGAACAATTTTTAAAGATCTCTCAGAGTAAGATCTTCGCTAATTTTTATATGTAGTGTATCCCCATGTCTAGAACAACCTTTGGCAAGAATAAAACATTCAAGAAATACTTTCAGATTTATAGAACTAGTTAATCAATCACATGATTAAAAACTATGGAAAACATGCTATAGATGTTGTCACTTACCTATTAATTATTATGTTCTTCAAAGCATATGACAAGAGATGCTTATTTATGTGCTTCAGCTTTTTGCTCCAATTATCTTCCAAAAACAAACTGTTTTAACTCCCCCACACAATGTGTGAGAGAGCAAAAGCAGGTGCTCACTGACAGTGTATTCTTCAGCTCCGCGATGATGTTTCTGTGAAAAATCATGTAACTGATTAAGTAATTGCTAAAGCCTTTCTTTTCTCTGATTACTATAGTGTCTTTTAAATAAACACTTGTGAGTGCACAGCAGATTAATTGTCTCTCTATATATACATATACACATATATCTATATCTATATATAGATATATACATATATGCATTTCTACTATTTGATCTATTTTCAGGGCCCATCATTGAAAAGATAAAATATTCAGTAGCAAAATTTTTTTAATGCATTAGATCCATGACACCTTGTTAGTAATTACAAATGCAAGTAGGACACCAAACACCGTGGAAGGGGTATTTTTCATAAATGTATTTATGTAACATAAGTTCATCTCCTTTGAATACTTAAATAGGAAACATTCATATTATTTCTCTCCTTAAGACTTCTTTGAGAAGACATTTACTGATATTCTTCACTATGTAAAGAAGAAGCTAGTGAAGAATATCTTTTGGACGTGAGTATGGTTCATGCATGCGTTTATATGTGAATGCACGGGTCCGTTTGCTAGGGCACCTTTTCTGGAGGCCAGTGGAGGGTATCAGGTGCCATCTTCTGTCATGCTTTGCCTCAATCCATTGAAACAGGGCTTCTCTCCGAACCTGGAGCTCATTGTTTATTTTAGCTAGGTTGGCAGGCACAGCATGGCAGCAATCCACCTGTGTCTACACTCTTCACCCAGCTGTGGGTTTGCAGGCGCACTCAGCCATGCCTGACTTTTTATGTGGGTTGAAGGAGACCCAAGTATTACATATTGTCCTCTGTCCTCCACATAGGTACCATAGGCTGTACACAGAAGTATGCATTCATATACTCAATAAAGAAATAAATGAGTATTTTTTTAAGTCAACCCACAGATAACACTGAATTTTCAGCACTGGCAGGTTTACCCCAGTGAAATCAGGTCTGCATGAGAAGCATACAACCTTGAGAGAGAGATAGAGAGAGAGCTTGGAAGATTAGCTCTTAAAATATGAGTCCCAGGTGCCTCACTCACCTCTCTCTATACTTAGCCTTCCTTCTGTGATGGGGATAAGGCTGCCTATTTTTGATGCTTCTAGATATGCACATGATGAAGTTGGTTATACAAGAGTTGGGATAACTCATGCTGGATTCAATGTATTTACTCCTGTTGAAGTGCTAAATACCTGCTTGACTGACGTTCAAAAGCAAACAGTGCAGGCTGGAAGTCCACTGTAACAAAATAGAAGAAAACAGATCTTTTCTTCTCCCTCTAGGCCAGTGGTTCTCAACCTTCCTAATGCTGAGAGCCTTTCATACAGTTCCTCATGTTGTGTTGACCCCAAATCATAAAATTATTTTGTTGCCACTACTGCTATTATGAATTGTAATGCAACTATCCCATGTTTCCAGTGGTGAACCCCAGGAAAGGGTTGTTCGATTCCCAGGTTGAGAACTAGCTTTAGTGGTTCAGACTCTACTAAACCATATTAGTAGGTTCTGAAATATTCATTATTTAAGGCCAAAATGAAGTTTTCAGAGTTAGAGCATCTCTGGCATCCACATAAGAAACAAGAATGTGTGACTTTACACACACATGTGCATATACAAGTATATACCATGCACACATGTGCACAGTGCATACACAGAAACTCAAAGAGAAAAAAGGGAATTCAGATAGCCATAAAAACTAGAACAGGAAAAGGCGATGCACACGAGGGCATAGAGTACATAAGATTGACACATGATCTTATTCAAGCAAGTATTTGGAACTCCAGATACGCTTGCAATATCTTTACAGTGATTTCTTGTCATTACTTGGTTCCTGGATAAAGATGATGGGCATGCTTAAACTAAAGTGAAATACCTGAGCTAAATGAATTACATGTCATGAAGTAAATAAGTTATTTTTGGATAAAGAGGAATAGGACTAAGGTGAAAGATAGACAAACATATTCCAACTGACTCACAATATTACCTGAGTATCCATAAGCAATTATTATCCCTCTCCCCATATAATACACACCTTGCACACAAAATTCCTGAGGTCGGACTAGTTTCCAAATTTATTTGAAAAAGAAAGTCTTTTATGTTAAATGTATTGTTTTGGGTATAAATAATAGCTGAGCAAAGAAATATGAAGTTGAGACATCTGACTTCATTTCATGCTCATAGTAAACTTCTTGCTCATTTTTATGTTATCTTGGTAACCTTTCTTAACCCTTGTATAACTCAGTCCACTTTATTAATTTACTCCATAAGAGAAAGCATATAAGGCATGCCCAGATATCTGAGAGTTTAAATACAGTCCTGTTTGATTCCAAGCCATGTGCTGTTGTGCTATGGCAGGGACTGTAAAAGCAAATTACAATGTGTTTGTTGTTGCTGTGCACAACTTCAAGAACCATCATGTTAATGACCAGTCCCCTGCAGTTGTGTCACACTGTGCCTGAGAAACTGCTGTGGATTTTCCATCCTCCCTTTGGACAAGAATGCCATGACCTCATCCTCCCATTACACCCTGCCATCACTGGAATAATTGGTGTACAAGGGATATCTGTGGATAATAGCCTGGATTTAGGAAAACAAGAAAAACTAGCCCTGGACAATAGGACTTTTAAAGAAACCAAGACTTTGGAATACACTAGAGTTCTTGTTATGTTTAGGAACATAGAGATATAGCGAAGCAGGAATCTTGATCTCACCCAGTGCTTCTCAAAAATGTCTTTATATGCAAATTATCTATCATCTATCTATCTATCTATCTATTTATCATCTATCTATCTATCTATCTATCTATCTATCTATCTATCTATTTATCATCTATCTATCTATCTATCTATCTATCTATCTATCTATCTATCTATTTATCATCTATCTATCTATCTATCTATCTATCTATCTATCTATCTATCATCTATCTATCTATCATCTATCTATCTATCTATCTATCTATCTATCTATCTATCTATCTATCTATCTATCTATCTATCTATCTATCAATCATCTATCTATCATCTATCTATCTATCTATCTATCTATCTATCTATCTATCATCTATCATCTATCTATCTATCATCTATCTATCTATCTATCTATCTTCTATCTATCTATCTATCATCTATCTATCTATCATCTATCTATCTATCATCTATCTATCTATCTATCTATCTATCTATCTATCTATCTATCTATCTATCCATGTGTCTGTCTGTCTGTCTGTCTGTCTATCATCATCTATCTATCTATCATCATCATTATCTATCTATCTATCTATCTATCTATCTATCTATCTATCTATCCATGTATCTATCTATCTGTCTGTCTGTCTGTCTGTCTGTCTGTCTGTCTATCATCATCATCATCTATCTATCTATCTATCTATCTATCTATCTATCTATCTATCTATCTATCATCTATCTATCTATCTATCTATCTATCTATCTATCTATCTATCTTCCATCGTTCTAACTATCTTTGGACCAGTAATATTTGGTTTTACTCTAGGACCTTAGGCTATCTTGTCTCAGACTCTTGATGACCCAAGCAGTGTTGGGCATGGGTTCCATCTCATTTTAAAATTAAATTCTCAATTTAAATTAAATCACATATTATTTGGTTACTCACACAACCTTTGCATCATCACTGAATTAGCATATCTTGCCTCCAGGACACCATGGTGTCATATGGTTTGTAGTTGGTTTGGTGTTTAGATTTCTCCTTTGATAGTGTGCAGAGTACATTCCTGTATAAAAATTGTTACAACAAAGGGGTGAAGGTTCTATGTAGATACCAGCTCTGACTTTTCCATGTTCAATGAGTTGTGTAGGCGTTGTCTTTAGCTATGCAACCTTGCTGTCAGTTTATGGAAAGCAAACTATATAACCTTGGTAACAGCCTACGTTGTTTGTGGGTTCCCATGGATACCTTTGGCCAACACATCAATTAGATGAAACCCAATCCCAGTACTGGAATTTTCATGTGATGAAGATGTCCAGTTGGGGATCTATCTTTCCCATTTATTTGGAAGGGGTTTCATTTATATTACCTTCTTATTTTTATATATATCAGGAAGTTCCTACTGTATGATATTCCCATTAATACCCCTCAAATGATCCTTAATTATACAGTCTCTTGTAATGGAGATTGCACTTTTGTTCCCAGCCTCCCAGGTCCAAATAATCACACAGAAACTACATCACTTTTACAACACTGTTTGGTCAGTGACTCAGGTTTATTTCTAGCTATCTACTACATCTTAAAACAACCCAGTTCTTTCATCTATGTATTGCCATGTGGTCATGGGGTTACCTCATTTTCTACATGTCTTGTCTCCTGGGTAGCTGGTTGCCATCTCCCTGAATCCGACTTCTTTCCTCCTCTATCTCTGCTTGGATTTCTCGACTTGATATATTCTGCCATGCCATAGGTCAAAGCACCTTCTTTATTAACCAAAGGTAACAAACAAAACATATTCACAGCATACAAAAGGGCATCCCACATCAGTCTCTCCCCATATTACCTCACTCATCCTGCACTTTTTCTTCATCCTCCCCTGATCCTCCTGTTTCAAGCATCCTCCTTCAGCCATATACCCATTATCATCTGTTCTATCTCCCTGATCTACAAAGGTCCATGTGTGTCCCTACCCGGAGTCCCTTACTTTGGGCATAATCCTGAGTGGGCATAATAATAATCCTGGGTGGATCTTAAGATAGATTGATTCCCAACTTTCTAAAGAACCACCAAATTCATTTCCATTTTCACTCCCACCAGCAATGGAGGACTGTCTTTCCTCTCCACATTCTCAGCAGTATGAACTTTCACTTGTTTTGTTGATTTTAGCCATCTTTGCCATTCTGACAGGTATAAAATGAAATCTCAAAGTAGTTTTGATTTGCATTTTTCTCATGACTAAGGATGTTGAGTATCTACTTAAGAGCTTTCTGGTCATTTGAGTTTTCTTTTTGAGAATTCTCAGTGTAGACCTATCTCATATTTTGGCTTGTTTTCCTGATATCTAGAATATTGAGTTCTTCACATATTTTGCATATGAAACTTCTCTATTGGATGTGTAACTGATAAAAATAATGACTTATTCTGTTGGCTGTTGCTTTGTTCTAGTGGTGGTGTTATTTACAACATAGAACCTTTTATGTTTCATGAGGTTCATTTATTAGCTGTTGATCATAGTGTCCATGCTACTGCTGCTTTTTACAGAAAGTCTTTTTCAGTGTCAGTGAGCTCAAAGCTATCCCCACTTTGTCTTCTGTCAGGTTCAGTTTATCTGTTTTATGTTAAGATCTTTGATCCATTTGGAGTTGAGTTTTGTGCAGGGGGTTAGTATAGATCTATTTGTATTCAACATGGATTTGCCCATTTTGACCAGAATAATTTGTTGAAGATACTGTCTTCCCAAAGTGTATTTCTGTCATTTATAAATGAAAACTTAGGTGTTCATACATATGTGGATTCGATCAGTTTGATGCCATTGATCAACATGCTTTTTTTTAAAAAAAAACAATACCATGCAGTTTTTATTATTATAGCTCCGCAATACAAATTGAAATTGAGGACGGTGACATCTAATGCAGTTCTTTTATTGTTCACTATTCTTATAGCTGTGCCATGTTTTGAGTTTCTATATAAAGCTAAAGATTGTCCTTTTGTATTCTATGAGGAACTATGTTGGAATTTTAATTAGGACTGCATTAAATTTGTATAGTGCTTTTGTTTGGATGCCCATTTTACTATCAGTAGTGAGTTGTTTAATTTCCATGAGTTCATAAACTTTTTGTTGTTCTTGATATCCAGCTGTAAACTTTAGTGATCAGATAATGTATGAGTATTGTTTCAGTTTTCTTGTATTTGTTGAGACTTGCTTTGTGTCTGAGTACGGTCAATTTGGACAAAGTTTTATGAGGTGCTTAGAAGAAGCTATACAAATAGATCCATATCTATTGTCATTCATAAAACTCAAGTGTTTGGGTGAAATGTTTTGTAAATACCTGTTCAGTCCATTTGGTTTATAACTTCAGTAATGTCTAGCATTTATCTCTTTCTCTTTTTAAGTTTAATTTGGCTTTGAGTTAAGATGATCCATCCTTGGAGAGAGTGGACTATTGAAGTCTTCAACTATCAGGATGTGAGGGCCAATATGTGATTGAAGCGGTAATAGTGTTTATTTATGAACTTGGGTGTACTTATGTATGGTACATAGAAGTTTAGAATTACAGTGTCCTGTTAATGAAATTTTTCTTTGATGAGTATGTAGTGTCTTTCTGAAACTCTTCTGATTAGTTTTGTTTTGAAATGTGTTTTGTCAGATATTCAAATGGCTATACAAGTTTGATTCTTAGGTTCATTTTCTTGAAAATATATTTTTCCATTCTTTTACCCTGAGGTTATGCCTATCCTTGATGTTAAGGTCTGTTTCCTGAATGCAATAGAACATTGTAGTAGAAGGATGGATCCTTATGCACCCATTTTATTAGTCTGTGTCTTTATGTATATGCTTGTATATCTGTATATGAGTATATGTACATATGTGCATGTGTTTGTGTGTGCATGTATATATGTGCATATATATATATATATATATATATATATATATAGTTTGTTTGTTTTTGCCCCTCTTTTGATTTGGTGGCCCAGGACTATTTATTCCAATATTTTCCTGGGAGTGGTTTTCTGGCCCAGTCCATTTGGTGTTCTGTAATCTTCTTTTACCTTGATAAACATCTCCTTCTTTAGGTTAGGAAAGTTTTCTTCTATGATTTTATTGAAGATAGTCTCTGTCCCTTCAACATGGGTTTCTTCTCCCTTTTCTATTCTTCTTATTCTTAGATTTTTTTTTCTTTTCACAGACTCTCAGATTTCATGAATGCTATGTGCTAGGAGTTTCTTAGATTAACATTTTCTTTGTTCAAGGTGTCCACTTCTATCGTGTCCTTGACACCTGAGATTCTTTCTTCTACTTCCTATATTCTGTTGATGAGGCTTGCCTCTGAGGTTCTTGGTAAGTTTCTCAATTTTCCTTCCCAGATATCCATCTGTATCTGTTTCTTTATTGATTCATTTTTCATTTTCAGGCCTTGAACTGTTTTCTTCATTCCCTTTTAGTCTTTGGGTTTTCATAGATTTCTTTAAGGGATTTCTTCTCTGGGGACCTGTATTATACTCATAAACACTATTTTAAGGGATTTCTTCTCTGGGGACCTGCATTATACTCATAAACACTATTTTAAGGTCTTTGTTTTGTGCTTCTGCTTTGTTTCAATTATCATGGCCTATTGTGGTGTGATTTCTGAGCTCTAGTGGAGACATATTGTCCTAGTTCTTACTGGTTGTGCTTTTATGATGGTATCTGGGCAGGTTTGGGGTGATCGTAGTTCTAGGTGCTGAACTAGGTCTTTGCTGGGTAAGTGTTTTGTTCCTTCGTTTCTGTTGCCCTCGATGGTTCTTAGGGAGGTGTGATGATTGTGTGTTGCCTGATAGGGAATTCTGGGATATTGCCGTGTGTGGCTTCTGGGGGTTCTGGTTAAAATGTGTTCCTATGTATTGGGAGCTTACACATAGGAATTAAGATGGGCTAGGATGGTGAGGATATAGGGGATCCATAGGAGGGAAGAAAGCAAGGTGTTCCTCCAGGATCAGTTTAGTACCCTGGAAATGGTAGAAGAGAGTGAAGAGAGGCCACAACAGGTAGTCTGCTGCAGAACTAGGGATGATACATGCTGTTGGGAGGAGAGGAGGGAGAAGAAAGATCTAAAGGTTACTTACCTTCTCTGCTAGCCTTCTCACTTCCCTGTTAGGCTTGGATATTGGGTTCTCAGAAAATGCCTGTTAGAGTTGGGGTCTGGGGTCAGGATGAGTGAAGAGGAAGTTTGGAGAAGAGGATATGTATGAAGTATGAACAATGGAACTGGGGACAGAAAGGAGCTGAAGGGCCCAGCAAGTGGTCTGATACAGATGTGGGGTGAGACAGAAGGATTAGAAGAAAGGGGGGAGAGAGGTAAAGACCTGTAGTTAAGTTACCTGCTTCCATGGTAGGAGTGGCCCATGGATTTCCCAGGAATGCATGTTGGAGTTGGGAACTGAGACAATGGAATGAGTAGGGGGACAGAAGGTTGGAGGGGAAGATCTCTGTGATCCACTGGAACGGGGCAGGTGGGGGCAAGACCACAGCATGTTTGCTACAGAGACCAGGTGAGTTTGCGAGACTGGATTTGTAGAAAAGAAGGGAGATCTTCAGTTAGCTCACCTGCATTCCTGACCAGAGTTGAAAGCTTTTATTCCTTACAAATTCTGAATTCTGAGATGGTGCTTATGCTGCCGGTGTGTGTACATGTTGAACAGAAAAAGTCAAGAGACTATTGAAAATGTAGAGTTATATGCTTCATGCCATTTGGATTTTAGAATGCCAGCAAGACTTATTTGATGGGTAAAACTGATCTTTTCAAGTTGCCATGTCCTTTAACAAACAGGAAAGATTGAGTTTCCTGAAGATGGTCCTAATGTTGTCAGATGGTCAAGTTTCATTATGCAGTTTCCATTACCAGCTTATCACTGTGACATCGGTTTTATAACAAAAGCAAATTCTTACAAAATATGTTTAACTATGGGAACAGGACTATTTGAAAAATCATGGTCTAGAGATGAGAGATGTAAACTCATCGGTAGAAGGAATGGAGAATGAGCGAGCAAGTGACTGAGTGAGAGATTAATTTCCTTACTGACATTTTTAACAAAATATCAATTCAGTGACCTAATGTTTATGGGTAAGATAGTTCATACTGCACAGAGAAAATATATAGACATTAATGATCTTTTGAATTATTATAAAACAACCTTTATTTGCCAAGATAGATGTACTTCAAGCCATTATGAGTAAACACAAACAGATGTATATGGTAGAGAGTAACCCTGCATAGGAGTTGGAAAGAGATCAGTAGCACTGGTACCTAAGACACAGGAAGATACTGGAGTAAGCAAGACCCATTGAAAATAAAACTAGTGTATTGGGTTATTAAGAAAATAAAATGAGTGTATTGGTTTGAACTAAGAAAGAACTTTTCAATAATGGAGAAGAAGAAACAGATGACAGTTTAGGAAATGAATGAGAGGTCATAACATATAGCAGAGTATTATGGGACACTGAGTGACTTGATAGACATATTATTCTTTAGAGCTGGCCATGACTTATGGGTATACAATTAACGTGTCAGCATTCCCAGTATTACAGCACATTTTAAAAACTTGTGCTTGCTTTTCAAGTGTAGGCTACATTTTATTCTGTGGCACAGACACATACTCATATCTTCTTCCTGCCTTAAAGCAACACTGGCTGTACTAAAGGATACCAACTGGGTCACAGTGACATAGGGCTAAGTTGTCTGAGATACATGGAAGAAAACGCTGGGTTTCAGCAGTCTGCTTAGGTCAGTGTGACCAATGTCCATCCAGTAGATATTTACTTAAGCTTTTGTGTTTGTGTATTTTCTTTGTTTCCTGCATGTAATGGCTCTTAACCACTTAAGACCTTTCATGAGACCCGAGGCCACGTGCATTTATGCTTTTCTTGTCCATCTAAATCTGGGCAATCATCTGTGACAATCACTTTTAAGGATGGTTTCTTTATGCTCAGTTCTCTAGGAAAATGGCCAATACTGAGTTACAGAAAAATGCCGTGTAAACTAGGCATTGCAGCGTCTTCCTTTGGACTATTTTATTAGTGTTGGATGACAGAATCCATTTGACAGAAACAGCTTTGAAATTTGAAAGGTACATCACTGCTCTATAATTTTTTTATTTAATAAATACTCAAGCTGTCAAAATTATTTTGGCACCTCTTTTAAGGGCACCAATTTAATGTCTATAAAGTGAGAAAGTTGAGTATATTATGAAAAACCAGAAGAAAACAGCATTCACTTTGCTATTTGGAGACTAAATGTACAATCAAATCACCAAGCTCAACAAAACTCACAATATTTTCATACACTCTTCAGTAAGGGAGGTTCCATAGTGTCCAAAGCAGAGAAGACAGAGCTGACGATTTTATGACACATGCAGAAATCCCTCAGTGCTGGTGTGGGATGGAATGTCTTGTGAGTATAAGCAGACACAAATATAATCCAATAAGTGTCTCTGGGGGCATCCAGGGCAGATTGGCAAAAGGGGTCCTGCAGCATCATCAATTATTAGACCGCCATCTTGTTTTGCGATTGCCTTTTTAAAATTTTCACCTTTTTTTCCCTTATTTATTTGTGCGTGTGCTCTTGCCATATAGCATGTATGGAGGTCAGAGGACAACTTGTGGGAGTCATTTCTCTTCTCTTACCACTAAGGTCCTGTCATTGAGCTCAGGTTCTCAGGCTTGGCAGCAAATGTTTTTGCCTGAAGAACCGTCTCACTTACCCTTGCTATGGTTTAGAAGTCACGCACCGCTTAGTGAACAGAAGAGGCCATAAAATTTGAAAAGGCATCCATGAGAGGGTTTGCAGAGTGAAAAGGGAAGGGGGAAATCATATAACTACAATCTCAAAAGAAGATAACGAATTAAAATAGAAGGGGAAGGGAGAGGAGACAGGGAGGAGAGCAGAGAAAAATGTAGAGCTCCATAAAAATCAATAAAAAGGAAAAAAGAAAGTTAAGAAAAGAAGTTGCGCCTTACCTATCTTTCATTTTCTTCTGCCATCCCTTGGAAACATATTTGAGTATCTTCTCATCGTACATGTTGGAACACAGTCCAGAACTGGAGTCTTGGGAGGAGAATTCTGAGTGCTTGTGAGAGCACTCCAAGAAAATATGGTAAGAGTCTTGTGACCCCAGATTCGTCAAAACACAGAATTGCTCTTGGAATGTGTTTTCTTGCTCTCCCCAGGTGTAGTGAATAGGAATGCGTTTACTTCAGTTTACTCATTAGTGCTTGCTGTGGATTTTCAATTAAATGTTTAAATTAGGCTTTGTATACCTCTACGGATAAAAAACATGTTTTTGTCATGTGTGGTTTGTCTTTGTGATTTTGCACCGCTTGAACTCACGAGAATTTTACTCACATGACTTTTCTTAACCCCCAGGGTATAAATTTTCTGAGGCACTGAATAAAATTGACGATCGCAATGAGACGTTAGTCCTCCTCATTTATAGACTCCATTCTCTCAGACCCCACCACTTTGAGAGTGGCGGCAGGACAAATATCTAGTTCTTCTTTGCCTCTGCTTTTCATTCAGCTTGCACTTTTTAAATGAAATCTTCTGAGGAAGGACCCACTTTTTAAAGGGCACCTGCCTTTTCCTCTATCACAAAGCTAGCATCTCTCCCATGTGCTGCTTCTTAGGTTCATTCTTCACAATTCAATAAAGATCAGGCCTCAGACGAGGTCAGGCTGCCTTTGTTCACTACAGACATCCTGGAGTTTTTTTCCTAAGCTCTGTTCTGGACACTGTTTATACCTGGTACAACTCTTTCTTAAAATATAAAGGATTTGGTTCTCTTAGCTCAAGGAGAATAGCTTTCTTTTAGTATTGCCATTTCCGGCCACATGTTGATCATTTTATTTGCATTCTTTGGATGCAGAATATGTGACTCTTAGCAGAAGTACTTGGCTCAGAACAGTGAAAGAAGCATTCACTGATGCTTTCTAAAACCCCAATGCTGCCGAGAGATCTTTGTTTAGACTATGTGCTGTGCCACTTTATAAATGAGGAAATTTTGGTTGGGCAGTGGTGGTGCACACCTTTAATGCCAGCACTCGTGTTGGAAGGAGGCTGCTTGTTGGTTCCTGGGTGCTCAACCCCGAAATAATCACACAGAAACTGTATTAATTAAATCACTGCTTTGCCCATTAGCTCTAGCTTCTTATTGGCTAACTCTTATATCTTAATTTAACCACTCTCTATTATTCTGTGCATCACCACGAGTTAGTGACCTACCAGCAAAGTTTTAAGTGCATCTCTCTTTGGTGACAGTTTCAAGGCTTCTCTCTGACTCTGTCTCCTTTTCTCCCAGCATTCAGTTTAGTTTTCATCACCTACGTCTCTTCCCTGCACAGGCCCTACACAGTTTCTTTATTAACCAATGGTATTCACAGCATACGGAGGGGAATCCCACATCACACACGGAAGACAGAGGCAGGCAGTCTCAGTGGGTTTGAGGACAGTCTGGCCTACAGAGTGAGTTCCAGGACAGGCTCCAAAGCTACACAGATAAATCTTGTCTCCAAAAACCAACACCAAACCCAAACACCAAACAAACAATAAAACAAAACAAAACAATCAAAAATAGAGTAAATTTTGGTAATAGTATAACAATTTAATAAGTTATTGGGATTGCAGAAAGTCATAAAAGGAACTTATTCCTTGTTAAAAACAGGAGAAAATGTCAAAACACCAATAATGCTCAGATTTCATATTCCAAATATTGCTCTTGTATGTCCTAAACTTAAAGACTTAGTTTTTGTGAAACCATACTTACAATAATACTGTTTCTCAGTCTAAAGAGTCTGAACCTCTTCTCCTCTGACTACATTCCTATAAAGATGGTGTTCCAAACAAAGTTTTAAGTTTTATGTTTCACAAGCTCTAAAATTTGATTTGTCTTCTATTTGGCTTCTTACCTGATAATTAAAGGTATCTTTCTCTTTCATAGTCATGAGTTTCTTGGATTTCTCACTCCTGTGTTGCCCCTGCTAAAGTTTCTAGAATAACTAAGCTAATCTTCATGTAAATAGAAACATGCCCCACAGTGCTGTGCAGCTGCTCTCGGGATGAAAATGCCAATCTTTTCACCTCACTACGCTTACACCCAGCCAGGCAGCACCTGCAGCCTATCCTTCTGCTTCCAAACAAAGGATTTTAATGATTGTCTAGCTTCGCTTTGTGTGTGTGTGTCTTTCTTCAGTTATGTACAAGATTAGAAGGACCAGATATTATGATGTTATCTTAGACAGTCCTACAAAAAAACCTTACCATCTTTAGCAAACTTGCTGCTGTGGTCTGAACTGGCCACAAAGGTTGACTTTGGAAGCAAGGCATCAATGGACACAGTGCTAATCCGACTCCTGGAGGAAGCGTGGGGAGGTTATTTAGTTGGGATGATTTCATTGCTTTATCTTCCTGATGATTGCCATGGAAACCAAGATTATTCTTACTTGAGAATTGCAAAGCTATTACAGCCATAAAAGGTACGAAATTCCAGTGCTACAAATACTTTCAGGGAGAGAACGTTATTAGAGCAGAGAACACAAATTAAAGTAAAATGCAGAGTAGCCTGTTATGTAAAGTTTTAAAGTCTAGAATATGTGTAAGATTGTCTGCAGATCTTTTAAAAAAAATGTAAAACTATGATTTTTACATGAAGTACCTGAATGTCAGTTCAAATAAATTACTTCACAGTTAAAAGATTAGTATAAAAATGCATATGACTCAGGGTTGAGAGTGGGAAGTGTGAGAGCAATAGTTTGAAGGCAAAAAGCGAGTTTGCTGAAGTGTCTTATATAATGTTCTTAAGCAAAAGGCAGTGTGGGGTATTATCTTTATATCTATTGATGTTAATGTATATAGGAAATGTGTATCATTTTAGAATTAACATTTGTACATGTTTCAAAAATACATGCCACGCAAGGATTCTGCACATTGATAGATGCACAGAAAAAAAGAGAGGCTTTTTAAAAGTCACTGATGTCTCTTTCCTTGGCAGAGAGTAGAAGAGACTGATTCACAATAAAGAATGGCATGCAGCTCTTACACAGTTGGACAGTTGACTTAATCTTTAAAATTCAAATTATTTTATGTTGCTTGTTCATAGTCAAACCACAACAGGAAAATTAATGATGAATAATTAAAATGGCTATTTAGCTCAGTCCTACATGTAGTAATGTTTGAAAATGTGGGCTCATAATTAAAAAACAAGCGCAAATAAACAAGCAAATAAAAAAGAAGGTGACTTGTGTTAGAGGGTTTGAAAAACAAGGCAGGTGTTAAGTTTTATTTATTGTTAGTTTTTAAAAATTATCATTGTGGTTGTGATAGGCAGGGCTCTAAAATGACTCTCAAGACTCCCCAAACCTGGTAGTTCATCTCAACGACTCAATGTGATGAGTTTTGCTTCTCTGATTAGGTTATGTGCTGTGGCGAAGCTAACCAGGATATCAAGGCTGTCTGACTATGCATGGCAGAGCCTCACAAATCATTTGAAACAGATTTATTTTCTCCTGCTCTCAGAAAGGGAATTCTAGAGCTATTCATGGCACATAGAGGACAGGTTATAATGGTGTTTTCTGTTTCCAAAATAGAAAAGGTTATCTGGTCAAGACCCAAGGGACACTTCAGTCAGCTGAGACACATTCTATGCCCATACCTAGCACAAAGCAGGCACCTTAGTTTTATAACCACAGTGAAGAACTTCTGCCAACTAACTATGGGCATGAGTTAATTCTTCCATTTCAGAGACGCACACAGCCTAGACTGACACTCTCCCTTCAGCTGGTGGGACACTGAGCTGAGAATTAAACCAACCCACGCCTAAACTCCTGACCTCCAAATTGTGAGAGGACAAGCAGATGATATTTAAGGCTATCATAATTTGAGAGGCAGCAACCAAAACCTTCTTACATGATTGCTTTTAGCCTAATTACAAAATAGTGTGGGGACATGTCTTATTTCATGTAGGTGGAAGTTTCTGTTCTGCAAGCCATTCTCAAGTAACCACATGGAGGCTTAATATTAGTTGTAAATGCTTGGTCAATAGTTCAGGCTTATTACTAGCTAAATCTTACATTTAATTAACTCATATTTCTTATCTATGCTTTCCCATGTGCCTTGGTAGCTTATCTCAGTATGGCATGCCCATCTTACTTCTCCCTTTGTTTGCTTGCAACTCCTTACTCTGCCCTTCTTCTTCCCAGAATTCTGTTTGGTTCTTCCACCTAACCTTATCCTGTCCAGCTATTGACCAGTCAGCTTCTTATTATATGAATTACAGAGGCATATATTCACACAGTATAAAGGAATATTCTGCAATTTCACACTTTTGAGAAGAAAATAAAATATGCATTGTCTCTGTAAAACATTTAAAGCCACTGTTTTATTTAATAGACATTTCTTTAGAAATTATAATTTTATCATTAGCATTTACATATGCTTGCTTCTATGTATATATTTTTTATTCTCTATAAATTTATGAAGAAGAAATAATTTTTTTAAAAAGTGCCCTGAGGGTAGAAGGTAATAGGCTGAGAAGATGGGGAGAGGAGGACAGAATGGAGGACGAAGAAAAGGAAGTAGTGGGAGCATATTTCTGAGGTTTTAGTTGTGAGTCTATCCTTTAACAGCTAAGCCATCTTTCCAGTCCTAGGTGCAAAATTTACTAATGTAAAATTGGATTTTTATGACACAGACAGTGAAACATAGCTCTGAACATATTCTCCAGCCTTTCCCACGATGCTTTTCTTTCCTTTTCAATGGTTTTCAAAATCTTTTTGGCTTAAGCATATAGTTTTTCAAAACACCATTGTGTTTAGATTCACAGAATTACATTTTTAGGTAGGCTTCTTTCACTTATCATTATAATTCTAACATTTTCCCATACATTATGGTTGCACACTGGCTTATCTGTTCTTATTGTTGAATGGCATTCTTCTGGAAGTAACAATGCTCGTCTGTTTATTCATCTATTAAATCATAGTTTGGTAACTCTATAGTTGTGGTAAAAAATAAATAAAAGTTGATGTAAACATTTTTATGTAGTTTGGTGGCCATAATATTTTAATTCACTTGAGTCAATAAAAATATCTACAATATGAATGAGAATTAAATTACAAGACACAAAAAATTTCACAACAAAATATCTGATAAATGATTACTAAGCAGTGCATACAGAAACATACCCTGGGAAGGGTAAATAGACAAGACCTCCTGAGAAAATTGGGAACTTGGGGTGGGAAAAGAAGGGAGGTTAGAAGGGGTGAAGTAGGGGAGAAAAGAAGGGAAGTAGAACTAGAGGATGGTTGAGAAGGGGAAGTACAGGAAAGGAGAGCAAGAAAAGAGATATCTTGATTGAGGGAGCCATTATGGGGCTAGCAAGGAACCTGGCACTAGAGAAATTCTCAGGAATGACCCCAGCTAATACCATAAGCAATAATGGAGAGGGCGTCTGAACTGGCCTTGTCCTGTAGTCAGATTGATGGCTATCTTATATGTTACCATAGAACCATCAGCCAGTAACTGGTAGAAACAGAGGCAGAGAACCAGAGAGTACTGGACTGAACTCCCAAAGTCCAGATGAAGAGAGGGAGGAGTGAGAATATGAACAAAAAGGTCAAGACCATGATGGGGACACCCACTGAAACAGCTTACCTGAACCAATGGGAGTTCACCAACTCTGACTGGACAGTGAAGGAATCAGCATAGGACCAACCTAGACCCTCTGAATGTGGGTGACAGTTGTATGGCTGGAACAGACTGTGCAGCCACTGGCAGTTCTTGTTATGGCTTTTTGGAATCCATACTCATTGGAGGGATACTTTACTCAGCCTAGATAGAGGGCGGAGGGACTTGGTTCTGCCTCAAAGCAATGTGCTAGACATTGTTGACTTCCCGTGAGAAGCCTTGGGTTCCCTGAGGAGTGGATGTAGGGTGAAGTGGGGTTGGGGGAAGGTGGAGGAGCAGCAGGAGGGAAGGGAATGGGAACTGACTTTGGTATGTAAAGAAAAGATAGTTTTTTAAAAAAAATTAATTAAAAAAGAAAAATGCTTAAATTCCTCAATAACAAACCAATTAAAATCAGCAATATTATGTAAATAGATACCTCACCAAAAATGGTATACAAAGGGCAAAGTATATGATATGCAATTAGGCAATTATGATTCCAAATATGAGATACCAGTAGACATTTAGGAAGATGACTAAAATTCCAAATATTGTCATAATCCAATGCAGAAACTCAGGCATGCTGATCAGCATGCAGAATACCTAGAGAACAGTTTGGGTGCTGGAGAGATGACTCAGAGGTTAAGAGCAAGTACTGTTCTTGCAGTTGACCCACGTTTTGTTTCAGGGCTCCCCATTTGTTACTGGATAACCAATACTTGTGCTCTTCCCTGGGGAAGATTATTTCCCCATACCTATTCCTTCAACATTCTGTAGCTCCTGTAGTTCTTTGTGTAGAACTGAGACCTCACAGATTATTTAAAAGATTAGTTTAGTTTTTGTTTGTGTGGTATTGATTTCATTTATTTTTTATTTTTTTTTAGGTATTAACTATCTACTTACAGAATGAGAATTTCTTAAGGATTCTTGTGAAAATCTTTAAATTTGGGGACTCTCAGATTTGTGGTGGTACATATTACAGTTGCCTCTTCAAGTTAGAATTATTTTACTTTTCTTAACAAAAGTGAAGGGACCTGCATCCTTTCTTTTGAGCAGGATCCATCATGTGTGTGACAAGTTTTTTTTTTTTTGGTTTTTCGAGACAGGGTTTCTCTGCAGCTTTTTTAGAGCCTGTCCTGGAACTAGCTCTTGTAGACCAGGCTGGCCTCGAACTCAGAGATCCGCCTGCCTCTGCCTCCCGAGTGCTGGGATTAAAGGCGTGCGCCACCACCACCCGGCGTGTGACAAGTTTTGACTGAGCTTCTATTCCTAGACCACAGACATGCCACAGATTAGAATACACTGTTGCTGAAGCGTCTTCAGCTTGAGATTTACCAGGCTCATTTAAACCCTGAATTCCCAACTCACAGGATCCTATTCCTCCTTCCAGTACTTTACTTAAGGGAGTCTAAAGGTGATAATGTATGTGGACATTTAGGAAACTATGTAACCATGTGGACTTCCACTATGAAGCAGCTATAAATGTGATGCTGGGGATTTTATTATTATATACTGCCCAAGATGGTTTAATCTTCATTTTTGGTGTGATACAACTTTAAATAGAGTATCTTTCCTTTTCTAGCTTACATATTCATCCCATGTTCCTACTATCTAGTTAGGAAAAATGCTATAGTATATTTAGCATTCATATTTAGTGGATGTAAATTACTGAAAAATACTGCAACTCAACAATCTTTGCTTTAGCTTCTACTGACCACTCATGGTTTCAATAGCTCAGATTTTTGTATTTGAGATTGATGCTTGAGCATTTTTAGTTAATACTCTTAAGCTTCTTTCTACTTTTGCAGCCCCATAGTACATACCACACAATGGCTGTTTCTATACAGAAAGAACTTCACCCTCTGGTGGGCCATGGACTCACATTTATTTCATTACATTTCTTTAGGCACTTAAGTGGCATTTTAAGGCAATATTAATCAGGGTTAAATTATCTTAAATCAAAAGTTCAGATGTAGAACAGATCTTTTGAGGTTCTCGGCTACCATCTTCCATTCTTTTTGCAGTTATTTTAAATGTGAATTCACTGATGTGTACAATCTGCAGCCTTATCTCATGTCTAAATATTTATTTAAAACAGCACACATTGTATATTTATAGTATTAACTACATTTCTAAATAATATTTTTGAGGCTCAAATAAACAGTTTTAAAGGAATTCCTCCCCCATCCCTTATGTTTATTTGAAGGTGTGTGTGTGTGTGTGTGTGTGTGTGTGTGTGTGATCCAATAGTCAGTCATACAAATGGGATTGCTTCTTAAAGTCTGTTTGTATTATTATTGGAAAATCAAGAGACAAGGAGACTCATAATGATATTCTAAGCTGTTAGATCCAGTGAATACTGACATAATTGGAGCATGCAGATACTCAGTCTTTGACAGGGTTTAATCAGTTAAATCCTCATCTTCTGCATTGCAGGGTGCTTCTCCATGGGTGGAATACAACCAAAGAGCCACAGAAACAGAAGGAGAAAAGCTTGGCTATGGGATACAGATGGAATGTCTATGATCTCATCACAGAATTCTGTTAATCTTAATTGTAGAGAATTAACATTTTAAATAGTTTAAAAATAGAGTGTTCTTTACACTTTGGACACTGTAATTATGATTCTACTTTTTGTGGATTATTTAAAAGCCAATGAACTCCTATGATAGTTATTGGCTATTTTGTTGTATTTAATAGAAAAATATAATTGTTTTAAGATTATATTTTGCTAATAAATTTCAGCTATTACATAATTAAACAAATTTCCAGTCATTTTGGTTTTTTAAATAATTCAAGCATTATTTCATAACATCTGTGTAATTAAATGTCATGTACACTATTATAGAAAAAATGTAGTGTTAAGCATTTTAAAGATACATTTATTTATTTATATGTATGTGGGGGAGCATGTATTTACTACAGTGGTATATATTGGAGCCAGAAGACAATGTGCATTAGTCCATTCTGTCCTTCCATTAACGTGACTCTGAGAGGTCAACTGAGGTTTTCAGACTTGGTGGCCCATGCTCTTCCATGCTGAGACATCTTGCCAGCTTTATATTCATTTTCAGACTTGGAACCATCATAGCTTACTGATTGAGTTGAAATAAAAAGTCAGCTTGCATTTTTATGCTGAATTTGCCTCTTCATCTCCTGAACATGCTGCATGATCTGTAGAAAGGCAGTGGGCGACACTGTTGTAGATGAACTTAATAGACAGAAATACACTATCCCTGGAAGTGGCTAGAAGTCTGAGTTTGATTAATTCTAACAGATGTTCTGTGTTGGGGAACAGGTAAGAGGACAGATGAGGTATTGAGAATGAAGAGCAAGGCGCTGACTTTGTCAGTGTTTCTATGGTTATTTACAGGACTTTATGTTACTATCTCAACATTTGGGTGTCTGAGCAGCTGATCGCTATTGAGAGACTCGGTCATCATGACATCTGGAACTGATCAGATACAGGTAGGATCATTTCTCATGGCCAGTATGGTAAGCTGGGATGTTCTGTGGACAGTGGTCGAAGGTTTAAGTTAAAAGAAATGAGGCCTTTCTTCCCTAATGTCTGTCTAATTCAGACAATTCTCTAAGTTAGTTTCCAATGTTCATAAAGAAACAGTCATGTTCAAAAGTTATACTATCTATGATATCTAGTGCATTCTGTGGGAGGATGTGACTCTCCCAATCAATTCTTACTAGAACTGCTCTCATTCAGAGGTGAACTGTTCAACTGATCCTAGGTTCAAGTTGACAAACGAAATTAACCATCAGACTTATTTATTTTATCCTTCAATTTTCCACACATCATTGTCAACAACTTTCATGACCATGACATGATTTACATGATACTGAATTTTACCTTCCATTTTATCTGTTAATTCTCTTTTAAATTATCAGATTCCTTTATTTTTTATTTATTGCAAGTTGTCTCCACTTAAACTATATTAATTACACATACATGTGTATCGTTTTGTCTGTCTGTCCCCCCATGTGTGTCTGTGTGGCTATGTGTCTATCTGTCTGTAACCTTGCCTCCCCCTCAAGTGTGTCTGTGTGTGGGCATGTGCATGTGTGCCCTGGTACCCTTTGGGCCAGAGGCATTGAATCCCCTAAAGCTGATTTATAGGTGATTGTGTCCTCCTTACTTGGGTCCTGGGTACCAAACTCAGATGCTCTTCAAGAACAGTGTGTGCTCTTAACCACTGAATATCTGTTCAGTCTCTCTTTATCTTTAAAAGTTAGTAGACTTTCATCTTAAACATTTTACTTTTAATTCAACCTATCATTTTATTCTAAAATTTTTTTATCATTCCCCTCCTAATATGTATTCAACCTATTATTTTTTTAAACAGCATTACATTATAAACTGATTGCTTTGTTTTTCTTAGTATTTACTTTAAAGAGTGAAGGAATGAACTTAGAAGCAGAATTCTAATTTCCATAGACTATGCTATTTTTTAAGGACTCGCTGCTTTCTCTAATAACTTGGTATGACCTCATTAGTTCTCATAGAGAAACCAAAGCATCATTTAGATATGTGCAGCTAATCTTGCAGCATCTGGCTGCTCAGGGAAAACAGGATTCTGCATAATCCAATCAGACCGAAGCTCGTTTACAAGCTCATCTCTGTGCTCTCACCTGAAATTCTTTATTACCGCACATTTTGGAACTATTAAGCTGAGCTTCAGTGTATGAAAATGGTAAGAGAATCGTCTATACTTTGAAAAGTCAAATAGCCTGCATAGGACATTCATATAGCTAACTGGGTCATTAGAACTTAGACCGTGCTTTATAACCTTGTTAAAAAACCCTTTGGAGACTCTTCATATTCAGTGGAAGAAAAATCAAGTAATTAGATATCCAGTTTTCATCTATCATATTGAAAATAAAGTAAGACATCCCAGTTCTCCAAACACCAAAGAAGGCATGGAGAAATAAAAATATTTTGCACTCCTCATGGAAGCTAAACTTGTAGATATCTCACAAATAATTTTTAAAATTATATTAGACTATGTTAATTACACATGATCTTGGGTTCCTTTATGACATTTTCACACATGTATATAATGCATTTGATTGTATCAACTCCTGTTACACTCTCAAGTCCACCCCACATTTCCACTAGTTCTCTTCCTCTTTCCAGCCATCCTGTCTTATTTTGTGTGACCCAATGAGTTTCATTGGGGTTGTTTACAGAAGCAGGTTTGAGAGTTTGCACAAAGGGTCATGGGAGCCTTATTAGACCCTTACCTACAGGACTTAATCTTTCCCTCACTCTGTCAACCATTAACTGCATATAGACACTCAGGAAAGTATGAGACCACATAGGACCCTGCCCCCTTTCCAAGAGAGAATGCTGATTGGCTCAGTCTTGTGGTGATATGCAGTAATCACAACTCCCATGAATCTATGAGGGTAATAGATGATCCATGCCCAGAAGGAAGCATTTCCCATCACTTCCCCTCCTTCCTTCATCTGATATATTATTTCTACCTCTTCTTTCGTGGTATTTTCTGAACCTTGCAGTGGCTGATGTAGGTGTTCCTTTTATGTCTGGACACTCAGCAATCATTTATTTTCAGTTCGAGGACCATTTATGAGTCTCTGCAGTCATTACAGATCACCGCAAAAAGAATCTTCTTCCATCAAGGTGTACAACATCACTGGCCTAGGTACATAAACACAATCATTTCAAAAGCAATTTAGTGGATGTATAGATGTATACACACACACACACACACACACACACACACACACACACACACACACATATATATTCATTTGTCAAAAAACAGGATTATCATCGCCACCAGAACGTATAACATTCACAGCCTAAGATATATGACCAGGTTACATAACCAGTCTGAAATGACCTCCTCTGGAGAAGACATCAAATCAGAAAGCTGCTGATTACCCATATAGTAGACTCACCGCTTGCCACTATCACACAAGTGCGTTTATCTTGAGTGACTTCAGTAGTATTGGATGCAGGGACTACAGCCTCCTTAAGACTGTTGATGATATTTCTCTACCTGAAGTCTGGGTAGCAACTTCCATCTATAGCTAGCCAGTAAGGAGGGAGCTTTCAGCCCAGTTCCAGCAGTGACAATAATCTGTATTGTTGTGTGGGGTATGGGCTACTGGAGCCTCTCTGATGAATAACTTATGGGTGGTAACCCACCTGGCACTACAATTTTAATTTAATAAAGTATTGCTTCTATGAGCCTACATAACCATTTTCCTAGTTATTTTCCTGCGTAACAACAAGCAGCAATTCTTAAATTTTTCCTTTGCTTCAGGGTACCTTTAAACTCTACAAAACTAAAGTTTCAAGGAGATTTAGTTTATGTGAATTGTGTATCTTAGCACACTTGTTATACAGAAACTAATTCTGGTGAATTTTGAGTTTACTATTTTAACTAAATAATTATTTATTAGATATTAAAATATCAAATTGTGTGAAAAATAACCATTTTCATAAGAAAAATGACAATTGCATTATTTATGTATCCTTTTTGGTTTTTGACTTAAATAATCAGATCCTTATATTTGTATTTGCATTAATTGTGAATCAACATATTGCTTTTGATAAACTAAATAATGTAAATATGGTCTCACAGAGATATGTATTTTAATAGAAAGAGCATCTTATTTCTCTTTTCATGTAATTACAGATATTCCTTTTATGACACATGCAAATATTTAATACTAGTTTTTAAATGACTACATTTAAATGTGGTATGAAACTTTCTGCTTTGTAAACAACATTTCATACTGTTGTATGTAAATTCATTACTCATATTTTCAAGTCTTAATTTACTTAATTTTTATATTTGTCAAATAACACTTATATTTATTTATGGAGTATTATGTGATGTCCCAATACACTCATGTGGTTTGGAATGATCCAATCGGGCCAATTAGCATGACTGGCACTTCAAGCACTATCATATTTTATGCAGAGGACAATTAAAATCCCATTGGATAGCTATTTTGAAATATACAGGACATTTTGTTTGTTAGCTACAGTCTTTGTCTGACATGCTGTAACAATACAATTCATCTAATTTATTTAACTAAAAATCAATTGAGTGTATATCCAAAGAAATTGAGAGTAGTAGGTTGGTGAGATGTTTACGTTCCCAAGTTCATTACAGCATTTTTCACAATAGTCAAAATATAGAAGCATTGTATCTAATCTTTTGAATAAGATCTATGCTTATGTATAGTCTTTAAAATTTTTTTCTTGAGAATTTTATAAATAAATACCATATTTACATAATTTCCGTTTCCATCTCCTCATGACTCTTCCCATTCCTCAAATTCCTCTTAAATTATCATTGTTACATACATCTATATATGAATATACAATTATAAATATAACCTGTTGAGTTCATTTCGTGATGCTGTGTGCATGTGTTCAAGGCTGACCACTGTGGATTGTCTATCCTGTCCGGCCGCTCATCCTTGGAGAACCCTGATATTCTTTCAGTAACTATCAGCTGTCTGCAGCTCTTCATCCAGGGGTGAGAACCTTTGAAATTTTCTCCATGCGCTTTGGCATGTCATTTTCCATGCTTTGCCTGTGTATAAGCTCATACTTCACTATGGATTATTTGGAAAATGCTCCTCTGCTAAGTCATGTAGATCTAAATGTAGCATTCTGGAGATTGAACATTTCCTCTCACATACACAATTGAAGGATCTTGGGGCACCCAAAGGTTCTCTGATAAAATTTTGTTAATGGTTGATGCAGAAATATCTTCCAGATTTTCACAAAGGGTCATGATTGATGTACTTATTGGCTTAATTATATCAAGGAAAATATAACACACCTGTGTGCTAAGTTGAATCAATTAGATATAAATGTACCACCACAGTAAAATTTTTTTCTTTTTTTGCCTTATTTATTTATTTATTATTTATTTTATGAAAAATTTCTGCCTCCTCCCCGCCTCCCATTTACCTCCCCCTCCCTCTCCACTCCCCCTCCCTCTCCTGTCCGAAGAGCAGTAAGGGTTCCCTGCCCTGAGGGAAGTCCAAGTTCCTCCTTCCTCCATCCAGGTCTAGGAAGGTGAGCATCCAATCAGGCTAGCCCCACCCCCCCCCAAGCCAGAATGTGTAGTTGGAGCCAAATCCAGTGCCATTGTCCTTGGTTTCTCAGCAGCCCTCATTGTCCGCCATGTTCGGGGAGTCCGGTTTTATCCCGTGCTTTTTCAGGCCCAGTCCAGCTGGCCTTGGTGAACGCATATTAGATCAGCCCCACCGTCTCGGTGGGTGGGAGCATCCCTTGCAGTCCGGATGGAGCACCCAAGGTCCAAATGAGGAGCAGAAGGAGGGAGAACATGAGCAAGGAAGTCAGCACAGTAAAAAATTTTAATACAAAATATTTAAATATTTTTAGTGGACAAGTCTAGTATTATACATTGGATATAAAATGGAATGACACAAAATGACTACATAAACATGAAACTTTAAGAGCACTAATGGAAAATGTATTCAGCCTTGATGATATAAAAGAACGAAATTGACATGTGGGGAGAAATCAGGAATCTCAAAATCAGGAAAGAACAGATCTGAAAATAGAATTCAGTAAATGTTTTTTGGAGGGATTTTACTTTGAAAAGTTTGCATTTAGAGCACTGAGTCAGCTGTGTGGCTGCCTCCACTTCTCTGTAGCTGCCAACCAAGCCTTAGTGCATGCGTGCAGTCTTTAATACAGAGAAGAATATCAGAGCTGACCTGCATTCCATGTAATGATGGCCTGATAAACGAAAGAGAAAAACATTTCTTCAGTCAATACAAAGTTTCCCCCAAAGAAAAGCAGTAAATGATTTCTCTCACAAATGGGAGTTTTTAATGAAATCTGGCCCACAAATCCGTGCTAGGCCCTTGAAAACAGGAAAAAGCCATGTAAGTACAAGTCAATTAAGAAAAAAATATACATCCAATTTATCAGTATCTAACCTAGACTTTCAGTTACCACTACAACTAGGCAAACAAGAACTAACCATGCAATTAGTAAACAAAACACAACAAAAGTGTAACCAGACAGCACCAGGAACAACATACCCAAACACAAAGAATGACCAAGTATCACAATGGTCAGCAATTCATTAGGAAGAGTCATATGACTGATGTGGGTTGGGATATTTCACAGGAACCATTTCAAAACCATTGAAGAGCACTTTATAAATACATGATTATGGGAGTCAAATGAACCCCAGTGAATATGCTAATTAGTAGAAGTGACCTTGTTGAAGGCTATGCATGAGTGAAGCAGAAGATGAAGGACAAAGACGAAACATGTAAGAGAAGAGCTGAGAGACATGGGGGGAAGATCTACCAAACTTCACACTCTGAAGTTTGACACATAGCACTGGTGGAGTAGAAAACACAAAAGAGCATCTGTCATAAAAAAGATAAAGAGAAGAAGAAAACAAAATAATAAAGAGCTGAGAAAAGATAGGAAATTCAGATAAAGAAGAGTGTATGTACATAATAATTCCGAAGCACTAACAAACAGCCTTATACATAAAAAGCACATGTTTTGGATGCTTTCTGATTAGGATGAAAACTAGAATGCTATTCATTATCTATTTTCACATGTGTGCTGTTGCTGTTTTATTATTTGAATGAATATACATATTTCAGTATGTATGTATATGGTATATAGAGTAGGAAAATCCATATGGTTTTTCCCCAATACCAATTAGTTTGCGAATGAAGAAATATATGTGAAAGTATAAATTTGATTCCTCTCCCAAATCTAGAGACACATGACATAATCATCTGTATTTACTTTCAGGTGAGTGTTTACAGTTAGTTTAACTCCTAAAAAGATAGTTCATGAATCTGAAAGTCTGAACAGTAAGTTCATTTAAAAGAAAAGCAGTAGTTAACATTCAAGAGCTTGGTTGATATCTTCCTACTGGAATTAAATTATGATATAAACTTACAGCTACTCGAGGAGTGTATTATGTTATGAAAATTATCTTAAAAATAAAACAGTATTTGTAGTTACATATATCTGTACTTTGGAATTCAGTATATGGTAGGAAGCATTTCAGGTCAGCAAAAAACAATCACTTATTTAATATATGCAACTGAGAAATAGCTGTTTAGAATTAGACACAATTTGTTTCATTAGTAAAGGTAAATTAAAATGAGCAAGCCCATAAAAATATACAAAAACTAACACTAAGGAGTTTTTGAAAAGCCATATGGTTTTTTTTTTTGGGGGGGGGGTTCACCTTCCTATTTAGCTTCTCTAGGATCATGAATTATAGACTCAATGTCCTTCATTTATGGCTAGAATCCTCTGAGTGAGTACATACCATATTCGTCTTTTTGGGTCTGGGTTACCTCACTCAGGATAGTGTTCTCTATTTCCATCCATTTGCATGCAAAGTTCAAGATGTCATTGTTTTTTACCGCTGAGTAGTACTCTGATGCATATATATTCCACACTTTCTTTATCCATTCTTCCATTGAAGGGCATCTAGGTTGATTCCAGGTTCTGGCTATTACAAATAATGCTGCTATGAACATAGTTGAACAAAATGCTTTTATAGTATTACAGGACATCTCTTGGGTATATTCCCAGGAGTGCTATTGCTGGATCCTGGGGTAGGTTGATCCTCAATTTCCTGAGAAACTGCCACACTGATTTCCAAAGTGGTTGCACAAGTTTGCATTCCCACCAGCAGTGGATGAGTGTACCCCTTACTCCACATGCTCTCCAGCAAAGGCTATCATTAGTGTTTTTGATTTTAGGCATTCTGACAGGTGTAAGATGGTAACTCAAAGTTGTTTTGATTTGCATTTCCCTGATCGCTAAGAAGGTTGAGCACGACCTTAAGTGTCTTTTGGCCATTTGAACTTCTTCAGTTGAGAATTCTCTGTTCATATCAGTACCCCATTTTTTAATTGGGTTAATTAGCATTTTGAAGTCTAGTTTCTTGAGTTCTTTATATATTTTGGAGATCAGACCTTTGTCTGTTGTGGGATTGGTGAACATCTTCTCTCAATCAGTAGGTTGCCTTTTTGTCTTAATGACAGTGTCCTTTGCTTTACAGAAGCTTCTCCGTTTTAGGAGGTCCCATTTATTCAATGTTGCCCTTATTTATCCTCCTGGATACTGGAAGTAGAAAAGATTTCCAGGCAAAAATGGAGAGCTTGGGGGTAGGAATGGGGTGGGGGTAAGGGGAGATGGGGAGAGAGAAGTGAGAAGGGGAGGATGGGGAGAACTTGGGGGAATGGGACAGTTGGGATGGAGGAGGAGTGGATATGGGAGCAGGGAAGTATATATCTTAATTAAGGGAGCCATTTGAGGGTTGGCAAGAGACTGGACTTTAGAGGGGTTCCCAGGTGTCCAAGGAGATGTCCCAAGCTTGTTCCTTGAGCAGCTGAAGAGAGGGCGCCTGAACTGGCCCTATACTATAGCCACTCTGATGAATACCTTGTATACCACCATAGAACCTTCATCTGGCATGGATGGAGATAGAGACAGAGACCCACACTGGAGCACCAGACTGAGCTCCAAGGTCCAAATGAGGAGCAGGAGAGAGAGCATGAGCAAAGAAGTCAGGGCCGCGAGGGGTGCGCCCACCCACTGTGACGGTAGGGCCGATCTAATGGGAACTCACCAAGGCCAGCTGGACTGGGACTGATGGAGTGATGGAGCATGTGATCAAACCTGAAACCGGACTTTCTGAACGTGGCTTACATGGAGGGCTGACTGAGAAGCCAAGGACAATGGCACTGGGTTTTGATTCTACTCCATGTACTGTCCTTGTGAGAGCCTAGTCTGTTTGGATGCTCACCTTCCTAGACCTGGATGGAGCGGGAGGACCTTGGACTTCCCACAGGGCAGGAAACCCTGAATGCTCTTTTTGCTGGAGAGGGAGGGGAAGGGGGAATGGGATAGGGGGACAGAAATGGGAGGAGGGGAGGAGGTGAAAATTTGTAATAATAATAATAATAATAAAAATAAAAAGAAAACCCATATGAAATTGGTACAGTGTAATCTTTCTAAATATACATGAATAAAAGGAATTTAAGTGTAGCTACTATATAATGAAGGAGATAATGCCCTAAGTAGACACCTTATGCTAGCAAGTAAAACTCCAGTACCAGGAATGGATTACATTTTGCTGAATTGTTGCCCAAATTTTTGGTCCCATAGACACTCTCCCACAAAACATCACAGGTTTTTGCCATTAGTAACCCTAGATAACCTGGTTGCAAGGCCCTGTTGCAGAAGACACAATCTACTTATATCAATGAATACGGAGAATTGAGTGGATGTTCAATTATAGAATAGATCCGTTGTTCTCCTTTGCTAGTGTTTATGGTGCTGGAAAGGACTTTGCACCCTCCTGGAGGTGTAAAGTAATCTTCAGTATCACCCCTCTACAAATCCTTTGACCCACAAAGACAATCTTCCTGTAAGATTTGCTGGTGTAATAGTAGCACAAATATTATGGGAGTAACCAATAACTTTTTTTGACTGGTTTTAAGGCCCACTCTATGAGATGGAACCCACCATACCTGACATCACTAAAGTGGCTGAGACCTAAGAGTAGATAGGTCATGGGCTCTAGGACAAAACCTACCACTGTTACTCTGATAAAGGAACATAGGAATAGCATGACTCCTAACGGCATAATGTTATGTTGAAAGGTTAATCAACCACTCAACCCCCATGAAAGAAGATTCTTCTTTCAGTAGAAGGTAAATACCACAGAGACCCACAAATGGATGGTGTACAGAGTCGAGAATTTGGAGTCCTCAGCTCTACTAAGTAGTACATCTCTATCAGATTCCTCCACTCAACGATTAGGTACCAGTTTAGCAGAGGAAGAAGACTATAACTGCCAGAGGTAGTACATGACTTTTGGTTGGCCTGTTTTGATTTTTGTTTTATTTTTTATTTTTATTTTTGAGAAAGAAAGAACATGAAGTTATGTGGAAAGACCTGGATGAATTGTTGAAGGTAAAAGCATATAATCGAAATATATTGTACAAATACATCTTTTAAAAAAATCAAAACCCCAAAGTGACAACATACAGAAACGTAGAGATGCTAAATTTTTTAGAATAAAATGAACAAGATTAGTTTTGTAACTTTACAGAATATTATTTTACCAGATATATGATATCTTCTTGGAAGTCCATTCTACTCCTTGTCCAGATTTACCTAAGCTTCATTTTCTTGCTTTTAATTGATCACTGTAATAGAGATATCCAGGTGAACTTACACACACACACACACACACACACACACACACACACACACACACATACATACATACATACACACACACACACACACACACACTGACATTGTTTTCACTTAGTTCTTTCCAATAGTCACAGAGCCTTAAAAATGAACTGTACCTTGAATGAAATTGAAATGTACTTTCAAAATATTTTTTGAGTAAAAAAGACCATGAATTTGAGAGAGAGAAAGAAAAGATGGGTCTATGGGAAAGTTGGAAAGGAGGAAAGGGAAAAGGGGAAATGATGTAAATATGCTGTAACTACAAATAGAAAGAATGACATTAAGATCAATGTTTTTTGTATTTTTTTCATTTTTTAAAGATAGTCTTCTTTGTAGCTTTGGAACCTGTCCTGGAACTAGATATTGTAGAACAGGGTGGACACACACTCAAAGATCTGCCTGCCTCTGCCTCCCAAATGCTGGGATTAAAGGTGTGCACCACCACTGCCCTGTTGACATCAAGATCATTGTATCATTGTACACTGTCAACTTTAGTCTTTCAAAATAGAAATGCAAGCTTATAAATTATAATATAATATAAAATGCATGCGGATATTGTATAGAATCTTTAATAAGACTCATTGGGTAATGCCCAGTGTTCATTTGTAAGGCTATAAGCAACTTATCCACTCTTTGAAGCACTAACATATTCAATTTGTAAAATACTCATTTGAGAAGGAGATTTTATGAGAAACAGAAGGCAAATGTTCTTAGTCAATCTTGCAAAAGCAAAAATAGTTGCCTGAAAATGGTATACCCTCTGTAAAATGATATTGAGAATACAAAACGTCATTGTTTTGAAAGGTCAAAATGTTATTTTCATCTGTTTCCCATTTTTTTGCATCATGTCAGTTGGAATCTTTGTCTCATATATTGTTTCCAATTTCACAATGTGCATTCTTACTTCATCTTTGATTATAATTATTTTTAAGTTGCTTCTATGAGAGGACAAATTATCTTTATTGGTTTTAAAAAGTGTATTAAGAATAAATCATGAATTGGCATCTGACAAATGAAAATATATTCAGAAAAAGTAGATAATTTGATTACAAAACATCATTAATTAATTTAATGTCTGTGAGTGTACTCATCAGTAGATCAGTAAATTTAAAATACATATTTTCTCATAATCTCAGAAATGTCCTGGTTTAAAACATCTTGGCTCTTAATATCTGGAGAGGACCCAAGGAGTTGGATGCATAGAAGATGAAGATGGATTATTAATGGTGGTATTGTAATACACGGAAAGATCATGATTGTAATACACTAAAAGAGCTCATTTTTAAATTAGTTCTCATATATCTTCTTTGAACTTTTTGTGCTCCTACAAGAATACTTTCAGAATTTTCTGGTAGCAAGTGAGCATAGAAAAAGACCATGTTCTAGAGTTGTGCTATGTCAAATAATTTACACCTGGCACTGGGAACTTTAATGAAACCAATAAAGACAAAATTATGAGCTACTGGAGGGTTTACATTTTATATTATCAGTGTACAACATAATTAATCCTATCCTGTGTAGCTCAACAACTTTATAAATTTAGGTAATCAAAGTCTTAGTTGTGACAAGAAACAGAACAGATTATGGTTCTTAAAGTCAAACACTCTTCATATAAATAGGTATTACTAAACAAAAACTTTTAATGAGATTAGAGTTGACTTAGCCTTTTCCAGAAGATACAACTTCAGAAACAATAAAATGGCTATTGAACACAGGTTTTTTAAAAAAATTATCACATTTTATTTTAGCTTTCATTATATAATTTTTAACATGTTAAACCCAATAAGAATGTTTAATTTTAGAAATTCTTCAACGAGTTTTTTTGTCATTTCTTGTCTGAGTTTTCTCAGGCCTGCGTTAAATTCATGAGAAAACACTTTACTACTTACCAAATAATGGAGTTTTGCTGCCTCATCATTAACCCTATGTGAACATTTATGTCTTTATGGTTACAACTCTAAAATGCCAGAAAATACAAGTTCAGTCATTTATTTCTTTGATTCATCCTCATCTCAACTCCTAAAAATACCTTCTAGAACAAGTTTTTATTTTTGGGTGGATATACAACAAAAACATTAGAAAAACACAACTGGTTTGAATAGATCATGATCAAGTTAATCAGTATGTTAGAATAGTAATTATGTTAAACATTGTAATCGGTATGAATATCTATTACCTTGCTTTGTTTATTTTTTTTTTTTTTTACTAAGCAATCTCTCTCTTAAATTTTCTCAAACCAAACAATAACTCAAGTACTACTGCTTATTTGGGGGCATTCACCATAGAGTCCCAAGTGACGTGAAATAGATGTGAAATTAGGAAAAAGGGCCAAGCCAGTAAACAGTGCATCACCAGCTAAGCAATTACTTCCTGACTGGATTCAATTCAATTGGAAACTTTCTGGAGAGTTATGTGGGATTCATTTAAAAGTCGTTCCTTCATTGCCCACGTAAAGTAAAGCATTGACCTACCACCAGAGCCATCTTCCACTGCAGGATTTCTTCGTGATACGGTTCACTACTTTGCTGTTTTCCTCCATGCAATAAACTTGCTCTTCCAAAGAGGTATTCAGGAAGAAGCATAAAGATCATTGACAAAAGCACAGTACCTACCTGTATGCCTCACCACCATTAGCTAATGTCACGTTAATGGAAGGATTTCTGCTTTTTCTCATGTCACACCCATTAATATGCTTGCTATGTACATGAATTAATGCAGAGAAATGTGTATTCAGCAGGCTCTTAATTTCCTTAGATTAGGCTTGCTTCTTTTTCTCTAGAATTCTCCATTCTTCCGATCTATAACCCCATCTTGATGCCTGGGTCCAGTCTTCCTAGCCATTTATCAATACGTTTGTTGTGTCTCTGGCTCACTCTCATTTCCTTCTTACTCTCTGATTCAGTTCGGTCAGTACCTTGCCTAGTTTGTTGCCAAATGAATTCTTACTAACTTGTGTCAGTGTAAACAACCACTCTCACCTCAAAAGGGATATGAGAGAGCTTGTTCTGATGCCAAATATGAATCACCATGACTTAGAGCACAGACTTAAGCTTCCACATTCCATGTTTCATGAACTTTTTATATTAACAAAACAAAGACAGGAATAAATCCAGAGACTTTCAAATACCGTGGTAAGTACATTGAAGGCAGGTTATAGACAGGGAGAGAGCTACTCTGGGGTTAGATGGTATCTGAGAACATTGTCAGCCTTTTGATTGATGGACCTTGGGTTTCTTAATAGATTCCAAAAGGCTTTATCTGTTAGTCTTGGGATGTTAGGTCTGACACACTGGTAGAAATGAACGCTTAGGGAGCTAAAGTTAACTCCAAATAAACTGCAGTCAGGCTCTAGATCTGCAGCGTTCCAACGTCTCTGCGTCACTGAAGTTCTTGTTTATCAAGAAGTCTTTGCAGACATATTTTCTGTCCAATAATTCTCATTAACCCTTGTGTACTCTATTTGGTTCATCATATAGAGTAGATTAAGGTAATTCTGATTTCCCATTGCATCTATAATACAGAAAACAAGTCCAATAAAAGACAAAATACTATTATACTTTTACTTCTTTTTTTTTAGCTTGTATGTACTTTTTTTATTATTATTAAAAATTTCCACCTCCTCCCCATTTCCCTCCACCTCCCTTAACTCCCCTCCCCCTCCCTTGCCAGTCCAAGGAGCAGTCAGGGTTCCCTGCCCTGCCCCTGCAGGAAGTCCAAGGTCCAACCCACTCCATCTGGGTCCAGGAAGGTGCTCATCTAAACAGACTAGGCTCCCCAAAATCCAGTACATGCGGTGCGATCAAAACCCAGTGCCATTGTTCTTGGTTTCTCAGTCAGCCTTCATTGTCCGACACCTTCAGAGAATCCGGTTTGATCCCATGTTTTTCAGTCCAGGTCGCGCTGGCCTTGGTGAGTTCCCATTAGACCAACCCCACGCGGTCCTGACTTCCTTGCTCAGGTTCTCCCTCCTTCAGCTCTTCATTTGGGCCTTGGGAGCTCAGTCCTGCGCTCCAGTGTGGGTCTCTGTCTCTATCTCCCTCCATCGTCAGATGAAGCTTCTATGGTGATAAGCAAGATATTCATCAGTATGGCTATAGGAAAGGGCCATTTCAGGCTCCCTCTCCTCAGCTGAGACTTAACAGCACACCTGAAAGCTCTAGAAAAGAAAGAAGCAGACTCACCTAGGAGGAGTAGAAGACTGGAAATAATCAAACTGAGGACAGAAATCAACAAAATAGAAACACAGAAAACAATCCAAAGAATCAATGAAGCAAAAAGCTGGTTCTTGGAGAAAATCAACAAGATTGACAAACCCCTGCCCAAACTAATCAAACGGCAGAGAGAGAACAGCAAATTAATAAGATCAGAAATGAAAAGGAGGACATAACCACAGACACAGAGGAAATTCAGAGAATCATTAGATCTTACTACAAAAGCCTGTATGCCACAAAGTTGGAAAATGTAAAAGAAATGGACATTTTTTAAGATAAGTACCATGTACCAAAGTTAAACCAGGACCAGGTGAACAATCTAAATAGTCCTGTTAGTCGCGAAGAATTAGAAACTGTTATCAGAAACCTCCCTACCAAAAAAAGCCCAGGACCAGATGGTTTCAATGCAGAATTCTACCAGAATTTCCAAGAAGACCTAATACCTATACTCTTTAATGTATTTCATAATATAGAAACAGAAGAGTCATTGGCAAATTCCTTTTATGAAGCTACAGTTACCCTGATACCTAAACCACACAGAGACTCAACCAAGAAAGAGAATTACAGGCCAATCTCACTTATGAACATCGACGCAAAAATTCTCAATAAAATGCTGGCAAACCGAATCCAAGGACACATTAGAAAAAATTATCCACTACGATCAAGTAGGCTTCATCCCAGAGATGCAGGGCTGGTTCAACATACAAAAATCTATCAATGTAATCCATCATATAAATAAACTGAAGGAAAAAAACCATATGATCATCTCATTAGATGCTGAAAAAGCATTTAACAAAATTCAACACCCCTTTATGATAAAGGTCTTGGAAAGATTAGGGATACAAGGGTCATTCCTAAATATAATAAAGGCTATATACCTTTAAAATTCTCTTTATTTTGTGTGCATGTGTGTGTGTGCATACGGGTGCGTGTTTGTGTGTGTATGTGTGAACAGTATGCATGAATATGTCAGAGAATAACTTTGTGGAGCTCCAGGGACACAACTCAGGTTCTCAAGCTTATGCAGCAAGGGCTTATACCCACTAAGTTATCTCAATAGCTCAGGAACTCTTCTTTAAGTATAGTCTCATGCAGGTCTCAAGCAGTGAGTGTATGTGAGCATTGGCTATGTTATGCTCCGAGGATATCATTTTTAACTCCCCAGTATTCAACTCTTACTCTTTTTTTGCCCTCTTTTTCATGATGCTCCTTGAGCCTGGGAGGAGTGAGGGATGCAGCTGACGGTTGAGAGCTGACCACTCTCTGTCAGTGGAAGGGAGACTTACAAAGGAGAATTCCGTTAAAGAGCAAGGGTGTAAGGGAGGCATTTGAAAATGATTAAAATTCATTATATAAATATGACAACTCACTGGGCGCTGGTGGCACATGTGTTTAATCCCAGCACGTGGAAGGCAGGGCACATGGAAGCTCTGTGAGCTTGAGGCCAGACTGGTCTGCAGAATGAATTCCAGGAGAATCAGAGCTACACAGAGAAATTTTTTTCTGAAACACCAAATGTATATATGAAACTCTCAAACACGAAAAAGAATACATATTCTCATTTCATCACAATAAATAAATTATTGAGCATATATTCCTAAATCACTTTCTTCTAAATAGATAATCAATACCACAGCTGTCCTGGCTGATATCTCAGAAGGATTGCAAAACAAGGAGATAATTGTCCCTCAATGCCAGGAAAAATATATTTGCATTAATATGCATTAAAATTGGACTCAGAATATTTATGAAAAATTTATGCATTTTCTCCATCACTTGGATGGAGTTTTATTCTAATCATATAAAATAAGGTAGGAACATGATTGAAGACATGCTAAGATATAATACCTTGAGTGGTTAACAGCATTTCCTTAGCAAGTCCCAAAGTAAATTACACTTGGATTGTACTTAGTGATTCAGTAAGTCTTTGGGGAGCAATTTCAAATGCCTTCATATCAAATACTTTCCATTTTATTTGCCCCAAAAAATCAAACTATATTTTTTCTTATGTGCTTGTATCTGTCTGTGTGAAGATATGTAAGAGAATACTGGTGGGTGGTGTTTTTAATTACACCCCAAATTTCTTTTCATTGGGACGATTAGGTTGTTGTAAAGTGTGAGTCATTTCAAATGTGAAAAGTATTTGATAAAATTGATTTTTATGATCCAGTGGTCCGTGGGCTAGTGAAGTATATTTTTACATTATTGAGGGCAGTATTTCTTCCCAGAGGTCCTTTCAGCCTCATAGTTCACAAGAGCCAGTAACCGATGCTTTCAGCTGTTTATTTTTCCCAGAATAAATCCATTAAAAAGCAAGGTAAACATGAACCTTGCTTCTGAGCTATTGATTCCTGAATTGGAGATACTTGGGCATCTTTGAAAGTACAAAAGCAAGAGTTGTCATGATATCTTCATTAGTTTAATTCTTTTAAGCATGTCGTCCTGAGGATCATATTCACAGCTCTGAGCATTTTAAAGGTGATAAGGGAATGGAAAAACTGGGTGCAAAAATATCTGGTTCCACGAGTATGCACACGTCTGGCCTCATAACTTCATGGAAGCTGAGGGAAGTTTCACGCCTTGATTGCGACAAAAGAAAATGGTTTAAAGTACATGTTAATATGGCTGGGACTTTTAGTGGAACATTCTGAGGAAACAATCATCTAATTATTAGTATCAATTCTGACTTGCTCTTGATGTCACTGACAGGAAATGCCAAAATTGGTTCATGATTTGTATTTATCTTTAATATCAAACACTGATAAAGATGATGTAGAAATGAAGAACTCAGCACCGATATCATGGCACATATTGATGCAACATTTACATGAAACATTACTAAGCAAAATAAAATCCAGGAGAGCTCAGCAGCAAGGGAGGCAGACTTCACACACTGGGAAAGCAGTAGGGCTTGAGTCTGGAGTCAAGCATCAAGTTGTTTGGTCAGGAGAGCGCTCACTCCCAGCTCTTGCCATCAACAGAGAAAGAAAAGAATGATTTAGATCTTTACTCAGAGGACTATTTTGAGAACTCTGAGAATTTTAAAGTGGGCAATGTGGATAGGATGCAAGACAGCTTCACCTCAAGGAGACAAGGTTAGTGTCTGGTGCTGCTGCTACTGAAGCTGAATGGAGCGGAACAACGTATCTCAGCACAGAACCTCTTCAGTCTTCTCTTCTTGTTCATGGCTTCGTGTCTGAAGGGCTCCTGAGTTGCTGATGTGAAGTTCTTGCAGACCATTTCCTTGGGATTGTTCTTAGAGCCAGTCCCCCTGGAATTCCAGCTTTCAAGGAACCAGGCTTATTCCAGTTCATAGCGAGTTCTGGAACCCAGCGGTGCACACTGTAACTGTGCAAACAGTGCATATGTTCAAAAACTATGAGGACTACATTCATTGATTAGATTTAACAAAATGGCCTATTTGCCACCCTAAGGTGAGCTGTGTCTGTGTGGTCCAGAGCAAAGCTGAAAGAAAATGAGTTGGTGGGACTAAGACATGGAGAAAACATTTTAGAATAAATTTATTTTTAAAGTGAAAAAGAGAAACGAGGGAGAACACCGTGATGGCTAATTTTGTGTGTAATCTTGACTAGACTAAGTGATGCCAAATGGCCGATACAGCAACATTTCCATATGTACCTGTGACATCATGAGATTGTGATTCGGCATTGCTTGGCATTTAATACAGAAGACTGAGTGGAGACTCTTTCTCTTGTGTATGAGCTATTTTGAGTGCTTCTGCTGAACAAAACAGCAGGGTGAATTTGCTTTCTATTTCTGGACTGGAGAACCAGGCTACTGCTGCCCTGGGATATGAGAGCTACCTGTTTCAGGCCTTTGGACATTAGGAATTTTTATAGTAAATGCACCCGACCCCCACTCCTGGTTGTTTTCCGCTGAGGTCCCAGATCTTCAGTCTCAGACTGGGAATATGTCTGCAGCATTCCAGAGTCTTGGACTTCGACTCCAAATTAGTTCTCTTCCTATTTGTGGCTCTGTTCTTCGCCTGTTTGATGGTGTGAATCAATTGCTGTGTGTATTAGGGGGCTTTCTTTTAATTGTGCCCATCTTTAAAACAGGAGATATTTCATCATATTCATCCATGATGTGCAGGAGCGGTTGGGAAGTGAGGAACTGGTGATTCTACAGGGTGCGTGGATTATGAACTCGGCAATATCCGAGATGACACAAGGTTGTAAGGTCCACTGCAGCATTGTGGAGTTGTTTTTGCATGAACACACTTGTGTAAAGGCTGAGATGTATTCATAGGTGGGTAGTCTTTTAGGTCTGGTTTCAATACCCTGTGGAAATTCTCTGCAGATTGCTTTTGTCTTCTCAGTAAGAGGAGAATTATTATTAGCTAAGAGTAAGCAGAAGGTGAGAAAATTTGAAACTGGAAACTGAGAAGCTGATAATCAAAATTAAATATTGAGTTGTAAAGAGTTAACTTTAGTTTCTATTTAATTCTCATTTGGTGATCTTTTTAGGACTCTAAGTTTTGTTTTTCTGGTTTTTAAGGATTCCTCAATTTAAAAACTTGATCTTTGTTTAAGATTTACAAAACAATATAGCTTATTACTTTGGATGAGTGGATAGAGTTTGTTCCGACAGCTAACAGCAGACCCTCTTGACTTAAATGCATCTGTCAAGTACTTCAGTTACTATGACCAAAGGCAAATAAAATAAGTGGCATAATTAGGACAACAGAAAAAATGGGAGTTAAAGAAGAGAGAAAAAATTCATCTAATTGAAGAGGAAATGGAAAGCGCTCCTAGAAGATATGACATGTCAAATTTGTTTCATGATTATCAATGACAAGACCAAAGACATCACCGGAAGAAATATAAGGGTCTGTTGAGGTCAAAACCTAAAGGGATGTTTACAGTTAGGATTAGACATTGGGAAGTCAAAGGAAAAAATGTATGCCTAAAAAGCAGAGAGACCCAAGGTAGAAGACGCGATGTAAAGTCTGTGATGTCACCTGTTGAAGCATGGCTGCAATGGCAACTACTTCGTTTCACACTGGAAACAGGAGAGACCCACACATTTAAGGCACTGGGAACTCACGATGGTGGAATTTTCTCCTTTATGGAGGGAACATTTAAGTTAAAGGAGCCACGGGCATATTTTTCAAAACCAGAATATGCAAAGAAAATGACACTGAAATGTGAGGTGTTTAATCCACACAGATATTTATCACACAGTGATGGATAACCCGGCAATTTATTGAATTCTTTTCTTTAAATGCCTCTACGACATACATGCAAAAATGTCCTTTAACTGATTGCTTTGGATATCTTCCCAGGTTTTCGGCCTGTTGCATGTTCGCAAGACACAGTGGGTTCGCCAGATTTGTTTCTGTGGAAAGCTACGTGCAGTTCAGTTGGATTGGATGCATTAGCCTAAAGCAACCTTTGGAATTTTGCCGTTCAGTGGAGCTTGAGGCCCTTAATGGAATTCTCTTAAGGCAAGCTGGGAACTCCAGTAGATCGCACAGGTCAGGACTACCACTGACCTTCATTTTCTTCTAGAATAAACAGGTTTCTTGTTAAACAAACTTATTGCCATCTGCCTTTGTTTTGAGACCTGATACCATAAAACAGTGTCTCCATTTCATGAGTTAAATAATAAAAAAATCTAAAGTTATTATAAATTGAGTTTTCCTCCATGAAACATTGCAAGAGATTTCATCCTCGGAGCAGTCACTGGTTAGGAATAAAGAAAATTTAAACCTGTCATCAAACATTCATTACAGGGATTTAAAAATGCTGCTGCCAGGATTTAATGAGAATGAATCTCCCATTCTATGCATATTTTGGTAACATTTTAAGCCTTACTAATTTTGTTTGGCAGTCCTTATAGAGGCCATGGTTGCATGCTTATTGGGGCAGCTCTCATCTCTTCCTAGGTATTGATGGTGTGACTGAAGGAACCTGAACTGTGCATGATGGGCATTGGTTTATAACTTAGACAACTCCAAATCTTCAGAATCCACATCCAAAATCTCACCGTGTCTTCTTGAGGATATTTTGCCCTCTTCAAGATTGCATCTCCATTGTCATTTTTGTTGAAAATCTGGTACTGTTCCAGTGTTGTAACTGAAATTTTGTGACTCATCAGTGAGAGCAGAATAAACACATATTTGTATTATAAGCAAAATCATATTTATCCCGATAGATAAATCAGCTCTGAACTCCCTAACCTATCTAGCTCTTCTGAGATCCTCCCTTCCTTTGTCAATACTGTCCTGTTGGCGTCATGATATAGTTACTAATCCAACTTCATCTTAGAATAAAGGAGACAGGAGACTTTCCTACTCAGGGGTTTCTGATGTGATTCCCTGCAGCTCTCTGATAATACAGGTATAGACTCAGGATGTCTAAACTCATTCATAAGAACAGCTCTTTCCACTTATAGACACAGGCAGTATCACCATAGTACCAGGTAGCTTGTAGCAGGAGAGACTTGTAGTGTATGCAAACCAGGCTTCTCTGGTAACAAACTGGTGTGTGCTGTTGCATCTCGGCTACTTTTCCAGAATACCCTCACTCTTGATCAACTTGTATTCTATATTTTCTCCCATCACTCTTGCCCTTGATCTGAAGTTTTGTTACTTTGACATGTCAAGAAAGCAGCCTCTCTTCTACTGAGTGTCCAATAATAATTTGCTCATTTTATTCCTTTCCTCCTACGCTGCTTTTTGGCTTCCTGCATAGAGTTTTTTGCCTATCAGTCATCTTTTTATTAGTCTCCCTTTTGTTAGAATACACATGTAACAAAGTTAAAAACAAAAATAGCAAAAAGGAAAGAGGGAGATAATTGCCTCAGTAGTCAAGTAGACATGAAGTGCCATGCAAATATACCATGAAGAGTTACAGATATTCCAGAAAGTCAGCGGGTACTTTTATCATCCTTTAACAGGCAAGTGAGTACTGAAAACATCTGCCCGCAGAGCAATCGAACCTTTGATGATATATAATGACAGCAAGGTAAAGATACACTTAAAAAGAGAGTGAAAATAGGAAATCTGTTATAATTCTCACAAATACGAAATCTACCACCGATGTTTTGTATTGGACTAGATGTAATAGGATGGATAGAGAAAAACTAGAACTTGAAAGTTATGTGAACATTGTTAATGTCATGTCATCCACCTGAATTATTGTAACAGGACGGAAGCTGCATCCAGCCTGACTTTGACAAGACCTAGCGTGAATCAGAAAACCTCTCTTCCATTGCAACATTTCGTTTCTCTTCTCACACCAAAATATCGACACCCAGAAGAACATAAATTACAGACACACATTATGGAGTTGAAATTCCACCATTATTATTTACCTTTTATGAGACCTTGGGAAAAATGAAAACTCCGTCTACCAATTTCTGAAGTAGCAGTAATATATTTCCTTGTCTTGTGAAAGTTAAATAAAGTAGTCCAGACAGAGTTTAACACAACAGCTCACACTGAGTAAACTCACAATCATATATCTCAACTTCTGTGACACCACAGCTAAGAGAGGAGAAGCCGCCCTTCTGGGTAGCCTGGCAGAATTCTGCCTTGAAGATTTTCTTTTCACCCTGTGCATTTGACCAATTAGAGAGCATGGAACTTACAAGTACTTTCAGAGTGATCTTCAGAATGACTTGTTAACAAAATATTTGCCCTGCCCTGTATACGTTATCTGAACTCCAGATAAATATCATTACATGAGCAGGGAAAGCATCACATTCAACATAGATTGAAATACAAATTGTAAGTGGACACCTTGTTTGAAAGACAAAGACATGCTTGGCAATAAAGTTAGCAAGGTTTTCTTCATCAACTTTGTAGAAAAGCATCAGATAAAAAATTACGAAATTAAACTCTTGTTCCTAACTTCGAAGTTGAAGAAACTGGCCAATTCATGTCTAAATCTTTCTCATCTGGATCAATGTGATAAATCAGATAAAATTCTCGGTTCTTCAGGGTAGTGTAATCTGAAAATTTATTTAATGATTCATGTATCAGGGTTCATCTTAAAGCATAATATGACACTTGCCAGCATAGTGACTTAATCAGTTTGTTATTATTTGAAATGTGTTTATCTTTTGAAACAAAGGCCAGAGTTCATCTTGCAAAATATTGGGAAAATTTGATTAGGTAATAGGCTTAAGAGCAAATGAAGTCAACAGTTGGAACAGAACTGAAGATACTGATTCATGAGCCTTTTGTTCAATTATCAAATGAAAGTTTGCCATACATTTTTGAGTACATAAGGGTTTTCTGGGGTCTTGTTTTCTAGAACGAAATGTTGCCTATGGTTTGATTAAATAGTTAATATATAAGCTATAAAGATAATTGTATTAATTTGAAGAAAAGAAGTCACTTGAATTTTCTTATTTTACACACACACACACACACACACACACACACACACATGAAATCAGAAATCCACACTTGGAAATAATCTGGTTTTTTATATATAACATTTTCATCATTATTAGTAATGATAACAACATGTTTGTCCTTTACAGGCAGTTTTCTGGATAGCATATCACTTGAGTAGGCTCCCCTGGTATGATGGTTCTTGTCGCAGTGATGTAATTAAAGGGTTGACTACACTAGTGGAATGGGATAAATGGGAAGGGAGATGACGGCAAAGGTAGATGTGACTTAGACAGAGCTCTAGAAACTGCTGCCAGCTTTCTTCTGGATAAGGGAGTTGACATTAGTTGATCAAAGTTGAAGATCATCTTTTGAGAAGAGTCCATGCCTTTTGCTTTGGTAGAGCATCTGCAGTAACCAAAGGGCTTTTTTCCACTGTTGGGAAAGAGTTTAAAAAAATCTTGATATAGGGATCTACCTAATTAATTTCCTAGGCCTCTGTCCATCCCCTGTCTCCTTTACTACCTCTTTTATAGGAGTTAAGCTACATCCAAAAATACATAGTTGAATAAATTGATGAAATTGGCAAATTGTTGAAAAATTACACAACCATAAATTTCAAAGAAATAATTTCTCATAATGGAAGTATTATCTCTAGTGTACATTGAGTTGATACAAGACACTCAAACCTTGTTTTCAAATTCCTAAAATTGTGGTATAATAGTTGAGAAAAGGGATATGGCATCCAGAAAACTATCTATAAAGAACAAGCATGTTGTTTTCATTACTAATAATAATGATATTGTTAGATATAAAAATCCATATTACTTCCAAGTGTGGATTTTGGATTTCATGTGTGTGTGTGTGGTGTGTGTGTATGTGTGTGTGTGTGTTTGTTTGTGTGTGTGTGTATGTGTGTGTAAAATCAGGAAATTCAAGTGATTTCTTGTCTTCAAATTAATACAATTATCTTTATAGTTTATATATTATTAACACATTGAACTTCCCATTAAAGTATTTTAGAAATTAATCTAGTCATTAAGTACTTCCATAAGATAGCTACAGTTAATTGTATAGAAAATATGATGATGAGAATTTTTGAAAACAATTGATTGCAGGATATTTTTAGTTGAAAATAACATGTTGAAACGACGTAAAAATTTACTAAAATATACAAAAGAACAGATTCAGGATGCTCCAGTAGAGATTATCATTCAGAGGTTTGCTATTAGCCATCACTCTTTTGGAAGACATTTCAATGAGGAACAACTAATTTATCACCATAATCCCACAAGTTAGTCATTTTCACTATTCTTAATTTTTATGTGAAATATTTGCTCATAAGAATTCATGTCATTAAGATTTATGATAAGAACCAAGCTATTTTTACTTAAAAAATTGTAGAATCTGTTGTGTTTTGAGCTACAAGGTAACTACCAAGTTCAATGATTTTATAGGTATCTGCCTGTGTCTTTAATTAGCAATCAACAAGCCTCTATCCTCACACTTGATTTGCTCTTCTACTCTAGGTAAAGATATTCATCTTCTTCTGTATCTTCTTTATAAATTGGAAAATGTCTTAAACAGAGAGGCTGTAGTTTATGCAGTTTCTACTCTTTACAGCCACTTCAATAAATGTTTGAATGATAGACATGGTGATCTAAGATTTAATTTCATTTATCTTAAAATGAATTATAATTACCAGTAATTTTTTTCTCTTCAAGTATGTATCTCTTTGTCTTTTTTCTTTTCTTGTTCTTATTTTTTTTCATTTAAGCATACTAGACTAAAAAATCACTTTCCTCAGGTTGCTTAGTTACTAATGTTTTCTGCGCTTCCCAAATTTTCTTACGCTTTTCAAGCAATTTTCTCAGCCTCTTAATTTTCTTTCGGGTGCCGAAGACAGCCAGATGCATTCTAATTTTGATTTACTTACTGTACTCAACCACGCGAGCTGATTTTCACTCATTTAACATATAATTTAGGGTGAAATATGCATAAATAGTGTACGTATTAATCTCTAGATAATTTTAAATAGAAGTCACAGTCCTAAGAGAAACTATAGCGAGCCAACTCACTGGCTAGGGTATGGGGAAGGCTTTCTGGGTAGTTGTCCTGAGGAGTTTGCCCACAAAGTCTCTTTAGCACAGCTGTGACTAGCTGGAACTGTATTTCTCCACCTTCCTAATGCTATGACCCTTTTAATACAGTTCCTCATGTTGTGATGACTCCCAACCATAAAATTATTGCGCTGCTACTTCACAAGTATAATTATGCTGTTGTTATGAATCATAATGTAAATATCTGCTATGGAGGGTGTCTGGTATGTGACCCTGTGAAAGGATTGTTTGATCCCCAAAGGGGTCATGATACACAGGTTGAGAATTACTGAGCGAGAGGATCGGTAGGGACAAACAATGTGGCCTACCACTGCCTTTTGCTGATTACAACTCCTCCGTTTGGTTCTCTGCTATTATACTGTCATGTATTTTCTGTGCCTCAGACCTTTGGATTGTCAGAAATAGAAATGACTTTGCTTAATTTATCAATGATGAAAGTTCTACCTAGGGAACAATATTGACCCAAATACAAACAATTTAAATATAGGCTTTCTTTTAAAAACTGAGATTGATGTTATTCAGAAATCAAAGAAAAGATAGCAATGTTAAAAATAAAAACATATCTTACAATAATTCACTGCATCTCTGATAATAAGCAGAACTCTCTTTTTTAACTTTTATTTATTTATTGATTTTGCCCAGATCCTTGGAGTAGCTTTTGTGAATACCTGAGGTGACATTTAACAGCAGTCTGGTGAACTATGATACATGTTTCTAAGGTAAAAGTAGGTCCATGTGTTCTGTATTAATATATACAGACGAAACATTGCAGCCAGTCAGATTTCTCTAGTTTTTACCCAATGTCCTTTGCCTGTTCCAGGATCTCATCCAGGGTACCACGTTGTGCTTAGTCATTTTGTCTTCCCTTCTTGTCATCATATTGCTTAACATAAAAATTTTTTTCTGTTGCTTAAATTATTTTCAAATGTTCTTAACTGGAATAACGAGGATAAACATAGATTAAAAAGTATGAAGATCAGGATGACAAGAACTAAATTTCTTATATTTTATATTTGTGTTACATCTGCCTCACTAATTTGGAGTCTTGGCTTTTACTTCCTGGTAAAATTAATGAAAATAGGAATTACAGATAGATTTCTTTGTAGAGATGCTTTGCCATTATAAAACAAGAAATTGTGTGTGAGGAAGTGCATGGGTGTGCTGGGGAAATTCAAATGAGAGATCCTCTGTGCCACTGAAATGCAACTTCACAAGGTTTGAGTCTTTTATTGAAACTTTCTGTTACATCTTGGCCTCTGGGCTCATTGAAAAACATCACAGGAACATCACAGATTCTTGTCAATAGAGCTAAGGAGGCAGAACTAATACAGGAAATACTAATGGCACTTTAAAGAACACAATTGTGAGATGATGTTCAAAATCAAAGACATATTAAGGAACTGCCAAATCAAGACAGAATTCTTTACAGAATCATTTCTTTGGATAAAAACCAGGACAAAGCCAGATATGTTTGGAATAAATCCATTTAATAGATTTTCTATATGAATGATTAGATATGATCCATCTCTAAAGAAACCAGTGCTAATGGGGCAGGGGGATCATACATATCTCAAACTCAGAAAGGCAGATTTAAAGGCAGTGCTCAAAGTGATCACCTCCAGTGCTCATGACTGAGTGTCAGTGTTAATGGTACATTTTCACCCAGTCTTACATGCTCACTCACACCAGCATGCAAACCAGAAGAGTTAGGGTAGATGGAGCTACCAAAGGGTAGCTGCCAAAGTGAACATTCCGTAGCCACAGCACATCACCTGGGAAGAAAGAATTTTGCCTTGTTCCACAGATTTAGGCCCAAAGGGATCTATCCACTCTATTATTTTCTTTTTTTGCTTATATTGACTGAATATTACCTGGAGTAATTGTAGAAACAATTTTTATTACTGGAAAGTAAAAGGGAACTGCTGCACTGTTAATGGAGTGGTGAGCAATAGAGAGACAAGTGGACTAGGTACAAGTGAGATTTAAAGGGGAGATAAAAATGGGGGGGGCACAATTAGGAATAGATGAAGGAGATAAATATATAAAAATGAGGGAGTAGACTGAAAAAATCAGGGTGTCTGAAAAAGTCATAAGGAATAATACAATTAACTACCTACCTAAAAATACCTAAATATGGTTTAAATAGAATGTTCCCATCTGGGTTGACAGTACATGCCCCAACAAAGACCCATAGATCATCTTTAAAAAACACGCCAGATATGAGTAGCCCTCTTTTGAGTTGTTGGTGAGGATTGTCTGAACGACTCCCTAAACATTATAGGCTATTGTTCTTGCCCTTTGTTGCTCCCCAGAAGTGAAAGGTAAATTGCTATTGTGGAAATCACGATACACCTCAGACACAGTGAGCAGAATCTCTGAGCTGGAGCTGACTCGTCTTCCCTCTGAGGACTAGCTTTCATGATACCTAAGATTCAGGAACCATTACAGATGAGAAGGTGGAAAGATTGTAAGAGCTAGAAAAAGAGGGGGCTTCCTGTGAGACTGTGTTTCCAAAAGTGTCATAAACTACACCCAGTAAGTCTTACTCCCATGACTGCTGAGACATGAGCTGATTAAGAATGGCACTAATGGACACGCTAAGATAGAAGGGGGAAAGACCACTAGGCCTCAACCCTACATGAAGGGCTATAGGCAACTAAGGAATGCTGGGAGTTAGAGAAATCATCTCCAGGGAAGAGCACACCCTTTGATTTTCTAATACAAATGGTCATCCCTGAATATTTATACATACAGAAACATTACACAGACTGAGCAGGTTATATTTATATATTTAGGGACACACACTGACTCACATAACAACAAACAAAACAACAATTTATGAATAAAGAGGCCATGAATTTGCAAGAGGGAAAAGGGCTATATATGTAAGAGGGTTTGGAGGGAGGAAAGGGTAAGAAGGAGATAATGTTATTATAATTTCAAAAAATAATTAAAACATTCTTTTCAAAAATTTATTTTATCATATCTTTTCCAGATCATATCATATTCTCCCCCAATCACATCGCAGATCTTCGTAACCACTCAAATTCATGTTCTCTCTCTCTCTCTCTCTCTCTCTCTCTCTCTCTCTCTCTCTCTCTCTCTCTCTCTCTCTCTCAGCAATCATCTAGCAAACCAAACAAACAAAAAAACCAAAAAGATAAAAAAAGTACCCAAAACAGGGAAAATATGTACACAAGAAACACAGAGTTCACATTATGCTGGCCAGTGACTCTGGAGCTCGGGCTCTGCCCTGGAATGTGGCTGATCTATTCAGTGCAATGCTAGTCCATTGGAGAAAACCAGTTTTCCCTCTCCCAGTGAGTATCAATTACAAAGAGCTTCTTGGTTAGAGTGGTACTTTGTGTCAACTTCCCCTTCTCCGTGCTGCGATTTTGTCTGGCTTGAAGTTGTGATGATCTTGTGGATGCTGGCAGAGTCTCTCTGAGTTTGTATGCATACTAACCCTGTTCTGTCTGTTCTGAACTTGTTGCCTTGGAGTTATTCACTGTTTCTGGCTGTCTCCTACTCCTCCATGTTCTTAAAGACTATAGTGCCTACAAGCCTACAAGCTTTTTTTATTTTTTAAATAAACATGGTCAGGAAACTGTCCAATCGATTGTGTAAGAGGACATCATTTTCAACTGGTAGGCTTTGTAATTGAACCAAATGGCTGGCAAGCAGAGCAATAAGTAAGTTTTTTTATGAGCTTCTGTATTTTCCATTGGAATTTTTCCTGCTATTGGAACTGACAACAAAAATAAAGACTAAGAAAAGGAAGCTTTAGCAGCTTCTCTCCTCAGAGTGAAATGGGATTTTAATGTGGGTGAATTCTGAGATAATGAAGCATGATGTGAAAGACACAAATAAATAAAAAGAAAGCTTAAAAAAGGGGAAATGACCACTGGATGATTGTCTTACCCATAATCTTTCACCTAAGTTCCACTGAATGAACATCCTAACAGGTTAATAACAGGTATTTACAACTGTACACTCTGTTTTTGCTACAGTTCATTACAAAGTCCTAAAAAGAACTCTGAAACAGCTTTATGAAATATAATATTATGGCCTTTTAGTGTACACAGTCGTATGAACCATGATTATCCGTCATTGAAAAATGGCAGTGACGTGTCATGGCAGACACAGGGCAGGAAGAGAGAACCAAGGAAGATGGAAATGAGAAGAAGGAAGAAGGAAGACATGGAGATTAGGAGACAAATGATGATTACCGTCAACAGAGTTCACTCATTAAACACTGTGATCTGTTAAACTATCAAAGGCATAATTAATAGGGAAAATTTTACAGCACATCTTTCTGACTAACAGTAATAGTCCTAAATAAGTCTTTATTGGACAAGAACACCAGTAACCTCAAAATACAGCGGGAAAATGACAGGATATAACACCAATAACGCCTTTTTCATTTATTTCTCATTCTATAGACTAATATATCACAGCAAAAAGGCAGAAAGGGACTCAAGAGTGCCATCCTAAAGAGATATGTCACATAATAATGTAGGTAGTGAAGGGCAGAACATGATGAAGCTCACATGTAAGAAATTCGGAAGTGCTCTAGCTTGAGCATGGTGGTAGGGGACACTGGGATCAGAATATTTACAGAAAAACACTGACCTGAGCTTTAAAGGAGGCATTTTATACATTGTATTTTCTTTTATATTTATTCTAAAAATCATAAGATATAAAATAATGAGAGTCAAATTTTAGGAAAGTTGTATGTCTGAGCCACAATTGTGTTACTACATCAGATCAGTAATTACTCCAGACTGATGGTTGCATTTTGAAATTGCAAATATTTAATGACATTTTTCCAAAATTAAATTTGTATCTTGGAGCTATTTCAAGAATCTGTTTTTCCATGATAACATTGGGGATTTATTAAGTATAACATGTATTTTATTGTTTTACTACAAAGATACAAGGTGATAATTTCTGCAGGAATGGAATATACAAGTATACTCCTTCCTAAAAAGTAGTATTATTGTTCCAAGGGCAAAAAGAGGGCATATAGATATATTCACAGACAATAATGAGAAATGATAGATAGACAGACATACAGACAGACAGACAGACAGATAGATAGCTTTATAATAAAGCCCATATATCTCTGGATTCTTTGCCGGTTGATGTACTTTTAGGCTTCCTTGAATCTATGATTAATTACTTCTACCACCCCCTTTCGTTTCAAATATAATTGTCTTAAATAGCACTTACTTCTGACTCCTGTATACTGTGTTGGAGGCTAATGGAAATGAAAGTAGGTTGAAATTTCTGCCTGAGGTTCCATGAGACAAAGAAAGAATTTTAGAATACGACTTCTAACGCTCTTGACTTCGAACGCTGCCGTTTCTCCCGCCCAGAGAAACTCCGTCGGTTTTCCTTTTACTTTCACTGCTCTCTGCTCGCTCAGCTAAGACAAAAGAAACCTCCGACTGTTTGGAATTTTCTGCCGCGGCTCTGGAGATCTGTATCCTTCCCAGATGGCAGGTGGCTTTCCACATCTCCAGTTGCTGAGTCTCTACTAAACAGCGTCCTCCTGTTTTACTTAATTGTTCGTCACTTATCCAGGGAAAAAACTCAACATTCTCATGTTACAGGAAGTAAGCATGTAGGCCGTGTATTTCTGTTTTGGTATATTTTCCTGATACATGTAAGAGTTAAGTTCTCCGTTATTTAATAATCCAGATTTAAATCTGTTCTATAACGATTGACACACTGTTAGGATATTGGATCTCAATAAAGTCAGTTCTGAAAACTCATTCTTTTTTTTTTTTTTTTTTTTTTTTTTTTTTTTTTTTTTTTTTGGTTTTTCGAGACAGGGTTTCTCGGTAGCTTTGGAGCCTGTCCTGGAACTAGCTCTTGTAGACCAGGCTGGCCTCGAACTCGCAGAGATCCGCCTGCCTCTGCCTCCTGAGTGCTGGGATTAAAGGCGTGCGCCACCACCGCCTGGCTGAAAATCCATTCTTGGTGAAAGATCACAGGTTCCTGACGCCATCACTTGAGTTGTTCTGGAGCAGATTAGGACTGCAAACACAAGTCTCTGCTCCGTCTGGATTTTGCTCTTTATCGGGATTCGCTTTCTACCTGCTTAGTTGTTTCTTTGAATATATACTCAATTTATAAGAACTATACTAAAAATAATACTGTGATTTTTTTTTCAGTTTTAGGGAGGTCCACACTGATTTTACAGTGAGGAAGACTAAAAAATAATACTGTGATATTTTTTCAGTTTTAGGGAGGTCCATACTGATTTTACAGTGAGGAAGATGTGGGTATAGTGCTTTTACATCAATATCACAGATGAAGTTCTTTTACAAATTATTTTTCCTGTGATGTATGCAGCATAATGATGGGTAGATCCCAAATCAAAGATTACCTTACTCTGATTATATAAATATTACTCACAATTAAACTAATGGTGTGTGATAATTCCCTACGCCCATTTGCTATCCTAGGAGTTAATAATCACCTCTTTTTATTTGCTGTGTTAATTAGCGCCAAATTCACTGCAAAAATGTGCCTTGCCTCTTAATACATAATAGCAATCCGGAAGATAATAAAGCCCTTCTTTGTTCTTTCTCTCAAAAGCATTCCTCCTGAAGCTGTCTGTCCTCTTGATTTGCACTAGGGGTGTGTGATCTCTGGACCAGCCACACAAATGTCAGCCTGGAGTTTCCTTCCTCTCTCATGGGTCAGAGCCTTCGTACCCTGAAGCCTTTGCCTTGCACTTCAGTTTGTTTCTTCATTGTTCTGACAAAGTGATCACGACTCTTGACAAAGGATTCAGGGGAAAAAAATATTTGATAAAAACACATGTCTAATAAAATACTCTTTATTAGATGACAGTGATGTTATTTATATAATTCTAGTTTATATACTTTTCCTTCAGAATTATGAAGGCATTTTTTCATTGATTTCAAAGTTTAATGTTGCACAGTAAAACACAGTGTCATCCTGTTTCGTCATTACCTCGATGGCTATTGACTTATTTTTATTCTGCATAGAAAAAAGATAATTACTGTGTAATCTAATTGTTCCCAAAATTCTACAATGCCACTGCAATACAAATACTAATAGATTTTATTATATGAAAGCTCTTTTTAAAAGGTATTTTTCTTTTTTTTTTTAACCTTCATAGAACATATTGTAGATGGTACAGAGACCTCTCCCATTTACAACCAATCTCTGGAATTAGCATTTTACACTGTAGTATGTACCACCACTACAGTAGTAAATGTTTCCGGGTAACATTTTACTGCTCAGTGGCCATTGTTTCTTCTGATTTCTGTTACTTTACCCAGTGTGCTTTTCTCTTCTCAAATGCCTTCACTTTAGCAGTCATTCACTGGAGGCGTCTCCTCTCTGTAATAGTATCGCAAGCTTGCTTTGTTTTCCAAAGATCTGGAAAGTTTTGAGGTCTGTTGAGACATCTTGTGAAATTTTCCTCTGCTAGAATTTCTCTAATGTTCTTTTCACCTTGAGGAGGAAAAATCATAGAAGTAAAATACCATCAAGATCAGTCATGCTGAGTCTGACATCCCTATTGATGGCCCTACAATACTGTTTTCCTGAATTCTCTGCTATAGAGTTGACTTTGTTTTCCACTGATCCCACACTGCACCCTTGATAAATGTCTCTAAGCACTCAAGGAATGGAGAATTATGCTACCTCTACTATAGGTCTTTGACATACGTTATTTGTAATCCATCCACATATTTTTCCTTTTTCTTTATTTATTAATTCATTTAGGTCACTATGTATTAGTGGATACTTGTTTTAAACTTTGGCAATAATTCAGTACACAGTTTGATGATGGTTATTTATTTCTACCTGACCCACTAGAAGCTGTCATGAGGACTGTTTAGCTTTCATAAACCTCATTATTGTGGGTATTAAAAAAGTCACGTTCTTCCTTTCTAGTATCTAGCACATCTTGGATATTTTCTTCCTTCTTTGAGGAATTGCCTATATCTTCCAAGATTTCTGATTCCTTCTACTGATGATAGAGATAGAAATAGATCTGAACAATAGGCAAGCTCATTTTTGAGGGGACAGCCTTGTTTATAATGTATAGATAGATAAATAGATATATGATTATCACACATACAGACATATCTATGAATATTCCAAACTTCAATAGTTCCTGTGCTCAGAAATATACAAATATTCATCTCAAACTCTCCAAATCTAATCTATTGTGAAGCATATGGTTGATTCTACCTTCTTGCATTTACCCGCAAACTTCCTCCTTAGAACATGCTTTCTTTTGTCTGGTGCACATTTATTTAACTGCTTAATTTCAGTAAATATATAGCAGTGTCAAAAATGTTAGCCCATAGTTTTGTAAACCAAATAAATCAATGAGAGCAAAAGGCTTGAATACTTTCGCCATCTTCAAATCATTTTAAAGTCATCTAGATTAAAACCAGTCATGCTCTACCCTTCCAAATAAGATTGTCTCATAAACTCTAAAATCTCATAAAGTTTTATCCTTCATTTTGCATTTCCTCTTAGGAGGCTTCACTCCTCTGAATTATCTTTTACATTTGCATCTCATTTCTGCCCTAAACTTACAAATCAAAAATACAGTTTCTACCTATGATTATGCTATTATACAGAATAATTAAAGCATCTTAAATATCTTTGGTGTATTACTTCCTTACTACAAGCGCCAGCCAGCATGCTTTAAGAGAAACAGCTATACAGATTGTTCATTTCACAGTGTTAAGTAATTGAAACCACTATGTCATTTTCGGGCTGTTTTCTTTCATTCGAACAAACATATAGATGGACATTATAATGCATTTTTATGCCTCATTTATTTTTGCTGATGAATATAATTTGATGATATTGCTATGCCACATTTTATCAGTTACTTATTGAGGAATATTGTGTGTGTGTGTGTGTGTGTGCTTATTGTGTGTCTGTGTGTGCTTTGAGAGGGAACTGCATGCATGTGTTGGTTGTTTAGGGTTGACTACTTGAGATTAGCTAACCTATCAGGAGGAGTGAGAAGGATGTTTCTCACTGTCTCAGTAGCCATTAATTGCCTATGGAGCTTCACCTAGGGTAATAGTCTGTGAGCTTTCCCCTGTCCCCATTGGCAGGCCAAGGAGTGTTGTTGTGCAGATTATGTTTATGTTTATGGCTGGATCTTTCCTATCTCACTATAGATTTTCTGGTCCTTTGACTTTTACGGTCTTTCTGCTCTTCTGCAATGTTCTCTGAGCCTTAGATGTAAGTGTTGTGTTATAGATATTTTAATTAATGTTTCGCACTCCATGGTCAGGTTTGAGACCTGACATATTCTCTGTCCTACTAGTCCACCTGAACTGGTTTTCCTCTGCCCAACTATTCCCAAAGTTGCTTATGAAATAACCACTCTGAGATTTAATATTAATAAAAAGGGGTATTAATTACATACTCTTTGGATTATTAGCCCAGACTTCTTATTAACTAACTCTACCACGAGTCTTATGATTTGTTACCTCCCATTGCTTCTTGGGAAGCTACATGGTGTCTCCTGACTCTGCCTTCTTTCCCTCTGCATACAGTTTAATTTTCCTGCCTAGCTATATCTGTTCTGCCATAAGTCAAAGTAGCTTCTTTATTAAGCAATGGTAATAAAACATATTCACAGCATACAGAGGGAAATCCCACATCAAGGTTTTCATACATTTTTTTTTACCACTTATGACTTTCTGCTATGATCTCAGTGTACTACAAAAGAAGCTTCTTTGATGGGGGGATGTTAGCTATATTTATCTGTGCACAGAAGGGCACATATTCAGAGTGTAGATGGATATATACTAGTTTAGATGAGTGACAGCGATAGGTTCTTCTCTAGGGGTCCTGATTTCACAGCTATGGGTAGTAGACTAGGTTTACCAAGCAGGAATTATAGAATGGACCTTAGATGGCTGTTGGTTACTCTCATGATATAAGTGTCATGATTGCACCCATGAAAATTTCTTCCTGTGCTGGTCATTGTCCACCACAGACTTTATAGCTGTGTTGAATTGTTTATTGCTTCCTTTTCTTGGTAGCTTTCATTGCAGCTTCAAACGCTATGAGAATTAGTTCTCAGGGAGGAGCTTCCAGAGCAGTTTCACTAGATTCCTCCAAGCCCAGGGTCTGAAGTGCAACATATCCTCAGCAACAGGCTTTAGCCTTCACATTCTGGGAGACAATCAAGGGTAACTGCTTCTCTATTATTTGGCTGTCGTGATTAAGACTGTACAAATGTCTGTGCACAGTTTTCCCTAAATTTAAGTGTTGATGCAATATATGTCATGTAGCCCATACTAATGCAGTATCTACCAATATAAGAACCTGAAAACATTGTTGTCAAAAATTAGCAGTTTTCTAAGTTCTAATCATCCTAACACACACATTCTATGGTAAGTCATAGAATGCCTTTACTCTTCAATTTATTAATGAGAAATGATGTTAAATACAATGCTGACACTTACTTGTAAATATGTATTCTTTGATGATGTATCCACTTAGACACTTTTCGATTTTGTAAATGTATCAATTTCTGTTTAGTTTGGATATGTGTATAATCTTGGCCTAATTCAAAGTTTTAGATATATACTTTTGGAATACTTTCTTACGTCCCTGGATTGTCTTATACTTTACACGTCAGTGTTTCTTGGGTAGTCTAAACATTTTGTCATCTTCTAGCTTTAAAACATATTTTTGCAGTATCTAATAAGGATCTTTACTGGAATTATGTAGAAAATAAAGATTAAATTGGTCGGAAAAGCCATCATAACATAAAATGGTTTTCCACTAAGTATCCCATGGCTTTATTTTTCAATGTTTCGTATTTCTGCATTTGGGTCTCTTTCTCTCTAACACACACACACACACACACACACACACACACAGAGAGAGAGAGAGAGAGAGAGAGAGAGAGAGAGAGAGAGAGAGAGAGAGAGAGAGAGAGAGAGAGAGAGAGAGGTAGATTAGTACTATTTTATTTTTAATGCCGATTTGATAGGTTTTCAAATTTCAATTGTTTGTTGATAATATATAAAACAGTTTTGTATAGCAACTTATGATCAATTATTTTTAACTGTTTTCCTGGATACTCCAAACGTCCCTCAATCTGTATATCAGTGTTCTTTGACTCTCAAAATATATTCTTTTTACCTTTTACTCTGTTCTTATCTTTTTTGTTCTTTTCTGGGTAACTCCTTTTACTCAGTTATGAACTTGCTACTCTTCCCTCTCCTGTTTCTGGTTCATAATCCAGATTACAAATTACAACTTTGATTCTTATGAATACTTAATTGAATTGTGTTATATGCTCTTTAACTTTATTTTAAAAGAAACAAACATTTAAGGATAACATATTTATAGATAGGCTCTAAGAGGAGAAATTTACAAACCATAAATTGATGGTGCTGAGAAAATAAACATGTCTCACATAATCACTTCTATTATTTTCAATTTAACCTTTAAGTATCTAGTTCGAAATATATCCATTAAGTCCTTCAAGTCTTCCTAGTAGAACAGCAATATTAATGTTCATGGAGGATATTAACATTTTCTGAGATAGCTTCCCTGAGCCAACAGTCCTAAAACATTAATTGTAATATGCAAGTAAAATAGAGCCAGACACAAAGAAATTAAACATGAATTAAGACACCTACATTATTACTGTTATTTTTCAAGATAAGTTAGGAAAATATTTATTTCTTCAGAATTCCAATTTTCTTTCCTTGAAACGGGAAATCCATTAGTATTTTCTAGATGATGTTTTTCATAATTCAGGTTCGTGTACAGAGAATGAAAAATATGCCATAAATTCAATGTACTTAGACAAATAGTCCCAATGCCAGCCTCAAATTGTATATCATTTTGAAAACAGATTTCAACTTTGCAGATTAATATGTTTTCCTTGGCAGGAAATCACATAATTGAGCCATTTGTTGAACACTGTCAAACGAATTTTATCCTATAATACAGAGTATAGCCATTCTTGTGTTATACATAAAATACTTTATTAAAATAAATTCATATCTTTATGGAATTTCATGCAGTACTTATGAATTCTATTTATCAAATACAATATTAATAAGAAAAACAAAAGAAAATAGCAAAACTGGGTAATTTTAAAAGGCTGTCTAGTTCAGATTGATTCATTACCCATAAATCTAGAATAGGCTAGTGCCAATCATCATTATAAGACATCATCCTTCTAAAATCCAGCTTGGAAGTGTATCTATAATAATATAACAAACAGTACAGTATCATTAAATTAATATTTGTAAAAATGTCTCCCCTGAAACATGAATTTTACAACAAAATCCCAGATATGTCACAGATTTTCAGTGTCACCCTAAAAGGAAACGACACTACTTTTAATCCCTTCACAATATTTCAAAGGGGGATTCTGTGTAAGCCCTGTTTTTAAAATGCATTATAGCGCCTGAAGGACATATCACTAGGTGCAGTGGAGCTGCCTAGACCCTCTTTCTTGCCGGCGTGGTTTTGTGAGTCATTGCTCTGTTGGTATTTGAAGGTCTCCCACAGGCATCTCCCCAAGCAGTGTTTTATTGCACTCTAATCCCTCATCCAGGCTGAGCATCCGTCCTATGAGCATCCTCCACAGAACCAGGACTCAGCCTGCATCCTATGATTCGGCTGCTCTCTTCATTCTCTGATCTGCAGCACTGGTACCAGAGAAGAGGTTCTTTCGGGGAGGAAATGATTTCTGTTCTTTTAAAATTCACAGTTTGGTGTGTGCTCTGCAAGAAGTTCATTAATTAGGGTTGTTGGATGTATTTTGGGGTGACAACACACTCACCACTTTGATTGAATTAATCTTTCTTTCTGAGCTAAAATAAGGCAGCTATTATTAATTTTTAAATCCAGGACTAAAAGGAATGCTTATCCAAGTGATATTTCTACAACAAAAGTTAGAAAGCTCTCTACATTTATAATACATTTACATTACAGCTATAACTAATATTTATCATATGCATATAAAATGCTGTTTATTCAAAATGATTTATATCATGTATATTTTATTTAATTAAATACATTGTTTAGGGCTAATTTTAATCTTTTAAATATAGGGAGTTAAATGTGTTTTGTAGTTTTTCAGATCTTAAAAATAGTGTATAATGATTAAAGCTTAATCGACTTCAAAATTTAAAATTAAAAAAACACATATATTTAAGACACCCAGTCTTCAACTTTATTTTTATTGATACTGTACAGTTCATTTCAAAATGATAGAATCTGATTATTTTGGTGACAAAATATATTCTCCTCTGTAGCTGTAAATCTGTATTTCAGAGACTTCTAGGTTATTGATAAAGTTTAGGGCTAAAAAGCACACATCTGGTCAGAAAGACTCTTACATTACAGAGATACTGAAGAAAGTTATGAACAGATAACAAATACAAATGATTTGAAAACCAGTTTTGAAATAAAAATATATTTCTTGCTGAAACCGACTGGAGAAAATGTCAACAAATAGTTTAATATATGTGCCTTTATAGATCTATAAAAGAAAATGTATATATACAAAAGAGAAAAAAATTAGTCCTTTGTCTGATGTGGGGCTGGTGAAGATCTTTTCCCATTCTGTAGGCTGCCGTTTTGTCTTGTTGACCGTGTCCTTTGCTTCACAGAAGCTTTTCAGTTTCAGGAGGTCCCATTTATTAATTGTATCTCTGAGTGTCTGTGCTACTAGGGTTATATTTAGGAAGTGATCTCCTGTGCCAATGCGTTCAAGTGTACTTCCCATTTTCTTTTTTTATGAAGTTCAGTGTGGCTGGTTTTATGTTGAGGTCTTTGATCCATTTGGACTTTAGTTTTAGGCATGGTGATTGATATGGATCTATTTTCATTATTCTACATGTTGATATTCAGTTATTCAGCACCATTTGTTAAATATGCTTTCTTTTTTCCAGTTCATATTTTTTGCTTCTTTTTCAAAAATCAGGTGTTTGTAGGTTGTGGATTATTATCTGGGTCTTTAATTTGGTTCCATTGGTCCTTCTGTCTGTTTTTATGCCAATACCAGCCTGTTTTCAGTACTGCAGCTCTGCAGTAGAGTTTTAAGCCAGGGATTGTAATGCCTCCAGAAGTTCTTTTATTGCACAAGATTATTTTGTCTATCCTGAGTATTTGGCTTTTCCATATGAAGTTGAGTACGGTTCTTTCGTTGTCTGTTAAGAACTTTGCTGGGATTTTGATGGGTATCAGAGAAAATTCAAAGCAACAAAAAAACTTTAAGATTCCATCTTATACATGTAAGAATGGCTAAGATCAAAAACAGTGATGACAGCTTATGTTAGAGAGGTTGTGGGTTAAAGGAAACACTCCTGCGTTGCTGGTTGGAATGCAAGATGGTATAGCTCCTATGGATATCAGTATGGCGATATCTCAGAAAATTAAGAAACAACCTTTCTCAAAATCCAGTAATACCACTTTTGGTTATATACCTAAAGGATGCTCAAGCATATCACACGGACATGTGCTCAGCTATGTTCATAGCAACATTGTTTCTTATAGCCAGAACCTGGAAACAACCTAAATGCCCCCTCGAACAAAGAATAGATAAGAAAGATAGAAAGATGTGAACTCAGGATTTCATGAGAGATCACTGAGAATCTCCTTCCCAATTAAGCCATGTGAGTTGTCTCAACTATTCCCACGCCTCCCATCTGGTCCAGAGAAATAATTTACGGTCTGGGCCGGTACTGGACCCTGACATAATGGTGCCCGAACGTGGGGCTGATTGCTAAAGCCCGCAAAAACACAGAAGTGACCAGACATACGGAAGAGAACGTGAGGAACCCGCGACAGAAAATTGCACCACAACTGGATACGTGAGTAATGAGTGCTCAGAAATAAAGAATATAATTTAAAGAAGTATGGAAAAGCAGGAAAATTAAATCGGGGGTAAATATTTGTAAGTAATAAGTTATACACACACACACACATATATATGGAATAAGGAAACAGTATTCAGTTATATATGTTGATAGCTAAAGGAAGTTAAAATGGAGCAGAAAAAGAGGCAGAGATATTTGGAGTCTGTAAACATGATAGTCACAGAAATGCAGATTTTATCACTTGCTAAACAGGTAGGAAAAGTGAAGGAAATAAGGCATTTGGCCCAAGAATCACCTACGTTACTGCTGAGATTGGGGCACCAGGTGTAAACACAGTAGTCAGATGAATCTAACTCACCTGCGGGTGAAAGGCAAGCAGGAGACAAAGTTTAGAGAGTAAATTTTACCCCACAGAATCAGCAACCCAGAGTCAGTCAATAGGACAAAGGAGAGGGTTCAAAAAGCAGGCAGATCTCTGTGAGTTCGAGGCCAGCCTGGTCTACAAGAGCTAGTTCCAGGACAGGCTCTAAAAAAGCTGCAGAGAAACCCTGTCTCGAAAAACCAAAAAAAAAAAAAAAAAAAAAAAAAAAATTCTCCTAATTTTATGATTACAAGTTAAAATAAGAAAGGAAGTTAAATATTGGTGTGGCATGTCCTACCCCCTGCGTCGTGACCTGGTTTCTGCTTTGAGTTCACAGGCATGTCTTCAGGGAGCTACAGCTTCATGTCAATTAAAAATAAACAAGCAGGATAAATATGCTTTTTTCCATTTCACATTTTCTTGCTTTGTCAAAAACCTGCTGTTTGTAGGTGTGTGGTCTTCACATCTGTTTTTAAGCCACTATCAAGCTGTTTTCAGTACTGTGGTTCTGTAGTGAAGTTTAAAGTCAGAGATTGTGATGCATTCAGAAGTTCCTTGATTGAACATGATTTTAGGGTTGTTTAGGCTAACCTGAGTTTTTTGTTTTCCTTATGAAGTTGAGGATTGTTCTTTCAAGCTGTGTGAAGAATTTTACTGTAATTTTAATGGGCATTTGCATTGAATCTGATGATTGATTTCAGTAAGGTTATTATTTTTGCTATGTTGATTCTATCTTTACAAGAAAATAGGAGATCTTTCCATTTTCTGATGTCTTAAATTTCTTTCTTCAAAGATTTAAAGTTCTTATCATACAGGTTTTTCCACTTGTTTGGGTAGAGTTACTCCAAGATATTTTGTGGTATTTGTGGCTATTGTAAAGGATGATATCTCTCATTTATTGTTGGTGTAAAAGAGGAGCTTTGGGGTTGTTTTTCAGGTTCTGGCTATGACAAAGTAATTTTGCTACGTACATAGCTGAGCGTATGTCCTTATGGTATGGTTGAGCATATTTTTTATATAGGCCCAAACTGGCATTGCTGAGTTTTAAGGTAGATTGATGTCTCATTTTGTGAAAAAAAAATTGTCATACTAGTATCCAAAATGGCTGTTCCAGGTCACACTTCCACCAGCAGTGGAGTTTTTTTTTTTTACTCCACATTCTCTTAAGCATAAATTGTCAGCAATGTTTTTAATCTTGGTCATTCTTACAGGGATAAGATGGAATCTCAGTGTTTTGATTTGCATTTCTCTAAGGCTTAAGGATGATATGCTTGAGCATTTTTAAGTGTCTTTAAGTCATTTTAAGTTCATCTGTTGAGAGTTTTAAGTTTAGCTCTGTACCATATATTTTTATCAGATAATTTGTTCTTTTGATGACTAATTTCCTGAGTTCTTTGTATATTTGGGGTGGATAAGGAAAGATCTTTTCCCATTATATAGGCTGATATTGTGTCTTGTTTACTATTTCCTTGGCTATACAGAAGCTTCTCAGTTTTAGGAATACTCATTTATTAATTGTTTTTCTCAATGTCTGTGCCATTGAGGTTGTATTTGAGATGTCAAATGCATTCAAATGTACTTCTAACTTTTTCTTCTGTGAGGTTCAATGTGGTTGGTTTTATGTTGAGGTCTTTGATTCATTTAAATTTGAGTTTTGTGCATAGAGATAAATATGTATCTATTTTCATTCTTCTACACGTTGATGTTTAATTAGACCAGCATCATAGTTGAATATGCTTTCTTTTTCCATTTTTCTATCAAATGCTCCATAGAGGAGTTGTAGTGTAAGGAATTGGAGAGGAGTCCATTGTCCAGTCTTTTCCGCCCCCACAGAGAGGAGTACTTGATCTGCAGCAGGGTGCCATGCTGTTCTGAGGGACAGATGCTGAGCAGCTTCCAGACACTTTGGGACACACACAAAGACCCAGAGGCCCTACTGAGATGACCTGACCACAATGACTACAATTTTCTGCAGCATGAATCCTGTTTGCTTTGAAACTGAAATGCAAACTGAACATCTAATGTTTTAATCTTTGGGACACATTTTGATAACAATATTGGACCTGGGAACTAAGACCTAAGAATTCCCCTCAGGGGAAGAAAGACTCAAAATAAGAAATGACTAAAACTCCTCTTCAGTTAAGAAAGGGGGCAGCCTAAGGGTTTAAGTGCTGCTCAGTGACTGGAACTGGTATTGATAACAGCAATGCCACTGTACTCTCACCCAGCAGAAAAGCTTTTCTTGTCTTTTGGTTAATTTGGATTGAAGAAAATTATGACATGTTTAATTGTGGATTTATTGTTAATTATGGTATTGACCTGATAGTGTTTTCAGGATGTGAACTCAGGATTTCATGAGGGATCACTGAGAATCTCCCTCTTGATAAAGCCATGTGAGTTTCAATTATTCCCATGCCTCCCCTTTGGTCCAGAGAAATATTTATGGTCCGGACTGGCACCAGACCCCGATACCTCTTTTAACATTTATTTAGTTCTCTCTCTCTCTCTCTCTCTCTCTCTCTCTCTCTCTCTCTCTCTCTCTCTGTCTGTCTGTCTCTCTCTCTCTCTTGTCTTTGTGTCTCTCTCTATGTGTGTGTGCACATGTCCATATAAGCAAGATTACAACTTGTGAGAATGGTTCTCTCTTTTCATCACGTGGCTTACAGGAATTGGACTCAAGTTTTCAGAGTTAGTAGCAACTTTTATCTGCCGAATCATCTCGCTGGCTCCATCTTTTTAAATTAATATACTTGTTTGAGAGTACTTAATTGCAGCAAAGTTCAATAGAAAGTAGTTATATTACTTGTGTCACCTGAATATCACCTACTCTGTCATAGTCATTCTGCACCTCAGTAGGGCATTTAAATATTGATTAAGATAAAATGATTCATACTTATCACCTAAAGTCTATAGTTTACAGACAAGTTCACTCTATACCATCTAACAAATGTATGATGGCATATTACCATTAATGTAGCATAATGTAGAACAGTTTCAGTGACTTAAATGTTCTCTTTTTACATCTTCTTCTCTTCTTCCAGCTTAAGTGATTCTTTGCTCTTATTCAACATAGTGCTCAAAGTCTTAGCCAGAGCAGTAAATCAATAAAACAAAGTAGAAACATAGAAGAAGAAAAAGAAGTCAAATCACCCCTACTTAACAAATGATCTTGAAGTTCAGAGTTGGTGGTATATACCTTTAATTCCATTACTTCTGTAGCATAGGAAGGCAGAGCTCTGTGAGTTCAAGGTCAGCGTGGTCTATCAAGCAAATTACAGTATAGCCATAGCTATTACACAGAGTAACTGTCTCAAAAACAAACAAACAAATACAAGATTTAAGAAAGTTCCCAGAGATGCACTAGAAAACTCTTAAAGTCTAATGAGTACTTTCATCAAAGTGGTAGAAAATAAAATCAACACATTAAAAATAGCACCTTTTCTATATATCAAAGAATAAACCTCCAAGACAGAGTGAAAACAGATAAAAAAGTCACCCACACAGTTTCCAATAGAAACAAAGAAAGCAGGATGTGGTGGTAATGTCTGTAATTCAAAGTGGAGGAGTGGGATCAGAAATTCAAGCCAGAATTTCCCTTGAACACAGCCTGAGCTCTATGAGATCCTGTCTCAAAACCCCAAATAAATAAATAATAAACAAACAAAAATCAATCAATAAAATGACACCAAATAAAATAGGTAGATGTATACTATCAAAAGAGGAAAATGAATTTAATTTTTTACAATGAAAAAATTAAATATTCAAAAGAGGGGCTGGAAATTTGGTTAAGAAGTTAAGATGAGCATCACTCTTACAAAGGACCAGTGTTCAGTTCCTAGCACTCAATTCAGTTGGCTCACAATGATGTGATATGTGCATATGTGCTGCTTTCATTGGTTGATGAATAAAGTTATTTGGGGCAATGGTTTAGCAGAGTAAAGCTGGGCACAAAAATCAGAAGAGAGACAGAGATAGAAGTAGGTGGAGTTAAAGAGAGGTTATGTAGCTCTCAAGGACAAATATACCACTAGAACCTTACTGGCAGACTAGAGCTCTGTGGTGATACACAGATTAATTAAATTAATGGGTTAATTTAAGATGTAAGAGTTAATTAATAAGAAGCCCTAGTTAATAGACCAAACAATGTTTTAATTAACACATTTCCTGTGTGATTATTTGGATATGGATTCCTGGGAAACAAATGACCAATCTCTGCTTACAAAATGACACCCAAAATGAAGACAAGAATGTCCACATAAAGTCTAAAAAAGCTTAAAGTAAAAAAAAAAGTCTTTCTAGACCTACAAAAATGGGATTCAACTACATCTTCTTGATAACTGCATTTTTTTCACATAGGCTCTGTTTGTTGTTTGTGATCAGAGGCAAGGCGTCTTTTTAGAGAAGGCTTTCTGACTCAGCATTAGCAGCAATAGCTGCAAGGCTTCTTTTTAGAGAAGGCTTCCTGGTTCATGCTGGCAGCATGAATAGCTCTGGCTCTTTCAGGAGGCTGAGCACTTGAATGGGGTTTGTGAGCAGAGTTCTACAAATTTCTTTATGATGACATAGACTCACTGCATCCCTATAGCTGGGCTGGTGAGCCTCCACTATGTTGGAATAGGTGAAGGAAACAGTTAGGGCTGTGGAGTTGGTCCTAGGAGCCAGGAAATGAATGAGCAATTCTTTACTTAGATCTATATGGAGCCATATCCCATAGCTCCAGCTTCCAGGGTTGCAATGAGGTCTTCTGGCCTCCATGGCTACTCATATCCACAGACCCACAAACAGTCACACACACACACAAGTATATTTTTAAATAAAGTTTTAAAAAGACTGTAGAAATTGAAAAATACAGTAGATAAAATGACCTTTCCTTCTCAATGACAAAATTAATAGCAAGAAATGACATAAAACTAAATATCTAAACTATAGATAAAATGTAATCAAAATTTTAATGAGACTATTTATAGAATTATAAAACATTTCTCAAGATTCATGTATTACTAAAAAGAACCCCGAGCGACCATGTAAGCTTAAACAGAAAGAACAATGATGTAACATCACATCTTTAATTATATCTCAGACATGGAGTATCCAGAAGTACATGTTTATGAAAAAAGAACAAAACAAAACTTAACAAATATGCAGAACATTGAAATAGAATAGAAGACCCAGATATAATTACACATACTTACAGCATTTTGGTCTTTGATAGTTGTGTCAAAAGCATGCATTTTTTTAAAAAAAATAGAGAGAGTGACTGTTCAAGAAATAGTACTTAGAAAACAGGATATCTACTAGTTTAATAGTGATTATAAATCTGTATCACCTATTTTGTAAAAAGTCACGTCAAACTGTATTAAAAGAAAAAACTTAATTTAGGATCTGAAACTCTTAAAATTCTAGAAGACAGGGAAAACCACTTCAAGAGAAAGTCAAGGAAGGACTGTGTAGAAAGACAGCAGTAATTCAGGAAAGAACATGAACTAAGTAGGATTGCCTGAGGTTTTAAAGTTTCTGCATAGCACACGAGACAGAAGAATGAAGAGACATCCTACAGTTTTTCCAACTAGATCTGTTATTAACTTCAAGAATGTATAAAGAACTCAAAAAATCAAATAGAATAATTGCAAATCACTCAAACAATAAATGTGCTGATACGCAGTTCTCAAAACAAAGACTTCCAGATTTCAAAAAACATTTGACAAAGTTTTCATCCTCATCTATAAGAACATACAAGTTAAATCTGAGTTCTTACTCCAGTCATGACCAGAGTCAAGAAAAGAAGTGCCAATAAATATTGCAAAGATAAGGGGAAATAGGAACACAATGAAAATACAAACATATTTACACTATTGAAATCAATGTGGTTGTTCTTTAAAAAAGTGAAATTACCATATTTTTCAGCAACCGCACTCCTAGATATTTACCAGCAAATTAAAGAGTAGCATCCTTCCGCACCTAGGTTTATTGGGGCACTCTCCACAATAGCCATGACATGGACCTTCCTAGATGTTCACTGACAAATGTGTAGTTAGTGATAATTTGTTTCTTGTACATGGTACAATTTTATTTACTTATAAAGAAGAATGAAATTATGACCTTCATGATAACATGGGTGGAATGTAGATCACTATGAAGAAAAACTCAGACAAATACTACTTATTTTTTCATATGCAAATATACCATTTGTAATTTATGCATATCATCTATCTATCTATCTATCTATCTATCTATCTATCTATCTTTCTGTCATCTACCACATATCATTTATGACTTCTCTCTCCATACATACTTGTGCACACATACACATTTATAGGACATGAACATAGAAATGGGACATTGGAGGGGCTCTAAACAGAGCAGGAAAGTCAGTTCAAACGGGTAACGGGATACCTGTGTCATAGAAGCACAAGGAAAAAACTATTTAAAAGGAGAAACAAGACCAACAAGAAAGGGAAATCTGGGGAAGGGGAGTCAGTAGTTATAATGAATGCAGTTTCATTGTATCTTAACAAAAGAAATAATTAATTGTGGAAGTTTGAGAGTCACTCTAACTCAGTTTCCTGAAGGTTTGATTCTCCCAGGCCTATCAGCAGTGGGTCACGAGCAGTATTTCAAAAACTCTTTTACATTTGTTCATGAATTTCTCGTTAGGCAAGTTATAGTTTGTTGTATCTGCACAACTCTGTTCCTAATACTTGGGACAACAGTGTCCTTGTTACTCTGTTTTTTTTTTTTTTTTTTTTTTTTTTTTTTTTTTTTTTTTTTTTTTTTTTTTGATGAGTCTGAGAAGAGTTTCCATGTTTTTCAGCTTGTTCAGATTTTGCTTGTTTTTAGGATTAAGTGATAGCGTTTAAGCTCCTTATTTGGCAGATCAAAACCAGAAAATGTCAATTTCACTTTAATTACCCATATTATTCTTACTAAATACAATTTGAATAGTACAATGATCAGATATACTATAATTATTTTGTTAGATATTTACTTGAACCTTTTAATCTTGTAGAGTCATGAAATAAATGTTAAAATAATAACAAGGGATAATTGCTGGGGTTGGGGTAAGGGTGGGATGGAGGAGCAATAGAGAAAGGAATAGCAGGATAAAGTGATCTGATGGGGAAATGGGAAAAAGAGAGGGCTCTAGTTAGAGAGGGAGAAAAGAAGATAATAAGGAGGGGCAAAATAACAATAAGGATGTCTGAAAAAGACATAAGGAATCTCATTTTATACTCTCTACCTAAAACTATAATACAAGTAAGTCTGTATATAAATATACATACATAATTTAAAAGAAATTATCTTGTGTAGACTGATGTTCCTCTCAAAAGACATAAATCATCTAAAAAAATCCCAAGACCAGGAATGAGAAATCCCCTGTTGAATCATTTGTCAAGATTGTCCAAGAGACTCCTGAAACATTCCAGTGAACTGCTCTTACTCTTGGTAGTACTCAACAAGTGGAAGGTAAGTTCTTACTGCTGAAGACACCATGCACTTCAAAAAGAAGCCCCTGAACTGAAACTGGCCTGAAAGACTTCCTTTTGAGGAGTAGATTCCAAAGAAATGAAGCTACCAATAGTCCTTCCTAGCTCTGATGCCTGTAAAATGAATTTCAGCAACAGCCAGCATAGCATGGTAACACTAAGGATACACTAGCAATGAACATATTATGGTGGTAACCAACAGCTCTGTATTTGGACTTAAAATCTTCTCAACAAGAGGGAGATTATGCTTGGGTTGAAAACTAGGCCACCTACTGAGAGTTAGAGTAATTATGAATCTTGGAGAACCTTGTATTGGTTGAACTACCCTCCCCCATGCTCATATATTTAAATGTTTAGTCATTAGGGAGTGGTGCTACTTGAAAGGAATTAGAAGGTGTGGTCTTGTTGAAGAAGGTATGGCCTTGCTGGAGGAAATGTCACTGGGGGGTGAACTTTGAGGTTTTCAAAGGTCTAAGCCAGTCCCAGTGTCTCCTTCTGCTGTCTTCAGATACAGAACTCTTGTCTACCACGCCTGCCTGCATACCACCATTTCCCTGCCATAGGATAATGGACTAAACCTCTGAGATTGTAAGTAAGCCTCAGTTAAAAACTTTCTTTTATAAGAGTTGCCATGGTTGCCGTGTCTCTTCATAGCGGTAGACCTTGGATAAGACAAACCTACAACAAATACTTTATTAACCCAGCATAACCTCTAATCACATTCTAAACATCTCCCTTATACCCACAGATCAGTGTAGTATTCGCCCCTCATCACGGAAAATTCTTGCAATATGTGAAGGCGACTAGAAAAAGCTACAACCAATCAAAATCTAGAGTTATGGAGTGCAATTCCCATGGATGTGTACAATACAACTTCTGCACCTAAGACTCAGGGATCACTATGGAAGAGGAGACAGAAAGATTGTAAGAATCAGGAACAGGATATTTTCTATGAGACTGTGTCTCTTAGGGATGTCAGAAGCTACATAAATAAAGTGTCATCAGTGTGACTGCCTGAACATGAACTGAACAAAGACAACAATACACGTGCTAAAGTGGATAGGGAAAAATCATGAGGCTCCAACACTATGCAAAGAACTATAGGCCACTAAGAAATGCTGAAAGGAAAATAAATGGTCTTCACCAAGGAAGAACACACCAATAGCCTATTCAGTACCAAATGGTCAATCAATCAAACATACATCCAAGAGCATACTAGAAACTGAGAAAGTTGTATTTATTATGTATTTAGCAATACAATATATATATATATTTGTATGCACATATGTGTATAACAACAATTAATGAACAAAGAGAACATAAATTTGAAAGACAGAAAGGAAGGGTATATGGTAATATTTGGAATAAAGACAGGGAAGAAGAAATTGATATAACTATATAATCATCTCAAAATGTGTAAGAAATAATTACAAGCAAAATAATAGTTGTATTAGTATACAAACATTTTCAAATTGTATTGTTGATGACGTATTTAGAAATTAATCATAATTAGAAATAAATATTTCTTTTTATTTGTTTAGAGTATTCTTTGTAAGACTGAGTTCATTTCTTAAGAGGAAATTAAACAGTCCAGAAATTGTCATAGAATGATCAATTATTATATTGGAAATTTTCCTCAGATAAAACTCAAGATCCTTACTTTGCTTTTACCTCAGTTGTCAGTGTTTGTGTTTGGTTGAGAGGTTGGTATTTGAAGGGATTTTTACCATGCGATTTGTTTGGAGCAAGAGATCAGGTATGAGGAAACGTATGCCAGTTTCACACTTAGGTCTTAAGACAGTGTTGTAGTTTGATTGTAACTGGCCTCCATAACCTGATAGGGAGTGGCACTATTAGGAGGTGTGGACTTGTTGGAGGGAGTGTGTCACTGTGGGGCTCGGCTTTGGGGTTTCCTTTGTGCTCATGATATTGCCCAATGCCACAGACCACTTTTCCTGTTGCCTTCTAATCAAGATGTAGCCAACAACAGGTTTGCCTGCATGCTGCCATGCTCACTGCCATGATGATAATGAACTGAACCTCTGATATGTAAGCTGCCATCTCAGTTAAATGTTTTTCTTTGTAAGATTTGCAATGGTCATGGTGTTTCTATTGCTAAGTAAGACAGACAGTTACAGTCTATTCCTGCTTGCTGATTTTGGTCTGAATGTTTTTGTGTATTTGTCCCTCCCAAGTTTGTTGTTCAGTGTTTGTATAAAATCTACATTGGATGGAGGCCCACTGGATAAGCAATGACAATTGATAAGTTATATTCCAGTGGGGCAATTACAACACGCAGTCCCAACTGCAATTGCTTGGGAAGTAAAAACCTATTGCTTCATGCCACTGCGATCTTGCTTGGTTGTTTCATACCTCACGTAAGCAATAATTGACTGCTTTAGTATTAAGGAGAGGTTGTTTTTAGCTAGCTTGCAGGGAAAAGATTCTACGTGTGTGGGTGTGTGCTTCTGTATGGATCTGAGAAAACAGTTGAGCTCTCAAAGCTCAAATCAATATAAATTGGCTCAAATCTATTCTTGCAATATAAATCCATAAAATTGAGCACAGTACTATTTTTCATATAATAGTGTCTTCTAGAGACCAAAGAACCTGCTTGCTGTAGAAATTTCTACAGCCAGTAGCCTTTAAGTTACCTGTCCACTTGGGCGTGGCCTCTTATACTATGTATGCCAAAGTAAAGTGCACTTCCAGCCTCTTTCTTCCAGCTATGGGATTTGGTTGCTGTACCCTGTTAGAGCAGAGGACTGTAATCTGTGAGGCTACCCCTAAAAAAAACCAACCATCTATTATACTCAATTCTGAGCTAGTGTGGGATTTCTTTTAAAGTTCCGTCTTCACCTGCTTAGTTGTTTTTGTCCTGTATTTATAAATATATAAAATATATGTGTTATAGTTAATAAATAATGTGAAGAGCTAGTTCCAGGACAGGCTCTAGAAACTACAGGGAAACCCTGTCTCGAAAAAACCAAAATAAATAAATAAATAAATAAATAAATAATGTGAAAATTAAAATATAGATTACATTTTACCCAGTTTAAAAATATTGTTTTCTATGATACATAGGCTTAGGATTTACAATCACATGTTCTTTTGATAACTGTTGATGAATAGAATTTACATTTCAGGAAAATTTTAGGCTTATATGACAATTAAGTATGAAATAGAACTCCATGTTACTTTCCCCTTCTGCTTTCTTTAGCATATTCTACATAGGTTTTGATTAAATTATATGGACTCACTATTATGGCATCAGATGGAACAGTCATTGCCCTAAGTTCCCAAGTCCTCTGTATATTGTCTTTTCTCTCCATGGCAACAACCGACCTTTTTGTTCCATCTTAGTTTTGCTATTTTCTCATGTAATAGAGAATGAACTGAGTTAGAATCATAGGATGCAGCTTTTTCAGACTGGTAATATAAATTATATCTTCAGTTCATTTGATAAATACCTAACTGTAGTTACTAGGTCATTTGATTGTTATATGTGAAAAAAATAAAACAGAAAACAAAACAAAAAACCAAAAGAAACCCCAACAAATTTATCTATACAATTTTGGATTACTTACAGAAATCAATGAGAGTCCTTGTTCCTTCAAATCCTTGCCCCCCCTTCTGTGCTATTAGCAGCTATCAGCATAGGGTTCAAGGACTACTTTGTGTTTTGTTTTCCTTTTCTGTTATAATGGCAAAAATTTCTGTCACATCTTTCTGATGAGAATAAGAAGAGAGTTCAAAATTAAGAACAAATAAACACAAAGATATGATGGAGCTCTTTGAAAATAATAAAATGTGGGAGAAAGTCTTAATAGAATGGAAATTTAATTTTAGTTATCCACAAATATAAAATGGTGACCATGCAAGAGAAAACCCAAACAAGCTACGGAGTCTGATAGCTTCATCCTTGCAGACTTCTAAAGCATCTATCAAAGACTATGGATGTGAGGACGTGTGTTCTAGGCCATCATGGTCCATGCAGTGAAACTCTGCCTCAAACAAGTCAGAAGATGAATGCAATCAAATATTATATGTCAGTAAGCACAACTGAACAAACCAGATGATACTGCAGAGTAAAATGTCTAGACTGGTACAGTGTAAAAGAGATAGGGGGGTTAGGAGAAAAAGATATACAGAACCTGATTTTAAAAAAAAAACTTGCTAAGTGTTTATTCGTGGTTTCCAATAATAGGGGACTAGAGAGATGACCATTAGAAGAATCCAGAAGGAGATGATGGGTAAAATTTCTTCCTTAAATGATGGGAGAATTTGTGGCTTGCAAAACACTACAAAGTCCCATTTGGGGTAAGAGATTGTGGGATACTTTGGCAGTCTGAATAATTTATGATAATCTCCATCAGTTACCACTAATGCTTTTTAGCAGAAAAGTGATGTAACCATACTAATTAAGACAGGGGAAAATCTGATAAAAGGAAAGATTAACTGAAAGGACTGGAGAAAAACCAAGGTAAATTGGCAATTTAGAAGGTTATCATAGCATAAAATAATGAGACTAGTCTGTCTAATGAATTTGATAGGAAAGAGCAGAAGGTATAGAGATGAAAAGCGAAAACAGGATTAGTCTTGGATGGCATAGGAAAAAGGAAAAACTAAATATGACAGTGATTATGCATTGAGTGACAACTGCTGAATGCCTTTAACTGAACAATGGAGCATTAAATAATAGATTTGCCAGAAAATGCAGTTTTATTAATGTACTTTATAATGATTGTTCCTAGCATGTATGTCATGATGTACTTGGCATGTGCTTCTTATTTCTGCTGCAACACACTGCTAAACTTGATTTTTCTGATCTGTAAGTCAGAGAATATGTACAAGTAGCTATTGGGGCTGGTTCCATCTGGAATCTCAAGGGGAGAGATTTTACCCCTATTTCTACCCCTAATCCTGGAGACGATATTTCTTAGTTGGGGCCCTTCCTTTGTCTACAAAGGATGGTAGGGAACGCTTTTGGTTGTTTCTTTTTAAAGTGTACAAGTCTCTTGCCTCCATGAGTTACTGATTAAAAACTTTAGATTGCTTTGGGTCCAACTGAATAACTCATGAGGATCTTCCATGTCATGGTGCTTAGTTAATGTAAAATCCCTTTAGTCATGTAATGCCATGAACGTATATGTGGACTAGTATGTCGTCATCGTCTTCAGGGAATGATGTATTTTATCAACTAGAGCATATAAGAAATGCTTTCATAAAAATTTAGTGCATTGCCCTGAGAGTTTGATATATGTTTGGGAATGCTGTCTCTTCTTTCTTTGGACTTAGAATAGTATCAAAATTAACATAACATAAAACAAATTCTGCTTAGAGCTGGTACGTACATTCTCTTACTAAAATAGCTACCTGCAACACTTGAAATATATAATTACTCCTTTATTTTAGACAACATATACAAGAAAAAGACAGTATTGTTATTTGAACATATTTCCCCTGTTAAGGCGTTGCCTATTCTGTCTTCTGTATCTAATCTTTCTCTGCCCAATGATATCACTTCCTGTCTGTCTGTATAGACCTCCAGACCTCTATGGTTAGCTTCTGTCTAGCTCTGCCCTCTAATATTCAGGCAAAATTTATTTTCACAATCAAGATATCACCACATTTACATTTTTTTTTGTCTTGTAGAAAGGTTTAATTCTTAGAGAAAGGGCCATTTTCAACGTAACGGCTATTGCCCAATTTCTACAGGATCTTACACTCCATCTCATTTCCCAGTTTGTCTCAGGCTAGGCTTATAAACACACTAATTATTACTTCGACTCATTCTGATGGCTCACAATTCTGTGATTACTTCCTCATTAAATGACAGAGTGTAGCATAGGAATCTTTCAATGTTCAGATGAAACAGTTTTCTCAGAAATTATATCTTGATTGTTTTAAGCAGATTACTCACTTCTTAGTTTATAAGAACATTGTTTTTGATAATTTAATTATATGAGAGAATGAGAAGTTTTACTGAACATATTTAAAAGGTTCAATTTTTAATGAATCAGGGGCATTGTAGCTTATTTAAATTACTCATTTCTGTATTTAAACTTTCTGAGAGTTACTAATTCAAACACACACATGCACACACACATACTATTTAATTGACAAATTTAAAGATTAATTTTATTTTCCCTTATGTTCAGTTAAAAGGAATATCAAATCTCCTCCCTATCTGAAAAAAAAGCAGACATTTCTTGAGAAATGACTTTGCCTGCTTCACAGTCCTCTACAATGAATAGCGCATACTTCTCAGGTTCCTTACTAATAAAAAGATATGAAGTATGTGTAGCATGAATTCTAATTTGTTTTAATAATAAAAACATTGAGTCAGATATAGGGGTAAATGCTGAAAGATCAGAGAAGCAGAGTAGACAGCTACTAGTTCTTACCACTTTCATATCCTCAGATAGAATGGGCGATCCTGTCTGTAGGAAACCTCAGAATGAATGTCTTGAGTTCTTGTCTCCTCCTGCCTTATATACCTGTCTAACCATATCCGTCCCTGTTTCTGATTCCCCTAGTGCTGAGATTAAAGGCATGTGACTCCCAAGTATTGGGATTAAAAGCTCAAGCCACCATCACCTGGCTCTGATTCTCTTATAGACTGGATTAATCTCATGTAGTCCAGCGTGGCCTTGAACTCAGAGAGATTCATCTGCCTGTTCTTCCCAAGTGCTGGGATTAAAGGAATATGCCACCACTATGACTAACTAGTGGCTAGCTCTACACTCTGATCATCAGGCAAGCTTTACTTATTAAAATACAAACAAATTTTCACAATAAGGGTTCTTAATTGAGTCACAATTTATTGTATCCTTAAATATGTGTCTTATAATCATGTATAGAAATTAGTAGTTGCCAATTTTGTATTGTATCTTTCAAAATATTATATATTACACCAAATAAGTATATCACTAATAGACTTTGAGAATTCACATTTTTAAGAAAAGTTTATTTTGGTTACAGTGATATAATCTTTCCTAAAAAATTAATTAATTGTAGTTAACCATGGTAATGATGTGGTTACAATCGATACTACTCATCACTTACAATGCTCAGGCCTCAGTACCTTTCCCCTACATGACTGATGAGTTTTAACTTCTAAAATTTTAAAGATTAGAATAACACGCCGAACATTTTGCACTATTTTTTAAAAGCATTTTCTTCTCAAGTACTGTATAAATAATGTTATTTAAACACAAATTTAATGCTATTAAAGTATTTCCATTGTATGATTAGGAATGCTTTTAAGAAAACAGATGGTGACTGAGGATTTTGTTCTTCTCTTCCATATGTCATCGACATGGATGCTAGTTCTTCTATTATGTCATCAACATGGATGTTAGTTCTTCGCTAACATACAAACCCTTGCTCTTTCCATGTCTGCTCACATGTAGTGGCATGAAGTTTCTCACTTTGAACATTACAGAAACAACCCAATCCTTTGCTCTGATCTTTCCACAACACATCTAGCAAGGGCTATTGAGGATCAGCCTCAATGCCCTCTCAGGGTTCAGATTAGAAGCTACAGGAAGTAAAAAGGACTTTTTTCTCTGCCTATCTGGGGGCAAATGAACAAACTCTCTCATTCTGTACTTCTTCATGACAGTTTCTTTTTTATTCTGCTGTGTTGCAAAGTTTCCAGTTTATATACACACACAATCAATGGTGTGTCTCTGATAATAGCAAAGTTACAGAGCTAGAATTTTTCAGGGTCATAAAGGAGATAAGAGCTGTTTTGAGTGACACTGTTAGCTTTTTTATGGCCCTAGGGGAATATTGATAGAAAGATGCCTGGGCAGCACTAAAAGAAAAAAAGCTGATTTAGGAGGCTTTAAATTGTAAGAAGTTAGAAGAGGAGTTTGTACAAGATACTACATTTCTAGGTTAAAATAGTGTATTGATAAATCAAGGTAAGAGTAGGTATAACTTTTCTATGGTTAGAGCTGGGGGTCAACTGAAGTTAACACTTTCCCAAGTAACCTGTGGGGGAATTGGGACACCCAATCTCCTTATTAGGAAGGACTATGAATCAAAGAAGCTTGGACATGCCATAACCATATCTTTGAAGGTTCCAAATGTAATATATTTGAAAGATTCGTCTCCTGTCTTCAAAATAAAAAAAAATAATTGCAGTGAACTTACTTCTAAGTGTTATTTCAGGGAATGGAGTGGAGAAAATATGAAGCATGTATATATTCTAAACATACATACCAGTATATATTCTATATATCAAGACTCTATAGCTAAATGAAAAGTCATCTTCCTGAGTACCCATAATATTGATACACAATCATGAGATTACATATACATAGCACATGAGATTACATACTACAATGCAGGTATTGGGGAGACGCCAAGGTGCTTTAACAAAAGTGAGCAACAGTTTGTCAGACCTTGTCTAGACAGGATTAGCCTCTGGTAGTATGACTGAGTGTCTTTTGGATATATTTCCAAGGGTGGAATAGCTGGGTCCTGGGGTAGGTTGATTCCCAGTTTTCTGAGAAACCACCACACTGATTTCCAAAGTGGTTGCACAGGTTTTCATTTTCACCAGCAATGGATGACTGTTCCCCTTGCTCCACAACCTCTCCAGCATAAGCTATCATTACTTTTTTGATCTTAGCCATTCTGACAGGTGTAATATGGCATCTCAAAGTTGTTTTGATTTTCATTTCCCTGATAGCTAAAGACGAAGAACATGTCCTTAAGTTTAAGATATTTTTGAAACCTTCTAATTTATACTTAATAAAATTCAAATCTGTCATTTAAACTCTCTGATACAAATATCATGAATATTCAGTGTTTTTACACTCTTCCTTTTGTCTGTAATATCATAAATGATTCTTTTCTAATAAAAATCTTGCACAACCTAAAGTTTAATTCAAATCTATTTCCTCTGTACAGTCATTTCCAATCACCTAAAGCATAAATCAAATCTCCCTCAGAATATTTTCTTTATGTAAATAATATATATTTATATTTATTTATATGTATAGTTCTTAAAAATACTTAATATGGATTTAATAAATGGAAAAAAGTCACATAATTCACTCCTATGGGTTTGACTTATGATGTGGGAGTCTCCTCTGTGTGCTGATTACCATTAATGAATAAAGGAACTGCCTTGGCCATTGGTAGGGCAGAACTTAGGTAGGTGGGGAGGACTGGACTGAATGCTGGGACAAAGGAGGGTGGAGTCAGGGGACACCATGAACCCGCCGCTGGAGATAGATGTGCTGGAACTTTGCTGGAAGGCCACAACCTTGTGGTGATGCACAGATTAATAGAAATGGGTTAAATTAAGATGTGAGAGTTAACCAACAAGAAGCTAGAGCTAACGGGCCAAACGATTTAATTAATACAGTTTCTGTGTGATTATTTTGGTTCTGGGTGGCTGACACCTACTCTTCCTGAGTGAGTTTGTTTTTTTCTTCTTGTTCTAGAGCTTTCAGGTGTGCTGTTAGGTTGCTAGTGTGATATTTCTCTAGGATCTTTATGTAGGCACTTAGTGCTGTGAACTTTTCTCTTAGCACTGCTTTCAAAGTGTCCCATAGGTTTGGGTATGTTGTACATTTATTTTCATTGAATTCTAAGAAGGCTTTAATTTCTTTCTTTTTTTTCTTCTTTGACCCATGGGTGATTCAGTTGAGTATTTTTCAATTTCTATGAGTTTGTGTGCTTTTTAAAATTAATGTTGTTATTCAAGTCTACCTTTAAGCCATGATGAGCTGGTAAGATACAGGGGGTTATTCCAAACTTTTTATGTATTTGTTGAGGTTTGCTTGGTTACCAAGTATGTGGTCATTTTTTGAGAAACTTGCTTGAGGTGCTGAGAAGGTATATTCTTTTGTGTTTGTGTGGAATGTTCTCCGGATGTCTGTTACACCCATTTGAGTCATAACTTCTGTTTGTTCCTTTATTTCTCTGTTAAGTTTCTGTCTGGCAGTTCTGTGTGTGGTGAGAGTGGGGTGTTAAAATATCCTACTATTAGTGTGTGGGGTTTGATGTGTGATTTAAGCTTTAGTAATATTTCTCTTACAAATGTGGGTGCTCTTGTATTTGAGGTATAGATGTTCAAAATTGAGTCTTCATCTTAATGGACTTTCCCTGTGACACATATGAAATATCCTTCATTTATTTTTTATTAATTTTAGTTTGAAGTCTGCAGTGGGACAATGGCTTTGTACCCTGTAAAGATTTGTCACTTGCATTGGTTTAATAAAACGCTGATTGACCAGTAGCCAGGCAAGAAGTATAGGTGGGGCAAACAGACTAGGAGAAATCTGGGAAGAGGAAAGGCTCAGTCTGCAGTTGTCAAGATGAGAATCCCTCATTGATAAAAAGTACCAAGCTACGTGGCTAACACAGATGAGAATTATGAGCTAATTTAAGATGTAAGAATTAATTAATAAGAAGCCTGAGCTAATAGGCCAACCATTTAATGATTAATGTAGACCTCTGTGAGTTTCTTTGGGATGGAACAGCTGTGGGACCAGGCAGGACAGAAATCTCTGCCCACTGAAGTCTATTTTGTTAGATTAGAATATCTACACTAGCTTGTTTCTTAGGTCAATTTGATTGGGAAGTCTTATTTCAACCCTTTACTCCAAGGAAATGTCTGTCTTTGAAGTTGAGGTATGTTTTTGTGTACAGCAGAAGAATGGGTCATGTTTTTGTATTCATTCTGTTAGCCTGTGTCTTTTATAACATTCAAGGCCAAGGCTCTAATGGTCACAGATTCCATGGGGGATATTTGGGTTTGTGGATGCTGCTCCCAGGTCTCTGGTGGCTTCCCTGGGTGGGTGGGTGGGTGGGTGGGTGCAGTAAGTGATGTGCCTCCTGGATCTATAGTCTAGAGGGTAATGCCCTCCAGCAGGAAACCCAGACACTCACTTCTCCAGGTACATTCAGGGACAAGGCTCTGGTGGTGGCAGATGCTTTGGGGAGTGGTTGTGGGTGTGGAGAGGCTTCTCCCAGGTCTCCACAAATCTGGTGTGTGGGACAGGGCATGATGTTCCTCCAAGGGCTAGGGCCTTGAGAGTAGAGCCCTCCAGCAGTGGGCTCAGACATTCACCCCTGGGAGGAGAGCCAAGGCCTTATTTAATTTCTTGATTGAAAATTTTTTTATTGCCTCCAGTCTGAAATGTCTGATCATCCAAGGCATTAACTTGAACTACATATATTTTCTCTTTGTTCATTTTAGGGAAACTCTTGGTTGAAAGTGTTTCTCTATGAATTCTGGACCAACAAAGCATTGGGTCACAGTTGGCTCATATAATATGATCTTGAAATTATTTAGATTAGTTAAGAAATTCCGATGTGGATCTGAGCATTTCTGTGAATTACAGAATGTTCAGAATATTGTGCTTGTGTTTCTCATTTACTAATGGAACTATATTGATCTAGTGATTTCCTCAGGTGGTACTGAATGGCACAGGTTGAATAATTTTATAAATTTTACAAATTAAAATCCTTGCCAAGTAATTCTGCCTTCTCTCAATTATGTCTGAGGAATTTATGGGGCACCAGCAAACTTTGTCTTGAATGGTCAAAATTTCTTCTCTGCTTGACTTTTTAAAAAATAAGCAATAGAGACTGAAAGGCAAAATTCATGATTATTAGTGACTAAAATGCTGCCTGATAAAACAATCTAGGACTTTGGTAGCAATTTCACTGGAATAATGGATGATTCCTAAGTCAGAATTCATGCATTTGTAGAGGAAATAAAGCCTGTGGTAAAGCAAGTGGCTACTCCAGTAAGGTCTGCTGAAGAAACAGTGCCCAGCATTGCCTGGAAATCACTCAGACTTAGTGCACTGTGAAACAGGAGAAACATTCAGATGACAATAACAGAACAGAGAGACATGGATCCACAATAAAAAACTTAGACAATAGGAAATCAGACTGTGATTACTTTCAATAAATAAATAGGTTTTCCTACAGAAAGATATTTGAACAAGAATATTGTTACGGTATTCTCGTACACGAAGGCTTAGCCAGTTACAAACATGGAAGGTTCCCATATTCATATTGGACAAAGATAAAATGCTAACTTCTATGCTACGTGTAAAGGATTAGGATCCCTCATTTCTCCCTCTTGTCTTTTATTTTTTACTATTTCATGCCACCATCCTCTTTGTAATACTCTACATTATAAAAACATATGCTCACTTGTGTATTGAAGACATAGATGCAATTGACTAATGACTGCTTGAGCCTTAATGTTACAGTAAAGATGGAACATTAGTTACAAGAAATTGAGAAAATTGCTGTTTTAAATGTTAACATCAGCTTCATCAGTAATGATTCCTGGTCCCATATCTGAAGCCACTCTGCCTTTCAAAGTGTGTTACATCACCTGCCATTTGCGGTTAACATTTCACAATGTTAATGTTGAATAGCTCCCTTCACAGCAGGCTCTAGTCACCATGCCCCACACGTGTTCTGATCCTGATGGAGCAGTTCCTGCCAACTGCCACTGGGAGGTAGCACCTGTATTCTGTTTCTGTCACTTTAAGTATAAAGTTACAGGTAGGGAAGGATTGTACGGTCTGTGACTTTCTGAACGAGCTAAACAATGGGAAATCTTACATTTGAGCTAAGGTATCATTATGTGCCTGTGTGAGAAAATAGCATCCAATGTGAGAGCCATTTTAGAGTCGGAAGCTGTACTCTGGGAAACAGGTATCAGCTCTGGATAGATGCTGTTTTAACAGTCATTAATATGTTATTAAAGACTGCACATTTAATGAGACTTCACCGTACTAAGTGAATATCCTGTCCACTGCTCACTATTTCGAGGTTTCTTAATGTCTAAATTAAATTCAGTGTATTGTTTAACCATAAAGTCTAGTTCCATTAAAATTGCCCAATATTTTGAATTATTAATATTAAATTTGTCAGACAAAACTCTGTTTCTTAAAGGAATTTAGGTTAGTTTTGGTTAATGGAGAATTCTCTGTGTGTGTGTGTGTGTGTGTGTGTGTGTGTGCGCGCGCACACACACGAGTGCTGTATGCCTGTGCTGTGTGTAGTATACATGTATGTGTGCTGTGTACATATGTTGTATGTGTTGTAAACTTGAGTAGGTGTGTGTGCTGTACACCTGTGTTGTGTGTGTTGTATACATGTATGTGTGTTGTATGTTTATGGAGTATGTGTTTATACATGAATGTGTGTGCATGTGTCTGTTTGTGCACGTTTCTAGACCAGAAGAATACACTGAATATCTTCTTCTATCATTCTCCTTTCTTCCTTCAGTCAGCATCTTCAGCTGAAGCTCTAGCTGACTGGTTTTCAGATAGACTGGCTGTCTGTCTAGCATGCCACAGAGTCTTCCTCTCTCTGTGTTTCACACATCCTAGTCACCTCTGCCCTCCCTCCTCTCCTTTTTCACTCTATTTCTACCTGCACCCTATCTCAGGGCTGGTGTTACAAGCATGCCCAGCTATGACCAATGTTTTTTATGGGTTCTAGGATCTGAACTCAGATCTGACACTTGTAAATCAAGCCCTCTTACTACGTCCTTTCACAGGTTCCTACTGTTGAATTCTATGGACCTTTACTTCTTAATAATCAGCTACAATTAAATAATAACATAGATAATAAGAGGGAAGTTGGAAAATCATTCATCATTAGTTTCATTGGAAAAGGATAATATTAATTCATCAGATATAAGCCATTCATATTTACCATGTGTACCCTCAAATTAAATTAAGTCTTAATAAAAACAAATTCTTCATGTTAAGTATTAGGAATGTTTGCATAATAGACAAGCACAAAGTACCTAAGATTCAATACCACCACTTTACATCAGCCACAATTAAGGAATTTCGCTGTCAAAATAGCATCTTTCAAGTTCCCTTTCCTTGTTATTGACTGTATTTCTAATAACATCCAGAATTTTTTTTTTTGTACTTTGGATGTAAACGATATTTACAATGATTTTTTTCTTGTACTTATTTTCCTACTATGTGGGCTTTTTGACTGTATGAACCAATAATTAAGAAGAGAATTTCAGTATACTAGTTTTTGCTGGTTCACATATAACGATTTTAGAGCCTGTTAGACGGAGCGATAAAGAACATTAAGATTGTACACCCCCCCCCCCATGGTTTATTGCCTCATTCCATAAAACTGACTGTTAGGTTACAAGAGAATTTCAAGGTAGCTCTTCTGTACACTCATATCATCCCAAGTGACTAACATCCGATAGATTATCACCAGAAACAGAATAGCAACTCTCTTAAGTAACCAGGATATAAATTACTCACTGATTGATATAGATTCTCAATTATTGGAGACACACTGACATTTATGACACTTTGAACTTTGATAAGAGGGAGTTCTCCCTACAATAATCTGTAGGCAGCTACTGTTATAAGTTGCTCAACAGCTTATCCAGAGTACTGTAGGCAGAAACTGCTCATTCATTTACCGGCTGCCCAGATACAAATAATAACATAGAAACTATATTAGTTACATCACTGTTTAGTCAATAACTTAGGCATATTTCTGGTTAAGTCTTACTTCTTAAATTAACCCATTTCTATTAATCTGTGTATTGCCATGAGGCCGTGGCCTACTGGTAAAGGTTCTTGCTGGCAACTGGCATCTTTCTCCTTTGGCAGCGACTTGGCATTTTCCTGATTCCACCTACTTTCTTTCCATATCTCTGTTACAATTTCCTACCAGGCTTTACTCTACTAAGCCAATGGTCAAAACAGTTTCTTTAATAACCAATGGTAATAAAAACATATATATATATATAGATATATATATATATATATATATCATACAGAGGGGAATCCCACATCACCTCCCCTTTTCTGTCTAAATAAATAGGAAGACTTAAACTTTAACAGTATAATTGCATATAACAAAATAGTTATCAAGTGAGAATTACAGTTACAATATTTATACATTATCTTTTATCATAACTAAGGAAAACTATAATTATAACTATTATTTAACTCTATCAAAAATCCAAGAAGGTTATAATATTACCTAAGTTAAAAGGTAGTGCATTGTAAGCAACTTCCAAAACTCAAGAATTGACAGAGACATTTTGCTGCCTGGACAGTTACCCAAAGTTCTTCTGTGGGTCCTGCCTGTCCAGTTCATACAGCTTATCACCAAGCAATTCAGGCAAGAGCAGTTTCTGGCCCAAATGTGTAGGTAGCCTTGTCATACTGAAGGCAAATTTCTCAATGAGTTTCTTTAATACCAAGTAACCTCTCTGAAGTAATTGGTGCTGCCGGAAGCAAACATATCTCACTGTTGAGAAAAGTCTAAGTTCTTAAAGCATTTTAAATGCCACATTCTGTAGGTCTTTAACAGGGTATATATATATATATATATATATATATATATATATCTGTGTATACTTAGAGAACCTAATTAACATGATTACAAGCCTGGCTGTTATACATTACTATTAATTAATCTGTATTTCTTAAAAATCATTACATTTTAAAATGAGCTGTACAAACATAATAAATTAATCAAGAGCAGAAATATACATATAAAATTGACCTTAAATTTGTATCAATCGACCAAGATCCATACCAATGCAAGCATTCATCTGTATAGCATATCTCCCTTTAAATGTAAGCAAACATTTATAAACAATCATTTGCAAATTTGGGCTTTGTTCTCTTGACTGCTTCCTGCTGATTGAGAACTGTTAATCAGGTCATTCTTGGGGTATTCTATATAGTAGGTCCACCTCAGCTAGCAGTCCTGAAGCTGTCATGGATGTTCTATCATCTGGGCCATTGCTTCAGGGGATCTTGTTTGTATAAACCATATTAGCCAGTAAGGAATCCATAGCATCTATCTGCTTCTATCAAGACATCAAGTCAGTGACGACGAGTAAAGAAAAGAATTATTTTGCATCTGCGCAGTCAGGAATCTGGAGCTATTGACAATCAATGTTAATGACTAGCAACCCGATAATAGAATTGTTGTCACTGCAGATACAGTGTGGGAAAACTTCCCCATCCTTCCCATTATAAAATCAATTTCTGTGTAGTGACAGATGGTATCTAGTTCATTTAGCATATTCTTAATGTGCCCTTGATAAGCTGTTTCTTAACTGCAAAGGGGACTGATCAACAGAATGTCTAGCTTCTACTTCAAGGAACCCTAACTCATAATGTGGTAATTTCCCAAATCCAAGAAGAGAGTTCAGGATATCCCCAAAATATTCTGTGTGGTCACTAGACTTTGGGTGAATGTGTATGTATGCATGTGTGTGTTAGTGCATTTGTGTTTTGTGCATATGTGTTGTGTGTAGGGTTGTGCATGTGTTTTGTGTGTGTGAGTGTGTGAATAATTCCCCAACCTCTCTATTGGTGGTGCATCTTATGTAATTGAATAAGTTAAGCAAATGTTATATAAAACTATGAATGATAAATAAATAACATTCTTAAAGATTAGACCACTTTGCGGAAATGAAGAAAGTGAGTTGCTTTTAAAATTTTGTTCAGTTTTATTTGAAAAATCATTAAAGTCTGAGAGGACTGTAGTCAGATTTCTTCTCAAGTGCTTACTTTAGAATTTGACTCCCTTTTAAAGAAAGCAAAATTTAAAATCAATTGTAGATAGCTCATTATGGGTATGGACAAGGAAGGAAAGAATAAATTACCTTGGTCAGCACATTCATGTTTAAAGCAAAGATGCTAGCCTCTGTATTAGCAAGCACAACTTATATGAGGTAGTTTGGAATTTAGTAGAAATCAGTCATTATATTGAATTCTAGAAAAAGGAGATTATTTAATTAAGCTGGAATAAAAATTATTGCAGAGATGTTGCCATAATTAATTCATTGAAAAGGTCACAATGCAACATACTTTATTTTTTGTAATTCTTTCTTTGAACTTTTCTATAAGCCCCCAAATTAATCTTGATTCCCTGCAAGAATAAGATGGCACCTTTAATTCTGACAATAACATCGACTACTTGTATTTGGTTACTTTGTTTTTGATCCAGTTAGCCATACTAAATTTAAGAAAATGAATGAAACAGCATCCTCAAACTATTAGTATAATTTTGTCAAATTTTGTAAGCACAGTGAACTAAAAAATATTACTAGAGATTAATGTTTAATTTTGTTTGTAAGAAAGATTAGCAACTTTTAGAAAATATCAACTATTTAGCCTTCATTAGTTTAGTTTAGACTTGTATGAAACTACAATGTAGCTAATCATATTTTTGTTATATTTTACACTAGCAAGATATATGCTATACAATCTATGTGCATTTATTTTTAACATATCATTAGGCTAGGGTACTCTCCCAAATAAATATAAATATTGGATACTTTTTGCTGTAAATAGCCTATGCTTTTCTGACACATGTCTCATGTTGGTCCCTTTGTTCTGATCTTGTCACTTTGGGATGCTAATATTAGCTTGAACACACAGCAGAATTTTCTCTTAATGTTTCTTCTTAGATTCATCCATTTTCTCCCATTCTATCACATCCTCATTCTGACATATTCAACTCTGGAAAGAATTGGTGATGCCTTTAAGGTCAGATTTCTGAGGCCGAATTTTGCCCCAATGACAACATTCTGGATAATAGTTGAGCAAAATTATTTGTGACCCAGTTTTGACATAAAGTTCTCCATTATTCTGTGTCCTGCTCTTTGTAACAGTTTCAACTGGAGCTCCTTATTTTCCATGAATCACCGCCAAACTCGAAGAGCTGCAATTTGGGGGACTAAAATGCCTCTGAACGTAACGATTCATTCCCTTTGGATCTCAGCCTCATCTGTCTTCTTCTTGTATGTGCTTTCCCATTTGCTTTTGTTTAGCAGTCCATATTTCTTACACAGGTTGATACTATCCATTTTATCTTAACATTTTGATCAGAAACGGTTACTTGAAACTTCACACAGAAGAAAAACCAACTATATATTGCAGAAATAATTTGTAATTTATGTTTTTTTAACTACAAGTGCTGACAAGTGTACTGTGGGTTGAGCAACCAGAAGCCAGACTCCTACTTTTTGGTAGAAAGACTGACACTTCTTTATGGTTTTTTTTATTGAATTTTGTTGAGCTCTATATTTTTCTCTGCTCCCCTCCCTGCCTCTCCCATGCTCCCTTCAACTCTCCCCCAAGGTCCCCATGCTCCCAATTTACTCAGGAGACCTTGTCTTTTTCTACTTTCTACTTCCCATGTAGATTAGAGTTATGTAAGTCACTCTTAGTGCCCTCATTGTTGTCCAAGTTCTCTGGGTTTGTGTGTTTGCTGGTTTTCTTGTTTTATGTTTAAAAACCACCATGAGTGAGTACATGTGATAACTGTCTTTCTGTGTCTGGGTTACCTCACTCAAAATCATGTTTTCTAGCTCCATCCATTTTCCTATAAAATTCAAGATGTTGTTATTTTTCTGCTGTGTAGTACTCCATTGTGTAAATGTAGCACATTTTCCTTATCAATTCTTCAGTCGAGGGACATTTAGATTGTTTCCAGGTTCTGGCTATGACAAACAAAGCTGCTATGAACATAGTTGAACACATGTCCTTGTGGCACGATTCAGCATCCTTTGGATATATACTCAAAAGCGGTATTACTCGATCTTGAGGAAGGTTGTTTCCTAACTTTCTGAGAAATTGCCACACTGACACTCAAAGGGGTTGTACCAGCTTGTATTCCCACCAGCAATGCAGAAGTGTTCCCTTTTCCCCACAACTTCTCCAGCATAAGTTGTCATCAGTGTTTTTGATCTTGGCTATTCTTACAGGTGTAAAATGGAATCTCAGAGTTGTTTTGATGTGCAATTCTCTGATGACTAAAGATGTTGAACATTTTCCTTAAGTGTCTTTCAGCCATTTTAGATTCCTTTGTTGAGAGTTCTCTGTTTAGGTCTGAACTCCATTTTTTTCCATTGGATTATATGTTCTTTTGGTGCCCAATTTCTTGAGTTCTTTGTATATTTTGGAGATCAGACCTCTGTTTGATATGGGGTTAGTGAAGATCTTTTCCCATTCTGTAGGCTGTCATTTTTTTCCCATGGTTTATTTTTTTTATATTTAAAATTTCCATCTCCTCCCCTCCTCCTCCCCCTTCCCTCCCCTCTCCTCCACCCATACCCGCCCTCCCTCCCTCTCCAGGCCAAGGAGTCATCAGGGTTCCCTACTCTATGTTAAGACCAAAGTCCTTCCAACTCCCCCCAGGTCCAGGAAGGTGATCGACCAAGCTGAGAAGGCTCCCAGAGAGCCCGTCCATGCAGAAGAATCAGAATCCAGCGCCATTGTCCTTTGCTTCTCAGTCAGCTCCCACTGTCGGCCACATTCAGAGAGTCCGGTTTGGTCGCATGTTCCATCAGTCCCATTCCAACTGGAGTTGGTGATCTCCCATTAGTTCTGTCCCACCGTCTCCATGGGTGAATGCACCCCTCACGGTCCTGACTTAGAACCTCCTCCTGGCGAGAGATGAAGAAAATGACTGAGCCCCACATTGGAGCACCGGTCTGAGCTCCCAAGGTCCTGATGAGGAGCAGAAAGAGAGAGAACATGAGAAAGAAAGTCAGGACCATGAGGGAACCTCCACCTGGCGATAGATGAAGAAAATGACTGAGCCCCACTTTGGAGCACTGAACTGAGCTCCCAAGGTCCTGGTGAGGAGCAGAAGGAGAGAGAACATGTAGGCTGTCATTTTGTCTTGTTGATTGTATCCTTTGCTTTACAGAAGCTTTTCAGTTTCAGGAGGTCCCATTTATTAATTGTTTCTCTCAGTGTCTGTGCTGCTGGGGTTATATTTAGGAAGTGGTCCCTTGTGCCAATGCCTTCAGGTGTATTTCCCACTTTCTCTTTGATAAGGTTCAGTGTGGCTGGCTTTATGTTGAGGGTTTTGATTCATTTTGACTTGAGTTTGGTGCATGGAGATAGATATGGGTTTATTTTCATTCTTACACATGCTGGTATCCAGTTATGCCAGCACCATTCATTAAATATACTTTCTTTTCCCCATTTGATATTTTTTGCTTTCTTGTCAAAAATCAGGTATTCGAAGATGTGTGGATTGATATCAGGGTCTTTTATTTGGTTCCATTTGTCCTCCTGTCTGTTCTTTTTGCCAGTACCGGACTGTTTTCAGTACTATAGCTCTGTAGTAGAGTTTTAAGTCAGGGATTGTGATGCCTCCAGAAGTTCTTTTATTGTACAGAATTGTTTTGGCTATCCTGGGATTTTTGCTTTTCCATATGAAGTTGAGTACTGTTCTTTCGAGGTCTGTGAAGAATTTTGCTGGTCATTGTGTTGAATCTGTAGATTGCTCTTGGTAAGATTGACTTTTTTACTATGTTAATTCTTCCTACCCAAGAGCATGGGAGATCTTTCTGCTTTCTGGTATCTTCTTCAATTTCTTTCTTCAAAGATTTAAAGTTCTTGTCATACACATCTTCCACTTGTTTGGTTAGAGTTACTCCGAGATATTTTATGCTATTTGTGGCTATTGTAAAGGGTGTTGATTCTCTGATTTCTTCTCAAGCCCTTTAATCATCTGTGTACAGGAGGACTACTGATTTTTTTGAGTTAATCTTGTAACCTGCTACATTACTGAAAGTGCTTATGAGTTGTAGAAGTTCCTTGTTATTATTTTTGGGATTGCTTATGTAAACTAGAAAGATTGACACTTTTATGTGTTTATCATTTTTTACTTTTTATTGTTTTCTAAAACCTATATTTTATGTCTTCTAAATGTCTGCCTTTACAGTTTTGTTGATATATAATCCATACACAATAAAGTGTACACCTGTAAGTAAAAAAAGACATTCATGTATATACATCAGTGTATAATTTTCTCTATATTAAAAATATTTAGCACAATTGTTATTCTTAAAAGTTTCATTATGGCTCTTTATTTTACCCCAGTCTTGACCCCTAAGTAACTTTTGATGTGGTAAAATATTTGTTCATTTTCTAAAACTTTGTTGAGGTGGAGAAATCTGTTGTGTATGCTTTTAGTATATTTCTTTCTCATCATAATCATCTTGAGATTATCTCAAGCAAGGCTTGTAAAATAGTAAATTCCTTTGTGCTCCTGAGTAATACCTCAATATATAGCTGTATCTCCATTTATTATGCACTCATCTGTTCAATATTTGGATTGTTCTTGGTTTGGGGTTATTATAAATAAGGTTCATATCAGTGTTTATACAAATGTGTGAACATATACTTTCCTGTCTCTTGAGATAACTTTCATATGATAAATACATGATTTTTGATACTATTATTTAACATATTTGTTAAAATGTATTTTGAGCTATAATATGCATCAAACTATATCAAAATATGTGTATAAATATCATTGTTTTATATTTGGCTGTCTAAAATAATCACACCATATTCTATTTCCACTGACATGAATTGGGAGATCTTGTGCACGTGCATGGGGGGCGTTCAAGGTTATGCAAATTTTATCCTCTATATTCTTTTATACAGTTTTTACTTTAATTTTTATTTATGTATTCACTTTTATTAGAGCAGTAAGGTTTTGTTTGTAATATTACAGAAAGACTTTGATTTACATTGTGATGACTATTTTAGGCTTTTAATTAAAAAAAATCTTGCATTTGCAATTGTAGCTTCTCTGGAATTTGATAATGCTCTGGACACTAGCTGGATTTTGCTTCTCAGCTGTTGGAAAATTGGCATTTGTGTATTATATCTTAGCACATAATTGGGATCAAATATAAATTTGATCTCAGACCATTATGTATCAGTCACAAGTGGCTGGCTAATAAACTCAAATGTCACTCATTTATAGCAATAGAATATAAACGCAAAGTGCCTCTAGTCTTGGGACCATACTTATTTTCATAACTTATTGTAGTGAGCACAGATAATTCAGACCTATATTTGTTCTTTTTATTTTACATATAACCTGTCATTTTACTGGATTTTTATATCTTAGTCCATAAAAGTTACTATTACAGGGGGCTGGAGAGATGGCTCAGTGGTTAAGAGCATTGCCTGCTCTTCCAGAGGTCCTGAGTTCAATTCCCGGCAACCACATGTTGGCTCACAGCCATCTATAATGAGGTCTGATGCCCTCTTCTGGCCTGCAGGCATACACACAGACAGAATATTGTATATATAATAAATAAATATTTTTTTAAAAAGTTACTATTACATCACAGACTATTGTCATTACTTTAATAAATGTGCATATTTAGTTGAAATCTTGTGAATGATTAATCAGAATAGAGCTTATTTATGCGATGATGGGAAATATAAGAGTTCTAGGATGAGACGATATGAAATTAAGATCTCAGCTCCATGATGGGCACCCTTACCCTGACACTAAGCTTAGTTTCGTTGAGTGTTGGAATTAAGTCAGTGACCACCATGGTTTCAGCTTATCTGTGTAATGTGGGTTGAAGCACGTGTCTATTGCGCAATAGGGAAATAACAATGTAGTGCCTGGTATTGCGTATTCTCAACAAAGTGACACTATTAAAATGGTATTATTTTGTATTTTTATATGTTATCGTTTAATACGTGTTGGAATGGATAATGAAAAATGACAGTTTTTCTTCCATTTTATTTATCTGGCTATAAAATTATGCATGCTACAATGATCCCTTCTCTCACGCTTCAAAGAGGTATCTATTCTGGGAACAGATCGGTTAGGGTATAGAAAGCATGTCAAAGAAATTAAGGTTGTACAGGTATTTCTCCTATTAAACTGAGAGGTTTGCATAATGGAGTGGGAAAACATGAGTTGGTTAGGAAGCATAAGCAAGAAGAAACGAATTCTAAAGTGAACAGGAGCTTTTCTGTAGATCACCGTTTTTTGGTCAGGCTTCAGATATCATAACATCTTAACAATTTAATTCATGCAGTTGATATTATGTATTTTACATATATATAAATTTATGGGGGTATATTTGTGTGTGTGTGTGTGTGTTCAACTGTTTTTTCCAGTTCCATTTTTCACATGTTATGTACACGTGGAATGAATGCATGTGTGTATTTTTGCAGGAGTGTGCTTTCAAGTGTGAGTACATGCACATGTGGAGAACTGAGGAATGCTGGGAATCATTCTCTATTGCTCTTCCATCTTACTTATTGAGACAATATCTCTCATCAATCCCAGAGCTAGCCAACTTGTTCTGCTGAGTCCTTCTTTTCTTACAAGGTGGTAAGAACACGCAATGGTCCTCCACGCCCATCCTGCATTTATATGGGTTTCAGGTTGTCTGAATTTAGGTTCTCATGCTTGTATTATAAGTGATTTAACTTCTGAGGCCTCTCTTTGTCCTCCATTTTTTTTTTAACATCTTGAAAAGGATATAAGGCTTCTCACACGTGTCTTTACTCCTTATTTGTTGCTCACTTGAAAATCCAGTTTTTCTCTAACCTGTTAAAATCCTGGTCCATAATAAGCCACACACATTTACATATGGATAGGCATAAAGAACCAGCCTGAGTTTAAAATAACAACTTTAACAGCATATTGGGAGCATTTAAAACTCTAGAGGGCTGTTAGCTCTGATTGGAACTGTTATGACCATTTGCTCCCAAGATAAAACTCTACAGTGCTACCCTTGGCTTAAACTCCGTGTGATTGTACAGAATACTGCTTGGAAACACCATAAGAAAACTACCCTGGGCATAATAACTATATATACTTTAAGTCAGCAAATTGCCAATTCAAATAGAAAAAAAGTTTTGCTTGAATAAGATGCAGCTCTAAAGCTTGTTCATTGTTTCTAAGTAGGGTGTGTGGATGTACACATTAGAGAGTCATAAACCATCTCTAAAGGACAGAATGGCTCTATTAGTCATTTCCATTCTCAGAGGATTTTATGCCATAAGGAATTTAAGCATTGGTGCACGAAATTTAGAGACAGTCCATTGACTTCATGTGTCTAACTCCTATTCTGGCTTTAGAGTCATTCAAAGCAGATGAACTGCAGGCCGTAAGATTCATAATCATATTTTGATAGCTATTATACCATGAACAAATTTAAGAACTCTTTTCTCCCTTTGAATCAAGGCAATCCAGATGCTATATTTGCCAGCAAACATAATTTTAGAAATCATTAAAATTAATGAAGTCATATTTTCAAACAATAGAAAACTTCACTGCAATTAATTTATTTTTAGATCTATAGAAATAGATTTTATGTTCTAGTGTGCTCTGATATTCTCATTCTCTTAATCGTAGGCCATGATAGTGAGAAATATTACCATGTGTCTAGTACTCACGGTTTCCTTGTTTATCCTAACCTCCTCACTCATTTGATATAAGTGATCAGTTAAAATTCTGGTGTTTTTCTCTCACTGATATGAGGGTATTGGGTTTGTCTAATGTTCTCGACTGAAATAATTGGACAGGAAAACTGGATTGTATAGGATATACGGTCATACATTTATTTAAAGTGATATCTGCATAGGTTTTCTTTGCTTTTTAAATTATTTTTGCTCTCAATGATTAAAACTCAAATGGCTAATCAATAAAATAAATACTACTTTATTTCCTCCCACCCCCTGGCTAACTTATAGCATATTTGTAACACTAAACTTGACAGAAGTAGTTGGATTTAGAATGTTCCATTGTTAATTTTCCTTTCCTGTAAAGGCAGACCTTTCTCCATTAGTGATGGGCAGTGTTTAGTAATTCATGCTGTCTCTATGTGGCATTAATCATACTTTTCAGGACTTTCCTAAGGATTCATTAGAAGCTGCAGAGCAAAGGTAATTACTCGTAAAGTTGCTAAGAAATAAAGTATCATGGCTAACCCACCAGTTTCCAAGGCAGAGAACACAGGAAGCAGCAACTAGCTTACCCCACTACCAGAACAGAAAGAATGAACAGTCAGCGGATATTCGATAGGCCAATGGGGCCTTGAGAGAGATGCTTTCGTGGAGTTAATCATTGAAATATTTTATTCACAGTCTGGTCTTATTGACAAATGTATGCATTTGCTGCTTCTAATCCATGCTGTGCAGAGTAGCCCATTTAAAATGCCACAATTTGTAGTATTCCTCACCAGTGGACAGCAGAAGTTTGATGAGGTTGTCCAGAAGGATAGTGATTTTAAGCAAATAGAGATCATTTTTTTGTCCAGTCTTTTATTTGGAGTAGATTTGTCTCACCACCATTATTCCATTTTTAAAGGCAAACAAATTTCACATATTTAAAAGCCAGAGCTTCCTTATTATGTAAACATCAACAGCAATTAGAGAAAATGATGCATTCAGCTTGAAGCAGGGTGTGGGGAGATTGGTAACAGGGTAGCTGGGAAGGGCTGGAGGAAGAAAACAGAGGAGGAAACATTATGCAGTTTTATTTTAATTAAAGTTATAGTTAAAAATTTCAGAATCAATTATCAGAAAAAATCAACTACATGGAGATACACGCTGGGATGGCTATGTATTGTGAAGGGTCCAATTATAATTGTCATCTATGCTCTATTTTCTGTATTTCCTAAGACTTGTTACCTGATGAAGAGTGAATAAAATGCTTGCCTTTGAATTGATATCCTACTCATAATCTCTCTCAGAGCAGTTTATCCCCAAGACATTTTCAACGTAATGAGTCCTGAAACTTCCGGAATCAAATATTTCTTTGATTTATTAGAATAAAAGCTAAAAGGGACAATACCGTATTAGCTGGCATAAAAAGTGGTGATTTTGCATGTCCTCAAGTAACTTTTAACCAACAAATCTTACTATTTTGACATATTGAAATATTCCTATGAATCAAAAAATTTCCAACACATAATAAAATGCTATCAAAACCATTCATTTTAATTGTCTTTTGAAAGCTGTATATATTAAACAACATGGCATGATCATACCTAGTTCACACTCCTCCCCTCCAAATCTTCCCAGGTTTCTTCGACACATCTCCTTCCTGACTCAAATTCCTCGTTAAAAATTCATAGATTTCAATTAGTGCTGCATATATACACATAAGTGAGGGGCCACCCGATGGGACAGGGACAGTCTAGCAGTGTCCACTCCTCTAAAAGGAGTGACTGTCACTCCTCCAACAGCTATCAACTGCCCATAGCTTCTTCACTAGGGATTGGGCCTTAGAAGTCTTTCTTTATTCCTTGTTGTTACTTTTTAACTCATTCAATCTTGTATAGATCTTGTGCAGACATTCACAGGTACTTTGAGAGCATATGTGCAACAATCACCTCATGTTAGGGGGAGAAGGGTTGCAGCAGATGCCCCTCTTATGACTGTTTACTCACTGTCTTTTTTCTTCAAATTTTGTATGTTTTATTTGTGTAAACATACATGAATGTACATTTGATTAAACATAATGATGAATATTGCATTTGTATTTTTAAAATCCAGTAAGTCAGTCCACAATTTGTCTGATCTTTCTTCTTTTTTTTAAATTGCTTTGATTGACCTATATTTTTTCCACTCTCTTCCCTTCCTCTTCCCTCCCCTTCTACATAGTCCCAAGATCCTCATGCTCCCAATTTACTCAGGAGATCTTCTCTTTTTCTATTTCTCATGTAGATTAGATCCATGTATGTCTCCCTTAGGGTCCTCTTTGTTGTCTAAGTTCTCTGGGATTGTGAATTGTAGGCTGATTTTTCTTTGCTTTATGTCTAAAAGCCACTTATGAGTGAGTACATATAATATTTGTCTTCCTGGGTCTGGGTTACCTCACTCAATATGATGTTTTCTAGATCCATCCATTTGCCCGCAAATTTCAGTATATCATTATTTTTTTCCACTGAGTATTACTCCATTGTGTAAATGTACCACATTTTCCTTATCCATTTTTTTTTTGGCTGAGGAACATTTAGATAGTTTCCAGGTTCTGGCTATAACAAACAATTCTGCTATGAACATAGTTGAACACATGTCTTTGTGGTACGATTGAGCATCCTTTCGCTATATACACAAAAGTGGTATTGCTGGGTCTGAAAAATTGTTACACTGATATCCAAAGGGGCTGTACCAGCTGGCACTCCCACCAGCAATGCAGGAGTGTTTCCTTCATCCCACAGCCTCTCCAGCATAAGTTGTCATCAGTGATTTTTATCTTGGCCATTCTTACAGGTGTAAGATGGAATCTCAGAATTGTTTCGATTTGCAGTTCTCTGATGGTTAATGATATTAAACATTTCCTTAAGTTGTTTTTTTTTTTATCTATTTAGACTCATCTGTTTAGAGTTCTCTGTTTAGGTCTGTACCCCATTTTTTATTGGATTATTTGTTCTTTTGACTACTCACTGTCTTTTATTCTTAGCACTTTGAGTACTATGAGTCCCTGCATTAACCACTACCCATTGAGATTAGGAGCTTCTCTGATCAAGGTTGAGAACAGAAGAAATAGATGACTACAAACACCAATATTTAGAAGGCATTTTGACATTAACATTTAATAAAACATCAGTAACATCTTACCTTGAGCCCGAGATAGTCCTAGCCATGCGTTTTGACCAGCTTTATAATACAAACCATGACATCTCCCCGGTGGAGCAGGTCTCAAGTCCAATCAAGATATCATATTCTTGCTCCTGCTGCACCACTGGGTGCCTCTTGCCTTGCTGCTCAGCATTGTAATAAGCAGGGTTTAGCAACAAACTGGGTCATTGAGTAATTTCTGCTCCCAGTAGCATGCATTGTACCCCCTAGAGCTATAAAAACTAGCCATGAGAGAGCACCTTGCCTGGTCAGTTCCATGCTGATTTCTCCATGTCCTGTTACAAAAGCGAACAGTGACTTCAGCAGTAGACTCTTACTGAAACTTGGTATGGTGAGCCACCAAGAACAATAGCAGTAGCCCATACTATTTTGGGTTTGTGGGGTGTCCCCAACAAAGTAATTCATAGGGAAGTATTCTGTGTGTAGGTATCACTGAGTTTTTTATTTAATAATTCATATCTTTTGGAAACAACATTTTTCACCCTTGCAGGTTGTCTCTGTTCAAACTCTTTTTAATTTATTTTAATTATTATTCAAAGGAGTGGGGTTTCATAGTAGTTCCTCAAACAGGCTTAGTTTTGATTAATCTACCTCTTTTTCACTTATCCTCATTTTACCAGGAACTCCTAGAGCCCACACCTATGAGGACACCAGAATTTTTTTTAAAAAACTGGGCAACAATTCCTTGTTCCCATATCCACCCTTCCTATATCCCAACCATCCTATTCCCCCAAGCTCTTCCCATCCTCCACTTCACACTTTTCTCTCCCCATCCCCCCCTCCCCCATCCCACCCCACCCCCAAGTTCCCATTTTTTATCCGGCAATCTTGTCTACTTCCAATATCCAGGAGGATAACTATATGTTTTTCTTTGGATTCACCTTCTTATATATCTTCTCTAGGATTTTTTTTTTTTTTTTACGAATTATAGGCTTGATGTCCTTTATTTATGGCTAGAAACCAATTATGAGTGAGTACATCCCATGTTCATCTTTTTGGGCCTAGGTTACCTCACTCAGGATGGTGTTTTCTATTTGGGAACCCTGATGGCTCTTTGGCTTGGAGAGGGGCGGAGTGGGGCTATGGGTGGAAGGGAGGGGAAGGACGGGGGAGGAGGAGGGGAGGAGATGGAAATTTTTAATAAAAAAAAATGAGAAAAAAAACTGGGCAACACATAAACACTATTCTAAGAATGAGAAAGTTAAAAGAAACCAAGGAAAACAAAACAATAGCAAAAACAAACAATTCCCCCAAACAAAACAAAACAAAAAACCCCAAATACAGTGACCCAACAAAGACAAGATCAGATGTCAGCACCAAAAATTACAATCTCCCCAATCCCGGATGCTTAGAAGTAAGTCTAAAAACACAATCAACAATAGCCAGTGTAATATATCTCCACTAGAGACTGGCAACATTACAGTAGGCCCTGGGTGTTGCAGCACAGCTAAAATAGAGCAAATGACTGTAAAACAGCCTCTATGCAAATGACAGTGGTCTTTAAAGAGAAAAAAATCCTGCAAGTGCAGACAAGGAGGAGAAAAGATTGTAAGGGTCGGAGTGGTCAAGACACCACAAGAAAACTCACAGAACCAACTAACCTGGTCTCACAGAGCCTTGCAGAGACTAAATGGACAACCAGGGACCCTGAATGGGACTGAGCTAGGTCTCTGTGTATATGTTGCAATTGTGTAGCATGGTGCTCTTCTGGGATTCCTAACAGTGGAAACATGGCTGTATCTGACTCTTTTAAGGTCCTTTTCATAGCCTTGCTCAGTCTTAATACATGAGGAGGTGCTTAGTCTTATTGTAACTTGATGTGATATTTTGTTGATACTCATGGGAGGTCCACTCTTTTCTAAACAGAAACAGAGGTGGAGTAGAGGGAAGGTTTGGAAACAGAGTGGGACAGAGGGGGACAGACTGAGAGGAGAGAAACTGCAGCTTGGATATAATATATATATATATATATATATATATATATATATATACACATATATATATATTTAAAAAGAGGAAATTAATAAATTCCTTAAATAAATCTATGAAAATACTCAGACACACCAAGTGAAAGGAAACCACCTATTCTCTTTCCATATCTTTGTTTGGATATCCCACCTAGGTATATTCTGCCTGGCCATTGGCCAAAACAGCTTCATTCATCAACCAATAAAAGCAACACATATTTGCACAGAAGGACATCCCACCTCAAGAAAATCTGAGATACTATGAAAAGACCAATCTAAGATTACCATGAATATAGAAACAGAAAAAACACCCCAGAACAAAACCACAGAGAGCATTTCCAATAAAATTATAGCAGAAAAATTTCCTGATTTATAAAAGGAGATGCCTACCAAAGAAGAAGAAGCGTAGAGAATGACCGATAGACTGGACCAGAAAAGCAAGTCCCCTTGACACATAATAATGAAATCACTAAAAATATTGAACAAAGAAAGAATATAAAAGATAAAAAAGAAAAGAAGAGACAAAGTAATATATAGAGACAGACTATTAATCCCAAAAATGGGAAGAGAAATACCACTGGACCCAAATCATCATGGCCAAATAAATTAAAACAAGCAATTCATTAAAGCAAACTTTTTTTTTGGTTTTTCGAGACAGGGTTTCTTCTGTAGCTTTTGAAGACTGTCCCGGAACTAGCTCTTGTAGCCCAGGTTGGCCTCGAACTCAGAGAGATCCACCTGCCTCTGCCTCCCAAGTGCTGGGATTAAAGGTGTGCACCACCACCGCCCAGCAAAGCAAACTTTTTGATTTATGGGCACAGACTCTCTTCCCAAAAGGCAAGCTTCAAGAGATCAGTACTGGGTGTGACAAAGACAAGGTTTTTATGGTTTAGGAGAAAGAGGATTCCAAGTGGGGGATTTGTTGGGCAAAATAGGTGGGGCTACAGGAATGGAACATAAGAATAAGAAGTTAATCGTAATGATCTTCTGATACAAAGTCATGGTTAAAAACATGTCATAACAGGACAGTTATATAGTTAGACATAACAAGGTAGTTATAACAAGTTTTTAAATAAAGATATGGTTATAATACTTTTTTGAAACAAAGTCATTGTTGCTGTTTTATGGAGCAGGCAGCATAGAACCATTTTGGAGGGGGGAAATACTCCAATTCCTTGAGAAACAGAGGTTTATCAAACAGGAATGAGCCTAGTTGTATTTACTATAAGATGACGTTTAAGGCTAAGATGGAAGTGGACATCAAGACCTATTAGAATTACACGTGATTTCTCAGTAGGGACTCTAAGAGTCAGAAGAGCCTGTATAAACTAACGACTTCAAAGGATCACAGATGCCTGGCCAGACTACTATACCCAGGAAACATTTCAACCAACTTAAATGAATAAAAATAAGTCATTTCATGATAAAACCAAATTTAAGTACTATGTTTCTGTAGAAGGTGCTAGAGGGAAAATTCCAAAATAAAACGTTAATTATATCCAAGAAAACACAGTGAATGAGTAATTCCAGAACACATACATAGACACACCACTGCCATCACCTTGAAAACAATAGTTAACAGCAACTTAATAACAGAAACCAACAAATACTACTCATTGATATATCTCAACTTCAATGTTGAACCGGTCCCGACCACACCAGACTGGTTCAGATCAGTCTCCATCGGTTAAGAATGGACCAGACTGGTTTAGGCCAGTCTTGACCAGTTAAGACCAGACCAACTGTTTTAGTCCGGTTCAGACCGGTCCATTCTGGTTTAGAACTGTCTCAAATGGTTAAGACTGGTTCAGAATGGTTTAAACCGGATTAGTCATATTCAGACCGGATTAGACTGGTTTCTACCAGTTCAAACCAGACCAGACTGGTTCAGACCAGTTCAAAGCAGTTTAGACTGGATCAGACCAGATTAGACCGGCTCAAACCAGACCAGACTGGCTTAGACAGTTTCAGACCTGTCCAGACTGGTTCATTCCGGTTCAGACCAGTCTCGACCGGTTGAGACTGGTTTAGACCGGACCAAAGTGGCTTAGACTGAATTAGACCGGTTTAGACCGGTTCAGACCAGATTACACTGGTTTAGGCTGGTCTCAACAGATTTATACCAGTTCAGACCCGTTCAATCCGGTTCAGACCAGACCAGACTGGTTTAGACCGATTCAGACCAGATTTGACCAGTTCAGACCCGTTCAGACCAGATTAGACTCGTTCAAGCCTGACCAGACTGGTTCAGACCAGTTCAGACTGGTTCAGACCAAACTAGACCAGTTCAGACTGGTTTAGACCTGTTTAGGCCGGTTTAAACCGGATTAGACCGGATCAGACCGGCTTAGATCGGTTTAGACAAGTCCCGACCAGACCAGACCAGTTCAGACCGGACCAGACTGGTCTCAACCTGTTCAGACCAGACCAGTCTGGACTAGACTGGTTTAGACTGTAACATCAAACAACAATCTTATGTCTTTTGGGGGACAGATTTTTAGAAGAGAAATAGAATTTTAATAGAAGTATAGGCAAATCAAATAATATGAATGTGTTAGAATAAAAATATGCACCCAGTTCACACTGATCACCCTCCAGGAGTAGACTGGAGATAACTACTGACACTTTCTTTCAGGTGCTTCTTGAACTACCATGTTCAGGTTTTGTGTTTATCACAATGGTGCATAGATCAAACACTGGCCTTTTGTTCAATTTGGAATCAATTTGGAATGTTACTTAAATTTAGTCCTTCTTCATCCATCTTATTCATCATTGGATTCCATAAACAGGCTAAATGTCTTTCTATCTTTTTTAAATGCTAAAGCTTTAATCGTAAAATAATCTCAGATGAGACTCTAGAAGTGAAATATATCAACTTCTGAGTGCTGGAGCTAATAGGAGGGTGATAGATGTAATTACTGACCAAAGAGCTGTCCGTCACCTGAGCTGAGACCTCTACTGTGCTGTACCCATAGATCCCATGAGTTAAAAGATTGAAAACACCAACTGGTTGACATCTAAATCTACTCTCAGCTCTAACATCCTAAGACTGTGAAAGCACTGTTTTCTACTCCATGGCATCTCTGAAACTTTCATTGACAAGATGAAAGGGAATCAGGGGACATTTGTTTTCACAAGGCACCCCACACTAGGTCCATCTTCTGCTTTATGGTGGAATAAATGCTCAGGCATGAATTCTGGGAGCAGGAATAGTAATTGAGGTTGAGCCCATGAGTTTCTTTCTTTCTGGCAACTTCTTGGGATTTTACCTTTTGCTGATTTGTTTTGTCCTATTTCATCATGTTAGTTTGTCTATTTTATTTTTTATTGTATTATTATCATTTAGATGTTTCTTTTCTAATGAGAGACATAAAGGGGGTGGATCCAGATTGGAGGGGAGGCTGGGAGGAAATGAGAGGAGTAAAAGGAGGAGTAACCATAGTTAGGATCCATGCGAGAAAAAAATCTACTTTATATAAATGCATCAAATGAAATGATGTTCTCTCAAGCCATTGGTTTTTAATTATACATAAATAATAATATAACTTTTGACTTATTTAATAATGTTATATTGTAGAATAACTACTCTAAACAAGTTTTTACAGAATCCAGTGATAAAGGATGTATAAACATATGTAAAAACTATAGTTTTAAATGAATTTTATATATCAGTCTAACAACTTTTTTTCTGTCTAACTTCTTAGAATGATGCTATCAATTTTGTACTGAAGAATGAAGTGATATATTTTAAATGTTTGCTTATAAAACGATTTTTCTTAGTGTACCTCGGGAGGAATTTTATAACAATATATAATAATTTTGATTTGAAGAAAACTTTGTATTTCTGGATTCTGGGATGAGAATCATAAATAAGACACAGGCCTGTTTTTAGCAGAAGATGAGCCAATGCATCACAAGGAGACATCACAATTATAGAGTTGTGTTCTGTAGTAATCAAGACAGCAGCAGACTTCCTTGTTTCCAAAGTAATCTAGTGTTGGCAGTGATTGACTTTGTAGAGACTCACCGTTTCACTGAGGCAGAAAAACTAAAGACTTTCAAAAGAAATGAAACTGAAAAGTTTGGGAAGAGCATTTGTGTTCAAGATAAGTACAACTCTGAAATGAGTTTAGACAGGAAGACACAAATCAAACAAACTTGTTTGCACCAGTGAGCTTAACTGCAATAGTGGGTTTGACTGTGGGAGGGAATGACGAGGTGGATATGACAGAAGAAAGGGGCAGAGAAATATCTAGAACCTTTTCCTACCACTTTGCGGCTATATTCTTTCACTGTTGATGAAGGAATGACTATGATCTCAAAATTAAAACAAACAAACAACAACAACAACAACAAAAACCAATCCCATGTCTGGAAGTATGGATAGGTTTTTTTTTTTTACATTAATTCATACACATCTTTTATAGTTTGAGTTTTTTCTCATTTTTTTATTGAAAATTTCCATCTCTTCCCATCCTCCTCCCCCTTCCCTCCCCTCCCCTCCAACCATACCCCCACTCCCTCCCTCTCCAGGCCAAGGAGCCATCAGGGTTCCCTACTCTATGTTAAGTCCAAGATCCTCCCAACTCCCCCCAGGTCCAGGAAAGTGAGCAACCAAGCTGACAAGGACCACACAGAGCCCGTCCACGCCGTAGAATCCAAGCCCATCGCCATTGTCCTTGGCTTTTCAGTCAGCCTCCACGGTCAGCCACATTCAGAGAGTCTGGTTGGTCGCATGTTCCATCAGTCCCATTCCAACTGGAGTTAGTGATCTCCCGTTAGTTCTGTCCCACCTTCTCCATGGGTGAACGCACCCCTCACGGTCCTGTTTGAGTTTTTATGGTTTGTTCTAGAAAATTGGCAGCAGCTGTGTAAGGTTAAACAAATTGATAAAAATTAATAATAGTTTTCTAAGTCCAAAGGCACCTGCATAAGCATAAGCTTGCTCCCAGAGACTGGCCTGATTTTCTTTTTCCAGGAAGCAGGATGTGTGATAACTGCCCATGGGTAAACAGAATACCTTATCAAGAGTCCCTCATGCTCTCTGATAAAAGCTGGACAGAGAGAGAGAGAGAGAGAGAGAGAGAGAGAGAGAGAGAGAGAGAGAGAGAGAGAGAGAGAGAGAGAGAGAGAGAGAGAGAGAGAGAGAGAAACACACACAGACAGAAACACACACAGAGAGAAACACACACAGAGAGAAACACACACAGAGAGAAACAGAAACACACAGAGAGAAACAGAAACACACAGAGAGAAACAGAGAGAGAAACACAGAAAGAGAAACAGAGAGAGAAACACACAGAGAGAAATAGAGAGAGAAGCACAGAAAGAGAAACACAGAGAGAAACAGATACAGAGAGAGACAGAGAGAGAGCAAAAGAAAGAGGGAGAGGTAAGGAAAGGGAGGGGGAGAGAGAGGATGGGGAGAGAGGGAGGGTGGGAGAGAGAGAAAGAGAGAGACAGAGAGAGAGACAGAGAGAGAGACAGAGAGAGAGAGAGAGAGAGAGAGAGAGAGAGAGAGAGAGAGAGAGAGAGAGAGAGAGAGAATCTTACCATCATGCTTCTATCCATTCTCTCCAAATTTAAGGGCAGCTTAGACCCTCCAAAGTCCAACCTTCTGCGTGGTGGTGAAGCGTGGCTTTTCCACCCACATCACAGCTGGCTTCTGAGCTGTCTCATCAGTGTCACCTACAGAGCATTCTTTGCTTGAGATAATTTGGCAGCCTTTCGCATCCTGGGACATTGGAGTGCAGCCAATCTCTCAGTATGGATGCTAGCTTGAAAGAAGCTCCATGGCTGTTTGGCGTAAGGCTGACTGAAGGAGGATGACTGTGAGCAGTTTGGATGGAAAATATACTCATGGGCTTAACAATTTATTACTCAGAATGTTAGAAACATCGTACTCAAATTTTCAGTTAGTAAAAATTTCACAAATAGACTGATTTTGTTTGCTTATTTTATTTTACTTGTCAGTTCATTGAAACAGCGTTTGAGATAAAGGAACATCTAACTAGAAGCAGCTGTTAAACCTTAAGCCTAGTTTCTCCAATGACCGACTTTGAAAATGGGAGTACTCCATTCAGATATGAGAACATTTTGCCATATTGACCTAATAGTAGACTGGTTTGGAAGTATTCATGTTAATGAATTGGGGATAACTGGTGGAAACAGCACGTCAACACACTGGTTTCTTCTGTACTTTTACCTCTAAAGTTGTCACTAGAAAGAACTTTTGTTCACTCAGGTTAAAAATTATAAGCTAGTTCTGCAAAGTATAGCAATCCATCAAGAAAATCTGATAATCTTGTTTAGAGCATTGCCATGTGAGAGCAAAGACTGACTTACAGGAACATTCCCAGTCAGTTGGAGAAGTGCTGTTCTTGTGTTTATCCATGTTTCTGTATATTCATAAGGAATAATCAAAAATACTTTAAATATACATGTGTGTGTGTGTGTGTGTGTGTGTGTGTGTGTGTGAAGAAAAACTATCAATATTGGCTGAGTCCCACATTATCTAACCTTAATAATTAACCTGTGTTCAAGAATATTTATTGTATTTTTCTCTATTTTAATGAATTGTGACAGAGTTAGTAATTGTCCCAACAAAAACCTAAACAGCTAATGAGTTCCTCATACAAAACTCATGCTTGTCTTTCTCTTTATAGTTCTTGGTATGATAAATCAGGGCACAGAGAGAGCACATTGAGGATAAAGTCAAGTAGGGAATGGAACTTAGGATATAAGTGCATTGCTACCTCTGAAAATAACTGAGCAGTTTAGCTTCTCTGGACTCAACCTAAGACTTTGCCTATTTCCTTTAGTGAGAAATATTTTGAGGAAAAATAAGGTTGTTTGTGTGCAAATCAAGCTTTTTGGCTCAAGTTCAAGATTGACTTTTTTGAATTTGGAATAAAGAGACTGCAATGACCAACTCTAGAGAATTGTGAACTTCTTGCCTCATTGATGAGGAATACTAGTGTTATTCAAAGCTGCATTTAGTTTCTGTATATATAGTGGTGATTCTCAACTGTTTTTTTACATTGATGAACACTATTTTTCACATACATTCAGGATACTTTTAAAATTGGCTATTCATTGCAAATCTATTTGCTTCCAAGACAATGAAGGAAAAAGAGATGGCATTGCAAGTAACCCTGGAGAGTCTTCTTTCTTATTCCCAGGAAGCCACACATAAAGCATGTTGTATACATTCTGATAATCTATATATGAAGGAAAGCATTTCTAAGCATTCCACAATATAGACATGTATATAGATGATGTATAGACACACCCATAGAGAGATGGATAAGTAATTTTTACATAATCAAAATATAAACCAGTGGTTCTCAACCTTCCTAGTGATGTGACCTTTTGATACAGATCCTCATTTTGTGGTGATCCCCAATCATAAAATTATTTTGTTGGTACCTCATAACTATAATTTTGCTACTATTATGAATAGGAATGTAAATGTATGATGTACAGGAAGTCTGATTTGAGGCCCCTAAATGGGCTGTGTCCCACAGGCTAAGAATCACTGATATAGGTACAGACACAGATATACGCAGCTATGTGGATGTGTATGGGTATGTAGTTAGAAAAAAATCATGCATTATGCTATCAATATCTGGAACTATATACTTTTACGAGAAACACAACAAACAACTGATATTTTTGATTATAGAACCAAAGAGGTAAAACGGACAATAAACCATTCATCTCTATGGTCAGTTGTGAATTCACACACAGCTGCCTTGTATGAATGCTGAATACTTTTACAGTCTCACTAGTTCAGTCTTTTCTAGGCTTCATTGCTTTTTCTGGTCTATGTTCTGGATTAGAGCTTCAAAATCCTGAAAGTCATGTATAGAGATTCCTTTCTGGAAATGACTGCAATGGGTCATTATAGAGACAATGGACAAGCTGGACTGTTACTTTCAGATCTTTTAGAAATAAGTCTCCATAATTTAGATGGTATATACAAATGAAGGGCATATGCTTCCTACGTGCTTGGAAAGTAATTTTCAATTTTTCTTTCAAAATTCACAATTCTTTGTTATATGTATTTTATACTGCTTGGGTCACCACATGGTGTCTCTTTGACTCTGCCTACTTTCTCTCTATAACTCTGTTATTAAAAGTGTCCACCTAATTGTGTTTATATGACTTTATTTACACATTCATAATTCTTTGTTATATGTATTTTATATTGCTCTGTGATGTGGGATGTCCTTCTGTATATGTGTTGCTTTTCGTGGCTAATAAATAAAACTGTTTTGGTCAATGGCTTAGCAGAGTGAAGCCAGGCAGGAAATCCGAACAGAGATATAGAGAGAAAGTAGGCAGAGTCAAAGAGACACCATGTAGTGACCCAAGGAGAAGAATGCCAGAAGCTTACTGGTTGGCCACAGCCTTGTGGAGACACATAGATTAATAGAAATGGGCTAATTTAAGATGTAAGACCTAGCTACGAATACACCTTAGCTATTGGCCAATCAGTGTTGTAACTAATATAGTTTCTGTGTGATTATTTGGGTCTGAGCATCTGGGAAACGAAAAAGCAGTCTCTATTTACAGCTGTGTATTATAGTGATATGTATTCAGCTTTTGTTGTCACACAGACATAGTAGCCTTTGTTTAATAGTGAATGATGATCTAGGGAGGGCTATTTTAGAAGATTAAAAATCTGTTATTAAAATTGTCCACCTAATTGTGTTCATATGACTTTATTTTATATTAATGATCACCATAACAACAGACAATAATTTTTTATACAATCTTAACATGCTTTCCCAACAAGGATAAAAAGAAGGAAATAAAGGGTGAGATGAATAATAGCTCCTATTCCCCTATAAAATTACTAAATAAAGAGACACATCAAATAGACAGAGCCATTTAAGGAGAACAGAGAGCTGTTGCTTTTTAAGTGACTTGTTGGCTCTTAAAGCAACTAACGCATGCAGAAAGAACTTTGGGTCTTCAGGTTGCCTTTAATGTATTGTATCCTAATTGGCTTTCCTGTTCTCCTGTTCCCTCCAGGTTCTGTGAAAAAAAAAAAAAGTCACCGGCATCTCTTCATCTTCATAGACCAGAGTGCACTATTCCCCGCTGTCAGGCTTGCATTTCTGTTCAGTCTGTTTTCTAAAAAATCCACAGCACTTATGATCTCTAAAGAAAACTATAGGGCAGGTCCTGGCTCCCTCTCTGATCTCATTTCTCAGTTTTTTCACCCATGCTCACTGCTTCAATGAGCAAAGACATTTCCGCCGCTGCAGGGTTTGCCTTGATGCTTCTACGGAGTCCTTCCTCTCCATATTAACCTGGCCCTTGTTTTCTCCTTTGTTCACTGCAAGCGAACTATGATGCTCATGGTAGTTTACATACTACAGCCCTACTAGCATGGCCTTTTAAGCATTTATTGCCTAGCCCGCTATGTCTTATTTGCACAAAAATCATCAATAAGGATAATTCACTGGGTCTTCTTGATTTCCAAATGCGAAATGTAAACCAGTCACCTTCCAGAAACATATTGTTATTAGCTTACATAGTATAAATTCATAAACATTTCAAGATTCACTATAGTTTCATGGCATCTTTGTCAGTTACTCTGCAATCACACTTCCCTGAAGATTCTCGGCGCTCAACATCTACTCTCCCAACATGCAGCATGTATTAATATGCTCTCTTAGTTATAAATCCATCTTTTGAGAGACTACCCCTCAGATTTTAATGATGGGGGTAATAACCATGCTGTAGAAGTGTTGTCTTTCCCCAACATTTGTAACATAGAATGCAAAATGCCACATACTTCTCAGTAGATGAAAATAGAAAAATGATCGCAACCCAGGAGAGCTCATCACTCAGTTCCTCAAATGTAACACCATGTGGAATCTAGAGACTGAACAACTAGTAATTTCCCCACCCTGTGTGGCTTTTCAAGTTGCCACAGAACTAGCCTGAATGTTTGACAGAGACTGACCTAAGAGTCAGAAAGTACTGCTTCTCTACCTCTATCTCTAACGTTTTTTTCTGCCTTGTATTCCATGAATTTGGAGTTCCATGCAGTTCCTGCTACACAAACCACATTCAAAGATGTGAAACTCGAACCAAAATTGGCACTCTTTCCAAACTTTGTTTCCCAGACAAAAGCTCTAATTTTCCTATATTTCCACCCCTACGCCCAGCAACAAAACACACTTACTTGGGCCTCAATGGCTCCGTTCTACTCTGTTCCATATCCTGTGATTTTCATAGCTCAAAATACTATTCTGTTTCCAAAGGCTTCTTATGTGCTTCAAACAGAACAGAACGTATTTGTGTGTTGATATTTGTAATTTATGGAGTCCTTCCAAGATTGAGGTCTGGAGCACAGATCTTTGCTGCCCCAGGTCTGAGAGCAGTCAAGTGTTTTTATCTAGAAAATAATTCTGTACTTCAGGCTTTGTGGCCTCACTCTGGTCTTTAGACATGCCACTTAACACATCTCACTGTGATGCCTCTCTGTGTAATTGTTTCCACAATGAAACTTTTTCTATCATTATGAGGCCAGAGGTCAGGCTTCACAATTATAACTTTGCAGGAAATAAAATATAACTCAGAAACATTGGATATCATAAATAATGTGCCTGTTCAATGCTTTGTTGAACATGTTAGGAATTTAAATTTAAAAGACATTAAATGGGGCATATTTTACATTCTCTTTTTTTTCTCATTTTTTTTATTAAAGATTTCCATCTCCTCCCCTCCTCCTCCCCCTTCCCTCCCCTCCCTTCCACCCATACCCCCACTCCACCCCTCTCCAAGACAAAGAGCCATCAGGGTCCCCTTCACTATGTTAAGTCCAAGGTCCTCCCAGCTCCCCCTAAGTCCAGGAAGGTGAGCAACCAAACTGACAAGGCTCACAGTGAGCCCGTCCATGCTGTAGAGTTCATGTTCATTGCCGTTGTCCTTGGTTTCTCAGTCCTCCTCCACCGTCAGCCATATTCAGAGAGTCCGGTTTGGTCCCCTGTTCCATCAGTCCCATTCCAACTGGACTTGGTGGTCTCCCGTTAGCTCTGTCCCACTGTCTCAATGGGTAAACACACTCCTCACGGTCCTGACTTCCTTGCTCATGATCTTATCTACCATAAATATTCTTTCTTAAGTAAATCTAAGTTTAATTATAAATGGGTAACAATTCATGGTTTGTGGATAAAAACATACTATTTAGAAAGACTGTGGCTGCCATCCACAGTTTCATTGGACACAATTTCATATTTATTAGCATAAGATCATGGGCTGGACCATGGCATATAAGAGTGCAGAGAGTGTTTGGATGGAACTGTGTGAAGATCATCTGAACAATGAAAATTAAGATCACAGTTACGTAAAGAACAAAATGGCAAAACAATGGGAAAGCCTTTGAGAACAATTCATTAGATCATGCCAGCACTCACTGTATTACATTTTCATTCAAGGATGGCAGGTTGACACACTTGTGAACTTTGACTCTGTTGAAAAGTTGGATGAGGACAGAAAAATACATCAACACTTTTGCCAAATTCTAACTTATAGATCCTAGGGACTTCTACAGACGGCTTTACGCATGGCGAAGATACTGTTATTTATTTATTTATTTTACATTCTGACTGCGGTTTGCCCTCTGTCTTCTCCTCCCACTCCCCTCTACCATCTCCTCCACCAATCCACTCCTCTTACATTTCTGTTCAGTAAAGAGCAGGCCTTCCATGGATATTAACAGAACTTATCAAGTTGCAGTAAGACTAAGCACCTCCTCTTGTATTAAGTCGGGGCAAGGGGACCAGTATGAGGAATAGGGTCCCAAAAGCCAGCAAAATAGTAAGAGCCCCTGTTAGGAGTCTAACAAGAAGATCAAACTACACAACTGTCCCATATATGAAGAAAACCTAGTTCAGGCCCATGCAGATTTCCTGGCTGTCCTTTCAGACTCTGTGAGACTCTATTGGTCCAGGTGAGTTGATTCTGTGGATTTTCTTTTGATGTCCTTGACCCCTCTGGTTTCAAAAATCCCTCCTCCTTCTCTTCAACAGGATTTCCAGACTCTGCCTAATGTTTGTCTGTGAGTCTCTGCATGCATCTGTTCCCACCAGTTGTTGGGTAAAGCCACTCTGTTGAAAGTAGGACTAGACACCAATCTGTGAGTATAGCACAATATCATCAGGTATCATTACATTGACAATTGTTTTTTCTCCAGTCCTGTTTGGTTCTCTTCTAGGTCTCTGGGTCATCCAGCCTGTGGGTCCTGGTGCTTCAGATAGTGTCGGGGTGGGCTTACTCTTGAGACATGGGTGTTAGGTTGGACCAGGCATTGGTTGTCCACTCCGTCAATCCTGACCTCAGCACATTTCATATGTAAAACAGAGTATAGGTCAAAGGTTGTTTGGCTTGGTTGATGTTCCTGTCCCTCCACTGTACGTCTTGCCTGGTAACATCACATGGCAGACAAGCGGGTATAGGAGGTAGATAAAGGGGAAGGTCAGTTCCCCTACCTGTTGGAGGCAGTGAAGGGTGGAGGGGGATCATCTCTCCCTTGCCCATGCTGTCATTATGACGACAGATGGGTAGTGCGGACCACTCTTCCATGCTCACAACTTTGGAGCTGTCTCATCCATGCCTCCACCAACAGGGTCAACTCAGCTCTGCTGTGCTGCCCAGTCGAGGTTCAGGGCCTAGATTCCCAAGTGTTGTGGCTGGTAAAGGGGAGGGGCATCTCCTTGACAGCTGGAGAAGGTAGGGTTGAAGGGGAGGGCATCTTTCCATCATTCCCACTACCACACTACAGATGAGGTAGGCAGTAAGGATAACATTTTTTAGGACACATATTTTAGTTCAGTGTTTCCAGCTATGTCAGCAGAGATATCAAATTAATTTTAATAAAATTCTATGCAATATAGTATTGAATAATATTCTTCTAAATCAATTATAACCCCCCACAAAGAAATTTGATTATCTGAGCTGTCTTCCAAATGAGAGACAACTTGTCTTAGGTTGTTCCTCAAGTGAGTCTTGAGGGTGGGTGGGGAGCTCATTTCTTGCATATGTCCATTGTAAAGCAATTGATACAGAAGCTATATTTTGTAAGTGTTCCTTATTGTTAATTGATTGATTATTTAAAGTTCTTTGTTGAGTTCAGTTGAGAGCCCAAAAAATCTTTGATCCCAGCAGAAATCGCAGGCAGCAGACACTATGCTCACTGCCCAGGAGAGAGTAGGAACAAGTGTCTCACAATACAGTTCTCCCTCAGAGCCAGGAGCATTTGCCAGGTTCATTGCCAGGGACAGTGCACTGTGATTACTGGCTTCATGATTCCTAGTCCATCATAAATTCTCAAATGTGACATGGAGAGAAACAAAAGAAGAAGGAATCCTTTCCCATTTTCCACTGTTACTACTGAATTTGTCTGTTATGGTCCTCCAGTGTATTCAGAAAAAGCTTAGAAACTCTCACAAAGATTTATCTAGTATCTATTTGTTACTGACACATACACACACACAAAAATAAACATACATATATACACAAAAGTGTGTATAATGTCTCACATAATAGGGACATTTTGTGTGTCTAGAAAAAAATTGGGTTCTTTCCACTTATAATTCTTGTTACATTTGATAGTTGTGGGAAGTAAAGGCAGGAACATCTAACATCTACTCATATTACATCCATAGTCAAAAGAAAGGAATGCATCTATGCTTTCTTGACTGATGGCTGAAGTTCAGCTTACTTTCTCTACTCTGAAATAGTTCAGGATCTCTTGTCAAGGTACAATGCTGCCCACAGTTGGCTGGATCCTCTCAGTTAATTAACAGAGCTAAAACAATGTCGCATAGAAAACCCCACCTACCAACTCATTGTAATCCCTCCCTGAGATTAGCTTCTCAGGTAATTATGCATTGCGTCAACAACTAAAACTATCAAGTTCTCCCTGGATACAATTACAAAAATAGCAGATTTTTTTTATCTCCACTTCTCTGTTAAGTACTTGGAAGCATAATTAAATTATACACCAAATTAAAACCATAAGAAATGAACCTAATTAGCCTTCTGTGTATATTTTTATTGTCTTGAAATACTGCTTCCTTTCATGTGGCTTAAATGCTGATTATATTTATAATAAGTGATATGAAGGGATATAGAAAATTGTAACATTTAAAATGAAGCGATTTTAATAAGAAATGTTTCTCATGGTATTAAGAATTTGAACAATTGGTCCCCATTTAGTGGCACTGTTTGGAGAGGTTTAGGAGCTACAGCCTTATGAAGTATGTCAATGGGTGAGATTTTGAGAGTTTATAATTTCACCCCACTTCATGGTTGCTCTTTCTGCTTCATACTTGTAGTTCAGAATGTGAGATTCCAGCTTCTTGTCCCCAGATTCATGTCTAGTACTTGCTGCTATGCCTCTCAACCATGATGGACCTTAGCCCCTAATAATGAAAGCTCAATCAAACTCTCTTCCATCAGTTGCTTTTGGCCACAGTGGTTCAACACAAGGTCCTAGTCAGGTTTCTGTTGTTATGGTGGCTATCATAACCACAAACAACTACAGAAGAGTTTATTTCATTGTATAGCTCAAAGTCCATCCTTAAGAGCCATTAGGGCACTGACTCAAGTCAGAATTCAGAGGCAGGAACCGAAGCAGAAACCATGGAGGCTTTTCATTAGTAGTTTGCCCCTCATGGCTTGCTCTGCCCTCTCTAGTATACAACTTAATACCACCTTCCCAGAGTGACACTCCACCTAGTAGGTTGGTTTTTTCATCCAAGAATCATTAATCAAAAAGTTCTCTATGGACTTGTCTGTAATAAATCTTGTGGAAGTAGTGTTTCAACTGAGTTTCCTCTTCTCAGAAAATTTTAGTGTCTCTCAGAATGTTTAAACTCTTACTAACTTACTACACCAATGAATCACTATTAAAAACATCTTTGTTGTTTAGCTTCAACATCTCATATCACTTTCAATGTAACAATACAAAATATAAATAACTTAGAAAGTCCAAAAGCCTTTTAAAAGCTCAAACACTGCAAAAAAAAAAATCCAATCCCTAAAATAGCCAAAATCTCTTTGAAGGTTCTAAGTCTCCATTTCTTAGATACTGTGAATAGAGCAGCAAAGGGTATGGCTGAGTTACTGTCTCTGGCATAGGATAATGAGTCCTTTGGGCATATGTTGAAGGGTGCTATAGTTGGGTTTTATGAGAGATTCATTTTTATAAGTTTGCTCTCTATTAGCACTGAATAAGGGGTCCCTTTTCTGAAAATCTCTGCCAGCATCGTCAGTAGTTTTGCTGATCTTTGCCATTCTGACTGGGGCGAGATGCAACCTCAGAGTTTCTCTGGCTTACATTTTACTAATTGCTAAGGGCAATGAATACTTTTTAACATATTTCTTAGCCATTTTTATTTTATTTATTTATTTATTTATTTATTTATTTATTTATTTATTTATTTATTGGTTTTTCGAGACAGGGTTTCCCTGTAGTTTCTAGAGCCTGTCCTGGAACTAGCTCTTGTAGACCAGGCTGGCCTCGAACTCAGAGATCCGCCTACCTCTGCCTCCCGAGTGCTGGAATTAAAGGCGTGCGCCACCACCGCCCGGCCCATTTTTAATATCTTCTTTTGAGTACTCTCTGTTCAGATCCCAAGCTCATTTTTTAAATGGGTTATTTGTTTCTTTGACTATTTGTCTTTTGTGTTCTTTACATATTCTGGTTATCAATCCTCTTTCAGATGTAGGGCTGGCAAAAGCTGCCTCTCATCCTGGGGCTTTCTCTTCAGTTCGTTGATTTTTTTGCTTAGTTTTCATGCACATCAGCTAATAAATAGATAACGAAAATGTGTTACATATATGCTATGGAATATTACTCATTTGTAAAGAAAAAATGAAATCACAAAATTTGCAAGTAAATGGTTGAAACTAGAAATTATCATATTGAGTGAGGTAAGCCAGATCCAGAAGATAAACACATGTTCTTGCATTGATGTTTCCAAATCTTTAGATGTTACTACATAACTTGAAATATTTTAAAAAATACAGAAAGTAAAAGGGACCCTTGATGAGGGCAGAGTGGAGAACTGTGGGAACTGTGGGGGATTAGCAGGGTTCAAGTGACCTGAAGGGGAAATTCAGGTGGAGGCTAATTAGGGGGTAATAAATACAGAAGAAGGAGAGAGGATGGTAAAAGAAATACCAAGGATATTTGGGAAAAAAATCACAGCATTATCTAACTACCTAAAAATATTTGCAATTCATTTCAGTATACACACACACACACACACACACACACACACACACACATACACACAAAGAGAGAGAGAGAGAGAGACAGAGACAGAGACAAAGACACTGAGAGAGAAAGAGAGAGAGAGCACTTAAATGAGTTTTTCTCATTTGGAATGACAATACTCTTCTTCATCATGATTGATTGTTCAGTCACAGCTGACCATATATACAGAGTCTTAATGTAAAATAGAAGAAGAATGCCTCCCATAAAATTTATATTCTTTTTGAAACATCATAAGCCAGACTACCATTGTCTTCACTGTATTTGATGTTAGCTTCTAGGTTCCCACACATCTCATTCAGCTTTGAAACACTCAGTGGCTTTTCCAGTCCAATGATCCTAACATTTCCACAATCTTTCCAAAACAACATGGTCAGGTTTGTCACAGCAATTCCCAATAAAACTGAGACCCATTTATGTTTTTTCTAAGTTCAATTGCTGTAATAAAAATCATGACCGAAAACAACTTGGAAAGGAAAGTTTTATTTTTATTTTTTATTTTTTTATGTCTCACAGTCTGTCATGCAGAGAAGCCAGAACAGGAACTCAAGAAACTAAAGCAGAAGCCATGAGGAATGCTCCTTATTGTCTTACTCTCCACGCCTTGATTAGCTTACTATCTTATACAGCTTAAGACAACCTGGTAAAGGTTGGCATTGCCCAGAAAGGGCTGGGCCCTTCCACATCAATTATTAATTAAGAAAATGTTCAAAATATTTGCCTACAAACAATCTGATGGATACTTTTTCCATACTGAGTTTTCTCTTTTCCAGTTAACTCTAGCTTTTGTCAGGCTGACAAAACAAAACAAAAGAAACAAAAAAACCAAAACAAACAAAAACAACAACAACAACAAAAAACCCAGGACACACAGCAAGAGAAAAGTAACAAATATACAAGTTGAGGATAGAAACTGGCCTGTTACTGTGAAAAACCCAGCCATGTTATTTTGCTTGTATCTTTTTGAGGACTGTGAATAACTTTGTAACTTTGGATTAGAAAAACAGCTGAATCTGTAGCCAGATCCTAGAAGACAGTAGGGCTGAAAGCAAGAAAGAACCACAGAGCACTGGCTCAAGAGGTTTCAGAAGGGAGAAAGGACTTCAAAAGCAATGGGTTCTAGGTCCTTGTGAAATTTTGGCAAAGAATCTGGGTGTATTCTGCCCACATCCTGAGAACTTGCCTAAGACTAACCTATAGTGTAATAAGCCAATTTCTTTGGCAGAGGGAAGTTCAATGCTGCATAATATTGAATCTGTCATATGTTTACTGTTGACTGTGTTTTACCAGTTTTCAAAGAAAAGGAGCAAGGAAGACACAAAGAAGTTTATCTGCAAAATTTGTAGTTTGCAGATAAAAAATATCCCTAAGATACTTAATGCTATAGTCAAATCATGTGTTGGAAGAGAGGCTGTCATTGCTACGGAAACCCCTGCTCTTCACTGGAATAAAGGACAGAAAGACTTCAGCAAAGAGTTTTCTGCTCGTGAAAGCATCAAGAACCCAAAACTCTTGCTAATGTGATTCAAGGTAGTCAGGACCCATCTAAAGGTAGTAGCCAAACCTGGAAGTGTTTTCCACATGGTGACAGCTTTAGTTGAAAGAAGGTTGCAAAAGCTCAAAGGTCATTGATTCTCCATCATTTCAGACAGCTGTTGAAGTTAAGCCATGTATGGCAGAGGAACTCCTGAGTGAATCTCAGAGAGAGAGAGACAGAGAGAGAGAGAGAGAGAGAGAGAGAGAGAGAGAGAGACAGAGACAGAGACAGACAGGGAGAGAGGGAGGGGGGAGGGGGAGGGGGAGGGGAGAGGGAGAGGGAGAGGGAGGAGAGAAGGAGAGAGAGAGACGGAGAGGAGGAGATGAGTGAGAGAGAGAGGAGAGAGACGAGACGAGGAGAGAGAGAGAGAGAGAGAGAGAGAGATTCAAATAGTGGAGCCATTTAAGCCCTTTGATACCAGACATGGAGTAAAGGATTTGGTGTACTCTCTATCAAGTGATATTTAGTCTTATTTTTGTCTAGTGTTTCCTCATCATGTCCCCATTCCTCTCTCTTTTGAATTTGTAATTTATATTCACACATTAGAATAGATGTTGGAAGTTTCTGATTTTTCTTTCTGATTTTCGCAGAGGTGTTATATTTAACAGATTACCTTGAGTTTTAAAAGAGACTTTGGGCTTCAAGCAGTGACAAGACTATGGCAGACTGCATGAAAGTTTGGAGTTCAATTAAATGCATTTTGCATTACACTATGGCTATAAGCATATAGAAGCCATGGAGTAGAAAAAGGTTGTTGGAAGGAGAACGACCAGCCACAGCTGCAGGCATTTAAGTGCCTCTTTTGTGAGGGAAGGGGTAGGGGGCTGGGGGCACTGTTTGTGGGAAGTTTAAGAAGTATGGCCTTCCTGCAGGAAGTATATCAGTATGTTGAATGTTTCTAATCTCACCCACTCCCCCCATCTCTCTATATTCCATTCATTCATCCCTCTACTTCAAGATAAGAATGCACAGTTATTGGTTACACAGCCATATCTGGTGCCTGGTGCCATGCTTCCCTACCTCAATGGACTCAGCCTCAGGAACTGAAAAGTCTAAAGAACTCATCCTTTGTGGTCTTTCCTTAGAGAAGCTCAGAAGCAACTAACACAGAGAACAAAGGCTTTTCATCAGAAAATCAAGTTTTGGGGCTCCCACTTGACAATTATTTGTTGTAAGATTTCTCTAAGCAATGAAACATACCAAGTTTTGCAAATTTGTTGTGTGAATTAGATACAAAATTTAAATAAATATTCTTAGTACAGACCCTGGCACATTAGAAGAGACAATTGATCATTAGTATTATTCTGATGCTATATTAAATTTATGTAAAGTATACATTCTTGAAAGCACAGTTTAGAATATTTAAGATTTTAGTTCCTTGTTATAAGTGGCATCCTGGCTCTTTCTTCATAGTGGAAATCTTCTTAGCAAATGTATTCCCTTTTTTTCGTCCACACAGCCATTTTGAAAGTGTCTGGTTTTCATTTCCCTCTTTACTTAATTTATTAAGAACTCTGGTTTTGACAGTTACGCAGAGTCCTATATTGACTCACTCCTCACCAGCACAGGGACTTATTGTTCATAAATACATCCTGCAAATATGAGCTGTTTCAAAAATAAACAAGGTGGCAATGTTTTTAAACAGGAAATTCAGTTGAAAAGTGTAGACGAGAGGAAGTTAGTCCATAAAATGTGGCCTTGTATTGAGTACTGATTTTTCCACTTTCCTGTGAGAGCATTAAAGAGGGAGTGACCTCACAGATTTCCATTAGTGTAACTTGTTCCCAACCTTTCTGCCAATTACGAAGACTTCCTCGTTGTTTTTGTAATATGCTTACCTGGTTTCTTACACTCGGCTGACAGCTTGCCCATGTTCTCTGTCCCTGACCTTGACTTTTCATACTTGGAAGGCACTCAGCCTGTCAGTCCTAACATTAGAATAGGGAAGAGACGGTCTGGCTGCTGGAATTTGGGACAACTTTGGCAGCTCCTGCTAATTTGCATCATCTATATGGTTACTCAGTTTGTTCTTCTCTCTTAAGATGTTAGAAGGCACTCCAGGGCTAGAGTACTAATACATATAATTACAGAGGCATGACTTTTTATTTTATTTCTTTAATTTTTATTGTATTTTATTTTTTGCTCTGCTCACAGCATCTGAAACTACTTGAGTATCACTGCATGACTCATTAGGAAACATAAGCTCTGACCTACTAGACACCAAAAGGGCTCAATGACTGGGGGTGGACAGCTTGGAAAGGAGCCCACATTGCTACTGACCTTGGGTGGCCAAATTATCCCAAGCAAGAATTACATTCTGCAGCTCATATTTTAAAAATAGTATTTTTAAAGGTCCCACTCTTATTTGTTTCCATGAGACTCAATACTATATTTGTTATTCTTATGTTTTTAAACTTTAAAGTTAGGCAGCAGTACATATGTGGTGATAGAACAAGCTAACAGTCTCCAAACATGCTTAAAAAAATAACCTCCAGTGATTGTCTCCATATAGAAAATAGAACAAATAATTGTTCATTTTTAATAATTAGGGTTAAGAATTAAAAGGGAGTCATAACTGAATTCATAACGACTTTTTTATTTTTTTAAAATGGCTTCCATTTAATTGGCTATATACATAATTTGGTCCCATCATAGTCAAGGTCTTTGAAGTTCTTATTTTCATTTTAGCAAGATCTAGGAAATTTCCTGAGTCACTAAAACAAAACATTCCAATGGTACTTCTGACCATGCTTCTGATTTTGAGAGAGTTTGGCAATGGGGCAATCCCTGGATGGTATCTTCAGCCTGTTCGTAGCAGTTATGACACAGGGATGGATATTCAGGAAGGAAAAATAGGAGTATGGAAGGAAAGAGAAAGGAGGACAAGACAGGAAGGAAGCAGGAAGGAAAGGAAGGATGGATAGTGAAACAAGAAAGACAGGAGGAGAAGAAAGGAAGGATGGAGGAAGGAAACAACTCTGGACAGAACAGAAACCGAAAATATAGTATGAAAAGAAGAAATGAAGATGTGGTATCACTTGCTTAAAAAAATAGATGAACAGGTCAAAGAATTAACAATAAATTACTCCCTTCCTCTTTCCTCCAGGAACTCCCTGTTCTTAGAATTTTTCTGTTATTTTGTAGCATCTTCAACCTCATTCTTGGGGCTCAGCTTGAGGAATTTAAGATTTGCTTCTTTCCTTTGCAAACTGGATGCATGCATCTAATTCTGACAAGTTTTTAGAAATCTTAGATTAAGGAGATAATTATTAGTACAGGTTTTAGAAGATTGTAGCAAATGAGTTAATCCTTATTTTTCTCTTTCATAATCGCTCCTTCATAACACCCCAAAATTCACAAGATCAAAATGTGAGGAATATCTTGAGCTCCCTGGATCATAATGAGGTTTTACCTTTTCTCTAATTTCAAGTGGTTGCTTTACATTGAACTATTAGAGATCTATTTCTATTGGCTCTGTGAGTGATGGACACTTGTCAGGGATCTTCAAAGTTTCCTTCTGATGTTTGTATGGCATCTGTTCAAGCCTCCTGGGCTTCTGTTCTGATTGTGACTATTACCTATTCTAGGGCAGGTAAGGTTGCTTTCTTCATGTAATTAAGATGCAGAGAACTTTTATATTCATAGCATAGCAACCCAACACCATTTTAAAATCCTTAGCTATGAATGATTTGTATGGCAATATAACAATCACAATTTTTCTCATCTTTTAATAAGGAGCCTTCTCAAATCAGGCTACAATGTTCCTCTACAGGACTTTGTCTCAAACTGCGAATTTCCCCATTTCCCCAGAGGCCTTCTACTATTCCTTCTTCACCTTCCAAGGATCATTCCCAGCTAAACTGTTACACATGAATTAGAACTTAAACTGCCTCGGCGATCCCAGGTCCCAAGACTTTCCCATATGTTAAGTGTTATCTTGATTCTCTGGGTTTTTTTTTTTTTTGTCTTCTTCTTCTTCTTCTTCTTCTTCTTCTTCTTCTTCTTCTTCTTCTTCTTCTTCTTCTTCTTCTTCTTCTGCGGCGGCGTCTTCTTCTTTCTTCTTCTCTCTTCCTCCCTCCCCTCCTCCTCCTCCTCCTCCCCTCCTCCTCCTCCTCCTCCTCCTCCTCCTCCTCCTCCTCCTCCTCCTTCTATTGAGGTGATACTTTCTGGTTGGTTGTAATTACCATCATAACTTTAAGCCTTATAGTAGTGATTTAGGCTTTTCTAACAGTTACTAGGCTTTACAGAATAAACTTACCCACTAAAAAGATCTATATTTTCAATATTGCATCCACATCCCTAACCTCCTGTTCCTTTAGCAGATTTAGGTGGAAGAGGAATGCTGGGATTGCATCGTGTGTGCGTTTGCTTGCAGAAGTGTAATTTTAACATTCAGCAGGCTGTGTAATTTCTTAGTGTGATTGTTCTTCCTTTACTGAGAAGGTCATTATCCCTTCAGTGTGGCCCTTTGAGACCTAAGCTCTGGTGTGTTCTGACATCCAGAATATACTGAATTATATCCCATTGTCGTACTCCTTTCTTTCCGCACCAACTGCCCACATTAAGCAATTCAGCATTTGCCTCAAACACATTTTGCTCTTTTAACTTTTAAGTGATTTTTCTGTTCTTTGTCCTAAAACACAACAAAAATCAACAACACAAATGAATGAGTGTAATCAATGCATACACTCCTTGATAATAACTTTAAATGTTAATGGCCTCAATTCTCCAATAAAAAGACACAAGCTAGCAGAAAGAACAAAGAAACAAAATCCACCTATCTGCCTTATACAAAAAGCTCAGCTTTAAAGATAGGAACTGCCTTAAAACGAAATGAGGAATAAATATCACAAGAAATAAGATCAGGAAGCAAATAGGTGTTACCATCTTAATATCTGATAAAACAGAATTCAAAGTAAAACCAATTAGAGAAGTCAAAGGAGAGCACTTCGTTCTATCAAGGGATCAAGCAATCAGGGGGAAAAACCCTCTAAATATATATACACCAAGCTCTGGTGCACCCAATTTTATTAAAAAGCATAATAATGAAATTAAAAAGCACACATCAACACAAACCAACAACAGTAGGGTATTTCATTATCATCATTTTTTTTTTTACAAGAGATAGGTCACCTGAACCCAAAATGTCAGAGAAAAGACAAATGACCTAACCAAAGGATATATATTTTACTCAGCAGCAACTGAAACCATAACGAAAATAATCCACTTGCTGAGAAACAAATACAAAACTTAACAAATACAGAAAATTAAAATTATCTAATGTGTCCTTTCTGAATGGTATGAAATAAAGCTTAAAGTCAACAGCAAAGATAATTATAGTTAATATATAAGTGCATGGAGATTTAACAACTCTTTCTTGAACAATGGCAAGGCCAAAAAAATCAAGAAAGACATAAAAATATTCCTAGACTCAAGTGAAAATGATTTTCTTCATTATTTTTTAGCCCTTGACTGCATACAGTTTTCAAACTCTCTGCTGACTGTGTAATTTCACTCTGCCATGTGTTCCTGTCTTCTTTGATGATGATTTTCTCCCAAATCGTGTGTCCTGAAGTTCATCTAAGTATTCCTATGACAATGTGGTTACGATACAAGTTCTGACTTTTCAGTAAGCTTCTTCTGACATCATCTGTGCTGGAAGAAGTGGAGGTGACCCACTACTGCATTGTGGAACCCAAAAGCATCACCTAACATCCACTGACACCACAGGTAGGTCAGGTGTGGCTCATTCCTTCTTGATACAAATGAAAATTCCAGATTCCCACCTGAGTTTCTTGACACCACCCCTGGCTGTGTGCTTAGACACCATGCTTAATTCTTTTCAGGGTGGGAAATGTGGCTTTCTACTTCATCTTTGCCATGGCTCACAGAGATTATTTTCCTGTGGTGTTGGTCTGGATTAAAGTGATTGTTAGAGAAATGTTATATGCCAAATTTTCTGGCTTGTCATTTTGTTAGTGTTTTAGTTAGATTGACCACGCTTTTGTTATGTTTTTAAAAATGACTCATTAATTTACATTTGGCATTTTAATATTTCTGGCCTACTCAGTTTTATCTGGAATATACAGATGTAAAGAGGGAACACAGAGAAATTATTTGTCTTCTTCATTATTTCCCAACAGTTTTAGACACTCCACAACTTTCTCTCTACCTTTCTTAGCCTTCTTAGGTTTGCTTTGCATATAGCACCAAGAATTTTTGTCATACACAGTAAAGAATAGAAAAAAAATATATCTACATTTCCTTCCTATTTCTAGTAGGGAGATTATTTCTTTGTTGAATACTTCACAGTCATACACACACATTTTTATATAATATATTATATGTGATCAATGATTTATTTATTGATTGGTTAAAATAAATGCATACAATATATGAGAAACAGATTACAGAACTATCTGGGATATATCCCCGACACTTCTGAGTTGGGATGATGTCTTGGTAAACAGTGGACTTAAACAGCCATGACAGTGTAGCATTAGCTATATTTCGAACAATATAAAGCATCATTTATAAGAGTGTTTTAAAACAGTATATATAATACATTGTACGTCATGTTAGATTTTTGCTACTCATTTTATACTTTAAGCTAAGCAAAATAGCTCCTGCCCATACCCTAAGGAAAATTTATGAAATGCCACTTCTTATTAAGGAAACTGTATTCTATCCTAAAAAAAGCTATTTAGGGACAAGAAAGAACTTTGCCAAGGTGTATAGCAATAAAAACTTGCAGTGTGTGTGTGTGTGTGTGTGTGTGTGTAAAACCCACATTTGGTCCTTGTATCACATTAGGATTTATCTTAAACCCTCAAGGTAATTTAACATTCCATTCAGAAAATGTAGCTTAAATATGATGGATATTACCAGGATAGAATTACAATGCTGTATCATTTTGTATATAACACTTGGAAAATTTCTTGACAACATTAAAAAATACTGTTTCTGTGGCTGCCATGCTATGTAAGTGAGTCAAGATTCCTCACTTAATAACACTTGATTTCTTTAAGCTGCCTGGTGAAGTTGAGTATTTTACGTGGTACGTAATAGAGAGTGTGTGAAATGCTCCTGAAAGATGAGTTGCCTGTGAAGATTCTGGAACGGTTTTTAGGACAAAGAAGAAAGATTCAGTAAAGTTCAGAAAGGCGGAAAAGCATTTCACAACAAGTCAAGACAAGGAGAAGGCACATCGATCTAAAGTGGGGTGTGCTGGTCCAGAATTCTAGGCAGCAGTGTCTTATTTGAGTGTAAATATGCAAAGAGAATGACCGGAAGTGAGAGTGATGGGAAAGCTCAGGCTGTAAATTCATGCAGCTGACGAAGAAGGGTTTGGAGCTGGAGAGCAGCATGGAGGCCAGAATAGTCTTTCATTTACTTCTCTTTAGCTATGTAGAAAGTGGACTTCCAGAACCAAGACTCAAATGTGGCATGCAAACTCTGGCTAAAGGGAGATGAAGAGGAGGGGCATGTTCTGTAGAAAGAACCTTATTGGCTGCAGTCCAGACAACACAGGAATTGTGCGCTCCTTCTGGAAGCTCTTCTCTGGGTCCCTCATAGTCAATAAGAAGGAGGAAGAGGGGCCGGGCGGTGGTGGCGCATGCCTTTAATCCCAGCACTGGGGAGGCAGAGGCAGGCGGATCTCTGAGTTCGAGGCCAGCCTGGTCTACAAGAGCTAGTTCCAGGACAGGCTCTAGAAACTACAGGAAACCCTGTCTCTAAAAACCAAAAAAAAAAAAAAAAAAAAAAAAAAAAACAAACAACAACAACAAAAAAAACCGGAGGAGCTCAGTCCGGTGCTCCAATGTGGGGTTCTGTCATTTTCTCCATCCAATGCCAGGTGAAGGTTCTATGGTGATATGCAAGATATTCATGAGTATGGCATTAGGATCTGGTCATTTATGGCTCCCTCTCCTCAGCTGCCCAAGGAACTAGCTGGGGGCATCTTCCTGGATACCTGGCAACCCCTCTAGAGTCAAGTCTCTGCCAACCCTAGAATGGCTCCCTTAATTAAGATATATAATTCCTTGTTCCCATATCCACCCTTCCTATATCCCAACCATCCTATTCCCCCAAGCTCTCCCCATCCTCCACTTCACACTTTTCTCTCCCCATCCCCCCAACACCTCATCCCACCCCACCCCCAAGTTCCCATTTTTTGTCCGGCAATCTTGTCTACTTCCAATATCCAGGAGGATAACTATATGCTTTTCTTTGGATTAACCTTCTTATTTAGCTTCTCTAGGATCACGAATTATAGGCTCGATGTCCTTTATGAGGAGCAAAAGGAGGGAGATCATGAGCAAGGAAGTCAGGACCGTGAGGGGTGCATTCACCCATTGAGACGGTGGGACAGAACTAACGGGAGACCACCAAGTCCAGTTGGAATGGGACTGATGGAACAGGCGGCCAAACCAGACTCTCTGAATGTGGCTGACGGTGGAGGAGGACTGAGAAACCAAGGACAACGGCGATGGGCTTGGACTCTTCAGCATGTACGGGCTCACTGTGAGCCTTGTCAGCTTGGTTGCTCACCTTCCTGGACTTAGGGGGAGTTGGGAGGACCTTGGACTTAACATAGTGAAGGGAACCCTGATGGCTCTTTGACCTGGAGAGGGAGGGAGTGGGGGTATGGGTGGAAGGGAGGGGAGGGAAGGGGGAGGAGGAGGGGAGGAGATGGAAATCTTTAATAAAAAAATGAGAAAAAAAGGAGGAGGAAGAGGCCTCCGATTATTTTTTCTCCTGACAAGAAACAGCTTCTCCTTACGTGACATCGAAGACCCCTCTACTCTTTTGTCCTAATTTTTAAGAGACACAGGAAGCCCATTGTTTTCCAAGTTATCATTTATTCCTGATTCTAATCCCCATCTGGCTCTTCTATCAGAAAAAGTCATTCCTTAATTCTAATTTTTACTGACACCTTTCTCAAGATTAATTTTCCCTTAAGCCACTTAAATATGCTGCAGTTATATATTTGACTGTCCTAACCTGTCATCCATAACAGGTTAGAATTTAAACTCTATGATGATGTGTGTGCAAGTGTGTGTGTGTGTGTGTGTGTGTTTTCAAAACTGTTACGGTTGTGCTTAGGACAGTAATTGTCACAAAAATATTTGTAGAAGAAATCCATCCAAACTAAGAATAGAGTTCATCTGTCCACCGTATTTCAATTGTAAGAGGGTTAGAATAATTGGAAATTATTTCAAATTTTTGCATTAATGAGTCATTAATCTAATTTTAAATATTTGACAAAATAAAACTGCTCTCCCTTCTCTGTGCTGCAAGGTTTCATTCATTTAATTTCAGTGAGTGCATATTCACCATAGAGACTCATAAACATTGCATCTTTTATTTTGTGCAGTGAGTACAATTTATCTTTGATGAAAACCTCAGAGATTTAAGCATGACTGACAGCATGCTGGTGGATAGGAACAACTACCAAATTGCATTTGTTTTTTAAGAACGTGGAAAACCATTGGATTTATATGGATATGAAATACTAGGATATTACAGGCTATGTAGGTCAATTTGTGCAAATCAGCTTCTGGAATTTTGACATCCTGAAATAGAAAAAGGAGGGTGGGTGGGTAAGTTTTTTTTTTTTTTTTGTGTGTGTGTGTGTGTGTGTGCATACATGCATTCACTTGCACTTGTGTGTTATTTCTAGAGAAAAACAATCTTAACAGAGGACAGTAGAAAAAATATGAAATATACCAAATGCCACAGCAGCAACAAGCTGTGCCACAGCCAAAGACAGTACTGCCATATCCTGGTGCATATTCAGGATATAATTTTATTTTCTGTAAGAAACTACTTGATGTATAACGCTTGCATTGAAATGTCACTTTTAATTTCATCACTTTCCTGTAAACACTGTATTTATCAAGATATAAATAGCAAAAACATATCTATACTAAGAAACCTTTAAAAAGTTGAACATTATGTTCTTGGCTTATCTTGAATCAGCGTATGTAACACTATTAAAAAGCTAAGACAGTGGAAATATTTAAGAAACTCATTGTCATGTAGGAGAAGTTATATGAAACTCTAAAGATGGTGTCCTTATTTATTGACATATGACATACCTTAAACACACTCTCAGTGAATTATTTTTATAGTATTTGCATGCCTTAAACACATTCTCAGTTAACCATTTTTACAGTCATGGGAGATATGCCTCATGGCTTCACTTTTACAGATGAGGACGAATAAACAGCTCAGTTGTAAACTAGGCAAATAAAAATTGAATCGACACCAACTTTAAATGGACTGTTCACTACTATGCACTTTATATAATACCTCAAAGAGAGAAGGGTTTTTCTGTCTAATGTTGTAAAAGCCTAATTGTACAAAATCCAGAACACGGCTGTCGTCTTAAGGTCGCCAGCACGCCCATGCTTTGTTGACATTTATGAAATTCTACTAAATTTGGCTTGGAAGAAGCATGCACAGCACAAGAGAGCAGTTGTTTGAAAGTGTTTGGGGAAGGAGGAGAGAAAGCAAGAATGCATCGTAGGAGGGCAGACAAAGAGCAGTGTTCTTGGTGTGCAGCAGTGGCAGAGGGAGATTTCAGGCTGCAGAAAATGCGTGGGGCAAGTAGCTTGATAAACAAGATCAACAACCATTATAATGAAATGAGAAGATGATGTGTTTGCACCATATCTCTCATGCTCAAAGATTTTAAAATTTATTTCTCATTAATATGTCTAATTATCAGTCCAAGGATGTAACAGACTTATTTACTGTCTAAAATTAAAGGGACAAAAAAATAGACATTTGTGATTTCAGAGCATTTTCCCCCCATAAAGAGGTGCTGATAAATCTCAAGCTATAATGGCTGTGGACATGGAATGGAGCCACTGAGGTGTGCACGAAGACAGGGCTCCAACTCCTCAGTGCTTGCCCAAGCCACCGTGTACCTCTCTCTCTTTTTTTTTTTTTTTTTTTTTTTTTTTTTGCAACGTATGCGGAGTTTTACTTTTCCAAATTATAAACTAATGCTTTCACTAATGGACTTTCGGCACGTGAACATTCTTAAATATCAGCCTGCCTACACTATGAGCATGAATGGAAATGAATGCCTTCTTATGGATAGCTAATAGTCAGTTGTCACAAACCAAAACTCTTTTTGGAAAAGAGGCCTTTCAATATTTGGTTTTAGTGTCAGGTGTGACACACAACTTTAATTCTAGTGCTCACTAGGCAAAGCCTGGAAGAAGTGTATATGTGTGATTTCCAAGTCATCCAGGCAGGACAGCATGCTGGGACCTTATCTCAAAAATCAATTAATCAAACAAAATTTTTCTTGACTACTTCTCAACATTTGACAGAAATCAGAAAGTCCGAACTTTCTTGTCAGCATAGTATGCTTTAGTAGATTAAATGTGACATCCACATACATGTTGACTGTTGCATTACAAAAGTTATGTTCAACCTTTAGTCATTGCATGACAAAGAAATTAGAGAAGAAAAAGAAGAATCAAAACAGTGAGGATGGTATAAAGAAAAGAGCAAAGAGTGAGGCCGGGTTTTCTAATACTTTGAAAAATTATTCAGTTGCCTCAAAACAGTTATAGAGTTCAAGTTTTTTGTATGTCTAACATAATGGGATAATAACAAGGGAAGAGATAAATTATCAATTAATTACCATTATTTTTGTCATAATTAAGGGCACAGCCCCTCTACTGTGATCATGCTGCTCAAGTGAAGATAACCCCAGTAATCTGCTATTCTATGGGGAAAAGAAAATACTTTAAAATTGGGGTATTATGTATATGAGAGTTTATGCTAGTTTTACCTTATCTACACCAAGGGAGCTCATATGTGCAAAATTCCAGCTGTCTGAAAAATCTACTTTAAAATGAAATATGCACTTAAACTGTTCATCGATGTACACTTGAAATTTATTTGATTTTGAATATTTTGTTTAAATACTTAGTTATCACTTTGCTATGATGAAACACAGTTTCAAATTTTTTGAGTTCTTATTTGTGGATATGTGTGAGTTTATGTGAGTATATGCTATATGTTTGCTGGTGTCTATGGAGGAAAAACAGTATATTGGATGCCCTGAAGCTGTAGTTATATGTTGTTATGAGTGGTTATGAGCGGCAAGACATTTTGTTGTGAACAAAATTTTGTTTTTCTGTAAAAGCATCAAGTGCTCTTAACTACTGAACAATCTCTTCAACCCTCAAAAATATTCCCTTTAAATTGTAGAATTTTATATGAGCAAAGTATTCTAGATGTAATTATAAATCAATGGGATGACTTTTGTGTAGATGAAAGATTTCCCTACAAAGTACTAATGTGCAAAAGAATATCTTCAATAAAAATGCTGAGTATTGAAGGAATAGTTTAATGTTTCTGAATTTTGATCTTTTGTGAACTGGCTATGAGATTTCTAGCAGATTATGTCACGGTATTTTCTGATATCTATAACTTATTAGACATGTATCCTGGTCTCTACACAATTACAAGCATTAACTTTTTTAAGGAATTCAAGGATGATTTTTAGGTAGACAACATATAAAGCATGTAACATATTTTACATCCTGCACGGGATTGCAGTGTGGCATGTGATATGATGCCAGCAAGGACTAGACTAGGCTTTTCTCATCTGTCATCTTTTCAGATTGTGGAATGTATACTCTATATTCTAAATACTAATTATAAACAATACACGGAATTATTGCCAATTTTAAAGGTGCCATTTCTTTAAGAAATGCCAAAGCCATCAGATGCCCTGGCAAGTACATATTTCTTCAGAGGAAGTTAGTTTTATAAATATAAAGATATGATTTCAAATAGTCCCTTTCCAACGTGATTACTAAAAGAACCTCAGGCACCTAAAGCAGTTTTAGAATAAAGGTAATGTCAGAGACAACAGTAATTTCCTGTGAAATAGCAGTGGTTTAGTGTCGAAAGTACAGGCGTTCAATAGGAAGCAGACTGATTTTTTTTTGAGATTATAATATACTTATATAGTTTCACCTTCCTTTTCTCCCCTCCAGCCTTTCCATGCACATCTCCTTGATTTCTTTCTAGTTCATGGCCTCTTTTTCATAATTGTTTTATACATGTATGTGTAGAAACAGTTTGATCTTTTTTAAAAAATATTTAAAGTGGATATTGCAGATGTCTCAAATAAGCTTCATGGGAACCCTTTCTTTTCCATATGTGCTTTATTATTTCCCATATTCATGGCCGATTTTCTGGAGATAGTGACAGGACAAGCGTGCAGGTGAAACTGAGACGTGCGCACTGCCTTCGTGATTTCAGCTGAAGAATGACAGGCAGGCGCTACACTGTGAACAATGAACACCTGACGCCCTTCCCAGGGTGCTATGTAGAAAATGATATCCGAGGCCTCGTGTTTACTCACTAGAACACAACGTGTTGTGATCCTTAGCAACGTCCAAAAACATGGAGTGCAGGGTTATTATTATTATATTATTATTTGCTAAGGTTTTGGAATTCCTGACCTAGAGCCTTGCTAATAGCTATGGATGGTGAAATTTTCCTGAATCAGTCAGCGATGTTGGTCAGCGATAGATAGCTTTCTATTTTATCTAAACAAAAGGTAAGGAAAAAAAATACCCGTTTGAGTAGTTTCTCACTACGTTCCTAGTCGTTATTCTCACATTGTCTACAATGGCCGTTCTAATGTTGAAGCAGAGCGGTGGACAGAATGACCCAGGAGTGACTTGATGAAAGCAAATTCTCTTTCTCCGAAATTTCTCTCTAGCTGTGTCTACGCACCTCCCGCGATTTCTCTTGCTTTTAAATGAATAGTCTTTTTAAAAGTGATCCATCCAGCAGATGCATTTGCTTTGATTCAGGCAGAATATCAGTTTCCAATTCATCAGCAAATACTGGGCAGGAGCTACCCCTCAGCAGTGCACTTCGGGTGACTGGCAGCCACCAGCGCTTGGAAATCTGCCTTCCTGTTTCTGATGGATGAATGTCGCCACTTGAAAAGACAAATACCACTATAATTCCTGTTGGGTTAGGACACAAGTCTTCATCTAGCACACAATGATTTCATGAAAGTAGAAATCAGACTCTCAAGATAATACGCCTGACTCAGCTGTTCCTACTTTTGTACTGAATCTAATTAAACACATGCGATGAATGCTTGACACACATTTTGTCTTGCTGGGAAAAAAATACATTTTGTAACAGAATTGGGAGATATGGCAGTTGGAAGGAGAATGAGAGTAGGTTGCTTTTTCTCCTCCAAAGCAAACTTGATTTTCTGACTTCCAGAATATCACTTTAGTTGAGAGCATCATCAAATACATTAAATATGTTAAGTACTGAAAAGTTCAAGTTTATAGTATAGTATGATATTAGGGTGCTTTAGAACAAATCAATTATAGACGAATATAATGTTACTCTATGCTAAGATATTTTATTAATATTTTTAGTTCAAGCTACATGTGAAGACTGGTAGCAATCCTGTATAATGATTATTTCAGAACACAGCGAATTGCATAATAAATATGATACAAATTGTGACAAATTACTCAGTTTTAGTGACTTTTAAAAATTGGAACATAGAAAGGACATGTTACCTGTTGCATGCCATATGCCAGGGGCTGTAATGATTTACTCCAGCTGGGAGAACACAGCTGGAGTGTCAGTTGAGTGTGCCTCAGCACACCTGGCTAAGCTTACCCTGGTTACCTGCTGTTTTCTGAGACACAACCTTTTGCTGCACCCCAGGAAGCAGAAAGTGGAATCTCAGAAATCAGGAGTCCCTCATCTCTTGGGCTTTATAGTGAGACAGATTCTCTTTCCTAGACAAGGAATACAACACTTAGAATTTTAAGTTGATTGAAAAGAAGACTCTGAGGCTGTACTCGTTTTCTTCCTACCAGTGTAGCTTATTGTATGACACGGTTGTCTCCTGGGTATCCCTGTTGTGATGCAACAGGTTTTTCTCATCAATCACATGCTTACAGTGCAAACATGTCAATAAGACCAAAATGGCAGCCTACAGAATGGGAAAAGTTCTTTACCAGCCCCCCATCTGACAAATGACTGTTTCTCAAGAGTAGAGAAATAGAAACAACATAAAAAACAAAAGCAAAACCAATCCAATTAAAAATGTGATACAGTTCTAAACAGAGAATTCGCCACAGAAGAACCTCAAGTGGCCAAGAAACACTCAAGGAGATGTTCAACATCCTTAGCCATCAGGGAAGTGCAAGTCAAAATGACTCTGAGATTTCATCTTACACCCTTCAGAATGGCTAAAAATCACACGCAAGGCTGCATGAGACTGACCTAAGCAGTCTGTACATATGGGACAGCTGTGTAGCTTACTCCTCTGTGGGATGCCTAACAGGGGAATCAGGAGCTGTCTCTGACTCTTTTACTGGCTTTTGGTACCCTATTCCTCATAATGGGTTGCCTTGTCCAGCCTTAATACATGGAAGGTATTTAGTCTTCCTGAAACTTGATATGTCATGTATTGTTGATATTCATAGGACACCTGCCCTTTCCCAAACAGAAGAGGAGGAATGTACTGGGGGTGTGGAAATAGTGGGAGGGGTGGGAAGAGGGACTGGCAGGAGAGGAGGGAGGGAAAACTGGGGCTGGGATGTAAAATAAATAAATTTATAAAAAGGAATTAGGACTCTTAGCTTATTCACAAGCCATAGTTTCAATTATTTTAGCTATTTCCCAGGACTCTACTGTGGAAGCTCCTTCCAGCTCCTCTAAAAATGTGGATTTGTTTCTGATCCTTTGTCTTTTCTGGGGATGGCCAGACATCCTTATTTCCATGGCCTTTCTCTTCCACAGCTGTTTGGTAAAGCAATGGTCCAGGATCAGGGCTTAGTTTAGCTACTTTCAAGGCTACTGAAAAAAACAAAGCCCTTGACGTCATCATTTCCGCCAGGGCTGTGGCTCCTACTTAACTAAGGTGATCATCCCCTGATAGGATTGAGATTAGAGGAAGGACCTGGCTCTGCTTCTGTCTCTGGCTGCAGAGTTTGAGTTTATGCTATAATAAGATATTGCAGGAGGGAGAAATAAAAACCCAGAATGCAGGGAAATGGGAATAACAGACACACAGAGTATAAAGTGTTAGTGAAAGATAGATTCCATAGAGAACATATTGGTTTTCTTGTTTTTTTCTTTTCTTTTTTTTTTTATTTACTAGAGTTAGGTATAGTGTGTATGAGATTTATAGATTTATAGTCCGGGCAAGAACTTATTTTCTCTGTGAATGACCTCCCGGGCTACAGCCAAACACCTTTCATTTCAAGGAAAAGGTCAGCCACTGTGTGGAATTAAGAGGGAAACTTCATAGAAAACAAAGCAAATAGACAGATAAAGCTGAACTATAGTTTTGCTAATTGCTAGGGGGCAGAAACAGAACCCACTGACTTCAACACTTTAATACAGTTTATGCATCTTCCTTCAATGATAGCCAAAACTAATACCATATTTCCTCAAAGAAAGCAATTTTTAGTTTCTTTTCCAGACTTTCTTCTTTTATGGAATTTCTCACCAAAGAGGTGTGGGGGGCATCAACTCTCAGATACAAACCTGATCAATGGGCTCTTTGTTGTTAGTGGTGACAGTACCCACCCCCTCTCTGAACCAACCAGTTTTGAGGTTTGCCCTGCTGAGCAAAAGGTCAAAAGGGAACAGAGTTTTAACAAGGAAATTAAAATGGAAGAGTTCAGTGTTGGCAAATTATTAACTACTTTTTATCTGATTTGTTATTTGATCAGGCAATTGGACACCCAATAATTTTTCAATACCACAAAATTAGTGTGATGAATTTTTTTGTTTACAAATCTTGCTAAAACGAAAGCAAAACTATTAATTTTGGGGAACAAAAACTTTATATTCTGACAGGTTAGATTCAGGATGTATCCCGGTTACATAAAATAAATATATAAAAAACGTGTAGTGGTAAATTCTTTATTCCAGATGGTTAACTAGAGATAATATTTTCTATAATTTATAAACTTATGATTAGTTTGAAGAACACTGTCTATGGAATACTGAGTGGCTATGGTCTTCTACGGAGTGAACCTGTGTTAGTCCTAGAAACTATGGAACTAATTTAATATTATACACTAGGCTAGGATGCAAGTTAGTGACGCTAATGCATGGTGGAGTCACACTAACAGTGAGAAGTGTGGTGATGGACATCTAGACTACACCGAGGGATTTGTGCAGGAGTTTCAATCAGCCGAGTTTTCAAAAAAAAAAAAATATGTGCAGTCTCTCTTCTTGGTACTAAGTTTTATTCTGCTAGTTTTTTGGGGGTGCATGAGAAGAAAGCATTTCACTCTTGTGTAGCTTTCTGTTAAACTGGGAAAGAGTAAAAAAAAAAACATACATGTGCTTATAAATAGACATTATTCATAATAAAATGAGAGAATTTATTATATCATTGATTGGTTTTCTTTAATACATAGCTTGTTTTCCATCTTCTCATTTGTCTCATTCAACACACAGAATAGCACTCAATTTTAAGCTACTAGAATCATTTTAAGAATGTCCACTATTAGGCATATTTGTTTTATATTTATTAGTAAGTTAAAAAAATTAAAAAGCATTATTTAAATAGTTGTAAGGAAACCAAGTGATTTTCACAAATAGATGGTATAAGCATACACTGGTAAAATAAAATACGGAATGCTATAGGCCATGAAGATTATTTTCTTTTTCTGTTTAGGTCTGGAGAGATTGTGGGTATAAAGTTGGTAATGACTAGACATATCTAACAATTATGCAAAGAATCTAGAAATTGATTTAAGTTTAACAGAAAGTTTAATTAAATTAACAGTCTCATAGGAGTGGCTCAAGAAAGTTAACCTCAGATTCAGAAATAACTCCTTTTAAAATTAAAGAAGTAATATATTATGGGGAAACAGTAAAGATTTCTGTCTACATGCTAAAAAATTCCAGCAATTTCCAGGAATGTGACAGGAAATGTCAGTTAATTCTTAGAAGAATTTTTTTGGAGAACAACTAAAAAGGAGGGAAAAGCCCTAAAATAGACACACCCAGGAAAAGCAGCCCTTTAGCAGCTTTCTTTTTTGTTTTGTTTTGTTTATTTATTTATTAAATTTTCCACCTCCTCCTCTCCTCCCTTTCCTTTCCCTCCCCACCCCCTCCCTCTCCAGTCCTAAGAGAAAAGTCAGGGTGCTCAGTATTTGCACAGAAGAATCCTGGGGCAATTTTCAAAGGATTTACTTGGAAATTCGGTTCAACAGAACTATATCCACTGATACCCCAACATAACAGTAGCAACAAAGAACAATGAAACAGAAAGAAGAAAAAGTATGACTTTTACAACAAAATTAAAAATTTGTTGCTGGAAACCAGTGGATGCGAAGAATGAGCCTATTGCATTCTCTAAGACAAACAGAAAAGCAAGCAACTTTGAGAAGGAGATAAAGGACAAAGCTGCAGATATAAAAGAAAGTTATATGCTTTCTCTTAAGGGGACAGAACGTTTAAACACACACATACTAAAAATATTGGAAAACGGAAGCATTCTGATGTGTTATAAACTGTAAAAGCTTAATTTAACAACAGCAACAGTCAACAGTCCCGATGAATTTTTCACCTTGGGTGGTGGAGTTGGGGTTAGATTTACCATACACTTAAATGAACACACAAATACTGCTTAAACTCTCGTCCACGTAAGCATATGCACCCAAAACTATGACAGGCAAGACACAAACTCTCACAGAAACCAGTGCAATGGAGGATAGAACACTGAAAAGGAGCCCACGGGAAGCTTCCACTGGTGTCAATGTCCCACGGGAAGATTCCACTGGTGTCAGTGTCCCACGGGAAGCTTCCACTGGTGTCAGTGTCCCACGGGAAGCTTCCACTGGTGTCAGTGTCCCACAGGAAGATTCCACTGGTGTCAGTGTCCCACGGGAAGCTTCCACTGGTGTCAGTGTCCCACTGTTCATTTAAAGGGCTGAGGGGGACTGCACAACATTTAGCCCTATATTAAAACTGTTAGTCATATGTTTTGACAAAGTAACTGTGGAGTGTTTTAAATCATAGAAGTTAAAGTCTAATTTTTATCACAGTCACTTTCCTAAGACAGTATAATGTATAAATTCATTTAAACGCTTGTACTTAAGCCTACAGACATCTTCAGCCCTTGCTTGTCATCAACGCATCATATATTTTACAGTAAATGGAAGCCATCACAGAAACAACTGCAAAGAACGGCTAGCTGTGGAGTGCTCAGCACCGACAGATATATCTGCAACACAACTCTGATAGCAGATCAGGGAATACTACAGAAGAGGGTTGGAAAGAATTTGAAAGTCATAGGGATATCCATCCTGAGATAGAGAGTCTCTTGTCAGGGATGCTGCAACTATGGGGATATCTGTCCTGAGCTAGTGTCTTTTCAGGGGTGCTGCACTTATGAAACTCAACAATATTGTTGCCTAAACAAGTAATGATACCTCTTGACGTGCTAACATGGATGTGGGAAATTTCATCTGGTCACACCCCTTGATGGAGATGAGGGAAACTCAGTCTTCTTCAGGTATGACCTCACAGAAAAGTTATCTAATCCGAACTCTAAACACGTAAATAATAGCAACATTGAATGAACTCAACAAGTTGTATCCATAAATTTATATAATAATTAAGAAAAAGGTGTTATGAATTTGAGGAGTGTGGGCACATGGGAGAAGCGAGAGAAAGGAGTGGGAGTGGAGAAATGATGCAAAACATATTCATATATAAGACTCTCAAAAACTATAGTACCAATGGCTATTATCAACTCAGAATAATAAAAGAAACAATAAGGATAGAATATTTAAGCATGTTTTAATTTTTATTTACTCAAATTCATCAGTTTTTCATACATGATTTCTCTTCATACTTGGGAGGGCCTTGTGGGTCTGAATTGTATTTATGAAATTTTTTTTCCTCAAAAAAAAGTCCCATTATGTAGTCTTGGTTAGCCTGCATCATGTTGGCCTTAAACTCACAGAGAATGATTGGCCTGCCTCTGTCTCCCTAATGCTGGGATTAAATACATGTTGTGAAGTCAGACCAGTGGAGCGTATTTTAATGTAAATATATACTTATTAAAACTTGAGACAATCTAATTAAACCTGCAGTGATCTTATGTTTACTTTCTTGATTCTCTTAAGTTATAAAGATTTTAATATGTTATGCTTGTTTAAGTATACATAACAAGTAGCCTCGTGTAGTCTAATTAGGAATATAGACACATATGTGCACTTACTTTAGAGAATGTATTGATACTTATATCAAAAGCTAACATATATTACTTTGATTTAGTTATGTTCTTTACTTTCAATATTTTTTATCTTGATCAATGTTAATATGTACACAGAGGCATAATAACGATGTCAATTATAGACTTGTTTATAAAAGCACAAATGGCCTAAACTTCAAATATTCACTACTAAAAGAAATGTTCAATATATAGTCTTTTATGAATAAAAAATTCTTTTAACTTTGCATGAGTCTTTGTATAAGACATTAATGCATAAATAATCCTATTCATTACCTATGTAAGAATTTTTCATTTGCATAAAAACCATCTGTTTGAATTCATATGCAAAGGTATAATTGTTCTTACAATATATTTAAACATTTCCTACAATTTCTCTTTAAAGTATGATTGTACTGAGTTTAAACAGAAGTTTGATATTTCTATGCATACAGACCAATCAGCATTTTCTTTATGTCTTCTCTTGCTGCCATGAGTTGAAAATCATTTACTGGGCTTGCCTTTATAAACACCTATGAACATTCTTACCTACTAAAGCTCAGGTATTTGCTTCATAATACTGTATAATGATACTTTAAGAAACAGCATGATGGAATATTTCACCTTCTATCTTCCTTGAAGTGTTAGTTAATCATCCTTTAATGTACAGAGTATCCTTGACTCAAATGCACTCACACCTTTGAGTTTTAATCAATACAGGATAGAGCACGTTTCTTGTTTGATTCTATTTTATTGCCTTCATTGTCTTCCTCTGCTTCATACCAACCTTACACTCAACTAACACCTTGTAAATCTTTGCAATATTTTTATTTTGTGAGTAGTGTCTCCCCACCCCCACTGCCCCATAAACCAGATGTCAACTGTCAACATTGAATATATTACTCTATCACTCTTTTTGTTTCCTTCCTTCCTTCCTTCCTTCCTTCCTTCCTTCCTTCCTTCCTTCCTTCCTTCCTTCCTTCCTCTCTCTTTCCCTCCCTCCTTCCCTCCTCTCCCTCTCTCTCTCTCTCTCTCTCTCTCTCTCTCTCTCTCTCTCTCTCTCTCTTTTCTTGAGACAGGATTTCTCTGTGGAGCCCTGCAGGACCTCTGACCTGGAATTTGCATGTGGACTGTGCTGGTCTGTAACACACAGTGATTCACTTGCCTCTGCCTCTCTAGGGTTGGAAACCAGAGTGGTGCGTCACCATGCCCCACATACTTAGGTCTTCCTATTTACACTCTAACCACTGAGTCATGTCTCTAGACCTGCACTAGATGATTTGACAGAAGAAATTTTCCAAGAAAACCTTAAAAACATTCTGTCATGTTTGTCCTCCAAGGGAAAATTTACAAATAATCCAATTTACTTGAACTCTAAAAACAAATCTGGGAAGAACCGTCATCATTAGAATATTAAATTTTTGGACTGTGTTTTCATTTATTTAAATGTATTTTTCATGCTTCTTGTAAAGTTTAGTGGTTTTTTTTTGAATTGGGTGTCTCATGTTATTCTTGTTTGTTACTGAATTATTTGCAATTATACAAGGAACCTTTGTTCTTAATAATTACAGTTGATACTTAGGAAAAACACTGATTTTTTTTAGCATGTACATTTTATATAAACTCCACCCCATCCCTGATATTATGTCAACTTTTAAATTTATGCTGTCTGTTATGGTTGCTTTACCCACTTGGTCCTTGTGAGGTTTCAGGGAGACAAGAATATCAACCGAAACTGGGCTGTGTGACAGAAATGCTGACCATGAGTGTTCTGTCCTGGCTGTCACAGTTCAAGTCTTTCGCATTAAGCATGATGCTGGCAGCTGCCTTCCAGAAAATCAAATTTGTCTGAGCTTGAGACACTGAGATTATGTACCACTGCCTTCTCTGGCAGAGTTCTGACAACGTGGCTTCAGACGTGTGTTGTGCTTCAGTATTTGCCCCCACCCTACTAACAAGCCCATAAACCTGATGCTCGCCTTGGGATTTTCTAATAAGTCATCAGATTTCAAGCCACACATCTATCTCTTTTGTCTCATTTCACACGTACATGTGTTGGCTGCATGGAGATTTTATTTTAGATTCATATTAATCTTCTGCTGCTGTCTGCAGTTTGATCTTAAGCAGAGTATTAAAGGGAAACAGGGAACATTTTAAAGCCTTTCAATGCTAGCGTATACAGAACTCCAATCACTGCAACCATTGATGGTCTTTTCTGAAACAAATTCAAAATTGGTATTCTCTGGAGAGTCTTCAGAAATCAAGTTCCTTTGAAGTACAAGACACTTCACAGACAACCCAGGACAGTGTCAAACATACTAACAGTCCTCGTTCTAAGGAGAATTCAAGATAGCACACTTATTTAGTTCAGGGGATTTCAGCTCAAGAATGTTTACTCTAGATACATACCAAGAGATTCACAATGGTTCCAGATCTTATTTTCCCTCAAGTTGTTTCTTATTCTCTCATTATTTCATTGTGTTTATTTTACTCTGATCCTTCAAGTGCTATCTTCTTCCCAAGGAAGCTTTTCATGAGGGTCCATATTCTAAACAACTGTAGAACAGCACCATGAAGGTAAAACAAAGGGACTTTAAACTTTGCATTTTGCTGATAACTTTGAATATGCTGACATAATATACAAATAATCAGTTTTTAAAATTAAGAATTATAATGGCTAAAATACATCCTCTAAGCTGCACTTGCAGCAACCGATGATTTCTGTTTCTTCTTAAACGTGTCTCTGGTGACATTATGAGTTCTTGTTCTTCAGTACTTCTGCCATATTTACCACAAACAATGAAACTTAGGAAAAGTTCTAACGGCCTCATGATGATCATGAACAGTTGAAACGGAACAAAGACAAGGATGGGCGAACAAAACAAAGAGGGGGGGAGGAGAGAAACTTATTAAAACAGCATTACATCTTAGGTGGTATATTTTTACATTATTTATAAAATTTAAAATTTATATTAAATTATATTAAATACACATGTTTACACTCGTTACTGAAACCAGAGGGCTTGGGGACGCATGCAGAATGGGTTTTTGTACAGATTTGTTTTTGTTTAGTGAAGAAATGGGACTGAATACTGGACATTTTGGGAGGCAGAGACATGCTTTTGACAATAATAAATTTTATTCCTCCTTATGGCTTTTTTTCCTGCCTGTGGCATCTAGTATGTTTTTCTGTCCTTGTGATTTCCAAGGTCCCTATGTTGCTAGGTTAGAGTGCTATGTTGTTATTTCCTCATCTGTGACCATAAAAGTTTGACCAAGCACGCTTATTTTGTGAGGGTCCCGGTTTTGATTAGTTGAAAGCAGGTTCTGTGTGTCTTGGGACAACACTCACTATCCTCTGTTTCTCCCCCAACCTCCCTAAAGCCTCATGAAGACACTGGATGCATTTGGGAATTGGCTTCATCAAAGGATTCATAAAAAAAAAACTAAGTTATTGGCCTCATCCATTTTTTTTTTTTAAATCCTGTGCCACAGGTTGCCACCCTGACAAAGAATCTCTCCCTGAAGTGTCCTCTCTTCCCTATGCAACCTTAGCAGACAATTAACCAGGGGACCAGTGACTTGGCAGGGTGAGCTTGCCTTTGAAGAGGCTGTGGGCATGGAGGCAGAGAAAGTATCTGCAACAGATGTTTCGGGTTGCTTACAGTCTCGAGACTCTTCCAACTTCCAGGATGCCATGCTGAGTGGATGGTAACATTGGCAGCACATTTTGCTTCTATTAGCTAATCCAATGGGTTGGGGAGACATCAAGGGAATAAGAGAAACCCGAGAATGCTGTCTTCAGCATCAGTCACACGTGGGAAGCTTCACCAGAGAATACTCCATGGCATTCTGACCAGATTCCAAGCTATCTCAACCTCCAAGCATGGCGTTGTTGAACACGAACCGGCATATTTATCTCTCTGTGTGTTTATTGATCGTATAATTTATCTTAAAATAAGGTCAGTTCAGGCTGCTTATCTTTTACACATTATTTGCCCCCCCAGCAGTGGTGGCTGATAGGCTTGCTCACATATGTGTTGGTGACTGTGGCCTCCCTAGAAAAGAATCCCATCCCTGCTTAAGGAGCTGTCTGACAATAAACAGGATAAGTAGGAAGGAGGTCACTTGTCTGTCCCTAGGTACAGATCCTTAATCTGCAAAGCTCCAGGCAGCTAATCAGCTGTAACCCGGGGTTACAAAGATCTATTTGCTAGTTGTGTGTCTCTCCCCCCTCCTCCGTTTCCCCTCTTGTCTCCTTTCTCCCCTCTGTCCCTCCCTCCTTCATTTCTATTCATGAAATTTATTTTTCAGTGTGTATCCTAGATTTTCATTATCCTTGAACAATTTCAGTTTGTATCCTTGTTCATCTAATTTTACAAGTGAAATTTATAGTGAAAGGAATTAGCCTTCCCAAACCACTTTCTCCATCTGTAACCCCTTTCCAACAGGCGTTCAGACAGTGTCTCTGTGAGTTTTAGGCGGTTCGTTTTAGGCGGTTCCTCAGTTCGTTTTGGAAGCAACTTGCTAACTAGCTCTCTCTCTCTCTCTCTCTCTCTCTCTCTCTCTCTCTCTCTCTCTCTCTCTGTGTCTCTCTGTGTCTCTCTCTGTCTCTCTCTCTCTTCCCCTCCCCCTTTCTCTCCTCTTCTCCCTTTTCCCTCCCCGCTTTCCTTTTCTCTCCTCCCATTTTTGCAAACCCACACCCAGCGAGCCTCTCTCCAGACGAACAAATAGACGTCCGGGGCGGGCCAGGGAGTTCAATGTCACGCTGGGCAGAAGTGGAACAGGAGAGCGGCGGGGCGCGCGCGGGTAGAGGAGGCGTGCGGCCGGCAGGGGGCAGCCGAGGGGCAGCGCTGGCGCGCGGATGCTGAGCTGAGCCTCGCCCCGCGTCCGCATCCTCAGCCTCAGCACCAGGCGCGGCAGAGCCCGGAGCGCAAGCCACTGAGGGCAGCGGCGGCGGCGGGAGCTAGGCGCGCAGCTGAGCAGCGGCGCGGGCGGGAAGCAGCAGCTGCCGCCGCCGCCGCCGCCGCCGCGACGGGCAGCCGGGCTCGCGGGCAGCCGGCTCCGGCCCCTGGCCCTCGGCCTCGAGCCCCCGGCGAGTCTGGAGTCCGCGCCGTCGCCGGCCGCGTCCTCCGGGCATGGAAGGCGGCGGCAAGCCCAAGTCCGCGTCCAACAGCCGCGACGATGGCAACAGCGTCTTCCCCTCCAAGGCGTCCGCGACGGGGCCGGCGGTGGCCGACAAGCGCCTGGGGACCCCGCCGGGGAGCAGCACGGCGGGGAAGGAGCACGGTAACTCCGTGTGCTTCAAGGTGGACGGCGGGGGCGGCGAGGAGCCGGCGGGCAGTTTCGAGGATGCTGAGGGTCCCCGGCGGCAGTATGGTTTCATGCAGAGGCAGTTCACCTCCATGCTGCAGCCCGGGGTCAACAAATTTTCCCTCCGCATGTTCGGCAGCCAGAAGGCGGTGGAGAAGGAGCAGGAAAGGGTTAAAACTGCAGGCTTCTGGATTATCCACCCGTACAGTGACTTCAGGTGAGGGCTCCCTGGCGTCGCCCCACTCCGATCCCCCCTAGGCGCGCCCTCCAGCATCCTACCGCGCCCCTGGGAGGGGGCGCCCCGGGGACTCGCAGCGGGGTGCGGGGCAGGCGGGGCAGCGCTGCCCGTGGCTCCTACTCAAACTGGCCAGACTCAACTCTTCAACTAGTTTCCATCCAGGAAAGGTTTGGGGTAGGGAGTTTCTTCTCCCCAGGGCGCCAGCGAAGCTCGTTCCCTTTGTCTGCTGAGCTCCGGGGGTTAGATGGGGAGGGAAGAAGGCCACTATGGCCCCTGGACGGGAGGTGGCTAAGTTTCGCTAGGGAAACTTTTACTTCGGTAACGGGAGAGTTAGGAGTAAGGCAGGCATCCTTGCTAGCGCTGCTCCCCAAAGAGAAAAAGATGCTTCTGGGATTCCGGAGATGAGGAAACTGGAGACAATGACTCACAGGTCCTAGCTGTTCCTGCCACTCTCGCCCCTGGGAGTGTTAATATGTTGTTCTTATGCTTATAGACGCTCTTGTCACCACCGCATTTCTCCAGATCAGTGACTGGCAGGCACAGGAAGGACACTTGTGCTTGCTTGGCTTGGGTAGTCTGTGACTTGAGGTTTCAGCGGAGCCAGTGCTGCCCAACTGGGCAGGAGCGTGACGGGAAGCTTCGAGTTCCCGAAACAGAGATGGGGGGCGTTTCTAGAGCCCCCCTCCTGAAATAGAGCGACACCCGCTCTTGACCTTGACTACAAATCCATTTCAGAAATGTCTTTCCAGTTTCCCAGCCTTGGAGGAAGGGCACAGCAGTGCTGTCAGCAGGAGAAAATTAATATGAGTTTCCTGATCTTATTTGTAGCCCGAGTATTCATTCGGTTAATAAGCACGTTTAGAGACTGACAAATGAAGGTCGTGAAGTAGATCCTCTTATTAGCGTGACACGCCGCTTCTGAACATAAGCAGAGAGTCCTTCTGAAAATCCCCAACTAGCAACTCCGGCTGATCCACTTGTTTGTTTATCTAGTTTGTTCGAACAAGGGGGAAAACACAGCAACAAAAGGAGTGTATGTGCACACCGAGCGTTTAGCCTCCTGGTAAACCGCAAGCAAACATAGCAACAAAAAGCATTATTACTTCGAGCAGTTCAGAAACTAACCGAAATTGTGAACTGCAGGCAAGGGAGGGAGCTGTCCAGAGTTCTGAATCGAGTTAACCGTGGACTACAGCCCAGCAAAGAAAGCTTGGGGAGAAGATTGCCCATCTTTCCCAAGATATTTGTCGCCTCAGAAATCAGCAGTCTCTCTTCTTGTGCACGGAGTGGGTGTATTATATGAAAGATTTAGCTTTAAAATTCTTGTTTTCAAAAACACATAGGAAAATCCCTGAAGGGCTTACAATAGTTAATGCCATTTATTGTCTGTGGATTATTGGGTTCAATTGAAAGAATGTTCAGGCTAAAAGAGCCTCCCGAGTAATCAAGTATGCTTCATCTGCGAGGAAGATATTTGGAAAGGCAAACTCATAGATGGTCTTGTCCCATCCTAGGCAAACTAGGTTGTTACGCTCTTTTGAATTTTAAAAGCGGGTTTTGAATACCATCTCTTTTTCAGTCCTCCATGGGAATATAATCCAAACGATACTATACATTTCAAAAGGAAAACTTTGCAAGAGAATAGTCAACAGTCTTAATAAGAAAAATGAGAGCTATGTTTTGAAAAAGATTATGACATTCAACGATAACATGCCCAAAGTGCTAAACTTTATTTAGCTGATATCACATTTAATTAAATGAGTTCTAAGGATACTTTTATGTATTTATCAATAGAAAAATAATGGTGCTTTTCAAAATAGCAGCCTGTATCAAATAACTAAAGTCCCGCTCTCATTTCTTTTTTCTAAAAGTATATAGGGCATATAGCAACTTTTTGTGAATTGGAATCAGATGTTTAATCCGTGGATGAGTGAAATTAAGGGATTCTACATATTTCCCCAAGAAAATCTGGTGAAGCAAAAGCAAACACTGAGCAAAGGTGGGAGGTGAGACCAAGTGGTGATGAGGTTTTGTCCTGCATTTCACAGAAGTGAATGAGGACTGAGAACGAGCTATATACTAACAAACTCTAGCACAGACTTGATTGCCCTTGCACAGAGGAAACATAACAGCAATGGTATTATGCAAAATTTTTGTAGGAGATATCTGAAAAAATTGAAATGAAATATTGCAGTCTACCTTTGTTTTCTAAAAATGACAAACTAAGGATCTTGGACATATTGTACCTGTTTGGGCTCAGAAGAAGTTACTAATTCATATTTTTGTATAGTCATAATACCAAATGCAAGCATTTCCAAAACCTATGACATGGCAAAAAAAAATGTAGTTGTTAAACCCACAACCAAAACCAGACAACATTTCAGCAACTTTTTTTCTCTACAGTGAAAGCAATGTTCAAGTGGCCTTCAGTTGTTGCTGGAAAATTTGATGGTTTTGATTGGCTCATCTCAGACCTTTCCTAAGGAAGGACTTTAAGGGAAGTCTTTCGCCGAAATTACTAAATCATCAAATTTAAGTTGATTAATCTGCTAACAGAGAGAGTAACACACAAGACTACATTTCTGAGGAAGGGCATTGGTTTTGGAAAGTCTGAAACAAATTGTCACGTTCATAGCTCTTTGTGAGCCCAGGAGAGTGCCCTATGCATTTGTTGCCCATCCCCAAATTGCCGAGGGCAGCATGGCACTTCTCTGTACGACGCACCATGGTTTTAGTGTTGTGCCTAATATTCTGGTGGCCATGTTGGGGTGACATCTCAGGCAGAGATCCTTTCCCACTTCCTTCTAGGAGAGGGCTGTGCTCCAGCTGATGCGTTCAGACAGCTAGCTAGTGGCTCTTCTGCTCACCAAAGTCCAAGTGTGCTACTTTTGTGTCTGGCAGGTAACAGTCTTCCACTTCCAGTGTAATTAGGGCAGAGGCTCTGTGTTTCCCTTTATTTCTCTGGAGAAGATAATGGCAGGAACCTTCAGGGAGTAAAGATGAGATCAGCGATAGCGACACTATAAGAAACCTTGCGGAAGGAGCTAGGAAACATACTTTTTTTCCCTGTGATATTTAATCATCAAGACCGGGACAAACATTAGTAGGTACGTAGAGTTGTTGTTGTTGTTGTGTGTGATTCTCCTCACCTCCCATGTGTGTGTTTGTGTGTATGTGTGTGTGTGCATGTGTATGTACAGTTGTGTCTCTGCACGGAGACCAGATTGCACTTCTTCCTCAGTTACTCTCCAGTTTGTGATAGATATCTTACAGTAATTCACACAGCTGTGGTTCTGTTCATTGAAGCCATGGTCTCTGCCTTTTTGGAATTCGTGTTAACAACACACATTTAATTTTAAGGTTAAGTCTTAATATTTTGAAAGAAGCAGTAGTAGTTACACATTTACTAATTAAAACTATAATTTTCTCCTATTTAATCATTATGTGACGATAAACAAGTGTTGTGATCTCACAGCCAACTGCTAGTTATGATATAATTATTCAAACATGCTGAAAAAATATTTAGACTGCTTTAGTGGATGTGTGTGTGTGTGTGTGTGTGTGTGTGTGGTTTTGTGAGTTGCGTGGTGTTTGTGTATTGCTAGGGGTCAAACTCAGAGCCATGGACATACTAACCAAGTTCCCGTTAAGTTATCCACTACCATGGTGAGATTATGATTTCATCATGAGAACAACTTCTCTTGGAAAAAAAACCTTTTTACCATGATGTTTTCTATTTTGGGGGATTCTGATCTTACTTTGTTGGCCCATGCTCACACAATGGTTCATTTAAACAAAATGCCCCTGTTCTACGAAGAAGCCAGCTGACATTGTGTTCCTTGTTATGGGACACGCGTGGGTACGTGTGTGTGTGTGTGTGTGTGTGTATGTGTGTGTGTGTGTTGTATTTTGACTTCTGTTTCTCATTATTAGCACAAAAAACTGTGTACAAAACTACTGTGCTTTAAATGCTGAAGGTAAGACATCACTTTTTAAAGATAACAGCACCTTCGCCCCTCTGTGTCTGCCTCACAGTTACTACTGATGTCAGAGGTCACTGCCATGCTCATTAGGGAAGGAAGGTTTCAACCCCATTCTCCAGTTCATCAAAGGAAATAATTCAACCTTCTGGGGTTGGAGTTCCAATTAGCTTACTCTTACAATGTCTTTAAGCTGGCAGCACTCTGAATTCTCCCAGCAATATGTTTGTTCTCCCATATCAACAGAGCCAGAATAATTCAGAAAGATGTATTTCTATGTTATATGTATCTTTTTATATCTTAGATTTAATTAAGCTTTTTTTAATAAGGACTATGTCAGTGGTAAGCCCAATTAAAATTTATTTAAAATATTTAACCTATGGATTTATTAAGTTACATTTTACTATAGTTCATGACTTAAAGTTTTACTTTAATGTTCTGGAATTAAATATCATGTACTAAATATTATAGAGATATAAGCATTTTGGTTATAGAAAACTAAAAATTATAAAGTAATTTTTATTTTTTATGAATAAATTTTAAGAATGCTTTTGAGGATTTGCTATAAATTGAGAATCAGTAGATATGTATACTATACCAACCATATTTATTATATTAAAACTAATAATAAAATTATAAAAAATATAACAAAGTTATAAAAAATAATAACAAAATTTACATATATTACAAGCCTTTATTAATTTCATTATGTGTTTAGTTAACTGTACTGAACGCAACTGTATCTTGCCTTAACAAAAACTACAAACCAAGGTATCATCACCAGTGGTACACAGCTAAAATAGATTCTATAATTTGGCATATTTGCCATCAGTGAATCTATCTCCCATTGGGAGCATGATACCAGCAAAATATACTTTATGCAATTTGAATGTGATATCCTTCCCATTCAGGGTAGGCTTTTTCTGTTTCTCAGATAATTCATCTCATAGCTTTGCAAAAGATATTGGACTTACATGAACCCTTTCAAATATAGTCCCTTGTAAGTACAATATTAGCATTAAGAATATGCATTAATGCATGGAAAGTACGTAAATTAGAACTGCATGAAGACTATAGACTATTTTCAGGGTCTAGGACAAAGTTTTTGCTCTTATTCTTTGTAAATGCATACCAGACTATGAATTATACCGGCACCATATTTTAGGAGAAGAGGCAGAGCAGTAACATTGAAGGAAAAAAAGTCTTCAGCAGAAAAAAGATCATTTTCACACACACTAAGTAATTTTCTCTAAAAGAATACCTTTCTTATGTAGGAATTGTCTTTAAATTGAATTTTTTTCTTATATTTGAGAATCTCACACATATATAAATGAAATAAATCGTATCTCACCCTCCATTTTCCTTATCTAACTCTTGCAAAGCCCAACATGTCCCCTGCCCAAACTCTCTTTTCTTTTTTGTCCTACCAAGTCTAGTCTAACTAGTGCTGCCTATATATATTCCCAGAATTTATCGTTTCTGTGCATGTCCCTGCACCAGAATTAAAGCCCTGCTTACATTCTTAAGTCTTACTCCATTTTGTCTTCCTAATATCTCTTCTTTAAAATTTATTCTCTGAGAATTCAATACAGTTTATTTTTTATCATATTGTTTCCTGCTCACTGACTCCTCGTACATCCTTTACACTTTCTACTCACCTCGCTTCATGTTATTTATCTCTCTTAAATTAAAAAAATTAAAAGAATGATGATAAAGGCCAACAAAATTCTCAAAGCCAATGTTGTAATAATGCACATATTAGCTCCCCTTTCCTTCCATACTTTTTAGGGGACTTCTTAACAATGTTTTGAAACATAATTTTTATGTTATACCATTTGCTAATTAGAAGTATAAAATTTAATATTTTCTTTAGTTTAACATAGTTTTGTGCCCATCATCATAATGATGCTCAGGACATTTAGAAACTTCATGTTCATTAGCAGTACTGTTTGTATGTTCTTTCTCATGCACTCTCATCGATAAGCAACCACCAATCTTTTTTATGTTGATGGTTTCGTAGAAATTATCCTAGAAATTTCCTGGCAGTTGGATCACATAGTATCTAGTATTTATTTTTTACCAGTTTCTTTTACTTAATATGCTATTATTTTCAGGGTTAACCAAGCATTATCAATGCATTATATTTTAGTTTTTTTGTTGAATACTATTGATTCTATAGATGTGGTGCCTTTGATTTATCTTTGCCTACATTGTTAGACATCAGTTTTTAGTAACCATCAGTAGTACTGATGTGATTATCCTTGCATTTTACATGTTTTTGTGAGGTGGTATAGTTTCAATTCCCCTAAGAGTAATATTGCTTTGTCTATATACTAGCTTTCAATTTATAGTTACTGGATGAATAAATAAAGAGTCAGCTCATGGCTCTACCCACACACAATGAATCTTAGAGTCAATAGGTTTAGAAACGGGCTGTGAAAGCTCTGTGTTCTCCCACAACAGCACCTGGAATCTTGTCTCCACTGCTATGTATGACTTGGAAATCCAAACATTGCATTTGCGGCCCAGTGTACAAAGGAATAGATGAAAATGCAGAAAGATTAAGTGGCATGAACACGGTGACATAGATCTATAATGAGAACTGGGCCAGGCACTCATAACTTTTTGAATCTTAATTCTGTCATTTTAATTTTCACCCAATAAGGAATGAGGTACCAGCATGAAGAATCCCCTTAACTCTCAGGGAAACATGATTAGTTGGCCTAATCACTTACCCTTCCTCCTTCCTGAAATGACTCCAAAATAATATGGAAATATGCTTATCCACAGAGACCAGCAGAAAGAAGAAGCAGCAGAGAATAAGAGATCTTGAAGTATTCTGGGAAATAGCTGGTGAAGAAAATGCTTCATGTCCAAAGTCATTTGACCAGTGAATCTTGGAAGGGATAGACATTGGATCAGTTTAGAAGCAGCTCTAGGAAAGTCAGACTGCAAACAGATTAAACAAGGGTTTCCTTACTGAATGTAGAGCTCTCAGTGCTAGTGTTAGCATATTTGGAGTCCTGTCAGTTATCCCCAGTCAGGGAACAAGTGAAAAATATCTCTGATGATGGGCATACATTGCAAAATCGTGTTTATTAACTAATTCTGTTGCCAAAGACCTACACATATCCATAGAGGCTGTAATTATTTTGTGGTATCGCATTGTTCAGTAGCTGAAAGTAAAAACATCGCCAAAATTTTCACTCTCGTCTCCATTATGAAAGAAAATCAAACCAAACAATAAAGTTCAAAGGACGGAGACAGTAGTAAAAGGAAAAATGGCAGCACTGCAAATACAGCATGATATTCTCGGAAAAATATTTTATCCATACAATAATTGCAGTGATTTTTTTTTTGAGTAGGATATTAAGCAGTTATTCTTGGGAAGTGGAGAGATGTCTCAGCAGTTATGGGCACGGACTGCTCTTGCAGAAGATGCGGGTTGGGTTCCCAGAATTAACAGATGACTCACAACCATCTGTAATTCTAGTTCCTGGGGATGCAAAGCTTTATTCTGTTCCCCATGGACACCAGCCATATATGGGGTGTACATACATCCATGTATGGAAAACGCTCATACACATAAAATGATCATAAAATAAATTTTAAAAGAAATAACTGAATAAATTTATGTGAGAAAATGCCTCAAACTGAGACAAAAAGGGAAAGTAAAGTAGAAAATACAAATCATATGTGAAAATATAGAATTAATTCTTAAAATTAAAATATGGAATTAGTAAGGACTAAATGTTGAAATTTAGAATTACTACAACAAAGTCATCCATGTAACCTTTTTATTTCTTCCAAAGTTCCTCGTTAATATGCTCCAGAAAAACAACAGGGAGTTAGACTGAACACTGTGTAGACACGCAAAGTGGGAAATGATATTTCAAAAAGAGCTTTCAAAGAAAGAAAGAGGATAATGCCCAAGAGGTAGTGAAGGCAACTGGACTAACCAAGCGTGGGAAGCAGAGAAAGATGGAGGAGAAAAAAAAGTTACATCAGCATTTGAAAAAATATCATAGATATTCTACACATCATTTAAAATGAGAAGTCTCTAGTTTTCATACAAATATTAGTATAATAATTGAATATGAGCTATTACAAAGGACCCTTATTAATTCCAGAAGGAGCCAAAAGTCTGTGAAACTGAAAAACCAAGTTTGCTGTGTTTAGCCATCAGTAATACCTGTTATGGTTTGGTTAAAAATGATGGGCCAATTACTCTGAAAGGGCAGGAGAAAGGTAAATGTGGGTTGTTTGGTGAAAGGAAGACACATCTTCAACTTCTATAAATGGAAGTGAACACTGTTTAGAGTCAATAAATTGATTTCTCTTTGAAATACGAGTTAAATGCTAAAAGAAATAGAATGGTTTATTTTGGGAATCAGGCATGTGCAGCAGCAGAAACAGAGCAGGGTTTATATGTTCTGATAATCTTTTAATTCTATTTCATGTGAGAAGAAAAACTACGGGGCTTACTAATATTTTGAGGCAATTATACGGGTTTAAAACCTTAGTCACTGAGAGTCTCAGTTTATTCAATTACAAAATGAGAAAATTAATACATGGAACTCGTGAGATTTTGAAAAAGAATATTTTTGTCTCATTATATATACATACATTATGCATAATTTATAGATGTACATTTGTGACTATGATTAGCAGATTATGTGGGGCAGTTAACAATCTCTACATTTAGTTATTATTACAGGAGTAAAATTCAAATAGAATTATGGCAGGTGAGCCAAGCAAACAAAAATGTTTCCTAAGTACATTCTCTGATATTCTTGTGAATGTATTTGTTCATTTATTTTTATCTGCATATATGATTTTCTACATATATGTCTGTGCTATGTAACACATACATTTCTGTTGACAGTGGGTGCCAGCAGAGGGTGTACAATGATCCGAAATGAGAATTAACGAAGGTTGTGAGACTCCATCTGGGGGCTGAGAATAGAACCTGGGTTCTCTAGAAGAGCAGCTAGTGTTCTTAACAACTGAGTGTTCCATCCGGCCCTGATCTTCAGGATTAATTAGGCAGGGGCTCATGAGACAGAAGAACATTTCATTGTTGCAAACTGCAGATATTTTCCTCCATTTACCTTCTTAGGCATTTGCACAGCAGAATTCCTACTAAGCCATGCCATATTTTCTGTGGGCCACATGAAATATGTCTACTCATGAAACAGTTAGCGTTGGGAAGCCTCTAATTCACCCTCTTCCTGCAAAATATTCTGGACATATTGATTTTTATAAAACAGTGTAGCTAGCATTAAGTTATAGAGTACCAAACATTTAGAAATAGATTTTAGAGAAAATTTGAATAGCTGTGTTCCACGTACTGCTTTCTGCTAATCTTCATTTTCATAGAAAAATGGCATAATCGAAACATTTGGGATCTTAGTGCAGATTAATTAAATGTTCCATATGAGCCAAGTAAGATGAATCATAACTTGCTAAATTTTTTATTTTATTTTTATTGTCAAATTAATGGTCTGGAAAAATGGCTTCTTGGAAATATATTGAAAGAATTTGAAAAACATTAGTGCGGCATGGTGGCGCACACCTGTAATTTCGATGTGGAATTAAAAGAATTAGGAGCTCAGTTCCAGAACTGGCTAAATAGTGAGTTCAAGGCCTGCCTGGGCTATAGGATAACCTCCTTTAAAAGCAAAAGAAGTTTAAAAATTTTGTAAAAATTACATCATTCCATTTTTTCTAAAATAGATACATTTACCAACAATTTTATTTTTTAAATTACACTACCTTGAAAAGATGTGTTCATAGGCATTAAAATCATATGATATATATCAGAACCAGTGTTTTTTATTTCTAAATAAATGTCAATTATAGGTTCAATGGTTATCTTTAATGGGTCTTTGTTCTGAGCAACAATTTGTTGAATAACCACATGCAACCACATAAATGACTTTTGTTGGAGATGGTAGGGAGCTGTTTATATGCATATAAAATACGCAGGAGAAATTTGCCATAGATGTGGGTATGGTTGCATATTATTACATAACATAAATAGTCTCAATTCTTTATTGTCTATACTTACTGATTACTAGTCATTTATGGTTAGATATGCATACTAGTGTTTACTAGATTTCTTTTTATCTTTTTTTGAAAAAAGACTTTTTATTCATAAAAATAACCATTTAGTCCCATAGGGGGTATAAAAGATCAGTCAGTATATGCCACCTTATCAAATGTTAAACCATTCTTCAGAACAACAACCAAAAAAATATAACAAAACCTTAAAACAAAGAACATCGAAAACCCAAATGAAAAATTAAGCTAAAAAGTATTCTTTTGCTGCAGAGTTAGTGGCACTCACCCACAGATCATGGCTGCCCTTAGATGCATGTTGGGAAGTTAGTCATGGATTGCAACAGCTTTTTCAAAACAAATGTAGCCATAATTCTTTGGGGCTTTGCATGTCAAGCCTCCCAAGGCCAAGGATAAGACATGGTACGCTTTAGCTCAAAGTCCTTTGCATCTACTTGAGTCACCACCGCTAAAGCATCCTTGGTGGCAATCAGGACAAGTGCTACTTTGTACCCTGAGAATCCTTGTCCTGAATGCCCACCAGCTCTGGATGTGCTCCAGTCTCCTCTGAAACCCTCATGGTCACAACCTCAGAAAAGGGAGACTCCCAGTCTCTGTGTAGAAACACACTTCCTATGTCTACCTGGGCTATGACTTTTTCTCTACCAAAATCTTTCCGCTCTGAAGATATCTCCACCAAACTTACAGAATATGTCCAGGATCAGACTGAAGGTTTAATACCCTGTGCCCTTGAAAAAAACATGTATATGCAATGCTTTGTCTATGGCTTTAAGAGGTTCATGGTTCCATTTAAGTATATTTATTTCAGGAGTTGATGTTAAGAATTCTTGTTCTGCCGGGCAGTGGGGCAGTGGTGGTTACGCCTTTAATCTCAGCACTTGAGAGGCAGAGGCAGGCACATCTCTGTGAGTTCGAGGCCAGCCTGGTCTACAAGAGCTAGTTCCAGGAAGGCTCCAAAGCCACAGAAAAACCCTGTCTCAAAAAAAAAAAAAGAATTCTTGTTCTATGTATATTTTAAAACAACGTTAAGACATTAAGAACAACATGCGAAAAAGGATGAATAGAATTTTGTTTGGGTCCAAAGTTTTTTTTTTATTATTATTAAAGATTTCCATCTCCTTCCCTCCTCCCCCCCTTCCCTCCCCTCCCTTCCACCCATACTCCCTCTCCACCCCTCTCCAAGACAAAGAGCCATCAGGGTTCCCTTCACTATGTTAAGTCCAAGGTCCTCCCAGCTCCCCCTAAGTCCAGGAAGGTGAGCAACCAAACTGACAAGGCTCACAGTGAGCCCATCCATGCTGTAGAGTTCATGCTCATTGCCGTTGTCCTTGGTTTCTCAGTCCTCCTCCACCGTCAGCCACATTCAGAGAGTCCGGTTTGGTCCCCTGTTCCATCAGTCCCATTCCAAAGTTTTATAACAGAATTATAGCTAGAAAGTCTTGTTTTAACAAGCAGATTCACTGTCAACTCAAAGGCTTGATTTTCAAAAAGATCATACATCCAAATGTAAGGAGATTTGCACACCTTTGTCCACTGATACTCTATTCATAACATCAAGAAAAGGAAATCAGACTGGATGTCCATGAACAGATGAATGGATAAGAAAAAGTGTGTTACATATACACAATAGAATTTTATTCAACTGTAAAGAAAATGAAATTATGAAAATCTCTGTAAAATGAATGGAACTTGAAGTTACTACATTCATACTACAGTTAAGTAACAGGCTAAGACAAATACTACATACTCTTTCATAAGCAGATCCTAGGTTAATGTTTTTATGTGTTAGCAAATGAGAGTAGAAGTCAGGAAACTAGAATGGACCCCATGAGTTAAGAAAAAGCAGATTTTAAAGGAGAGTGGGTGAGTATGAGGACAGTAATGTAACCCACGTTATAAGGAAGGAAAAGGGAAAATACCAGGGATGGAAAGGTACAGCGGAGGTGTGGGCCACAGAGATGTGAGAGTATGTATGCTTGAAAATGCAATGCAGAAACTTTGCATGCTCATTAAAAACCAGTGAGGAATGAGTCTGATGCTGAGGTTAGATTCCTGATTGTGAGTAATTTAATAATGAGTGTTTGTTCCTGGTTGTTCAGTAAGTTAAACAAAGCACAAAATTTTAACCAGAAACACTCCTGGGCAAAGAGGGGACTGTGATTCTCTGAAAATTTTTTGCTTACTTAATGTTGCTGAAGCCAACTGGTGAATACATTAAATTTTCTTTTAATTCTCTTATGTCTCAACAGTAATGATATAGACACATAGCCAAAAATGAAGTTACTACTGAATCCAGAAGGCAAAATATAAACTGCACAATCTAGCTTGGAAAATAATGTTAATAAAACCAAATCTATTTTTATTAATTTATAGTGAAGTTAAATCCAAACCTAGGCTTAAATTTATAAATGAAAAAAACAGCATTGAATAAATAATCCTCGGGACATATCAGTGAATTAGCGCACTGTTTAGTAATATCACTGAGTTTTCCACTGTTTCCTTTCACTAACTGTAAATTGATGTATCTCCAAAGATCTACTTTATTCTCTCTTTAAAGTACTTATTGAAAATGTATGCTCTAGTAAATTGTCATAAAGAGAAAAGGAGGCATTTTTATATACATGGCCACAAAGCTGATATTTTTTGATAGTGCTTTTATAATTATATAAAGTTATACACAAAAACAACCTTAGCAAAATTTTAAACACACAATAACCCTTATTGTCAGTTATTCTCTATTTTCTAGCCTTTCCTTATCTTTAGGGGCCTCAGTATGATTTGCTATAGTAAATGTTGTATTTCTTTCATTGCCCCTTACCTGTAATTTAAACCTTGCTAGAGCACAGATTTTTGCTATTTTCAATGCTATATTCAAAAGCCCAGCAGCATACAGGCCACAAGGCGAGCTCCCAAATTTGAATAAAAGGAATTTTAGAAATTTAACAATAATATGCACTATCTTGGTTTCCATATGTAATTTCCATGAGCAAGATTATAGCAACCTTATGCCACTCTCGTTCAAAATGCTGAAGGTTTTAATTTAGTGTAGGTACTTAATCATTTTATTTTATCCCGTTGCAGGAACATTCACTTAGAAATATGATTTTTAGACCTTGACAATACTGTTCTTATACACTTTCATCCCTTCTGTCTACTAGGATGCTGTATTTTATGTGGGGTTTTCCTAATTTGGGCATATTTGTATTAAGGGTGTCTTCGTGCCTTTGTTCAGTTGGGCTGCTGTTATAAATATTGCAGTCTAGACTCCTTATAAATGTTCTGGAGGATGGAAAGGACAAGGGCAAAGCACTAACACGTGTCTGATGAGGTCTATCCCTCATTGGTGACTGTCTTCTCACTGTCTCTTCACAAGGCAGAAGGGGCCAGTGATCTCTTGTGACTTCTCTTATAAAGAGGCAAACATGAGAGTTCCATTCTAATGATCTAGCTGTGATGGAGAGGCCCACATCCCAGCACCTTCATCGTAGGAATTAGGGTTTTAGAACATTGATAAATGGATCCCTTAACATCAATGTGTTGTACTTGGAGTGAGATGGCTCTATTTCCACAGAATAATAAAACCCCTTTTAAATGTCCTTTGCCTTTCAAAAAAGTACTATCTTGATCAAAATATAACTGTGAACATGTACCTTTGCACAGTGAAATTTAGAAGGAATGGTATGATTTTATAGTGTCGTTTACTTTTCTGCTGTGCCAAATTATGTTTGATATAACAATGCATATTCAAAATCCATTTTACAAGAATAGGCTATTACTATTTACAGTATTGAACTCTAGGCTTAATTAATAAAATACCAACTCAACAATGTGTAAGTTTAATTTTAAATTGTAACCCCATAGAAACAGGTTTATTTTATTTTTTTCCACAAAATTGATAGTGAAGGGAAAGATTCTCCAATCAAAGGTATCTGTCAGTGTGTCCTGTGTAAAGTTAATGGAAATGATATCACCGACATTGAACCAGGATATTGAATTTGAAATAATTTTTAATACAAAAAAAACTTGAGTTTGAAAAGATTGTGATGTAGGGTAGTATACAAAATTAGCTCCAGTAAACAACAAACCCTTAAACCAAAACTGATAACCAAACCAACATGCTTCTATTATACAGCACCCTGTCCTTATAAAACTAAATAATATGTAAGCTGGCATAAAACTTTGGGAGTTCCATGCTGTGAGAATTTCTACATAGGAGGAAAGACAATGATATACAAGAGCCTGTGACAGACTCAGAGGAGGTGGACCACCCACACTCAGTGGAAAAACCTCTGAAACTAGGATAAGCCTGGGCAAGTGGGCAGAAGTCTTCAGAAGTGGAGTGATGGCTGATTTCAAGAGAGCACACTGCTAGAATAGAAGGAAAGAATTGGGAAGCTGAAAGTCATCTTCAAAAATGAGTAAGAACTTCAATGAAAAGACATCCACTGTCTGTTCAAGTTTGGGTTCACTGGGATATGGACATGATTACTTTTTGAAGGTGATAGAAATTGAATTGATTCTCTTGAAAGCTGGATAAGTAAAAGGGATGAAACACCTATGCATTCCTTTTTATATAATCTGAACTAAAGGGCAATGTAATAGAAGAGGTAAAATACACTCTTACAAATGATTTTAGTTAATAATTAACCTGGAAACTTGCTATAGAGTTAAAAAAACACAAGTTTTTTTCTTTTAAATTGAGCTATACAGAAAACAAAATTAAAAACTCCAAGTCTTTTTTAAATGCATCTGGATATTGAGCATAAATGGCCCACAGGGCCAAACAAAAAGCAAAAGTAGACATATTTTCTTGATGAAACAGCACAGAACTACCAATAGCTTTGCCAAGGTGATGGAACTTGCATCTAAACAGGCAGCTGGATAAAAGACTAGTCTCCAAGAACACAGAATGGAGACCACAGTGATCAGTGTCACTTGGGTATGTGATCGGCAAAATCAAGTCTGAAAGAATGGACAAATATGCTATCCAAAGTCTTCAACAGAATACAAAGCGCTTGTGGGAGGGCAGATGAAGATTCTTCAGTTTCAACATTGAGATGAGGGCTCCAAATGTGTTCTCTAAGAATATGCAACTGTGGTCAACCACAGGAAAATTCAAGAAAGCCACTACTGCATGAGGAAAGCTATGCTTTTGGAGGGTGGAAAAGAGCTGTACTTGGGGCTGTGCTGGTCACTGGGCTTCTCTGTTTGGTCATGGAGCTTTATTTCTTGTGTTAAGTATGAATTCAAGGGTCTTTGCCTTGTAATAAGTCACTCTGTGTGGCTTTCTTTGTCTGTTTTTATTATACAATAGAAGGTAGGGGAAGGTCTTAGTTTTGGAAAGGAAATACCAAGTTATAAAGGAAGGGCAAGGAAGTATTACGTTTATCTGTGTTTCAATCTCAGATCTGATTTGCTTTTATATCAAAACTCTAATAAAACTAAGGTAAAGCTACTCAGTGTGACATTGTGTTAGGAATATGGCCCACGCTCAGGGTGCAAATAGTCCAAATTACAACCCTAGGTTTGAATGACCTTTCCTCTCATCTATAGGGTGAAACATTGATGGTCACCAGCTTGTCGGGTTCTTTATTGTAGTGAGGAGCTGCGGGCAGGCCTGCTTTTCGTCCCGCCCGGCTCCCAGCTGCCTGCTAGCTTATGCCCCGGAAATAACAACACACAAACTGTATTCTTTTAAACACTGCCTGGCCCAGTATTTTCATCCTCTTACTCACATCTTGACTAACCCATATCGAATAATCTGTGTAGCACCACAAAGTGGTGTCTTACCAGGAAAGATTCAGCACGTCTGTCCTGGTGGCTGGCTTCATCACATCTCGCTCCCTGAGGAGAGGCATGGCAGTCTGCCCCAGAGAGGAGAGATGGGGCAACTGTCTGAGCCATCTACCTCACTTCCTTTTTACTGTTCTGTCTACTCCACCTATCTAAATTTTGCCCTATCAAGAAGCCAAGGCAGTTTGTTTATTAGCCAATGAGAATCCTCCATCACTTTATATATTTGTTTCCTGTTTAGTCCTGTCATAGAGAAAGGAAACATATGTACTGTAAAGAAAGACTAATACAATACATTCAAGTCTGCTTCCCCCATTGAAACAGTCACAGCCTTTCATGGGGTTCTTAGTTCAGCAAAAGGATCAGGTGACATTCAGTACTTAGTACTTAATGTCTCTCTCCAGTCTCTCCCATCCCTCTCTTGCCCTCTTTCTCCTTGTCTATAAAAAAATTGAACAATAATTTTGTATACCAGTTTGAAAAAAAATGTTGGGAATAAAATTATCTCCATCGAAATCCAGCATTTTATTATTTTTAGTTCCTATCTTCACTTTATAATTTTAGAATTCGAAGGATTTTTATTTTTTTCCAAAAAGAGTCAATTAAACAGAATATTTCAGAATTGTGCATTTAAAAGAGGAGAAAATTCACTGAGAAAGGGATTTCTTTATTTTAAAGAAGTTTTCTTTATGTAAAATAAGGGTGATGCTTATTTCTTCTCTACCAGAAAGCTATGTTTGAAGAAGAGTGAAAAAGTCCCTAACCTACTTTCCTCTCTTCAATTTTTACCTTTATCATGCTTGTTAATTGCCTGGGTGTCCTTTAACCATCTATTTTCATGATTCTTTCCCAGAGGCTTGGTTTAATTTTAAAAGTGAAGTGTATTCAGCCCTAATTATGCGAGCGCTCACTGCAGGCAAACAGCAAGAGATAGTAATGACCAAAACGTGTTCTCAAATCAGTTACATGGCTATCGCAGCAAGTTGCTATAAATATTTGATGACTAGGAAACACAGTCGTGGAAGGCAATACTTAGAAGACAGTGACATTTTATAAATAGGAGTCTTTCCAGAAACAAAAGTTCAGTAGATAAGGTTTTTAAAATATCTGAATTCATACTTTCCACATTTTTATGAGTACCTAATATTGTGAGAATACTTATAATTCAGATTTCCCTTTCAAGTCCCCCTTATAATTAATAAGGAGACCTCATGGTTCTGTAGAGTAGGAATGATATTTACAAAATATACTATCTGTGCAACCAAAGAAATACTAGAGTTTCCATTGATGTGCATGCTGTTGTATTGGCTTCAACGTCCACAGTAATCATTCATGTTAAACAACCTGTTTTATTTACTTTGAAATTAATTTGGGAGGGGGAAGTATGCCATCAAGTATTACTGTAGTTTTCTTACATGGGGAAACACAAAGTCAGTGAGATATTTAAAACAGCACAAAACTGGAAGATGACCAAATGCAGTATTTCTTGCTACGTTCTGGATATGTGTGGAACAATATTTTAATACTCCTTTTCATGCATGCATGCACACGCACACATGCGCACACACACACGCACACACACACATATGCACGCACGCACACACGTACATGCATGTGCAAACACATCTCACTCACTGAGTCTAAAGAGAAATACTATGACAAGTACTTTTCATGTCTGACTGCACTAACAAGACCAAACTACAGACAAATTAAGCTTTCAGACAGTTTGGAAAAGAAACTGAGGCGTGAACCCATGGATACAGTTCAGAATGCACGATCTTTACCTCTTTTTTATGTCTCTAAAGTATGTGGTCATAACCTGATCCAGTGAATCAGAGACTCACTCTCACAAAAATAAATCATTTTAATTTTTTAAAACTGATTCAATTTAACTGATATGCAAAATTTTATTATCTGGCCAGGCGGTGGTGGCGCACGCCTTTAATCCCAGCACTCGGGAGGCAGAGGCAGGCGGATCTCTGTGAGTTCGAGACCAGCCTGGTCTACAAGAGCTAGTTCCAGGACAGGCTCTAAAAAAGCTGCAGAGAAACTCTGTCTCGAAAAACCAAAAAAAAAAAAAAATTATTATCTGTCAGACATTGTGGCGTTTAGATACACACATACATTTGTTTAGTGCTTAGATCACATCCTACCCACATGTCTTTCTATTTTCCTTTTTGAAAAACCTCAAAAATAATTTTTCTAAACTTCTGAAATATGCATTATGCTATCCTTGTCTCGTCATATTTTACGATATCAGCCTCCTGCTTTTTATTGCAGTATAGTAACTGTCATCAGCTTGCCCTGTCCTACTCGTCCTAGCCTCTGAGATCTACCTCTTCCATCCTCCATGCGATCAGGTTTCAGGATCCAGCACAACTGTGATATCACCACACCTCATGCCTGTCTGTGCCCAGATTAGTTCACTTGACAATGTCTTCTTGTTTCACTTTATGCTACAAATTACACAATTTCTTTTTTATGGATATGATTATTCTTTTTGAAGATATGTGCCATATTTTCTTCCTTATTTATTTGGTAGACAATTGAATTGGTGTTGCAAATAATATTGGAGTTCGAGTTTCTCTTTGATGTGCTGATTTCTTTTCCTTTGGCTGTATATCTGGCAGTGGATTGTTGGGTCATATGGTTATTTATTTTTTAAAAGGTACTTTCATATTGTTTTCCCAACAACAGTATGCAAACATTTACTTTAGTCAACAGCTTTCCCCCCACACTCTATCAATTTTTTATAGTCATTCTATTTTGTTTATTTGCCTTTTAAAACAGGGTTTCTTTGTGTAGCCCTGGCTGTCCTGGAGCTAGCTCTGTAGACCTTGCTTGCCTTGAACTCAGAGATCTACCTGTCTCTGCCTCCAGAGTGCTGGGATTAAAGGCGTGCTCTAACACTGCCTGGCTGTATAGTCATTCTTAGCGGAACAATGAGCTGATTTTTTTCTCTTTTCTGATAAGAAATTCGTACATTTTTCATATTCCTGCTGAACATTTGTGTGTGTGTGTATGTGTGTGTGTGTGTGTGTGTGAGAGAGAGAGAGAGAGAGAGAGAGAGAGAGAGAGAGAGAGAGAGAGAGAGAGAGAGAGAGAGAGAGAGAAATATTTGCTTGAGGCAATTTCCTGTCTTAAAATCTTTCTGCAAAGTTTCTTAAATGTTCTGGATATTATTTGTCAAGTGTATGTTTATACATATTTTCTCCTGTTGTAGAGGTTGTTTGGACTCTGTTAATTGCTTTAATTCTAGACATATCACTTAGCAAATTAAAGACTCATGTGGTCAGAAAAAGAGAAATCTATAATAAAGATAGATTCAGATTAAAAAACTCTAAGTAGTTTAGAATGTGTTTAAAAATATATGTAGGCTTGGGAGAGAAAAGAAAATGCTTAAGTCCTTAAAAAAAAGAAAGAGAGAAGTTGGGTGTGGCTGCTCACATCTTAAATCCCAGCACTTAGGAGGCAGAGACAGGCAGATCTCTGTGAGTTCAAGGACAGCCTGGCCTAAGGAGTGAGTTCCAGGACAGCCAAAGATACACAGAGAAACCTTGTTTTAAAAAATTAAAAATAAAAGAAATAGAGTTTTTTTTTAATAAAGTCACATTAAGATGGAAAATATACAGAGAGTCTGGATACTGTATATAATTGTGTTGTCTTTGAATTGTATGACTGCTGAGAAAGGAGCAAAAGCTGCTAAAAGGTATTTGATTATAAATGTTGCTGGATTAATCCAACATATATATTGTGAAAATCCCTTGACATCAAAATTTAATTCAAAAGATACATTACTTTGGAGAAGAAGTTTTGCTTTTGTTTCTACAGGAAATGAGAGGTGGTGGATTCATTCTGGGTTAGGAAAAATCAGATCTGATCAAGGAAGACCCCCCTGAGAAATCTCTGGTAGGAGCAGATGGCCCAGATGTCTGATCTACATTCAGAACAGTCTTAAGACTGATGTCTATGTTGATCAAGCCTCACAGAATATTCTAGTCAGGACTTGGCCATAATTCAAAATTTTCTTTAGGTCCCCATAAGATTATCAGCACCCCTGATCAACAGGAAGTAGCCTAGAAAACTATTCCCCAAAAATGTATTATGAATGTTTTTCTTTGTTTAGAGTGTTGGTTACTTATTTTTTATTTAGCATGGCAATCTAAAGTATCTGTTAACTAAAACTGTAAGATATATATATATATATATATATATATATATATATATAGTTTCTGATACATGTTTTTATTTTCCCATAGCATATTATGCCATTGTTGCTATTATGTATTCATAAGGCAGATATTAAAATCAGGTTTACGATTTCATCAGTGATACCATAATCTGAGTAATAAAATACTACTGCCTTAACTACTTTTCTTGATTCTAATCTTAATCACTTTAAGCAAAGCAACTTAAGGAGGAAGGATTTACTTTTACTCAAAGCTCCAAACTGTGGCCAGTCATGGTGGGAGAGTCATAGTGGCAGATGCTTAAGGCAGCTCTTATTGTATCCACAGTCAGGAAGCAGAGAGTGGACAGGAAGTAGAGTTTTCCTGTTAATCCCCAGGCACACACTTTCTTCAACAAGACTCTATTTCCTAAAGAGTCTAAAGTCTTCCCTCAAAGTGCCACCAACTGGGGACCAAATGATCAGACACGTGAGCCTATAGGGTACTCTCTCACATTCAAACACCGATAGCCACTTATGGGAACTTGAAAAGTGATGTCTCATGAAACATATCTAGGTCATGCTATACTCCTAGCAGGCACACATGTGCATACTCTGCCAATCTTCTGCAGCAGAGAAGCATGCATGCAATTAGAGTGAACTGCTACCTATTTGTGTAGATCCAACTCAATACAGAGTTCTGGAAAAATTCTGAACTAAGAATAATTAATGGTATTCACTTTTCCCAAGTTCATTATACCCTTTTAATCTTGAGTTTCCCCTGCAAAAACAGAAATAAAACAATGGTAAACTATATTTTTAGCTTTATTTTTAAAATTAAAATCTTATTATAAAGAGCTTGTAAATATGAAAAAAACACACATGGAAATCCATGGAGATCCAGTGTCTCATCTCCTGTCAATTCAAACTAGCCATTCTAAAGCTGTTGAGCTCCAGATTGGATTTTAATGAAGACTAAACTGTATAATAATAGTAGGTTGGAGCATTTTCATACTGAGGTATTGGCCATGGTTTTGGTATTTATGTTGTATATCTAATGTAAAAAAAACTGTTCACAATAGAAGGAAGTGAAAAAAAATTGAAATGATGATCAGTAATGGGGCCAGTGTACTGACGACCCTGCAACCTCAAATCATATTAAGCTTCCTTGACTTTTCCTGTAACTAAAGCTGATTTCCCACTTTGGCAGCATTCAGGAAAGGTCAAAAGATACAGTCAAATATAACCAATGAGGCTGAGGATTAAGACCATAAATTAGTAGTGCTGTCCTGACACAACTGTCTGCCTTTTCTTCAAGGGTTCAACACTCATTTCTCTACAGAGAGAATTGAGATTGTCACTTCCATCTGTTTACTGCTCTCGAGGTGGTCAGATCTAGGAGAATGGAGTCAGAACATGAGGCAGACTACACTCTCATCTAATAGCCAGCCGGCTTTATTAAACTATTCAATAATTTATACTCTGAGGGTTATTAAGAGTCACCTGTGTAAAGTACACAATCACAAGGACAAGCCACACATGGCAAAACCTGTTTTTCTATAGAGGTGTATAAACAAACATCAGTGGCCAGGTGTAATGAAAAAAGTAAACTCACACTATCTGCTACACCTGGAAGTGGCACAAAAGCCCAAGAACAGTTCCACACTTTTGAAAAAATGGACATCATAAGACTCTTGTTTGCTTGGAGCTTTCTTACAAAGCACTCAGAATTGCTTTGCTCGACTCCATTCTGAGACTGTGTTCTGACATCAACCCATGTTTGTCTTTAGCTGGTTTGTTATGACTGAAAGACCCTGTTGGGAGGACCTTGGTCTTAACATAGAGTAGGGAACCCCGATGGCTCCTTGGCCTGAAGAGGGAGGGAGAGGGGGTATGGGTGGAGGGGAGGGGAGGGAAGGGGGAGGAAAAGGGGAGGAGATGGAAATTTTTAAATATAAAAAAATAAACCAAACAAAAAGACCCTGTGCCATTAGAGAATGCATGGAAAGGTTGTCTACTATGACATTAAATGTATTTGGGAATAAAATATCCTAAAAATATTAAGGTGGCATCTTAGATGCTTTATTGTTGTGTCAAACACTTGAGACAAACAAGTTAAAGGGAGGGATTGCTTCTTTTCGTTCACAACTTCAACGGTTTTGTTAGATCTGAGGCTTTGAGACTGAGATGGGACAGAATATCACGGTTGTAAGAGCATATGACCAAAGTAGCCTGCCTTAAAGCAGCCAGAATGCAGGGGACAGATGGCGGTCAAGTGAGCATAATGGTATACATCCCGTAAGGACATGTCTCAGTGACCCACCCTGTAAACTAGCCGTTGTCACCATAAGATTTCCAACAATGCCATCAAAATTATGCATCCTTGATTAATTCACTGATGAAGTCAGAGTCCCCATTATCCAATCAATCCCCCCCAAACTTATTTGGGAACACAACTAGCACAGGCACCAATTGATTGAATGAGTTTTTGTGAAGAGGGAGACAGATTATATCAGTGCTATAACAGTGAGCGATGGAAAGAGGATGACTAGCAGATAGAGTGATGCTAATATTTATTTGGATTAAGGTCTCAGTCTCAAGACACACCTGAATCAGGAACTTAGCAAGTATCAGATTCTGTATTTGATATGTACTGTACATATAAAAATATATACCAGTGTGAATTTACCTACATGGATCTAATAAATTCAATGTAAATATGAATATACTAGTATTCATACTAGTATTCATTCTAGTATTGTCAGATGTCCAATTTTCCCAACCCTATTTGTTAAAGCTGTTATACTTTCTCAATATCCTTGGCATTGGTATACAGAAAGGCTATTGCTGTTTGTGTGTGTTACTTTTGTACACTTCTTTGCTGAATGCATTCATTAATATTAAATGATTCCTGGTGGAACCATTAGGGTCTTTTATGTATAGACTCATAAACAAGGATTGAATTTCTCCCCTTCCTGTTCATTTTCCCCTGATACTCTTCTTGTGTCTCCAGTTAAGTTTCCAGTATTGTTTCTCCAGTTAAGTACGGCTGGAGAGAGTAGATAGCCTTATCTTATTCATGGTTTTAGTAGAAACGCTATATAAGTTTTTATTTTCATTTTGAATGATATTGAGAGGGGTTAGAGGAATACAGGTATATGAAATGTAAAGGGAAATGAAGTGGGGAGAGGCTTAAGTGGGGGAAGGTAGGGGAGGTTGGGGCACAGTAGACGGCTGAGTAATCATTGCTGAGGATGGTAGGTTCTGCTCTAAACTCAGGTCACATTTGTGATCATTGCTTGGTGTTTTTATTCTGCAATGCCTTATCAATCGATTTTAATTTTAGTAAATGATATTTGAAGATACTTTTTCAACACATCTAACCTCTACTTGTGATGCCAACCTAAGGAAATAATTTACACAACTTGAAAAACAAAATGTGAATGACTAGGTACACTTGAAAAGAACTTGGAAAGAAAATTTAGAAAGCTTTCAGGAACCAAAGATGGAATAAATTGAACAACTAAATAAATTAGAAGTGACTAATAGCTCAATGTATAAAGTAAGTCTGTCCATACTGATATAAATAAATTATTCGATCAATAAATAAAGGGAAGATTTCCCAGTGATTTATGCAAGCATTCTACCCTCAAGGAAGTGAACTGTAAGTCCTGTTCCTAATTGCAGGTTGTCAGTAGTAACTCTTTTGAAAGAACACATTGAGAAACCTGAACAACATTGCTCCAAACTGCCAGAACCACACATATCCAAACTTTCAAGGTCATCAGAAAAAGAATTGTCTGAAAAACTGTCACAGCCAGGCTAAGGAGAGTTGGCAACAGAGCATAATGTGAAACCCCAGGAGAATTCTTCACCAGAAGGACCTTAGGAAATGATGTCTGAATGAAGTATAGATTTAGTAACATTAAGATGTTGATATTGGTGCATCACTTGTAGCAAATGCAAGGTGTAAAACTGGGGGAAACTTTGTGTAGAGCATATGAAAATTCATTTATTAATATAATTACTGTTAGATTTTTACTATTTTACAGTATTGGGAGTTGAATCTATAGCCTTTAGTATGCTAAACAAGTGCTCTATCAATGAGTTAGATCTTGAGAATTGCTTCTATTTTTTACTTTTATCTTTAATTTTGCAATAGATTTTTTACTAAGTTGCCAGGCTTTCCTTGAACACAATATGCATGTAATTCTTGATAGGACTTGAACTTGTTTTTTCTGTTCCACTCTTTGGAGAAGCTGGGATTAACAAGCATGTCTCACTAGTACTGGATCAAAGTTCCACTTTTATTAAAAATAAAAAAATCAAAACATTTTTTAACTACTAGAGATTCAAAAGCATCTACAAAATAGCCTAGATAAAGCCATTGGCCCCTCTAACATAAGTATACATGTACTTTTTACATAGCATTAAAAAATTTTTATAGCATCATTTTTATTTTTGAATTGCTTAGCACGGTGACTTTATTTTCTAAACATATAGAACACAAAAAGGTGCTTATAGACAGCATGAATCTACTATAATCAGTTTTTCTTACTGTTTAAAATTACTTGATGGGATTTAGTTTTATTATTTTGAAGTTTTGTTCTTCTGAATATTCTATATCTATGTAAAATTGATATATTGTCAATATATTTTCTTATAGCCTTGAATGAGTATAAGCATCTAAAAATGCTACTAATCATCAGTATTATTGGACTATGAATGTTACTAATGTATTTAATCCAAAGAGGTTCATGCTCACAGAAGCCTAAGAAAGCCTGGCCTGTCATTTGTAGCTGCTGAAATTTATTGTCATAATGTCAACAGTAATGACAGGGTATAAAACATAAATCTGTAGATACGTACAATAAAATAGCCTGTAGCATTTTCTGCAAAAATTAGTAACAACTCAGACAGCCTTTGTTTATGCAGGGTACATATTTGCCTGGGAGGAAGCTCACATGTGGTTTGAGGCTCAAATCAAGTAATTCACAATTCACATAGAATTTTGTGAAACAAATTATTGGAACATATTAGCTGTATGAAATTATGAAATGATGTGTTTTGTTTTGACATTTTCCATACATATATGTATATATATATACATATATATGTCTTCTATTTTGATCATATTTATCCCTATTATCCTTTCCTGTCTCCCTTTCTATTCTGCTGGCTGCCTTCTTCCAACATTGTCTCTTTTCTTTTTCTCTAATTCTCGTGAGTGTTAGTCAAGAAAAGATGTTACACTTATTTAAATTTACTGGACATTTAAGTATTGAGTAGTTAGCTGCATAAAACCAAGTACAAAGTATCAAAAATATTTGAAAACTAGGTATATATGAATTTCCCTCTTAAGGGTCTTGCAATCTAGTTAGTATACGGGACTAGGAGTAAAATAATTACATACTTGATCCCATATATTACACACTTAATTTCAGATAACCTTATATATCAAATACGATTTTCTAGTAAACAGGGCAGAGTGATTACTTCAGATTTCTAGTAAACAGGATAGCGAATACTTCATACTGGCAGGTTCAGAAACTGATGGAGGAAGATGACTTTGAGCTTGACATTAAAAAGGGGAGATGCAGTTGGGATAGTAGACTAGCTGCCAGTGCATACGTCATGAATTTGAGAGGGAGTTGGGGGTGTATGGAAAGAGTTGGAGGAGGAAGAGAGATGAGTAGAAATGATATAAATACAATATACATGTAGTAAATTCTCAAAAAACTTAAAATAAAAATAATCAAATATTCCTTTTAATGCATATTTTATAGTATTTGAGTAATATACACACTAACATAATTCTATAATACAATGGATTATAAACCACCCTTCTATAATAAGAAATATATTTATATATTTATTCTTTTAAATAAGAATATATGTGTGTGTGTGTGTGTGTGTACCTGAGTCTCTTTGTAACAGTTATAAGTATATGCATTTTAAAGGGTTTGTCCATGGAGAAGACTGATTTTCCCCTTTCAGTAGCATTTAATTGCTTGTAGCTCTTCATCAAGAGATGGGGTGGGGTGAGATTCCCCTATTATCATTGGCATGTCAGCTGGTGCTGCATCTTCACCAGCATGTCAGCACTAGCACTAGCATGTCTGTTGGTGGTGTTGCCATTATGCAGTTTTTCTTTAGAAAGCCTTTCCTTTGTAGAAACATCCTGAGGTAATAATAGAGCTTATGATAGATGTAAGCTGAGCATTAGAGAAGTTTATGTTTACAGGACACAACAGAGTAGATAGTGGCTTCCTTAGATGTAAATGGTACAGGGGTAAGGTAATATATTAAATTATTATAATCTAATGGGTTGTCTAGAATAATGTGATGTTTGCTATTTGTGGATGAGTTGCTTAAGAACATTCATCTGGGAAACTCAAAATTACATTCTTCCTGCAGCACTGCTGTATCTTCCCAGTTCTGTAGGAGCACTGTTTTCAAGAAGCATGGGCTTCCACGAGGAGTTACCATTCTCTCCTAGCTTTCACATTTTAACCTCAAAGTGTGTGAAATGCACTGGAGTTAGAGTATGACAATTAACCTTTTTATTTTGGGAAAGAAACATGAAAAGAAAACTTATGAAAAGATAGGACTATGCAATAAGCTTCATCCAAAATTTTAGAATTATTCTTTTGGTTTAGTGGTCCTAAATTTGCCTTTTCTCCTTTTTTGGTAATTTTTCTGGTACAAAACTAAGAAAACTGTGTCTCAAAGTAAACTTATCTACTTCAGTCTAAGTCCCCATTAGAAACTGCATCTCATATTCAAGTTCGTTATCAGTCTCCAGAGAACTTCACTGAGGCAATGGAGTTTGCTTGGAGCACCTCCTGTCTGCAAAGTAAGATGTAAAGGAATAATCTCTGAATTTACTCCCTATTGTCCTTTCTTATCTATTTATTTTCTTTCTAGCATTCTCTGTCTAGTTCCATATCTTTAGCGTCAAAATTGTGCTGGATAACTAGATTAGTTAAATGTGATTTATGTAGAGTTTCCTTTAATTCCATAAACCAGCAGCCAATTTCTTCTGAATGCCCACACACTCTATTAGTATCTTATTAGCTTTCACCTGATTTGATCACTTTCTACCTTGTATCTTCTTCATTTGCTTCATTCACTTACATTAGACATAATGTCTAGTGAAGTGAAAAAGATCAAAAGATCTTATTAAATTGAAATAAAACTTTGCTAGATAAGACAGGTAAAACATTGCTTCAGTATCATGAGCCTGAACTACACAATCCAGAATTTCATAATGATTGATATAATTGCATAGTGACTTGTTTTCATTATGGCTTAAGTTAGTAAAATTTAGCCTAATAATAGACTTGTGTAAATATATAATAGTGTCTGTCATGTTAACTAATATTGTTAACTTTGCAATATCTTGAGTTACCTGAGACCAAGGCATGCCTGTGGATTATCTAGATTAGGTTCGCCTCTGAATATGGCATTGAAAGATTATCGAGATTCGAGTAAGTAGGTTGGTGAGACGCACTGTACGCAGTATTGTTCTAAGAGCTGGGATTTGGACTGATTAAAAAGGAGAAAGAAATCTGAACAGATCTCATAAATGTTCAGTTTTCATGTTAGAGAACAAAACTTCATCACGACTATGTGAAAAAAAATAAGTGCAAGATAAATAATAATCATTGCAACTTGCAAAGAATTGTAAACATGAAGTTGAATATAAGAACTGTGCATGTGTGATTACCTTAGATTGATCACTTAATTAATCTTATTGAAATATATTTTTCCATTCTTTATGCTGATCAATGTCTCTCTTGGCATGTTCTATGTCAGTCCTTTTTTTTTTTTTTTTTTTTTTTTTTTGCTTGCTTGGAATCTGAATAGACACGACCCCTGACTATCACTTTGGACCTTCTCTCTTTCTTAGACCTTACTATCCCCCTGGAGGACTCATGCTCCTCCAAACTAAAATTTTTTAGTCTATACAATGACCGAGAAATCCACTATCTTGCCCTCTTATCTACTTGAAGATCTAGAATGTTACCCCTCATAATATTTTTCTAAGTGTGTGAAGCATTTAGTTCATTATCACCAAACCTCTTCCCCTCATTTTTTCTAGCTTCTTTGATATAAGGCCTGATGCTATACTCCCCCCCCCCCCAAATCACTATCTGCAAATTCAGACATCCTCATATCTTGCCTATGTTCCCAGCAAAAGGATGCTTTTTTTAAAATCTCTTCTTTCCCCAATCTAGACGTCATACTGGATTTCTAGAAGTTGCATCATTCTTTCTGAGTTTTATTTCTGTAAAATAAAAATTGAGAATATTGAATTTATACTTGGTAAACTATCTTGAGAACTTTTAATGAAAGCATTTTTTAATGAAGTCGTTTTTTGTTTTTGTTTTTTCAAGACAGAATTTCTCTGTGAGATCACAAAGTTCCACTTGCCTCTGCCTCCCTAGTCCTGGGATTAAAGTTGTGTGCTCCCACGGTCTGACAAACTCTCTATGCTTTTCAACATGAAGATCCATGCCAATCTAAAATGACTCCAATTTCTTTTAAATCTTGATAACTTCACACAAATGCTATGAATAAATCATAGTAAATAAAAATGCAAAACCTCTCTGAAGCCATGCTTTGATTAAAGATGAGTGAGAAAAACCATGGGATAGATGTGTAATGACACAAATTAAGCCATTTATACCAGTTTAAAATTGCCAACAGTTCTAAGATGACTCAGTTCCCATCCACATATTCTATAGACTGAGAGTCATTTTTAATCTTTACTGCCGTTACATGGTGCCAGATGGGTTTCTAAACAAATAATGACTTTTCAATTAGTAGTAGGAAGGAACAAAATAACAAAATTATTATGCCAAAGAATTACTATTTCTGATGCATACATATGATCAAGAAATTTTTAACTTCGTTCTTTTCCAAGGTATCTCCACAAAAGGTTAGTATTTTTTCTTATTTCTTTTTCCTTCACATAATTTCTGTTTTGTTAACTTTTTCTCTGTTGGAACAACCAGGCTCATAGCCTGCTACTTAAAGTTTCATGAATCTTGAAACCATGTCTTCTCGATATAATTTGAAACACACAAATTTCAAAAAATTCTTGCAGAATTTCATACATTTATAGTCATTCTTAATTTTTTCTCTATACCTGTGGGGAAACAAGGGCGACTTTGACCTGTTCATTGGGATTCAGTCATCTTCTGGACAGCATCCTATTGTGCTTATATTTCTTTTGAAGCAGATAAAAGAGCTTAAAATGTCAACTGAAGGGAAACCCTGTTCGAAAAACCAAAAAAAAAAAAAATGTCAACTGAATTTTACGGGAAAGACAAAAGGAAAGCAGGCAAAATCTCTTTCTACGTACACATGCCAAACCTTACATATATAAATTTTATAGGGATCTAAGTGAATCTGAGTGGGAATTCGTTTGATTTGTTTCTTGTCGAGTGAAATTTTCTCACTGAATCACCATTTCTACTTGAAATATGCCTACTGTTTGTGTGAATTGCCTCACAACTAAAGAAACTTAGTCTTCAATTCTTAAATATGCGGTGGCAAATGTTACTCTGCCCACACACCTTCGATGTTTGTTAAGGACCTGGAAACATATGCTCCTGCTAGAATCATTTTCTTCCTTGAGACACCCCCTTTCTGCTCTGCAATTGCTAGTGGGTGAAAATCTAAAAGCAGTTCAAGTATGAAATAATATCTTCTGCAATTGCTGCTTTAGATGAAATAATAACCCACAAACTGTATAGAAACGGTATCCCTTTGTCCCTGTAAGTTTCTAAACTGAAATGCTTAATCTTTAATACCATAATCTTTTGTTAAAATTCACGTGTTGCTTTTGGTACAGGTTGAGAGATAAGGACCCAGTTTCATTCCTCTCTGTGTAGGCATCTAATTTTCCCAACACCGTTTGTTGAAGAGGGTGTCTTTTCTCCAGTGAGTGTTTTGACATTTTTGTTAAAAAATCAGATATCTCTAGCTACATGACTTTCTGTCTAGATATTCTATTCTGTTCCATTTATCTACATATTTCTGCTTCATGTTACTTTATTTTGGTACAGTGGCTCTCAACTATAACTTGAAATAAGGTGTAATAATATCTTAATTTTACTTTTTTTTCCTTCAAAATTCCATCGACACTCAGACCTCACGTGCTTTGCAAAATCAACACATGGTCAAACTGCCTTCTGGATACTTTGTTTATGACCATAGGTTCATGCTGCTAGTAGCCCTGTTTGGAGACGCTTCTCTTTGTAGGCAGGCGGTAGTAAATGCAGAGACTTAGAACTGGTCATAGTGATGTAGATAAATGACTCTCGGGTGGTCAGTGCTAAGCAGAATTTTGCAACAACTCATTCTGTCTAAGCCTTAGGGGTCATCTCCCAAGAAACTTGAGAAACTTGAAAACAGAGAAACTTGAAAGTGTAAGAGAATGGAGAGGATGCTGGTGAGACAACCTTGTGTCTCATTCTTCCAGTGTCCCACCCCAGGAGGTCTTGTGGTCCTGTGTTTGTGGTGTTGCTGGTCCAGAATGTTCTGATTATATATCATAACATGTAGGTGTGGCATCTGTCTTAGTATCGTATCGCTGTGATGGGGCACCATGTCCACAACAACTCTTTTATAAAGGAAAGCATTTAATTGGAGCTTGCTTATAGCTTCAGAGTTTTAGTTCATTATCCTCGTGGTGTGTAGCATGGTGGTATACAGGCAGACAAGGAGGCCGAGTGTTCTCCATTAAGATCTAAAGACAGCAGATCAAGGACATGAGAGAGACCCTGGGCCTGGCTTAAGTTTTTGAAACCTCTAAGCCTATCCCCAATGGTACATTTCCTACAGTTAGGCCACACCTACTTTAACAAGGTCATACCTCCTAATAGTGCCATTTCTTGGTGACCAAACATTCAAATCTATGAGCCTGTGAGGTTATTCTTCTTTAAACTCCCACAGAATCCATTCTTTCCATGGAAACCTTGCTCAATTCCTCTGCTATTTCCCACAAATACTTGACCACCTTCTTTGTGTGTGTGTGTGTGTGTGTGTGTGTGTGTGTGTGTGTGTGTGCGTGTGTGTGTCCCAGAACTTTCCTTTGCACAGACTCATAGTACTTACAGGGTTTTGAAAGATTAGTCATTTGCTCTCTTTTTCTAGATCAAGTGTCTTACTTTACATCATCAACACAAAGCTTTTTTGCAATTTTCTAGATATTTTAATATATATGGGCAATTTTCAGTTGTTGCTTTACATGCATTTCCACATTCATTACACATTTCATTATTTGAGAATTTTCTATATACGTATATGTTTTCATCCAATCTATGCCCAGTACCCTCTCTTTAACAGTTACTTTTTCAGTTCCTCTGATAAAACACTACCATTTATACAATGGAGCACTACACAGCAGAGATAAATAATGGCACCTTAAAATTTTCAGGCAAATGGATGGAGCTAAAAAACATCATATTGAGTGAGGTAACCCAATCCCCAAAAGACAATTATCATATATACTCACTCATAAATGGTTTTTAAACATAAATCAAGGAAAACCAGCCTACAAATCACAATCTTAGAGAACCTAGACAACAATGAGAACCATAGGAGAGACATACATGGATCTAATCTACATAGGAAGTAGAAGAAGACGAGATCTCCTGAGTAAATTGGGAGCATGGGGACCATGGGAGAAGGCTTAAGGGGAGGGGGGAGGAAGGGAGGGGAGCAGCGAAAAATGTATAGCTCAATAAAATTAATTTAAAACAAAACCACCATGGCAAGGCATCATATGGAGGGATATGGTTCCAGAGGTTTATGGTGGTGGATTAAAGATATGGTGGCAGGCTACAAGCTGAGGGTTCATCATTAGAAACACAAATACAAAGCAGAAGGCGGGTTCTAAAAATGATGTAATGAATCTTTAAACTCTCAAAGCCTGTTTCCAGTAACATGTTTCCTCCATCAAGGGCACACTTCCTGAGCCTCAACAAACAGTCGTACAAACTGGGAAGCAAGCATCCAGATGTCCAATACCACAGACAGCATCTAATTTAAACCATGGGATACCCATTCAACTGTAATAATCCCCACAAGTTTTTTCCTCACAACTTCATAAATGCCCCTTTAATAACTTACCTTATCTTTTTAGTACTGCCTATTTGTAAGTAGATGTAGACTCAGGGACCACATTCCTGATGAAAACCTTATTCTCTTTTTCTCCAGAAGCCATTCTTGCAGATTGTTCCTCAGCTATATATGGAAATCTATTGATCCCCTTCCTGTCTATGCAGGAATTTCTGCTTGCTTGATCTTGTGTAGGTTATGTTTATGCAGCGCCAGTTACTCTGATTTCACCTATGCAACATCCTCTCATATGCGGCAAATTCGGTTTCCCTGCAGACATCTACCACTTTTAGGTATTACCGCCTTTCTGCCACCTCCTTTCTGGGGATTGCTGAGGCTTGACCCTTATGGGTATCCCAATTAGACCTAAGAGCCACCTTCTCTTATTCTCTGCATGCTGGCCAGTTGTGGGTCTCTGTATTATTCATCACCTATTGCACACAGGCAGTATTCTGATAAGGGATGAAAGATGCGCTAATCTAATGGTTAACTAGAAGAAGCTGAGGATCAATTTAATACCATGCCCATTTTTGCAGAATTATTATTGGGCTCTCACCTAGGGCCTATAAAGTATCACTAATAGTGTTCTGACTCAGTTACCAGTATCAGGCATACGTTCTATCTTTTGGGGTCGGTTTTAAATATAATTAGAAAGTATTTGGTTACTTCTAAAACATTTATGCCACCAGTGGCCATGTCTCGCTAAGCCAGGCACTATTGTTATTAAAAGAGTTAAGAGGTGGGTAAGACTTTTGAATAGTTTTCTGCTCCAGAACTATAAAATGATAGATCATATCTTTTTAAGACCTGGTCTGAGTCTATTTCACATTCAAATGGTAGTGTCAAATCCAGTATATAGCACATAAATTTTGACAAATTGATATTTATGCAATGAATAGTTAGTTACGCAACCACAGGAACTACTCAGTATATTTTGCATAATATATTTGCTTAATATTAATATACTTACCTTAAACATATGTTTTTACATTTTTTGAAAGCCAGAGTACCTGTTGTAGTCTATTTATGAGTATGTCCTAAATTCTTAGTCTGACCTAAGTAGTAATACACATTTTTTTAAATTAAAATTGCTTTTTCTTGATGTCAGGATTTCTGATTATTTTACATATATTACTTTCACTGCTTAGAATGCTATTTCCTGAGTTGAAAAAGTGGCCATACTTGTTATTATTATAATGTTACCATTTGGATAAAGTATTTAGTACTGTTTGATTCTTTTCATAATTTTTCTCTTTTTTCTTTTTTTCTTTTTTTTTTGTTTTTGCATTTAGAATATCTAAATGATCTTGATCAATGCATTAGCAAGATATCTTTTCATAATAAAGCAGAAACAATCCAGATATCACTTCTGAAACATACTATCACACAGATTATTTTTGTGGAAATTCTGTTCTACTAAGTGGGTACAAGGACAGATGATTTTTTTTTTTTGATTCACTGGTAATTCACAAATCACTCTACAAACTTGAAGATTGTTTATTGACTAAAGATGCCATATCATGCTTGGATATTTATCATCCTCAACTGGAAAAATCACGTAAAAGTTCTGCAAGACATTAGTGGTTTAACCTGACCAAAAATGATATGGTTTAAAAATTTTTATTTTATTATTTACATGTTTAAGTGTTTTGCCTACATGTATGTAAGTGTATCATGTGTGTATAGTGGCCACGCTGGTCAGAAGAGGATGTAACATCCCTGGAACTAAAGATACAAAGGGCTTTTGGTCAATAAGGGTACTGGGAACAAATCCTGGGTATTCTACAAAAGCAGCAAAGGCGGTTACTTGCTGAACTATCTTATAGCCCTGATATAAGGGTTTTTAAAAATATGCAAATAGCAAGAAACACAGGTGGCATTGTTTCTGATTACCAGCAAAAGAAAATAAGTGATAAATTGCCTATTAGCAAAGCCATGGAAGGATTATGGAAGCTATGAGAGAATTATTCTGATGTTAAAACTGTCAACTTAAATACATTTAAAATTTAACCATCTTGGCCGGGCGGTGGTGGCACACGCCTTTAATCCCAGCACTCGGGAGGCAGAGGCAGGCGGATCTCTGAGTTCGAGGCCAGCCTGGTCTACAAGAGCTAGCTCCAGGACAGGCTCTAGAAACTACAGGGAAACCCTGTCTCGAAAAACTAAAAAAAAAAAAAAAATTTAACCATCTTTTATATTTATTTCCAAAATTCAACAGTGGTTAGATGAAAGCATGCAAACAACCAACGGTGGTTGGTAGTCATTCAGCCCAGTGTTAAAGTAAAAGCATCCTTGCTATCTTTATCACTGAACTACAACATCAGTAAGGTAACCTAACATCATGTCTCTGGTTCATTTTTATAAACTTATAAAAGTACTCCAATTACTGCAATTCCTAGTGAAGCGAATAGCACTAGGATACATTTTCTTGAGATGTCATGACCGATGACAGTATATTTCCTTGTCTTCGAGTAATGAAGTGTGAAGACTCACAAGCAGAGCATCTATTAGGAGGCACACATAAAGAAAACTAGCTCTCCTTCTGCTGGAAGCTATCAGTTACCAATGGCTCCTTGGTTAGAGCTGGGACGTTGTGCCTACTCACCCCATGCTGTCATTTTGTGTAGACTGAGCTTCTGCAGGTTTCGTGCATGCTGTATTACCACTGTGAATCCATATGTGAAACAGTCATCTTGATTCTGGAAAGCACTGTTTGTTCTAATTATCTTTTCATCTGATATGGTCACACATCTTAGAGTATATGGTAAATATAGTTATTAGTATTTTTTAATGAGGATATAGAGTTGGGGTATAAAGAAGGTGGATTTGGAAGGAATTAGGAGATGGTTGAGTATAATTAAAATACAGCATATGAAATTCTCAAATAATTAATAAAAAACCTCAAATGAAAAATAAACAAAAAGCGCGTAATGCTCAACAAAAGTAGTTAAGCACTAAGGAGTACTTTTAGATGGGGCTTTTTGAAGGGCTCTAAATTTAAGCATGAGGAGTGATTTCATTAACTATTTCTACTCCCTCAAACTTCATAAATTAAACATTTTTTTCTCTTTATGACAAATTTGCATGTCATCATGAAGATGGAGTACTGCAGAATAGACAGACTTACTGGACAAAGAGCTTCTCCCCCACTCTATCATTGGATTGAAATAGTAACCTTGTGAATAACGACATGACTAATAACTAGGAATAAACAGACGCCCGCACTCATTAGACTGACTTTTAGTTACAGTCTTCATTTCAATTGAGTTTGAATATCTTCTTTTTGTTAGCCAAAGACACTGAATTAGAAGCTTAAATATACATATTATAATTCTAGCATTCAAAGATCAATTTAAGAAGACTTAAGTCCAATTACTTTCCAATCAATCATAAAGGAAATTGATCATAAATGTCAAACAAATGTTTATTGTATTGTAATAAGCCATCTTTAGAGCAGATGCAATCGATTTGCAATCTGAATATTGGAAATCCAGAATTTGCTAAGCAATGTAAGAGAAGATTGATATTTGATTGGCTTAAAACTATTTTAAGATACTATTTCTTAATGTTTTATTGTTATTTATCTAATTATCATGTACCTCATTTTATGATAACTTCTGCACTGTTTAATAAATTTTTCTCAAAGTTGGCAACTGAAATTTATGTAGGAGTTTGAGACAGGCAGGAAATACAAACTAACTGGCAAGGAAATGGGGTGAGGAACAATTAGGAGCTTGAAAGAAAATAGTCAGTTTAGGTGAAATCTTCACATAATTAATTTTGGCTTTAGGGGAAAACACCCCAGATGACAGTTGTTGAATGATGCCAATGAGAAGGCATCTGAACAGCACAGCCTTCCTAAAATCCAGCTGAGAGTTAAGCACACAGGAAATAAGCTTTATGATGCAGAATTGGTACATATTTCAGAGGATATTGAGTAGCTACCTTTCCTTTGTAAGCAATAGGAGCGTCTCTTGTATACGAAGGCAGGTAGAAATGAGAAAACTAGCCAGCAGGTGTTGATAAATCAAGACCTTCACCAAGGATGAAGGTGACAGAACTAAATGAAAAGCTAAATTTGAAAAGGATTACACTAGGAAGTCAGTGGCAGATGATCAAATAGCAAACTCAGCAGAGAGGATTGGGGGCACATTCTTGAATTTGATATGTAATAGCTGCAAAACCGCTGTCCTATAATAAGGAAAGAAATTTAAAAAAACCAGGTCAATTAGTTTGAAGTGGGTTGGGGACATACTTGTATACGACACATGCTCCTGGCTTTTATTGCTATTACTAGTAAAAATAAAAAACAAAACCATACATTCATTTATTTAGATTGATGAAGCAAAAGAAGACAATGCAGACAGGAAAGAACCTTGGGTGGGGTGGAGAAATCTTGTCTAATGCTAACATAAATGGCCAAAGAAATGGAGCCAGTTAAGGACTGGGGAAAATGATTCTGCTAATACAGAAAAATGAGTGAGAATCTATTGTAATGTTGAAACTAGAGACTTGTGGGAATTTTAAGGAAGAGGAGCAGAAGTAGAAAAGTTGAAGTAGTAGAAAACCCACATAAAAGTATATGGAGCACTTTCAAGTCACAGGCATTACTGGTTAGCAGGCTCACACACAAGGAAAAACGACATTACGAGAAAAGGACAAAACCAGTTGCCTCTTTCCTAATTAGCATAGATTTTATACTGCAATAGGATTTGAACCTCTGTCTCACCATCTTGTTTCAATAATCTGGTCACACTTTCATCTAAAACAGCTCATCATTCTCTCTTCTGGTTCTTAGTTGTTAAATGGTTAGTTTACTGGAAAACAGTGAAATATATTTAATTATTTTCTAAATTAGTTTTATTCTAAATTCAAGCTAAGTTTTTCCTCAAATATTTTTTTCATTTAAGAGAGTATTTCATGGGTATGATTTAATTTAATTGGTATGATGGTGGATGCTTATAATTCCATCAAGGAGTTCAAGACCATCCTCCAACACATAATGTCTTTCAAGCTAATGTGTCCATATAAGACATTATCTCAAAAACATCAAATAAACAATAACAACAAAATAGATCCTGAGAAGAACAAACAAATACAAAATGAAGAAAGAAAGAAATCACAGAAAGAGGAAAGGAAGGAAGGAAGGAATGAAGGAAGGAAAGAAAGAAGGAAGAAAGATAGGCAAAAGGGCAGTATGTTTCTGCTTCAAATCGCTTGGGAGTTCCTTGTGCACACCTTTGCTGATTTCTTTTATTGTGTATAGACTATAAATTCATAATAAATTTCCTGTGAGATGTTAAAGCATCAGATAAAACAAACACACAGACAAACCAGAACAATGACAGAAGACAAAAACAGACCCAACTGAGGAAACTCTTTTGTGACTCTAAAAGTGAGCATTTTATCTCAGCATTTTATCTCAGTAGCAACATTCCCATTGGTGACAGGGAACTCTGAGGACAGATCACATCAGCATTCAGGTGTTGGCTTGGAAGGTACTATGAGGATTCGTACTAAGGATCCCATAAAGAGGACCCTGATTTTAGAAATGACAGTGTCTTATTTTCCTGAAGAGATATATCACATCATATGGCAATTAATTGGACTTTTGGAAATTGAATAAAAATTAAATCATCATTGTTGGGACTTAATGCAGTTATGAAAGGAAATTCAGCTATTAAATCCCTCTAAGTATTTATGAAAGTGATTTGATGCAAATGAATGCAGAGTTTATGACTGATATCTCAAATATAATCTAATTGTTATTTTGAAGACTTTTTTCTAAATTAAATGATCCAAACATTTACAGCATCTAGTGATGTTTATTCATCCCCTGAAGCAGGATTACTTGTGAAACAACTGACAGTTCCCAGAAGTATCACACTGTGGCTCTGAATGTGTAAAAGCGATACCTAATTCACAAGAAGTTATCAAAAGGATTGTACTTGTTTGCTTCTTTAAGGAGTGATTCTCAAGTGGGAGTTGATAGGCTAGAATTATTGCATCATTTAACTTCAACTATGTAGAGATGAAATGGGTACTGTTGTCAGGAGTTAAACCTTTTTGTTCTCCTTTCAAAGTAATACATACGTACTTCATCGTGTGGAAAGGAGAAGAGAACCATTCATTTGGCATTTAGGAATGGCTTTGTAAAGACAAACTATGGTAAGAACAAATCAACTGAAGGATTTGGATTCCAGATGCCTATCATTAGTTTATATCAACCAGAGAGGAAGCCATAAGGAACAGGAGCAGGGGTTTTCGAGGGTAGTGAAAAATTCTTAGAATGGAAAGGAGGATTAAATTTTATATACTTGCTGTAAGCCTTGGAGGGAGTATATGTGGGTAGAAACATAAGAATTTGAAATTTTTCTTAATATTATAAACTAATCTATACAATATGGTATTACTTATAACTAGCTATTGGAAAAGTAGACTCTACAGGGAAAGAAATTAGCTATAATTTATTTAGTAATCTATTATTTATAAATCTAGTATCTATAAATTATCTAGTAATTTGACAATCTTGTCATTATTAGTGAGGACTGCATCAATTTAAATAGAAAAGCATTACTTTCAGAATTATCTGATTTACTTTTATTGGTTTTGTTCATTTCCGGTACTAGGTAAAACTACTGTCTATATTATTTCTCTGCTCTTATTGCAATATTACTGTTGTTTACTGAGTGCGCTGCCTTTGCTGATACTCCACTACCATTTTGGTTATCCATAACTTTATCCATTTCCTTGAGCTGAAGATTTACTCCACACATAGGGGGAGCAGTGACACATCCTAGCCACCATGCGTGGTGAGATGGAATCTTACTGAGGTTAACAGAGAGATTATAGGGTAGAAAAGAACTCTCAGAAATACTCACTTTATTAGAGTCTTAGTCCTCTATTTCTCCAATGTAGCAGGCTCCGGACTCTACATTCTGCATATATCATTATATAGAATCCTTCAGAGCAACCCTGACAGCCAAAGAAGAAAACTAGAATTCAGACAGTTAAATATCTTGCCCTAAATCATATATCTAGTAGAATTAGAATCTGAGCTCTGTCTGTTTCAAAGGAAAAAAGTCAAGGTTTAGAAGAATGAGCAGAAAGTAGAGGACAGTCAAGGAAGTGAATCCATTTATGTATGCACATGCTTGCTGAAACCCATAGAGTGTACATCACTAACTAAAAATTCTGAATTTTAAGATATGATTCCGGGTGCTTATAGCACACCAATGCAGGCTCATCGTTTCTCACAAATGTTCCTGTTGTGATTGATGCTAGTCATGGAGTTGTCTATTCATAGATCAGGGAAGCCAGTGTATAAGAAACCCCTCTGCCTTCTGCTTAGTTTTGCTGTGAACATGAAGTTGCAATAAAAATGCATTGTTAGTTTTTTTTTTTGGTTTTTCGAGACAGGGTTTCTCAGTGGCTTTTGGAGCCTGTCCTGGAACTAGCTTTTGTAGACCAGGCTGGTCTCGAACTCACAGAGATCCGCCTGCCTCTGCCTCCCGAGTGCTGGGATTAAAGGCGTGCGCCACTACCGCCCGGCTGCATTGTTAGTTTTGATTGTATTTTGTTCCTATTTTTTTGTGTTTTGAAAAAGAAGAAATATCACAGAAAACAAAGAAATCAATTTTCAAATGGGATTTGAATGAAAGTAGAATATTCATAGAAGTACAGCTAGAATGGAAGACATATTATCTCTTGCATATGTGCATCAGCATGCATGGTGACAGGGCATGAGCAAGAGAAGAGGGTGCAGAAGAGGCTGTGGTACCGAGTGCCTTGACAACCTTCAGCTGTTTCTACTTGCTTGAGAGAGTCATTGGTGGTTTTTGACCCATGAAACTGCAGTTTGGATAGATTGCTTCGGCATGGAGCCAGAGAAATATTCTAGAATGGCTAGAAAATTCATTGATAAATTCTAAGCAAGTGATCACATTTCTGAAACAATGAAGATAAGGATAGAAATGGAAAGAATGTTGGGAGGAGCAACAAGGAATTTAGAGAAAGTAAAGCCTAAGCTCCCAAGAAAAATGGGCAGAGCAAAACATTAAAAACTCATAGGCAGGCGGAGAAGAGATTCTCAAGAGGCCAGTTTTGAAGAACCCAGAAAATAGATCATTACTACTGAAAATGGCATGTTTTGCTACAGTGGGAAAGGGATGACTGCATTTTCTAGGATATACATATAGATTGAAACCAGGTTAAGTAAAACTTGCATTCATTTTATTTATGACTTTCTATACTGTATTTATGACCATAAAATAGAATAGAGTCAATAACAGTTTGAAGGAAAATTGCATTAATATCATGACCCTAGATATTAATACTGAGATAGATACAATGTCTTCAGCAATGCCGAGGAAAGGTTATGGGATGATGACGGAAGTTATCACTATAATCATGAAAGAATGACAGCTCCTTTCACGTCTGTTGACTAGAAGGAATGAAATATTAGGCTTCCTTTTTTTTTTTTGAAAAGAAATCTATCTCAATGACATAAGCAAGCCTATGCCTGTATTTCTCAGTTTAGTCCAGATTGATTCCTGCAAAGCCGGATTTCTTTTGGTAAGTAAGGAAGAGTAGCCAGATAGTGGCTGGAAGGTGCTATGGACCAGGGATCCTTGGCTTCTTGCTATTGTGATCTGTGTACACAATTCATTTAGTCTTTTTCATCCATTAAATCCTGTATATTTGGTACTATAGCAACCTACATTTTGTAGGTAAGAAAATTTAGGATTAGAGTATTTACATACTTAGCATCGCCAAATTAAGTAGCTGGCAGGATTTTTTTTTTTTTTCTGGTAGGAATTTTTGAATGAAGACACCTGCAATGCTAAGAGGAGATGAATGAATAAAACATTTTTCTTCTAGACTTTCAATTGAAAATGAAAATAATTATTATTTATTATGTATGACTGTTATAATATAGTTATGATTTTTATGTAATTATTTCAATTGTTAAAACATCCAAATATCTATTAGTGATGATTACGTAAGATGCTTTTATGTTAGGATTAATTAGCTGTGGTGCCTGACTGAATATGGGATTGGTTAGTAAAACAGTTTTAAAGTTTCTGCTTCTCAAAAGTCCATATAGTGGCAAGTCCTCCCACATGGATAATTAACTTAAAAATGCTTCACAGGCTTACCTACATGCTGTTATGACGGAGTGATTTTTTTTCCAGTTAATGTTCCCCCTTCCCAGATGACTCAAGCCACATTGATTAAAACAATTAGCATAATTGACTCCTCATGGACTTGACTCACCAATAAAATACTATCAAACTATAACTTTTTCTTGTTTTTGTTACCAAGCTCTCATAATAATATGACAATATAAGATGTAAATTTAAATGCCATGTTAAGTGCTTTCTTACTCCTTGGAGGAGGAGTCAAAACACAGTTACCACCAAGTCAATGACAAACCAATATCCATCAGTGCAAATCAAGTCCTATAGCTTCGAGTGTGGTGTTTTGAAATCACAATCTTCTGCGCTCAGAGGGGCTTGGGAAACTCCATCCTTTCACCTCCACCAAACACAGTCCACAGAGCTTGTCTTGTTCCCTCAAGCTAACTCTGCTGCACACCGGCCACTGTGCCTTGTGGTCATCTAACAACCCTGGAATCTCCACAGTCTTGGGGTCTCCACTGCAACTGAGGCTTCACCTATAGCATCTCCTGGTTCCTTTTCAAGGACTGCAAACTTGCCCTATGATGGGAGAGCTAGTTTCTTTCCATTATCCCTCCAATGTTCCAGTTTTCATGCCATCAAACATAATTGGAGACTTTTTTTGCTTTTTTTTTTAAATTGATTTTTATTGAGCTCTACATTTTTCTCTGCTCCCCTTCCTTCCCCTTCCCAAGTTTAGCTTCCATCTTGAAGTGCGGCTTTGCCTGCCCTGGGCCATAGCTGTGTGCTGATTCTGAGGAAATACCCTCCAGATGGTTTCACTCAAAGATGCTGGTCTCTTGTCAGTCACAGCTGAGTTTTCAGCTGCAGATAACCAGTATCTACCGTCTAAGCAATGCAACATTTTACTTACGTGACTCTGGTTTATTGTTAATTGCACCTAATTCTTCAGCTCTAGCTGACCAGAATGACAGAGTCTTAATTCAACCCATCACATGACTATCCCTGATAGTCCTTGAGGGTGTCTCTAACTTCTTTCTGACACGTCATGATCCAGGCTTCCATTATCGCTCTTTCTCCCTGCACTCACATCTTTCAAACTCCCACTGAACAGCACTATGAGAAGTCAACAGTTTTCCAGCCTAAAGCTTCAAACACTTCCATCATCCTTCCAAAAACAACATGGTCATGCTTGTCACAATAGCCCATCCTCTGGGTACCAATTTCTGTTTTATTTTCTACTGCTGTGGTAAAATGCTCTCTAAAACCAGTGCAGAGGAGGAAAGGGCTATTTCATCTTGCAGTTTACAATCTGTCATGAAGGGGAGTCAAAGGCAGGACCTCTTGTCAGGAACTGAAGCATGGCTTGCTTAGCTTCCTTTCGTATTTAACCCAGGATCAACTATCTTAGGACTCTACCACCCACAGTGGGCATGACCCTCCCTTATCCATCATTAACCAAGTAAATGCCTACATACTTGCCTATAGGCCAGTCTGAGGGAGGCATTTCTCAATTGAGGTTTTCTCTTCCTAGCTGCTGCTAGCTTGTGTCCAAGTTGACAAGGTAACTAACCAGTTCAAATACCAAATAAATTATCCTGGTTGACTGAAACTTCTGCCAACCATAAAGTGTGTCTTGTTTCCAGAGACTGTTTTATGGTTATATAGTTGTGTTGCCTGACTCATCATGTTTTTCTTTTGAAAGTTCACATATACTTTACAAGTATAAGTAATGAGCTAATTCTCATGTTAGTGGTCTAAGAGAGCCTTCGTGAAAATAACATTAAAGTCAATTCTCATTGAGTTAGAACACTAGAAATAAAGCTCCTATTTTTCTTCCTTTTCCCCTGTATTTTATTTTACATACCAACCACAGTTTTCCCTCCCTTCTCTCCTCCTGTTCCTTCCTCCCACCTTTTTTTTCTAGCCCCACCATCATCTCCTTCTCCATCTCTATTCAGATGGAGTGAGGTATCCCTTGGGAATCAACAAAGCATGGCATATCAAGTTGAGGCGGTACCAAACTCCTCCCCACTCTCTCTCTCAAGGCTGAACAAAGCATCCCACTATAGTGAAGAGGTTCCAAGAGTCAGCTCATGTAATTCTGGTCCCACTGCTAGGAAAGACCAAGCTACACAACTGTCACCCAGATGCAGTGGTCCCATGCTGGATTCCAAGCTGTCCACCCAGAATCTGTGAGCTCATACAAGCTCCGTTCAGCTGTTCCTTGTGGGTTACCCCCATCATGATCTTGACCCCTCCCCCTTGCTCATGTAATTGCTTCTCCCTCTTTTTAACAGACTTCTGGAGCTCTGTCCAGTGCTGGGCTCTGGATCTGCTTCATTTCTTCCAATTTTAAGGTTAATTGGTATATTAGTTACTTTCCCTGTTGCTGTGAAAAAAATACGACATGATTTCAGGAGAAAGGCTTTATTTTGGCTCCCCGTTTGAGAGTAGTGTCTAAACTGGCAAAGAAGTATTGGTGGCAGAAACTCCAGGCTGCTGGACAAAGTATGTCTGTATTCAGAAAGCATAGGACAATACTTTTTCTTTTTCATTCAGTTGAAAGTCTAGTCTGGGGACTGGTCACAGTGGGAGTGTCTTTCCATTTTAATTAACCTAATATAGACAGGACCTCAAAAGCATGTCTAGAGTCTAAGCTTGCCTAGGTAACTCCTTAGTCATTTCTACTGGTAGGTCTACCATATGAGTCCAAGTTCTATTTACCCACTGAGTCTCAATGTCACAGGTGGGGTAGAAATTCTTCAAAATACAGGCAATATTACCATGCATGTTCAAAACGGTTTGGAATTCAAAAGTTATTTTAAAAGATAGTATGATACATTTCCAATGAAGTGATATAATACTGAAATTTTAACTTAGTTCTTGCTTCAAAAGTAGACACTAATTATGTTCAATGTAAGCCCCAAGTTAGTCTTCTTTTATTTGGAGCCAAGACAAACCTAAACACTGGTATACTTCAAAACTGAAATAAAGGTTAGAAACTATACTTGACCAAATTTGTACTCTTAGAAATTAATTATTATCAGGCCTGGTTGGTGGTGGTACATACCTTTAATCCCAGTGTTTAGGAGGCAGAGACAGGTGGATCTCTGGGAGTTCGAGGCCAGCCTGGTCTACAAGATGGTCGTTCCGGGACAGGCACCAAAGCTACAGAGAAACCTTGTCTCAAAAAAAAAAAAAAAGAAATTAATTATTATCAACAAAATTCCTAGAAAACTCAACCTGTTACTGTTTAATCTTTTCTAGGATTGCTAAATTGACATACAAAGTGTTTCAAAATGTCTCTAAACATTGTAGCAAAGACAAGGTTTAAAGATAGAACTTGTATTCTTGATTTACTTATGATTTTGAAAATGGTTTTCATCTATATTTGGCATTAATTATATAGATGACTTATTTTCAGCTCTTTATTAGATTTTTTTGCATTTTATTACATAATGAATTATATTAACTTTTAGAATACTAATCATAAAGTCCTACCTTAGTATACATTAGTTTTTCTCAGAATGAACATTCAGTCATTTAGAAAAATATTTCAAAAACAGTTGTTGGTCTTTTATAAATTTTGTTGTATATTTTTAATAATTATTTTTGGCAGGAAATGACTGATTACTTTCTACATACTAAAATGTGATTTTTCTTATTTTTTGTAGGTTTTATTGGGATTTAATAATGCTCATAATGATGGTTGGAAATTTGGTCATTATACCAGTTGGAATCACATTCTTTACAGAACAAACAACAACACCATGGATTATTTTCAATGTGGCATCAGATACCGTTTTCCTGTTGGACCTAATCATGAATTTTAGGACTGGGACTGTCAATGAAGACAGCTCTGAAATCATCCTGGACCCTAAAGTCATCAAGATGAATTATTTAAAAAGCTGGTTTGTGGTTGACTTCATCTCTTCAATCCCAGTGGATTATATCTTTCTTATTGTAGAGAAAGGAATGGACTCGGAAGTTTACAAGACGGCCAGAGCCCTTCGCATTGTGAGATTTACAAAAATTCTCAGTCTCTTGCGTTTATTACGCCTTTCAAGGTTAATTAGATACATACATCAGTGGGAAGAGGTAAGTCATATGTTTTCTTTCTTTAAGCCACTATATCATGTGATTTTCATGATGATTATTTGAATGTATATTTTCTATGTTTCTATTGCATGGAATTTGAGAACAAATAAATCCCAAACTTCTCTTTTCTGGTATTTAGTGATATTTGGATCTCTGAAAGATTTGAATCAACTGAAAGTAATTATAAAACATTCTACCAAGTGAATTTATTTTAAGCAAATACACTTTAACTGGCATATTGTTATCCTAGGCTGTACACTTTTTCCCATGCCTTGGAAGATTCTTTTCATTTAATTAGGGTACATCAAATTTCATCTTTGACAAAGATGCATAGGGTATGATTAGTGATCTAATTTATCATTATATGTAATTTATAATGGAGGAAACTGCATCATTTCCTTGCTTATCTCTCAATTCTATAAATTCATATATGAGTTTAGCATACTAAACCTGCTCATTGTTTTTTGTTGCCTCATTTTCCTCATCCTTTTCCCCAATTAGTCCATTTCATAATAGTGAAAAAAAGCACCATACCTAGGAAGGAAATTAGTACATGGAGAACACAAAGAAATCAATGAATCTAGCCAATTAGGCCTCTTTGCTGCTGAATAGTGCTTCTGCTGTTCTTAAACAGTGGGTGGGATGGTGAAAGAGCCCTGCCAACTGCAGTTTCCAAAGGTCTGAGTTAAATATACCACCATCAAGCAAATAGGTAACTCTTTTCACAGCTAGTATAGTCACCATTTTTGGCTTTTTCCTTCATAAGCACACCTCTTTGTATTAATTATAAACTGGATTTGATTGTCTGCATAAGAACGAGAGCTCAAAAGCTCTCCAGAGTACCTCAAGGAACTCACGAATGAAAGCAGTACATGACTCTAGGCTGTTGTTTTGCTCCTACACAAATGCCTTTTGGTATTTAAAAAGACGAATTCCGGTTTTAAAGAAGTCATAAAATGCAAGTTTTATTTACTTTCTGGGCAGCTGTAGCAATATTTTGCTGCACGCTTGTTTGTCAATGACATTTTGGTTCACAGGATTTCAGGAAATGACACATAATAAGAAGACAGTGCACAGCACACTGACGAAAGCCACACAATGGATCATTTTTAAAATACGGAGCAGGAATACAGTTAGCATCAAATGAAGCATATTTTAGGAACCAGATTCACTTGTAATATTTCTGTATATAGTACACACATCTAAACGGAAATTAATGTTCAGTTGGCAAAGCTTTTTTTTTTAATAATAAATTGAAAATATCAATCCAAGATCATTCTTGATAATAATTAATATTTATTAGGGACATTGTATTAATGACAAGCAGTTTTCGATTCTTTGTACAAATTAGCTCTCTAAACCTTCTCTACAAGCCAGCGAGAAAGATTCTATTGTTATCATTTTCAGATGAGCACAAGGAAACACTCGCAGGCTCCTTACAGGAATGAAGAGGCTGTTGAGGGTTGGAGCTGGGACTCTTATTATGGCAATCTGGCTCCAGGGCCATGCTCTCAACCTGAAGAAGAGTGCAGCTCTCACTGAATCTTGTATTCTTTTCTTTATAAACATAATATTATCAGACCATTTTATAGATTGTTTATGGAACTATACAGAGCTTTTCTTATATGAGAATATGGCCATTGTACCTTTATAAGACTAAACATCTACCCTTAAAGCAAGGACACAAAAATACGTTGACCTATAGTCTCGGATAGAACTCCCCAGTCAATTAAAAATACAGTAGGCAGTGTGACTATTTTGTAATGGCTTTCAGTTTTAACCCAGTTATCCCAGAGAATGGCAGCAGGATGAACAGATGGCATTCTATCAGATAAAACGACAGAGCATGTGGCCAGAGAGGATACTCCCCAACACCAACGTTTTCTGCTCCTGGCAATGGTCACAGGCACCTAGATCTGAACAGAATGACAGGATTTAAAGGTGCCCGCGATGTCATTCAGAAACATCAACTGTCTGATCTCATTGTTGAGAAATGCAATTTAATATGCACTCAGTGAGATTTGCTAACCACATGCATTTGGGAGACAGTTGTGAGTTGGCAAGATCTTTCTTATAAAAATATATGACCTTGGTAATAAATGAGTCAGAAGCTCATTTAGCTGAAGAATGTTTTTATATGATATACCCATACAATAAATATCATGAATGTTTAATGTCTGATAGCAATACTCTTACTAAAGACGAAGAAATGGAATCACATTCCAGAATTTCATGTAAAGTCATTTATTCCACCTACACAATTCAAACTTGTAGTCACAAAAAAAGCTTGAATGACTCCCAAACTGGCATGTCTCTACCTGACTTTTATAAATGTCACCAGGATGTGTTTACAAGTAGAAACACAAGAGGTTAATCATCAGAAGAGCTTTTAGATTAAGACTGCAGAGGAAGATGTGAGTTCACCCACATGTCTTTGAATTCTGAGTGTTTTAGTACCAGGCTGGCTAATGCTAAATTCAGCGAGTTTGCGGAAGTCACGTGTGAAGTCTGGAGGCTGCCACTGTTCTAAATGAGTCCTTTGCAAGGAAAGCAGCTGCCTGCTATAGGGAACTGTGCTCATCTTTGGTGGTGCATTCTTTTCCACCCCCAACCTGGATTAGTTCAACTAAAATACAACAAGATGCTCTGAAGCCAGATAAATTAGAGAAATACTATGAATGAGATGCAGGAAGTTTAGCATTTACCCTCAGTAATCCATCAGTGCTACAGGTGAGCGTGTAGGAGGAAACAGTTGGTCAGGATGATCAATTTATCAATGCCCTGGGGTTAAAGTATCAAGGGGGAATTTACTTCCTAAGTCAGTTGTAAGATCAATGACATAGAGTGTAAAGACTGAGCTTTTTCACACTAGGCTGAAATTTTATATGCTGTCAATGACATGGAAATCTGACAATTTATATAAATTAGCTAGAAATTTTGTTTTTCTTTAGTAAAATTTTGAGCAAAGGGGCTTTCTCACTCTTATGCTATGGGTTTTATAAGTCATTCTCTAACCAGTGATATTGCTTTTCCTGTGGACATGTTTCAAATATGCCAGAGTTCCTTGTGTGATCTCTGTTTTTTAATCTATCACAGGGGAAACAATTCTCTGTGACCCTCCAAAAAGACACATACGGTGAGGAAATCCTTGAAAATTAAATGGAACATTATTAACAATTTGTGATGATCACAAACCGCTAAAGAGATAAAGACCAGATTAAAAGCTCAGCAAAAGGGGGATTATTCGCTGCACAAAAGCGAGGGGCTCTCAAAATCTCAAGTGCCCTGCTGCTGACCTCAGTCTTTTGTCCAAGGGGATGATCCCTGAGCCATTCTAAAGCCTTATAAAATATCATTTGAAAGCATAAAAAATTACTTTGTATATGGTTACTTTGGAGTGTTGCTACAATCCCAGAGCTACATGGGAGACCCAGTCAGGAGAAAGACCAAGAGTTCCAGGCAGTTTGAGCAATACAGTTAGACTTCAACATAGAAATAACAGAACGTATTTGAAGACAATGATTCCCTTTTGTAGGGGTTATCTGTGATAGGTTTCCGTATTTCAACTAAACTAAACATTCATTCATGGATCATGTAAAATTTTAGTGCAATGCCAAAACTTTCTGGTATAGAGTACATTTTTTGAGTTCTCATTTCCTATTTCCTCATCTTCTTTTGTGTGGATTTTAGGCACGTTACAATCAAGTAAATGCACTCTTTGGCAGAAAGGAAGGCTTGCAACTCTGAGTATCTTAGGCATGGCAGTTGCAGATAGATAACTATTTTGTTGTTGGTGGTGGCATGTTATGTGCTTTTCTACTAATCAATAATAGATTGTGACATTGGATTAAAGAGATTTGTCTACAGTTTGTGAACAGTCACACAGTGTTGTTAAGGAGACATACCTATAGGCAACTTAGACATGATTTTTTTTAAATCGTTTTTTGTTAATTTTAACATGTGTTTGGTTCAAATTAAAACTTAAATCTTGGTATGTATTATCTAGCAATTAAAGACTTTAATATATTTTAAGGACATTGGTTTATAGAAAAGACATAGATTTTTAAGTCTTGTCATGAGAAAATAATGTGTTTGCTGAAATCTGCCTACTACTAGAACATAGAGAGGATCCTAGACAGTCTTGCTCATACCTATCACATCCAATCTGTGCTTCTTTCATGCGCCTTCAAGGCTCTCTGGCACACGGCACTCACTGCAGCATTGCCACTTCTTCTTTGCACCAACATTTGCTTGTTTTTGTTTTACTATAACTGAAAATAATGATTATCCCCAATGCAATAAGGTTTCATGTGTATATCACCTCAGTCATTTTTTTTCCATGTGTCTGTTCTTTAAAATTTGATTCAAAGCCATTTCCACAATATATTCTATCTAGATGCACTCAGTTATAATTGCTATTATTATTATTCTGATATGTTCTACTGGCTCCTAATATTTCAGTTTATGATATTATATATGCTGTCCTTGCCTTTTCTAGACATGAACATTTAATTGGAGGAGTATATGTCCTCTTTGCCCTTGCCTCTCCTTGGGTACTAGGGTAGGACCTCAAAACACAACATAAGAGCATGCTTAGAAAGATATCTGGAGTGAAAAAAAATAAGAGCATGCTGTCTGTTACATGATAATTTAGGCACTAAACTGTTGGAGGGAGTCTACCTGTTGGTTCCCGACTGCTCAGCCCCCAAATAATCACACAGAAACTGTATTAATTATATCACTGCTTGGCCCATTAGATCTAGCTTCTTATTGGCTAACTCCTACATATTAATTCAACCCATTTTTATTAATCTGTGTATTGCCATGTGCCTGTTGCTTACTGGCTAAGGATCTATCTGGCTCTAGCAGGGCTACATGGCTTCTCCCTGACTCTGCCTCCTTTCTCCCAGCATTCAGTTTAGTTTTCCCTGCCTACCTAAGTTCTGCCCTATCAACAGGCCAAGGCAGTTTCTTTATTTACCAATGGTATTCACAGAATACAGAGAGGAATCCCACATCATTAAACTCCTTGAATGTCTGAAGAACACTCATATTTTAATACTGAAACATTTTAAAGTCAAGTTTGCATATAGATGTGTAATGTATTAAAACACAAAGCAGATGCAGCTTTGTAGGAAAAGCAGACATGTGAGTAGATAATTGACCTGAAGGAAGACGTGGAAAATTGCTTTTAGTGTACACAAAGAAGCTTCGAACTGTGTTTGAACATGGATTCTAGACTGTGCTAGTGGGCTCATTGGGTGTAGCCTTACAATGAATGCACAATGCATAAACTGCCTAGCAGAGAGACTGTGCATCTCCAGAGAGAGCTTCAAATCATAGACTGGAATTCCTGTTAATACTGAACCAAGTAAGGTGTCATCAAGAGAGTTTAGGCAGGAAACTTAGATCTTATTAGTTTGACAGATTTCGGGAGATTGGAGGCTGCTTAAGAGTGGGTCAGTGGTAATAGTAAAGGGAAATCTTTATTCCTGATTTGTAATCCTGTGTGTGCAGTTATGTCAAGCAGGATTCAGTTTTGAATAGCTAATGGGCCTATATTAGCCACGTATTTTAATCCTTAAAATATGTGCAGCAATGAATATATTATAAGTCTAAGAATTTTAGTGTTTTATTATTAAGTGTCCATTGTGTTTATGATTTTTATTTTTAGGAGTTAAGTATAGAATGGATTCTGTGCCACAAAATTAGTGTATTTGGTTGTTTACACTAAATGGTCTTTGTTTTCCATTCAATCTAGAGGAAGTCAAATAAAAATGACTTATTATGCCTATGTATAATAGCAGCATACTTTGGTTTAAATAATGTGAGTCTTGTGAAAATTCTTCAAAATATTTTAATTTGATTTATGTTTATAATGTCCATAAATATAAGAGTCACAGTTGCATTGCTCTCTGGCTTTTTTACATGTGTGGGGACTTCTCCATTCTCTGCAGCAAGTCTTTATTCTGCTAAAGACCACTAGGTGTCCCCTATCAGTTATTTTACTTGAGGGTTCTTGCTTCTAAAATAATAAACTGTTTCTTGTGAAAATACTCATTTACACTATTGAAATCACTGAACTGAATGGCTGATATAGTTATAGAAAAATTAATTACGTTCAGTATTTAGTCGTGAAAAACTTCACTTAAGGTTAAGCAAAGAGCATTAAGTTACTTTTTAAAGCAATTATTTTTATTTTGAGAGAACTGATTTCAGTATCATACTGTATGTTTTAGATGTGATTTTAATAGATGTACTCTAATTCTAAATTAAGATTTTTATGCATGTTACTTTGGAGACCATGCTAGATCAAGATGGCTGTTAGATGAACAAGGCAAGTGTTGATTTTCATATCTATGTGCTTGAATTAACACACACACCTTATTTTGTGAATAGCCTTTGGTAAAAAACCGACAGATTTGTACAATATGAGTGGCTTCCACATAGAAGAAACAATTTCTTTAACTTAAATATTTTATTTGTATGGGTGTTTTGCCTGCACGTATGTTATTGCACCACATATGTGTGTGCTTGATTTCTTCTGAGGCTAGAAGAAGACATAGGATCCCTGGGACTAGAGTTACAACTGTCCTCTGCTGTGTGGGTTCTGGGAATTGAACCAAGACCCTCTGGAAGAGAAGTCAGTGCTCTCAACTGCTGAGCCATCTTTTTAGCCTCAGAAAACTGCAATTCATGTAAGAACATAAGATCAAATTTGAAATTCTCTGACTTCTTAGTTTGTTATTAATACATTCAACTTTTTTTAACATTGTAAAATTGGCCCAGTGCTGTTTTGCATATTTTTCTGTACTCCCATGATTAGACATTGGTAATTATTATATAAATCATATTCAAACTTTCAAAAATTGTACCATGGACACATATCTGAGTGTTATCTCCACAAAGACATCCCATGCCCTCAAGCTAATGTGTTCATTTTTCCTTCCTGCCTCCTCCTTCACCTTTGTCCTCTGTTAATGTTAGAAGCCTAAGAAAGATCCGAGTTTCCTTTTCTTTCAGTCTCCACAGCCAACCATCAAGTCTCCACATCCTACTCGACTGTGCTTTCGAGCTTTCCAACTCCTTGATCTTAGCAATGTCCTATTACAAGTCAAATCCAGTTTTCTTTCTTTTGGATTTCTGGGATAGACTCATAATTCTATTATACAGCTCCTCCTTGCTCGTCCTTCAATCGACTCAAAAGCACTACTTTTCTGAATAAATATTATATAATGCATCTACTGGAAATATTTTTATAACTTTTCGTGACCTCTGAGATAAAACATAATATTGAAGAACTTTTGAAATCCACTCTGGCCAAATTCGATTCAGTCTTGGATATTGTGCATATTAATCCTCACCCACTATGAACTTAAACTTTTTTAGATGTTCAGACAAGTGATTTTAAGTCCTTTGTATATATTATTCATTTTTATATTCCTACAACGTTGTTTTATCAATCTCAGCTAATTTATTATTTTAATTTTTTGATTTTATACATATAGTTTTATATAATTTTTATTTTTTAAAAGAAAGCAAACTCTTTTTTATTATACATACCAATCCAAGTTCTCAATCCTTCCCCTCCTCCTATTCCCTCCACTTACCCCTGCATCCCACCTTCCATTCATTCCTTAGAGAAGGGAAGGCACAATGTTTGGGGAAGGTTCAAGGCCCTCCCTACTATATCTAGGCTGAGCAAGGTATCCATCCAAGAAAAAATAGGTTCCCAAAAAGCAGTAGGGATAAAACCCGGTGCCACTGCCAGTGGCCTGTCAGTCTGCCCCAGCCATGCAACTGTCAACCACATTCAGAGGGACTAGTTTGAACCTATGCTTGTTCCTTCCTAGTACAGCTGGAATTGGTGAGCTCCCATTAGCTCACCAATTAGGTAAACTGTTTCAATGGGTGTTCCCATCATGGTCTTGACCGCTTTGCTTATATTCTCACTCTCCCATTTTTCAACTGGACTTTGGGAGCTCAGCCCAGTGCTCCAATACAATTCTTTGCCTCTGTTTCCATCAGTTGCTGGATGAAAGTTCTCTGGTGATATTTAAGATATTCATCGGTCTGGCCATAAGGCACCCTCCCTTCTATTGCTTAGGGTCTTAGCTGGGTCTTTGTGGACTCCTTGAAATTTCTCTGGAGCCAGGTTTCTTTCTAGTAACATAATTTGGCTGCCTCAATCAAGATATCTCTTTCGTTGCTCTCGTCTCTGTCCTTCCTCCATCTTTACTATCCAGCTCCCTCAAGTTCTCCTTGCCCTTCCCCTTCATCTTTTCCCCTTCCACCTCCACTCTGGTTTCTCTTCAGATCATATAAATCTTTTGCCATTTTATATAATTTTTATCTCCCCCCTCTTCCCCTACAATTTTTGCCGTGTTCACCTGCATTCTTTCAAATGTGTGGTCTTTCTTTTTAAATTATTGTGCTATAAAGACATACGACAGAGATCACTACAGAAATACATAAATCTTTAAAGTTTAATGAAGAAATGATTATGATTGGTGCTGTACCCCAGTGATACATCTGTAAATCAACACCTATACCTATACTCAGTGGACACTGAGTAAAATGGGCTCAAATAGTTGAAAGAACACAAGACCAGAACCTCTTTTGCAAGACGATGTCTTCCATCTATATCAGAGAAGTCACAACCATGAAATATCAGCAATATTGTTCACTAATTATCTCATTTTAATGTGAACATCACTTCCCTCAGGTAGAATTAACTAATCTCTCAAAGTTGGTCTCATCTCTGATGGATTTGAACAAGTCCTTGTGATTTTGGTTTATTATACTCATCCCTTTTCTAACTTTTCAAACTATAATTTTCCAGCTATCTATTATAACTCCACAAAGTTGAATCATGGCCTTGCTCTATCTTCAGATCCTGGAATAAGCATCAGAACAAACAGTGTACAAAATCCTGCTTAATAAATTGTACTGTAACCTGATGAGAACTTTAGTTCTTTTGACTGGAAAGGCAACTATGTAGATGTTGAGAACAATAGAGTACTAGAAAAAGTTATGTATAGATAATAAAAGCAGAAGAAAGGGATATTGTTTAGAAGAGTGAAGTAAATGGCTCCAAGATAATTAATGTCAAATGTAACCACTCTCAAACTTATAATAGTCTTTCCACATGTGAAGCCACGTAAATAGTGGGAGACTGGAAATTATTGTAAAAATCAATTATGAGCATGTGACGGAGCATGTGAAACTAGAGGATAATTATAACTTGGCTTTCTGGCTTAGGGCTTTTATTGCTGCGAAGAGACACTATGACCATGGCAACTCTTTTTTTTTTTTTTCGAGACAGGGTTTCCCTGTAGTTTCTAGAGCCTGTCCTGGAACTAGCTCTTGTAGACCAGGCTGGCCTGGAGCTCACAGAGATCCAACTGCCTCTGCCTCCCGAGTGCTGGGATTAAAGGCATGTGCCACCACCGCTCAGCGACCATGGCAACTCTTATAGGGAAAACATTTGCTTGAGGTGGCAGCTTACAGTTTCGAAGGTTCAGTCCACTATCATCATGGTGGGGAGCTGGAGAAGCTTTTGAGAGTACTACATCTTGCAGACAACAGGAAGTCCACTGAAAGCCACATTGAGGGAAGATTGAACAAAAGAGACCTCAAAGCCTGCCCCCACGGAGATACACTTTTTCCATAAGGCCATACCTCCTAATAGTGTCACTTTAGGGGCCATTTTCTTCCAAACTGCCACATTGCCCAATCTCATAGGATTATTTTAAAGAATTATTGTTGAATACACTTTGAAAATAAAGCTTTTAAACATATAAATTATTAATATACATGTTTCTCTGGATTTAAAACATGGGAACACATTTTAAATAAAAAAACTTAGATTTGGTCTATTGTTCTACCTCCTTCCCTTTCAAACACTGGACACACTATCAATGCGATTATCCACTACTTCTGCCCTAAATATCGCAAGTAGGGAGCTAAAGTAGTTCATGAATATGGCTAACGAGAACAACAGCATTTAGCTTCACATTCTTCCAGTGTTTCTGATAAGTGTCTTACACCGTTATCTACCATGCCTGCACAAATAATAAATATTTTGATAGTTGCTAGTTTTAATTTATCTACTGTGCTCTGAGAATGAATATTTGAAAGCCATTGCTTTGTGGATGCTGGAAATACAGTTTGCAACGTGCATCTAACTGGAAGTTTCCTTCTACTGCTAGAGTGTTTAATTGCATGCATGTGTTACATCTATTATGCAAATAATTGCACAGAGTACAGATCATTTTGGTGGGTCTTACACCTGGCACATCTGTCTCCAAAAAAGAAAGATGTGATGAGATATGACTTGCATTACAAGTGGAACAGTGGAACTCATGATTGAAAATAATGAGGTGAAGTAAAAAAAAGACTTGAAAGGAAATATTAAATTTATTTTACCAGTTCCTTTATCTCCTATTAATGGGAAAGTCTGTGCTCTTATTGACAGCTTCTCACAAATTAGTCTCACATTTTGTGATACGTTGTTGTGTTCATTTAGAATAGTTGATTCCATATTCAAAAGAGTGAGGCAGAATATTTAAAATATATTAGTAGTTATCAGACAAAGTTGTTTTAAGATCTATTATAACTATTATGAGAATGTAAGAATAAACAAAACCACGGTCTCTCAGTTGCACTGGGTAATGACTGAAAAAGTCTTATTTCAGCTTCCCTTTCTTGCTGATGTATGCACTTTGGATTTTGTATTAGAGGAATCGTGTCTCAGTGTGAAAAGGAAGAGCTTTTGGATGGTTATATAATACTGATGGCTATTTTCAGTTAAGTCTGCCATTTAGGCCAGTTTTTTTTGTTATATTCTTTTTTTTTTTCTTATTGAGTTTTAAAGACAAAGATATTGAGTCAGGTTACTGGGGATTGGACTTCTCCTGATGGCAGTTGTGTGGTAAAATAGTAGTTGTTCTGAGGCAATCTTATCTAACTCGGAAGTGACAGCATCATAAAGAGTTTGCTATTGAGTATGGTGTTGAGTGGGGCATCTACAATAACATGTTATCATTTTAATTTACTGTTTTACATGGTAGTCTTGCAAAGATATGAATGAGAAAATAATAAAATATTAAGGAAATTCAGAGTTTGGAAATGAGAATTAAAAAGTACTTTATATGCAAGTCCTTTCCATGTAATTTTTCTTAACTTCATAACCTGAACAATGGCATGTACATGGATCATATGGTTGCTTTGACAATTAATTAGATAACTCATAGGAAAGTGGTTTATACCATTCTAAAACTGAAAATTTAAAGATAATATTAATGTATAAAATCAATTGGCTGATTCTTGACTGAAGATAGGAAAGAATGGAATTTTCCATTTGTAGTATCCTCAGTTATACTTGAAAGTGAAGACTAGATTTAGGATTGTGTCAGGCTGTGCTCTGCAATTTATGAGGCAGGAGCTGTCACTCTCGAATTATACCTATCAGTGATGTTAAATACCTAACTTATTTTGTGGGAAGATGGCAAGTTCTTAGTACAGGAAGTAGTCCTCCATTGTGCGCAATGCTCATGATTGTGACAATGGAACTAAGGATATCTATTTAGTACCCCTTGATCCATTCTACTGGCGATGAACCAGCACCTAAGAAACATAAATGCACACGTTTCAACTATCTCGTTCATTTTTAAAAAAGATTCCTTTTTTATCTAGCCTAAAACCTAGGAAAATACAGCTTAAAAGTGTTTAATCTGATGGTTGCCATGCCATTTACCCCTCTATACAATTATTACAGATGTAAGTGACTTTTGTAATAACAGCTATTACCAGTGAATGTGATACAGTGTCTTGGGAAAAATACTGAAAAATTTCTTCTTTGTGGTATCTTATACCCACAGGAATAATATCAGAATGTGTAAAGACTTAAAGTTGCATATGTGTTCACAGACTGCAGGCTCATGCTATGAATAATAAATTCTTAAAGTTCTGAGTGACTAGGTTTCTGCTTTCAGACAGTTCTCTAGAATTGGGACATTAAAGACTGCTATTATACCTCTGAAACCTCATCTATACTATGAGCCATTGATAGATATCTTAGTAGACTAGTGGTTGACAGGTTGCTAAGAAATAATGCTTTAAGCCGGGCAGTGGTGGCGCACGCCTTTAATCCCAGCACTCGGGAGGCAGAGGCAGGCGGATCTCTGAGTTCGAGGCCAGCCTGGTCTACAAGAGCTAGTTCCAGGACAGGCTCTAGAAACTACAGGAAATCCCTGTCTCAAAAAAACCAAAAAAAAAAAAAAAAAAAAAAAAGAAAAAAGAAATAATGCTTTATACAGATTGGATAAGTACATGAATTTGAGTGTCACAAGCTCAACGAGGGAATGTATACGACACAGACTTTCTCTCAGGATGTGCAATGTTTCAATGACTTGCAGAGGAGACAGGCAGAAGCAGCAATAGATTTTCAAAACTGTATTTCACGGTTTTGCATGACTTCCACTTGCTTTCCTAATTACCGTATTTGCCTACTGTTGACGACGGATATTTCCGTGATTCTGAGTGTCTCTGGGAATTTTACTGAAGAAATAGTCTACACCCTTCCCATGTAGTTGAGTCATTATTTTGCATGTACCAGCATTTTCCAATGGTTATAAATTATAATCCAAATCTTAAACAAGAAAAATAATGAAAAATCGGTGGATACCGGTTCCAACAAAATGCTATTTTTTTTTTTACAGAATTTTATGTAGTAGTAAAATGTTTTTTGAGAGAGGGTTTCTCTGTCTAACAGTCTTGAATGTCCTGGAACTAGCTCTTGTAGACCAAGCCGACATGGAACTCACAGAGATCTGCCTGCCTTTGCCTCCAAGTGCTGGGATTTAAGGCGTGTGCCACCACCGCCCTCTAGTAGCAAATTTCTTAACTCTGATTTTATATGGCCAATTTAAAGATTGTTTATATAATATATAAAAATAAGATGAAATAGAAAATTCTCTGTCACATGAAGCTCTCTCTCTCTCTCTCCCTCTCCACCCCTCTCTCCCTCTCTCTCTCTTTCCTAGAACATGATTACTCTTTACGAGACACCTTTTGAGAACATGTTGTATTTCAAATACCAAGAAAACAGTAAAAAAAAAAATCAGTAGATACCATAAAATAATTATTCAGGGAAATGAAGAAACTTCCAAAATGATTTCCTCAGTCTTTATCAACACCACTCCCATTGAAAGTGAGTCAGTTGTCTTCAGTTTTAAACCTGAGTGCATGACACTACACACTATCCTTGTACCATGTAGACTCTTATTCCTGCTTGAAGTCACTTCTCATGTTTGTGGCTGTCACTGCAATTGTTAAAGCTATTCCAAGAAGAATCCATATGTTAATAGATTCCACCAGCAAAACAAATGCATTGTTTAAAACTGTGAAAGACTTATTATGAAATATTTATTGCTCTTGTTACTTTTAGATTTAAGGGAAACATTGGGCAGTGAAATTACCCACCATCTCAGGTTGGTAGCAATAAGGAATTTTCCAAGATAGAAGAGATCGGTGGACTTATATCTATACCACCCTTGACAAGACTGGGTTTTGTTTTGTTTTGTTTGGTTTTCATCACCTTTAGTTCTGTGGAAGCAGAGTTTTGTTCTTGTCTTCTTTTTTAGTTTTTGAGAAGATGTCTAACAAAGTGTCACCAAAGTACTGATTATTAATTCTAATATAATTATTAGAAAACAAATGGGTATCCTTTATTATACATACACACAAAAAAGAAGTATGTAGAAAATTTTATTTTAGGACCCAAGGTAAAATATATTTCATTACTCTTTGAACTGAGGAATAGGGTCTTAAAAGTAAAAACATAGCATAACCTTCCCTTTGGGCAGAGAGCTATTGCTTTTGTTCGTATTTAATTACTTTGTCATTATCATTTCTACATTCCAAAGCAGAAAATAATAACACTTGTATGAATAGATAAAAACAGTGATAAGAAGGCGATTGAATTAAAGGGGCAGACAAGTGTTTGGACAGAATAATGGTGTTTGCTGCCAAGCTAAAGAATCTGGATCTTACCTCTAGAATACGTATGAGAGAGAACAGACTTGCTCATGTTGTCATTCAACCTCCACTCGGTGCTGTGGGACTTATGTGTCTTCCCCTTCCTTGCCTGCTGTACATAACTAAATTTTTAAAATTAAACCAATCTCATTAAATTTAAGATAGAATAATTGCAAGGTGGCAGAATATCTGGCTTAATTTACAGGACCAGACATATCCAGGATAATATTTCCTTTTTACCTTTAAAAAGTCTATAGATATCATTTACCTTTAATAAGTCTTTAGGTGATAATTTAGTTTGTTGAGCCATTTTATAGCATACAGATTTGGACATTTCAGGCTAAAAATATAGCAAAATGCTGTAATCATGCAACATTCATCCTACAAATATTTTCTTCTAAATTATACTATGAAAGTTTACAAAAAAAGATAATCCAAGCAAATTTCCTAACAAAATAATCAAAATAGATTTTTTTCTAGCTTAGTTATGGGAAGATGCTGCCATTACAGACTTATTGTTACGGAGATATCCTTGAAGTCGAGGGGTGGTTGTTATCTTAGTTAGGGTAACTATTACTGTGAAGAAACACCATGACCATAGCAACTCTTATTAAAAGAATTTTTTTGTGTGTGACTTTTTGCACTGGTCCTGTCCACGCTGTCAAAATTTCTATGTATTTGTATGTACAACTACGCTGCTGTATCTGAAAAACCTGTTTTATTGTAATAAACCACTGGCTCTTGTTTTTGATACTCCTGTTAGGGCTTTAAGTATTCCAAGGACTCTCACTCACTGCAAGATGCCTGCCTGTTGGCCTCTGTGTTTGTTCCCATCTGCTGGAGGAGGAAGCCTCTCTAATAGTGACTGAGCAAGGCACTGGTCTATGTGTCTAGCAGAATGTTATGAGGAGTCATTTTATTGCTACAGTTTTTGTTGAGGTTTGTTTGATTTCAAAATAATACTAGTTGTTTTTTATTCTAGGTCCTTGGGCTACCTATTCTCAAGTTCTCGGTCGCAAAAGAATATTTTTTAAGCAAAATGCCATGTAAGATGTTTTTCAAGAAACTTAGGATCATGTAGCTTTGGTAAACAGAGATGTGGATGGAAAGATAAATTGGTTTTTGAAAGTCCAATTAAGGGCGTTATAGTGAAGACAATATAAAACTATTGAAGATCTTAGACACTAACATGCAAGTTTGGCAAACAGAGATGTGGCTGCAAAATAAATTGGTGTTTTGAAGGTCAGAATAAAGACTTTACACTGAAGACAGCAGAAACCCTTTGAAGATTTTAGGCACCATTATGCATTGTTTATTAAATATACAGTATTTTTTATGGAGCCACATATACTCTTAGCACTAAAAGTATTGATGTAATTAAGTGCTCCTGCAGTCAGAAGTTGGCCATAGTATTTCCACACACAAATGAAAAAGCTGAAGCCCAGGGATATGAACAACTTTTTAAAAAATGCACGACTAGTATATGAATGCAGTAGGATTTAAATTTATATATAACCTATATACCATAGTCCAAAACTTTTGTGTGTGCTATCACTGTGTGTGCTTATGTGTGTATGTGTGTAAATGGAGACTGCGTTTTTGTTTCCTAGCTGCCCGGATCAGAATAATCACACAGAAGCTGTATTAATTACAACAGTGTCTGACCAATGGCTTAGGCATATTCCTATCTAACTCTTACATGTTAAATTAACTCATTTCTATTAATCTGTGTATTGCAACAAAGCTGTGGCTTACAGGTTATGCTCTGGAATCTTTCTCCTTTGATTGACAACATAGTGTTTCCTCAACTCCCCCACCCCTGTCTCTGTCTGTTTCTCTGTTTGGCTTTTCCACCTGGCTTTACTCTGCTAAGTCATTGGCCAAAAACAGCTTTATTCATCAATCAATAAAAGCAAAAGGACATCCCACACCATGAGTGTTCATCCTTAGGCCAGAGATCAACCTCAGGTGTTCTTCATTACTATAAGCTCTGACTTTTTTTTTTTTTAGACAGGGTTTTTCACCTGAATCTGGAGATTGTTGATTAGGAAAAGATGCCTAGAAAGCAAGCTCTCAGGTACTGCCTGTCTCTCCATCTCCAATATGTTCCGTCACATCTAGCATCTTTATGTGAGCACTAGCCATTGGATTCAAGTCTTCCTTTACAGCGTAACCAATTACTGATTGAGCTGTCTCCCTGGAACCCAGAGTCTTATGAGTAGTTATTCCATCACCTTCTCTGCTTAAATAATATGTATATAGTTTGAGACAGAGGTAGGTTGGATTTAAGATAAAATCACCATTGCATGCCATGTTTCATAATTTAAATAAAAGATGACTCATTAGAGTGTCAATGGCTATGAAGAAACTTTTTTCTAAGCCCAGAGGGTGTTTAGAAGGCTGATGGGTATTTTTGTAAGTATTAGGAGACCTGGCCTTTGTACTTCATGACTCCCTTATGTATCTACTCAGCCTCCTGGATACAAAAATTATAACCCAGTCTTAATCTACTATAATTTTGCAAGTGAACTCAATATTAATAGGATTATAAATAACTCAATTAATGGGAACACTAATTTCCAATCGAAAAAAACACCAGATTTAATGGGAGTTTAATAATGTATTAATTGTGAATGAACATTTACATAATTTAATTTTCTAGTTTCCACACTAAGATCTTTGCCCAATCAAACGGAGCACAATATCATGAATACATGATATAATTAGAATAATTCCTTTGCAAAGGAAATTTATTACACTTGAAATCTTGAGAACCCTTTAAGTGCAAACATTAAACTATCACACCTTAAGTATGGATCTCAATAATTTCATTATCCTTTTCAGGACTTTTATTTTTTCAAGAATTTCAAACTTGAAAAGTACTTAAAAACAAGTGCTTAATATTCTTTAATAACTATTTTTGTACCATGATTACATCTTCAATCATCTTTAAATGTTACGCCTTACTCCAGTAGGTGTAAATTTATTTCATTGCCCATAATATAGCTTATGGAGTATTCTGTACTCACTCAAAATATACTTTCTGGTGTTATTAGTTTAAACGTTCTACAATGGACAATCAGGTCAAAGTCAATTAATGGTATTTACTATTATGCCTGTAATTACAGTGTTCTACAACAATATAATTTTTGTGATTGCTTGTGCTGGCAGTTCTTAGACAGGTTCTGAATACACTCAGCTATAGTTTAGACTGCTCAATTTCTCCTATCAATTCCAGTGATTTTTTTCAGTTTTCTTTATTCTTACTTTCATGTGGGATTGCTATATCCTCTTAGAGGACCGCTTCCCTTATAGCATCACATGATCCTTGTTATAGCTTCCTAATGATCACATGGTTTATCTTTTCTTATATTTGATTTCCAGCCTTTCACTTTAAAGTGAGTTTCTTATAGACAGCATCCAGTTGAGTCTTACTTTAACTGTCCTCTTGTTTTTCTATTTTTATTCTCTTTTAATTTGATTTAATACTTTTTAGGATTGTGTTTTTAGCTTCACAAGTGCTTGAGAAACCATAGCTCGTCATTTGCCCTGACTCTTACCCAGTATTCAGTTGTCCATTTGTGGTTTTGCTACATTATTTATACCTGATTAGTATGTTCTGCAACATTTTCTTCCTTATTTTTAAATGTTCCTTTAAACACTAAATTATGCATTTTATGTTTATGATTTCTACTGCATTTTATTTGTGTAGATCCAAGATTCCATTTGGTCCTATTTTTCCTCTATCTTCAGACTCTCTCCCCCGGACCTCTCTCTGTCTTTCTCTCATGCACAATTGTGTATCCATCTCTGTCTCTGTATGGAACCCTATTTGTTGATCTGTTTCTCGGTCTGTCTAATTTTTCCCCACAGTAAATACCTTACTTTTCTTATCTCTAACCCCACTGCTCAACTCAACATGACAACTGAAATCTGTTCTTTTTTCCTTTATTGCCTTAATCTGCAAATTATCTCTAGTAGGAATCTGATACAAACTCTGATGGATTTTTTTATTTTTTATCTTTTAGTGATGCCCATGAGCCCAAAAGGTGAATGTTCTATGTGTTTTGTCATGTTTGGTACTTAATAGGCAAATCTACTTACTGCTGCAACAACATCCTGAGAAATAGAATGTTGCACATTGCTTCGAAGCAGAGAATCATATTTCAGAGAGATTTTCAAATCAAAATTGATGGTGATATAATCATAAAAGTGAGACAATGGTAACCTTTAGAACTTACATTGTCCAATAACAATTTACGATATGGTTTGGATCAGAAGTATTATAGGCTATAATTTGCTTTATGCCATTGTATTTATATCAACAGATCAGACAAACTAAGTCAAAATGCTGGAAGCTTTATCAAAGAAACAAATGAAGTTCATTAAACTGACCTTGTGTCCTTTGAAACATGTTTCCCCATTTGTGAGTGTGGGTCAGATTACAACCATTTAAAATCTCAGATAGTTTGCTGTATTCTTCGTGCCTGCCCTCATGATTTCAAGTAATTTAACACATGGTTCATGTTCTGATTAAGCTCTCATTTTTGTCCACACAATATGACATACTTTTTTGAAAGAGTGTATTGTAACATACTTACAATCTAGCATGTAGATTATGATATTTCAAACATTATATGACCTCGGGAATCTCTGAATTACTTAAGGGTCATTAGTTCTCATAATGATATATGTCTATAGAGATTATCAGATTTTCCTTTTCTATTTATACTTCTCTAAATCTTTAGTCATTGTTATGATCACATTGGTAAAAGATTCTTGAACTGGAAAACATTTGTAGCTTTATGCCTCCGGTCTTGGTTTCTTCGCCATTGAGAAGAGCAGGTTTAACTTGGTTTTTCCCAGTGACTTTTCCAGTATTAACATCGCCTGCATCTCATGCTCTTGCTGACTGTTTTGGTGCACCACATCCTGAGTTGAGAAAGCAAATAATTTGCCACGCTTCCAAACTCCTACTTTTTAAAAGCTCAAGTTTTCATGGTGATTACTGAAGATCTCTTTTCTAGAACTAAACATTTAGCCTGTAATTCTTTCATAGGACACATGTCTGCTTACCACAGTGTCTGAACTTGCAATGGCATTTCATTTGTATTTTAATAAATGAAGCTTGCTTGGGGATTAGGAAAGGAAAACAGCCCAACTGGCCAGCCTTAGAGACTAGGCAACAATAACACACACCCTTAATCCTAGTAGACACACTAGTTGCTATAGAAACCAGCTGGTGAATGCCTTTAATCCTAGTGGTGCACACCTTTAATCCCTAGAGAGAATTATAATAATTATTATTTAATTATATAATAATTAAAATAATCCAAGAGGACTGTTTCCTAAGGAGGAAATAGCTCTCAGACATAGTCTCATTCTGAGATTCTTGGAGTCAGGATTGCCATTTTGGACTGAGGTTGTGGTAAGAAAGACCAATTGTTAGCTGTTTTGTTTTTTGGATCTTCAGGTTGTATCTCAGTTTCTCTCTCTGAGATTGTATAATTGTGCTTTATGAACATTTCAGAAATTTTTTTATCTTTGGTACTCTTTGAGCTATATTTACACTTCTCTTTGGGATTTTTTTTCTCAAAACAGGTGATTTCTTAAGATCTTCATGAAAAATTTTATACTTTTTATCATAAAAGAGCAATCACCAGAGCTACATAACAATAGTTTGTCTCAAAGAAGAACAAACAAGACAAACAAAAAGAAGAAAAAGGAAAAGAAAAAAGAAACGTAGCAATTACTCCCATATAATGCCTTAGGACTTAAATTATTCATGTTAATGTTTTTGATCATCTGGGCACATGACCACAAAAATACTCAATGGGAAAGCACTAACTTGTTCAGTTTTTATTTCATTTTGCAACATTCAGCTCCATATTCCCATGGCTTTGACTTTACACGGCTAAGTTTAATTCATCAAGAAAATCAAAGAACCATATTAGAAGAACTTCAGCTATCGTCTTTAGTGCAGATGTCTGCCCCATGTTCTAGTGCTTCTCCTAATTAGGGCTGACGGACAAGCTATCGTTTCCTACTTTTTACTCTGGCATGCCAATCTGTGCATTATTCATTTAGCATGTACATTTAGAATTTACTTCATGAATAAAATTTATTTTGAAAGCATATACAGGCCCTAAAGAATATATTTTAGTTTTTTAAAAATGTTTCTTTCATTTTTGAAATTATAATATAATCACAGCATTTTCTCATTCTTTCTTCTTCCTCTAAATTTGCTTATATACCCTTTCTGGCTCTATTTAAAATTCTTGGCCTAGTGTTTCATTAATTGCTGTTACATACATATAAATTACAAACACACACACACACACACACACACACACACACACACACAAATATATGCCTAATTTGTTTTTCCCCTTACATAGTGCTAAGGGATAAATCCCAGGTCTCTTGAATTTTGCATGCATACTCAACAACTAAACTACATTCCTCTCCCTGGGTTAACACTTTTCATTTGGACAATTAGTTACTTGAAAAATGTGCCATATCCTATCAGTGAGAAAAGTCACTCTGGCAGTACCTGGGGCTGAGAGGAGCGTTTGACCTGCAGTTCCATGGGAGGTAAATCAGCGTGAGAATGAGCATGACCATCTCACCTTTTTGCCGGATGCAAACAGATCCACACTACCACATCCCAGTCACTCTAAAGGGAACCTGACAAGTGTAGTAAAGAAGCCATCCCCGCCTGCGGTTCAGAGCTGAACTTTTACTGATGGCTTGGGTTGACAAATGTCTGCTTTTGCCATTTACAGTTTTATGTCAGTTACCAGCAAGAGACCTGTCAGCTGGGTAGAAAGAACAAGATAAAATCAGAATTATCAGAACTACAGAACTGCATTCTTTCCTGCCTGGAGGCATGACCTTCTTATTTGGCATTACCTCTGAGGAGTTCATCTTTGAGAAATATATTGAGTAGAACTAGTATAGGAAAATGAATGCATTCATATATATGTATGTATATATACATAATATTTATATAATCCTTAACTTTTCTGTTATTTTTTTCGCTACACTGAACCTGTATCCTGAATATTCTGCCTAGTACCTCCCAGTTTTTTAAAGTCTGAATGTCTTACCATGAGGAAGACCCTGAAGAGTCTGCCATCTGTTTTCCTCTCTACAAACAACCGTTTGCATTCCACACTTTTGTAGTTGATTAAGCAGCTTCACTAGCTTTATTTCTGGTCCCTGAAGCTTGGTTGCTTCTTAGGAAATTTTACATTGCTCTGCCTCTTCGTCTTAGGTGAGAGGACATTTTTAAGTACTTCCCTTATCCGAAGTTGTTGTGCTTTCATACTGACTCCTCCTCCACCTGAGTCATGGATTATGACACTGAGCTTGCCTTTATTGATGTGTTTCCTGGTGTGCTGATCTTGTGCCTCTACCGGGTAGTCAGTTGGGTTGCGCTGTATTCTCAGTGCTCAAATAGTTCCCACCACATGTCAAATGTGCAGTAGAGATTGTGGAATGACATTTCCTGAACATCACTGATGGTGTTATCATATCAGTGATTTCCATACAAGTCACCATAACTGTTCATCTAGATAGCCACATAATTATTTTCAACAAAGAATGACTGTTAGATAATTTATGCAATTGACATCATGATGGTTCATAATTATCATGCAATGATTTGACAGATTATGATACTCAGGATACACATGATTAGGCTGAAATTTTGTTTCTGTTCCTTTTGAGCTCTATGACCTGTTAAGCCCTTGCTTGCTTTTGTGTTGAGAAGAAATAACAATGGATGAATTTATGGGAATTTTTAATGGACTGAGTGAGTAATGTCTCTGGTAAGGATCTAAGAAATGGTGTGTGTGTGTGTGTGTGTGTGTGTGTAAATACTGATGCACTAAATATTCAGCATAGAAGCTTACAATAAAATAAAACTCTTATAAATAAAATATTTCATAGTCAGTGCAAATGTCCAGGATTATTTTATTTGTGCTCTATAGACATACTTTATCAATATCATTAAGCTTATCCACATATCTTTTGAGACCTTCAAAAACCAGATTTTCTTTATTTTTTATTTTTTATTTTTATTTTTTAATAGTTTCCTTCCCAAATCTATGATTTTAGAAGTTAGAAATGGTTTAATTGACACTCTGTATTATTTCCCTATTTTATACAAAATTGAGAAATGCATCATCATAAATGAAACATATACTGCCTGGTAAACAGGTGGAGATGTTGTTGTCGTCAAAGGCTTGCTGTGTGAGGTGTCGGGAGAACCTGACAATAAGGAAGGGGGGGCAAGGGTGTCTTGCCTTTGTAAATGCTATAGGAAGTGCTCAACCCTTACTGTGTTTGGAATCCTTATTTAATACAAATGTGCTGCCACTGCTATACTTTATGAGAGCATTCATTTCCAGGACCAAAATAAGTAGACTATTGGGACCACATCTTGTCTACAGAGGATAGAGTGCATTCTCAGCATTCCTGAGAGTGAAAGGCTCACGAGCATTCCCCAGAGCTTACCAAAATGTACTCACCACAGTCAGCCTAAGATGCCACAGGGAAAGACTTCAATATGCCCTCCACTCCTGCTGCCCTCTATAAATGTTAAAAACCCCGAAATGCCACCTTTTTCATACCCAAGACAGTTCCACACGGTCACAATCTTGGCTTAATGCTTTCCTGCCAACCACCTCTTCTTAAACTTTCCCTCTCGGTAATGCAGAGTTTGAGATCAACAAAATACCCCTTCCTTCCAAGCCTTTAAATATCCGTCTCTCTTCTTTTGTTTCTGCTTTAAAACCTGAATCCCACCTGAGGTTTCTGCTTCCCCTATAACTTGTGCAAGTGGTGGCTTCTCTTTGAGTTTTCTCATTCTTGGGGGACTGCGTGATAAAGCTCCTAGATCCAGGTTTTCATTCAGTTCATTTTCTCCTCTCTGTTGCATTTCTCACCCAGCTGCTCATGTTCTCCAGTCTTTATGCCCCATGGTTGTGTTTTTAAAGGAGATTAGAGTCTTCCCACATCCGATCCTCTTTGTCTTGGGTTATTGTAATCGTACCTAAGCTTGCTTTCTCCTCTTCCCTTCCTACCTTTTTTCTTCTTTTTCCTCCCTCCTCCATCTTTTCTTCCATTCCTTGTTCTCATTCCTTTTTTGTTTCTTTTTCTTTTCTTTTCTTTTTCTTTTTTTTTGAGAAAGGATTATATATAGCAGAGGTGGGTCTTAAACTCACTGTATTAACGGAAGATGATCTTGAACTTAGGGTCTTCCTGCCTCCACCTATTGAAAGACCCAGGATTCTATAATCTGTGCACCTATATATCCTAGGAAGGAAGCCCAAGACTTTCATATTCTATACAAACCCTCTATTAAATGAGCTACATTCCCAATTACCAAGAAATTTCTTACTTTCACCCCTGACTTTAGTTTTAAGAGAGCAACCGGAGCATGTCTTAGAGAGTCTAAACTGAACCATTACTGCATAGTTTTAGGCATACATGGCTTCTAACTACAGGGATGGATCCATGATGTCCTGGGTTGTCCGCGTTTCCACTGTCTCCGTGCCCTCATCTTCTTTGCTGTAGCCCTCCAAACACTCCGTGTCACCCTCTCTCAGGGATGCCATCTGGAATTGGAGTTCTGATTCTTGGCTTCAGGAGGAGTTATTTCTTCTACTGGGCAATTCTTTACTAAATGTTCTCTCATTATTACTGTCTTCAGAGTTCCCCTCAAATGTCACATAATTGTGGATTTAAATCTTCCCACCCTTCCTTTATTTCCCCTTACAGTACTTAATGAAACTTTAGGTATTATGTATTCTAAATAATAAATAAAAAATAGTACATATGCTAGGGCTATGTGATTGGAAGGAGAGGCCGTGTGTGTGTAAGGGCTGAACATTATGACAGAAGGTTGTTGGATAAAGAACATCTCTGGCCCGATGCAATCTGAAGCTGGTAAAGCTTCAAGTGGTGGGAGCAGTGACTCAGAGGAGAGGAAAGGAGAGGTATGTTCCAGGATCAGGACAGAACATTAGTTCCCTACACTAGAAGGATCAGGTTATGTCACCCAAAGGGAAAAAAGGTCTTGGTGTCCTTTGATAATGCCAGACTCCTGTTCCGATCTCAGCCTTCGCTGATCGACTATAGCAGAATAAACGCTGTCCAACCTCATCAGACAATTTGACAGTGAATAGAGGAGTCCTTTGTCGGCTTTTTACATTTCAGGAGTTAGTTTGCCACTAATTGGAAAGTACAACCCCAATCTCCTTGGTCATGCTGGTGGGCTCATCTTCATTTCTTGTTCAAAGAACGCACAGCCTCACAATCTGCCGCTTTGTAGCTCATCCTTTCTCATCCAGCTAGCTTCCTATTTTTTATTGCTGAGTCATCCAATCAGGCTTAATTGTCTCTTTCTCTCCAGCTGGCTTCATCCTTTTGGCAAAAAAAAAAAATATGCTACAGGTGCACTTTTTAAAATTAGGAAAACACGAGTCCCAAATATGGACGGAGCTAGAGTGTCGTGGTAGACTTTGAAATCATCAATGTTAATTATCACCCTGTGCCTTTCCTTATGGGGTCCAGTAGTTTGTATGGTGCCTTTTCATTCTATAAACAGTCTAGTCTGGGAGGTTCATGGAAAATTCTGGGTTGGTTTTTTTTTTCTTTTGGAAACTCTTTTCAGATATAGTCTTCATTTTGTGACTAAATTATTTCCTTTCATTTTTCTTTAGAAATTACAATTCTTTCAAAACAAAGTCACTCAAGTTGTTTCCAAAGTAAATGCGGCATGGTATAAAAATATAACCAAATTAGATAAGTAAAATGTTCTAGAAACAATTATTTTTTTTTTGTTTCTGTGCTGGGGTTCAAACCTCAGGACTCACACCTGCTAGGCAAGTAATAGAACAATAAACTATACTCTAGCAAAATATGCATGCTTTCAATTTTCTTCTCCATTGCCTCTGAAAGACTATATTTCCAAATAAAGTTGTTGTTAGTAAGTAGAATAGGAATATTTAACCTTCCTCCCAAGAACAAGGCTCATTTTTGCTACATTGTATGAATGGTAAGAACAAAATAAACATGAATGTAAATATTCTAGAGAAGCTGGGGAAATGGCTCAGCTGGTCATGCTGACAATTTGCTGCATCTGCTGGACAACTGGACAAGCACAGGGGCCTCAGTTCACATCCCCAGCCCACGTGGTGAGACAAGGAACCTTACCTCCATAGCTGACCTGATGAACTCCAGGTCCAGCGAGAGACCTTATGCCTAGAAACAGACACCTAATGTTGACCACTGAAGCACACGCACACCTACACAATGCAAAAAATGACTTGACAATACTCTTTGTTCCATGTACCTGAATGCAAGAAAAAAAAGAGAGAAGGCATAAATATTGTAAGATCCAGAATAGCATGGACTTTCCTCTGAAATGGTGTCTCTTAAAAATGTCGGGATCAACACCCATAAAGCCTCACTAACACCATTGCCTCAGAATAAACTTAATAAGGACAACAGCAATGGGCATGCTAAGTAAGGGAATGAAGGAAAAGCCCATGAGGCCTCAAACCTTATAGAGAACACAGACAACTAAGGGATGCTAAGAGCTGGAGGATAGTTTTCCCCAGGAAAGAGCACACCAATTTGTTATCCAATACTAAATGGTCATCCCTTAAAATATACATGCAAGTACCATTATACAGAGTGAGCAGGTTATACTTCTATATTTAGGAACACACACACGCACACACACACACACACACACACACACACACACACACACACACTCACCAACAACAACAACAGTTAATGAACAAAAGACCCCATGGTTTGAATCAGAGCAGGAGGTGAGAGAGTTACATGGTTTGAAGTGAGTGATAGGGAAGGGTAATGATGTAATTATAATATAATCTCAAAAATAATTTAAAAACCCGTCTTTTTGCATAAGGATATGAAAGTCTGTAGGTGTTCACCAAGGATACAAGTGTTAATTGTTTTGACCTAAGGTTGGTTGAACCTGCAGGAACAATAATCCATAGATGCTGAAAGGCAACTATATGCTCTGTATAAATCTGAGAGGTCCTGGGCTCAAACAGAGTGGGGAAATATTCAAAGTTGGCCATTCCCTGCGAAACTTTCAGAAGTAACTTGGTAAAGAGCTTCTGTCTTATTATTTTAAATATTTATCTTCGTTTTTAAATTATATGTATATGTATGTGGGGGTGGAGATGTGCATGTGTGTGCCGCTCTCCACATCACCAGATGACATTATTAAGTTCTCTCCACCTGGAGTTCCAGGTGGTGTGAATGACCCAACCTGGGTGGTGGGAACTGCTGTCTAGTATTATAGTTTGTGCTGTGCTTTTAGAGTACAGTAAAATAAGAGCCAAATGTCTTAGAGAGATTTGTGCTTCTAGACATAATCCCAGTTTTCCATTGCACTCATAGCAAAAAAAAGAAAAACAATAAAAATGCAAAAATTAAAACTTCAATATTGTTTCAAATAAGGTGTTTTCCAAATGGATCATTTCATTTTATTTTGACAGTCATATGTACCTTTGTGATATTTAAAGTATTTCCAGAAAACATTATGTATCAGTATTTAGTTCCTTACAGTTATATAGACCGATTTCTTGTTTTTTTTTTTTTTTATGAATGTTTTCGTACTCTGAATTTTGGGTTTGATAATAATGTAGTTGGGGAAATGGTCATCCTAACTGGTCATGCATAGATTATGTGGTAACACTTCACATGAATGATGCAATAATTCATACAATAGCTATAAAGGTGGTTCTATTTATTCCTTTCACCGAGACTGAAAACCTCAGTTTCAGACAAGCTAAGAGCCTTGGCTAACACAGGAGATCTGAAATTCAAATGTCTAATGATAACAGCATGTGGTTTTCTTCCATATTTCATACCACCCCCAGTAAAGCTTATGCATCCCTTGAATGACTGCAATTCAGAACACCTTGATTGGTAGTGAGAGTACTACAGGAAAGTAGAATTTAATTCAGCGTGATAACACGAGGTGAAATAAGGCAACTGCAAGCAATCTGGAAACTTCTATTTTGAGCTTTGCCACTATCTTATTAAATGAGCTCAGAAAAGCTTTGAACCTTTCAAAGCCCGACACTCTACTCCTGGAGGGAAAATGAGAAGTGGAACAACCATGAGACTTATCTAACGAGTCTTTTCTGAAGATTAAATGGTGTGAGTTTTGATTTCCTGGAACAAAGTTTGCTAGGTGCCAGAGCTCCAAGGAAGTCATTATCAAGAGCTCAAATCAGCCTTGCGAGTTGGTAAAAGATTTTTCTAGTCAGAAAGGAACAAACACATGGTGTAATCATAGTGTCTCTCTTCAGATTAGCATCATTGCTGGAGTAGGCAAGAAATTTGTTGAAAAGTTATGGGTTCGTAGACTACATATGCCAATATCATTCTCTGTGTTCTTGATTAAGTGTGTGTGTGTGTGTGTGTGTGTGTGTGTGTGTGTGTGTGTGTGTGTGTATGTATGCCATCTGAATAAACAAGAGACTAGGTTCCATGTTCTGTAGTGGCTAATATTGCGATCATAACCAGCTAAGATTGACATATCCTGGTCACCTATCCCGATTCTTGTCACTTAATAGAGTCTCAAAAGACTACACGCTGGTTGAACGAATAAATCACACACTGTTTTCCTTTGCTTTGCTAGACTACTGGCTAGAGAACCTACTGTGATACCAGAGGGGTCTTTTAGTAAGAGAAGAAAGTCTGGTTGAGCTATGGGAATTTTGCTTGAACTGCTCTATAGTATATTGTATATGCTCATGCTTATTATAATCTCTAGCTGTTAAACTAATTTGCATAATACATTCACATAAGTATATTAAGTTCTTTATGTAGCTTACTTCCTCAGTGCTTTACATATTTATTCTCTGATACCAGAGGGAGAGTTAATTTTTCCTAGACTTTAAAACAATTTCAGATTAACAGATTTGTAAATTAGTGCATGATACTCCTCTGTGCCTTTCATCTTCTCCAAGTGTTTAATTTCAGAAACTGACATATTTATTAGAGTAAGGAATTGGTTTTCATGTGTTGTCAGTTAGTATGATGCCATTAATTAAACCGCACATTTTATTTGGCATCTTATTGTGTCCACTGGAGTTCTTTGTCCTTGGGATTAGATGTACGACATTATCTCATAGGGAGAAATCTGCCTTTTGAAGGATTTGTGATGTTCTTCAATTCTTTTGCAAGCTTGGCTTTGAAAATAGTAGTTGTTTTGCAGAATATGTTTAATTGTGACATTTCATCATGATTGGAATAGAACTACGATTTCCTTATGGGAAAATGCATTTGAGGGGACATTCTCTTATTGCCTCCTATTAGGGTCACATGTTGTCATCAAGACAGTCCCGGTGACATCCGTCTCAGTCACTTAGTTTATATGATGTCTTCCAGATTTTTCCACTATATTATTATCTGTTCTGTATTCTCCACATTTTATTTGCTAGAAGAAAGTACTAAGAACATTTTAATATCCAACGGAGAAAATGAATGTTTATCTAGTCAGAAGAGTAGCAAGATTTTGTGAACATGAGTTGAAATCACCATACTGCTTCATAATGTTTTGTGAGAGATTTATTTAGACTATACACTATTTAGTTTAGCCTTAGTTGGAGTTTATCCCATGACTGCAACTGAGCATGGCTACAGCAAATATGTCTATGGTATTATAATGATAACTTTATATTATATTACTTCGCTGAAATTATTATTTAAGATTATTACCTAAGGAAACATTTCCACTCCTTCTCATATATTTGTTGTTTGTGCCAATAGGTACTCATGATTATTTATTTTTTGTTTTTTAAATATTATTGTCATTTTTTGGTTGCTCAACTTTGTCCAACTTTAGCCAACCCTTGGGTTAGCTATGATGTACTATAGACAAGCTCCTCTCTTGAAGCTGCAGTCTTTACTTGTTTTGCATATTGTACTGCATGATCCACACTTGCCTTGTATTTTCCGTAGCCCAGTCATTGACTATTAAGTTTCACATGTTTATTATTATTATTATTGGATAGAGATACCTAAAGAGAACTTTGGCAATGGGATGCTGAGGTGGAAAAAGTCATTGTCTCCAGGGCTGTAGGTACTGGTAAATTGCATGCCATTCAGTGGATAGCTGGCCTTTGTTAAACCCAGTAGGTCACATAGCAAATAGATAGGAAAGGCAAAAACGACATGGAAGTGGGATAGGGACTAGGTGGTTGGAAGAGGGTGACTGATTGGTGAGGGTGGAAGGAAGGTTAAAAAAAAGGGAGATGGGTGTGACCAGAATATACTATATACATATTTAGAATTAATTTGAAAAGATCACCATGTGTCGCTAAGCTGTGTCATTGTTTCTCTGTCCCCGGTGTCTATGTAGTAGACCAACCCCACTCCAGTATTTTGATACATGTTCTCATGTTGGCTAGGACAATCTCAAGAGTATGCAGCTGAGGATGATGTTCCTGCATCTCCCTCCCAAATGAATGATGGGATTACAGTCAGCTTCCAAAAAGCCTTGTTAAAAGCCACCTCTGAAGAGGTTGTGTTTGTGCTCTCTTTACTCACAACGGTTAAGGAATTCTATTTGACCACCTGTAAATTCAGTTCTTTCCCGTCACATACACACTCTCCTACCCTGTAACAGGTGAAGCCATTGTAAAATCTTACACTGACATGGAAAAAAGATTTCTCTATTACCCAAACCACAGTGATTCTCAAAAGGAGAATTCCATTCTAGATTACTTTTCTACCACAGACTTCCATACCTACTTCTCTACTGAAGGTTCCAACCAGAAAATGATTTGTGATGCCTTTCTCATATTTTTATATTTTTCTTCTTTTTATTTATCCCAGCATTGACATCGAGCTGTCAACCAACTCAGAATCTCGCCGTCAACTTTTCCGTCCTCTCACTGAATTGGATGGCAATAATTTCTGTTGATTTTCTTTCTTAGATGTAAACTCCTTGTTCTTCCTAACATTTCCTCTTCTGCTCTTCTCCATTCATATACTATTTCTTTTCTTTCCCATCATCTTATTTTAGCCTTGTGCTTCATGAGAGCATTGAGTTGGACTCTTTTGTGTCTAATCTGGTTTTGTTTATTGTAGCCTTAAAAAACCATTTTTCTCATTGCACAAACAAAAAGCTTTCTACTTTGCTGCTCACCTTGTATCCTATAGAATGACTGTTATTTTCAGACACGAATTCAGGTTCCTAAAATATCACACAACTCCTTCTGAACCTGTGTTCCTGCACCCCCAGCAGAACTACAGTTGGAGTATAAGTACCTTCCTGCTAATTTTCCTTCAGCATCATCCCATAGCCCTTGCCAATAATAACACTCCCCCAACACACATCTTTGCTAGATTATATTGCTCATTTCTTTTATTAAGTCATTATTGCTTCTTTTCAGTAGAGTAGAGGTTTTGTTTCATCTTACAAGTTATAGGTCATCATTGAGAGGAGCCAGGCAAGAATTCAAGCAGTATCTTGAAGTAGAATTCCTGAAGGAAAGCTGTTGGCTGATTTGCTCACAAATCCATGCTAGCTTTCCTAAATAGCCCAAGAACCATCACTCAGTGGTGCTAATCACACTGGAATCAACCCTTTGGCATCAATTATCAGTCAAGACAGCCCCTCCACAGACACGTCCACTGGACAGCCTGATCTGGGCAATTTCTCAATTGAAATTCCCTTCTGAGGCATCACTAGGCTGTGTTAAACTGACAGTTAAAGCTAACTAAATACTGTACATATACTTGTATACACACATAACTATACATATATATCATATATATGTACATAGCCACACACATAATATATATACATATATATGTGTATATATCTATATATCTATATATCACAAGTGTGTGACTGAGACAGGAAAATATCATGAAATCTGAGGACATAGCAAAAAATTCCAGAGCATTACCATGTATAAATGAAGTCTGGATTAGGACAGAATTTCCAACAACTTCTAATATCCATAAGTATACTTTGCCATTTTGTAATACATATTTATCTGAGGTAGAATTCCCAATACTGACAAATAATTATAAAATCAAAATACCAATCAATTCTGAAAAATGTTCATGAAGTTCTAATGTCCTGCAGTATCAAGTATTTAGTGAATTTTCAATACTTTCTGTAAAACAAATAAGCAGTGTCATCTCATTAGCATCCACGTTAATAAATGGCAAGATTACCAAAGATACCAAAGAACTGTAGTCAATAACTCTACTTCTTTTTTCTGTTTCATTACTTTGGTTTATTTTTCAGAATATTTTACAACATTATCTCAAATATATTCAATTCCCAATCCTCCCTGATTCACACTCTCCTAACCTATTCACCCAAAGTTTGTCCTTTTATTTGTGTTAAACCATCAAGTACATTTGCTGCTGCCCAACTCTTGAAAGTGTGGCCTTACCCTGGAACATTGGTCAACTTACCAGAGGCCACACCCTTAAAGAAAGTTGATTCTCCCTCTCCCATTTGTCATTGCAAATAGCTCCTTAGCTAAGGGTATGACTTTGTGCCCATTCTTCCTTTTCCTTGCTGGGTTTTTATCTGGCATTTCAGCATCTGTGAATTCTCATATGTCACTGCTGTCCTGTATCCAGAATACTGTTTTGTTGTCGTTAGAGACCACGTTTGACTTTTTACAATCTTTCTGCCTCTTCCTTTGCAATGAATGATCCTCGAGCCTTGGGAGAGAGGGTCTGAGTGGATGTTTTGCTTAGAGCTGACCATTACAGTCTCTTGTTTTCTGTACAATGGCCAGTTGTAGTTCTTTGTGTCAATCACCATCTATAGCAAAACAAAAAAAGTTTCTTTGATAATGATTGTATGCCCTTTTTATTATTATCTATCTTTATCATCTACCAAAAATTTAAGAATGTAATCTGCTTTTTCTTTCTCACCTTTTAAAAATCTACCATATGTCAATTCCCATCTGTTTTATCTCCTTTTGTATATGTCTACCAGCATTCCTCATTGTGGTGTCTTCTACATGAGACGGTTGTCTATCAGATATTCAGTAGTGAGCAGATGAGCCATCTCTGGAACCAGCTGGGTTAAAGATAGCCTACTTCTCTTAGAATGCACGTGCTCAAGTTCACTGCTCTTTGGAGGAAGTGTTCACACTGCTGCTAACACAATGCAAGTAGAACAACTGATACTGGCTACTCCTTCCAGAATATTTCCAATTCAAAAGAGTTTCTCCTAATTTTGTTAAATGCATTTTTTTAAATTTTTTTTTATTTTTTTTAATTTTTTTTTTCAAATACAAAAGAGTGGCTTTTATTTTTTTTTTTTAAACTGTCTCTTGGCACAGTTTTCTCCATATGTAGTGTACAAAAACATAATTACATTTCCAAACTTTCAGAATCCTGATACTAGATTGGAACAGTACTTTAGACAAAGCTTCCTACCGGTTCCATAATTTTCGGTTTCCTACAGTTTATTTCGTGTATGAATTCTCTGGTGTTTAGTAAGAGCTGAGCTCCTACTGAAGTTTTTCCCACACTCCTTACAAGTATAAGGTTTCTCTCCAGTATGAATTCTCTGATGATCGTGCAGGTTGGTTTTCTTTCTAAAGGCACGCCCACATTCACTACATTCATAGGGTTTCTCCCCGGTGTGTGTTCTTTCGTGCTGAATAAGGGATGAACTTTGACTGAAGGCTTTGCCGCAGTTGATACATTCATAGGGTTTCTCTCCAGTGTGCGTTCTCTCATGCTGGGTCAAAAATTAACCTTCACAAAACACTGAAAAATGGAAATGTCTTCCAGTTTTAAAAATGCAGAAATTAAGACTGTGGCAGAATTGCTTTAATTCTTCCCAAGGAATATCAGCTTCTCCAGACTACCTTAAAAAATGAGAACATGAATGACGGGACAGAGTTCTTGACATTGAAATATGAAGAAGACAATGAGCTTGTTAGTGCACTGACTTGAAACCCTGCATATTTTATTTCTCAGTTTCTGTCTCTGTCTATGTCCTTACCAATTATGGGAGGTAGTGGGACACAGGCAGACACAGCTTGACTTATAGAACCCCTATTGGGTACATAGTACCGTGTCCATAAAGACCATTTCCTGACATTAATATGGGTCTTGTTTACTTGTATTTTATTAAAAATAAAAGACCAATAGGATTTAGTTGATTAAAGTGCTAGTATCACTCTAATCAATGGACAGGTGCGTAGAGGTTTTATGACTGCCCAGGGTCAGACATTTCTCTAAAATCTAAAAACATTTCAGTGATGACTTAATTTGACTTCATAGCTTCCTGTTAGTGTAAATGTGCATTTGCTCATTTTAAAATTTTACTATCATTTAATTACAATAAACAAAACCACATTTCCATAATAGTGTCTCTTACATAAATATCCGGAAGATAAATAAGACTTTTGAGGCCTTTAAGGATGTTATTGGGAACACTAAAGTGTGTGATGAGTCCAGATGTTACCATGTGTTACACTGATGGAGTTACTTAATTTTCACTCAAAACTGAAGAAAAATGGAGCTCCTTGACATATTTCATTCAAGATAGTGCTCTTTTGTTTCTATTACTTAATTTACTTATGAATCAATGAAATTTTTAACTCAATCTTGAATTTGTATCCAGCCCATAATATCTCCATCCCATAATATCACTGATTACATCACTTTGAAACATGTTTATTTTTTAAACATTCTGATAGAGTCTTGTGGTATGAGTCATGAGAATAACATCTGTAAAGATTAAAAGATATGAACTCTGTAAACACTGGGACTAAATCAACCAAGTATTTCAGGGGTAATTGTTATTGTGACTGATTTTAATCTCAACATGTGCCTGAAGTTACAACATTTTCAAGAGAAGGAAGCATCATCAAGTCCTCAAGTTGATTGGCAGATACAGTTTTCCATTTTTTTCAGTATTTATATTAATGTCTGAAAATTTTTTTCTCCCCAATTTGGTCTATTTCATGGGCCACAATATACCCTTCAACTCTGGATATTGTTTTATGATGTTTGTCTGGAAATTATTCTCATATTTTACAATGTTTAAATATAAATGAAAGCTCTCTAATACTTGGCTGTGTATTCCTTGCAGAAAAGTGTCATCTTCATTTTTTTTAAAAAAGTATAAAATTTTTAGTTAATTTTGCCTAAATCTTTATAACTCTGTAAATTCACATAAGTAGTTGTCTTTAATTTTTTGTTTGTTTGTTTTGTAATTCAGTAATAAACTTCCTTGACAAATAAGGGGATATTTGCAGTATGAACATCTTAATACAGTCTAGGAATCTCTTGATGTTTAAAGCCAGGTTCTGACCATAGTGTCCACTCACTGTTGATGCCAAAACTCATTGATGCTGCAGAAGTGGAAGGGGAAAAAAGCCACTCCTCCTGCTGACAGTGGACAGAGGTTTAGTATTACCTCAGTTTTCTTGGTAGTGATAAACCTATCAAATTCATAAATCTCTCAATTATCCAGGGTCTGATTAACCTCTGAGCCATTCCTCTGTCATCCCCTGTTCTCTACTGATATCTCCTCTTAGACTATTTCCTTAAACATACACTAAACAGGCTGGCTGAAAGGAGAAAAGAGCCCAAAGTAGCAAAACTTGGCACATACATTCAGTACTGCCTATTTCTGCTGTGCTCCCTTATTTTTGGAATTTCATTTTTCTGTTTTTTTGTTTCCATGTTACACACTCTGCATAATCTCACCCACACTTCCTAAAACTTATTTCCATGGAGGATGCATAAAGCTTCATTTATAAGAATATTTGCATTCCCTCTTTTAGTCTTGTTATTCTTATCTGTGTGTTTTTTCTTTGAAACAGAGTCCTGTTGCCTAGGCTAGGCTGACCACCAAGTCGGAACCCTCTAATTTGTCCAAGTCATGATGCTCCTGCCTCAGCTTAGAGATGCAAGCATATACTACCACATCCAGCTTATTTATAACATTGTATAGAAAAACATGCACCAAGTGTGTAGAAAACAACAGTGAACAATGCCATTTTAAAATGGAATCAAAATCACATTTTAAAGAGCAAATTTCTTCTTCAGAGTCAACAGAGTCCTCAAGCCAGAACAAGTTACAACAGGCAGAATTTGTACTAAGTGAAGGAAAGCATAAAGGTTTTCTAGTTTTCCAAATATTTTTCACTTACATCTTTTCTTCCCTCCAGAGAATGTGATGATGGAAGTATGACTGGGAGAGTTTAATGAATTCTATAAATTCAATAGTAAAGTGTTACTCACAAGGTAATGCTTCAGAGTTACATCCCAGACTGCCTAAATTACCGCATCTGCACATGATTCACAACACAGAACAGGACAGTAGAGTTTATATGATAGATAAACTAAGAGTGTCATGCGGTAGTATGGTGTGATCTAAATACACACACACACACACACACACACATATATATTTTTATATACACACACAATCTATATTATGTTATATACAATATAGTTTATATAAAATACATATGTATATATTATAGACACATTGTAACACACACCCATATATATATTTATAAATGAATATGTACAATTCAGTTTCCAGCCAAATGAGACAATGGACAAATTTTGGAATTGAGATTGTCTCATAATAAAAGCTGTCAGCCGGGCAGACAACCCAGCTGTCGAAAGGCAGAGACAGGTGGATCTCTGTGAGTTTGAGGCCAGTCTGGTCTACAAAGAGAATTCCAGGACAGACTCTGCAGTTACACAGAGAAACCCTGTTTTGAGAAAGCAAAAAACAAACAAAAACGTGCATTTCTCTGGCTAATGAATATACCATCCTGTCCCAGTTTACTTTTCTAAAACGACAATAGCTTTTATTTACCTTTGTCACAAAACCAATTTTCAAAGAACAGGCATTTCCTTATCCATGTACCCACAGTAGCTTGTCATATGAGACAGTCAAACTTGCTTGCTCTGGATAAAGTTCATGTAAGTTTTTGGATGTATTTCCTCAAATACATTTAAAGAGTCTGTTGATTATTTTGTTGGTTATTTCTGTGGTATTTTTTCTATTGCCAAATGTTTTACAACTTAAATAAAGTGGTTTATTATTATTGTTGTTATTACTATCGTGAGAGCCTAATTAACAAATGCAACTTTATCCAGAGATATGGGTATTTGTTCTTATGAGGTAATCTCAATTCCAAAATTTGTTCATTGGCTCATTTTCCTGGAAACTGAGTATTCACTGGTAGAGAGTGGGAAATGTTTCAAATCCACAGAGGGAACCAAAGAAACATACGTCAACTCCATTAATTTCATTTTCATTTTCCAAAGCTAAAGTTTTTCCCCTTGCTTCAATTTCATTTCCTCTGTAAAACATGGAAACATTCCATGCATTTCAGTTGATGAGTTCCCAAGTTAAAATCCATCACTTCATCTGAGTAGATTTTACCTTCTCTGTCAAATGCAGGGTATAAGTATTCATGAGTACAACAGTGTCTGAGTTCATAAACTAATCATATTCATATTAACTGTTTACAAAAAAGTCACCTTGATAATTGTTGAAATCTTGACATGATGAATAATTATATTTGAAATAAAAGTAAGTGGCAGCAAGGAGATGGGACTTAACCTTTATTCTTATGTTTTACTCTGGTCATTTGACGTTTACTTCCAAAGACCAACCAAAGACAAAAGCAATATGTGGAAAGTTTTTATCCCTTAATTAAATAAAGAGTTATAAGTCTTTTAATTTAATTGTGGAACTGCAGAGGTAGTGAATTGAAGATTCCCACAACATTATTACATCTATTGCCACACTTCTGAGCAGGATCCATTGACATTATTGTGTGCTTAAGAAATAAAGCTGTATTTATTATTGTCTAGGTATAATCTAATTAGAAAATGTATCTTTTACTCAAGATGACTAAACCCATTTAAGTCAAACATAATAGGTTAAGAATGAATTACACTTCTCATTTTTTTTACTATCATGGTTTCTGTTTTGAACACTAATTGACAGAATAAATGTGCTGGGTGATTTCACCACTCTCTTGTATATCCTGACCATTTGTCAGGATGGAATGGATCTACTTGTAGGAGTCATCTTAATGTCAAAAGAACCAAGTAATCACATCCTGGGTCCAGACAGGCAGCTAAGCTAGTCAACCATTTTGAGCAACCTCTAAATTCTCTGACCATTTAACAAGGTGGCAATAGGCTCACATTTTGGGCCTCCACAGGTATACAATTAAAGGAGATGATTGTTGCCTTTAAAGTTAACATAATTGAAACCCATTGACCTTGACATGTGACCGACATCCAAGCTTATCAATATGGTTGGAAGATTGGCCAGAAGGCAACACGTCAATAGAAGTAAACAAGCACACATAAAACAGTATAAATGATGCATGTCAATGGCATATCACACACAAATGGTTCTCAGGAAATACTGCAGTTTTATTATATTAGACAGAAGTGCATAAGTGCAGTTAACTTTCAAAACAAGAAAACAAAAATGATCAGCTTCTGATCCTTGGCTGCCAAGACTGTATTGCTTTTTTGTCAGACAGTGGAAGAGGACACTGTCCTGATGCAGCCACTCTGCACTGAAGAAGCTTAATGCACAGTGGAGCAGAGATAGAATATTTTTAAAGGCTAAAAGGCGTATCAGCAATACAAACAATGGTTGCTGTTAAAATTGGGAATACACTGAGGATCACTGTTGATTTACCAGAGAAGACAGGGGCTGCCAATGAAAAAAAGGGCAGAGAACGGAGAAATTAAATAAGTTTCCAGAAATAGTATTGCAGTATTTAACTATTAGAAGATCAATTACTGCTCCTGTGAGTGTGAAGGATATTGTTATTCCACATGTCAAAGGTTTTAATGTAGGGATCTGGTTTCAAATACCCCCTCTATTCTGAAACATTTGCTTGCATGCATTTGCAAATATGAACAAACATTTGCTCCAGGCCTGTGATTCCCTGCAACTTCCCAAGGAGTTCAGAATCACTTCGAAGTCTGAACATCTCTGCCCTATATTAAGACCTGTCTCCCAGACAATTACTTCTTCACAGTAATTCATTGGTTTCAAATTGACTGTCCAAGTTATTTCATGTCTTATGCTAAAATAGAAAAGTTTGGGCAAAGATGGTTGCCCTAGGCTACCAGTTCACTAAATTTTTTAAACAACTGTCTTTGAATATGTCATCGATGGCATTCTCATGAAGTAGAACTATTTATTCATTCTGAGAATATTTCTGTTTTATCTGATTAAAAATGTCAGTGTTGAGTAGAATAAATGTTTATTGTTTCATGAAATTAATGACTATAGGACAAAACACTAGTAATTATTCAAACTCTTTTAATCATCTATTACAGATTATGTTTATAATTAAGGAAATCTCAGTAAATACGCCACTTAAAAGACTACATATTTCTCTTAGGTTATTTTAAATAAAATCAACCTTAAAGAATATTCTAATTATTTTAAACTTTATAGTAATTATTTAATGGCCATGTATTTCTTACTTGTGCAAAAATAGTTTCATTGTTATAAACCAAGTAGATAAGCAATTTTAAGAATTTAAACTAGAACTTGGGAGATGGCTTAGCTGGTAAACACTCTTTCCATCAAGACTGACAGCCTGAGTTCAAATCCTGGGACCCACAGGGGAGAAAAAAATACTCTTGTAAGTTGCTCTCTGACCTCCACACATGTGCTGTGGCAGAGTTGTTCATACACCTACATAAATCAACACATAAAATATGTACTCTATTTACTTTCTATTCAGTTGTTAAGATACTTATATAAATAACGTGTGAAATTATATTATGACAGCAGTATCGAGCTTTAAATAATTTAGTTATGTGAAGTTTGACTTTATTACATGCCATCATTCATATTAATATACTTATATGTTATGGGACATTAAATTGAGTCATATAGGATTGGAATGATATTTCAGTCCACTTTGATTCACAATAAGATACCAAGATATATTTCAATATCATGTTTTGTCTGAATTCATTCTAATACTGCTATGCACACATGAATTGCTTCTGAAAATATATTCATAGGGAAGTCTTTACCCGCATATTTCTTGTGTCGTCATGGCTCTTTGATATACAATGTATAAGCCACTAGAATATGTTCAAGATGTGCCAATGCCAAGAGTCACAATTCTTTCTATTTAGCATAGAGTTCATTCTATCTAAACCCCTCTGAAATACCAACAAGGATCTGACTTTGGAACAACTTAGCTTGGTGCCAAATTTTCTCAGCATCTCCTGTCTGACTTTTATGACAGGGTCTCATAAATCCCAGACTCGACTTGGGTACTGGGATTACAGTGCGCACCAGAAAGTCCAGTTTTCACACCAAGATTTCTTTAACAGCTCCACGCAATTATTCACTTTCTGCAAAGAAGCAATTTGTATATTTCATTTGGTTATGAGTCTACGTGCATAGGTAGAAGGATCTCAAAGGAGTATTGCTTCTCTGGGCCTCTTTTCCTTGAATGGATAACTACTTAATTTTATTAAGATGTGAGCTATTACATAAATAAATGATGGGAATAAATTATCCAAAGCAGCTGAAGCTTTGTCTTTCTTCTGAGATCTACCACTTTCAAAAGCCATTATATTCTTGTAAAATGGTACTTTGCATCCTTTTAAAAAGTAGGTTACACTTTAGGAGCTTAAGCTTTAAAGACAGATTTGGGCAGGTACAAGAGATTTTAAACTTCAAAACTGATTTCAGAATTTTTTTCCAAAACACAGCAACAAGAAAATACATGTATTTTCATCAGTCAAAGTGTGTGTGGGGGAGCAGGAGAGGATATCACATTAAAAATTCCATTCTGCATTGAAAAAAAAGAAACCAAAGTAGATTCTAGACTTGTCTATCTAGTTACTTCTAATCAGTTCCTGTACTAAACACTGCCAGACATAAGCTCTTCGACGTGTATGTCTTACATCAAATATGCATCAAATTTTGAAAACTCATCTTGGGAAACTTCACGAAAACTGGATGACACTTCTAACCGGCAGTGACATCTGAGAACACAAAGCCATTAAACATTTTTCACTGTTTGTTTCTTAAATCCCTTTATAATACTTTAAAACTTTTATTATAGTTTTGAGAACTTCACACATAAATACTGCATCTATATTAAGCCTATCCCTTCCTCCAGCCTCTCCTGTATCTTTCCTCTACCTATCAAATTCACTCTTTTCCTTAATTAGTATTACATGTGTGTACACACACACACACACACACAAACACACACACAAATACCCTAATGAGTCCACTACTATTGGTCAGATGTACGTATGTACTGGGCTCAGACAGTTTTTGTGGGGCTCATACCTGGAGGAAACTGCTTCTCCCTTCCCTCATAGCCATTGGCCTTCTGTAGCTCCTCATCTAGAGGCGGGGGCATGTTGAATGTCCTCAGTGCCTGTGGCATGTCAAATAGTGGTGTCAGGATTTCAATTTTGTTCAAATAACTGTGTTACTGAAATTTTATACATGTATTTCCCAGCATATCTAAGAAACACTATCTAACAGCAGGTGTTTGGGGCCTCTGGCTCTTATAATATTCCTGTCACTTTCATTTATTTTTCTGAATCTTAGGTATAGGCATTGCAGATATATCAGTGAGGGTTGAACATTCCATAGTTGCTTAGTCTCTGCATTTTGACAAGCTGAGGATCACTGTGACAGTCTCCATCTGTTGCAAGAAGAAACTTCTGTAAAGAGGGGTGAGATCTGCACTCATCTGTTGGTCTAAGTATTTCGTATACACTTGAAATGATATTGGGCTAATAAAAGGGCTGTTGTAGATTTTTCTCTCGGCTCTGTGATCCTTCTAGCTATGGGTACTCGGCTAGCCTTATACTAACAGGCGCAATTCCCTCTCACCCAGCAGGATTTCAGTTCAATTAGACAGCTGTTGGTCACCTCCAAGTTACATTGCCGGTATTGCACCATTGCAGGTAGTTTGCCAGTTTGTTCCTTGTGCTTTGTGTGAGCTTGAACTGACTGGGGAACATCCTCCCCCAGGTCTGGTTCTCATCCTATCACAAGGTGCTGTGTAAGCTGAAAGGGAGAAGAGCAATCGCTAGTTTTATCCAGCTGTAAATCTTCACGAATCTTTACCATCCTTGGAAAGAGAATACAGTGTGGACAAGGACTCTGTCAGGCTCACTAAGTATATTCACATACCAGCTTAGAAGGCGCATTGCAGCTGGGCTCCTTTTAAAAATGTTTGTATCAAGACAGCTATAGAAACAGAAAGACAATTTTAAAATGTGCTTATTTATTTCTTGAAGTGATTGGCTGTATCCTCACTGAAATGAAACCACATCAAAGTTATTCTGGATTTACACATTTCCTAAAACAAATCAAAAGAATAAAATCTGAAAATTTGAATCATTCTGGTATTTTTTTCTATTTTTAATTATATATATATATATATATATATATATATATACACATATATATATATACATATATGTGCCAAGTATGAGTGATTGCAGAGGACACAAGAGGCTACCAGAACCTGCGGGCGGAACTGGAGTCACAGTGGTTGTGAGGCACCTAGCTTGCTACTGGGACTTGAATTGTGGTCCTCTAAGAGCAACAAGAGCTCTTAAAGGCTGGGCCATATATCCCACCCTCTGCTTTTGTTATTTTCTTTTTTAAAATTGAAAATAGATACTTCTCTCATACACTCTTTGGTTCCACTTCATTTGCTTCCAGAAAGTTCTTAAGGGGTTGAAAGTTAATTTTTCTATAAACAGGTGGGAAAAATAACGTTTCATATTGTCTTAAATACATTTTACAGCCTTTCCATATTTACTTCTTTTTGACTAGAAATTGTATGTTTCTTTGGCTTAGATTTTCTATTTTCTTGATTACCAAGAAGGTTAAAAATATTTCTGACTGTGGCTTCAAGTTTCTTAAATGTTTTTATGCCCTTGTTTTTATTTTACATTGAAATCACATATCACACAAAACTACATTTAGATAGTTGAAAATAAATATTACATTTTTTTCTTTCAAAATATACTTTTCATGATATTTATGTAATTTTAAGATGCAATTAAATTTTATATGTTGTTGCAAAGAATTTCTTAATAAGTTTTATGACTTTTCCTCCCATTGGCCTGTCTGTAGATAAGAAAGATAGCCTATATTACTTAATATAGCCTTATGTGAACCATTTAAAGATTCCAAGTCACAATTTCTTTCTGAGTCCATTGTTATGGAAATATTTTAATTTCTCTAACATATATATTAGTAGCACATCATCAACTCTCTTTCTCTGTCTCTCTCTAACACACACACACACACACACACACACACACACACAAACAGATCGCATCACTTGGGGATTTAATTAAGATTACAATAGATCTAAAGGTGCACTGGGAGAGATTTAATTTCATTTTAGTATTAAATTCTACTAGCCATGAGCATTATAATCTTCTTAGTGTAACTATTACTGAAACATATTTTTATATACTAAATATTATTTGCAAAAAGATTTTCTTAGTTCTGTTTCTAAATTCAAAACGTCAATTGTTTTAAATAGTACCATTTTAATTTAACCTCTCAAATAATTATTGTCAATGCAGAGATAGAAATGATTTCTGAAAATTGCTTTGGGGTTCTACATTTCAATTTCTCTTATTGATTCTAATAATATATTTTAAGATTCTTTGGGAATCGTAATTTAAATAATCATTATATTGGTTAAATAGATTTTTGTTCTTCATGACCAGCTTTATTCTATAAGACAATCCAGCAGTTAGGAGCAATTGCTACTTTCACATAGGACATGGGTTTAATTTTTATCAACCACGTGGCAGTTGATAACTTTGGTTCAAGGCCTTTGATGCCCTCTTTTGCTGTTTATTTTAATGTCATTGCACAAACTACGGCATCATGCATAATAGCAAATAGAGAAAATGATGGAAGTATTCCTTCTCGTTTCTTAAAGGTAAAGTTTTAAATTTTTGCCAATCAATACTAATAGTGCTGTTTCTTTGAATGATTTTCTATAAAGAAAAAAAAAACTTGTCCTGTAATCTTCAGTTCTTCTTGCCTTCTCAAGTGTATCAGTTATTGGACTTTACTGATAATTCCTTTGGTATCTAACAGGATTAAGATGAATGTATGCTTACTTTTCTATAACCCCTTAATCACTAATGCATTGAATAAATTACATAGGGAATAATTAATATTGTGTTGAACCAAGCTCGTAATTAAATTTTTAGAACAGATTTGCTTATTTTTTCAGTTATTATTTTTGCATGTAGATTATTGTCTGCATATGTACCTGTGTTTATGTATCACTTGGGCTCCTGCTCCCCGTGGAGGCCAGAAGAGGGCATCAGATCTCTAGGATCTGAAGTTAAGAAGACTTGTGAGCTGCCATATGGATGATGAGAACCAAAGCCATGTCCTCGGAAGAGTAGCCAATCCCTTTAATTGATGAACTGTTTTCAAGCCCTTAGAGCAGTTTTTGATAGCTTTGGTCGTCTCAACTTTTGGTGTGTACTCTGTTTTGTTTTGTCATATTTGGAGCTGTTTAAGATTGCCTTGTGTTTGGAATCGAGATCATGTAAACATCAAGAGATAGGTTATCTTGTTCTATTCCCTAACTCATTTTCCAAATTTAAGTGTTTTAGTAACTTTCGATTTTTTTGTCTTGCTCTAATAGAATTTTGTTAACTGCTCCATTTTTAGAATGCTATTTTATTGTCAATCTCTGTCTGAATTACTAGATATTTTCTAGTATTTTCCAAAAAGCCTTTTCCTTATGTTTTAAAGTTTAAAAACACAAAAACAAGCCGGGCGGTGGTGGCGCACGCCTTTAATCCCAGCACTCGGGAGGCAGAGGCAGGCGGATCTCTGTGAGTTCGAGACCAGCCTGGTCTACATGAGCTAGTTCCAGGACAGGCTCCAAAGCCACAGAGAAACCCTGTCTCGAAATCCCCCCCCCCAAAAAAAACATAAAAACATTTTCAGATTACTTCCAATTATCATTTTGTTATTATTTTTTTAATTTTTTTTCTCATTTTTTTATTCAAGATTTCCATCTCCTCCCCTTCTTCTCCCCCCTCCCTCCCCTCCCCTCCACCCACACCCCCACTCCACCTCTCTCCAAAGACAAAGAGCCATCAGGGTTCCCTTCACCATGTTCAGTCCAAGGTCCTCCCAGCTCCCCCTAAGTCCAGGAAGGTGAGCAACCAAACTGACAAGGCTCACAGTGAGCCCGTCCATGCTGTAGAGTTCATGTTCATTGCCATTGTCCTTGGTTTCTCAGTCCTCCTCCACCGTCAGCCACATTCAGAGAGTCCGGTTTGGTCCCCTGTTCCATCAGTCCCACTCCGACTGGACTTGGTGGTCTCCCGTTAGATCTGTCCCACCGTCTCAATGGGTAAAAGCACTCCTCGTGGTCCTGGCTTCCTTGCTCATGATCTGCCTCCTTTTGCTCCTCATCAGGACCTTGAGAGCTCAGTCTGGTGCTCCTATGTGGGGCTCTGTCATTTTCTCCATCCAATGCCAGGTGAAGGTTCTTGATTTTATCATAGTCTTTTGTTCCTTTTGTAACATACAAGGTGAGAAAATACTTATCAATTTTTTTCATTTTTGTAAAGTAAGCACTAAAGTATATCTGTGTGTATATAAGTATTCAGTTATTTCTATTGTATATCCTTACAAATTTCTCATGCAAAAATGTGACTGTTACAATGCTTTAATTTTATTACCTTGATATTTTGACTTATGTTCAGCAGCTTGTAATTTTGATGTAACTTTTGTGCGGTGTATAAGTCTGGAGTGTGTGTTGTCTCCCTCTCTCTGTGGGGGTCTTGGGGGTAGAGGTGGGGGGTGGTGCATGCATGCGAAAGCTTGAGTGGCTCCATTTGTATGCAGTCTTCGCAGGTCAGAGGATGGCTTCCTTTCCATTCTTGCTTTGTGAGGCAGTCTCTCACTGAACTGGAATCTTGCATTTTAACCCCTTGCTGTCCAGCAAATACTAGAGATTAGCCTGTCTCTGCTCTCCTATGATGTGTTTACAGAAGGCTTTGTCAGTATCTCCAGGACTTTTGTAGGAGGGCACTCGATTGGAACTCAGATCCTCATGCTTGCAAAGGAAGCACCGGCATTCTATGAACCATTGTCTGGGGGCCCCGCTTTGGTTTTCTTAAAAAATTCACTTGCCGTTTAGGATTTTGCTTTTCCCTTCATGCTCTTGTTTTTCTCCTTCATCACTGTATAGAGTTTTTCCCGCCTTATTCCCAAGTCAGATCCAAATAAATGCTCTGCTTTTGTGGCTCATTTTACTAAGATTTGTATGCTGAGACTGGAGAACGGAGAGTTCTTTTTTGTGACTTCTCTTTTTATTTTGTTGGGAGAATTTTTCCTTAGCTACATTTCTACTAAGATTAAAAATAGTTCTGAATGCCCAAGATCTTTCATTCAGCAGCAGATAACGTAATATAGCTATTTCATAATATCATATTACCCTGTAATGCCATAGCCATCTTAGATTGTCTAAGTACATTCTGTCATTTTTAGATAATGACAAAATTGCCTCAAGATGTATTTCTTAGATCATTCCCCTTTATTTAGGACTGTATGACTCTACATTGGAATAGAGTATATTTCCATGAGATTTTTTAACATCCTGTTCATTATCTATCTATCATCTATCATCTATCTATCTATCTATCTATCTATCTATCTATCTATCTATCCATCCATCTATCTATCATCTATCTATCTATCTATCATCTATTTATCTATCTATCTATCTATCTATCATCTATCTATATCATCTCTATGTAGTGTATCTACACTCTACAATCATCATTTATCTATTGGTATATGGATTGATATGAATCAACTTCAAAGTTTTGCACCTATTAGATGATTTAATAGGTTTTCTATTGCTGGGGGAAGACAGTTGATAAAAAGCAACTTGAATAGGAAAGGGTTTGTTGGGTTTCACGTCTCTATCAAAGTCTATCATGGAGGAAAGAGGAACTCTATTAGAAGCCAGGGGCGGGATGTTGCTTACAGGCTTGCCCCCTCATACCTTGTTCAGCTTTCTTTCTTCTACATCTCAGGTCCACCTGCCCAGGCACAGTACCACCTGTGGTATGGGCCCACTCACATCAATCATTAATCTAGAATGTCTGATAAGCTTTCTATGGCCAGTCTGGTGCAGGGATTTTCTCTAATAACTTTTCTTCTTCTAATCACCTTCTCAAATGGCTCTAGATTGTATAAACTTGACACAAATCTAAACAGTAACTAGGCAATCACTTGACCCTTGGGCTATAGCAACAGTCTTTGGTTACAATGTTTTAATTGCTGTTTTATATCTTTTATCCTTGTAGATAAGAAATATTTATATTCACATATTCACCCATGATCTGTTCTGTACCCCCACGGAGTATCTTTATATAGATTTCATACCATACAATACCAAACAAAATTAGGATCGCAGACATTTGATTTTCTTCTATCATCTGTTTGATTTAGATTATGTGGTTATAGAGTGAGTGAGTGAGTGTATGTGTGTGTGTGTGTGTGTGTGAGTGTGTATATGTGTACACTTCTAGTTCTGGGGATAGGACAAATGCCTCATGTATGCTATGATGTATATAATTAGATACTACATATCCAGCACTCTTTTTTGCAATAAAAATCTTTCTCTTTACCTTGAAAGATGCATTTTACTTCTTTTAAAGTAAAATGCATCTTTCAAGGTAAAGAGAAAGATTTTGGGGGGCACTGGATATTTAAGTGAGGAACTTAGGTCTTGATTATGGGACCATAAACTGAGGAAAATGGCTGATTTAGCTTTCTCAAGGCTGATGAAGCAGTAAAAGTTTACACTAATACGTGGAAATATCGTAGCTAATATATCCTATTGACTATGCTTGTCAGCTTACTTTTATGTTGCTACTTATCATTCCCATCTGCCAGAAATACAAACTATGGTATTTCTTTATCAATTTCTTTTAAATTGTTTCCTTTTTACTTTTATCCTGCCATCTTCACACATGAATTGATTTTGTGTTTACTGATTATTCACACTGTAGGCAAAATTATGAGTTACACAGTAACACCTTCATGGAAAATAAACATCACATGCCAAATGAAAATCAGCTATCTTACTTCATGATTTCTATCTACTAGACAACAATATATACAATATTTAGTAGATACACACCCATATCTTCTCATTTTTAATACATAAAGACTTTATGAATTTTGAGAGGTTATTAAATTTTAGAAGCCTGGAATGTTTACCCCTTTACAATGTCTGCACTCCTCAGGAGACTGAATCAGGGAGATCAGGACATCAGCGACAGCCTGGACTACACATGAACATAAACTAAAAACAAACCTGATCATACTGTCCATATTGTTCTAAAATTAGTATTTTAAGTTAACATGATGTTATGAACATTTTCCTGTTTGTCTTAATAGTTTAAAATATGTTTTAAGTAAGGACACATAATTATATTGTGCTTCGCTATAATACAATTAAATATTTCCTAACACATTCACATTTGGCTGATTTCAGTTAGTGGTAATTAGAGACAAATTAAGCTTTGAGAGTTCAGTGGTAGAACACTTTTCTGGCAAGCAGAAGGCCTTGGGTGTTAGGAAACCAAAAGTTTTTCTGTCTGACATACACAAACAATGCTTATAATATGATTTTCATAGATAACCCACTGATTCTTCCCATAGTTATTCTGTCAAAGTAAATAAAGTAATGGCAGAGTTAAACATGTGTTTTTAATTGTGAAAATTTATGATTAAGACAGCACAGTTTGTGGCGCTGGGTGGTTATCCTTACAAATGAACAGCGGCTCTCATTTAATCTTAGAATTGGTAAACTCCAAACACGTGTTGCAGGTATGCACCAAGGAGGCAAATATTTGCCTTTTTCCATTATCTGTTCGCTCTAGATTATGCGGGTATAGAGTTCACTTTTCTCACTTTCAGCCTTCTCCTCCTTAAGCTTTAGAAATGACAAATGCAACACGGATGCATCCATTTCTTTGGAAACTTAGCAAAGCAAAATGAAAGTTCTCGGGTTTTCTGAGGCACCGTTGATTCCCATTTCTCCATCCCCTACCAGCCAAATGGTTTCATTTGATACCTTATAAATTAGTGAAAGTAGATTATTGTTTAAATGCAGAGTTGGGTAATTTCTTAACTGTAAAATAGTATTCTTTTCTTGATTTGGAAACAGGTATGGAAATCATTATTTGGTATTTTGAAGCTGTGATTTTAGTTGTGGTGTTACTGATCATTCAGCCAATCTGAAAACATTGCAGGAGCTTGTTAGTTTACACTTCTTTTTGCCAGTTCTAAGCAACAGAACACCATTGGCTCACATACATCATTTTTGAGAAGGTTGATATATTTAGCCTCTGTGGGCATATGAAATATAATTTCATATCCTGTATTATTCATACATTTTGAAGAACCATTTATCAGCAGAACACAGAATGGTAGTTAATAGATGGTTTGTCACCTATGTGGCTGGCTCCATAATTTCTTACACTACCATTATCTATTAATAGAAACCATTGAATGTGTCAAGACCACAGACTTTCTTTAACGTTGCTTACTTGAAAATTGAATGATGACCTTACTGGCAGAATGACTAGGGGTGTAATCACCACCCACACTGCCTGCACTTTTTGCTTTGGCACTGGCTATTCATACTTCCTTAGACATAGGCGAGCTACAGATCCTGTGAGTAACATCTAGAAAATGAGAACATTGAGTGGCGTCAACTCTTTTGGTAAGTAAGCACGTTTAATTTAATCCCTCAGAAATGAATTGAGTGTTAAGCTTTTTTGTGTTATATTCTACATATGACAGCTTCAGCTCTTTTTATAAATTACATTTCAAATGTTATTTTCCTTGATATTTCAATTAACTTCAATTATTTTCTGAACCATTATGTTTGGCTTGATTTCTTACAAAGTTTTGTACTGGCTTTGTACTGGCTAAGGGGTTCAAAATTCATTTTTTTTTTTTTTTTTGGTTTTTCGAGACAGGGTTTCTCTGTAACTTTAGAGCCTGTCCTGGAACTAGCTCTTGTAGATCAGGCTGGTCTCGAACTCACAGAGATCCGCCTGCCTCTGCCTCCAGAGTGCTGGGATTAAAGGTGTGTGTCACCGCCGCCCGGCAGGGGTTCAAAATTAATATTTTGTTTTATATAGTTTATGAGCCGTTGATAACAAATGATACATTAATTTCAAAAGCAATAATCTATTAATTACTAAACATATGTACTGTCCCTTTTCATCCTCAATAATTTAAATCATACTATTTTGAAACAAATGGTTGAAGTGTTAGTGAATTGTGATCTAAATGGTCTAATGCTCAAATTGAAAAAAAACTCTTTTAATATTTCATATATAAAGTTATACAGATGGGGCTTAGGTATGTGACTTAGTGTTTTCATGAATATCCAGTACACCCTATCCTGTGGATTCAATCCCAACCACCAAAAAACAAACAAACAAAAAATCATCAAATTCAATCAAAACTAAAATGTTAAATATGTATTTTTGTAAGCTGGAATTTTTTAATGTGATAATCACATTGAACTATTATGTGTTTGTTTACATTACATAAGCTTATTTCTCTGACTGTGGAATTAAAATTTTCTCTAGACAAAAATATTTTTAAGTTTGAGCAGTTGTTTCTTGGTTTTCCTTTATGTAATAGCTGTCTAAGTGGTGACAGCAGAAAATTATTATATTAGTTAACAGAAAGGAATTAGAATTCATAAATAAAGCTTTAGCAAAATTAAGGAACACCTGACACACTGTATCGAAAACTTAGAGGGAAGTGACCTGTTTCCTTATTATCAGTTTGCACATGCACCTAAAGCCCCATCTGTATAACTTTGTATATGAAATATTAAAAGTGAAGGCGAGGGAGACAGAGGATGCAGTAACATCATATGTGCTGTATACGTGTGGGGTTGTTCAATTGGTCTTCAATATCCTATTGTCGGTGAATTTGTTCCAAATCGCTAACCATCAAACCAAATAAAAATTTTTTAAAAAGATCTTGATATCAAAGACCAGCATTGTGATACTAAAACTTTGGTTCACACAGAGGGATTGTGGACCAAACAGAGCCAAACTAAACTAATGTGTGCTACAAAAAAGTCTTGTTGTGGTAATGAATATCAGTTAGGCACAGATTTTGAATTAATTATTATAAACTATGTATGGCTATTTTTATTTTTGTCATAGTAGTGACCTTTATCAATATAGGGAATGTTCCGAGGCAACAATTAGATGTTGAAAAGCTTTGATAGTACCAAAACAAATTACTATATGTACTATTGTTCTTGTTGCTGGGACAAAACACCTGACAACAGAAAATGCAGGGATGAAGGATTGTTTGCAATTATAGATGATAGATGTAGAGGATATTGTACTGCACGGTGGGGAAGGGTAATGGATGGTGACTCTGCAGTAGAAGGAGCATGAGGCAGCTGGTCACATCACAAAGGCTTCTCAGAAGCAGAGAGTAGAGAGAAGTAGAGCCTCACTATATAAACACAAAGTCCGTATCTCAAGACCCATTTCTCCACCTCCTGAAATAGCAAGAGCAGCTCAAGAGAGAATAAGCATTCAAACACGAACCTTTAAGGACCATCCAAAACAATCACTGTCTTGTGGACTCATACTCATGCTACCCACTGAATATTCAGTTAGTAACTATCTCAGTTGCCAGGGAGATGCTCACAGTTTCACAGTGTTGTGTAAACACTACCTTGTTCAGTAATGGTCCTAAAGCACAAGAAAGGAATTTCTGACAAGTTTATTACAGGATATTATCATGACTACGCTGCTTTACAATTGTTAGTACGTTACCATTACTGTGTCCAATAAATAAGTTCAGCGTTACCATAGGATGCAACTATGGCATCTGGTATACCCACGAAGTAGACCAAAAAATGTGGTTTCATGTCAGGGTATGGAGAGCAGTTCAGAAAGAAATTATTTTACCATACCACTCAAAGAATCAAGAAATCTATAATTTACAACTACACATTTCTGGATTTTCCATTTTACTATTTTAAGACCCAAATGGACGACAGGCAGTGGTTGACAGCACATAGCTAAAATGTGGGAAGTGAGCTACACACAAAGAGAGACGATCGTGTGACCATAACAATCCTCATAATCGATTTCTTTTAAATGCGCAGAAACTCTACGAAAACGATTTTGGAGAAGAGGAGGAAAACAGGTCAATAACAAACACTGTGTTTATTGCAGCGATCAAAAAGAAAACCTGAGGCCACTTCTTTCCCTTAAAAATGCTTCGCTTGGTAGCTTCAAGCAAGAACTAATATGGGCAGGATGTCAAGCAACTAGTCACATTTTAAATTCCACAGTGGGTAATATTTTCGATATCTGGCAAGGTTTCATTTTGCCTTACAATATTCCTTGGAGCATGACAGTCCACAATTGATTATTACTTTAATGGTTTTGCTGGCAGTACAGCTTTTGTGGGCAAGGCTTTCTGCTATAAATTGCATGCAGGAAGCCGTATATTGGATATTCCCTTATGAAAAATTCCACAAAACTAACGCGATGTTTAAAGTCCACTTTAATCATTCTGTGGCAAGAGTATGGAATAAACATTAAGTTAAAAATCCCGGGTGATATAACCCAATTCACTCTTTTAAATAACAATCTCTAAGCATTTGAAGCTGAATTCCATCATTTAAAATAGCCTTTCTAGTGATGTTACCTCATTCCTCTATAATCACTGGATTTTATGACTTAAAAAAAAAACATGGTTGAAGTAGAAAATCACAGGTGACAGTGTAACAGGTTTTTTTTTTGTGATAAATACATCAGTAACCTCTGTAGATTTTAAAATATATATTTAGACACATGAGAAGATGATGACTATTATGTGGGAAATCATCTCTGTCAATATTAAAGGAATAAATGGTTTCATACCATGTCAGCGACTACAAGATATTTTGACGTTGTCTATAATATTATAGATTACATAACTCCTGCCGTCCAGAAATTAAAGGAAAAGTAGTTGAAGTAAATCCAGGAGTTCGTGAAATCGACCCAGTCAGTATTTTTTATTTGTTTAAGATGTATTTTCTTTATTTTATGTATGTATATGTTTCCGTGCCCTTCTGAATATTTGCTTGTGGAAGCCCAAAGCAGATGTTGGATCACTTGGATCTAGAGTTACAGATGCTTGTCAACCACACAATCCTGGCCCTTGAAGAGAGCAGTGAACACTCTATGCTCCGAGCTCTCTCTCCAGCCTCCAGGCAAGTTTTAAAGGTTTCATATCTTGACATTCACTTTGACTATTTGTCTCCACTGGGGAGATTTTTGGTTGTTTTGGGCAGAGAAGTCAATTAATTTTGTTGATGTTTAATAGACACAGATTGCCTCAACACTAGAAATGAGTAGACTAATAGGAATAGATATTAAATTTTTTTTCTCATTTTTTTATTCAAGATTTTCATCTCCTCCCCTCCTCCTCCCCCTTCCCTCCCCTCCCTTCCACCCATACCTCCACTCCACCCCTCTCCAAAGACAAAGAGCCATCAGGGTTCCCTTCACTATGTTCAGTCCATGGTCCTCCCAGCTCCCCCTAAGTCCAGGAAGGTGAGCAACCAAACTGACAAGGCTCACAGTGAGCCCGTCCATGCTGTAGAGTTCATGCTCATCGCCGTTGTCCTTGGTTTCTCAGTCCTCCTCCACCGTCAGCCACATTCAGAGAGTCCGGTTTGGTCCCCTGTTCCATCAGTCCCATTCCAACTGGACTTGATATTTTATCGTGAACAACCAACCTGTTCGTTAGTGTTTCAAAACTGCGTAAACTTAATTTGACAGTGATTTAATCAATAAATTCAGAGTGATCTTTTTGGCATTGGAATCTGAACATTGTAAATTTAAAAGTCAATATTCTTTTTACTGACAACAGAAATAAAGAGAAATTCTAGCAGTTCTTTTGGGATTCATATAAATATTCAGTGAAAAATATATATCTCAGTTTTTACAGAGAAGTGGAAATTGAAGAAGAGATGGTGCCCCGCACTGAGCGCCCATGTCTGCGTTCGGTGCGCTGGCACCCAGTTCACGAGATTAGGGCAAGGAGGCTGGAGGTTAAAATACACACACAGAGAGAGAGAGAGAGAGAGAGAGAGAGAGAGAGAGAGAGAGAGAGAGAGAGAGAGAGAGAGAGAGAGAGAGAGACAAGTCTTCCTTGAATTCCCCAAGAATGCCCCCTTTATTGTGTTCAGGGGCAGATTATATAGAGAGAGCCATGCCCCAGCCAAACCCACCAGAAACCACTCTGCCATCAGGAACTCCTGAAGGGCTCGTGCTCAGAGCAGCTGTAGGCACTTAGATCAGGAGATTACAAGAAATTCAGGATCTGGGGTCTCACTGCTCCCAACAGAGATGGCATATTTACATGTATTGATTAAGGCTGCCATAACAAAACGATAAGATCTATTGCCTTAAAAGGCAGGTCACACTTTCCTGGTTTTTTGAGTCTGATATCCTACATCAAGGTGTCTGCAGATTCAGGTCCTCGTTGTGCACACTCTCTTTGGCTTGCAGGAAAGGGCCTGTCTTGCTGTGTCGTCACACACTTAGCCTCATCCAGACCCGTGTTGTCTCTTTAGCTCTCCAAATGTTCTCATCTGGCAGGATACTTGATATTAGAATCGAGCCGTTCCTGATGGTTTCATTTTTAAATGGGTTATGTGTGTTTGCAAGTGTGATTATGTGTGTTTGCCTTTCTTTGGGCATACCTGTGTGGTGCATGTAGATGTCAAACGGAGAAGACGCAGTGTTACCCTTGGTTTACCGAGGCAGGTTTCTTGCTGATCTGGGAGCTCCCAGACATTGTTAGTCTAACCTCAGAGCTCCCTCTCGGGATCCCTTGCCTCTGCTTTCTGAGTACTGGTATTACAGATGGAACACCTTGCCTACTTGGCTTTTGCTGTTGTTGTTGTTCAAAAGAGGATTTACTAGTCCATAAGATATACATTAAACCAAAATAAAGTAAGTTAAAAATAGTTTGTAAAATGTAAGCTGAGTTATGAGCTCCATAGATTTTAAATTCTGTGCTGTTGTCAGCAGGGACTACAAACATAAGTTGAAAGTTTAGAGCAAACTTAAAACTCACATAGCACACGAGAAGGCATTGCTTTCCTTATAAAAGGACAACACAAAATTATTTGTATTTTCTTTATTTTATTTTCTTTATTTTACTTTCCAGCCACAATTCTCCCTCTCACTTCTTCTCCTACCTTCCCTCCTCCCCTCCCTCCCAGCCCACTCTCCATCCACTCTTCAGGAAGGTATGGGCTCCCATGGTGAGTCAATAAAGTCTGGCACACTAAATTGGGTCAAGACCAGCCCCCCACTTCCCAGAAAAAAAGGCTAAGCAAGGAATCACACCATAGGGAATGGGCTCCAACAAGCTAGCTCATGCAACAGGGATATATCCTGGTCCTACTGCCAGTGGACCTGCAGATATTTCAAGCTTCATCACTGTCTCCTACATATGGAGGGCCTAGTTTGGTCCCATGGAGACGCTGCAGCTGTAGGTCTAGAGTTCATGTGTTCCCATGAGCTTGGTTCAGCTGTCTCAGTCAATTTCTCCATCATGATCTTGACCTCCCTTGTTCATATGTTCCCTCCTCCCTCTTTTCAACCTCTCTTTGATTGAGGATGATCTGGCTGCAATATCTGTCACCCCAAAGATCGCTATGGTTTATTTAACTGGAATGGCTGGCTAGGCAGGTGTCCCCTTCTTCCCTCACAGCTCCATGCGTGTCTCTCCCAAAGAAGGACCTTCACTGAATAGAGGAGGACCGCTCTTTGGTCAAGGGTATAAAATTAGCTGTGCTCCCCTGTTAGAGTCTCCAAACAAGCTTGCTTTTCTTTCTTTCTTTTTAAATTTAATTGTTTTCATTGAGTTATACATTTTTTCTCCACTTCCCTCCATTCCTCTGCTTTCCCCTTCTAACTTCTTTGGTGACCTCCACACTCCCAATTTACTCAGGAGATCTTGTACTTGACATTTTATGAATGCTAGGGATCTGAACTTTGGTTCTCATGCTTCCAAGACAAGTGCTTTATCCACTGGATCATCTCTTCAGCCCCCTAAGAGTTTCATTTCAACCTGGTTATGCTTTTTTGAAGTATCTTAAACCCAGTTACATTTTAAGGTACTGGAGTTTAAGACTTTAACATGTGTTAGAAGGACACACAGTTCATCCACAGTATAACTTGCTCATTTCTTTCTCATTTATGTTTGGAGAAGATAAATCCATCTTTAAAAAACTGCTTTAGTTTCTTTAAACCTACCAAAAAAAAAAAAAAAAACCCCAAACCAAACCAAGAACCAAAAAACCAAAACAAAACAAAAAAACCAACCAAAACAAACAATTCAGTAGTTTGAATTCATGAATGCTGTAATTAAGTTCCTTGAGTTCAGTCAGTATTTTAAAAAGAATTTAAAGCAGCCAAAACAGATATCCTAAATCTATGTACAAAATATGTGTTTGTGTTGCACATAGCAACACATATTGAGCTATTGCAAAGGTTTACTTCTAATTTATACATATTTATAACAGGAATAATTTCTCAGGATTGCAGGATTGTAAAACATTATGATTAAATGGACTTTATTTGAGCTAGGATTATCTTGCTGCTGAATTTGGAGTGCGAATCAAGTGCTCCAGTGCTCAGGAGCAGAACCCACAACAACACACCCACCCCTGCCTGCATACTTACAGATTTCAGATGGGCTTGTCATGTTGGGTTTGACATTGGAGATTATCATCTCATCCTTTTTGGAAGTATTTCCTATTGAAAAAGACTCCTGAAATTATCCATATCTACAGAAGGACAAAATTCTTCTTTGGCTCTCTTTGTTCTAAATTATGGAAGGAAAACATATTGAGTATGACAAAGCAGATGAAATCTTCAGCATAGGGCAGATGCGTCATCCACTACCTAAGGTAAATTAGCCAGTGGAAATCTTCATCCACTACCTGTACTGCAGAGGCATATTCGGTTTCTAACTTTTCTGCTCATGAACTAAAAACTATGCAAACTAAAATGGAAAAAATACATTTTCCTGCCAAACATTTTGGAATTTAACTTTTACAGTTTAATTCTTATTTATTTGGCTTCGTGTTTTCTATTATTCTCTAATCAGCTTCTTACTTTTTTGCAGAGAAAAATAATGGATCAATGAAATTTAGTCTTTTTATCATATCAAATTTATTTATTTTTTTGTTTATTTGAGACAGGGTTTCTCTGTAGCTTTGGAGCCTGTCCTGGAACTACTCTTGTAGAGCAGGCTGGCATTGAACTCACAGAGATCTGACTCTCTCTGCCTCCCTAGTGCTGGGATTAAAAGCATGTGCCACCACCTCCCAACATTAAAGTTATTTATTTATTTATTTTTATGTACTTAGCACCTTGACCAGTTGTGTGTGGTCTCTTTCTCTCTCTTTCCCTATTCCTCTTTTTTTTCTTTCTTTTATTTTTGTTTTTTTGAGGCAGGGTTTCACTGTAGCTTTGGGGCCTGTCATGGAAATAAGTCTTGTAGACAAGGCTGGCCTTGAACTCACAGAGCTCTATCTGCCTCTGCCTCCTGAGTGCTAGCATTAAAGGCCTGTGCCACCACAGCCCAGCTCTTACAAAGATCCTAACTGCAACCTCTCCTCTGTCCCTTCCTCCAATTCTCCATGCACCTCCCCTTTACCCCAGATCCACCCTTCAGAAAAAAGCAGACCTCCCAGGTTTATCAACCAAACACAGTCTAACAAGATGCAATAAGATGAGGTATAAACCCTCATATTAAGCCTGGACAAGCCAACCCAGTAGGAAAAAAAAAAGAGTCCCACTAGCTGGCAAAAGAGTCAGAGACACACCTACTCCCACTGTTAGGAGTGCAACAAAAACCTCAAACTAAACAACCATGACACAGGCTCACATAAGCAGTGGTTACCCCTTCATTATATGTGAGCCTCTTTGTGTCCTGCTTAGTTGATCCTGTGTGCTGTCTTCTCATGGTGTTCCCAAGTCTTTTGGTTCCTACAATCCTTCCTTCTCGTTTATGGGGTTCCCTAAGCTACCCCTACTGTTTGATTGTGGGTCACTGTATCTGTTTCTTATTGAGGACTCCTAGAAATGGAGGATATGGAGCCTAAATGTGGCTGTCTTCTGTAACCAGGCTAAGCTCCCAGTGGTAGGACTCGGACAACAACTCAGCCACAGAACATATGCTCCGTGCAAGTTGTACTGGGGAAACGGGGGCTCCAAGCTTGTTGGAGTCTAACTTCAGGCCACAAGGCAAGAGAGGGAGCCCATGCTATACACTGCCTGGATGGCCAAGATCTGGAAGCTGATGGCTCAGAGACCTAGGGTAGAACCAAACATGGCTGCGGGAAAAATGCAACGAAATGATTCCTAATTTTATTCTGCTAAACTCTGGTATTTTGCTGTATGTATGTAGATCAGTGCCTAGTCCAATTGTCATCAGAGAGGCTTCCATCAGCAGCTGATTGGAGCAGATACAAACTGAACTTCCTTGAGTTACATAGCTGTCTTTTCTTGTGTCCTTGTGTGCATGGCATGTGCCTTTTCTCTTTCTTTTGGTGTGTTCCATCTCTACGAATTTGCTGGTTTCCAGGTCAGGACCTACCAGTGAGGTTCATTTATGACTTTTACAACTGTTTCAGTCTAGTAGATTTAAAGTATTCTTTTTTTGGTCCAGAAACCCTGTGGATTTATTGAACTTGTTTACTCATTTACTGGTCTCTTATTGCTCGTGCGGGGACACTGGATTTGGAAAGAACAGAAAGAGAGAAGAAGAAAGATGAACACTGCGCTTTTGTATAAATATTTTGTAGAGTTAGTTAATATAGACTGACTAGTTATTAAACATATAACAGTAATAACCCTACCACTCTGAGTGCTTGACTAACTTTTGGTCTCCCGAAGCCAGAAGTTGCTGAGTTTTGAGAACGACTGGACAAATTTGTTGTGTTCTAATTATTGTGTCTTGTGAGTATATTGTCCCTGAATGCCCTTGATGAGGGAGTCAACAGAATTTTCCATGTTAACATCTGCAGTGGCGTCTGAAGAAATGTTTCAAAGATGAAAAAAATAAATTAGAAAAGAATACTGTGTAACCTGCCTAAGGGAATTACAAATGCCGCAGCCACTTACTCCTGGCTACGGTCATCAGACTCTAAAACTTTTACCAATGTACTCAACAGTAGGACTCAGTGACCTCACAAATTATTTTGACTAAGACCTTCCTGGCTCTGGAGACACTTCAAACTGCTTAAAGTGTGAATGGGTAGTGATTTTGTGTTTAATCCCTAATGCCAACTTTGGTGTCTTCACACTGGGTTTCACTGTGCAGCACACACTGGACAGGAGCAGTCGGTGCCGTCGTCTTGGTTTCAAAGGGCTGGGCTCAGTTAGCAGTGTGCACTTGCCGCCCTAATTTGTCTCAGGAGTTCTCTCCTATACTCTCAGTCCTGACTTTCTTAGCTTAACAAAAAACCCAAACTGGCATCCAGGCAAATGTAAGTATTAGTTTTTTTTATTTCTAAGTTTGTTTTCACATCAAACGCTAGTTTTTCCAGCTCTTTCTCATCTCCTTTGAAATCCTCTTCTAATTTTACCTCAGATGATGCGAGAGTTCTGTAGCTATTTTGATTTTGTTCCCCCAGTCAGCAACTTTCCCTACAGTATATAATTCTGATGTAAATTGTGGACGCCCTTCTGTGGAGAAAAAGATGCACAGCCTATGCAGAACTTCATACATCATTTCATAGCCATGGGCAACCACACTCCACTTAGGGCTAGGTGTTTAAAAACCATGCAGTCTGGGGAGAAAAACACAGGTTCGTCCAGCCCATCCATGTCTTACTCTCTGGTTCTGAAGAGCAGAACAGCCACATGTTCTCTATACGGCTATATGCATGGGGTTCCTTCCAGCCAGCAGGGTTTCTTTTGAACTAAAAACCAGATTAGAACTATTTATAGGATACTGTTTAGTACAAAGTATTGTCATTGCATATGGTTAGTATGGAAGGTGCATTGATAATAATTTTATTTTGAGAAAGATCTCAGTCTGTAGCTGGGGCTACTCTGGAACTCATTGCGTAACCCAGACTTGCTTTGAACTCACAGAAACATTCTTATATCAACCTCCCAAGTACTAAAACCATAGGCATGAGTCATCATCATGCCTTAAATAACACTTTTGATCCTTTCTATGTGCTGGGTTCCTCTCATGTACTGCCTCATTCAAATGTCTGTGTAACTTCAAGAGACAAGCAAGCCTATTGTTCAAATGATGTTAAATACAGAGTTCTCAGTGTGGTCGGGGCTATAGCTCAGCTGGCAGTGAGCTTGCCTAGCATGCGTGAAGCCCTGAGTTGGAGTGCCAGTACGTCGTGCTAATATCCATGTAGAATTCTAACATTTGCAGCGTCATACTGTGTTGGGAGCTGCCAGAACTATATGACACCCTTTCTCCAAAAAACTTAAAATAATAGTAACAACAACAGAGTGCTTCACTCTTTTTGGTTCTATAAAACAAAAACTAAAACCTGTAAATCTATGAAGATTCCTAAGATATGCAACCAGAGCAGGATGATTGACTTGAGGTTTCAATGTCATGTTCATTCCACTAATTTAAACCGTAAGTATATTTTGAGAATTATAGAATGTTTTATTGAATTCTTAATATGGAAGAATCAAAAGTGAAAACATATTTTAGCAAAATTGGACAATGTAATTGAAACTCCACAGGGTGTTTGGGCACTCAGTTCTTAACCTATAAATCAGTGTGATTATCCTTGGAGACTGGCTGGGATCCCAGCGAAGCTCCTGGCTTGGCATATAGAGTCCTAAAGGCTGAATTTCTCTTATGCGCATGATTGGTCTTGACAGCTCGGGTGCCAGAAGGCTTCAGGCTTTTATCTTTTAGAAGTTGGGATACACTCGCATTTCAGTGTCTGCGGGGCTTTATTGGTTGAAAATTAACCCTGCCTTTTCCTACATTGCCCGTTTTCCTGTTGGTCATTACTTTTTCTGGACTAGCTCAGAACACATCCACAGCTCTCATAACCAAGACATGCTTATTTCACACTCACTTCTGCCCAAAGATCAATTTCAGATTACTAGTAGACATTTTAACTCAGGTATTTTACAGGCTAGAATTTCCGACTTCTCCCTTCTCTGGATCCTGTGTGCTCCTATTATGCTACGGATATCACTTCTGTTTTTTTTTTTTTTTTTTTTTTTTTTTTTTTTTTTTTTTTTTTTTTTTTTTTTTTTTGGTTTTTCGAGACAGGGTTTCCCTGTAGTTTCTTAGTTTCTAGAGCCTGTCCTGGAGCTAGCTCTTGTAGACCAGGCTGGCCTCGAACTCAGAGATCCGCCTGCCTCTGCCTCCCGAGTGCTGGGATTAAAGGCGTGCGCCACCACCGCCCGGCTCACTTCTGTTCTTTTGTCATCACCCAAGTAAGTGTGAATGATGCCCAGAAAATATTCAAGGGTGAGGAGAATAGTGAACTTGGTCTAATGTAAGATTGGCAGAACTCAAAGAGATAGCTCCTGTTTATAGTTGAAAGCACAGCTGAATGTTGCAATAGGTTTGTGGTTTGGAGGAATAGAGAGATTCTTATGTGTGGAAAATGGATCTATTTATGTTATATTTACTTATTTATGAATGTCTGGGATACTTTCGTGACACGGTTCAAATGAAGCTTAGCTGGCTAACAATCAAATAATGCTTTATTGTTAAAATTGTCTCAAGATGTCTTTCAGTCTAGTGAGTACATTTCAGGCGAGAAAACTAAGATCTAGAACATATTAAGCTATGACGACTCCTCGCACTCCTCCTACACAGTAGGTGATTTGGGAATACTATGTGGCTGGACTATCCATTGTTGGTGACCTTTCTTCTGAGGGAAATGTTACAAAACAGAATTTTACCTGAAATTAAGATAACAACTAATTATATCCTAATAGTTTGATACAATATCTGACACTCAAAAGCAGAGAAAAATCACAGCTGTTATACCTGAGAAAAGAAAGGGCACCTTTTCCTTCTAAGTTTCAGGACTCCAAGACCCTTGGGTGGTCTGATAGCACTTTCATCTCTCTTTGGGAAACCATTTATGAAATTGTCACTGAAACGCCCTTAAAGGGCCTCCTAAGAGGTCTACAAGTGTTAATGAGCTTTCCAATGTGTCTGTACCAGGCCCAGAGAAGAGCAGTGATACACAGAATTACAGAAAAGTAGGGGATCATCTCTGAAGTAGCTCCCCCCCCCCCAATAGCCTACTGGAAAGCCCAAGAACCATTTCTCTTGCTCATCGACATCATCTGGTTGGGAGTAGTAAGGTTAAATGAGGTTCCCTGTCTCCACTAAGCAGGCGGGTATTCCCACTGGAATCCTGCCCAGGTGTTACAGACATTCACCAGCTTTCCTGTCTTGCTAAATATGGCTCTCCATCAGGGATAAGTGCAGTTGTGGATTTGAAAGCTCGAGGGTTCTTAACATGAGTGCTATGCAGTGTGTCCTCTGTACAGTGTGTTTGTGTGAGTGTGTGTGTGTGTGTGTGTGTGTATGTGCGTAGAAAGAGGAAGAGAGTGTCTCTATCTTTGTCCATCTGTCTCTGCCTTATGTGTTTGTATGTGTCTGTCTATAACGAATAAAGTCTACATCCTGAAAACAGGAAAAATTAGGAGTGGGCTGCTTCAAAAAAAAATACTGTTTCTGCTTGTTGATACAAAAAACTTGGCACAGGTGGAAGGCAGGTTAGTACCAAATTAGTAATTCGTTCTGAATTAAACCACTAAAGATTTTATTAAATAATATTTTAAAATGACATTAAGGTGCATGAATGGACATTCTTTTAGTAAAATATACGAAATGAAAAAGAGCTCTGGGATTTGGAGTGAAGCAAACAGAATTCTCCTATCTTTTCCTATTGAAGGGATGTGAGAAAGCAATAAAACATTATCTCTGCTTCTAAATCTTCATGTTATTTTGCTAGTTTTCCTTCACTCATGTTGAAGATGACTTTATCTTGGGTGTTTCTTGGGTAATCTTGTAGATGACCCCAAATGCATATTACTTATATACCTATAACAATAATAACACACTATAGCTGTGCATTTCCTTACACAATTTACAGAGGAACTAAAGACTACTCCAAGGTACAAGTTCACTCCAGAAAACTCCATCACTAGCTAAAAAGGATACTTTTGAATTAGAACGTTCGATACAATGTAATTAAACTTACTAGAGAATTGAAATGTAATATAACGATACTTATGCTAATTGAAAAATCAATGTCTAATTAGTAGAAGCTATTCTTTTTTCTTCCTATAAAGTCTTTATGGTCCCTATGAAAAACTGGGATAATATCAAAACACAGGCAAAATATTAATTTCCACTGGTGGCGCAACCTCAGTCACATTTCACTGCCCATTACATTTATGTTATATTTACATTTAATGATTTCTTTAATCTCAGTTTATTGTCAATAGATATCCTAAACACTGTCGAATTTTCAACTTTTTAAAACACTTCGTTAGAGAACTTATACTGCCTGATTTCAGAAGCTGCCATGGTTTAGTAATCCATGATTTATAGGTCTGACAAACAAGGACTAGAGAGATCAATGACACAGGTTCAGGAATTCACCCACATAAAGATATACACAAGGATTCCCAATAGAACTTTCACAAAAGAGCAAGTATATTGCAATGGTGAAAAGGTCTTTCACCAACTGGATATCTACATAAAAAAGCAAATCAACACACTGAACCCAGCTGCAAGCAACATACCTTTCAAATACTCTTTTATTTACATCCTCCAAAAGGTATCTTCAAATTTCTACTATCTTTACCTTCAATCCTGTGTTTCTTCTACCTTAAAACAAAACAAAAAGTTCTGGCTCTGCATATGAACAGTTTATGAAGCTATTGCCAAAATCTTTTAACAAAACTATTATTAACAAGTGTGAGACAAATGTGATTATACCCAGGACAGTTTAGAATGTACAGCAAATCGTGAATATCCAGACACTAACCACTGCTTACCCTGTATTCAGTAACAGAGAAAAGCACAGGTTTGTGCCTGGAATGACCTGTAAAGAAATAATGCAGCATGTAAGACAGATAGTGAGGTCTTTCTTGAGGGGGAGTGAGCCCTGAATTGACTACGCAAAGATGAGTTAGAATTAATCAAAAGAAAAAAAAAGGTTGCAAAGGAATTCCTGGTTAGCAATAGTATCATTATTATTATCACTGTCACAAACATGGTTACCCAGAAGAAATAAGTCATTGGCATGTTGAGGTTGGAGCCAAGATCTTTCATACGCTGTTACTCTCTAGATAATGCTACCGAGTGAAGAGATCATACACTTGATGTATAATAATTTGGGTAAAATTAAGAAATTTCAAAGCTTCTTTATATTTGGCATTTGAACAACTTTTGGTCAAAGTTATACATAATTCACATTCTGCTGTTCATGCATGTATGGATAACTTCTCTTGCATGTATATATATATATATATATATATATATATATATGTACATGTTCACATGTGTGCAGGAGCGCATGGATGTATGTTTGCATACATGTGGGTGACGTAGGTTGATATCATTTCCTCTGGTGTTTACTGCTTTATTCACTGAGTTAGTCAAGACTTCTCATTTGAGCCCAGAGTTTGACAATTTCACTAGTTCAAATAATCACCCTTCTCTGTGGAATACCCAGTCTCCAATTCCTGAGCCCTTGGATTACACGTAGGGTTCTACTCCTGCCTATCCTTTACTTGAGTGCTGAGTTTAGCAACTCCAGTCCCAATGTTTCTGTGGCTAAGTACATTACACACTGAGACCTCTCCTCACTTCCATTATATTCTTAGCATTATATTCTCTTCCATTATATTCTTAGCATCTGAGTGGCCAATGGAACACACTTTCTTCAGTTTTAGTTAGTGGCTCTACCTGTAAGGACAAGTATGAAATCAACTCACTCTGTCTTCTAAGACAGCTTTACCAAAACATAAACGAAGGTATTCTTACCTATTATTTATCTTATATATTACTGTAAATAACTGTATATATTTTGAATTTGGATGTGTAAAAGTTATATATTACCCAAGTAAGTTCAACATACCATAGCATAGTACCAGAGGCAGGCTACTAAAAGCAACAGAAATAGTTCATAGAGTCTGGGTCTGGATCTGAGCCACATCGACACTCTGGCAGATTCTAGTAAGAGTATTATCTTCAGTTGCAGTAGCCTTTTCTTGAAAGTTCTCAGCTGATGGAGAAGGAAGGTCTCTGGTGCCTGATTTTATAAGATAAGTTATTCTTCTAAGTTTTTGAAAGTTTCTTGCTCATGACCTCTTTACCTCATATTTTGCCTCTGCATTGTATTGGGTTTATTCATAATGGTTATGAATTCATATTTAATATACAGTATATATTTGATGCCTTTCAGTCTTAATCAATAAAGGCACTCTACCATTTCCTACAAATAAAATAATTGAAATTATGTTTTTAGGTCAGTGAGTGATTTAGACCATGGAATGACTGAAGCTATTATTCATTAGTTATAGCCACTGGAATCAAGCATTTTTAAAGCCGGGTGTGCTGTCTTGTGCCTTTAATCCTAGTACTTGAGAGGCAGAGGCACGTGGATCTCTGTCCATTCAAGTCCAGCCTGATCTACAAAGCAATTTCCTGGACAGCCAGGATAGTTACACAGAGAAACCCTCTCATGAAAAAACAAAAAATAAAAACAAAACAAAAATAAGAACAAAAACAAACTTGGTAAAACAAAATTGCATTTAAAATATTTAGGCATTGACTTTTTAAAGCTTAAATATATATATATATATATATATATATATTAAATGTTTGACTGTCACATTGCATTAAATATTACAAAACCATATAAGTTTAGTGAATAAGACAGGCTAACTGATTTGGCTTAGCTTAACCTGCTTGCAACTGTGTACAAGTTGTCTGTTGCATTTGTATTGACATAATAACATAACAATGGCCTTATGGTTGTGGACATCACTAACATGGAGATGTAGGCATCCTGAACCTCTTTCTGGATTCCTCTTTCTGGAGGAGAGAATTTCCTTCTTATAATTCCTTGCTTTGGCTCCTAGAGGTTGCTGTTCATCTTTGCTTATGGTTCTCTCAAGCCAAAAAGGGCATTAAATGACCTTTCTGCATTGAGTTCTCTCAACAACCCCAGTAGCTTTGCTGCTCTGACTCTCCAGTCTCCCTCTTCTGCTTTGAAACTACTTTGTGGTTTCAGTGGGGTTCTCACAAGGAGTGAAAGTAATGCCTGAAATTAAAAGTTTGATTTAAAAATGTAATTTCATGTACAATCTTAAATTCCTATTTCCATGTAATTTAATACCTTCATACGACCTTGAAAATGGAACTCTTCCTATTCCATCCCTAAATATCCTCTTGTATAAATCAAGTCTTTGAGAGTTTCACAAGAGTTATGGCTTTAATGAGACCAGTCTGAAACTTTCCAGAACTATTTCAGAGGAAATGTGTGGTGGAAAGGACACTGGCATACTTCATGCAGTTCTTCTGTCTAAATAAGGCTGTGTTGATCTGATGGGAGGCTTATCACATGTAGATGAGCTTTTCACTATGAAAAGAGATTAAATCATAGATAGTACTCGGTTTCAGCACTCTTTCAAAATTGGTCAAGAGAACAAATACTGTTACATTTCTTGCTTTTTTTATATAGAGCACATACACATACCGCACAGAAGAATGTTATGGAAAAGACACTGACATATTTCATACAGTCCATCTATCCAAATAAGGCTGTGTCAGTTTGATGGAGTCAATGTGATAGATACTGCCTTTATCATGCATATTGGCATGCAATGCCAAAATAGAAAGGAATACATTTTATTTTTATTTCTCTTTCTTATATCAAGATCTAAGCTGAATTATTAATGATAAAAATCCATTTAAGTCATCACCTAGTCACATATTTTCTTTTATACTTTTAAATTAATTAATTAATTAATTTTCTTACCAGGGCTGTGTGTGTTCCAGGCAATGCCTCTAGCACTGAAATAGAATATTTCCAATCTCCATTTCTACATTGGTTTATATATGCTTTTGTTTATTTGGTTGTTGTGTGTGTGTGTGTGTGTGTGTGTGTGCGCACACACGCGCGTATCAATACGTGTTTGAAAATATAACCTTATAGTTTGGTATTAAGAAACAAATACTGTCCTGCCGTCTCAGTGGGTGAACGCGTCCCTCATGGTTCTGACTTTCTTTCTCATGATCTCTCTCCATCCGCTCCTCATCAGAACTTTGGGAGCTCAGTCCGGTGCTCCAATGTGGGGCTCTGTCTCTATCTCCATCCATCGCCAGGTGAAGGTTAAGGCTCACAGTGAGCCCGTCCATGCTGTAGAGTTCATATTCATTGCCGTTGTCCTTGGTTTCTCAGTCCTCCTCCACCATCAGCCACATTCAGAGAGCTTGGTTTGGTCCCCTGTTCCATCAGTCCCATTCCAACTGGACTTGGTGGTCTCCCGTTAGATCTGTCCCACCGTCTCAATGGGTAAACGCACTCCTCACGGTCCTGACTTCCTTGCTCATGATCTCCCTCCTTTTGCTCCTCATCGGGACCTTGGGAGCTCAGTCCGGTGCTCCACTTGGAATGGGACTGATGGAACATGCGACCAAATCGGACTCTCTGAAAGTGGCTGATGGTGGAGGCTGACCGAGAAGCCAAGGACAATGGCGATGGGCTTGGTCTCTACGACATGGACGGGCTCTGTGTGAGCCTTGTCAGTTTGGTTGCTCACCTTCCTGGACCTGGAGGGAGGTGGGAGGACCTTGGACTCAACATAGTGTAGAGAACCCTGATGGCTGTTTGGCCTCAAGAGGGAGGGAGTGGGGGTGTGGGTGGAGGGGAGGGGAGGGAAGGGGAAGGAGGAGGGGAGGAGATGGCAATTTTTAATAAAAAATAAATAAACTGGAAAAAAAAAGAAACAAATACTGGCTTCTGTCAGTTACTAGCAATTCATTAGGCTTTCAGCATAATTAGTTTTCTAGTCCTCATTTTCAAACTTATAACTTGGCTAACATTTCTAAGGTATATCCAAGTTTTTAAACCTATTTCTTTAAATTTTATGTCTGCTTAATAAACACTTTTGCAAATGTCGAACTGTTGACATAGTTTTCATGAGAATATATTTAACATTTGGTTTACAAACATTTTTGCTTGAAAGACTGCCTTAAGGATTTAGAAACTATCATACAATTGCACTGCTGGCATAGTTCATAGATTAGATTTATCTTATCTAATACAGGGGATTAAAAAACCACAGTTTCATGGATATGATACTCACATAATCTTGTTTTACTCTATTGCTTCTTGTCCATTTCAGAATAATGGGAATGTCTTTTGCCCCTTCTGTCTCATTCTGAAGCAAAACTGCATGGATCGAACCCAAGCCTCTTCTATGTCAGCCATTTCCTTTGGCTCAAGTTCATTAGTTTCTCTGTCTGCCATTTTCTCATATTTAACATTAAGCTATTAACATTGGTTTCCATAGAGTTAGGTGAGAGCTAAGAGTGCTAACATATGCAAACCACTCAAAATGCTCTCTGGGCTAAGTAAGTGCTCAAGTGTTGATGAGCTGTTATGACTCAGGAGTCAGGCAGGCTCCGACACTGCTTTCCAGACAGAGTGACACTGTATGTTGGCCTCACCACCTCCCTCTCTTATCTAGTACTTCTGGAAACATTGGAATAGAGTTGAAAACACACCGCAAAGGGCTGATAGGGTGAATTTTCTTTTTTCCTCTTAACTGCAGAGAAAAAAACTGTGCTGTCTTTTGGGTCACAGGACTTCAAAGCTTAGTGTCAAGCTTGAATCTAAAGTCAATTGATATTTAATGTTCAGATAAGACAACGTAATCACTGGCAGGCATGTGCTCCCGACCTGGTGTTGACATCTCCAAATTCTTATATGAGACCCATGGAGCAGGGACTATGCCTTAAAACCTTTTTCCATTATGCTTTGTCTATTTCATGTTGGCTTCTTAGAATGCAAAGATTAGCCCTCTAAAGAAACAAACAACGAGACCATCCAAACCAACCCTTAATATGGTTACAGGAGAGGCATCTTTTATTTCAGGGCTTTGAATTTACTGTACTCAGATCATCATGTTACAAACAGTTTTGTGTACGTTGTAACCCTTGTAAGAATATAATCAATACTGTGAGTTATTGATAAATGTGGCTGTACTACTTAAAATTATCCTACCCAAGACTTCAAAATATTATATAGACATCTTCATGTTTTTCACTATTTTTAGTTTCTCTTTCTAATTCAATATAAAGGATATGCTAATTCCTTCATATTTGTAGAATATTAAGAAAATGAGATCTAAGGCATGATTTTTTAAAAGTTGCACTTAAAATTTTCTTGTTTGTTGTCAACACAAATGTTAACATAAATCCAATGACAGATTAATCACATATTTAAAATTACTTCTTCCAAAATGATTTGCCATATTAAGGAATGAGAGATAAAGCATATATCATTTGAGAATTATTTCCCATTTAAATAACCACAATAACAAACCTGTGCTTCATTCATAATTTCACATTTCTTATATTCTTATGTGACTGTATTATAAATTATAGGTGCTTATTGATATACCAATCTTGGAAAAATAAAGGTAATATTCATGGAGAAACTCTTCTGAGTAAATGACAATAGTTGGTTTGCTACAAGACTATATATTAACATGATTAACAAGCATCCTTGTAGGATAAGATGTGAAGAATAATGTCATTGATTTAAGAATCTGGAAAGTAGGCTAACTGATGAATTGGGAGATATTAATATAAATTGTTCTGGATGTGATAGTCATGAAAATTTATGATACTGTATGTAGCAGAAATTAATTTGTATCTCTTTATGACATTTTCAAATGAGATATTATACTTCATGAGCACTGGAATCTTATTTTTGTTTCATTCTGTATGTGCTGTTGAAGATCTACTTTTCTTAAATTTATGAATCTTAAAAGTCATATTATCACAAGCACGCACCCTACATATGTTTTATAAAGTAAATTCTTTCTCTTTTGCTCAAAACTTCAATTAACTGTTTTCAAACATTGTTTCAAGAAAGTACAATGTTCCAGCAGTAGATCTCTATAAGCATCAACACTGGACATCTAAAGTCAACTTCCATTTAGTTTTCAACCCCGATATTTTGTTGACCTTTATGGCAATATAAGGAGCAAAACTAGGGCAGGAATGTGGAAGTCCACATCTGTTAACCATCATTTCTGTTAGCTGTTCACACCATCATTCTTCTCCTATTGATTTTAGTTTTCTTAAAAAATGATAAGACATAAAAAAGGCGAGAAAAACATAGTTAGTAATTATTTGTACTAAGCTGTGGGCTCCCGGAAGTGGAAAACCAGGTGACCTTGATGAAGCAATTATCTCAGCCTTTCCTGCTCACAGAGAAGAGAGCCTCCTTCTATGTCCAGATCCTTGTCACTGTTCCTATTGATACAGAGAAGAGAAATGAGGGTGTATGCTGCTTAACGAGTTGGAAGGGAAAGTTGGGTGGTTACTCCCTCCCAAATACCAGCTTTAATAGGGCAGTTCTACTCAGTGCCACACGGCAGAACACACACTAGTGCAGGTGTCTGTTGGCTGATGGAATGCTACAGTTGGGCCATTCCTTACTGCCTTTGAAACGAGTCCTCTCTCTGCTCTACATGCCCTATTTTTTACTGCATTTTATCTTTTCTAACCATCCGCATTGCTACTGTGAGTTCATGGCCCTTCATGCAATACTAAAAACTTAATGGCTAAATTTAATCCATAGATTTAATAGGGCCCCTCGTAATTTTGTTGTCTAAGGACTTGAGCATTGTGCTTATTATTAGACCTTCAAAATCTGTTCCAGGAATCTTTTATTCATGGTAAGTCTATTTTACCCATTAAAAGAGAATAAATGTCTTTCCAACTAAGTAGAAAAGTAAAATGATTACATCACCCTGAACTTTAACTTCAGGTACATGGTTACAGTGCAATCATTATACACAAAATGTGCCTTAGACACACTTCTGTTCAATATTTTATTTATTCAGTTAATAGTTAATTTTGAATAAATTTATCTACAGTTTCCTTGACGATACCAGGGCTATAAGATGTCATTTTCTTAGTATTTTGAGCAGTTTTGTAATTTCAGACAGAATGAAATTTACAAACTGGAAGAGACAATACCATACATAGGGGGAATACTATATTGTAGTGTGATGCCTTCCTACAAGTCTATGTCTACTCCTATAATTTTTTAATTAATTAATTAAATATTCCATTCCTCTGGGTTAAGGCCTGACTTAAAGGAGGTAGTAGAATGTAATAATTTTCAAACAGTATGTATACATTACTATCCTTTGCATTTTTTAACTGATTTTTATTGAGATCTACATTTTTCTCTGCTCCCTTCCCCTTCAACCCTCCTCCAAGGTCCCAAACTCCCAATTTACTCAGGAGATCTTGTCTTTTTCTACTACCCATGTAGATTAGATCTAGTATTTAGTTAACTGCTATTTTTATTGTGAAGTAAGTTGGAAATAACAACGTAAAAAAAAACTGAAATTAACTGTAGTTTAGGTGTTAATAGATAATGTTGTAGTACAGAATCTCCACACAACACATCTGAAAATTTGGGCAAAGCAGCTCCTTTGTTCGTTTTCCTTTGAAGAGACAATGAGTATCACTGAGAAGCTACCATGCCACCTTCCCCAAAAGCCCAGATATACACTAATTGCTATCAGGGAAGAGTATGAGATTATCACAATCATTTATTCACCTGTATTTTTGTAATTAAAGGTGTGTGTGTGTGTGCGTGTGTGTGTGTGTATGTCAACAAAATAAGCCTTTCTATATCTTTAAAAATAAATAACTTGGTAGAGTTGGACAATGATTGTACCTGACTGAGGATCTACACAGGCCTCAGGAAGTAGACCTCTGAATCATTTATTAAAGTTTTAAAAGAGAAGACATGTAGGGTCAATTGTTACGGAAATGAGTTGAATGTAAAGAAATATTCATATCTCTCTGTAGTATTTTACTCAATAGTACAGTTATATGAAATTAGGAAAATTTTAATCTTCAAAGGGAATAAAATGTCAATGTACTAACGGTGAAGATATTTATAAGAACAAACAGTAACTCAACCATTCGACATTCTCCTGGTAGGATTTTGCACATGGAATGTTTTATTAAATGTATTCTGGAAACATCAAATAACCCTAGAATAAGTATTAAAAAATTAAAGAATTATCATACAATTTGTCTTTAGGTCTTAGAATATTCAATACTGAAAATTTTAATCTTTCAAAATTAAGTCAGTGCCAGGCATCTTCTTGTTTGTCTTGTCCTTAGCTAAAGAGTGCCCTCATCTAGTGAAAAACACAGGGCAAAAAGAGTAAAAAGTAGTTAAATGAGCTAAACAGTAAATGTGGTTAACCTAAAGTTGCCGAGTCCTCTGTGTAAATCAGGCAAGTAGTAAAATAATGTGCCTCCATTCTCTTTTAATTATTGTTCCCCTGAAGTTCCTCTTCCAGCTAGTAAGCTCTTATGACCGTACAGAGACTACTGGGAAAGGCTTTTAATAATTGATTTGCCTGCCAGCCAAACACGGAGATGGTGAAATGAAAAATGAACATGTCAATGGATTCTGTGCTCTACATGACATGGGCTCTGGGAAAAAATGTAATGAAAAAAATATAAGGAGGAGCTACAGAAGAATGTATGCTAACTTTGAACAATGTCACAAAAGTCCTGTGGCAGGGACAAACGGGAGAAAGAAAGGGGAGTGTAAGGGGCAGAGAGAAGGACTCGAAGGTAGAATTAAATATGAATAAACTATGGTGACAGCCACTAATTAAAATGGAATACAGCTTTGATCATTAAAAGTTGCGAGAGCACTTGCTCATTGTGTACTAATATATAATGGCACGGTTTTAAATAGCCCATTTGGTAACTACTTGTGAGGCAGTCCTTTCTTCCATTGACCTGCTGTGTGACTCAGACCTCTCTAGACAGTTGTACTGTTGAGGGTTGGTTTTGCCAAGTCGTGTGATTTGGTTATCTCCTGTGCTCTAAGTGATGCTAGTATGAAGTATGTTGTATTCTTGAACCCAAAGCAAAGAACAAGAAGAATAATGGTAATTAAAAGGCCAACATTACCATTTTGTGAAAATATTAGTTGATAAAAACTATACTGGTGTTTTAAGCTTCCAATTAAAATCAGTATTGTTAGAGACAGTGGCACATCTGTATTTGTAAAAATGAATGTTTTTATTTTGAAAGAATGAGAAAAGTTTGAAAAATTAAATAAAACTTCTCTTGCTGAAGAACCTTACAATGAGCAATTTATTTAGTTGTAGAAAATTAATAATAAAAAATTGAGATTCATTCAAATATATAAATAATGAAATAAATTAAAGAATGGATAGTGAAAATGTTGTAAATAGTTATATCCTAACAGTACAAAGAAGTTACTCACAGACATTTTCCAATTTCCAATATTAATTAAACAGATTTCTAACTGTATATCACTGTCTTAACATCTTTGATTGGCCAAGCATGAATCTTTCTTCTTACACATGGTATTACATGTAAGGAAGTAAAAGCAATGTCTTTTTGCTAACCACACAGAGTTCATGGCTGACTTTCTTATTAAAATAGAGGGAGATTAGCAAGAGAGATATTTACGATGCATTAATATGTGTTCTGTACTTCAGAAATCTGTCGAAATAAAGACTTAGACTCAAACAGACTGCTTTTTGGCTACCAATCACGCAGAGGTGAAGGTCAGAGAATGGGATTCAGGGCCATACACTGGGAGGAGCCCAGGGCTCAGGAGAGCCCCATTGCATAGATTTACCCTTTGTTTTGAAATGACATTTCTTTGTGATTATTAGGACTATACGTCACTTGTGTGTCTTCTCAAAAAAGGGAGGAAGATGACAGGTAAGAGGTAAAAATCTTCTGGTTTGTGATCTGCCTCAGGGACAGAAAGGAACAGCCTAGTTTCCCTGCCTTTGTGGCCATGTTTGTTCTAAAAACATGCCGAGGACATCAAGGAATGACTTTGCAATGGAGTGCAGATTAAGTCTTTGTGATAAATGAGCTCTCTTGTTTCATGTTTCCATCAGAATGCATTTCTCTCCTTTTAAAATTAATTTTAACCAAACCATGAAAGCATACATATTCATAGGGTGACATGTAGTGTTTTGATGTGCATATACATTGCGTGATGCTTAAATGAGCACACACTTATTTCCTTAAAGTTTATCCTTTCTTTATGAGGAAAACCAAAAGTCTCTTTTAGCCTTCTGGAATGCATAGAGTTGTTATTTAGACTTATCTACTGTGCAATAGAACCCCCAACTTTTCAATCCTGCATAGCCCCAACTTGTTACTGATTGGTTATCCTTTCCTACCACTCTGCCTGGCTGATGGCAATCACCATTCCAGTCTCCCTTTCCTTTTGTGGGCGTCACTCTTGAGTACCATATCTACACCACTCTTGCCCCTCTCCACACCACGTGACTCAGCAGTGCTTATATGTATATGTGTCTCGGGCTGACCACTTGGATTTGGACAGTCTATATGAAAGCTTGTCCCCAGAGGAAACTGATTCTTTCTCTCTTGGCAGCCATTGACCAGCTGTAGTTCACCAACTCTCAACTCTTATGAGATAAACTTTCTTACTGAATACCATACAAATTCAAAATTTGAGACTCTGTATGCTTTCTGCCACCACGTGTTGGTTTGCTTTGTTTTTGTTTTTATCTTTCCACTCTGTAATGTTCTCATTGCTTTCACTGATGTAGTGCACATAAATTGTATTAATACTCACAACTTAATTCTAGGTGTATACCTATCATTGCAATCTATTTAAACCTGTTAGGATGAGCAGCTGCCCTACATTTCCACAGGCCTTTTCTATATTTGATTATTATTCATAGTATTAGCATCAGGCAATCCTACTTTTGTTCTTTCCCACATCTTTAAATAAGTGGGAAAAGATTATTTTTATTGACTTCATATTAGTAGATTCAAAAAGAACTACTGTCACATGATAGCAGATGGTTCCTTTAGAAGAAGGGACAGAGCTAAGAAAAGAGACAAGGGAGCAAGTCAGTAACCAGTGGAATAAAGGCCGATGAGTAGATTTTCCTTCGATTGCTGTGCCTTAATTTCATTCTGTTTCAATTAAACTCATCTTGATGGTCTTAATTCTTTCGTACACTACACATAATTCTAAAAGCAATTAAGTATAATTCCCTCATGAGTTGGCAACAGTGTTATTAAATCATAAAATATTCATGAGCTTCAAGTGTACAAATTTGCATAAAGTCAGTATGTCTGAAAGTGAGACTAAGTTTTTCCTGATTTTTCAGCCTGGACCAGAGTGAAAATAACAATGAGGGAAAAGCTGGAACTACGCACTACACGAGCACAGCTCAGTCCAAGCTTCGTTTATCCTGTGTTCTTATTAGCTGCCGAGATGTAGGAAGTCAGAGTGATTGGCATTTACTTGGGGATTTTGCCTCAAAGGGAAGAAACTGGCAAGAGTGAAAAAAGTCTAACCTCGGAGAAAGTCATTTTGATGGGCTGTTACTCTCAGGAACAGGGACCCATAGACAAGGAAGTCATCAACTGTGATTGCGTCGTTATCCCCGCCTATGCTTGTCTTCTTTCTTCCTTATCTGCTATGAAGAAAATGACCGTTGTTTTCTATGTTGTACGGCTTGGCTGTGTAATGCCAGCAACTAAGGTGCAGCTTTTGGTATTCTGGATTTCATTTTTTGACAATAAGACTTCCTTTCGATGTGAAGCTACTGAACAATTGAAGATTTAGTATACTGACTAAAATATGAGGAAACACAATTTTGATTCCATTGTATAATTTGAGGAGAAGAATACTGTATTCTGGAACACGAATAATAGAAAAAGTCAAATAATATAATGTTAGTATGTCTATAGAATCTTTTATATTATATAAACAGAAAAAATGTTGATAGTTTAAATAAAATTATGTCATCCAAATTAGATTTATTATATTTCCTTCATCGTAAATAAAGATACGTCAGTCTCTTTTCATACAGTTTTATAAACTATTTCAAACATATTTATAATCAAGATGGGGCTGAGAGAGTATTAGTACAACTCAGGTTAGCAGCACTGGGAAACTTTATCTTCTTAGAGCAATAGAGAATTGATGGTGACCTGTGTGGGAGAGAAGGCAGTGAGCTGTTAGGAGCGTTTCTCAGTTCAGGAGAATTGCATTGTGACTGTGGCCTTCCGATTTCCCTGTAATCAGCACCGTATCATTATGGGGAGGATGGATTTCTTTTTTATTCTGTGTGGACAAAATGAAAATAGTCTTTAAAGCAATTTTCTCTCCAGATTTTAAATCATGTCCAATTAAGTTAACGCCTAAAGCAACGGTGATCCTAGACAACAGAAGGCTTATTTATTACTTTTCCAATGCTCTAGCAATGTAATAAGACAGATTTCTGTGCAAACGAGATGCAACAACTAAAGCAAACGATCTATCTTCCTTACAGAAATGTCACCTAGTGATGTAGAGCAGGCATCATTATATACACAGCTACGTTTCATAAAGAAAACCATTTGGGTCTGTCAGAGTCCTTTGGGACCAGCTAAGACCATATAGGGAGATAACCCTGGTCAATATTAAGAAAAATGTGGATGATTCATACTGGATTATATAGATTAAAATAATTTTAATAAATTGGATGTAATTCCCATGACAGAACAGAAAAGAATGTAGCAGACATTTCTAGATATCAAAGCAGAAAAAAAGAGTGCTGAATCATAGTTCATATTCTTACTGGTCAGTATCATTGGGAGAGACCCTAAAGATGACAGCTTCATTGCAATTAACCTTTTCATTGTTTTTCTCTCTAATACCTTTTTCCCATGATGGATTTTGGTTCAATTTAATTTGACTATGATGCATAGAAGAGTATCTTGACAAGATAACTACTCTGGGCTGTTTTTATGAATGTATGTATTCTAGTTAGCCAGAGAGAAAGCACAGCAGCTCTTCCCAGATAGAAATTGCCTCTCCAGTGCAGAACCCTCTTTGCTTTTCTCCTGCTGTCTCCCCCTTCCTTCTCCTCTGATACAGATTGATAACAGATGTAACTCCGGCTGCCACCTGTCCTGTGTTTACTTGAGATGTTTCTTTTTATCATAGCACTTTCCTTGCAGCTGATGATTATGCACAGCATATTTTAATATCAGATTGACAGTGGGATACCATCCTTTGTAAAAAAAAAAAAAGATGGTTTTCTCATACAAAATGAGACTAGCACAAAGGAATGTAGAACCAGACTTAAATTAAGATCAATAATATCTTATCTTAATGGCTGAACCACCTCTCTAGCCGCTTTAAATGTGATTCAAATAAGAGGAGTTTGATGTCTGAGAAAACTCAACAGAAGGTCCACGTTTTGGCAGGCACCGCAGACTAAGTAGACACTGGGCACAGAAATGGAAATTCACACCATGCAAAAACAATGTGTAGGCCCAGGAGCTGACAGCTGACACCATTATTTTTTTTTCTACAAAATTTTGAGAAAATAAGTTTGCGCTGTGGTATTTGTTATGACACCCTAACAAAGTAGTACGGTAATATGGGATTGCAGTCCTACCCTGGTGTTTGATTCCCATGGCGGACAGTCAGTGAATAAAGTTCCCTCAGAGTAAATGGTAGTACCCTGTGACACTTTTGTACAAGTGACACCTATCTCAAGTTGCCTCATTTGTTTTCAGTGTTAGTTTCCCTCTTTGAAGAGATTCCCAGGATGGGGAACTAAGAGACTTGTATGCCCTCTGAAGGATTGGTCCCTCACCAGATAAGACCCAAGAAAACCCCGTATATGTCCAGTTTCACTGTCTTCACTTTGAAGGAATGAGTATAACAAGCTAGTTTCATTTTGTGTGGCATTGTTTGAATTCCTTCACTTAGTGTATTGAAGATTCTCATGCCACCAGGAATCCTCATACTCTGACATCGTTTGTGAATGTCTTTTTGCTTTTAAGATTAGTAGTCTAGTAGTTTTGTCAGTGGTGGAGCAAGCCTTTAATCCCAGCATCCAGAGACAGTTGCAGGAGTATCTTGAGGGGTTTGAGGCCAGCCTGGTCTACAAAGCAAGTTCCAGGACAACCAGGAACTGGTTGAGAGAGACACTGTCTCAAAAAACAAACAAAACAGAACAAAAAAAAAGTAGTTGTTCCTGTCACAGAAAAAAAAAGAGTAGTTGTATGTCTAGTGTCTTTCATTTTTCACATATGTATGTCTTGTACAAGGCATTTATTATTGTATTGTTCTGAAAGTGGGTTGTTCTTAACATTATTGTAGTGTAATAATTCTAGCAGAAAGTAAAAATATAACATGTTTCTAAGCTTATCAAATCCTTCTAAGATCTTTGTAAACCTACACCTTTAACTCTTCCTTTAAAGGAGAGCTAATAAAATAAATTTGTTTTCAACATGACATTTCTAAGACAACTTAAACGTGATGGTGATACATTTATCTCAGATGTCCTCTGAGATATGTTCTCTGTTTATTTAATGGAGAATTTTCCAGGACTTTACTTGATGATAAAGAAATACTAAATCATTAATATATGCTAGTTGTATGAAAACAAAGGACACTTCTTGGTTCCAAAGCTGAGGGATGTTATTGCATTGCAAAGAAGCACAATCAGCAAGTTGAAAACATTGTTTGTGCTGGTATAATATGAGCTCAGTGCTGCCTACTTTAGACATGTTTTATTTTAATTAATTACTTATTTGTTTTCTTACTTATTTTGTTTGTTTATGCTGTAAACAATAAATACTTAAGAATTTACAGTCTGAGAGATGGGGAATGCAGCTCAGACATTAAAAAGGTAATATATTGTGGATAAAATTTAATGAGCAAGTCAGATTTAATGAAGTTTTTGCAATTCTTTGGAGGAATGTGATAGATTTCACTAAAGATTATTTATAGACATGAGTTTTTCATAGCTGAGGCCAAAATGCAAAATTTGAGTATAACTCTACTTCTGTTAACCACTTCGGGTTCATAGGATTCATTCACAAAATGAATGGTAATCACAATGTATAAATAAAATTCTTGGAAGAGTAAGAGGGTAAATTATTGACCACAAAGTATGTATTTTAAATTAATTATGATTTTTACCTATTATATTATAAAACCAAGCACCTAGAAATCTTAATCAATTACCATTTTTTATGCACAAGTAATAAATGAAATTGCTTAAAAATAATAGATATCTTTTGTATGTTATACACAACTGAAAGTAAACATATATTAAAATTTTATCAGTTTCAAATTATTTATCATTGTGAATCTTTTATTGAATTTTCATAGTCATTGTGCACAGTTAATAAATTATATGAAGTTTAAAAACATTAATAATTTAAAGGAAAAAGTATTACATCTGATTAGACTGTAATATGGAAACAAACATTTTTGAAAGAAAATGTCCAAATCATGATACTGATTACATTGTGAATCTAAGTGCCTCTTGTGAAGTGATTAATATTTTTAAAAGACTCTTATTGATTCTTTTAGGATTTCATACAATAAATTAAATCAGTTTTGCTCATAAATACCACACTTCACTACTTACTCAACTTTGTTTTTTTATTTTAAACACTTTCAAGACCAAATTGTGATGTAAGAATATTTTTGGATATGTGGTCTTCTATCCTGCCTGGCCCTGCAGCCATTCAGTCCCAAAGAAACACACAGAGGTCTACATTAATTATAAACTCATTGGCCTATTAGCTCAGTCTTCTTGCTAAGTCTGACATCTTAAATTAACCTATAATTCTTGTCTGTGTTGGCTACATGGCTTGATACCTTTTATCAGTGAGGTGGTCTCATCTTGCTTCCTCTGTGTATGGATGGCGGCTGCAAACTGAGCCTTTCCTCTTTCTGGAATTCTATTTTGGTCACCTTGCCTATACTTCCTGCCTGGCTACTGGTAAATCAGCATTTTATTAAACAAATACAAGTGACATATCTTTACATGGTACAAGACCATTGTTCCATAGCATTCCACTGGAGCATGTTGACTTACCAGGGGGTACACTCTTAGAGAAAACCATCTCTCTTTCTCCCAACAGCAAACAATTGCAAACAGCTCCTTTTCTATGAGTGGAATTGTGTGGTCAATTCTCCTCACTATACTGATATTTTGTTTGACTTTGGTTTGCACCAATTTCACACACTCTGCCACAACTACTGTAAATTAATATGTATAGCTTCACAGTCATATCAAGAAGATATAATTTTCTGGAGATCATCAAATGCTTCTGCCTCTTACACTCTGCCTCCATCTTCCACAATAGTCGCTGAGCCTTGGAAGGGAAGGTATGGGATATATGGTCCTTTGAGAGCTTGTATTCTCTAGTATGATTCTTTCTAACTTTTCTAGCTCTGATTTTGTGTGTTAATCACAATCTATTGCAAATAAAAGTTTCACAGATGAGGGTTGAGTGACTGATCTATGGACATAACAAGAAGTCATTATGAGATGAGGTGATATTATATCCATTTAGCAGAATATAGTAGTAGGTTCTCTATTAGGCCCCATGTACAGTCTAGTCATAGGCACTCAAGAGAAAAAGGATTAATAAAAACTCAGAAACAGATATTGGGTTTCAACCTGAAGACCAGAAAAGCAAAGCAGCCAGCTCCTGGCTCTTACCTCTACCTCAGTCTGAAAATGGTGATCCTGCCTCCAGGAAAACTCACAGTGAAGCTGAGACTATGAGCTGTCTCTTCTCATTTTATAATTCTCTCTAATTTTGGTATTATAGGCCTGCACAACTACCACCTGGTTTCTATGGTAAACTAGTGTGCCTACAGGGATTAAAGGTGTGTGTCATTGCTGCCACTGGGTTTAAAGGTGTGTGTCATTGCTGCCTGGTCTGTAAGGCTGACCACTATGGCTGTTTTACTTTTCTGATCATCAGGGAAGTTTTATTTATTAAAATACAAATGAAATGCTACTACACCCAATAAAGATGCCAAGAATGTATTTCATGTTATGGAGTAGGAGTTAAATTGAATCAGAGAGTTGTTGGTTACTTCCATGATGTTTTCTGTCTGTATACACTAGTGGGTAGGCCTTGTCTGACTAGCCACTTTTATAGCTAGAGATTCACAGCTGGGGATGATCGGTTATTGGATTTTTCTTTTAACTTTCTTTTTAAATTTGTAGTGATGTTTATCCTCCTGCACTGTTTTACTGCTTTCTGATTCTACTGATTGCTTGAAGATATTCTTTCCCTGATGACATTTAGAGGACTTTTTAATATCTTAGGCTATGATTTTTCTCTTTTTACCTCTTTTCTTCTCTCTGTCTTCATATACATAAACATAGAACAACCTCAAAATTATGGTAGACTTTTTCTAAATCTCTCTGTTGTTTCACTTACCTATATGCTCCTGATATGAAGTTAGGTGTTGAAGAATTATGATAAGGGCATAATTTTTGCTTTGTTCATTATTCATTAGTAGCATATCTACTATTATCTACTTTCTTTTCTTTATAATAGGCAGTGTGGAAACTGGTTAGACAATTGTGACAGTTATGTATCACAAAATATAAAGCAGTTTTTTTTTCTCCAAAAATACAGGCTGCTGAAGTAGAGAACTCTTACAAAAGCTTGGATGTGGTGTCAGAGTTTTACTTAAGAATGGGGATAATGACTTGTCTTTTGGCGAATTATTAAGATTTGTATGCTTAGAATGATGTAATTTGGTTTTCTGTGCATGACTTTCAAAAATAATATGATCCCTTTTCTCTACTTTTAACCAATGCTAGTCCATAGAAATGGAAATTAGCTGCAGCTGTGATTTTATGAATGGTTTCCTAGAAACTACATTGAAGTAAATTTCAATTCACAAATGAGTTTTATATTTCTCTTTTAAGCAAGTGCAGATGGGAGATTTGTTAATGTTCATTGTAGATGTTCAAAGACATTAACTATAGTCTTTGAAGTTGATGGTCATATTTTTCAAGTTCAAGGTCACATTTAAGTAAGTACCACATTTACAAAATGAACAAATGTTACATATTTTAGTAATAGAAATCTTAGTAATCAACTGTCTAAAGAAGGAAGCCATTCATAACGTATTAAAACCTATTTTTATCGAGTCATTCAAAGGTTTCTTACTGGTTTTATTTACTCACAGTCTTGGAACATCCTAATCATCTTTTACTGCAGATGGTCATAGTTTACTCCTTTTGATAAATCTGGTTTTATAGAATTCACTTATAGAAAGTACTGATTGAGTTCATCTTACTATACACATGTTATTCACAGCAGCCTCAGAGAAAACATTGGATCATTCAGAAAATATTTTTATGTTTTCTAATTTATTAAGGGCATAACAAATTCTAGTTATCATACAGACACACACACACACACACAAAGTGTTTTTGTGCTCTTATGAGCATGTGAGTTTGTGCTTGTGTGTGTCTTATGTGTGTGCATGTGTGTGTATATGTGTGCATGTTGAAACCAGAGTTTAATGTCCAGTATCTTCCTAATCCTTAACAGTAAGCCTCAGAGATTCTCACTGTTAGATGCATCAAAGAACAGTTGTCTGTCTCTCTCTCTCTCTCTCTCTCTCTCTCTCTCTCTCTCTTCTTCTCTTTTCCTTCCTTCTTCCTTCTTTTATTCCTTCCTACCTACCTCCCTTGTTTCCTTTCCCTCTCTTTTTCTTTTTGTTTTAATTTGATGATTAATTTGGTGTCTCTCTATATGGCCCTGGTTGTCCTGGAATACAATGTGGACTATTCTGGGCGAATCTTACAGAGATACAGCTGCTTCTGCTTCATGAGTGCTGTGATTAAAGGTGTGCACCACTAGGCATAGCTACACAATTGACTGTCTTACATGAGTGCTAGAGACCTGAACTCTGGGTCTCATACTTGTATAATAGGCACTTTTCTGTTTAAGTCATCTTTCCAGCCCCAAATATATAATTCTGTGTGCATGAAAAAGCAATGAAGATAGATCTTTATTATCCTAAGCTGTTTGGGTATATAATATTCATTTTTTTCCTGACAAAAATTACATTCTTGCTTATCAAAGAATTAAATTAGATGCATTATAATCTTTTTTCAAGATAAAAAGATGATTTATGATATATCAGGTAGAGAATATTAGATTGAAATAGCAATAATATCCCCAATTAAGTATATTAATTTATACTGGAAAAAGGTTTCTCTTATCTATTAATCACAAAATTTTATGTATTTTTAGATAAGGCTTTATGTGTCAGAGTTGCAGATGAAACAATTTCTTAAAACATTCAATATGTCTTACCATCAAATCAGGTCTGCAGAATTCTATCACTGAAGAATTATCTATCCAATCAAATGGGATATACACCAACAAACATTGACATGGTCTGTATGTGGTTTCAACTTAGAAATAAACATAAACAAATAAAACACATACAGATAAGCATTAACTCATAAGCAGATGAGCAAGCAGAAAATTCTTTATCAATTTCCAGAATGATATGAGTGGAGAAACTAAATTTCTATTACAAACTACTATATATTGTCGTATATTCTCTTTGTTGTCTGTCAATAACTTAGTTTTCTTAGCTATACCATAAGAAAAATCACAAATTCACTTTCTCAAAATTCTTCTTTATATTTATATTTCTAGCAATCTATTTTTTCAGTGCAGTCTAACAATTTATGAATGAGTCTGAACTTTTCACAGTTAGTGTCTGATATGATCTATTAGACCAGGTAGAAATACATAATAAAAATTTTCAGTGAGGTCTAAGGGCAAATTATGTTTTTTACATTAATGGAAATTCTTAATGTGCAATTGTAGAGAATGACCAAGAAAACACTCCAGTAGAAATGAATAGAACAGGGTCATAAGAAAGACAAGAGAAAGGTAGAAAAATAGAAAAGTCGACTGAAAATATATGTAAAGGAAAATTTGTGGATAGATTTTGTTAAGATGAGGAATATTTTTAATAAAGTAATCTAGTCTTTATAATATGACCCATTTTTAAGAATAGTGAACATTTTTTAAAGCAGCATGCTATGACCGAAATAGAGTTAAAATCTCCTTTGGCTACAGAAACTCGGGTTCTTTTATAAGATTTATTGAATACTGATAAGATAAGGGCCTTACAAATTAGCAAATCAAAGTAAGAGCTGAAAATAAAATTTTATGAGAGAAGAAAGTCAGGAAGAGAAAGAGAAGAATGGGACAGAATATTACCTTTTAACCATGATAAGAATTGATACTAGTATTTCAAAAGGTCTCAGAATGTCTAAGTGAAATGGAGTATAATTTTAAGAGCCTTTTATCCATTTTTAAAGTATAAGCAGCATATATAAAGAAATTAAATAAACTCAGCTGGGCGGTGGTGGCGCACGCCTTTAATCCCTGCACTGAGGAGGCAGAGGTAGGCGGATCTCTGAGTTCAAGGCCAGCCTGGTCTACAAGAGCTAGTTCCAGGACAGGCTCTAGAAACTACAGGGAAACCCTGTCTCGAAAAAAAACCAAACAAACAAAAAAAGAAATTAAATAAAGTGTACCTCACTGTAGAACAGCTGACCAATCCCTTGTCTGAGGGGCGTGGCCGCTCCAGGGTGGGGAGGAATACCTTTAAAACCCGGTTTTGGTAAGCCCCGCCTTCTGGTTTCCCTGCTCTTCGCTGGAACCTTGGCTCTGTAAGCTTACCCCATTTCCTTCCTTTATTAAAGCCGATTAATTCGGATAAGGCTGGTTTTGATTATTTCCCATTCCTGCCTGACTGCCATGCTTCAAAGTAAGTATGGAAAACATTAGAAAGTTTACAATCTTAAACTATCAAGGAGAAAATGTTTCTTTTAAAACTACTAGTTTAAGAAAGAGATAAAAGTGTACTTATGTTAAGGTAAAAAAAGAATTGGGAAGAACTGCTTTTATTTATTTTTTTATTTTTATTGAGCTCTACATTTTTCTCTGTTCCCTTCCCTGCCTCTCCCCTCATCCCTTCAACCCTCCCACAAGGTCCCCATGCTCCCAATTTACTCAGGAGATCTTGTCTTTTTATACTTCCCGTGTAGATTAGATGTATGTAAGTATGTCTTGGAATAGGAGGCCAATTTACTGAGGCAATGTTGTTGACATGAGGATTGTAGATGGTAGTAAAGGAGAAATTGGCTGAAAATGAAGAATTACTGTTGGTTTTACTCTTTGTATATTTGTAGATTCATTGGGTTTTGATCGTGTACTGGGAAACTTTAGGGAAAATGTCTATCATATTATATTTTCCCAACAGTGAAAGGTACAGAGAATCACAGACACGGAGCTTCACAAATCTGTAGTCTGGGAGTGAAAATCCAACCTGTTAAAAAATACCATCATAAAATCAGAGATAGTTTCATGTGTATTGTAAAGTGAAGACTATCACACAGTCTGTCTGTCTATCTATCTATCTATCTATCTATCTATCTATCTATCTATCTATCTATCTATGTATCTATCTATCTACCTATCATCAGTTTATCTTTCCATTTGCTATTTATGTGCACATGTAAACTTCAGCTGGACCAGAGATGAGTTCCATGTGAAAAGAGGAAGTCCAGGAGCATTGTTACATTGATGAGAAAAGGAAGTGTTTTAAAGAATTGATTGTCAACACTGTCACATGCTATAATAGTTAACAAGTAGGAAGATTGGCCAAGAATTCAAAATTTCTGCATGAATAAGGTAAGGGCTAATTAGATCCCAACCACGGCTGAGGAGGTATCAATAGCTTCTCAAAAGAAAAAGTACATTTTCTTTAGAGCTCTGTCCTCAAGTATAATTATTCTTCAGTGGGTGGCACTACATCCATGCACTAATTGGAATCCAAGGGTTATTTAAAAATAAAAGATTCTTGGCAGAGGAGAGGTCCAGGGAGAATAGGAAGTGGGGAGTGATAAGTGGATATGTTACAAATGTATAGTATTGATTGTGTATGACATTCACCAATAATAAATAAATTTAAAATATACATAAATGAAAACTAAACATGAAATAAAAATAATAAAGTACTTAGGAATGGAAACTAAAATCAAATTCAGAAGATGCTACCTGCCTTACATGAAGGAGATGCGAGATGAATTTAAAAATTAGAAATAGACCTATATTTGTAGACACTAAGGTTTATGTTGCAAAACAATCTATGGCTTTATGAAAATTCTCGAAAAGACTGAATTTTCTAAGTTGTTTTTCTAAGGAACTTTAAATTTCTATGAACTTCACACTTTTTATTTCATAATACATAGTTGTATTATTTTCTGTTTAGCAATAAAAGTGTATTCTAAAGAGATAATCTGACCATAATATAGATAGATCTGACACATTTCATTTCTCATAAAGTTAAAATATTCCAGACTCTAACAAGAGTGCAAGTATTTGATTCTTTTTATATTGAAGCATTTCAAAACATGAAATAAGACAAGATCTCCTGAGTAAATTGGGAGCATGGGGACCTTGGGAAAGGATTGAAGGGGAGGGGAAAGGCGGGGAGGGGAGCAAAGAAAAATGCCCAAAGAAACAAACAAACTAACAAAACCATGAAATAATAGGATGTGAGATTATAAAATATACAAAGATTATCTTTTTAAAACTATTAGGCTGCATCTTTTTAATGTTAGACTGTATCTTTTTTCAGCCTTATTTTCTTTACACACTTCTCATTTTAGCTAGCTAAAATTGAATAAAGTGATGCTCATGGAAGAGACCATGAGAACACAAACCCACACAAAGAATTACAGGCAACTAAAAAATGCTGGCAGAAGAGAAACAGTCTTCTCAAGGGAAGAGCACACAAAGTAGTTGAATAAAACCAAATGATCAACCCTGAAAACATAGAGATATAAGTAACATTATAAAGACTGAGTAGGTAGAGTTTATATATTTAGGAATGTATACTACACACACACACACACACACACACACACACACACACACACACACACATTTCCATGTAACAGTTAATGAAAAAAAAGATCATAATCCTGAAGAGTGAAAAAGGCATATATCTAAGGGCTTGGAAGGAGGAAAGGGAAGGTGAAATGTAGTTGTATTATAATTTTAATTTTTTTGTCAAAGAAAGAACCAAAACTTATGAATTTTAAGAATATAATGTAAGAGTTCATAGAGAGCATACAAGATGCTTGTTAGCAATGTTGGGAACCATGATCTAATGAACGTGAGATCATATTTGATTTTAGCTAAATCTTTAACTTTTAGCTTACAAGACAAAGACAGAGGGATTTATGTGTTTCCTGAAAATGTCTGATTTTTTTAAAGTAGCATTAAAATTATATTGACAGATAATTCTCAGAAAAAAATGTATGACTCAAATTATATAAAAATAAAATAAACCTCACAATTGGGGCAGGCAACAATGTCAACTATCAAGATGTGATAACTTTACAGTTTTCCAAAGGAGAAAAGCAGAACATTAATCAACCTAATGGGAAATTAATTACCAAAATGAGTTTTAGGCATTAGAATGTTGTAAAGCAGAATGTGTATATTTTATTGTATGGCAACCTAATATTTTGACACTGTATTTTGTAACCTCAACCTTGTGAGGCCTAGATAAAAAAAAAGTGAAGTTATTTTGACATAATAGGACCTGAATTTAAGCACTCATTTTAAAAAATAAAAACAAGATTTTTAATTAAAATTATATTTATCGTCAATTTAGTTATCTAGAATTTAACTTTTCATAGTTTTCTGTCTATAAATACAGTATGTAGCATATGAACTTTTACATTCAGTCATGGCTACTCACAAAACAGAGTTTCAGAGTGAGAAAGGTGTCTTGGTGGGGAAGAGCACTTGCTACTCTTTCAGAGAATCTGGGTTAGTTTCTAGCACTCACATCAGGAGGACTATAACTCATAATTCAAGATCCAGGGGATCTCCTGCTCTGCCCTAGCCTCTGCGGACACCTGGGTTCGTGGGCTTGCATCCATGTGCAGAGGCACACATCTACACATGAAAAGTAATTCAATAATAAATCTAAAAATATTTCAGGTATTTAAATTATAGTTATTGATTGTTCTCTATCTTGCTTTAAATTTCATCCATTATCTTACTTTTCCCTTTAGCCCTTGGCCACATGCTATTAATTTCTTTCTGAAGAAAAAGAAACAGTACAGCAATAAACCACAGTGTTCTCAAAGAAAATGTTTCAAAAAAATGTGAAATTAAATTTCTCCCTTTCACCAAATTTTTCAATCTTGTTGAATAGTCTAGGAACTTTCCAACTAGTCAGAATGTCAGATTAAAAAAAAAAACGTTATTGCAGAGTACAGTGATGAGATATCCAAGATTCAAAGAAGGAACAATGTCTCCTAAGGAGCCCAGTTGTTAACCGGCATTTTTCAGACGGGGATGACAACTGGAGAACAGCGCTGCAGAGACAGCCCGGTAGTGCATGGCTCTGCAGAGCTGAACATGCAAGAGTCTGTGATCAAGAATTCACAACATTTGTACAAAATTAGTAGAGCACACAAGAGCGCCTTATTAACACAATCTATCTTTGCCATCATTAATTTCTATAGATTCATTTCTACCGCCAGCATTTTGAACCATTCTGTGTAGAGCACTGTTCACAAATATTTTTGTTCAGCTTGGAACAGATTCGTTTTAGGCTTTATACTCTTAGATTAGCATTTATGCACAGATAGAATCATGATGGAAACATTGTGATAAACATTAAGCAATTTAACAAATGTCTGACTATTACATCAGGTTTATTTTCAGCATATGAAACCTTTGGATTTCAATAAGATTTATTTTAGAGAGTGGCCAATAGTTAAAATTTGTTTTATTATATATTGAGTTATAGAAACACTTTTCAATTCTTTCTGAATTTTAAGATCACATGACCAACTAAAATTAAAGGAATATACAAAGTAAAAAAATTTTTTTTCATGTGAAACACACTGGCCATGTGATGGTTAATCTTGGTTTGCCAGTTTGACACTTGAGTAGTATCTGGCAAGTTAGTAATTCTCACCTTTATATGTGGTTTTGAGAGTGCTTCTAGAGTAGATTAACTAACTGGGGAAGAATAGCTCTGAACATGAACACTGAAATCCCACAAGTTGGTGGCTTGAATAAAACAGAAAAGAAATGAAGGTGGGAAAAAGGAAAAGCCCAATTTGAGCAACTTATCATCTCTGTTTACTGCCCATCCTCACAGGCATGACCTTTGGTTTAATTCCTATCATTCTAGGCCTGTCCTCTCTGTTTAACTGCTCTGAGCAGCTTAGCTTTAGCCTGCTCCCTCTTGTGATCGAATAAATCCTATAAAACTTAGCAAATATAAATCATTTCTATTGTAAATAGTTTTTCAAGTATTTGTTATTATAATTAAAATATAAGATTATTATAGAATTTTCAGATCAATGCTCCTCCTTGCCTTAATCAGAGAAGCCTGTCTTCCCAGTGCATGATGAAGAATTCAGTGACTCATTGTCACACACAATGTTGAGAATAAATGTCAGATGAGTACTCAGTCACAAATAAGAAATTTATATCACCTATTCTAAGGTCCAGGGGACACTGCACAAAAGGGAGAGGGAAGAGTATCAAAGCCAAGGAAAAAAAAAGAAGTGCTAGGAAATGCTGCCTTCTGGACAAGACTCAGCTTTGGAAACATGAATTCACAGACGTCTGCACAGAGTCTGTACAAGAATAGGCCTTTTCCCCAGCCCTTCCTAATTCTATGCCTGATTGCTGATAAACTCAGAGGGGTAGAGTTATTAATTCAGTTGTATAGCCACTGGTGAGCTCATTAGTCCTCAATACTTAGTTTTAATTTTATAGTCACAGTGAGCGCCCTGGTTAAACTAAATTGATCACAGAACATCTGGGGAACGGATTTCTGTGGGATGTATGGATGGGCACTATGAAGGCTTGATAAGGATGGAAAGGAAATAAGAGAAAGTGAGATAAAAGTGTGCTGTTGTGTGTGTGTGTGCGTGTGTGTGTGTGTGTGTGCGTGTGTGTAATTGTATATGAAATTTTCAAAGAAAAATTAATAAGTAAAATTCATTCTGGTAAGTACAGATACCACTACTATATTATTGCTATTATGATATATATAGAAATAGCCCAACAAGAAGCAATAATAAAAGCACAAAGAAGGTTTGAAATTGAGGGGAATTTCTAACATGAATATAGTAAATATAAAGAAATAAGCATACACACAAATGGTAAAAAAAAAAACAACCATAAGAAAAATGACGAAGAGTTGTTGGTAAATGCCTTTGATCCCAACAATTCAGAAGCAGAGGCATGTAGATCAATGAATTTGAGACCAGTCTGGTCTACAGAGCAAATTCTAAGTCAGCCAGGATTATACAGAGAAACTCTGTTTTGAAAAAAACAAACAAAACAAAACCAAAATAACAACACCAAATATAGATAGGTAGGTAGGTAGGTAGGTAGGTAGGTAGGTAGATAGATAGATAGATAGACAGATGATAGATAGATAGATAGATAGATAGATAGATAGATAGATAGATAGATAGATATGGACAGTTAAAGCTGAGGAAATTATAGGAGAAAATGCCAATATGTAATTCTATGTAGTGTTTTCATTTTATACTGTTTACGCCAACATATTATGTTTATCTAAACCAACAGAAATATAAATAATTAGTTGCATTTTTAAACATGTCTTTTACAGCATTTTATATAATATTAGAAATTACTATAGGCTATGACATTGGATGCTTATTGAATTAGGATCATTGTTGTTGACAAATTATGAACCTTCAAGAACAAATAGAATGTCTTTAAAATTTAAAACACTGGGTTTTTCTGCTACGAGTAAAGAAGTTCTATATCTAGGTGACCTACAGGCTTTGTAGATAAATACAACTCTCCCAGAACCAAGGAAGGAGAAAGGAGGCTTACTGGATTTATAAACATGCGCTCTGTATCAGAATTTTTCTGACTTCATTCTTTGGGCGATTCTAAGTAGATATCATCTTTATTTCACAGATGGAGCTTGTCTTCCTTACACGGCTTTGTACTTTCAGTTTTTCATGCTGTCCCATAGTTACAAGGAGAAAGCACTGACCAGGCTCTTAAGCCTCAAGCTACTGACTTTCTAACTTTCTGGTTCCATCTTTGGTTATCTAGGACATGAGGATGGTGAAAGAGTATCAACTGTTACCTGATAAACAAAATGCAAGCCTGTCAGTAAAAATTAGCTCTGCCATAAAATTCCAATATTGTGAGATGTAAGATTTGCACAGTTAAGACTGCATGTAAGTACAATAGCACTGAGGTACATAGAATTGCTCTTGAGGACAAGGGATAAAATTGGTTCTTCACTCATTGCATTAAATTTTAATTTGTGTTCATTTTTTTGCTCAACCAAATATATCTATTTAGATACATGAATATTTTTAGATTAAAGATAACTTTTTGATGATGAATGTGGATGCTTTTTATTTTCTTTCTATTTAATAAACATTCATTGACAGTTGGAGATAAACTGGAAAACTCAGCTAAACACTTTTAATTAAACAATGAGAGAGAATGTGGGTTATATTATTAGACCAAGTTTTTGGGGGATTCTGTCACTTATCACTTGTGCAGTCTTGGTCCAGGGACTCACATTCGAAAATATTAATCTTATAATGAGTACAATTTTGATAGTATCTAGCTCATGGGACTGTGGGATAGGTATGTGGAGTATACATTTGCCTGAATGGATACATATACTCTTGGAAAATCCTTTTATGTATATGTTATCCAGTGTGGTTTATTATATAAGTTGAATTAATGCTTTCAATCATTATAAATGTACTATTTAGATGATGTTATTAGTGAATCTCTGCTTTTCAGATTAGGAAACTCACTTTGTATTTTACTTCTGAAACTGCCAATTCAATGCCTCAAAATTTTGATATGTCAGGATTTGGAATTACAAGGTGGTTTCTCACTAGTTCATTTAGATAAGATTAGGTTCTCATTCGTTCATTAAAAAACAATACAGACTTAGTGATAATATGGCAGTCCTTGAAATAATCTCTGCACCTTTATTCTGTTGCTTCTCAATGCAAATGTTCATGTTGCATGAAAGAGGAGTACATCTTACAGTAGGTGTTTGGACCCACCAGCAGTGAGTCTTCCAAGCACAGCTTACAGAGGGCATCTGAGCAACTTATGCTTCATCAAGCATCTACTGAAGTTACAGGTTTTTATGAACTCCTGCTGTTATTTAGAACCGATACGTTTTGTTTCTTCTGTTATTGCAAACATACTCTCAACATGGCTGTGTTCAGATGACCAGTAGCGTGAAATCATCTCAGAGACAATTTAAAAAAAAAAGAAAGACCAAAACACGCTAATAGTGGAGAATTCAGGAAAGTAAAAACTGATTAAATGATCAAGCCATGCTTTAACTTAGTAGCATCAGGAAGTACTAGCAGGAAATCAACATCTTGCAAGAGAATACAATTTAATATATTTGGCAAATGTATTCAAAGATGCTATTTATACTATATAGATGATCATCTGTGAATCAAGATGATATATATGTCAACTAAAATAATTTAAATATTCATTAGTTAAACTTTCTTCATTAGTTACAATTTACAGATAAGGCTATGAAATGAGACAAAAATTTCAAAGAATTAATTCATCTTTTTTACATGTATGGATATTCTGTGGGCATGAAAAAGGTGAACTATCTGCATGCAGTACCCGCGGAACTCAAAAGACAATATTTAATCTTTTGGAAATGGAGTTACAAATGATTGATAGTCACCACGTAGCTGCTGAGAATCAAACCCAGGTCCTCTGCAAGACCTGCCAGTGCTTTTAATTGTTGAACCGTCGCACTAGCCACATTCTTTTAAAAAAAGAGAAAATTGAAGTCTTCTGATAAATCAGAGGGTTGTTAAGAGAAAAGAAATGCATTCCAATGGATTTCAAATTTGGCTACTGTAACATTTTTTCAGTGCTTCTACAATATTGAGAACAGAATGAAGCCCCTGACTAGCCCATGTTTTAAGAGCACAGTGTGGGGAACTAAAAGAAACAATGTCAATTAAAATGGAATTCTTGTGTGAAGGTGGTGGTGCACGCCTTTAATCCCAGCACTCTGGAGGCAGGTGGATCTCTGTGAAATCTTGGCCAGCCTAGTCTACAAGAGCTAGTTCCAGGACAGGAAGGAGGAGGAGAAGAAGGAGGAGGAGGAGAAGGAAGAGGAGGAGGAGGAGGAGGAGGAGGAGGAGGAGGAGGAGGAGGAGGAGGAGGAGGAGGAGGAGGAGGAGGAGGAGGAAGAGAAGAAGAAGAAGAAGAAGAAGAAGAAGAAGAAGAAGAAGAAGAAGAAGAAGAAGAAGAAGAAGAAGAAGAAGAAGAAGAAGAAGAAGAAGAAGAAGAAGAAGAAGAAGAAGAAGAAGGAGTTCTTGTATGGGATGAAAACAGAAAACATAGGAGGAAAAAATAAAGAAACAAAAATACTATTATAAAATATACAGTAAATGTTTGCTAGAAACTGTAAATTATAGATGTTGTATGTGGAAATGTACATAAGATTAGAAGGAAGGTGTAAAGCTACTACAGTACTGCCCCTTAGAAATGCATTTTCAGAGAAATATAACAAAACCCTCTTTCAACATTCCTAAGCTTTCACTATCCCATTTAAAAATCCATAGATAGTTGAAGAAAGGAAACGTCTGGCACACCCTGGAACAAACAATTGATAGACCATGCCAATAGAGCACCAGCCTTTCTATTGGCAGGCAGGAATGTTGGGGCCAAGGTTACGTCATTTCCAAGGTCTTAAGGGAGAACAGGAAGACAGTGAATGGAATCTCCCTGAAGAACTAAACAGAGGCAGAAAAGAACATTCTAATCCTAATACTGCAATGACTTTTAAATGAAAAAGAAAATCATTTTGTAAACTCAAGAGAAGATTGGAGGCAACAGAGAAGAAAATTGTTTTAATTAAAGATGGAAGCTATGGAATCTGAAGGACAGAAGGAAAAATATTGAAGAATAATGAATGTCGGACGACTGTCTATCATTCTGTGATTGAAATTTCAAACATAAGGGAAGATTTAGAACAGGAAAAGCTTCTCATAAGAAATTCTTAAAACTTTTCTAAATCTGAGGGGAAATGAGACCAGATGGAAATTCCAACTTACAGGAAGAATAAGGATTATAAAAATCATTTTAGAAGTCAATATATATCTATAATAAATGCATATTCATATGTGCATGTACTAGCCAATATTTTTTACTTTACACAATGAAAGGATTATAGTTAATAATAATGTGATATTAAAAGTTATTATTTGTTATAGTGCAATGACATTGCATTATACTTGGTTCCATGTTAACTTTCTCATTGAGTTTATATTAATATATCACTATCTATGCTGTAGATTAGGACCAAACATGTCTCCCACTCCTGTGCAATGAGACAGTTGTTGGTTTGTATTGCAATGAAAAGAAGCTAAATATCTTCCATATTTTTATTTTATTTTAAAATGATTTCCCTTTTTCAAACCATTGAACTTACAAAAATCAAAGCATAAAATTATTTTCAGTTTTTCAGTACAGGGTTTAATTTCACAGTATGTTAATTTGCCACTGAGAAAAATGCTGATGTTTTATTTTGGAAAGAGAGTTACTAGGTCTTACTGTTTCAATAGCTCTCAAGTCAGGTATATAATTAATGAAAATGTCTATTAAAATATGTTGTTATGCTTTAAATGGCTTTTCACATTTTCATTCTACAGTTCAGAAAAAATGTTTCACCTGGGAGAACACTTTTTTATTTCTCTGCCATGATAAGAAGTTACTGAGCATTTTTATTCCATTAAATAGTCTCCTTGGCAGATGAATTCAAAGTATATTGATTGCAGTTCACCAATTATTTTCAATATCATTTTTTTCTGAGCAAGTTTTTTAAGGCCACTGATATGAGTCTCATTCTTAACTGTCTCACGATTGCCAGTTAATATGTCCTGAACTAGGTTCACATTTCCATATTCCTTGTCATGGTGGGTAAATATATCAGGCCATTGCTTAACATTGGTTTCTGTAGTTTAGTTACTTTGGGTAGGAGAGTTAACTAGTTATCTTTCTTTGTTTCAGGAGTACTTTGGGATGGTCTCAAAATTCTAGGCAGCCCCGGCACTGTAGCAAACTCCACAGAATAACGGCGGTCACGGATGACTTATTACCCCTCGACAGTAATCAACACGTGGGCATACATATTGTGGAATCTGGTTAGCAAGCTGAGAATGGCTGAGAAATTTTTGTTCAGTGTAGGCGGATTTACCAATCTCAAATACTTTTAGGTGATCCTTCTTACAGATAGATTCCAACTTTCTATCACTTCCGGCTCTGTTTCTACATCCACGCACCACTTAGCAGCTGGCTTTAAGCCGACAGAATATCTATTCTGTTCCTCGCTCATAAACGTTGTCAGCACTCTTTGTCATTTTGTGCCATGGCTGTTATGCAGGGTTATGTCTTTTATAAGACAGCCAGAGACCCTCCCTTGAATAGTAACAACCTCATGCTCAGACTCCCAGACTGAAAGGAACATCCTCCTCCTAAATACTGGCCTAGGGGGCATCAAGATTTCCTGCAATGCTTGCCTCGGCTTCATTTATCAGGCATGCAGATAGAATTTTGGGGTAATGAAAGTACGACTCAGTTATCTTTCAAATTCTTTTTTGAGAAGTCTAGCTTTATTAAAAATCACTGTCACAGAGCTTCTAAATCTCTGTCGTTTTCATTGTCTTTTTTTTTTCAAAGTTGCTTTTCTTGGGTCCCTTGAGAGTCTCCATATGGATCCTTCTTTTTCATATTCAGATGATGAAAAATGCACATGAAGGCTGTTCCTTCTCTGGTTAAGCAGGTAGCTATTCTGGGTAGCTACTGGAGAATTTGCTTACATATCTCAATGTTTCATTTTCTGACTTATCCTCATTTTCTCTTTCTTTATAATGCCTTGAACTTGGTGTTTCTCAGTTCAGTCCCACACTGTTTGCTTTCTGTATCCAAATGGTGTTGTACAATATTTGAAGAAATAATTTGTCACTGTTTGGCCAGTTTTTGATTTAGCCTTTTCCTCCTCTCTGTTGATCAGATATCCTAGTGAATCAAGTTCTAGTCACAAGCTGGTACTGTACTGGTCCTCTGGGGACTCGAAGCTGGTGTTCCTCTGAGCCATGAGTCTGCTCACATATGCTTGTTGCATCCCTTCTAGGTCATACTGCTCCTCAAGGACATGGACAATTTATTCACTAATTTTCTTTCCAGTCTTAGCAAAAAAAAAAAAAAAAAAAAAATCCCATCTTTTCTTTCTCTGCCACTTTGGGTTTTCTCGGCAATACTATAACCTGTTGCAAAAATGAGATACCCTAGTCTTAGGGAGATGGAAGCCTGAGACAACTGTGCTGGGGCTGGAATTTAAATGTTTCCAAAAATATCTCATCATGTTTCAATTTTCAATTTTTATGGTTTGTAGTGTGAACCTCTCTTAAAGTATAGGCAGCCTGAGTTTTGGGGCTGTTGAGTGTTAAGGATGCTGCTTTAGTCTTTAAATTGATTTTATTTTGTTTTAGGTATATGGATATTTTGCATAAATTTATACATCTTAGATTTCCTGAAGCTGGAGTTGTGAAGAGCTGTGTCTGAATCATAAAAGGGTCCTTGGAAAGAATAGCTCTTGCTCATAACCACTGAGCCAATTTTCAGTCCTCCATCTCTGTTCTTCATGTGAAATATGTTGAAGTAAATTAATGGTAATATTAGTAAGAAGGTAACATACATCTTGAGAGGTAGCAAAATATATAAAAAACTGTCTACTAGGTTCATAACAAGTGAAACAAGAGCTGTGCTTCATCACATTATCCTCCACAGAGATCCTAAAATGGCATATTCATGGGGCATCTTCCTGGGTAAGTTGAAATGTAGAGAGTGTAGGAAAGTGCTAAGCTGTTGTTTCAGAACTTCAGTGAGCTGATTGAGCCAATTGATTGTGTCTTTGAGTTACAACGAACAAGTAGAGATTTTAAAAAAATCAAATACCATTTGTCAAATGTATATTATTTTCTAAAAAGAAAAAGACTTCACACTTAGAACACACAGTGCACACAACTGTACTGACTTCTGCAGATCCTCCTCAGATCCCAACATATTTAAAATTGTGTGATCAGAACAGTGGCACTTCCCTTAAAGCTCAGAATCTCAGCTGTCAAATGTCCTCTGAACATATTAAGACTCATTTGTCTCTGTCTGTTAACATCCTCTCAAGAGCTGGGTCATGATGGGTGCTTGGTCTCTTTGCAACTTTGAATTAGGTCAGTTTACAAGAAGAGATTTGTAATTTGGGAGATATCTCAGAGAATTACTTAAATTTTTCCTTACAAAGTTCTAATTACAAAGGAAAGTACATTTGGAGCATTGTCTAAAGAAACTGAATGGAACACCACAAACTTACTACCCTTTCAATGAACAACTTAACGCTGAGTATTTCATCAGAGTTCAAAGGAACTTAGTGGAGAAATTCTGACCACTTTGGCTCAAGGACAGCAAGTTTCGCTAGACAATCTCCTAATACGCAGTTTAGAAGTGCCTTAGAGCCATATGTTGTGATAAAAATACAACATATATGCCACGCTGATTATTTAATTCAAGGGTAGATTTTGTCTCGTTCCAAGAATAGATGATGGATAGAGTGCATATACTTAAAGCCATGCTCCATAAATACCATTTCCTCCCATCGAGCTTTTCAGAAAATTGAATATAAATGATTGCTAAGTTAGAGCTAAGTGACTGTGCCTTGCAGCAGCAAACTTTAATAGCTATAGGATATTAAAGGTCAAAAGAGGCAGACATAGTATCTGTAGAGTAAGATCATGAAAATATTCATATAAAAGGCAGATCAAATGATCAAAGTTCACTTGAAATCTTCTTCTATTTTATTTAGTTTTGTTTTTATGTGTTGTTTAACATGTCTCATGTAACCATTGCTGACATTGAATTAGTTTGTAGCCCATGAATAGCTATAAACCTTTTCATTTATTTTTTTAATTTTTGAGAACTTTATCAATATGTACTATAATTTCTACCCTTTTCTGCCACTCCAACATGTCCCATGTTTCTGCTCTTCTCTGTCACATCCATGAACTCTATTGAGTCCATTTAGTGTTGTTCCATGTAAACATGTTTATGGATAACCACTTGGGATGGAAGACCTATGACGGAGTCCTTCCCTACAAGAAAGAGATTTTCCTTCCCTCAGCATCCATCAGTTTCCTGCAGCTCCTTATCTAGGCGTGAGATTTGCTCCATCCATGTAGGTATGTAAATTTAGCTCCTATATTGTTGCAGCTTTGTGGGTACAGCTTCCCTTTAGAAGACCTGTCCCTCAGTAGATTTCCTGATTCTCTGGGTCTTACTATCTTTCCAGTCCTCCCTTTATTTTAAGCCTTAGGGATTGAGGTTGTGTTGGAGATGTATCAGTTAGGAGAACACACCCGACTGTCAGGTTTGTTTTCTCATTTTCCCCGTTGCGTGTCTCTGCAATGGTCTCCGTCTGCTGCAATAGGAAGCCTCTTGATGAGCACTGATCACTTATCTGTGGGCATAATTTCTAACCGCATTTGAAAACTCAGAACTTCAGATCCTCCTGCCGCCACATCACAGTGTTAGGGTTATTGTTGTTTTTAGAATTCAACAGAATAATATGCTCATTGACTAAAATTTACTTTAAGCTGCTTGTTCCTAGTATGTATTACAACAGAGAGTCACTGTTGAGTGCCTGAAGAATAATCCTTCCCAACTGCATGATTGATAATTGCTCTTACCTCTTAAAACAACAAACACAAAACCCTTAATATTTGTTTTAAAGTTCTTAATCTATTGATTGAGGATAACGCAGTAAAGCCAGAAGTTGGCTATTCTAAGGGCCAACAAGATGCCTCTGCAGGTAAAGGAGATTGGCTTGTAAGCTTGTTGATCTGAGTTCAATCCTTGATATCCACAAAAAGGCAGAAGGAGAGATTTGCACAAGGTCTTCTTTGACCTCCACATGGCAGCTGTGGATGTGAGTCCCACGCTCAAGACCTTATACTACATATAAACACATAATAAAAAATTTGAGTATACTCTAGCTAGTCACTTTCTTTTCTCTAGACAAATACATTTCCTTGTTATTTCAAGTCCATGTAAAATTATTTTTGACTTATGGCTTTAGATGCTTTAAAATGCCTAAATATGTTAAATGTGCATATATTTAGCCTGTATCATAGTACTGAAACTCAAAATAACATATCTGCTTCCATTCAAGTCTTTTTTTTTTTTCAGGTTTTTCGAGACAAGGTTTCTCTGTGTAGCTTTGGTGCCTGTCCTGGAACTAACTCTTGTAGACCAGGCTGGCCTCGAACTCACAGAGATTGTCCTATCTCTGCCTCCTGAGTGCACCACTACCACCTGGCTTCAAATCTTTTTTTATTTTATTGTTTTTATTGCACTATACATTTTTCTCCACTACCCCACCGTTCTCCCCTCTCTCCTTCTGCCTTCTCTCATGACCACCTCACTCCCAATCTACTCAGGAGATCTTTTCTTTTTCTCCTTTCTTTGTAGATCTATATCCATATACATATATATGTATATATACACACATATATATGTGTGTGTATATATATCTTTGTTGTCTAGGTTCTCTGGAGCTGTATATTGTAGGCTTCTCTTTCTTTGATTTATGTCTAAAAGCCTCTTATTTGTCTTTCTGGGTCTGGGTTACCACTCAATATGATGTTTTCTAAATCTATTCTTTGCCTGCAAATTTCAAGATGTCGTGATTTTTTACTGGTGAGTAGTACTCCATTGTCTAAATGTACCATATTTTCTTTATTCATTCTTCAGGAGAGGGGCATTTAGGTTGTGTCTAGTTTCTGGCTATGACAAAAAATACTACTATGAACATAATTGAGCACTTGTCCTTGTGGTCTGCATGAGCTTCCTTTGGGTACAGCCAAAGCCAGTAGAGAAATGCAAATCAAAACAACACTGAGATTCCATCTTACACCTGTCAGAATGGCTAAGATTTAAAACACTGATGACAGCTTATGCTGGAGAGGATGTGGGGTATGGGCACACTCCTCCATTGCTGGTGGGAGTACAAACTTGTACATCCACTTCAGAAATCAGTATGGTGATTTTTCAGAAAATTAGGAAGCAATCTACCTCAAGGCCCCACAAAATAATGTATTTTGAAGTGGTTCCCCCCTTATATCACTTAGTATCACATTATTGTGTCATTCGATGTGACTTAGAGAAGGCCTGTTTACTCTTTAGTGTGTTCACTTTTGTGTGATCTACAAACCCCTTTTCAAGCATGAATTCAGTTCTGAAGGCAAGTATGGTTCCTAACTTACATTGTTCATCAGAACAGGGAGCAGGGTCATGAAAGGGTTATGAGAGTTTTCAGATTCAATAAACACTGCGATAAAATGTGACCCAATTACTTACATTTCTAGGTCAGTGTTGCTTCCTTTGCAGTACTTCCTCTTAGTTCATCTGTTTTATTATGTCTGTTTACATAATAGTTATAGGGAGACCATCTCCTAGATTTTTTTGTACAATAATAGTCTGTTTTAAAATTTATCACCTGGCAAGGAAAGACATGCAAATTTTTAGATGATTTTAAAGATAAACTAATTTTTTAATGGCAAGTCTTTTTTATTTTTTTAATTTTTTATTTTTATTTTTTATTAAAAATTTCCATCTCCTCCCCTCCTCCCACTTACCTCCCCTTTCCTTCACCCACACCCCCCACTCCCTCCCTCACCAGGCCAAACATCAGTCAGGGTTCCCTACACTCTGGAAAGTCCAAGGTCCTCCCAATTCCCCCCAGGTCCAGGAAGGTGAGCATCCAAACTGACAAGGCTCCCACAGAGCCCGTCCATGCAGTAGAATTAATGGCAAGACTTTTAATGGGTTACTTGCAATGGTATTGCTGTGAAATTATAAGCTTGATATATAAGATATTTGGCATCAGTCGGGTGCTTTAGGTTTCCGTACAGACTTACCTCGTAAGAAAACATATATCTACATTCATTTTTTAAATTTAAGTGAGTCATTTTAATTTTGGCTAGTTTAATTCGGTGCTTTGCCCAAGGCACCAAGTAGATCTCATCCAAATGAGTCAGTTTAACAGACCACTTGTTTCTGAATTCCTCCAGTCCTTATTAATTACTGCCTACCTACCAGACTTTGTGTTACTTCTTTCACAACTTTGACACCATTTTGGTGAACAGAAGATGCATTAGACAACTGCACTTTTAGATCTCCACAGAGAAAGTTGTGCTAACCTCCACCTCTCAATTATTTAATGAAGCCATGGAAATTGGCTTTTGTGTGAGCTCTTGTGTGCCCTCTTTAGTCATTACCCACCTAATTAGTGACTTTTTAACTCATGCATCTTGAAAAGTAAAACACAATGATTATATCTTTTTGAAGATGAAGGTCTCCTTCTACTCCCTTTCAGATGTGTATATAGTTAAAAAAAAGACATATTTAGCAGAGGATTTCTTGAGTGTATTGAGAATGGAAAAGCAATAATGTTAATTAATTATGCGGAACTTTTTTTATACTTACTAACAAAAGGATGTTGAGAACTTTAGGAAGGCTTATTCTGCATGAAATGAAGGGAATTACTTCATTTTTATTCTAAAGCTTAAAATATTATGTCTTTCTTGACTGAATTTACTGCAAGAATGGGGAATTTATTTCCACATTCCTCTCTATTAGATGTTTGGTTTTTAAAAACCAGTGGCAACTTTACCAAATTTTATTGTATTTGTTTTTGTCTAACTGTATCTGCAATCTTCAGTCACCATACCAATTAAAGTAGTCGTTGGAATCACTTTCCCAATTAGAGACAAAGTTTGCACTTAAAACTGAGACTGAAAACCACGTTTTTGGAGGAATAACTTTTATATATGATTGCATTAAGCAAGCATACATTCATAGGCTCTGAAAGTTGTGTTCTTCCAAGAGCAAATTGTGGAAATATATAGGTTTTACATGATGATTTCTCACTTTTTTTCTTTGGATTTGTTTTTAAACTTAATCCAGCAATTAATGCCATCTTGTCAGTGCTAGTGAATACACACTAATAGTTATGGATAAAACACTTAGCAAAAGTACAAAGAGCCATGAATTTGAAGTATGTTTTGAAGTTTAATATTCACAGGAATATTAGTATATGGATCTCAGGACAGATTCTCCCAATATACAAAGTAAGGAATGTAGGTTAGGTAGATAAGGTGGTGGAAAAGGTCCTTCTAGAATGTGCTGTGATATTGTATAAATATTCTCACTATCTTTGAGATAGTCATCAAAGATTTCTGTCTTTGAAACCATAATGATGTGTAGGTAAAGATTTAATTGCTTACTATATATTTATTGGGTAATCATATATGTAATATAAACCTGATAAACCTTCACTATATTGGTAATAGAGGTAAAGCAAGTGGATTAATTGTAGTACTTGCCCATGCTTTGCATTTTGTAGGATTATAGAATATTATTGCAGCCATGGGGAAAAAACTCAGCCTTGAGTAGGGAAGATGTAATTTGTCTTAGCTTCCATTTCTACCATTACTAGTTACTCCATTTTCATAAACTTACCTTAATATCATTTATTGAATGTGTGCTATGCACTATGTAGTGAACAATGGAATTATCACAGAGTTTTACTCCAGTCATTTTATATCTATTCAGATGTAGAGACATGAAAGTATACACTTATAATCTGATGTAAAATGTTGTTCCTGGGAGGAAAAATCAATCTACTTAGGAAAAGAAGTGAATGTTTCTCTCTCTGTCTCTGTCTCTCTCTCTCTCTCGTGTGTGTGTGTGTGTGTGTGTGTGTGTGTGTGTGTGTGTGAGAGAGAGAGAGAGAGAGAGAGAGAGAGAGAGAGAGAGAGAGAGAGGAAATAGGAAAATCTTTTTCTGCTATTTTCCTGAAACCAGGTAGATATCCTTCCTTTTACTGAGAATGGAGGACATAAAAGGGAGCATACTCCATGTGAGTTGTAGGTTATGTATATTAGTAATACACTGGCATTGTCTGTGAATGAGCATCATAACTCTGGCTAGCATCGAAACCTATATTAAGACTCAGAACAGGTGGATAAAGAACTGGAAAGAAGGCTTATGTGAACTCCTAGTCCCAAGACTCCTTGCCCCAAATCCCCAGCGCAGATCTCCGAAAAGAAAAGTTCTGGTCCAGTGAATGGGGTATGTATCAGGAAGATAGAGGAAAGGAAAAAGACAGAGTGACAGCTCTATACAAAAATTTCCCTAAAGCCAAATAGAGCAAGCAGTTACCCTCAGTATACCCTCTAGCTTAAGTCACCAGGCTAAACTCTCAGGAATATAGTCTGTAACAGGCAATGTGCTGGGACTGGGAAAGATGGATTTAGACATAGAGTACAAGTCAAGTTATCAAAAATAAATACCTTTGATAGTGCTTTGATATACTCATTGTATACTTGGTGGTTTATAAAGATTTCCGTATCCAGTCTGCTTCAATTGGTGAGTAATGTAGAAATAAAGATGGGAGGTGGATCTCAAGAAGCCCTTAAAGAGAGAGAAATCGTTGGGGAATCGCAGAATTATATGCTGTAGTAAATTCTAAGTTTCTCCGATAGTCTTCAGGTCTTACTTCCTTCTAGCTTATGTATCAGGAGATGAACCTCCCGGGTAGGCTCTAATTCATTGTCTGATTTACAATGCTTTGCCGTATTTAAAGAGAGGGCTAGCTTCCTCTCTGTAAAAAGCACACTACCTTCTTAATTACCTCTTAGAGTTCTGACCACCTAATCCCATTTAGGTGAAACCTAGAACTTCAACATGAGACATTGAGGTCATGCATTCATGCAGTCTATTAGGCAAAATAAAACCAACACTGAACAGTATAGAGTATAAGGCAGGAACAACAAAAATACATCCTTCAAACTCCACTTTTCATTCTATATTTTAGGACAAATGAAGCTGAAATATATTAAGTTAATTAATTTATTGTTCGTACTTAACCTTGATTATAGTGAAAATGTGGCAGTATGTGTATCAACTGCTATATATTTAGGAATATTTTTTTCTTATCATTACAACTCTGAATAACAGACATTAAAAATTTCTTAAAGGCAAAAGTAAATGTTGCTCAAGTTTTAATATTCATTTCTGACAAAGATACTTGTTCTTTAGTTGCTCAGTTTTTTATACTACCCTGATAGTCTTAGGATATTTCATTTTAAGTAGTTAAGTCTTGATTTCTTGAAGGCTAGGATTTTAAAAGCACATGCTGCATTTTGATTTTTAGTTTGCTAATAAAAGTATTCAATTTAAAGATTTATACAGAATCAAAATGTTTTCTGTGTGAGACAGTTGGCAATTGATGCCTGATAAATTTCACTTATGATAACATTTTCGGTTTTTCTTTTGTATACATGTGGTTCCAAATAATGCTTGTACTTCAAAGGCTGAGACTGAGAACGACATTGTATTTTGTTGTGCACAGATGTAAAAATTAGCATATAATGTAACTCAAATGAGTAAATCTGACATTAGTTTTATAACAGTAATTAACCTAATATTTTAATGATCAGTTTATAAATTATTAAACATTTCACAGCTACAGCTATTTTACAGATTGAATTTAAACATAAACAAAAAATAAAATTTAAAGTATTAAGAGCAAAATTAAATATGGATAGATAATTTACAATAACTTATGTGGTCAAACTGAAGAGACCTGATGATAAAGCGCAATTCTGTAGTTTAGAATAATGGACTAAAACCTAAGTATGTAACCACTGCATGAGACACAGAAGCATAGAGCGGAATGAAATGTTTAAATCACTTAGTTTATTGTCTTTTGACATTCAGGTATAATTTGAAGAATTAAATAAATCTCAGATATGAACATATAGACAACACAGTGTGTTAAAATTTTAACTGAGTTTTAGTTAAATTGAATATAAAATAAACAACTCTATCTGAATATTTTTTGAAATGAGACTGCCAAAGATAATAATTTCTCCTTTTAATAACAGTTGGTATAGGGTATTACTTTTATCATTTCTGGTAATAAATACACGTTTTAAAATATCCATTGTTTATAAGACAACAATTCTACTGCCATGGGCTGAACTGTATCCCTGTAACTAAAGGATGCTGAAGTCCTTCCTCTCCAGGGCCTCTGAATCTGACCTTGGAAATTTACTACAGGGTTATCACATTAAACTGAATCACTAGATTGGGTCCCAATCTAACAGATTTGAAATTCTCATGCAGATACTTTAGACTTGGAGACAGAGCCTCATAGACAATGATGTGAAAAGAAAGACGGACACCTATGCACCCAGAAACCTGAGGTCATGAGAACCTTGGTGAGACTTACCAACTACATTGATCATCTTAGGAAGCATTCATTCTTGATGACACTTTGAATTCAGATTTCCAGTTCCTTGAACTCCAACAAAAGCTTGCAGTTTCAAAACTTTCAGATTGTTTTTAATTAATTAAAATTAATTAAACTTTTATTGGTTCTTTGTGAATTTCACACCATGCATTCTAATCTCACTTTTCTCCCTGTCCCCTCATACCCACCCTCTGCCCTTGCAGCCTTGCAACTTCTCCACAACAAAATTTAAAGGACAAACCAAAAACTAAACAAAACAAAGAGAGGGAAAGGAAAGGAATCTCTCTGAGGAAGCTGTAGTGAGGCCTGCTGAGTCACACAGTTTACCCTTTAGTCCATTCATCTTTACTTACAAATGTTCAGTGCCAAGAGTCATTGGTCTGTTTAGAGGCCTCTGCTTTCTGCTGCACCACCAATAATGGGCTCTTACTGAGGCTCTTCTATCCTATTGTGGTCTTGTGTTACGGAGAAATCCTGCTGTTTCGGATCCATAGGTTTATTCCCTTCACATGCTCCATCAGTTCATAGATGAGGCAGATGTTGAGGTGGGCCACCATATAGCCCTGGTTCCGGGCCTGGGTGGTAGCTGGGTTGGTCAGCTTGTTAGCTTACCCTATTCATCACTATCTGGATAAACTCTCCAGCACTGCCTTGGCTAGTTCATGCAATGCACCCTACAGCAAGGAGAAGGGCCGAGTCTCTTGCTCTCTGGTCTTCAGATTTGACTCCTTAGCACTCACACCCCCAGGGCCAGCTCTACTGTTTGCCCAGGGAAGGCACAAGGCCCTCACTCCGGGATGCTGCAGATTGTGATGTTCTACCATGACATCCTTGGAGACAAATACACCTTGGATTTGACTCTTTGTCAATGGTAGGTAATAGGGAGCATCGGAAGATGGGCGGAGAAAGAGGGAAAGTGACGTCAGGGTTTTCAGTTCTAGGCTCCCTTTCTGCCACAACTCACCTTGCATTCACTTTTCTGTGTTGAACATTGCTCCACTTGAATTTATGTTCTCAGAATTCCTTCTTCCTCTCTTTCTTCTTTCAATATGTCTAAAGGCTTTCTGTTAAAGTATCAAGAACTCGTGCTTTCTCCTTTAACTATTTATCCTTAGTGGCCTTTTTCATTAAATTCTTGCTTTACCTTGCTTGCCTGTGACATGCTTTCTTGGTGAACCTTGGTAATATTTAACCACTTGAAACTGTTTAACATCCATAAATCAATCCTTTTTAAAAATTTTTTTAATTTGAATTTTATTGTATGTGCATTTGTGTCTTATTCTGTTGCCCGTGTGTTAGCTGTGTTCTGGTGGAGACCAGAAGCTGTCATCAGCTCAACTGAAACTGGAAATTATGACAGCTGTGAGCCATGATGAGGATGACAGGAATGAAGTCTGCATCTTCAGCACGAGCGGCCAGTGCCCTTAGCCACTCGTCTACCTCTACAGTTGCTCAGACCATCCTTTTATTCAACTCCTGGTTAGAATAGGTCCTTTGTTTTTCCAGAGCCTTGACTAATATACAGCTACTTTTAAGGCAGTCTTAAGAGAGTTGATTATCCTATAGATTATGTCACTGCTGGACCTTGCGTTGGTGATACTTATATCATGATGATTTGCTGGGGTAAATTTCTACCTAAAAGAGAAGGTCTTTGAAGTAGTTATTCTCTACTATAAAACTGGAATTTTATACGGGCACAGTATAACTCCTTGATACATAATTGATAATTATGAATTAACTTAAATGAATATTTAATTTTAAAATGAAGGTAGAGTGTCATTAGTAATATCAACATTAATAGGTGAAATGATTCGAAGTTAAATAAGGTCATAGAAAGGATGCAAGGATGAAAGAGACCGGCACAGGAGAAGTTATATAAAAGATATTTTATATACAGGCACAAGGTGAATGACAGCTATTACTCCTCTTGAAGAAATGGGCATGTTATCCAACAAGCTGGGTATTCAAAGATCTCTTATAGCTGAATTGACTTTCACTCCTATACCTTGTACCATGCATCAAGTTTTGTGTGTGTGTGTGTGTGTGTATTAGTGTTACAATGTCCAAAAAATGGGAACAGTTTCAATGGAAGCAAGTTAAGCAAAGCACCACAGAAGAGATGCCTTAGTTAAATATTTTTGATGATATTTTGATTTATGTTCATAATATATGTATTCACAAATGGTATGTAAATACCAATTTCTTCTATTAAATTTAGATCTGCATTTTGTGACAATTAATTTCTCATGTAAGTACCATGAATTCAAATAAATTTGGCCATGTGTTTTATAAAGAAACTGTAGCTAGTTATTAGGTAAAATCTGCTTATAAATATTTATAGCCACCTGGTTAAATTTAATTCACAGCTAACAAATAAAATATGAGATAAATTTTAAAATGGTAGTATTTTTGAGATAAACATATGTGGTATTTTGTAAAAGCCAGAAAACGTTATTTTCCTTTTCTTCTAACTATATTTGACAAGACAGATTTCAAATAATTAAAATTTTGGCTTCATACTAGGTATTTGTCTGAAATACATTATATATAAATAATTATTTAATTGATTTTTAAAATATCCATTTGATAAAATATCCTGATCCACAGACATTTATTCATCTGTCTCTCTATCTTTTTCTATATGTGCATGTTTCCATGCATGTGTTCTATTCATTTTATATCTAGTACTCATCAAAGTAAAGAATAAATGAGTTTTCAGAATCTGTTTTCTTCATTTTTACTGGACTTTCTCCTTAGCTTCTTATTGTGACAGTCTGTACTCTCCTCACCATCTACAGTTAAGAAAAAGAACTCAGTTTCTCATTTCCCAGAAGTATGGATTTGGCTTCTGATTCTCCAGTACATTTCTCATGATAAACTAGCTTAATAATTCCCTTTTTTAACATGGCTGTAATTCACATGATCATAAGTGGGTCTTGTTTTCTCCTCATTCAATCACACTGCTATCAATATCAACATCATATTTGCTCCTTGTGAATATTACAAATATTATGCATACACAAAATATTTCCTGTAAACATTTTACACACACACACACACACACACACACACACACACACACACACACACCAAACACACTTTTTTCTCTTCACATCATTGTCTATGTCCGTCCTTTGACCTAAAGGTATTTCTATGCTTTCTTAGCTTACAAAATTAAATTACTTTCAGGACGCCTATCCTATGATGACTTCTCTAACTTCTTAAGGTTCCTTTTTAATAACCTCTGGGATCAAAGTAACAGTCCTTTATGTAAGTTTCTGGTAAATATTTTCCTCAGGTTGAGTTCTTCATTTTCTCTGCTTCTTCTTATGTAACTTATGGGCTCACATTGCCACCATAGGCTGTTTTCAATGAAGTGCTGTCTTAAAACACTGTTGCTCACACCTGCTAGGCCACTGCACTTACTTTCCTAGGGTGTCTATCCAACCCATTAATGTCTTTCCTTTTCAAAACTTTCAGTAGATCTCTTTAAGTCTTGCATATCTTACTCTGTACCTGGCTAATTCTATGCCATCAGAAAATTTCCATGCTGCCAGAATGGTCCTGGAACTCCTCAGAGGTAGGTGCTATTGCAATGCCTCACTCAGCTCAGGGTACACTGCTGAGTAGGTAGGGAAATCAGATGGGGATCAGACTCATCACCTGCTCATTGGAATTGGATACCTGGAATAATAGAAATCTTATTTGACATTTTGGCATACAACAATTTTGTGTTGTTCTAATACATAAAAAAACAAATGACTGAAATGTTGAATGGTCTACCTTGTGCAATGTGATTTGAATAGTTTTTCTTAAAATATCCAGAGAAAAAATTGTTTATAAATGATCCAGGAAGTACATAATTTAAAGAGATGTATAATCCAGTAAATAAGATAATTTTTTCCCACACTCCAACTCCTATCAGCAGGATACATTTGCTTTCTGTATGAGCCTTCTTGCCCTGAGAAAACAAGGTAATCATTCCACTTTAGACCAATAAGTTGGAGCATATATCAGTAAGAGTACATTAACCTAAATATACCCAGTAACTCATTTTACAGTCGCTTCTACATGAGAGTAATTCAGTGATAAACACTGGGAAATTCCTATAGCAACATGATTTCATAGTGATGCAATATTTCTGATTAGATTTCTGTGGTTTTTATTCTCTTGCTTACAAATTTTTTTTTCCTGAGCTGAAAAAAAACCCATGGTTCTTGTATTTTTTTTTTCAAAAATAAAAATTAAAGGAAAATTGAAAGACAATATTTGGAGGGTATATGCAGTATTAATAAGGCTTTGAACTTTAATATTAGCCTTTGATGTAAAAATAAAGGGATAGCTATAAGGGTGGACAGGAAATGTAGATTTTTAGGTGGACAATGTTCTTATCTGATAAAATCCTTGCCCTTTTTCTTTAAGAAGAAAATGAGAGAGAATATAGCTATACTACAAGATAGCAGATGGGCTTGGGGAATATATGATGGTCTTTCTGTTTTCAATGCTTCCTATGCACTGGCGCATCAATTTGTGTGTGTGCGTGCATGAGTGTGTTCAGAATCAGAAGAAAAGCATGCAGTCATCCCATCCAAAAATACAATTGATGATTCCATACGTAAACAAACACAAATTGTTCATAGGAATACCTCTCCACTCATCCTATTCAAAGTTATTCATTCCTGTCCATTCTGATCCCCCCGTGATTGAGGTTTTTAGTAACCATTAACTTTTTAGAATATATGCTTGTATCTAAGACACATAACTTTCTGATTGGGTTATTCTTGTTCATGAAATAAAAGTCTACAGGATGTCAATAACATTTCCCAATACTTATATTTATTTTCTGAAAAATTTTCTTCAATGACTAAAGAGATAAATAATCAATAACTGTGCCTAAACTCTCTGTATGTTCTTTAATGTTCTCTGAAAGTGATCACCATGTCATTTGTCTATAACTTGAATGAGATATCTAATAAGTTAATGCATATGTAATATGAGACACACTACATTATTTTTTGAGCACAGTGTGGTGTGAATAACAATGAAATAGAATCATGGATTGTAATTTTTTTAAAAAATATAAATGATCCATTCTAAATATTTGATAAATTAAAGGAATAAATCACAGGTTGCTTCAATAATCTTCAAGGCTATAAATATAACCCAAAGGCATTATCATTCTAGTTTTATTAATCAACTTACCCTGTCAAAAATATACCAAATCTAACTTAGCAAATTTGAGCTCCTAATGGCTTAATTACATGAGGTTTCACTTGTAAACTGACAAATTTTTGTTGTTTAATTTTGAAAATATGGAACTGAGAGACATACACACACATACAAAGAAACAATGATAGAAATGTCTTAGATAACAGTTTTATTGACTCTTTGAAAATTGCTTAAATATTTACAACAATTTTGGTATTATCTGCCTCCATTGCCTAACATCAACTTCCTCTGGGACCTACCAATCTGTATCCTTGACAAATCTTGTCTTCAGTTTGCTTTTGTTTTAATAGCCCCGTGAGTCTGATCAAGGCTGATCAAAGACAAATAGGTGAGAAGGAGACATAGACTGAGCCATGGGCAACCCAGAGCTGTCACATTCCCAAAGAGAGGTGACTTTCCCTCCCTCATCAGATATCAATTGCCAATAGCTCCTCAGCCCGCAGTGGGTTTTGTCAGCACATCCCCTTTACATGATGGACTTTTGCCTGCCTGATCTCATGCATGCAAGCACAGGTGCTATGCGTTGATGTGTGCATACGCCATGTCATATCCAGTGGACAGCTTTTCACAGTATTCTTTCCCATCTACTGCAAACTTTTTAATGCATGCTTTACTTCCCATTACCAATGTTTCTTGACATAGAACTTAATCTTTTTGTAGTAGCATTTAATCAGATAGATTTTTTTAACACAGCATAAATACTCTAATAGTCTAAGGGGAGAAAGTGCCCATTAAAATGACCAGAGACAGAAGGCATGGAATGGTGCCAACTGTTGCTTCACAAAGGGTTGAATCAAATATTTAGGGTAAGTCAGATTTATCTGTGTCACAGAAGGGTAGACATGGTAATAATCTGCTTGTATAATGATATATATATATATATATATATTATCCGTCTATTTGTCTGTCTGCTTGTCTATCTAACCATTCTGTCTATCTATTTATTTACTTATATACCCACCTGTCTGTATCTCTCTCTATATATAAAATAGCATAAAATGAGTGAAACTTGGATATAAAATTAGGTTTCAAGAATTTCCAGTACATAGTAGTATTTTGCTAGTTGGCAAGTTATTTGTTTATTATGTGGAATCTTTTTTCTCTTTTCATATGATTTTATTGTACTTGCATTTTTAGACATTTTTCTGTTAGCATTTAAAATATATATAGCCATGAAGTCAGGAGTGCATATTTTTAGAATCTGAAGTGGTATGGTATTTCATAGTGTGGACATGGATGAGTAAGTATTAGATTAGAGAGCTGTTTCTGTACAGGTATTCCATGAAAGGTGTAAAAACTGTGATTTTATTTCTATAGTGTAATTGAATTAATGTCTTATTCTTCACATGTTGACCAAGTTTAATTATTATAATTATGTTTGTACTTTGTATTCTTGGTATGTGACAACAGTTATGAAGACAAAAGTAGAATCTTTTCAATTAAGACCATAGTTTGTTTTAGTCCAGGAAAAGCTTTACAGTTTTTTTCTGGATTGAATTAAATAGTATGTATGGGTTTATGGCTGGGTGATTTTTGTCCAAATCTCTCTAAGACATCAACAGATACTTAGAATTTGTAAAATGCAAAAGCAGTAACACCAACTTACAGCAAAATTATTGTGAGCTTTTTAATGCCAGTGATATTTTTGGACAAAAAATTACCCATTTCTTTTGTGATACGGTGAGCTAAGCAACATCTGGCAAATGGAAGTTTTTGGCGAATGGTTGGCTTCTGATGAGGAAAATCCTGATCTACTCTGATGACCTCACAGAGTGCAGAGTAGAGGAGTTGTTGTGTAGTTTGACATCAGCTATGATGCTCCTTCTGTCTTTCAAACATTAAAATGAAAGCTGTGCACATATGTTTTATATACCATGCTAAGGCTTTTCAGACATGCATTCAATTATTTTTTCTTTGTATCTTTAAATTTTCTCTGAATAAATATAAAACAAAAAACGCTTAAACCAATATATCTTATAAAAATTCATGTAACATATTTTAATCTAAGAATAATTTTTAGAATATCTGGATGGAAATTTTAAAAAGGTATTTTCTTTCCATAAGAGGAAATATTGAACAATGAATATTATATAATACAATTAATTAAAATTGAAATATTCAAGTACAGACCTCTTTTGGGTAGCAGGGATTAGAAATGTTTTCCAAACCGAGTATAATGAATTTAATTCTGTTACATAAACAGTCCCTATATACATATTCTATTCACAGCTCTATTTTAAAAGGTCCTCCTCACCTTAAATTCTGGAATATTGTAGGTATTAGTTTAATTCATACAAAGTATATCAATTTTTTAGCTTGCGTGGGGGCTTTAAATTACATTAGCCATAGATCATTCCAGAAGACTTGTCCACTAAGTCTCTCAGGAGACACTTATAATGGTTATAAGAAAAGAGTTAGTTAATAAAAAGATTGAAAATTTTGAAATATGAAATGGATTAATGAATTAAAAGTTATTGATATACATTAGGTTCCTATGGTAAAAGTTCTCTAACTGAAGACATATTGCTCTCAAAAATCCATACAAGTGTCAGGGTATTGTCTGAAGTGAGAGCTTTCCCTCTAGTTCTAGAGACCAAGATTAATTATCCCTTTCTTATAACAACTTAGGAAACTCAAAAGCATGAGTTTTAGGAAACATTGCACTTGTACTCATATATAACACTGCATTTATTTATGTGATGGTTATATATTTACAAAGGTGTGGCAGACAGTACATTTCTATGTACTTTATGCCTGATGTCCCATCTTTAACATCTTGTACAGTGTGACATGTTTGTCAAACTTATTAATCAATGCTCATACATTATATCAACTGAAGTCATATTTACTTAGTTTTAATGTTACCATTCTTTTAGTTCTGGGATCATGTCTGAAACCACATTGCATTAAGTCTTCGTGTCCCTATAGGTTGTGCAAGACTGATATCGTCTCAGATACAATGTATTTTTATGGCCTTGAAATGTGTTGAGTAATATTATTCTAGAGATACTCTTCTCACTGCTACATAGGCATTATGAAATGAGGAAGAAGGAAAAATAAGTAGTGTACATTCATAGCAAGAATCAACTGTAAATATCAGTGTTGATATACAGAAAATGGAGAGACTTGTTCTATCTTCTTTAGGAGAATAGATATATGTAAATTATTTTCAGGGCTTCTGTGTGAGTTTCTTCTAGTAACCACACTAGTTGCCATAGAAGCCTTTATTCCCAGTGGTGCACATCTTTAATCCCAGCCCCAGAGAGGATTAGAAAACAGGAGGAGATGTCTCTTAGACTCATTCTCATTCTGAGATTCCTGGAGCCAGGATCACCATTTTAAGACTGAGGTAGAGGTAGGAATCGGTGGTTGACTGCTTTGTCTTTTGGATCTTCAGGTTGAATGCAAGTTTCTCTCTCTGAATTTTTATTAATCATGCCTCAAATAAATAAATAAATATTTAATAGGCAGTGTTTGGCCAGGAAATATGGGCAATGCTGGATAATTGAGAAAAAGTAGCTGAACTGTTTGCCATTGTTTACTTTAGAATATTACGGAAATTGCCAACACAGGTAATCTAGATCACAGGATAATGGCTGTGGTTTGACTTGTCTATGGCTTAAAAATGTGGGGCACGCCGTGATCTTTTGTCTGGAAGTATCCTTTAGTCAGAAGCGGTCTGTGGAGAAAGAAAGGATGACCTTATAGATGTTTTCATTCAGTAATGATCTACAAAATCCCTAGAGCTAGCAGTGCTGCCTGTGGAAAGCTGCCCAGGAGTTTCATTGGCTGGACCAGAATTCATGATTTCCGTTGTTTTCGGGTGGCAGTAATTTTGTTCATGACTAATTGCTGCTAGCTACGTACTTCTGTATATGGCTGATGTCTTATACTATGTAGATACGGAATGTTTCTTGTTGAAATTTTAGTAGAATATGTTTCATCAGGCATATGTTTCATCTGAATAAGATGAGAAAAACAATATTGGTAATGATTTTTACACAGAATTATGTAAGGAAGAAAATAATTTCTTTACATTTATTAATGTTTCAGCATGACTACCTAAAGAATGTGTAAACTACTTTTAGTAACAGAAAATTTGCATACATTGCTTTAACCCATTTCCTTTTTAATTTTCCTGCAAATCTCCTGTGAGCAAAAAAACTAAAGCCCTTTCTTTAAGGTTTTCACCTATTGATAATCACGTAATCCATGGATTTCTTATAATCCAGGTTCTCTTTGTCAGTTTTCCATGTTAAATATTCCTCACGAATGCTATTTATCATTTTGTGAAGTGCTTTCTGTTTTGTGAATCTGTTTCTTTTAATTTCTGCCACATATTCAATAGGACCTTGGGTCTCTACAAAATACCAAGAAGATAGAGTGCACTTCCCTTATGTGCCCCTCCTGAGCTAGCCCTCCTTGCTGATACTATGGCAACAGACTAGCAACAGTTGTGGAGGAAACCGTGCCCAGACTCTGTCCAGATGGAGGGAGCTGGTGCCAGTGACGACGTTGCAAGGGAAGCTGTGTGTGTAGTGTTGATGAATTAGAACTTGGCTGTTTTCCTCTCCAATGGACAGCAATGATGGGAGAAGAAGGGGAGACTGGGAGCTGCGGGGAACCATATAAGCTAATAGTTGTTCACTGAAGAGAGTACGGCATTATTATCTGATTTGTTACAACTTTGCCTTGAACAACACAATACATGATGATGTCTATATTCCTCCAAAACTTATTCCTGACATAGCCAGTAATCTCATCGCCTCTCTATGGAACACTCTGCCTACAAACTGAATTATTATTCTATCTTCTTATTCCCAAAGGCAGTGATCCTTTAAATTCACATTTTTGCAAAAGTCAATATTGGCTTCCAATTTTAAAGCAGTTAAGCTGGAACATTTAAGTTATAAATATTTCAAATATGCTTCTTTTGAGTTACTAAGTATTTTCTCTTTTTAATAAGATTTTATAGTGATCAAGATTAATATTAAATGGATGAAAAAGATAACAATTGAATTATTAATAAAATACAGATGTCTTTGGAGAGTTGTGCAATCAAACATTGTGTCCTGAATAGAGGCTATAAAAGTTTTCCAGCTCAAGAACAAAGATGGAAATGAAGTAACACAAAGGGGAATATTGTAAAATATGTAAGAGGCAGTTTCTCCTTTGAATGGTAGAACACAACTTGTACTGTGAGCCTTTCTTTATAATTTTATTAAAAGTTAAAATGCAATTTACAAACGAAATAATATGTCTAAATGTTGTCATTTCATCCTATTATATCGTTTTGTCGTGAAATTACGTCAGTCAAATTTGAGGAATAGTGCCTCACCGAAGGAGTGATAACAGCCATGTGACAATTATATATCTCCAATTCAGTTGCACGTGTGAAGTGAAATTATATTTTGATACACAGAAACAAAACTTGTCATTGCTTTAAGAAGATATACATGTGGAGCATGACTATAAAAAGAGTTTCCAAAGTCTTTTTGGACTCTTAGGGAGACTATGTGCTTGAACTACAACTCCATAGATAAGAGGGCATATGCTTATATAAACTATACGTAACTAAATGGTATAATTTTATTGTGAATTATCATCATTTATAAGGATAAAGTCATATCAATCTTATTCATTCTAGAGCATATAACTATCTTGATTTCTTCACAAAGTAGGAGATAACAAGATCGTGCTTTGAATTATTTAGAACTGAGCATACTGATAGTATTTTCACTGAACGTTCTTATCCTAACAGCATATTTAACTGGCTAATGTTACTTGTTTATGACAGATACTTAATGAATAGCTGAGTTTCAACAATAAAATCTACACCAGCCTTTAGAAGTAAAGAATTATTATTAGTTGCCTGAATGTAGTAGTAGCACTTGCCTTTAATCCCAGCATTCAGGAGACAGACACACATAGAACTCTGTGACTTCAAATTCAAACTTGTCTTAGTCGTCTACCTGGTGAGCACCAGGACAGCGTAGGCTATGTAGAGAGACCCAGTCTCAAAAGATTCTGAGTTGCTTGTAACATGTGAGGTATTTATCTACACATACAAACAGAGTTGTATGTGACATATATGTGCTAATGTAATACACTTTTACATGAATGGGTGTTGTGATTCATGGTGTTTTTCTAAATACATATGCATTCTAGAAACATTTCTTATTACAAATGTGAAATATTGAAAAATAAATTTAAGAAATTATATTTCACGTGACCCCTTAGCTTTAGTAATTACTAACTTGTGACATTATTTTACCTTTGTGAAAACTCCCTCATATAATTGTGAAAAAATTAAGATGTAAATATATTAAATTATAATATTTGGATTTATGGGCTGGAGAGATGGTTCAGAATTTAATAGTATGTGCTGCTCTTTAAGGGGACCTTAGTTTGGTTCTCAGAACCCACATGGCAGCTCACAGCCACCTGTGACTCCAGCTCCTGACAATTGAATGCCCTCTTCCAGCTTCCATGAACACCTGCGCATACCCATCACACACACACACACACGCACGCACACACACACACACACACACACACACACACACACGCACACATGCACGCATGCACGCACACCCATATTCACAATTTTTATTATTTTTTAAAAAGAAAGCAAACTATCTTTTTTATTATACATATTCAATCCAAGTTCTCATTTCCTCCCCTCCTTCCATTTCCTCCACATACTCCCCCTTCCACACCCTATCCCCCATCCACTCCTCAGAAAGGGTAAAGCACATTGCTTTGGGGAAGATCTAAGGCCCTCCCTACTCTATCAAGGCTGAGCAAGATATCCATCCAAAGAGAATACATTCCCAAAAAGCCAGTACAAGCAGTAGGGATAAATCCTGGTGCCATTGCCAGTGGCCCTTCAGTCGGCTCCAGCCATGCAACTGTCAGCCACAATCAGAGGGACTACTTTCGTCTTATGCTTATTTCTTACTAGTCTGGCTGGAGTTGGTGAGCTCCCATTAGCTCAGGTAAACTGTTTCAGTGGGTGTCCCCTTCATGGTCTTGACCTCTTTGCTCATAGTCTCATTCCTCCCACTCTTCAATTGGACTTTGGGAGCTCAGTCCAATGCTCAGATGCGGTTCTCTGCCTCTGCTTCCATCTGTTGTTGGAAGAAGGTTCTATGGTGATATTTAATTTTTTTTTTAATTTTTCTTTTTTTTTAATTCTCATGGTTTATTTTTTTATATAAGATATTCATCAATCTGACCTCAGGGCGAGGCCAGTTTGGGCCCCCTCTCCTTTATTGCTTAGGGTCTTAGCTGAGGTCATCCTTGTAGATTTCTGGGAATTTCTCTAGAGCCAGGTTTCTTGCTAAACCCTAATGGCTCCCTCAACCAACATAGCTCTTTCCTTGCTCTCATCTCTGTCCTTCCTCCATCTCTACTATCCAGTTCCCTCAAGTTCTCCTCTCCCCTCTCCTCCTTTCCTCTTCCCCCTTTATCCTCCCTTCTCCCCCCACCCCTATGTTCCCAATTTTGTCAGGTGATCTTGTCTATTTCAACTTTCCAGGTGGGTCTATATATGTTTTTTTAACTTTTACCTTGTTACTTTTTGAGTCTATGTTACCTCACTCAGGATGGTGTTTTCTAGTTCCATTTTTTGCATGCAAAATATATAGATATATATTTTGTAAATTTTGTTTTACATTCCCACCACAGTTCTCCCTCCCTCTCCTTGCCTTCCCCCACAGACCATCCCCATACAGTCCTCCCTAAGGATAAGGCCTCCCATGGAGAAATCAAGAAAGCCTTATAAATCTATTAAATTTATTTTGCTTTATAAATGGACGGTTCGATTTTTTTTTGTTTTTTTTTTTAGTTTTTCAAGACAGGGTTTCTCTGCAGCTTTTTTTTTTTTTTTTTTTTTTTTTTTTTTTAGAGCCTGTCCTGGAACTAGCTCTTGTAGACCAAGCTGGCCTCGAGCTCACAGAGATCCGCCTGCCTCTGCCTCCCGAGTGCTGGGATTAAAGGCATGCGCCACCACCGCCCGGCTAAGGTTCGATTTTTTGAAAGAGCAATTGAGTAATGTAAATTTTAAAAAGAATATTTTCGATTGCTTATTCTGTTAGTTATCTAAACATTAAACTAAGTGGATATAAACACATCCCTCTTTGTTACCAAAAATGTCTTTTATGATCTCTCATTTCCATAGAATACCTATCTACAGAATGCATGCTTAATAAATTTTAAGACATCATATTTAGACTACTATTCAGTGTTAGGAAAATTCATTCAAAGAAATTATATCATATTTGAAAAGAGTTGGAAAAAATCAAGTAAATCACAACATATGCATGTGTTCTTGCCTGTGTTTAAAATACTGTGTGTATGTGTATATTTGCATAGAAATCTGGTATCTTGAATATTGTCAGTTTCATTTACTTCTTGGAGGTAACATTTTAACAAATCTATTAAAATGGTGCTTCTTGAACGTTTTCTACCTCTAGCTGTTTCTGATTGAGAAATGGAAGGTGACCTTGGGTGTTTGGGTCTATAAAATAGATATAAAAATAAAGCATTTAATTCTAAAATATTAACATCATATTAAAGTGATTCTTCACTATTTATATGATTTTACCATCTCATCTATGCAAATGAGAAGGATGAGCTTGCTTGTTTTTACATAGAAAAATAAATCATTCCTGAATAATTGATACTATAATATGTAGATGATCTAAATGAATTTCAGAATTTTTTATTTTATAATTACCAATGCAAGAATGTTGCCTCATGTAAGCCTATAATAACAAGGACAAAAGTATGTTGCTGTCATTTCTGATATTAGTACAACTCATAGATAATTAATAATGCAATTAATAAACTAGATTAGTGCAACTCCTGTCCCAATCTAAAGTCAAATTAACTTAATGAATTTTAATGAAACTCAGCACATCATGCAGCATTATTTTGAAAATCAGAATCTAATTACACCATTTTATTTCTCCACTTCCTTTTCTTCCCATCAGCCCACTATGCTCTCCATCTTTTCTCTGTCTTTTTATTGTGGTCGCTTTTTTCTTTGTCATTGTTAACATATATAAATGCACAAATATATAAATATGACTTTCTAAGTCTGTTTAGTGTCATTTATATGTATATAATTTCAAGCCTGTATTATTAGTATTGAATAAAGATTTAGGGGCCTCATCCCTCGGGAAGACTATTTCTCTTTCTCTCAGGCTTCCTTCCTTTCATGGGGACTTGTGAGGTTAATGCTCATCCACATTGCCCACATTAGTATGCCTGCTGGTGGGGTCGTAGATTAGCCATACTGGCAAGGTATCATGGGTAAATCTTCCTTGTCACTTCTAGGAAGCACACTCTCACAGTAGATTTTTCTGGTCCTCCAGTTCCTCCAATATCGTTTGCCCTCTTCCTAGATGATCTCTGAGCTTCAGGTGTCGGAATTTTATTGTAGATATGTCTGGACTGAGCGTAAAAATTCCTTTACATTTCTGGACCGTTTGTGATTTTTCTATAATGGTCTCTGACTGTAGGAAACAAATATTTTAATTAAACATTTAACACAATCTAATTCAAAAATTTACATCTGTAATCCTTAGGGTCTGAGGAATGATCCTGGGCAACTAAATAGTTTGGTTTTCTTAATGAAACCGTGATGTGTCTAAAAAAAAAAGATATATACATTGAAAAACTCCTCATAGCATACCATAGTCTTGACTTGGTCTGAGGTGGTCTGGGAAATGATTGTTGGCATTACATAACATAGCATTCACGAGGCAACCTGCTCATGTGTGTTCAGAATCAAGGGTCAGGAGCAAAGACAGTTCTGCTGCCATAGCACTTTGGATTCATTGAGCATTCTATTTTGACTTATGTTTTTGGTCATTACGTGTTCAGAAATCTTTTCTTATTACTAAACTCATAGCTTCCATGTTCAGTTATGTGACACCGTAAGGGAATGCAATCTGCAGTGTAAGAAGCTGTGTTTTAAAAGATATAAACTTTTGAACTATTTACATGTCAGCTATTTTAATTATTTTAAAAATGAAGTTCATAAATAAACAGAAATTTAAGATATTCAAAAATTCATTTTTGCAGAAACTTTATAATAAGTGCAGAGATGAAAAGATTTGCATAGGCCTGATATACTTTAAAGCTTCAAGCATAATTACTACAGAGGTCCTAATGAGAATTGCATATATTTCTTCCTAAGCAGGGAATAAACATATCATATTCATGCACCATGTGTCCTTGTGAAAGATAAAATTATCTGGGAGTTGTTACAGTTTTTATCCCTCCAATTTAATCACTAGTTATTTTACTACTTGGCATGTCTATAATTATTTAAATCTTAAAACAGCATGAAGAAGCTTTGTTCATTGGTTGGTAGTATTCTTGGGTAAATAAATATTTGATTAGTTGTGTTAGGGCATTAAATATATAACTAATTTTGTTTTAGAATATAATTTATATGGCAAATATTTAAATTGCTGAAAAGAAAAAACACATGGTTTTGATAGATTTTTTTAATAACATAAATTCTGTTAGCTATGGTTCCTTAAACAAAATAAGTTCTTAAATGCCTGATGAAAATCTTCCACGTCATCTTAGAAAAGTGGACAACAACATTCTTCTTATCCCAACCAGCTGAGAGTTCACTATGCCATGTAATGCAGCTCCTTCCAATATGTTTCATCACATTCTGGTGTTGTTAATGCTGTTAATGGCAATATGATTTGATTTAGGAGATATAAAACACTGAAAAATTAAGCTGTTATTGGAGAGAAAAGTATCGATGCTAACATATATATTTGTATATATAATATAAATTATATATAATTATTTAATGCTACAAATTAAATTTCATTATACATCTTTTTAGTTTCTGGGCTCTAAATATAACAACATTTTAAAATCTAGTTCTCTGTTTGGATACTATTAATCATAAAAATGCAAGAATGTGTAAGTAGAATTTTTTGTAAATGATATCATAAACACTTTATCAAAAAATGTTTATAAGGTAGTTTTTCTTCTTCTTCTTCTTCTTCTTCTTCTTCTTCTTATTATTATTATTATTATTATTATTATTATTATTATTATTACTACAAATTTTCACCTTCTCCCCTCCTCCCATTTCCCTCCTCCTCCCCCATTTCCTCTTTCCCTCCCTCTCCAGTCCAAAGAGCAGTCAGGGTTCCCTGCCCTGTGGGAAGTCCAAGGTCCTCCCCCCTCCATCCAGGTCTAGGAAGGTGCGCATCCAAACAGACTAGGTTCCCACAAAGCCAGTACATGGAGTAGAATCAAAACCCAGTGCCATTGTCCTTGGCTTCTCAGCTAGCCCTTATAAGGTAGCTTTTTAAAATAAATTTAGAAAAAAAGAAAAAAAGTTTTTTTTAATAAATGTGCAACACATCTGAACCTGACTAGAAACTAAACATGCTTTACTTTCTATAACACTTCACAAAAACTATGCTTGTCATAATGAACTTTATTACACTGACATTATAACTTATTTAGAACATAATTACATTTCATTAAAGATTAATATCACATAGCATATAAAAGTTTAGATGTGTGTATTACATTATAACATATTAACATTTAATGTTCCTTTCAATGTAAATTTCTTTAAGTTATTATGAAACATTTTTTGCAAAAATAGGGAATTTTTATAATCAATTTTATTTACTTACTGCTTCATGTGTTAAATTCTCCATTTACACTCTGAATGTTAATTTTAAATAGAGTAACAATACCTTTCAATATGGTCGGAGAGTGGTTTGGATAGAAATAAGGAAATGTAAAGTAGACTTTAGATCTCAGCTTCTTTTTGTTTGTTTGTTTATTTGCTTTGACCCTTGATCCATGTATGTCCCTCTGGATTTCTTGAGTTGTGGATTGTAAGCTGGTTTTTCTTTGCTTTATGTCTAAAAACCACTTATGAGTGAGGGCATATTATATTTGTCTTTATGGGTCTGTGTTACCTACCTCAATGTGGTTTTTCTAGATCCGTGCATTTGCCTGTATATTTCAAGATGTCCTTTTTTTTTTTTTTTTTTTTTTTTTTTTTTTTTTTTTTTTTTTTTGGTGCTGAGTAGTACCTCCATTGTGAAACTGTACCACATTTTCTTTATCCATTCTTCAGTTGAGGGTCATCTAGGTAGTTTGCAGGTTCTGGTTATTACAAATAATTCTCTATGAGCATAGTTGAGCACATCCTTGTAGTATGATTTAGCATCCTTTGGGTATAGAGATACAGTAATGAAAACAGCCTGGTATTGGCATAAAGATAGACGGGAGGATCAATGGAATCAAAGTGACGACTTGAATATCAATCAACACACCTACGAACACCTGGTTTTTGACATAGGAGCTAAAGATATAAAATTGGAAAACGAAAGCATCTTCAACAAATGGTGCTGCCATAACTGATGTCAATATATAGAAGAATGCAAATAGATCCATATCTATCGCCATGCACTCTTCCTATGTCATCAAGAGATGTGTGTGCAGTTGAAACAGGATTATGTCCTCTATGTAGTATCTAGACTTGATGCCACCAAGGAAGTGTCTGCAGTTAAAATGTGATTATATTTTCTATGTAGTATCTGGACTTGATGTGAGGAAACAACAGGCTAACAGTTGTGACATACTGAGAATGCTTGTGAATGGCACTTCTCCAGTGTGGTAAAGGTACTCTGAAATTCAGTAGTTATTGGAGCTGGGGATGTTGCTCATCTTGTATTGTAGTTGTTTAGTATACACACATTCAGGGTTTGGTCCTCTGCACATCATATACCATACATAGTGGCAGATGCCTGTCATCCCATCTCTCATGAGATAGAGGCAGTATAAGATCAAGGTTATCCTTGGCTATATCTTTTGCTGTCATAAGGTTAGCCTGTAATATATGAGACTATCTCAATAAAGAAACATACCCATGTGAATATGTTTTTGAAATATCCAAATTAACAAATTTGAAATATTTCCTTGAAATTTGATTAACTTAAATACTTGTTTTGGTTTGTTTTACTTGCTGATATATTTCTGCAATATCACAAAATTCCCTCAGTACCATCATGACATTACAATGAACAATGTTTGTGCTTATTGATCCTCTCATAGCATTATACTGGAGCTTGAGTTCATGAAATATAGAGAAATAAATCTAGGTTTAACTCCTGTTTGTAGTCACACAGAGCCCCTGAATCATTTCTGCAATAAACATACATTTTCCCCAATAATACATCAGCATGGATCATTTTTCTCATTTGTTCTTCATATCAGCCTATTGATTTTCCAAACTGAAATGGCAGACCTAAAGGCTTGGAAACAAGACCTTCAAATTGAGAATTCTCCATAGCAAAATATATATCTAATTATTATGAATGGCCATATAATATAGAAAAATGAATGAATGTGTGAGCTATGAATAAGTCATAGAATATGTCACAATGTTCCAAGAGGTCAAGAGTCTAAGCTAAGATCAATTCCATAATAAATTTGGTAAATTTTGTGGTTGTGTGTGTGTGTGTGTGTTTACCTGTGTCTTTTGACAGCATCCATGGCACGAACTTTTGATTGTTCACTACTCTAGATATGACCATTAGAATGGAGCCTTATAGGGAACTGGAACCAGCCAGGCAAGATATTCTCGTAGGTTGACTCATTACAGGATCATCATTATAAAAACAAACAGGCAGTTTCCTAAAGGTATGGCTGATAAGCAAAGGTTAGATGAGGATTAACCTTTGTCATTGATAGTGGAGACGAAAACACCTTATTCTTGAGTACAATTTTACTATGGAAGACAAAGGGAAGGCAAAAAAGTTCAGACTTTTGCAACCCTTGTCACACATTCATCACCTCTTTGAACTCAAAATAGCTGCACCTTGATCAGGCCTTATTGAGAAATTTCTTTCTTGCTTCAGAGTCAATTGGGTGTCTGTTAGGATTTCTTTAAACACTCTGAAATAATTTAGGGGCCATAATATGTCATCATTAGGTAACATTTGTACAAAAATGACATTCAGTAACTGCTTTACCCTGTAATTTATATAATTAGGGGTAAAGGTAAGAACTACTTCACATAATTTGCAGTGCCCTGGAGGTGATCATTGAAAGCATCTATTCCAGTATTTTGTGAAAATTGTTCTCCTATGAACCAATATCAGATTATGGACTGAAAAAAATATTGGAACTCCAAAAGTAGAAGTGGTGAATGAATAGCAGTAGCTATAACATTACCATTTAGCCATTCCCAACATTCTCTGATTTACCACATCATTTTCAAAAGGACTTGTAACTTCAAATTTTGATTGCCCTTTGTTACCTTACTTTGTGTGAAGATTAACAGAAAAGCCTTCAGTGGTTGCCTTTACAAACTCTTGCAGCCCCTGATGATATTTCAATATGTTTTATAAAAAATAAAAATACCTTGTCTTTTAGTGTGATATTATCCAGAATTCGATAAAAATTATAGCTGAATTCAGAGACTATGTAATATATAAGAAGTATTTGAACCTTGCCAGAAATGATGAGTTGTTACACAGGAAAATTAAATATATTGTAAATTTTTACTTGGTGCTATTTGTCTTTCAACAAATACTAAGCCGATTTTAGATAGATATCAGCGTTCAAATAATTGGAATCCATGACATAAACATCTGCAGGAGAGGAAGAAAGGTCGCACTTTGTATAAAGTCAATACTTGGGAAGCTATAAGCACAGGGAAACTCACAGAGAGAATAACTTGCAAAGTATTATGATGCCAAACGTGGGAGAAATCATTTAAATAGAAAGCATTAGGACCTCAGCTACAGTAAGTGCTTGCCAGAGGGAAGAACTGGGAGAAGGCGGTTTTCAAAAAAAGCCAATCTGACAGAAAAGACCAGTGGTTATGAGCTGGGCCTGAATACGGACTAATTATAGTTGTGGGTTGTAAGAACCTTATGCATTTGACGATGCTTAGAATTTTCTTACTGAAATCCTACTGCATACCTACTGTCAGTACAATGCCCTTTAAGTATAAAAATCTTTTGTGGAGTATTACTTTAAAACGGCAATATCCAAATCAGTATTTTCAGCTTGTTACCCCTGAGCTGCTTCTTCTCAGTAAATAGGGCCCTGCTTATTTTATAGAATCCAGACATTCATGGTAAATTTGGAAACCTTGTGTGAATGACAAAATTGAACACTCAATGCTGTTGACTTTAATACGTTTCTGGTTTTTTTATACTTTAGAAACATGTTATTTCATGTTCATGGCTATTTTATCTAGATATTTGTCTGTGTACCACTTCTATTCAGTGCCTGTGGGGGTCATGAAAAGGGCATCAGATCTCCTGAAGCTGAAGTTACCAATAGTTTTGAGCTGTCACGTGACATTGGAAATTGAAACCAGGTTCTCTGAAAGAGCAGCCTATCTGCTCTTCCTAACTTCTGGGTTATCTTGCCAGATCTTCTAACTTTCATTATATTGCTAGGTGTGCTCATTAATCTCAAAGGGATAACTAAACAAAGTACATGCCAACACATTCCTTCCCAATAATAATATTTTTGTACACTTTTAAAAATTAAAAAAGACTAGGTCATAAAAATGGAAAGAAAACTCATCATTTGCTCTTTTTTCCCAGGAGAAGTAAAAGTCCAGAAAGTTAGTTCCTATGTGCTTTGGGAAACTCATCTGCAACAATAAATTTTTATGTTTGTTGAAGTAGACACTAGAGCAAAGCTGTGATAGAATATGCCTTTTAATTTTGAAATGGCCTAGATATATCAAAAATGATTGGTCTACCATGCATTGCTCTAACCAAGAGGATATAGAGAGCTGATTCTGCACAATCTGCATTCTCTCCCTGACCTTTTAAATGTACAGTGCTGTTCTCCAAAGTGGATTTTGAGTTGAACAAGAAATATTTTAAAGAAAATTTGAGTGAATAAGCACATTAAACTTTTTTCTATCCAAAGTCATCAGTGCATAATAATAACAAAAAGTGTCCATAATTTTCAAATTCTCAATATTTACTTGCCTTGCTGAACTTTTCTTATTTTAACTGAATTTAGAAATATTTTGCAGTAATTTAAGTTAATTTTCAAAATACAGTAAATAAGGACTTAAATGTAGTGACATTTCAGTTTGATTTGTTTTAGTATTAGAGGAACATTCAAAGATTTTTTAAATTTTATTATGTTGAATTTTTACATTGATAATTCCATGTGTATGTATATGTATATATATATAAAATATTCAGGTTAAGATAAGCCTCAACATCTTTCTTCTACTTACTATTCCTGTCACCCATCACCTTCCTCCAAGTCCTTTTCCTACATTCATACAATCTATCCATCCATCCGTCCACCCGTCCATCCGTCCATCCGTCCATCCGTCCATCCGTCCATCTGTCCACCCGTCCATCCACCCACCCATCCATTTATCCATCCATCCATCTGTGGTGGTTTGAAAGAAGATGGCTCCCAAAGGGAGTGTCACTATTAGGAGCTATGGCCTTGTTGTAGCAGGTGTGGTCTTGTTGGAGGAAGTGTGCCACTGTGGAGGTGGACTTTGAGGTCCCATATATGCTCAATTCATGGCCAGTGTTTCAGACCACTTCCTCTTGTCTGCAAGCCAAGAAGTAGAACACTTACTTGGCTAGTTCTCCCTCACCATGTCTATCTGCACACCACCAAGTCACACTAAGCTGATAATGGACACTAAGCTTTGAAAATGTAAACCACCCCAATTAAATGCTTTTTGTTTATAAGAGTTTCTGTGGTCATGTACCTCATCGCAGAAATAGAAACCATCCGACACTGTCTATCTGTCTGTCTGTCTACCTTCCTACCTACCTCATCACAGACATAGAAACCCTAAGACACTATCTATCTATCTATCTATCTATCTATCTATCTATCTATCTGTCTGTCTATCATCTGTCTATCTGTCTATCTGTCTGTCTGTCTGTCTGTCTATCTGTCTATCTGTCTATCATCTGTCTATCTGTCTATCTGTCTATCTGTCTGTCTGTCTGTCTGTCTGTCTGTCCGTCAGTCCGTCCGTCCATCTCTCTACCTATTTATTAAGAATTACTGAGTTTAACTGGGTGGGATCTTTTGTTTGACTGTAGATTTGGATTGATCTGTTTACGAGATACATAACTGAAGACAATGACATCCCCTAGACCTTAGAATTCCAAAAGTAGCAATAGTTCATCAGGGAGATGTAAAGCCCCATGAGTCCCTCCCTAGTCTATGGTTGACTGCTCATAGGCCCCTTTCTGTACAGGCCAATTGCATGCAGTCACATCTACTGTCAGGTCATGACGGGACTGACTGAGTCATGCTTGGAAGTAAGCCTTTTATAACCCTTCCTCCATCTTCCAGCTCCTACATTCTCTCTACAATCCCTCTGTATCCTCTATGGTGATCCCTGAGTCTTATGGGAAAGGTATAAATGCCCCATTTATGGCTGGATATTCAATCTACCCTTATTATTAGCATCTTGAGCAGACATGTATCTCTAGACATTCAATGCTATTCAATGCAAAGAGAAATTTCTCTGGATAAGGTTGTGATTTTACTTTGTTTAAGGGTATAAAATAAATAGAAAGAAGGTTGCTTAATGGCATGACAACAATATTGAGCAGTAGAGATGGGATTGTGTACAATATGTTATGCCTACTCACTACTAACTAAAATTAGATGCTTGTTTTTGTGAGTGTGATTATTTAATTTTATACTTAAAGATCTATAAGTTATCTTCTAATTAAAAAATTCATTTAAATAATATTTATATATGGATATTAATGTAATCTTTGACAGTGTTGGTTTTATAATAATGGACTAAGGGATAACATAAAAGAACTACACAGAAAATTATCCAAATGACTGAAATGTCTCAGAAAACCAGAGCATATGTATGGGTCATGAGCTTATTCACACTCTGTTTTGGCCATAACTCAAGAAGTCAGGCTGAGAGCTGCCAGAGGTCCACCTGTGCCCTATATACCACAGGTGTTCATGCCTTCAGAGCAGTTCTCCTGTTCAAGATCTGGGTCAGCAATGTTCCCAGATGCCCTGATGTGAGCCCATGCACTGTATCAGCCAAGCATTGACATTCATTTTGACTTTGAACATTTGTAATCTCATTCTTTTAGTAACTGGAAGTTATATATTTGATACACTGCATTTAGGCTCAGCCATTATTGTTAGAAATCAAAGATGACAAGTAGATTCCGACAGTTCATCTATATCCTTGGCCAGGTCTTTCTCTGTGCCTACCTATCATTATCTATAGTTTCATTATGAAACACATACTAAGGTTTCTGCTACATTCCTTACATGCAAAAAAAAAAAAAAAAACAAAAGTAAATGAATTTGTGTTTGACTTTAAAGATATTTTAGAAAAATCCTGGAGATTATGTTCACTGAATTCTTCATTTGTTTGATAGGAGGAAAATATAGCAGAGTATCTCTGCTGGTATTTCTGAGAGAGATCATTGGCACTGATTCTAATTACTCTTCTGCCACAGTATGCTTTTAGTTTATCTGCTTAGTTTATAGTCTTATACGATGTCAACAATAATGTCTCTTGTGGAAACATACTTTAGACTGTGATCTCATGCTCTTGCTGAACCAAAGAGGCTGCTTTAAGGTTCAGAAAAAAGTGATTTGCCTACAACTGATGTAAAAGATTAGATGCAAGAGGATATCTTAGTTTTCCCTAAGATAAAATATTAATTATTAAATATTTTTATACCTGTCTTTAAACCAGACATTTGGTCCAACACATAGAAACACAGTTACCAATTTAAGAATGAATCTTGGCATATGAAGAGTATGTACAACTTTTCATTCTCTATTCAGCAAACAAACAAAAAAAGTACCAAAAAAGTTAGGTTGTCAATCATATAATTAGTTGATTATTTTGGAAGGATGGAAAATTAAGAAGGATAAAATGTGAAGATTGAGATTTTCTTTCTTGTCATAGCTCAAAACACAATCTCACGGAAGACCTCTTCATACTTAGGCTCTTAAAATCTTTCTGCCCTCCTTCCATAATGTTTCCTGGGCCCTATGTGCAGGAGTTGTGTTGTAGATTTATCTGTTGGGACTGGGCATCCCACGCAGTTGTTCTCCGCATTTTGACAAGTTGTGCTTTTCTGTAGTGCTCTGCCTGTAGGAATAGAAACCCTTTCATCTTTTCTTTATCAAAGAGACATTGAAAGCATAAGTTATTGATTTAATGACTGTTGTGAATACTTTTCTTATATTTATTTCTTTTTTTTTCTTTTCTCTGGTGGGAATTCTTTTTATTTTTCTCATGTTTTTCCATCTCCTCCCCTCCTCCTCCCCCTTCCCTCCCCTCCCCTCCACCCATACCCCCACTCCCTCCCTCTCCAGGCCAAAGAGCCATCAGGGTTCCCTTCACTATGTTAAGTCCAAGGTCCTCCCAACTCCCCCTAAGTCCAGGAAGGTGAGCAACCAAATTGACAAGGCTCACAGTGAGCCCATCCATGCTGTAGAGTTCAAGCTCATCGCCGTTGTTGTCCTTGGTTTCTCAGTCCTCCTCCACCATCAGCCACATTCAGAGAGTCCGGTTTGGTCCCCTGTTCCATCAGTCCCATTCCAACTGGACTTGGTGGTCTCCCGTTAGATCTGTCCCACCATCTCAATGGGTAAATGCACTCCTCACTGTCCTGACTTCCTTGCTCATGATCTCCCTCCTTTTGCTCCTCATCAGGACCTTGGGAGCTCAGTCCAGCGCTCCTATGTGGGGCTCTGTCATTTTCTCCATCCAATGCCAGGTGAAGGTTCTATGGTGATATGCAAGATATTCATGAGTATGGCAATAGGATCTGGACATTTCTGGCACCCTCTCCTCAGCTGCCCAAGGAATAGCCTATAATGTCCTTTAAGTTACATCAAATGTTATCTCTTTAAGTTAATTTAAGTAAACTGCTGTTTCTTTAATTTGATTTCTGAAATAAATAACACTTTCTACTTTTAATTAAATAATCTAACTTATTATTATTGTGGGGTATGTGCATGTGGACATGGATGTGTTCAGGTCACAGATTACATGTGGAGGTCAGTGGTGCTGTTAAGAGTCAGTTCTCTCATTCCACGTGGGCTCTGTGGCTCAAACTCAGGTTGTCAAGGTAAGAGGGCAAGAGTCTCTTCCTCTGAACTGTTTCTCTGCTTCATTTTCTGTTTTCCACTTCTAAAACTAAGGACTGCTGTGGCTAGCACTTATTATCCTTTGACAATGCATGCTTCCATGTCTAATAGGAAGGTTTTCTTGATTATCTTTAGCATAATATTCAGGCTAGAGCATTTCTCTATGTATCAGAACTACTTTTCCTCCCAAGGAAACTGACTTTGAGCATGGAAAAGTTATGAGAAGCAAATACAGGAAAATGATGGTAAAAACAGCTAAAAATGATCTTCTGGTGTTTACAAGTAGTCTACTAAAAGCCATTCAAACAATTTGCCGACTATTATAATTATACATCTTTCTTACAATCTAGGTCACAGTAAACTTGATTTATATATATATATATATATATATATATATATATATATATATATATATATATTTCCTAACTTACAAGTAGGATACTCATAAGCTGAAGACAATTTTGCTCTCTTAAGCTGATGCAGTTGATTTTGATACATTGTATGCTGTTAAACATTTCCAGTTACCTTAAATAACTTTGAAATTGTGTGTAAAAATGTGATTCATAATTTACATAGTCCACAAACTAGCTATGTCATGATGATACATAAGAAAAGTGATTTTTTGCTTGTGTCCAATTTTGACTATCAGGTTCCAGTTAAAGTTTGTGTGTAACATAGGAAACCAATGAGCTCTTTACTCATATCTACTGAATTGATCAACCTACTTTATAACTTTAGTCTAAAACACAAAGGCAGACATTTATTTATTTAAATAAACTGGAATGCCAGGCAATGATGGTACATGTCTTTTTTAAAATTGATTTTATTAAGCTCTACATTTTTCTCTGCTCCCCTCCCTACCTCTGGATCTCTGTGAGTTTGAGGCCAGCCTGGTTTATAGAGAGAGTTCCAGGACAGCATTCAATGCTACACAAAGAAACTTTGTCTCTAAATAAATATATAAATAAAACAAAAAATTGTGGATTTCTAAATTGCAAAATAAATAATGGTAAAAAGCATTAAAATATGCTACTTGTACTGAGAGTTTATTACTCTCATAATTATGATAATCATTCTCATTTTTTCATGTTCTAGTTGTATATTTGATTTTTTATGAATATTGTTGGTCTTCAGGGTTATACTGTAGACAGTCTTTTCCCCCATTTCTCCTATGCCTGACTTTCTTCTTTCTTATGGTTTTGGATGTAGGTGACTTTTGTCAGTGTTTTGAAACTGTTAATATAATCAGACAAAGAATGCATATATTTTCATTTTTTACTTGGCCATATCAATTATGTAGCAGATATTGGATATTTCTGGTAGTTATAAAGCCAGGTCTTCATCCTGTCCAAAATCAAGTGCCTCAGAGCAGATTCTCCTGGCCAAAAGGAAATATTCCAATTTTGTTTATCTTGCAAATAGCATGTCGGTGTTACTGAACTCTTATTGAGAGGTGACATTGTATAATCTATCTCTCTATTATTTAAGTAATACAGTGATAAATTATAGTGTCAGTTACCCTAGCCATAAATACCCAGTGACATCCAAGTTCTTGTCTCTTTTTCATCGATTCATCTTATTTATGTTGCCAAATGACTTCCTGACATTTCAGTTGAATAAGCTGTGAGCAATTTAATCTTAGAATGTCCAAAACTAAAATGCTATTCTTTTTCCTGTGAATTTTGTTATGTATTTCCTGTATTGAAAGCTGATGTCACTCTTACTTATATACCACAAGTAGAGTTTGGAGACTATAGGGTGCTTTCTTCCTTTTCTGCCTGTTTGGCATCTAGTTCATTACTGAATACTATCTTATTTATCTCTAAGAATGCTTTTTATATTTCCTGCCCCAATTACAGATGACTATTTTCACAAGCTTGAGTAATTATAGCAGAGCTGTGTTTTGGATTTTTTTTTTCTCGTTGTCACCAAGCACAATTTAGTGGTTTTTTGTTTTGTTTTGGTTTTGTCCTGGGTCTATAGATCAATGTGTGAACACCAGTCTGAACGGTATTTGTTTTCCTCTTGCATGCTGAGCAATGTATTTACTTTCATTATCTTGAACATTATCTACTTTCCCATCCCTCCCTCCCACCCTCCCATTTTCCCTCTCTCCTTCCCTCCCTTGTTATTTTGTCTTTATTTTTTATTTCTTTATTTTTAAGCCTGGCCTTCTCAATGAAGCAAAAAAAAAAAAAAAAAAAAACCGTGAAAATTAGGCATTGTGGAAAGAATTACTTCTGAGAAAACTAGGCAAAACACAAACTCTTGTCAGTGCCACATGGTGATCTGTACTGGGTGACATTGTTGAGATTATGCTCAATGTAAATATTTGAATATGCCCCTTAATGTTATGAATATATTTTGAACCAAATAATATAGTCTTAGGATTGGAAAAATTGCTTAAATTCTTTTATAACACTAGTTTTTTTTTCCTGACGTGTCTACAAAATTACAAACACAGATAAAGAAGTATTAATATAATGAAATCATTGTCCTTATTGGTAAGGGGCCGAGCCCCAGGAAGAGGATAAGTCCAGCAAACAGCAATTACACTTTATCATAGAGAAGTCTAAAATAAAACTCAAGAGGGCCAAGGTCAGGGAGGAAGAATTTTCCATACTCTCAAGAGACGTGGGGAAGGACGTGTTCCGGGAAGAAGTGAGGCTGTTTGTATAGATGCGAGGTGGACTTGTAGAGGAAGGTGATGAGTCTGCGCAATGAAAGCTTTTTTTCACATGCCGGAACGTAATGAACTTCATGTGGTTTGTAAGCTGAGTGGTGGTGCACATATGACTCATGAATGAGCACTGCTAATTGACTTTATTTGGGAGCTTTTTCTGATCTGTGCTTATGGCTTTTGAAAACTGAGGTTCTGTTTCTGCGTCTTACAGCTGACTCCCCTTTTACCTGTTGCTGATGAAGAAGTCTACCACAAAAAAGAAACCATGTTATTAAATGTAGGAAAAGCCACTTTACTTGATATCAAGTTTTGTTTTATATAAATAAAATAGTTTCGTTAAATAAACACTTTTTTAAAAAATATAATTAATGTGTTACCACATTCTAATTCATAGCCACCGTTTTCTCCTTTTGAGGAATATAGTATAAACTATCCTAAATATATGATTATAATATATTGCTTAAACTTCCTCAATTATTCTAGCCTGTCTTCAATAAAAATGATAAGGCAGATGTCTATGTGGTGAATTTGAATTGATATGAATTAAGACTAAGCTACTTATGAAGAACAGAGGTTTTCCTTTACAAGAAAACTATTTTATTTTATCCGGAAGAATGTTGACATGGCTTAGCATGTAATAGAATCATGTCTGATGTGTATTTTTCTGTGCATTTTTTCGCCACTGCAATTATGCCACATCAGAAGACAAGTAGATTCTCTCCCTCCATCCTTTATAGTGACAAACAGCCATTATTTCCCATTGAAAATACATTATTTGCTTGAGTTGCAAAGTAGACAAGCCTTTTCTTATTAATTCTAATAAATAGGTTCTTGATAGTTTCATACATTTTGATGAATAATTTGACAGTCAGTAGAGTATTTGCATTTTAATTTGGATACTTCAAAGAGAAAATACGATTCCTTTTAAAATTAGGTTTTGATTTTTCAGATTTAGAAAAGACAAATATGTCCACATGCTATATAGTACATTTCCCTGCCATATTAAAATTATATAGATATCTAAAAATATATCAATACCCGTTAAGGCATTGTGAGATTCAACTAGATCTTAGTTTCATTTAAAATTCTTTCAATCAAATGCAAGTATGTCTCCAATAAAGACACTCTCACATACGTTCACGCAGAGAGACAAACACACAAACACATACTAAACAGATACATTTCCATTACACATCACACACACACACACACACACACACACACACATACACACACACCACTTTCTTTGAAGGCAAAGGAAGCTTCACCCACACAAATATAGCAGACAGATGAGGAAAACTTGGAGAGTGATGGCTTCTAGTTCATCAGTCCTATAACCCTGGCTCTTAAGACCCATATCACTTCTAGTTTCCATGCCTTTCATACATAAAAAATGAAGTTCTATGATTTTTTGGGAGCATTCTGCCCAAGTTCTTATTATAGTGAGTGGTAAAGGTTACCTTTCAGTACACTTAGGAGTCACTATGGGAAATGTGTCACAAATCATTTAAGATTCACGGTTCTGGGAGACTGAGACAGGTGGGGAGATCCAAAGCTCATTCTTCGTGGTGATGAGTGATGTTAAGGACCCTACTGCATTCATCTGAGCAGCAGATATTTTAGTCTGCTTCACCTTAGTCATGTGACCAGCAGACTGTCCCAGTTTCCTGTAGCCAAGTACCCACGTGATGTGGGATTCACCCTCTGTTTACTATGAACATGTTTTATTACCATTGGTTAATAATGAAGTTGCTTTGGCCTATGACAGGGCAGAATATAGCTAGGTGGGAAAACTAAACTTAATTCAGAGAGAAAGAATGCCATGTAGCCACCAAAGAAGCAAGATGTGAGGTAACAAACCATGAACCTTGTGGTAAAATACAAAATTATAGAAATCTGTTAATTTAGAGCTAGCTTAGAATGTACCTGAGCCGTTGGCCAAACAGTGTTATAATTAATATAGTTACTATGTGTTTATTTAGGTCTGGGTGGCCAGGAACTGAAAGCACAGACTCTGTTTGCACCCATGTAATTGAACCTGGACAGTATCCCATGTTACTTTTCTGCCCCAAAATTCCGTTGCTTTTCATTTATTTTCTTGAAGAGAGTTATCATACTGCTCTTAAGAAAGCAGTTTACATGGGAAAGAGATGGAGAGTTAGAAAGGTCCCTGGCGTCTCTTTATGTTGCTGTCAATTCCATCCTAAGGATGCTACCTGTATGTATTTTCTACTTGCCTCCACAAAGCTCTACCTTGCCTTACTAATACACTGGAGTTAGGGCTTCAATATATGAATTAAGAAGGGAAGGCAAGAACTCAGGCTATTGGCTCTCTTGTAAAGTGTATCTAGGCCAGTATATTTGATTGATTAAAAAACAAATGTTCCAAAATCCCTAGAAGATTTTTGGTCTATTTCTACATGTAGAAAATTTTTAGAATTCCTTTGGCACTTTTTGATGTTAGAAATGTTCCTCTATGGCCACTCTGATCTATCATTTAAGATAATTTCCAAACAGTTCTATTCAAAAATTTAAAAATTATCTTATTTTGAATATACAACCCAGAAACTAAAGCTTTCCATAAACTTTCCTTTGAGAAATACTGGCTTTTGTTTGGGAAGTAATTTTTTAAAAGTAGTTTTACCCAAGTGGTGGTAGCACATGCCCTTAATCCCAGCACTTGAGAGGCAAAGGCAGATGAATCTCTGTGAGTTCGAGGCCAGCCTGTTTTTCAGAGTGAGTTCTAAGAGAGTCAACGCTACATACACACAAGGAAACCATGTTTGGAAAAAAAAAACAAAAAGTATTTTTTTTTTCTGAGGCAGGCAGATCTCTGTGAGTTTGAGGCCAGTCTGGTCTACAAGAGCTAGTTCTAGCACAGGCTCCAAAAAAAAAAAAAAAAAAAAAAAAAGTATTTTTATAGTTGAAACGATAGTGCACTAGAGTTTTTAAATAATCTGATCCCTTTGAGTCTTGAACTTAAAATATTTTTTCTCTTTGGAGAATTTAATAGCCGCAGTACAAAAGTCATCTTTTAGCATTTATTCTACAAAAATACACTCAATGAAAATAATGATGTGGACGCTAGAATCAGAGCTGAATGGAGCCTTAAACATGACAGTGATTTGTGAATTTGAATGTTGGTTGGAAGCCCAGATAATAATGATAGTAACCTTTTGGACTCCTCCATTTAGAGCTTGTCAAAAATGCTGAATTCTATTGAGTTTAAATAGTGCCAACTCAATAGGAGTAAGTCCAAATCTTATTTTTTAGAGTGAATTTTGGCACAGCCCTGGGGTCTGTTGCAAGGATAGCCTGTTAGCTCAAGTTGAAAATGGATCACGAGTCTTAAAGCTCTGTGGGGTTGTGTTGCCAAAAATATTATCAGTGGAGAGAAATTTTTTGATTAATTCAAAGTAGTCTCAAAAACTGAAATATCTACATTGTCATAAAACTACAGAAGCGATTATAATACTTAAAAAGTTCCATCAGCATAAAAGATATTCAAAATGCAGAAACACATAAAAGTCTCTCTTGCAAGTATTGAACCTTGGACATCTAGGTTATCTACTTTGTTGCAATTTTTGTGTACTATTTATAAATATGAAGACAAGTTACATGCATGCTATTAATAGTAGGCTTAATTTATCCATTTTTCTTTCCATTAAACTTGTTATTATTTTATCATCTTTGTGCATGTCAAAGGCGTTACGCATCTAAGATGGTAAGACAAGGTTCTTTCCGTCTGAGAAACTCCATGTAAACGGAGACAATGGTTACATAATAGACATGTGAGGACAGTGAATCATGAATTTTTCAAATGAGATGACAGAAGGAAATGAATGTAGGCTAAGAGAAAGGCAAAGGAGATGAGGCTTGATAAGCAAGGTTTGGCCATATAATGAAGTCTTACTATGATAGCCTTGAGGATTGGTGTGTATCTCAAATACACCCGAATTCTGACTTTAGTCTGTGTTTGGAGAAGAAAACTTTAATTTTAAGATGGAGGAAAGCATTTCTGGAAACACAAAATAATTTAGAATGTTAAAAAAAAAACACTAAGGTGACAGAAATCAGGAATTTGCAATTCAAGAATCTTTGCAGACGGAAATGAGTAGGATTTAGTTACCTGAGGAAGGCAAGGTCACTGAGTCACTGTAGCATGAATATTGAGCACCAGTGAGTAGAATTTATATGGAGGGTACAAGAGGGGTGTAGAGTGTGAAAAACTCAATAAAAATTTGACATCTACAGCTTGATTATTGGGGGAGTGAATTCAAGACAGTTCAGCAGAGACCAGTCTTAGAGCATTAGGACTCAATGTAACTGCAGAAGTTATGAAGGTAGAGTATATTCTTAAGTAAAGTGACCATTATGAATCTCATATATTTTCCACTATAGAAAACAGAGAATGAGTTTAAGGACAAAAATATGAATGATCAAAGAATTGTGAGTAGCATTTTATAACAAAACAGAAGTATATATTGGATAAATAACAAAACCAATATATAAATAACTTCTTAATGTGTTTGAGATGAACTATTAGTATAGTGTTTGGACAGGAATATATACTCAATATTTCTTATGGAGGAGAGGATTGGAAGGTCTTAATGGTAGTAAGGGTAAGAGAGAGTCAAAACAAGAGGCAAGGTGGTAATTAAGGAAGCAAAGTCACCAAGGATAGAGAGTGAGACGACAGTAAAGGATTGTCAAAGAGAAACATCACAGTCCATTGTAAAACTGTGTAAAGCAAATTCTTTCTCAGTAAAATTGCCTGAATGTGAGAAGAGAGGCTTGGCATGGTAGATTCTGGTAAACCAGACAGGATTAGATAGCTTCTATCTAACACAGACAGAGGAGGAGTGGATGGAAAAGGGAGAGAGGAGGTAGAGGGAGAGAACAGGAGACGATGAGAAAGAGGAAATTGTAGTCAGGGTATAAAATAAAGGGAAAAATGCAATTAATGAACAGAATAAGACAGGGGCAGATCTCTGACGAAGCCATTGTGTGAGTTAGGGTTGGGCAAGGGCCCGTGCATGAGCAGTGAGGAATAGAGCTGGTGTGTGCTCTTTCTATGACACATATTTCATACAAAGGTGAGTCTGGGTGGTATGAGAAACCCAGTTTTTGCAAAAAATTGTTATTACTCTTAAAGACCCTCCCATTTGCAGTGGCTGTGCAGCACACTCCACATTGTGATAGTCAACTATTTCAAAGCCTCAGGTAATCTGAAGAATATCCAGATGCAAGGTTCTGAGCTGAAGAGTTATCATAGTTCCCCCTCACTCAGTTCTTGAAGGAGTCCAACTTGTGCAGCTGACACACTGCCTTTTCCCAAGAGATCAGATCTCACTCAATTGTATCTTAGTCGGCTCACAATTTTGCCAGGGCTTGTGCAGGTTTTCAGGTTTGCTTTTCTTTTAGGGTGGTAGAAGAGTTCCCACATGGTTTTCTTCTTCCTTGGAGCTCATTAAAAGGTAGGCAGTATGGTTTCTCCACTAAGATTTGTAGCTTTTTTACTGGTCTCTTACCAAAATTGGCTACTCGGTGATTTCTTTCAGGTGGCAGATACAAAGACAGCCAAGCAGCACTACTTTATCTTCCAGAGCACAGCCGGCACAAAGCCACCCAAATAAATGAGTATTCTCAACCTGATGGTCTCATCCGCTAGAATAACAAGAGTCTGTGCCAATGCATAATGCCACTTTGATGTCCATGCGTACAGAATGATGAAGCATTGTTTTCACGTTTGCAGTTCTTTCCAGAAGAGAGTTATCACTCTCTTCTCACTCTGTTGACTTCACCTAGCAAATGGTACCACGGGGTGCTGTTTGCACAGCTCTGCTAGAGGGATAATGATGTGTGTAGGCTAGCAATGTTGAGATCACCACGTAACTTGCCGAATATTGGCTCTGTGCCAAATTTATTCTCGAAAATTATTTTGATTATTATTATTAATTTTGAGTTACCAGCTAATATGTAAGATATGTTGGATATATTTTTTTAAAAAAAACTTTAATTCAAATTAAATTCCAGAAAGAAAAATTATTTCGTTGCACGGTGAGTTAGTACTTTTCCTTTCTGAGAAATCATGTTTTCATATAAAGTGAAGAACAGTGTGACATTGGTGTGTGTGTGGGCACAGAAGTTGATGCCGGTGTCTCAATGTTTTCTCGATTGTTCTCTACTTTATTTTATTAAGGCTTATCTCTCCAACAGCTTGATTCAGGGACTTCTGCTTCTGCCTCTTGAGTCCTGATATTAAGGGACATTTTTAAATTCTTTTTAAAATATTCTTTTAAACTAAGATTTTTGTTGATATGCAAAGTGCTGGATTTTATTACAGCATTTTCATACGCATGTATCACTATACTCCATTCTAGTTCATTTCCTTTTCCCTTGCTCTCCCCTATTGCCCTTTGCCTCTTCTCGGTCTGGTTCTAATTAATGCTAAGATTTCGATGATATATAAGTTTGCCTAGAGGTTATACTAGACTTAGTCCTATACAGGCACACGAAGCAAAACCAGCAGACAATAGTCAGCATCATTTGCAATAAATCTGTTTTCAAACAAATAAAATATACGTTCACTGGGGAAACTCCATCTTTCAAAATATTTGTTGTCTACAGATCCTGGAGAAATTGAGTTTATCTCTATCTTAATTATTGTTCACATATATAATTGAAATGACTTGTGGTTCTTGGTTCACCATTGCTTTCTGTTCTGTTCATTATTTCATTTTCTTATGTTGTATTATTTATTCTCTCTGTCTCTCTATCTCTGTCTGTCTATCTATCTATCTATCTATCTATCAATCTATCTATCTTGTTGGGACCATTTGGAGTTCTGGCCTCCAGATGCTCTTCCCTGCTAATGACTTTTTCTTGCCCTTTTGATTTGAACTTCTGAGAGCTGTGTCAAAGTTGGTTACCAACCCTGCTTCCTGAGCAGGCATTGCCCTGACCTTGACCGAGCATCAGGCTATGAGGTCCTCACCTGTTGGCCCAGCTGGCTGTGTTAAGTATAAAACCTCCATGGTACTGTTCAATAAAGGGTCTTTTCTACCAGCAGCTTGAGAGGTGTAAGTGTGTTCAATCCTGACATCCTTCGCTTGGTTTTGGTTCTAGGCCCTGTAGGCATAGCAGCACAATCTATCTATTTTTATCAATCTACATATCTATCTATCCGTCTGTCTGCCTGTCTGTCTATCTATCTGTTTATCTATCTAATCTATCTATCTAGTCTATTTATTTATATTCTGATCACACTGTCCCCTCCCTCCTCTCCTTCTAGTCACTCTCCCAAGTAGCCCCTCTGTCCCCACCCTCCATACACTTCCCCATTTCTGTCTATGAAAGAGGGGTGTCTAACACGAGTATCATCAAAAAAACATGGTATACCAAGTTCGAGTAAGACAAAGTACCTCTAGTGCTGGCAGGACAAGTGGTTCATTCACCAAGCCATCTCTTCAGCCCCATTACAGAATTTTGTAAGCGAAACATACTTGCATTTATCTGTCCTCTGTTCTATGACGGGAAACTTGAATCTGGGTAATTTACTGTAAAAAGAGGTTAAAGAATGTGGAACCAGCAGTTTCTCAGGAAAAAAAAAAAGGGGGGACTATTGTACGTGTGGAAGGAGCCAAGAGAGAGAATAAAAGAGGTTCCTGGACTTCACTCAAATAGCCCCGTCTTTAGTTACTAATCCAGTACTGCAAGGTATAATTTTGTGAGTCCCTAATTCTATTCAAGAAAACACATACTTATTTTCAAGAAAGATATTAATCTGTTTATAAAAGTGCTAACTCAGAACCTAATAATTTCTCAGTACCTTAAGAATCTCCTATAAGGTCAATTTTTTTTCTCTCTCTCAATGCTATGTCATTTTGAAGGTAATTAATGAATAGCAAAACCAGAACTGTGTTGCTGTTTATAGTTAACCAGAGATAGCAAGATGTTCTTATTAGAGTATCTTACATGACAAATCTAATATGTATATGAGCGGACAAAGCAGTACTTGAAAGTATACAGGGATAAAATTGAGACTATCTGAAATGTATTATTTTTCTAACTCTTCTGCAAGAAAATGTTATTAAAATATTATTTGAAATACATCTAGAAGATCTATTTAGTATTAAGTGAGTGATGCTGTGGTTAATAGTGTGTTTGTCACTGATTTCTACATGAACACACACACTTACTGGCTGGTTAAAGCTTTTTACCACCATGAACTGGAAAATAAAAACAGAATGATGCATTTTCTCATTCTTCCATAAAATGATTCCATCTTGAAGGTATCCTAGTTTTGATTTCATGCTAAATTTGTGTATAGTAAGCAACACATTGTCTTCATACAAACCTCTTCAAATGAGATTCCAAGATCCTGTGTGTGTTATTGTCCTCTCGCCAGTTTACTAGTGGTACACTCCGCACAAGTACTACATTTACAGGTATTTGTCACATATAAGGAATGAACAGGCAAGGTATTGTGTTAGTTTCCAAGTTAGCTAACTGCTTTATCTGATTTCATTTTCTCTAGTCCTAATCTATTAAACATTCTTTTTGTAAGTACATTCACTTATAAATCGATTTTCCCAGCATGAAATCTCCTTTCTTAAGTACGTTAAGGACATGGCATTATGTCTGTTCTTTCCTTTCTTTTTCTTTTTGATTTTCTGGTGCATTGGAGAGATATTCTGTGGCATTGCATAGTCCTCATGAATATTAAAAAGATACAGTCAGTTATCCAGATCTGTGGCTTCTGCATCCATGAATGTAGCTGAGTGCAGAAAGAAAATATTTGGTATGAAGAAAAAATATGCCTGTACTGAACATGTCTAAACATTTTTCCTTAATAAAACTGAACAACTATTTATGTAGCATTTATGTTTTCTTAGCCATTGTAAGTCATTGAGAATGGATGTAAGGTAGAAACAGAAGTGGCTAGATTTCATGCAAGTTCTATAGTGTTTTGTACAAGGGCAAAAAGCAACAAGGGATCTGGTGTGGTAGATCCCCACATCCAATACCTCACAGATTCTGATGGACAACATTTTCCCTTATTCCTAAAGAATTTTTCAAATGAGAATTTAGATAGATTCAGTTACCCTATTAAGGTATAAGACTTTTTAAACTATAATACCACATAATATTAAAAAATACCCACATCAAATATGAACTATCAGAAGCATTCTTCTTTCTAACTGGTGCCCAGTTATCAGGTACTATTTCCAGAAATTTGAATGGTTATTAGAATTGTTCTGCTCACTTAGATAGCTAACAGTACTGGACACAAACGCGCGCGCGCATGCGCGCCCCGCACGTGTATACACACACACACACCTTTGTGTATGCAGAAGCCATAGATGTGGATAACCATAATCATTATGGGTGTAAGGGTATACATTTGAAGGTAGTTTGATACTATGTGCACTTAATAATGTAATAGTAATAGTTTATCCTGTCAGAGTTATGACCTACCCTGTCACAGTTTGTGGCCAGTTTTCCAGTACCTGACATGAATTCTGTCCTGTGGAGCAGAAACTAAATAGAAGCAAAGAGTAATTGTTCACAGTGTAATGTCCATGTTAGTAGTATAGTTTCCATTTAAGAATTCAGTGACTAAGAAAGGAAAGAGATGCCTTGCTCAGTCATCATCAGAGACTTCCTCTTGCAGTAGATGAGAACTAACATGGAGAACTGCAGCTAGAACACAGTCAAACACTCAGGACTTTGTAACTCTCAGTCCTAAATTGGATGTCTTTATCCAACTCACTCCTATCAGGATTAAGGGAGATATATGAAAGATGAAACAGGCATATTTTAAAATACAATAGGGATGGATAACTCCAAGGAAGTGTCTTCAGATACAACAGGAGCTATACACATATGAACAGTGACTTTGGCAGCAGAAACAGGGACCGCACAGGTTCAACCAGATACATTCCTATTCAAACAATATTTCACAAACTGTCAAAAGTGGAAATATAAACTACTTTTTGAGTGTTCATTTTTTAGTTATTTATAAAAAATAATATAATCAGAACCAGACTTTTCCCTTTTTATACTTAGCATGTTGCCTACTCTGGAAAGGTAGGATGCACCTGGGAATAGACCTACATTCTAGGCTTAATGCTAAAGAATTTAAAAGTGAATACGCATGCTCAACAAAGATGAGGAAATACACACTAACACTCGGGTATTTAAGATTGTGTAGTATCCAAACAAAGACTGTACATGTGTAAGTCCATAATGTCTGACCTGCTTTAAGAAATTATCTAAGACACACGGTCACAGATAGTTTCTGAGAATTTTTCAATAGAAAGTGATGTAACATTTTTCAAATTTTATAATTTTGTAGCTTAAAATATAAGCAATGCTATCTACAATGGGCATCCCCTGCAAAGGAAAAATTAGCCTCTCCAATGGAGTTTCACTAGAGATGCTAACCACACAGGTAGGCACTGTGACCATCAGTAGATACCAAACCAATACAAATTCAATGTTATTTTTGTAGATATTTTGTCCCATATTGCATTCTTTGAAAATATTTTGTCTTATTGGTCTTTACTTGTATATTGTGGTTTCTGCTTTTATGTTTTTGTGGGTTTGTATTTGTCTTTCTTTCCACCATGCTTTCTTCTTTACTCCCTTCCTCCCTTTCTTCCTTCATTTTTTCTCATTCTTTCTTTTTCTGTTTAAGAAAAACAGAGGAGAGAGAAAGAGAGAGAGAGAGAGAGAGAGAGAGAGAGAGAGAGAGAGAGAGAGAGAGAGAGAGAGAGAGAGAGAGAGAGAAAGGGAAGTTGGAGTTGGAGTTGGGTGAGTAGAGAGGATCTCAGAAAAGTTGGTGTAGGAGATTGCATGATCAGAATATATCATGTGAAATATTTGTTCTTTTCCAATTAAAAGTATGAGAGAGGAATACCAGAAAGACACTTTTGTGATTTTGCCAAATAGAGTCAAATTAAAAGTTAAAATTAATTCATAAAATAAAATTATTTTTCTTTATATTCTTTCTTATTGAAGTTGACAAAACTTTTGATTGACAAAATTTTATTGATGACATACAGCATAATATTTTGATATATGAAAATATCGAGTCATGACTTAATCAAGTTAATTATTAATTATTAACTAACTTGATCCTCATATTTTATAGTGAGAATTCTTAACATTTGCTCTTCGTAATTTTTCTGTTTGTAATGTATTGTTATTAGCTGTCACCAAAATGACATGCAATAGTACTTGTATTATAATTATAATTCTTACCCATAAATTTTCTCCTCTGACAACTTTATACATGTATATAATACATTTAGATTACTTCCCTTGCCCCTCTTTACCCCTCCCATCCCTCCAGTCACCCTTCTTCCCTAGAAATCTTTTTCTTATATTCATATTCATCACTTTTTATTTTGTTCCCATTGAGTTTAATCTGGGTCTTGTGTGTTAAAAACTGTCCATTGGTACTGCAAGACATGTTGATTTGTATATGGTGTCATAATAACAAAATAATGCTGTGACACCGTTAAGAATTAGTACCTAATATTTACAGCTGTTGGGACCATTTGTATACTTTTACAAAGATAAATTGTGCTTACTACAATCATGCCAAAAATATTTAAAGAAGTTTATGCATAGAGTGTGTACCAAATTTTAAAACATTTAATTTAGGACAAGCAAAAAATATAAATCTCTAGTTTATCTTATATGCATCAGTATTCATGCCATATAATTGATTTTGCTTAAAAGGCTGAGTTACTTAAGAAAGCATATAAATTTTGTGGATTCTGCAAGTGTTTCTTGGGTAATTTCTCAAAGAGGTTGGATGCCCTTAACCTAGAAACATATTATATATATAGACTTTTTTGAATTGTATGTGATTTCAAATATCAGTGTTTGTGTGTATTTACTCATCTTTGTTGAGTGCATTCGTTCACTTTAGAGTTTGGAATCTTAGCCTAGAATGTGTGTCTGCTCCCAGGTGGATTCTGCCATTCCAGATGAGGCAAATGCTAATCTGCTGAAGGGAGAAAGCTGGTTCTGATTCTTCTTTGTGTAATACCTAAAAACAACAAACAACCAAGAACTCCGGTTTGATTTATGTTTTCTCTGTTGGTATTTTGTTGACTATGTAAATTGTCACTATTTTGTGTTTGCTGAAATAGTATCAGTTACTAGGAAATAATTTTCTATATTATGGAATACTACACTGGAAAACATCACACATTGTTGGCAACCTCACTTATTCTTCATCTCTAAGGTCCTTACTCAAGCTCAGCTTAAATTCCTCAAGCATATGCACTAAGAAACCCGGGACAGCGCTGCACTCATCTTTAACCTTATCTCAGAATTTTTAATGCAGTTCTTTTTTATATGTTTTTATAGTATTTTTAACCTTCAACAAATCCACTAAGAAACAATTAGAAACAGAGTAAAAGCTCATGTTTTCTCAAATTTGCTAGCTAAAAAGCAAGATGATTTGTCCATAGAGATAATAAATGAAATATACCATCAACAATAAGGTCAGGTAAAGTATGCATTATGTTTTATGTATTTTGTAAAAAATAGTTACATTTGGTTATTATAAGCATAAAGCAAAATGAGCAGCTTTATCGACGAGGTTACAAAATGTAAACTGTTTTATTTCTTGTTTCGCCCAGTTTTTCATGTTCTGATTTCATGCATTGCGCTCACATCAGTCCTGATGTTGCTAGCATGCTTGATGTGTCATGGGGTTTTTTAAAGTATGACTTTATGTTTTGGTGACAGATATTCCACATGACATATGACCTCGCTAGTGCAGTGGTGAGAATCTTCAACCTCATTGGTATGATGCTTCTTCTGTGTCATTGGGATGGTTGCCTTCAGTTCCTGGTTCCTCTGCTTCAGGATTTCCCACCGGACTGCTGGGTTTCACTAAATGAAATGGTTGTAAGTAACTCATGCTGTTTATTTACTGAAATTTCATCATTGTGCCCAAAACGTCAATTATTTCTGCTGGTATGGTTTTCCTACTCTTCCATAACGACTTTCCTTCCATGAAAGTCGAATTAGATGACCAGGGTTTCTAGAACTCAATCTTGTTTTTGAATTCCTGGGAATGTAAATGCTGCAACATCTATTCTTAAAAACTTTATTACTGAGATCTACTTCATTTACATGATATAAACATACATATAACCATGACACATGTGCTTTCAAATATTTTTTTATATTTGTAAATTAGGTATGTATGAAGTTTAAGGATATCTCATCGTATTTTATGGTAGAACAAGGAAAAATTAATAGGAAAACATTTAATCTTCACTGTGCAGTCTATGTTAATATTTTTAAATTGTAAAATATGATTTTTGCTAACTATATTAATATATATTTTAGGAGACTATGTACTGATATGAGATCTTGCATTAATTTGGGTCTGTTCACCATTTCATTCACATCTGCCTCATCAGAAATTTTTTCTGAAAACCTTTTTTTAAACCATGTGTCATTCTCCTGGTTGATATTTAATTATAAAAGCATTTGGTGTTTTGTAACCCCCCGACACATAGTATGGACTTTATGTTTTCTGACCTTCATTCCTGAATTTAATTTCAAAGAGATTTTTCTTCCTCTGTCCTCAGTGCAGTCCTAGCCTGTTTGAGCTGTTATAAGAGTGCTGGGCTGGACAATTTATAAAAGACAGAAATTTGCTTCTCATAATTCAGGAGTCTGGGAAGTTCAAGACCAAGGGACTTACTTATATGTTCAGTCTCCAGTTGCAAAATGGTGGTTTGTGTTTGAATCTCTTGAAAAGAGGAAAGCTGTTTCCACATGGCAGAGGATACTATTTTCCTGAGGGCTGGCTCCGCATGACCAGCATGACGTCCATTAGTTTCCATCTGCCAACCTTGTCGAGTCGTGAATTAAGTTTCCAAAAGGTAAATTTTGGAAAACACATTAGTCCCACAGAAGGTGGCTAGGAAAATACCTGACACATTAATTTCTTTTAACTTGCCGCTCATCATCAAAGCTTAATAAGTATTCTTGATTGAAGTTTATATAGAACAATGCAATAAAGGTGAATGAGTTGGTTCACCTTAAAAATCTCTAATGCTTCCTTCATTTATCTGTTTATTTATCCTCGAGGAAATGAAATAAAGATATGACAGAGGCAGTAATAAAAATACTGACTGGGAGAGGAAGATGAGATCCTGTCGTCAGGCTACTGCCGGATGTTGAGCAGAAAGATGAGACCTGATGCCAGAGATGATGCATTGCTGACCAAATGCAATATTTAACTTGACAAAAATTATTATATTTAAATTTTTCTAGTTATGTTCCATAAAAATCACAGTTACCATCATCAAAAGAGTAAGAGAACTCTTTTCAAGTATTTAAAAAATGCACATAATTGTGTAATTATATTATAGGGCAATATATTATGTATTGAGTTCAAAGCACACTAATTTAAACATTTAAATATCTTTATTTTCTTTAAGTATGACTATATGCAACTGTGTATGCCAGAGACAGAGAGAGACAAAGAGGAGATCTATTCTATCAGTGTGTGTTGTGTTGTGTTTAATGTAATAAAAGCATCAACCTTCATTATCTCCTCTTTTGTACAAAATAACCTTAAATAGTTCAACATCACTTTTTTGTCTTTTTTGTTTATTCATTATTTTTTTAGAAAACTTAAATTTTCAGAAATCATATAAATAGGCTGTTACACAGATAGAATATAGAGTCATAGGACAATTCATTACGCAGATAGACTATGGAGTCATAGGTACAGTTCATGTTTATCCAGCTCCACAATGTCTATTCTGAGTACACTAGAATATCTTTAACACAAGGTATTATAGAATAGTTAGGAACAGTGATTAAAAAACAACCTTAATCACAGCAACAGTCACTTCTCGAGATCCAGTGTCTCATTCAGGATACAAAAAAAAAAGTCAACTGATGGTTTTCTCTATTTGTGGAAAATCTAATTTGAAAGTAAAAACTTGAGGCTAGAAATCAAGTTGTAGATAAAGCATACAGGCCTTTCATGAATATGGCATGATAATTATGATATACTTGTCTTTGGCACTATGTTAATTGTATGTCCTTAAGTATTATTCAGAACTGCACACATATTAAAATCCTGTACCCACATTTGCTCTATATACTGATTTTTCTACCTTTATATCCATTTAGTTTGTTATTAACATAAAGCCTGTGATTAGAATTCCTGTTCCAGGCTTTGATTAGGGATTTAAAGTTACCACCATAACTATGCTATACATTTTTACTGTTTAATATAGTATAATTGGTTTAATATAATCATTGTTATGCTAACTTTATCTAATTTATATTTTGTTACATGAAAATAATTTTGATTCCTGTCGGCTAATTTCTTTGCTCATGAGTTTCTAAATTTTAAAGTAACTCTTATAACAGTATATTGAATAAGCCAATGCATGAACTTAGTGGATGGCTAAAAATGAAAACAAAGGAGAAGCTGACTTGGGAGATGCAGCAAGAACAGGGATTCATCTTGTTAGACATTTGCAATATTTGCTTTATTTCATGTGTGAACCAAATTTGAATTACAAAATTCTTCCTGAATTAAGATCTCGGACTTGCCAGATAATTAACGTCCAAGAAAATGTGTTACATTTCCATGCCACCTTCCAGTTGTGCTTGCTTGTAAAAGGCACTGGGAATATATTAATTTATTAAAAAAATGATTAAGGGTAATAACATTGGATTCAATTACAAGTGAAAAATATTAATTTAAAAAATATGACAAGATAAGGCCACAGTATAGATTGCTTATTAATTACCTGAATCTAAAATACTTTCACACCATATGAAATTATCATTTTGACATAAATATCTTGAAGTGAAACATTACTTATCTACAACAAGATTTTTTATGATCGAGCCTGTAGGATTACAGTTAGGCAGTCCATGTCTTCTACCTACAGTTTTTCAGATGAATAGTTACAAGTTGGATATCATCTCAAAGGCTTTAATGCAAGCATATTAAGACTCCAAAACAGTCTGCACACTCCTATATGGGGTTTGTACTTGTTTTACTAATTGGAACCTATTATACAAAAAAGTGTTGCATCACATAAAGTTAGTTTATGAACATAATATGCAAATAATCCATGTAATCAAGTGTAGATAAATGACGTGTTAAATAATGCGCAACAATTTCATGACTGTAAAATGGAGAATGTATTAGAAACTTGGGGCACCCAAGTTTTAGTGAATCAAGACTTGGACAAAACTCAGTATATTTAAAGGGGAGGCAGTTACTTGGTTACAGCAAACATTCTGAAACAATATATTTACTCTTAATTGTGTGTGTTTGTTTTACTATTTTGGTAGCATTGGATTTTAAAATTTCATCTAGTAAGTTATATGAGAATATTTTTAAAATATTGAAGGTCTCCTGTTTTATTGAAAATAATTTTTTCTCACATAGTATACCTGATAATAGTTTCACCTCTCTTTAATTCATCCATTTGCTCTTTTCCTGGCCTCCCACCCTTTTCTCTCTCTCATTAGAGGACAAACAAGCAGGCTGGAAAGACGGCTGAACAGTTAAAGGCTAGGCTCATAAGCAAAAATAAGAGAAGACAAACAGGCTTTTATGGGATAATAATATCATATACTACTTTATAAAATAAAACAAAAGCTAACACATCAGAATTTCTCAGAAGAAGCAAATGAAGAAAAAGTATCTAAGAGAACGCACATGAAGCAGACCAACGTGTTCGTACACTCAGGAATCCCAGAGAGACACTAAACTGAAAGTCATAATATATACACAAAGGGCTTGTAAATTAAAAGAAAGGGGGAGAATAAATAAAAAATAAATTAAACAAAAACAAAGTTTTGATACAACGTTATAAGAAAAAGAACCTCCAAACATGCTGTTGTGTTGGTCATCTAGTACATACATACAGACTATCAAGAGAGTATTTTGTTGCTCCAATGAGACTCCCTTGGGGGAAATTACATTTTAATTGACTAATGATTATCAATTAGAGAGTGCTTCTGTGTTAGGGATGGGGTATGTGTCCACAGCTTTCATCTGTCAGACCTCATTTAGTGCAAACCCATTGACAACCTATGCATGCTGCCTAAATCTCTGTGAATTTATACATGCATTGAACGTGTTGATTTTATACTATTTCTGCCTCCGCTTCTGTAGGCTTCCCTGAGCCTCAGGGTGAGGGATTTGATGGAAGAATCCCAACTAGAGTGTGGGTATTCCCAGATCTCTCACTCTTTGAGTAATGTCTCAGTATTTGCACCCATCTGTTGTAAGGGGGAGAAATTTTTCTCATGATGCCTGAAGAAGACACCAATTTATGAGTATCACATAATATCATCAAGAGTCATTTTATTGATACATTCTTTTTAGAACAGTAGTATTTGATTTTCCCCTAGGTCCTTGAGTTATCTACTCTCAGATGTAGTAATATTTCACTTGTATTTTAATAAATAAAGATTGCCTGAAGATCAGAGTTTAAGACAGCCTCCCTAGTCAGCCTTACAAACCAGGAAGTGGTGGCACACACCTTTAATCCCAGTAACCACATTAGTTTGCAATAGAAACCGGGCAGTAGTGTTGCATGCCTGGTTTAATTCTAGCAGTAGAGACTACTGTAAGATGGGAGGAGACAGCTCTCAGGCTCAGTATCATTCTGAGGATTCCTGGAGGCAGGATTGCCATTGTAGACTGAGGTAGAGGTAAGAGCTAGTGACTGGCTGTTTTGCTTTTCTGACCTTCAGGTTGAACCCCAATATCAGTTTCTTGATTTTTATTAATCATGCTACACTCAAGTTCTTGGGCACCTAAGCAGTGTCAGGTATGAGTTCCATCTGTGGAGTGGACTTTCTGTCAAATCAGATAATGGTTATTCACACAAGATTTGTGCCTCTGTTGTACTAGTATATATTGAGGGCATGTGACCATTGTAGGAAAAGGGTTTGTGGCTGAGATGGTTTATATATATTGTAATATTTGGTAGTGTGCAGAGCATCTTCTTGTACCAAAGATGCTAGCACATAGATAACTAGGCTCTATGTAGTCACCAGATCAACTTCTCTGTATACAATGATCTGTGAAGGTTTTGTCTTCAATAATGGGGCCTTGCTCTCAGTTTGTGGAGAACAATTTATAGTCTTGACAACACTCTGAATTGTTTGATTGTTTTCATGAGACTCTTTCTTACCAGTAACCTTATTAGGTATAACAAAATTCTGATACTGGAAGTTTCATTTAGTAACATAAAATAATTAATTGAGGCTCTGTCTTCCCCATTATTTGATGATTTCAGTCAGATTGACTATATATGCATATAGTTTAGGAAACTTTTATTATATTAAATTTTCTACTACTCCTCAAATGCCCCTTAAATTTAACTATATCTCTCTGTATCCCCTCCCTCATCCTCTTTTTCCCCTTCCTCTCCACTTGATTCTCCTGACGCTTTTACCACCATCTATTCATAACTATCATCCTATTTCCCTGTCCGATGGAGATCTGTCTGCACATAGTCACCAAATTCCCTTAATGTATATCTAACCTCTGTGGTTCTATGAATTGTGGATTGGTTACTATTGGCTGAACAACTAATATCTACACATAAGATTACCTATATTAGTATGATCTTTTGTTGTTGTTCCATCCATTTACCTGCAAATTTCTTGATTTTTTTTTTTAAAGGCTGAATAATACTCCATTGTGTAAATGCATCACATTTTCTTTACTCTTCTGTTGAGGGATATCTAGATGGTTTTTCAGTTTCATGAGATCTCATTTATTAATTTTTGCTTTTAGTTTCTGTGCTAATGGTGTTCTGTTCAGAATGTCCTTCTCTGTGCCAATGAATTCAAGGCTACGTCCCATTTTCTCTCGTATCAGTCTCAGTGTATCTGATGGTCTTTGGTCCATTTGGACTTGACTTTTGTGCAGGGTGATAAGTATGGGGTTTATTTGCATTTTTTTTACGTGTAACTTCCCAGTTTGACCAGAACCATTTGTTGAAGATGCTGTCTTTTTTTTTTTCAGTGTCTATTTCTGCTTTCTTTACCAAAAGTGAGGTGTCCATAGGTGTTTAGATTTATGTCTGTTCTTCAATTCTACTCTATTGATTGACTTTTCTTTTTTTGTGCAAATGCCAGGCTTTTTTATTGCTATCCCTCTGTAGGACAATTTGAGCTCAGGGATAGTGTTATCTCCAGCAGCACTGTTATTACTCGGGTTTGTTTTAGCTGCCTTAAGTTTTTCTGTTTCCATATAAGACTGATTTTTTTTTTTTACTTTCAAGATCTGTAAAAAAAAAATGTTGCAATTTTGATGGGGATTATTTTTGCTTAGATGACTGTTTTTACTATGTTAATCATATTGATCCGTGAGCATAGGAGATCTATCCATCTTCTAATAGTCTTCAATTTCTTTTTCAATGTCTTAAAGTCTTTAGGATATAATATTTTCACTTTCTTGGTTAGAATTACCCCAAAATATTTTTTATCATCGAGGTTATTGTGAAAGATGTTTTTTATGATTTTTTTCTCAGCCTGTTTGTCATTAGTATGTAGAAGACTACCGCTTTTTTGAGTTAATTTTGAATTCATCTATTTTTTTAATTTGAAATTATTGCTTAGTTCCATTTTTGAGTATTATTACTTTAAAAATAATTTAGGATTAATCATGAATATTATATTATAACATTAGTTTTTGTAGTTCTGATATAATAATTAATATATGCATTATTTAATCTTGCATATTTAATTAATTTAATCTTAATAGATTTCAATAAATCTATTTATTCTCTAGGCTACATTATTGGTCTTACATGCATGCTCCATATTCTTTACCAACCTTTCATACATTATTCACTCAATAAGTAGCACTTGTTCAAGAGTGTAACTAAGTATCTTTTGAACTATGTTTGCAAAGCAGCTAGTCTACTAATAGAATAGCTTATACTGTTTGCTTTTATAACTTCTATATTCATTTTTTTTACATGTTACAAACTCATGGCTATAAATATAATAATCCCACATAAGAGATGCCCAATTAATGTGCTTTCTGTGATTTTTGTTTATACACTAATAAAATGTCAACACTGTCAAAAAAGATTAATGTGTGAATTAATAACTAACAAGACAATCTGCTTTAGAAGATGTAAAATTTTCTGCCAGTATATAAGTATCATGCTTAAAAATATAAAAAAATCTTCACATATATGTATAATATCTAAGAGTTTCAATTATAAATTCAGGGAACTACCCAGTTTTACCTTCGTTCAAGACAGTGTAGAAAGCATGCTCACAAATAATCATGCACTCTTCCAGTTCCTTTCTATTAAAAGCAGTCATGGTCATAGTAGCCATATGTTTTGTGAGCTTTTGTCAATTTTTACTTGTAGGTTCAAGCATTGAAAAGCTGGTGTACCAACCTTGTCCTCTTATTTTCCTTACCAGAAGATTGGTCTTAATTTGTAGCTAACAGGAGCACACTCTATCCTGATTTTGTAGAGATGCATAGGAGGAAATGCCAGCAGAATGGATTGGAGAGATATACCCTCCAGAACAGTTCTTTCTAATAATATCTATGACTCCATATGTATCACTTGACTCTCCTGTTCTTGGGTCTTCTGCTGTGAGCTGAGTGTCTGTTAGTTCTTCTTTCATTTTGATTATATGTGGAGCTCCTCCTTATGCTAGATATTTTCTATGATACCAAGCATACAGGGGAGAATGAGACTAAGTTGTATGCTCTTCAGTCCCATTTTCAAACAGACGTTCCTTCATATCACTTTCCATTGGGTGCTGTAAACTGTAGAAAGCTTAACACAATGTGAGCTTTACTCTGAAAGAATTTATAATTCAATGCAACAGAAACCTATATTTAGAAAGCAAATCTAAATTGAGGACTTCAAAATGGATAAACTATCCCCAAACCCCTGTGTTGTAAAATAGTATATGCTTCCTATTAACCAATCTGAACGTCCTTCAAAATTACGAATCTTGCACACTTTCTTCCACCATTAATTAACAACCCATACAGTGATTTTTTTTCCCTCAGATTTCCTGAAGATATATTAGTGGTGACCCTGTCCCATGAATCGATGATTATGAAACATTGTGAGGTGTATGAACCAAAGAACCATACAGTAGTAAAGACCTCATTTCAACTGTCATCGTCCAGTTTAATGTCTGGGGCCTTGAGAATAGTGACATTCAAGTTACCCCAGTCAATTCCAGCTTAACATCTGCAATTGTCAAGTAAACATGCACGGGCATAGTATAAACAATTGCTCATGCCTCCTCTTCTAACTAAATAATCTGAGAGGATAAAAGCAATATGCAGGATTATGTTATCTACTGATGATATTCTTGAAAAATTTTAAAGTGTCATGCCCATTCAGCTGCTTAGATAATGACTGGTGCTATTAAAGTCACTAAACTAATAGACTTAAGGAAAGATGCTACAGCAAAGTAACAAAGAACTGAAGGAAAACATTTCCCCTCTCTTGGGGTTTAGTAATCTACTTTATATTTCAATTCCTCTGTATTAGAATTATATTATTACAGTAGTATTGACTTTTTTTTCCAAAATAGAATGTACTGCCTTAGCAGAGTTTTTAAAAATGTCCTAACAAAAGGTAAGTGATTTGCTGACAAATCATTGCAGCTCTATGGGGAAAAAAATGCATTCATAGCCAATATGAACTTAGAATAATAAAGTAGGTCAGCAGCCTGCTGAGTGCTGTGGTTTCTCTTTGCCATCTTTCTGTCCATTAGGAAAGTCTGTCTGGTTAACAGCCCTTCTTCAACAAACATGGCACCTCTCCAAAGGAAAAGAGTTCATAAAATGTTTTCTTCTTTTTTTGGCAATTATTTGTTGGGAATAAGCATATGGAAACAAATTCTAATGTCTATTTTGTTTATAAATAATATTTGTAATGCAGAAAACCTTAAATTGAATTACAGTTTTATAGTGCAGAAGAATAAAACACTTTCTATAATTGCATATGTATATTTGACTTTTACTCTGCTATGTTATTTAAGAAATTTATGACCAAAGCATAACACTTGTAGTTTACTTGTCAAAGTACTTTCCTAGTATTGTAATAGTCCCTGTGTTCAGGACCTTGGCTTAGATCTTCAACAACACTTAGCATTTTTGTGATGGCGGGAAAGTTTAATCTAAGAACTCAGGAGGTGGAAGCAGGACAATCAAGGTCATCCGCAACTGCACAGGGAGAATTGGAGAGCCACATGGGATACATTGGAGCCTGTCTTAATCAAACAAAGCAAACAATGAACAGCTCATAAGATCTAAACCTATTATTCTTTTGTAGGACTATTCTTCTTTATTTCTAAATCTTGTATGTATTTTGAAAGAAGTTCAAATAACTCAAGCTTCCTTAAAATGTGCCTGGGCATCTCTAGTGTTGAAAATACAGTCCATATGTCTGTATCTTGCCCATTATCGCACCGCTTCTTAAACCTAAGAAACAATTGGCTAGAAGAAGCATCTGTTAGGGAATTACCTCAAGAGCACCAACTAAAGCTGATGAAGGAACCAACTGGCAAGGACTGGCCTCAACAAAATACTTCTTACCAGGGTAGGGGCATGTGAACTGAAGAAATACAAGTAAAGAATATAAAGACACATAAAACTAATGAGACAGAAAACATAGAAAGTATCAGTATCAAGAGGGCCTGCATTTTATGATACTGCATCAGTATCATTCCAATGATTGAAGTCCTGAAATTTGCCCGTGTTTATTTTTCCACAGCTTTTATACCCAACATAAATGGGAGGGAGAAGGTAACAAAAGACTTTATTAACATGATACAAAGATACCTCACACAGTCAATAGCCTTATCTCTCTGAGACATCAAATCCTTAACATTCTGTTCTCTGGGTAGCTGAGGTGCTCTAAGTCACTTATACTAAAGACTGACCTTCCCTGCTTGACCTCATAGTTTATTAGAGAGAAAAGAAGTACATATGCATATTCTGACCACCAGTCAGGATGGCACTGAGCTATCTTAATTTCAAAGGAGCCAAGCAGTCACCTCCTGAGTTAGGAGGTGCAATTATGCCTGTCAGTCTCCAAACTCTCTGATCATCAGAGAAGGTGGAAATGGGCCTGCATTTTTCCGGCCTCCATAACCAACTACCACCAGGGTATTGCATTCCTTCTGCACAAATTTATCTATATTGTTGAATTAGTTTTCATAGATGGTCTTGATACATGTTGAAACTTTTACAGATGCTATGTAAAATTTTGGACAACATGAACTCAGCTATGCAGAATGAAATGAACATAAAATGCACATATTTTCTATTTTTTTCTGAAAAATAAAAGACTAACTTAGAACTTAGAACAGTTTATTCACTAGCAACAAGTCAGAGGCATTGACCAGGAAAGCTGTTTATCAAATCTCATGAGTCACTCTAAAAGCATCTTATTATTATATTTGTAACCTCATCTAGGCTCATCCATGATGAGCCACACCGGATACATGTCCTCAGAAACCAACTCTTGAATTGTGTGTACTGCTTCAATGATTTGCGAGATCATGAGTGTATATAGAAGGCCACAGAACCTTATATATTTTTGAATGATAAGATTTCTTCTTTTACTATTGCCATAAATCCAAAGATATCAGGCAATAAGAGGTAGGGATAATGTCTCCTCTATTGTATATTATATATATTTGTGATTCCTGAAAATATTTTGATTTCAAATGGGCTGTAATAAAGTGGTTCCATTGCTTTCATTGTGTGAGTGGGAATCAATAGAATATGAAATGGATGTCTTTACTATATATTACTCCATTAAGAAGCTGCACAGACATCATGCAATGTATATAGACTTCTTATGTTTCCAAAATGTCCAAGATTAGCAGTTTCCATTATATAGAAAGATATTTCTTTATAAACATGCAAATGAAATTGCCTATTTTATGAGAGAAATCTTATATTTTATGGGAAATTATACAGTTACTACCCATATGGAGACTATTCTATCATTTTTCTCTTATTTCATTTTTTGCCTGTCACAACACTGATATAAATGTTATTCTGGAAATATACTGCAGAATCAGAGGCATGAGTAGCTGTGTCCTAAGTAAGGGATGTAGGAAATAACATCAGGAATGCTTCCTGATTCACAGTGTGAATATTTCATAATCCCACTACTGACTTCTGTTTTTTAGTATTATTTATTTTTTAAATGTAACAGTCTAAAACTGAATATTTTGTGACAAATTTAATTTAGTTCATAATTTCATCTGGTTAACCAATTTTACTTGCATTCCTACAATTATTACTGCTATAGGTGACTCATCAAATAAGGGCTTAATATATAACAGGATCTTTTCCAGTCATTTTATACTTTGAAGATACAAGATGAACCTGGTAGAATCAACATTCAAATACTCTTGTAGTCAGAGGCCTCTGAAATCTAGCTCTGTTCAGGAAAGATGAATGAGAATGTGTCTCTCCTCTTCATTCGTGTATTTCATACCATACAGTAATGGAAACATTCTCAGTGCACCAGGAATAGATACTGTATTTGCACCTGTTTGCTAAAGAAAACTACAAAAGAAAAATTTGGGCATATGCCATGCTATATTTGTGTCTCACAGAGTACACACCAGTGAAAAACAATGCATTCTCTATCAGTACCAAATTCAGGACCATATTATAAAGTCCAGAAAACTGTTTCTCAATATACCACCAAATTGGAGAGCAATTATAAGATCTACTATAAAATCCATAAAAGTAAAGTAATTGACATGGATTTTATATAGCATGGACCATTATGACCAAAATGATAATCCTAGATTAGATCTATTTGGGGAAGGGTTTCTAGAACACAACAGAACTGGCAATACGTCAATGCTGGTTACTTGACACTTGCTTTCCATAAAGCAGAATGCTGAGATCTGAGTCTGTATGGTAGCAGAAGTGATGGAAGTCCACTCTGACCAAAATTAAAGAATGGTTTGTTTAGGGTTAAGTATTCAGAACCTGACAGCAAACATGCCAATTATGTAAAAGTAAATCTGAGCGGTATCATATTAAAGGAAACCCACGTTTATGTCCTGGAATATATATATATATATATATATATATATATATATATATATATGTATGTATATATATAACAAGCTCCCGATTCTCTTACCTAGACCACCAATGTGGCCTTGGGCAGTTGGTCTAAGATCTTTGTGCCTTGATTTCCTCTTTATAATGTGGTGACAACAATGCATAGAATAGTTATTACATTTTAACACAATATGCAGCACGTATTATGAACATTTGCAAATTTGTATAGGTTGGGGATGATATCTCTTCTCTATAAGTTGCTAGAGAATATTTTTCTTTAAAACAAATGTTCTTTGGTTCCTTAGCTGTGTTTTCCTTTACTCTGACAAAATGGCCTGGCAGAAACAACTTAAGGGAAAAAAAATATAGTTGATTACAGTTCCAGGTGATAGTCCATTGCAATGGGGAGCCCAAGGTGTCAAAATCTGTAGCATTACATTGTATTCAAAGTCAAAAATCAAAGAATAATGTATTAATCAGGTAATGAAACATGGAAATCTTATATTCTGGGGAAACTCCCATGCTCCTCCTTCTGTGACTCTCCTTCAGGTGAGATAAAACAAACCCCTCTTTCCAAAGTGATTTTTTTAAGGGCATTTTACCACAGCAGAAGGAAACAAAACTAAGAAGAGCTGAGGGCAGAGCTCCGGGAGCAGAGGGCTATTCTAGTATGCATTGTGCCTAAACACATTCAGTCACGAAACATGGCAAGGTGGTGCATGTCTGCAATCCCAGAATTGTGGACGTGGAGATATCAGATGCAGAAATTCCAGATCGTGTGTGTGTGTGTGTGTGTGTGTGTGTGTGTGAGAGAGAGAGAGAGAGAGAGAGAGAGAGAGAGGAGAGAGGGAGAGGGAGGGAGAGAGAAATGATTTGGATAGCTAGAACTAAAATGAAATATTCTTTATACCTAGAAATATAAAGTGGACAAAGATATTCAAGAAGTTAAGTATATGGTATACACTTAGAGAAAGAATCTACAAAAGTTGAATGCACAACTGCTTTAACTTTGCTGCCATCTGCAGAATATTAAACAAAAGTCCCCAGGCCACAAATGTACGTGGAAGGAACATTTAGAATGAGAGAAACACTAGTGACATTTACTAATAGTTGCAAGAAGGATCCAGAATTACATAACTCTCCCCCCTGGGATCTACACCACAGAAATGAGTGACAGAGTATAAATAGAAAACATTCAGTGTTGCTTACTATCATCTTCTGTTGAGGTGCAAGATGTTGAACTGAATAGAATGGGGTAAATTTTAAGAAAGTTGAACTCATAAATCAGTACTTTACTATTACAAATGAGCTCAGTCAGCCCCCTCGCTCCTTTACCTTGCAACCTTAAAGGGTAATATGTTAGAGAGGAGATGGTAGCTATTTGCATAGAATTTTACAGAAATCATGACAATTTGGAACTGTTTTCAGGGTATATGAAAATGGTTTACAAAGACAATGAACAAAGATGTGGCAAATTATAGCTTGTCTTAGGATGCTTTATTCATTAGAGAAATTGTTTCAGAGAAGTTCTGTATGGTCAGAAGCACTGATGAATATAAAGAAGTTATGTTCTCCTTTTATTTCACATATATGGATATATATTAGATGTTGTGAAAGAATCTATCAAAAGCACATTTAGAAATATTACCTTGGATTTTGGTTTCTGAGTGGGGTAAAATTTGATGATGACCTTACCATTATGCAAAATTGAAGATAAGACTGTCAACATGAAAGACAAAGTGAGATGTGCATTGATTGTTGACTTCAAGTCTTTGATGATTTTGGCATGTTGAGGATAAGCTGGTTAAAGACATCAAAGACACAGAAAATCAAAGCAAAGCATATGCTAAGTCTTAGAGTTACATTTAATGAGGCCTTGTTAAGGAAGAGAATAAGCTAAGTCTGTTAAAAGGATTTTTATTTGGTTACCAAAGTGTCTTTATAACACTTATAATAGTTGGGAGACTAAGGGAAAGATAAAGCTGAGAATTCGACAAGCTTCAGCTAAAGAAATGATGGCTTAGATTACTGTCTCTGTAATTTTAATATGTGCCAGTAATTGAAATTTTGGTCGTGTTAAATAAATTAGAAATTTAAAGTAAGTTTTGTAAGGAAAAAGTATTAACTACATCTTAATCAGGCAGAGACACTGTACTCTTTCTGACATTTGAAACTTGCTGATTATCTATTTCAGTTCCTAAAATGATAGCTTCAAAAGTAATTTATGTCAATTCATAAGTCCGTTTGTGTGCAGGATAAATTAAAGCCATTGTGACACACCAATGATTAACTTCATGTTTCAAGGAGTGCTCTTCTCAATAATCTCACTTGATTATTTGTCAGCATGTGTACAAATTAAGAATATATACATATACATATATATATGTGTGTGTGTATATATATATATATATATATTAAAATGCATGTATTTGTGGAAAGTCTGTGTTTATAAAACTAGAACAGGGGCCACAAGAAGAGAAAGATTACGAGATGGGGATTAGAGAGGTGTGAGGGAGAAATGGACTGCATGTGATATGAAGACATCATTGGAGGGGAAAGGAATGAAGTATCAAAAGGGAACAAGGAGAAAGGAGGAGGGAGTTGTAGGGAGAGAGAATGAAAACGAATATATGTATATAAATGCCACAATAAAACACACGATTTTTGAATGTAAAATTTAAAACATCATTTTAAAATGAAAGCACATGTGTATATTATAAAATCTAGAAAGATTGTAGTATGGAGTTATACCAAGTGGAAAAATATGTCATTATTTTTAGAGTTATTTTTCTATATTTCTGATGGAGGAGAGTTATCTGTCTATGTTACTTTCATTGGTTAATTAATAAAGAAAACTGCCTTGGCCCTTTAAGAGACAGAAAATTAGGTAGGTGGAGTAGACAGAACAGGAAAAAGGAAGTGAGGTAGATGGCTCAGTCAATTGCCACGCCTCTCCTAAGTGAGACAGACTGCCATGCCTCTCCTCAGAGGGAGATGCGATGAAGCCAGCCACCAGGTCAGACATGCTGAATCTTTCCCGGTAAGACACCATTCATGGTGTTACAAAGATTATTCGATATGGGTTAGTCAAGATGTGAGAAAGAGGCTGAAAATAATGGGCCAAGCAGTATTTAAAAGAATACAGTTTGTGTGTTGTTATTTTGGGGCATAAGCTAGCCGGTGGCCGGGAGCTGGGCAGCGGGAACGCGGTCCATCTGCCCCTCACTACATATTTCTTTTATTGAAATATTTTTTCATGCAACATATTCTGATCATAGTTTTTCTCCCTGAACTCCTACCAGGTCCTCTCTGCCTCCCTTTCCACTGTGATTCACAGAGTTCTTCTCTCATTAGAAAAAAACCAAGCACCTAAATAATAAAAATAATAAGACAAATCAAAAATAAACAAAAGTTGTGACTTTGCAGAATTTCTCTTTGTAGCCCATCTTATGATTTCACTGCATTTAGTAGATGAGGTTAAACTACTTGAGACAGATCTTGTTGATGGAATATTAATGGTTAAACTTTGAGGCATACTACTCTCTTGCAATATATCAACAACTTATAAATATTTTTATATTTTCTTTACTACTAGTAACAAGATAAAATATTGTAATAAAATATCCTTCTAGATTTCAGTAATCATAAAACAGTTTCCACTAGGAATACAATGTGAGAAAAACCAAGCTACTGTTTAATTCATAAAATAAAAATTAGGTGTGGTATGTGTCACAATTGATTCCATTAAAAATAATTTCATGCTGGGCATGGTGGTGCATGCCCTTAATCCCAGCATTCATGAGGAAAAGGCAGACGGATCTCTGTGAGTCCAGGCAAGCCTTGTCTACAGAGCTATTTCCAGGACAGCTAGGACTGAGACACAAAGAAACCCTGTCTCAAAAAGTCAATAATAATAATAATAATAATAATAATAATAATAATAATAATAATAATATTTTCACTTTTATTGTTTGCACCTGCTGTTTTTACAAAGTCACAATATGTAATTAGTTTCCTAAGAGTAGATCCCTCTATTTAGTTTTATTAAGAGGTAATAAAGAGGTTAGTTTATCTTTACAAAGATTAGGCTGTATTTCCTATGTCTTTATGTAAATGAGGGTGTATGTTCATATGTGTATTTATATATTAGTAATATATGAATGCAATATATTAAATAAAATATATAAATTACTGCTTCTCTTGTTCACATATCAAAGGGCTTGTTCCTGGAGAATTTCTGACTTTCTCAGAAGCCATTGTTTTTCAGGTGGGATTGCCATTCGTCAAGTGTTTTTAGGGAACCATATTGTCGAGACTTCATTGGTGCAGCTTCACTTTCATATCTAGAAGATACTACTACAGAGCAGATGTGTTAGTTTCTGGATTTTAAAACCCCTACCCATGATCTTCTCTAAGGTTTTATGTGTAGGAGTTGTATCAAGTTTGACCCGGCACCAACAAGTATCTTTTGTGTTTTGACCGCTGTGTATTTCTGTAATAGATCCCATATGCTGCCAGGGGTGAGAGCTGTACTTATTTGCGGGTGTAATTGTTTGGAAATCAGTTAGAAATTGCACTGGTTTAGATAACTGGCAGCAGGAGGTTTTCCTCTAGTTTCCTGCCATCACCAGCTATGGGCACTAGGCCATGTTTACCTTATTGGACATGAATTTTCTCCTACAGAGCACACCTTAAATCCAATGAGAGAGCAATTGTTTACTGCCAAAGTATAAACACCACTATTGTACCTTTCAGAATACCTTCCTGTTCCGGTCGTCGCGTTGTTTCTTCAGCAATACCCTCTTGCGTTTTCTTTCATGAAATAAATAAGCGGAGTTAATTGTTTGGAGTGTGAGCCGAAACACGTTTTGTCAGTTCATCCATTGGTCTCTTCCTTTAGATTCAGACCCTACCAGATTTTTTCTTCTATTTACTTATAAAAGGAAAAATCAAATAAACAAATGTAAAATAAAACTGAGCAAAATTAGCTGTATACATGATATCCTGCACATTGAGTTGAAATTGATTTATACAAAAATTTGTATGAGAACTTAACTCATTGCTATTCTGTTTCTATTGTAGTATGGTCAGCAACCAACTTGGCAACTCAGAAAAGTCCTACTAAAGCAATAAAATATGACACATGTTTGAATCAATAGATTTAGGGAAAATGCTTCCTTTCTTCAAGAAGAAAATAATTCACTTGTGTTAGCATTGAGATGTTACTAAAAAATAGCAACCATTTACTGTAGTGAATCTTAGGATTCAATTCTTAGGATTTCTAAAAGTTACCATACCTTGTCTATTGAACTTTTTGTATTATCTGTTGCTGAAAAACATCTAAAAGCAAGATCTAATCAAAATATAGATCTTTACTAAAACCATAGTCTTACTGAACATTCACCATTATTCATGGAACTTGAAGTTCAAGGTTTATATCCTAAATATTGCAGATTAAGAAAAGCTTTATTAATTATTCAGTATGTAGCAACACTTTCATTCCAAAGATAAGTAAAAGTTATATATATATATATATACATATATATATATATATTTCTTAATTTTATTATGAGAAAGTGGTTCTTCATTTTATGGATGTAGTGCCTGTGGTGCTCTACAAAATATACAGCAAATTATCGCAGATGCAGGTAGAAGTAACACTCCTTTACACACCTCAGGCCAAGTTTTAGCTACTTATTTGCCTAATATTAGCATGTATTAAATGTTGTCTCCATCTAACTATCTGTCTGTCTGTCCATACATTTGTCCATCTGCCTGTCCATCCATCCATCCATCCATCCATCCATCCATCCATCCATCCATCCACTCACCTACCCACCCACCCACCAATCTATCTATCATCTATCTATCTATCTATCTATCTATCTATCTATCTATCTATCTATCTATCGATCGATCTATCGATCTATCATCTATCTATCTATCTATCTATCTATCTATCTATCTATCTATCTATCTCTCTGTCTATGTTCTGCTCAATAATTCATTGACTTAGTTTTTGAAAAACTATTTTGAAAACTGTCTGATATGGTGGGGGAATCAATAAATAAAATGTCTTGCTTTCCTAACCATTTTTCTTTGAAAAACAAAACATGGAGATTTATAAAAAGCTATTGTCAGGTGACTCAAATCATATTTAAAAACGGAGAGCAGAAAAATAGAATACTGTGACTCAGGTCAAAGTTTATTTAAGATAGAAGAGCTATTCCAGGCCAGTTCTAAAGATTGTTGTTAAATAGAGAATACAAGGAAATGAAGAAAAGGCTATTGATAGAGAAAAAGAATAGTCTAGGAGGATATCATAAAAACTGTAAAGCTGGAAAGTATGGCTCAAGTGGGGAAATGACATTGGGAAGACACTCAGAATATAATCTAATCCAAATAAGCCTGTAAACACAAAATTACTTTGAATTAGGTTTAGCATGGATAATCAAATGAAACCTTGTCACCTCTAATGTGAAAACCCCTTCCAAGGCCAAGAGCAGAAATGATGTGCTATTTTCTTACCTCACAGAAAAAAAATGATATCATCAGGTACCAAGATTAAAGAGAATGAGCATATAGCTAAATCAGTCCATAGAAATCATTGGTTCAGTAGATCAGGATAATGACTTTCAGTATGGAAAAAATATTAAGTAATTGGACAAAACAACACACAGCATCAGTGAAAGTTTGACTTGAACTACAGTGTCCATCAATGGAGAAATAAGCCCATTTTGCCCTAAGGAGAGCAAGGACAAAAGGGTCTTACATGAAGAGCTCAGATGTATATGAATACACATGTTGTTTATTTTCTGAAGTTGGTAGGTGATTATATAAAGACATGAATTGTTATGATCATGAATCTGAAGGAAGCTAAGAATTTTCAAGGCCATAATTACTAAGCATATATTGCATTGAAATAAGGAGAGAAAATTTAAGGTGTACTAAGAATCTTATGTAGAAAGCTGTTGGTACTTCAATCCTAAGGGATTCTAGAACCAACAACTCTTGCTAATTGCTATTCCTTAACATGATTATGATGTCCTGGAGAGTCAGGATAAGTGAAGAAAAACCAGGACAAATACTTGGCTTCTGGAAGTTTTGGAGCATTAATAAAACTGGGGCTTTAGATTTATGTAACTTCCACCCCTATTTGAGAAAGCCTTATCATGTTCTAAATTGAAGCCATTTCTTTGTATTTAAGCATGTGTGAGAATGTTTAAATGTATGTGTCCCTATATGTACATGTGTATTTGTATATTTGTACATGTGTATATGTATATGTATGGCATTATTAGAGATCAGTGCTTCATTTTCTTCTGACAATTGGGTTATTTTCTTTCTAGGGCATCTCTTACAAAAAGTACTTAAAGTATTTAATTTATTTATATTTATAAAAGTGACATTATTAGTAATCTGCTTTAAAATGCTAATACAATTTTAAAATAATATTACACTGGTAAACTGGATGCTTTTACTTTTCAAACCTGAATCAAAGCTTCAGTGTTTCTGGTTTATTTGCTTGACACCACTCAAACTTTTAAATGATACGTGAGAATGGATTATCTCTATATGAGACAGAAAAATTGCTAAAGTTGGAGGAGGAGACTTTTGCATTTTATCTTAACTTTTATGGTCAAAGTAAAATATTATTTTTAAATGTCTCCTTTGTACTTAAGTATTTATGATATTACAGATTTGTGTTACAGAAAAAAAATCACACATTCCAAGAAATCAACCCTCACATTTAGCACCATTTTATTTCCCCAATATTTATATAATTTTTGAACTCTGATTTTTCAACCAGGATCTTTAGTCATAGTGTATTTGCAATGAAATTGAGATTTTCTTCAAGAACTAGAAATTGGTGACCTGAATAGACAATACTATGATTAAACTCATTGAAATATACTTTTGTCACTTTACAGTTATATTTTAATAAACTAGTGGCAATATGAAACATGAAAGATCCATTTATTCAAAGCATAATTGTGAGACTGAGATGCAGACAAATTCCTACTGAAAGACACCTCCTGTTGTACAAGTTGTAGATTCTTTTTGACAAAAGAAATATATTCAAAATCTCTCAAGGAACGCTCAGAAGAAAGCCAAATATTCTCATTCGTGTTTCTTCTCATCAAATCTTTGACAGCTGTGACTGGTTTTTGGCACAGATTATAATGTAGGGATACAATTTAAATGCATATTCCTCCTATAACTGCAGCAATAAGAAACACGGCCCTTGCTATAAGCCGAAGGAACTGTTCTCTTTTAATGTCTGGGCTTGCTATTTATTAAGAATCCCACAGTGCATATCATCCTGTTACTCTTCACCAGCACATATTTCTATTCCTAATATCATGTTAATATTATGTCAGGTAAACCAGAGTTCTCTGTAGTTAATATCACTCACTACAAATGGTGCAATAATGCAGATGCATTAATCCCATGCCTCATTAGTTAAAATCTGATGCATTGTCTGTGTAATCAGTTGTACCTCTTCTATCGGGTTTAATCCAAACACAGAACATTATTCCAAAAATCAACATTGGACGTGATGTGTACTTTTCTTTACAATCAGTGTAGAATTTAACCCCTGGTGTCTCTGCTTCCTGGTTCTACCATCATTGTACAACTGTCTTCCATAGCATTGTGCTAGGATTAGTCTGTGTTGCCAGTTCAATAGAGAAGGGATGCCACTCTGAGAAGAGGTTACTTATTGTCTTGAGTCCTGTCTAAGTTCATCTTCTTTTAGTAGAGCCAACAGTCCTGTAAAGGCTGTGTTATATGGAGTGCGGTACTGCATTAGCCTTCTTTTAGTGACTCTTTAATCCTATTAATAAGCCTTCTTTTTTGTAGACTCACTTAGCTCAGGATTATTAGCCTCAATTAAAAAAATATCTACTAAAACATGATAAATTAAGGAGGCAAATACTGTCTTTTAAAGAGCCAGGTGATCTTGATAAAGAGGCACTGGAGTCCCCTGGAGCACAAGCTCCCTTTCTCCAAGCCCCTCCTTCCAAGGTCTGCCAATATCTTAAGAACACAGTGTGACAAACAAAGGGATCTAAAGATGCTGATAGCTTCTGTATTTATAAAATTCTGAAATACCTCAGGAGAGACCACTTAATAAAATATAAATGCTTCTTCCAGCAGCAAATTGAATAAAGTTATTTTCTTCTGTTCATCTCATTATTTCATAATAACTTATTAGCTCAGGAATAAAATTATCACTATTCCATTTTCATTATGTTGCCATTGGCTGTCTCTTTAAGGATATCTACAAAATTTAGTATGTTGACCCAGTATAAGAAGGAAGGAAGGAAATGCAGTTTCTTTGTGATAGTTAATACTGTCAACAGGATCCAGAGTCCCTCATGAGAATTAACTCTGGGAATACGTGAGGGATTACTTAGATCATAGTAACTTTAGTCACTGGGCCTATAATAGATTATAATAACTGTTGAGAGAAGATCTACACTGTTTGGGTAGTAATTTTCAGCATAGACTCAGATACAATAAGGTCTAATAGAAAAAATTATTCATTTTTTGTTTGCCTGATTTTCAATTCTTGTTCACAAGTTCTCTACCCTGCTCATTGCTCTAGTTGTCCCTTCACATGGGAACCCTGCTGTTCTCGTGCTGTCAGAAGACTTTCCAATGTGCACTGAAGACCAGTGGCTTTCTAGAAATCTTCCAGGCCTTTAGCTCCAGTCTGGTTAATCAGCCTCATGGATTGAGTTACAGGTCCACAGTCTCATGAAAACAAACATTTTTGGACTAACCGTTCCAAACCATCTAATCCAAGTTAATGAGTTTCCTTTTAAAATATATTAATTTATTACCTCTGTACCTCTAGAGAACCCTAAAAATAACATTTCACAGTTGTTAGAAAATAACAGCACAGACCTTTCTCTCTTCCTTTAGCAACAGATGCTTCAGCTGAGAGGAACAGCTGGAGTATCAGTGTAGCCAGTTGAGTTTAGATAAGGAATTCATTACTGGTTGTATGCGCTGGGTTTAAAACTGACTGGACAGATGCAGAATGACTCTTAGAAATCTGTTGCCAGCATGAAGTAAAATCTGTGGGAAGGGGATCTGTGCCATAAGGCGTTTTTCCCACCAACAGTCTCAGAAGCCGTAAAGCAGATTGCAACCAGCACTGTGGGGGCATCCGTAAAGGCCTGCATTGCTATGCATGCCACTCAAATATTTGTAAACACAGAGAAAGCCGCATCTTCCAGGATCTTTCCAGTCCAGAAGAGTTCAAGAAATTCAGATCAAATGTTGAAATTATTATAGCCCTTTGTGTTTTACAGTTTGCAAAAAACCTACTGGGAATAAGGATTGTAGTGAAGGTCTGAAACAGAAATGCACACTTTTTTTTTCTTTTTTTTTCCTCATTTTTTTAATTAAAGATTTCCATCTCCTTCCCTCTTCCTCCCCCTTCCCTCCCCTCCCTTCCACCCATACCCCCTCTCCACCCCTCTCCAAGACAAAGAGCCATCAGGGTTCCCTTCACTATGTTAAGTCCAAGGTCCTCCCAGCTCCCCCTATATCCAGGAAGGTGAGCAAGGGATCAAATTTAATTTATTGAATGTCCTCTTCAGAAACGTGGTATAATAATCAGTTATTTTAGTTAAATCCTTTGCTTTAAATTAATTTAAACAATAAAATTTAAAAATTAAATTACATTAGTAAATTTGCATTTATGTGCTTAATAACTAATTTTTAAAATATTTTTATTTTATTTTTTTCCTCATTTTTTTATTAAAGATTTCCATCTCCTTCCCTCCTTCTCTCCCTTCCCTCCCCTCCCCTCCACCCATACCCCCACTCCCTCCCTCTCCAGGCCAAAGAGCCATCAGGCTTCCCTTCACTATGTTAAGTCCAAGGTCCTTCCAGCTCCCCCTAAGTCCAGGAAGGTGAGCAACCAAGCTGACAAGGATCACAGTGAGCCCGTCCATGCTGTAGAGTCCAAGCCCATCGCCGTTGTCCTTGGTTTCTCAGTCCTCCTCCACCGTCAGCCACATTCAGAGAGTCCGGTTTGGTCGCCTGTTCCATCAGTCCCATTCCGACTGGACTTGGTGGTCTTCTGTTAGTTCTGTCCCACCGTCTCAATGGGTGAACGCACCCCTCACGGTCCTGACGTCCTTGCTCATGATCTCCCTCCTTTTGCTCCTCATCATGACCTTGGGAGCTCAGTCCGGTGCTCCAACGTGGGGCTCTGTCATTTTCTCCATCCAATGCCAGGTGAAGGTTCTATGGTGATATGCAAGACATTCATGAGTATGGCAATAGGATCTGGACAATTCTGGCTCCCTCTCCTCAGCTGCCCAAGGAACTAGCTGGGGGCATCTTCCTGGACACCTGGGAACCCCTCTAGAGTCAAGTCTCTGCCAACCCTAGAATGGCTCCCTTAATTAAGATTTATAATTCCTTGTTCCCATATCCACCTTTCCTATATCCCAACCATCCTATTCCCCCAAGCTCTCCCCATTCTCCACTTCACACTTTTCTCTCCCCATTCCCCCATCCCCCATCCCACCCCACCCCCAAGTTCCCATTTTTTGTCCGCCAATCTTGTCTACTTCCAATATACAGGAAGATAACTATATGTTTTTAAAAATTTCCGCCTCCTCCCCATCTCCTCCCCGCCTCCCATTTACCTCTCCCTACCCCTCCACTCCCCCTCCCTTTCCTGTCCGAAGAGCAGTAAGGGTTCCCTGCCCTGTGGGAAGTCCAAGTTCCTCCCCCCTCCATCCAGGTCTAGGAAGGTGAGCATCCAAACAGGCCACCCCCCCCCCCAAAACCAGTATATGTAGTAGGATCAAAATCCAGTGCCATTGTCCTTGGGACCGGACTCCCTGAACATGGTGGACAATGAGGGATGCTTAATAACTAATTTATGTATACATTTCGCCCTTAACTTTGATATCATAGCATTAAATACAAATGTACTTATGAATCAAATATTTTATATGATTTGTAATTATTTAATATCTTCTAAGTATTATTAAATAATCTTATTGCCACACTACAGAATTTGAAAATTGAATTTGAAATCTAAAAGTTTCAATTTTCCAAAAATATATCTTAAAATAAATGCAATATAATATTTGGTAATAGTCTGAGGAGAGGGGAAAAAGTAGGGAATTAAAAAAATTTATTTTACCACTTTACCATAGATCTATGTGAATTGGTTATTTCTTACTATAGTAAAGGTATTTATGATTCTGATCGTCATCATTATCATAATAATAATGCCTCTTTTTTGTTTTTTTTTTTTGAGACAGGGTTTCTCTGTAGCTTTGGAGCCTGTCCTGGAACTAGCTCTTGTAGATCAGGCTGACCTGCAACTCACAGAGATCTGCCTGCCTCTGCCCCCCAAGTGCTGGGATTAAAGGGTGCGCCACCACCATCCGGCTTAATTCTGCCTTTTTATATTACATTGCACACATTGGGAGGGAAGACTGAAAAAAAAAAACAGAATCAAGAAAACATAAATGACCTAATATTTTAGAGCTCATTATATAATACATAGTAGGTCAAATTACTAAATTGTATATAAAGTGATAGAATTGAGTCAGCCTGCAGAAAAGGTTATTACTCCCAGATTTTAGAAATAAGCTTTCCCTTCATGAAAATTTCTGCATCATAATTTATCCCAAAACATGATTGCGATATAGATATATTAGATAGATGATAGATAGATAGATAGATAGATAGATAGATAGATAGATAGATAGATAGATAGATAGATAGATAGATAAAAGTCTGCCCATTGTATCTCTCAAACAAATTGTGTGTATGTTCCATAAAAGTCTAACAAGCATCTGACAGAGTGTGCTCACTCTTTTGCAGACATGCATCCCACTCCTGTTCCTTGCATTAGCCTTCTCCTGGCTACTCTCCTCTGCATTACTGAAATGTCTGCTTCCTTCCCTGAATGCAGGCTCTGGAGAAGTAGACATGCTACTTCAAATTCAGTTCAAGCCCAATAAAGGGGAAACCTGTATTGCCTGCTACAGTTTTGCTGGGTATCTCCGTTACTGCTATTAGACACATTGGCTAAGTTATTTCTTATTAGAGTCCCATTCAGGATTCATCATTCTGCTCCCTATTAGTAATCTCCTCACCTCTCTCCATAGTTGCTTTTCTTACCCTATGTTGCTAATTTCTTTTTACAGGAAGTCATGTCATTGTTTTGCTTGTTTGTTTGTTGTTTTGTTTTTATACCCAGTGCCTTCCAACTGGTTGGTTAGGGTAACGGAAGAGACTTCCAAAATAAAACATCCTATTGGCATCACTCTTGATTGCCTCCCCGAACTTGGAAGAAGCTAATGAAGTAAGGGTCAAATGCTGAAGACACCACAGACTTCCTCAACCAGGCTTAGAGAAATTGAACTCTATCTGACCTGGAAATCTCCTTTATGCGGATTAGCTTCCAGATAGGAGAAGGTGCTCTGCAAGGAGCAAAGGAGAAAAGCAATCGATAGTCCCAGCTGAGACAATTGTAAATCTTATGAGTCATACAATGACCAACCAGGAAAGATAGCCCCAAAGGCATACTAAGGCACAAGGTCCCACCTCTAGATGAAAAACTACAGGCAATTAGTAGCTACTGATAGATAGTCTATCTTCTCTTGAAAAAGGCTTCTCTTTTTCAAAACATCCAAAGGAGTTAACCTTAAGTATTTATGCATATGGAAAACTAAAAATGAACTCACCAAGCCGCATTCGTATATTTTAGGCTATGCAAGTGCACGTATGTGGTGCATCTGTGTGTGTTTCTGTGCATGTGTGCACATACATGTGTATGTATATATGTAACAATAATTTGAGAAGGAGTCAGGGGTATGACATTGGAGGAGTTGGATGAGAAAGAAGGGGGGCTGAACATAACGTAAATATAGTACTCAAATATGAAATTCTTAAGAATTAATTTAAGAACTAAAATAGAAAGAATTGACTCTTCTTTAAAGGATGCATAAAAGTTGTCACTGGGATTTTTTAATTACCAGATTATAAGATATCAAAAAATTACAGAATGCTATTTTTCCCCTAATGAATTCTAAGCAATTTATCACCTTTGAAATATTTCAAATGGCTAGACTAATTTGTTTCTTTATGTCTAGTGAATATCTGTGGTGTATGTTCAGTAAATATTGTCAAAATTATTAATAATGTGAAGTTAGCTAATCCCTTTTTGTGATGTTAAACTTGAATAATTTATTGAATTTGTATCTGAATTTGTTAAACTTGAATAATGTATTGAATGTTTATCTGAATTTGGTATTCAATAAACATTAATGTGGTCATTATCCATACATGTGGCATATGCTAAGTCTTGCAAACACAATGGAAAATCAAGGATTCTTTTCTTTTCTTTTTTAAAGAAAGAAAAACCCACTCTGAGCAGTATGTTTTCTGAGCAATTCATCTTCAGTAAAGAGCATAAAAATCGCACAATCTGTCAGGCTAGCTGAAGACGAAGAGATAAAGTGGAATGACAGTGAATATCTAGGTGTTAGGGGCTGGAGTAAAGAGACCATCTGAACAACATCTCACTGTATTTTAGAGGAATCAGCAAATCGCTATGGTGACATCATTGTTGAGCACAGTTACTCACCTAATTATAAAATGAGAATCGGATGGATATTGAAGTTTCACTCTTTTCTTGTCTGTTAATTATCTAGTATTATTTTTGTTAAGTCTAAAATCTCTGGCCTTGTAAATTTACTACTTATATTACTCATATTACTACTTATAGACTATCCCTGTCTTTATTCCTAAATATTCCATCTTCCTGGCTGAGCGTACATCAGTACTTATTGAAGTTATCCATACTGCTTTTCCCCACATCGCAAACATTTATTTCACCACATTCCTTGCAGATATCAACCTCAGACTCTTTGTCACTATGCTCCCAACTAATTCTGTTACATTTTACTCATAGATTTTAATTTTTATGATCAGACTGGGACAACACCTAGAGTTCGTCTCTATCAGTGGTCCGACTGCTGCTGTACCATTAGCCACTCCTAAGGGCTTCCCTCAGACACCAGGACCATCAGGTATATATCCCCATCCAATCTCAACCTCAATCACCCCACCAATGGGCCCCTCTGTTATAGGAATTCTAGTTCATCTGCTCTAATTCCAACACTATTTAGTCTGTTAGGATATGTAGTCAACTTATTGGCCAAGTCTTCTAGTTCATGTCCTCATGAACCCTCTGCATCACGAGAGTCACAAGAGTCAGCAGCTTCTGCTAAGGTTTCCACAGATGGCGTGTTCTCATCTGCCAGATCACCAAGAAGCATGATTATTTTTATTTTTATGCCACTAAATTTTAGACTGACTTGTACAGTAACCTATGAATAGAACAAATGGCTCCTGAAGCAAAATCTTGTGGTCACTGATTTATTGTATTTATAAATTCTGGGATGTTTCAGTGTTAATTAACGTGTTTGAGAATGAGTGCCGTCATATACAAAATAATTCCTGACATTCACTATTATTCTAAAGGTTAGATGAGTAAGTACATACAACTCTCAAAGTAGTTGGCTAGCTCCTGCTGATTTCTCGTAAGATCCTGGATGCTTTGATGCTATTTCCATCTATGTACATAGTATGCATCCGTGTTTTCTTTGAGTTCTAAATTTTATTTGTGGGGTGTGTGTGTGTGTGTGTGTGTGTGTGTGTGTGTATGTGTGTGTGCTTGCCTGCAGAAGAAAGACAAGGTATCTAATCTCCTGGAACTGGCATGAAAGGTGGCTGTAAGCATCCTGACATCAGCACTAGGAACCAGACTCTAGTCCTCAGCAAGAGTAGCAAGAGAATCTAACTGTGCCATTGTCCCAGCTGCCCCTACCCATTTTCTCAGTTTCTTACTTCTTTTCCTCTTCTCTTCCCAGACTATTATCAAATATTATATTATATTTTATTTAACACGCATTTTCAGGAACTTGAAGGTTTTAGAATTCAAATCTAATTTCCAGATGCTACAGGGCGGCAAGAACATTATTTAATAATACTTAGAAGGTATTAAATCATTACAAATTATACAAAATATTTAATTAACAAGTGTATTTGCCTTTATCACTACAGTTTCAAAGCTAAAGGTTAATGTGTATAGAAATTAGTTATTAAGCACTAAATGTAAATTTTACTGACATAATTCCATTTTTAAATTCTATGAAATTACAAGATAAAAAGTGATTTTAGCATTTTTCACAGTGATTTTGCATTTGTTTCACATTAGCACTGACATTACTATGAAGTATTACAATAGTAAAGAGTTTCTAGGTGGCATTATGAATGATTTAAAATTTAAATAAGAGTAATTTTCTGAGAAGGAGTGCTACTCAATGATAAAAAATAATGACATCTTGAAATCTGCAGGCAAATGAATGAATTTAGAAACAAAACATATTGAGTGAGGTAACCCAGAGCAAGATAGGCAAATATAATATGTACTCACTCATAAAAGGCTTTTAGATATAAAGCAAAGAAAAACTAGCCTACAGTCCACAACCCCAGAGAAGCTAGACAACAAAGAAGACTCGAAGACTCCAAGAGAGACATACATGGATCTAAATAGGAAGGAGAAAAAAACAAGTTCTCCTGAGTAAATTGGGAGCATGGGGGTCACAGGAGAGGGTAGAAAGGGAGAGGGGAGGAGTGGAGGGGAGTGAGGAAAAATATATAGCTCAATAAAAACAATAAAAATGAGTAAACACAAATTTTCTAGCACTTAGAGCAGAAAAGTCAAAGCTAACTCCATCTCTAAAACATAGCTTGTAAATTGTCCCCTTTTGCTCAGTGAAACTACATGGGGCTTTTCACGTCATTGATCAGTGGTGCTTCCCCATGACAGAGAACTTGCTTTCGTTATTTGTTTTTAACCCTTTTTTTTAATGGATCGCCAGATTTTTTTTTATAATATTAAGAATAAAAGATGATTGAGAGAGGAAGAATCAGTTTTCTTCCGAGTTAGCCAATCCTAAATAGGTGTGTACATACTGAGCAATACTAAATGTACCCAGTAGGGTATACATCCATACTCCCATACTGCATGCATACACACGTACATGTAAGTATGTAACTATTAGTTACGAAGAGGTCAAACATTTGAGAGGGTTGGGGACATGTGAGGATACGTACATGTAAGTGTGTAATAATAGTTACGAAGAGGTCATACATCTGAGAGGGTTGGGGACATGTGAGGAATCAGAGTGGTGGGAATTATATGAATCCAGTACTACTGCACAGCATTCTAGCAATTCAGAGCGAGTAGTGGGTTAGTGAAAGTAGCACAAGCAATGTTGCGACGGCACTTCTGTCCCCATCTCACTCCAGATTGTGCCCCTTTCACCACCACACTGATGGTTTTGCTACCTAAGGATGCAATGTTCTCTTCCAGGCGGTGCCCTGAAATTGTGAAAATAGACCGCAATCGCAGAACTACCTAGACTCAGTCAGAGAAAAAGCAAAATCTTTTCTCAGAGCCAACTCGTACTGGAACCTGAGATACTCACTTGAACATTACTTGACACAGAAACAATGCCATGAGGAAATACTGCCATAATTTCAACCAGTAGTTTAATATTTGTTAATTGAAATTTGTCATGATTAATAACTAAATGGGAATAAATACATCCCAAGTTTATGAAGAAAACTTCATGGTTATACTATTTTCAAACATTTTATACTCCTTATTAGTTGTAAATACTTTATCAATTGCTATGGTAAACTAAACTTATGCACGTAAAAGCAAATTATTAAAATTAACAATTTATATATGTAAATATATTTTAGAAAATATTTCTTTGAACAACACTGTAATTGGACAGAATTACAGTATTTGGGTAAATTACAAATGATAATATTCATCTCAAACTATAGTAGTAACATTTATACTTTGGTCAAATATAACTAAGCAACTTGTTGCTCTGTAGATACTTTTTTGATAAGCCATGAAGGCTCTACAAAAATACTTAGAATTTTGAGAACTATTTATGACTTTTAGAGAAGAAAAATAATTTCACTACACATGGAAATGTAGATTTTTTTTAACTTAAAAGCACGCTAAAACTTGAGGCACAAAATAATAAAACAACAACAACAAAAGATATGCCAATGAGGTAGATTCTCTGAATAGACACTATTTTCGAATGCTTTGTTTTTGACATTTAAGTATAGAAGCTTGTGATGGATTCAGCCCTTGTTATGGTATCTTAGTAACAGGCAGCTGCAAAGGCACCTGAGGAAGAAAACTAAAGCTGACCAGTGTCGGCCAGCTCTGAGTCAGTCCTAGAAAACACTACCAGGCAAGAGAATTTAGCCCCATCTCATCTGCAGAGCAGCAAGACTGCCCCGAGGTGCTTTTTCAGTATCCACTCAGTAACCATCTTATGTTGCTGTAATAATTTTGTCTGTCCAATAGAAAGCAAAGGAAGACGACTAAGAATATGTTTCATATTTTGGACATATGACCGGATATTTTGTTATTTTATGAACTCAGATTATACTTTTGTTCATCTCCATGGCACTGTTTTAGTTTTTTCTTTGATTTTAAAAAGCAGTTGCGAAAGTTTTTTTTTTTTTTTCTAAAACACATAAAATGATTTAGATTTCTTATGTTACTAATACTAAGGTTGCCCCAAAAGTAAAAGTGAGAGATTTCCATGACCACACACAGCAGCTACATAACCCATCCATTTGTAGCGTTTCCACTCTCTTTGTGAAAGATGGGGAAAATAAGCATATAAGCTCTGTGATGCCAGACTCATATTCAGTATTTCAACCACATTTCAATTAGAGAATTTTGCTTAATCAAACATTTAAATAAGAATTAAATGCGGGGGGATTTGTAGCTCTTTGGTTGAGGACAGGGCATACGATAATCTTGTCAATCCAAGTTTGGGCATAAATGCTTAGTATCTATTTCTTCATTCCTATGAAATTTCAACAATATTGTCTGTCATTTAGTTTTGCTTGTACCTCATTATCATATTGTTGCACATGTTCTCCCATTTACAAGCACTTACTTGCTTTAAGTTGGCATTATGCCATACTTAGTAACAGATGAAATCTCCTAGTTAAACTTCCAATATCTCCTTCTTACTGATTTCTTTCTAAATCACATCATTCTATCAGGAATATTTAATGGGTTAACAAAAATCAATTAAAATGTGTTTATAGATCAGGGTATCAATGTAATTTTTAGATTCTCTCATTTCAAACTCTATAGCATGAAGTTTATGTAACTTATATGGGTCCTTCCCAGAGTTCACTGCTGCCTGATGTAGTCCTTTACACAGCTGTTTCTAGGGTCTCTGTGATTATTCTTTCTTCCAAATCTTTACGAGCCTTGTCTATCATTATCATCCTTACATGAAACAATGTCTGGCATCTCACTTTTATGTATCATCTCACAGCTCAGTGTGATGCTTTGTGTTCCAGTATTTGTTCTACAGTTATCACAGATTTGTGTCTACTGTGTCTAAGGACATGAAAGTGGTTCTGAACGTTTCTTTTTATAATCCAGTAAAAGGATTTCTTGGCATTATGATACGTGAAATGCTACACAGATGAAGTGAATTGTGATTAGGCATATATAAATTGTGTAGCACTTTACTGTGTGGAATGCAGGGCAAGAAGAGGCATGCCTCCCATATAGGCATGTACTACCATAATCGGATTCCCATTCGTGATCTCACACTAACCTTTGCCATAATGATCCAGTTTAGAAAGCAAACTGGATGAAAATCACAAATTATCTCTTATATCTAGATTTACTTGCTATTGGTAAACCATGCTTTTCACGTTAGATTATTGAAAACATCATTGATAGTGGAACTACTGATCATTAGTGAGAATTATAAAGCAATAATTGAAATTATTTTTTACTGAAAATGTGTTTTTCTCACAATATATTCTGAATACAGTTTACTCTCCCCCAATATCTCCCAGTTTTCCCCCACCTCCCATGTCATCCAAAGCAACACCCATTTTGTCTCTTGTTAGCAAAGAAACAGGCATCTAAGGAATGACAATAAAATAAAATAGAACATAAAACCTAAGCAAACACATCAGAATAGGATAAAACAAACAAGAAAAAAGCATGAAAAACATGTGGTGCAAATAGAAAATCCATAAAAAAAACAAAAAACCGGAAGCCATAATATATACACAAAAGACCTGAAGGTTAAAAAATATGCTCTGACATACTATGAGATAATGAACCCATAAAGATGCTGTTGAGTTTATTTTCTGTTGGCCATCTACTTCTGGTCACGTGGTCTACCCTTAACAGTGGGTCGTGTTCCTGCTGGGACTCTTGTGGAGATAAATTTTTCATTTGAAAGTGGTTGTCAATCGGAGGTGATAGATTCTTGTTTCTGGATGGAGGCATGCATCTACTTCTCTCAGCTTTGGAACCCCATTTTGTGCAGAGACCCATTCAGGTCCAATGCATTATAAAATAGTCTCTATGAGTTCATATGTACATTGGTCCTGCTGTGTTTAGAAGGCTTCGTTTCCTGTACATCTTCCATTCCTGTGGTTCTTATTCTTTGTACCCCATCCTAGAGTGACCTGAACCATGTGGGCAGGGGCACCTAGGATTTAACGGAAACTCCCAATTAGGGCTGAATGTTCCAAGATCTTTCACTCTCTGCATACTTCTTGGCTGAGGGTCTCTCTATTTGTTCCCAGCTGCGGCAGGAGGAAGCTTCTGTGCTTATGTTTGAGCAAGAAACTTATCTGTGAGCATAGCTGAATGTCATTAAGAGTTATTTATTGCTACATTCCTTTAGCAGAACAATAGCCTTTGGTGTTCCTCTAAGTCCCTGGCCTTTTTAGTCTCAGGTTCTTGGTCATCGAAGCATGTCAGCTTGGGGTTCCATTTCATGAAGTTGGCCTTAATTTAAATCCTATCTGGGTTGGCTACTCCAAGCTCTGTGTAACTATTATGCCAGTGTATCTTGCAGACGGGTCACCATAGTAGACTGAAGGATTAGTATCTGGATTTGTGTTTACTTTTCTGCTTTGGGAGCACATAGTCTTGAACATTGGTCTGGAGGAGTGAAGGCTCTACGTAGGTACCAGATCAGCTTGTCCATGTATAATGAAGTGTGTAGGTTTTGTTTTTAGCAATGGGCCTTTCCACCAATTTGAGAAGAGCAATCCAAGCCTTGGCAATATACTGAGCTTTTCCTGTCTCCCATTGAACTCATTTGACAAACAACCAGATTATATATAATCCATTCCTGATGCTGGTAGTTTCATTTGTTGAGAGATTTCCAGTTGGTGCTCTGTCTTTCCCATTATTTAGCGATTTCATTGAGGTAGACTTCATACATGTATATATTTTAGAAAGCTTCTACTGCATTAGATTTGCATATGATCTCTCAAATGGCCTTTAATTTTGAAAATATTCTTTATCAATAGCAATAATATGTATAATTTCCATACACACATGCTATATAGACGTACATGAATTATATGAGTAGTCCGATTTCCAGAGTAAACATTAACTACACATATTTATTAATAGAGACCTAAAGGATTGATGGTATGCCTCCATATTCTAAATAAATTTTGATATCATCATCAATAAGCATTGTAAATATGAAATTGCAACTAATTAAAGTTTATAAAAGTAAATATATCCCCAATGTACCATGGGAAGTAATGTAACAATTTTGTAATTTTATTAGCATTCACATGACCTTATTAGTGAAAGTAGGATTTTCCCAAAGCATTTCAAATGGTTTTATCTTTCTTTACAAAGGACCTTTTTCTTTTTTCAAATCAAAACTCTACCCCTAGCTGAGAAACTACTGGCAATATGACTATTGGGAGGGGAGAGAGATTTTCTTCTTGGATCTTACCCCTGCTTCTGACCCTAACAGCACTGTGTGAAAAAAATATTATTTCTTTAATTTCTATAGGAATTAGGTTTGCATTAATTCCTGGCATATTTTTAAAAAGGGATCAAAGAGTTTATTGACATAATTTTTAACAAAACCTTAGTTGTTTTCCTTCTTTTCAAGGGATGTTTTGTAGTGGAGCCTGGAGTGAAGAAAACAGAGACGTTTGGCCAGGTAGTGAAATGCACATTTCCAGTTTGGCCACTGGAAATGCAGTGCTGAAGGGAATGGCCTTAGTTTTGTGTCTCTTCCCAATAAACTCCACAAAGTAGTCAATGTCTCTTCTACTCTTGGAGCTTAATGCTCATCAAAATGAACAGCTCAGCAACAGAAAAGATGAGCGATTACTAGACTAATCTTTTGAGTAGCAGTTATGTCTGAGTGGGTAGATGATGAGTGTACTTTTTTTCTAAATAAGCAAGTTGATAGGAAAATATTATTTCTGAACCTGAAATATTTTCTAGAAAGTCATCATTCAGTGAGAGACAAAAACCTAAGAAATGTTTATGACCTGGAGTCTACCCTATTAACACACCGAGTTCATGTTCTTTATATAGATGTTTCTAAAAGATAACTGAAAAAAATATCTATCAGTGTTTCAGTTTGTTACAATTGTGTAGCTTAGTCTATTTGGGGTACTACCAGAAGTGGGATCATGACCTTGAGCTGACTTTCAGGAACCTATTCCCCATACTGAATTGCATCATAGACTTAATACAAAGGAAAGAGCTTAGTCCTACTTCAATTTGATATGCCATGCTTTATTGACACCCATGGACCTGCCCCTTTCTGAACAAAAAGAGGGAAGAAGGAGTGAATGAGAGGGGCAGAGGGGATGGAGGAGAAAAGGAAGAAGAGGAGGGAAGGGAATGTGCAGTAGAGATGTAAAATAAATGAAAAAGTTAATTAAAGAAAAGAAATAAAGCTTAATATGGCTTCAGCACAGTCCTGTTAAAGGTTGAGAAACCAGGTTGTGTATAAAGGAGGAAAACAAGAAGAAAGCCTCCCTGAAACACTTGAGTGACAAGTTCTAAGCACCTGAGTGCTTTGAAAGGTACATTGGGTGTTTGTTTGACTTAGTGACTATGTTCTTCTATGAGTCAGAGAAAAAGAAAAGACTTTATTTTAGAGAAACATGAGGTACTACCCTAAATGGCCTCTCAGATGAAAAGTTAAAAAGACAGACTGTCTTTTAATGGTGTGTGACTCATAGTACCTGACATCTTCTGTACTTTGTGACTAAGTTTGCCACATTCAGGTAAATATCTGCACCACAACCATCTCATCCTTACAACGGGAATGAAGAAGGCCATGGAGCAGAGAAGGGCTCACTTTACTGTGTTAGACTCTAAAGTTTCACTTCATAGGCTGGTTCTAAATAAGCTGGTAGCTCCCATTCTTCATGGAGTTTGTTAGTCAGAGCATATTGCAACTCCATTCAAATCCTTTGAGGTACTGGGGTAGAAAGGAGCTAGGTTTTGATCAAATAATCAGCACACTGTCAAATGAAAGGATATAAACAAGCAGACCCTCTCTGATAACCAATTTGTTTTTGCATTAATACTCATAGGAATGTAACACTATGGAGCCAAAAATAAGTGTTAGATTTTTATGGTTCAAATTTCCATTTTACAAATGAACAGGTGTCAAAAAAAAAGACAAGGACATTTTTAGTATTCCTTGAGGTTGTGACATGATTCTAGTGAGTTTTATTTGTGTTGTCCCATGCAGATTCTCTACTTTGCAGTAGAGAATACTAGACTACTAAAAGACTACTCAAACACGGAATCCACAGAGCCGGTTGCTATTCTCAATTCATAAAGATGGACAGTTTTCAGCAGTGACCGACTGCTGTGTTATATGTTGGTTTTTAAAGACCCCAGGGACATCAGGGAGAGCAACAACAGAAACTCATGATCAGTAAAACACAGAAAAGAAGTCACATAGACAGGGCTGCATGAAAAAAAAAAAAAAAACTAAAGAACATTGACAGAAAGCCCTAGTCTGCTCCGACTCTGTTAAACTGAAGCCCACAGCCCTCGGACTCCTTGGCGAGCTTTTTATTAACTGAAGTCAACTTGAAATCAGAGAGGAAGGGGTCATGTTAAGATCCAAACAATTTGTCTCCTGGATCCATGCATCGACAAAATATGATGTCAGATCTCAGCCAGCCTTGTGATTCTGGAAGTGGACATCAGCACAACCCAAAGTGACTCAGAATGGGCTGCCCTAGTACACTGGTGTATGCTATTTATTGCCAGAGAACTGAATGTGACATCCAAAAGAAGGAAGTGCAGTGAAGGTAGTTCAGTTGATTACAGTACATTAAATGCATGTGAACACTGGCTTTTTGGTGACTGGCTGAGACTCGGGTACTCCAGGATCACCTCCAAGATTGGGTTGTAGTAATTAAGTTGCAGTTCAACTGTGTATGGAGAAGCCTTTAGGCAAAGCAAAATACAGAGAGAGGCATTAGGGAGGAGACACCATTCCACATCCTAAGGGCTCCTCCAAAACAACAACTATGACAACAACAACAACAAAACCAAAAACTCCCTCACTGCAAATGTCAGTAGTTAATTCAGTAATTAGTTCAAAAACCTGAGACTAAGTGAAAACAGCGCTCAGCTGTAATCGAAGCATCTATTTCGAACCCCATGCCCAAGGATCAGAGAGCATCATGGGATAGAGAGCAGAAAGACTAGAAGAGCCATAGGATGGAGAGGCATCCAGAGAAGAGATGGCTTCTGAACATCACATGGCGGCTGCGCATGTGAACCAGTACCGTTATTACTTTCTTGATCTCGCCTAAGATCTTCTGCAAGTGGGGAGGGAGGCCCAATACCCCACCTTAGCTGGGGATTAATGCCAGTTGATGGCTGCTGAGAGAGAGAAAGGAACATTCTTTGGTGGGGCACATTGATAGGTTAGTCATGTTCAGGTGCGTGACATATCCTCCTGCACACGCACACACTTGGGTAGCACTAATAGGACTTAGTGAGTTATAAACATTTTTCAAAAAGACAGGAATTTGCCAGAAAAACAGGAGGTACTTTGAGGATCTGAAAGGAGTTAGAGAGAAAGGTTGGGGGATTGATATAAGAATACATTATATACAGCTATACACTTTTGAAAAAAAATAAAATGTCATGATTTAAATATCTCGAGGGCTTCTGACTGGAGTTCTCCAAAATGGGATCAGTTGCCCCCTGGTTTCTAGCTATTGTTTTATTTCTTTCTCTCGTATTTCCCATGTGTTAAGACTATTAGCACATACCTCCCCCACCCCCATGAAGTGCTCATTCCTTTTATATGGACTACCATTTGTTGTTTCAAGTACTTAATAAACAGCTACTTGGGAAGTATTTGACTGTTTCCAGGATGCGTGCCTTGTGATGATAGCACAGATCTTACATGGTATGGAAAAACAACCTTAGTTTGATTATAAGAGAGACTAGTATATTATAATGGCCTACTATAGTCTAAAGTTTCCTAAAATTCAGTAAAATTTCCTAAAAGTGTCCAGGAAGATATGTAGAGAAAACATAAACTTCCTGTCAACAGTGCTTTCCATTTTGAAAGGATATCTGTGAAACAGGAGTCCAAAGACCCCAACGTAACTCTTACTTTTTTATTATAAATATTTTGTGATAAATCACTCTGATATAACTGTGCAATGTATTCTTGGATTATACTTCTGAGCTTTGTTATACTAATGACCTATAGAATATGCAAGTCTCTAGACCACAGTAGTCTTAAAGAGAAGCATTGGGACCTCCCACAGGCAGAATGAGTGTGGATTTATATCTTCAACTCAAAGACCAGCTCCCAGATGGTTAATAACCTGAAGCATAATGTCTGCTTCCCTCTTCACAGTTGTGTTTGCTTGCCTTTCTCACATCTGTGTTAATTCAAGGACCCAGCTGTTGACAGTTATGATTTCTCAGCATTAGATTCTAATGGGATGCACACTATTTTTCTCATGTATTGGCTAGCAGAAACATAGCTTCCCCCAACACTACGAAAATGTCATTTAGAAAAGATCAGGTTATTTGATCTTAAAAGTTGCATATAGAACAATATGAAATTGGTTAGCTGTCTGTTCATGCTTTTGGCATGACTTACTAGCTCAGATGATCCCTACGATAGATACCATATGCCCTCAGAGAGGGGGCAGAAAGTAGAAGCACATATGATGAAGCCCATGCATACGTTTATGCTTATGTTTGCATATATTATTCGTAAGTGTAAGTTAATGAATACTCTTTCTCACCTTGGCTTACATGTCAAAGGTACATTTATATCAGTTTTTCTTTTATCCTCATTGTGGCCTGGCAGATTAAAAGATAAATAAGGAAAATTAATCTCTGTCTGTTAATGTCAATTCATAGTTTTGATTTTCCCTCAATTATGATTCATGTAAAACTACTCTTTAATAATTTTAAAATTTTATTTTTCTAGTTTCAGATTTCTAGAGTGATAATTTTTACTTCATCCTAGTAAGACAAATTCTGTACCCAGCTCCAACCTACTTAATCTTACTATGAAAATATATACCTTTATATATTTAGAATTACTCTTATAAAAATCATATCTGCTAGTTTAAATGTGCTTTTTGAATATTCCTGACAGTAGTTATTCCTCTAGTTTTCAGTTTCTTCTCTGGGAAACATTTAGAGGTCTGAAATTTTCCACCATAAAGTCACACAACAATACTATGACCTTGAGACATTTTTCCCCTCTATACTAATGAGATTTTAGCAAGCTTATTTGAAGAAGCACCTTTGAATTTTTTCTGCTTAGCAAAATTAAATTGATCGTAGCTGACTTGGAATCACCTCCTTTTATTTATTTTCGTATGACATTGTTTTTAGAAAGCCCCCCACCAAACCTGCAGATTTGTGTTGGGTGTCAGAATTAAAAATGTTACACTGTTTTCTTTCCAGTCACCTGCTAGAGGCAGTTACCTTGCCTTTATTTCAAAATGAAACTGAATATAACATGATCACTTTCACTGTAATAGTTATGGCAAGACAACACTCAATAAATGTCAGATTCTGGAAACTTTCATAAACACAAACTACAGATTGCACTTCTAATTCTGACCTTGACCTAAGTTAGAACCAGATATGCAGAGACTTTTATTTCTATTGGTTTAGATACTAGAATTACCTAAAAGTATTTCGATAACAAAGTAGGCAGTATGGAAATTATTGATATTTCTTTAATTCGTATATGCCTCTGGATAGATGTAAAACTAAATCATACCTTGCCAAGCCGTGAGGAGTAGCCAATCTACTATCAGTATTTCATAACCACTCCCTATGTACCTGATACATTGATTAGAAAGAATCATATCAGAATGTCATCAGTGTGCTTAAATTTCAAATCTTAAACAAAGTCAAGGTATGTTGCTGGGAAATCATCTTTAAATTTTAATCTCAACTATTCTTACCTTGCCCATATATGGGGAATTAGTCTAGGAAGCCAAGGAAAATTCTAAATTAGCCTGAGATGTAATGAGATGGAAATGAGGAAAGTTTTTGAGTGTTTGCACTGTGTTGGGATTTCTTACCTCTGCTGGGAGTGCTCAGAATAGGACGGGAAAGGACAAAATTCAGTATTTCCTCATCACCGACGCTTGCAGTGTGTTCTCACATGGAAAGACTTCTAACTTTTATTCTCTGCCCTGAGAAAAATGGAACATATTGAGAGCAATCTTATCTGATTAATTATGTTTCAAAGGTGCAAAAATAGTTCTTTTTTGCTTTTATTTTCACTATAAAATCACTAAGCTAACAATAGGATGAAGTCAAACTGGGTCTCTCTCTCTCTCTCTCCATTCATTCTCACTTGATTCATAAGCATCTTTTTCTCTGGGCTAAGTACATTAACCACACTTTTTCAATTACGTAACAGACCACATACTACCAATTCCAAACTGTATTTGTTATCCCCATTTAAGGAAACACAGAGAAAATTCTTTTGGGTACCTTGACAATTATATAACATGGGAATGCAGTCCAGTTTTATTTCATAAGAAAATATGTAAATATAAATGATGGTGTTTGCGTTATTGTGTTTTTCCCATTTTACCTCTCTGTTCTTTTTATTTTCCTGGCTTATATTAGTTTTTTCAAGATGTAAGTCAATGTGTGTATATCTTGATACCCTCTCTCTACCTTGTTTCAGATTCTCATCTCTATGGCAATCAGAAGTTACTCTCAATTTGTCATATGTTGTCTTTATAATTTCTATTTGTGTTGCTTTGGGTATTTTGGATAGAAAATCAGTATATCATTGTGAAAGAATGTTTGTCTTCCTCCTAAAAGTCAATCTATTAATTAGGAAAATGTATTAAAATTATTTTTGAAACTTAGCCAACGATACAGACTTCTTAATTCATGAGAAAAAGAGTATCTAACAAAATGGAAATGTTATGTTTTGTTTCAATTTTATATCAGTATTTTAATGTATGCTGAAGTGTTTACGACATCTGCTATACAGATACTAATTTGGAGAACAGTTGATCAAACCACTAGGGGCATCTGTTTAATTTCAATAAAATTAAAGTTCACATTTCAATCACAGTGAAAATACCCTGAATCCTAATGAGAAATTCTGCCTTCCTTGTGGTTTAGGAGATTTCCAGCTCCCAACACAATTCAGGCTATCTATAATAACACTGTAGAATAGAAGAATAGCTGTGTATGTCATTACGATACTCAGCTCTCGTTACTAGATTCCATTAGTTTCAATCACTGATATAGAGATGTTTAGTAAGTGGTCCCTCTCATAGGTGGTTTTATTTATAGTGGCAATGCAAGTGGATTTTATACAACAAATGACAAGTTGAGAGTAATTTCTGGTTACCATATGATGAGAAGCTGGACCAAGGTAGGAGGGAGGATATCAAGATAAATTATACGTGTTGACTTACCTCTTAAAAGACTAGTAGAAGTCAGGGAAATAGGCAGAACAGAAAGCACAATAAGTCAAAGAGAACCCCTTGTAAAAGCATGGGCAGTGAATTTCCTTGTTTGGGAACCAGAAAGTAGATCTGCATTACATGAGAACAGCCTTAGATTTTGGAGGCTGAGCTTGAGCATTACTGAATACAGACAGAAAGAATATACCATTGCGGGTGCCTTAGGATTTCATGGTAATTTTGCCGTTTCAGGACATGGTGTCACTTTGAACATGGATTGGCAACATTTGACTGTTTCTGGTTGTTCTAAAGAATGGAATGTAAAGGAGTTAAAATGGTGGGAGACGTTTCTCTTTGCAGCAGACAAATCATTACAGAAAACCACTATCAATAAAAAATGCAGAGTTAAGACCACCAGTCACATCTACAGAGCATTCCCACAGCCGTACACAAAGAAGGACGAAAGGAAAGGAAGAATGATAAAATTATATTATAATCTCAAAAATAAAAGGAAAATGGAGATGGTACATTACTGTATTTGCTTTAGCAACTGAGGTAGTGTGAAGAGGAAACTATATTCTCCTCTTCAGAAAAAAAAACCTAAAGAGTCCTTCTGTAACTCTCAAAATAAAGAGTAAAATAACAATGCAGAGATGGTAATGGGAAATGGGCAAGTTTGTTGTCAACCACTGCTCACCACATACTACAATGACATCTAGCTATTTGATGGAAGTGATAAGGATTAAATTTAGTTTTAACACAGTGTGGAAGAAAAATACATCTTAAAGTTGTTCGGGTCATGTTCCAAAGACAAGCAGGCTGTTATATCATATCACAAATGCAAGTTAACAGAAGTGAACAGAAATTAATGTCAGGATCCATTTCTGTTCACTTCTATTATCTTGCTTGATTTTGACATTAATTGATAATGTGTGCCGGCTTGGAGCTGCAGATAGGACAAATAACGTCCTCGTGGATGACAAGGAAAGAAGCTGAAAAAGAGTTTTTCAGTTGTTATCTATCAACCTTTCATTGGTTACCTTGTATAAATGTGCACTTTTCAGCCTGATAGCAGATAACTATTTGTGTTTGGCTGCTAAACACATATATTTAGAACAGTTGGATTAATTAAGTAGAAACACAGTACTTATTACACATAGCTAATCAAATGAGGCCAAATACATCTGGAGATTAGGTGGGGGGGAGGAAGAAGGCTTTATTGGTGGGAGTCTTTTGTTAAATAAGCTCTGTTTGGAAAAAGTCTGGGAAAACCACTAAAGCTAAGCAGACACCTAAATTGGACCTAGGATCACGAGACTTGGCAGGGTTACTTTGTGACTCTTATTCAACTCTGTTTACCTACATGACTGAGAGTAAAAGATTTGTTTTAGATTTTTCTTTCTTTATTTATTTGTGTGTGTGTGGGGGGGTAAAGAACAATGGAGGGGAAAGAAAAGATTAATAAATAGCTGCTTGATGAGCATGAGATACTTGATAACTCTCTCCACTCTCTCTAAGAATATACGAGAATGTCATTTTGCTCAGTGGCGAATAGGTCACAGCTCCTCTGATAGCTTTCAAATTAATATTATGCTAAGGCAATGCTAGTGAACTGGCCAACGACATTTTTCAGAAACATCTTTGTTTTCTAAAAGTTTAAGTTGTTAACTAACACTCAAAGTCAACTACGAGACACAGATATATTTGTTTTTCTTATGCTTTAGGAACTATTTGAGATATGTGATTCCTACTTTAATAACAGTTTCAATCTCTTACATTGTTGTTAATAGAGATTCTGCTAACCATTGGATTTCTTGAAAAAGACATTTTACCGTGAATCAATTCCATAAAAATTTAATGGAAAGATTAATTACATTTGAAAATGCTTCGGTTTGTATTCAAGTTTGTCTCTATATAGATCTTATATATTCTTTTCCAGTAATATTATCTTGCAAAACTATCATAACCAAATTTCTATGCTTGTTATTGTTGCTGTGATTATAGTTACCCTCTTAAATACAGAGTACTTTCATTTTTTTATTTCTCTGAAAGCTGTCTACTTAAAAATGTTTCATAAAGCACACATTCTAATTATACAATTTACTCCCCAATGGTGTTGCTAACAAAACATGAATAAACATCAGAAATAAACCCGAGTGTCTTTGAATTGTCACATATAATTGTATAACAACAGGAAGACTGATCTACTGCCATTGTGAAGAACCCACTAATGACAATAATGATATTAATGTTACATTCACACTTTAATGGAAGTAGGCACCTTCTACTCTATTTTTCAGAAGTGTTACTGTTCCCCAGATGGAACCAAGTCCATCTGATTTTTCATCTTGAATCAACTTTCTATTATCATGTTCCACTAAAATTTGCCATAAGGTATAGAGATAAAACAATTTTATTAAATTTATTAATCATTTTAATCACACATTATATTTCCTGTGATAAAATAAGACAAACCAAGATCACTTCAAATCAACTGAAGTCTGATGGCAACACTCTTAGAATACTTGGTAGAGTTTGAGTTGGAACCTGTCATTTACTTTCAATTTTATGCCATTTACTATCCCCCCATAAAGAGTATCAACTAAAATGATGCTCATGTTTGCTATATTTTGTGTTTATTGCCCTCATGCACATCTGTTGATACTGTTGGAGTCAAGTGTGAAACTTTTGGAACATGACAACATTTGAAAGCTGACCTAAGTCTAATTTACAGATGTATCAATTATTGGTCCTCCAGAGACTTTATAATTCATGTTAGTGGCTTCCCTGTCTGAAAGAAAGAGAATCAATTGAGATAATTTTTTTTGATTTTTTAAAAAAGACTTTTATTCTTATTTAAACACAGTGTTTACTCTCTAGCCATGGATGTCTCATTTTGGAACTTATGAATAACATGCTTCGGCTTACACCAGGTGCTGGCTGATGACCTTCAGTTACCCCGGCAGAGTTCCTGCCTACCCCTACCTCCACCCCATTCAAGGGTATATAAACTGTAACTTTCACCCCAATAAACGGAGACCTTGACAATAAAAAAGACAAAAAAAACAAAAAACAAAAAAAAGAATTGAGATAATTTTAAGTCCTTTAATAATAAGATATGGAAGAAAAAGTCAAACCTATAATTTGTTTTATTCTCCACTTGGAGAGTTGGTACTCAGTTAACTCCCCAAGTCATATTGTTGCTTCTACCTCATTTTCAATATAACTTGAGGCAGCATGTTGGTTGGTCATAAGGGATCTCATTAAGCTACATCTCTTCTAGGCCAGCCCAGGGTGCATATATGCATAAACTCAAACAGAAATATATAGATGATGTTATTAACTCAGGTCTGTAGTACCTAAAGAAATGTGAAGATAAAAGATTATTGAATCATTGGAGCAACTAAATCATTTTAGAAATATCTTGGGAAAATCATGAAAGTAATACACAAGAGAAATTATTGAATGCTTATTTCCTTCCCTGACTTCACCTTCTGGGCTAAGGATTGCATGCTGTTAAGCACTCACAACTGTGCCTGGAAGCCACAATGCTACTTCTTTCCTACTGAGGAACTAAGACGTGATATATTTGTGATCTGTGTATCCCTCAATGAAAATTTGCAAGGCATAAAATTTTAAACTCTATCTTATTAAGGTGCTACAGCTCAGTTTTCTACAAGAGTTGTATTAAGTGTATGTGTGCCTCAGGAAATGCTGATTGTTGTGCCTTGTTCCCAAAGAGGGAGATGTTGGTTGTAGTAATCATTGGAAGCAAATGATTCTAGAGGAGGATTGAAAGATCCTTTACTTCTGAGATCCTTTGAAAGATTCTTGAGAACCAATGCCTAATTATGGATATAAGTTGAGTTGTTTTATATCTTCTTGTTACCTTCTTTTACCATCAGAACTTCTGAGAAGTGACCTTCTGTGAACATTATTCTTTCTTCAAGTAAAAAACGCTACTTTCCTTCTTTGATAAAACAACAGCTAGAGCATCCTCATTATGACTTTTTCAAAAGAACTAGCCCAGCATTCAGTGGCAAGCAGGTTCACACTATTTTTTCAGTTTATTAATGCCATAGGTCAAATGGAACATTTGCCCATGAATTTTTGTTCTGATATTTGAGAATCTAAAGGAGCTCATTGACAATAGGAATTACGCGTAAATCACCATTTTACCAGCCTTATATGCTTGTAGAATTAGAAGCAATGCATTTTTTAAAGAACACAGATTTTGTTTTGAGTATTGTTCTTTCTGTACTTATTTGCTACATACTTCCAGATGAGTCTCCATGTGCATTTAGCATTCAAGAAGCTATTTGAACTTTTAAATTTTTGTAAAAAATTTCTCTTTCTCTCTCTCCTCCTCTCCTTTCTTCTTTTCTTCTCCTCCCTACTTTTCATTTTTCTCTCTGATATTTCTTCTCCTCCCTACTCTTCATTTTTCTCTCTGATAAACACACAGACACGTACTCATGCGTGCCTGTGTACATATATACACACGGAGACACACATACACACACACACACACACACACACACACACACACACACACACACACAGGAAAGAGGTGGAAAAGAGAGTGCTTTCCTAACATGATTCCCTTAATATAACACCATGTATTTTGCTTTTTATACTATTTGATGTTTAATTTTTTTTCTGAAATTGTTCATGGGATCAAAGATTCTATAAATCATAAAACATGCATTTGTATAAGGCTTACATGGACTTAGATGTCAAAACAGATCATTCTCTGAGGAATGATGAAACAGAAGCCTTACCTACTAAGAACACACAGAACATGCTGAGTCCCATCACAGGATAAGAGCTTTAAACTGGGGTTAGGCTTCTAAAAATAGCTAAGTGCTCAATCCTTTCTCTCTTCTCTCACCGCCTTACACAGCAGAGTATTCCCTTGGCTAATCTTTTAGATTGCATAAGCAGTACCACCTGGGAATTACTTGTTGCTGAAGTCCTTGTCTGCGTGTATGCCAGTTAAGGGGACTCCGTGTAAATGTAGTAATATATATTGTTGGTGATTTATGTAATTTTTACTCAGATGTTAGAATGATCCCTTAAAAATATTTTTACACAAGCAATTGTAACTCCAATTCAGCTTTAATCTTAACTGAAATGATTTTGGCATAGGGGAAAAGTTTCCACACAATTTTCAATGTTATTAAATACCAATCTCAGGATATTAATGCTAAGAAGTGATCTCATTATGGCAACAGTAGATACTACAGATAACAGTGAGCAACATATTCTTTCACCTTAGTACCTCTTAAAAATAGTTTGACTTGCACTATCATTGTCAGAAAGTAATTTATGTAGATCATGGTTTGATTGTCCTCTTTAATAACCATATATGAACAAGAAACAAGACAGCAATTAAGGTGCAGCCTAAAAGGTATATGGCTATAGCCAGTAAGATAAGATCTATAGGAGAGATATTATCCTAATAGTGAAGTCATGAGGCACAGAATTGTAAAGACAGAATTGTGTAAATACAGGATTGTCCATATCCTATATAATTTAAACTTTCTATAAATGTATTGGAAAAAAATGTTGGATCAGTATTTTTTTCATTTTCAGTGTCATTTCTTAGCTATGGTTGAATGATCAAAGCTCACAAGAAAATCCGGGCAGAAAATGAAAAAGAGGGAATTTTGTGACAAACTGTCAAGTCACAAGGATATATTAAAAGTTAGAGGAAATTGTACCATTTCTGAGGCTGAGTTTCAGAACTAGTAACAGGTAAAAGTATATTTTTATAGTTACAAACCAATATATATATATATATGTGTGTGTGTGTGTGTGTGTGTGTGTGTGTGTGTGTGTGTATGATTAATTTTTGAGTATGTTTATTCTCTCATATAAAATTGTGTTGTAGAATATTACTTTAACTATGCAAAGGTGTGTTACATTTGTTTATACCACATTTGTTTCTATGATGTAGAAATGTATTGTTTGCCTGTCTAAGGCACCTGCTGGTTTTGATAAAAAATGAATGGCAAATAACTAGGCAGTAGAGGTATAGATGGGGCTGACAAGCAGGGACAATAAGTAGGAGAAGAGAGAAGAGAATGAGGAAGAAAGAGAGGGAGACACTCATAATACAGACATGGAGTAGGACATACAGAATGAAAGAAATAAAAATCCCCAAGGCAAAACATAGATGAAGAGAAAGGGGTTAAAATAAGTTATAAGAGCTAGTAGAATGGGCATAAGCTCGGACTGAGCATCCATAACTAATAATAAGTCTCTGTGACATGTTTTGGAAGCTGATTGTGGCCCCTAAAAAAAGCCTGTTACAAAATTGTTTTTGCTTTGGTTTGTTTTATATGTCATGCTCATATCTGAAATGGGATTTTAATAATTTCTCATAACATGCATTTGTGAAGAGGTCAGAATTGAGCACAACAGCAGAAAGTACTAACATATGCGTATGGATTAAAGTCAATCACACAAATGCACATACATAATCAGTAAATTTAGCCTTTTGCTTGTAGAGTTATATTAGTTGGGAGACAGAAAGATTATGGATACTTGTCCTTAAATCTACAGGCTTTGTTTGTATCAGCCTTTTATAGTTTCTCCCTTTTAATATGCACAAAGCTTCAAACTATGCCCCATCATGCGATCTAACACTTATAAGGACTAGTCTTTAAATTATCTAGAAATGCCATCTAATGATTTCTTTCTGCATGTAGTAACATATTTATATTAAAAAATATACCTTTATCATATTTCATGGTATAACAATTGAAAATTATTATCAGAGTACTGACCTAATGCTTAACTACTCTGATTCACCTGTGTATCAGGCATGAGCATTGTTTATTAAAAAATAAAATTTGAGTCTTTAGGTAGAATTGTTCACCTAGGTTTGGTGGCCCATTACTGCAATCCCAGTATCCAAGAGGCTGAGCCATTAGGGTGAGTTTAATACCAGATTCAGTTACATAGTGTGTTCCAGGTCAGAGAGCTCAAACAAGAATATGACACCCCAGATCAAACAAAATTCATGAAACAATTGTGGATCCTGTTTTATTTTGCTTATTTCCTTTTGGAGTTCATTATGATCAATATGAACAAATATCATAGAGGTGGTGGATTTAAACCATTCCATATTTCCACCCCAACATATACTAATTTGGGAGCCAGAATCATAAAACTACTTGTCATTAAAATTAAATAAATAAATAAAATTGATTTGTTTAATTTTATATCATTAAATTAAAAATGCTCAGTGGCTCAGTAGGTAGAGATGCTTGCCACTAAGTTTGACAAGCTGAGTTTCATTCCCAGGACCAGCAGGATGGAAGTGGAGAATTAGCTCCTCCAAGTTGTCTTCTGACCTCCCTAAGTGTTTGTCACGGCATGAAAATATGCATAAATACACACACACATACACACACACTATATATATATATATATATATATATATTCACAGTTTTGTATACAATGTTTCAATGTCCCATGGCCTGTTGCTTGCTTACATTATTTTAACTTCAGCTCATGGATGGATGCCTATAGACTCTCTGGGAATCTGCATTTTACATGCACAATACCCATTTGCAGACCCAAAAAATAGACATATATTTTTAAATAATTTTAAGAATCTTTGAAATTGAACACTTAATGTGATAGCTATGCCCATTTTACTTTACCCCAGTTTGAGAAAAGCACACAGTATCAAGTAGTGTTTCAGACTGACAGCTTCCTATACCTTTAGCACTCCATTGACGTGGGAGTCCCCTCTGTAGGCTGTGAAGGTGTTTCATTATCATCAGTTAATAAAGAAGTTGCTTTGGGCCTGTGATAGGGTAGAATAGAACAAGGCAGGAATTCTAACAAGAGGCAAAGGAGAAAAGTAGGCAGAGTCAAGGAGATGCTACGTAGCCTCTGAAGGACAAAGATACCAGCTGCCCTCCCTAGAACATTACCAGTAAACCATGGAACTCGTTGTAAAATACATAATAGTAGTAATGAGTTTATTTTAGATGTGAGAGTTAGCTCAAAATATATAGAAGATATTGGCAAGTAGTGTTGTAATATAGTTTCTGTGTGATTTTTGGGTCTGAGCAGCTGGGAAATGAACATGCAGTCTCTACCTCCATTCCATTATCTGTAAGTTGGAGCCTGAGAACAAAATGTCCTTCAAGACAAGGAATCTGTTTGTTTTCCTTTCTTAAGGTTTTCTCTGTGTAGCCCTGGCTTTCCTGGAACTCACTCTGTAGACCAAGCTGGCCTACAACTAAGAACTCAGAGATCTACCTTCCTCTGCTTCTGTAGTGCTAGTATTAAAGGCATGCTCACCACCAAGCAACTAAGAATTCTTATAACAGAATAAGGTCTTCTTATCTAAGCATTAGGAACAAGTGGCAATAAGTAGAATTCAGTGATATATGTAGCCCAATAAAAATATGAAATTAAAATATGTTTTTTTTACAATCAAACTATCTTGAAAAACTTTTTAAATTTTATTAGTATGCGCATCATGCCTGAATGTGTTATGTTCACTATGAAGGTATGACTGGTGTCCACAAAAACCAGATCATGGCCTCAGATCCCCTAGAAATGGAACAACTAGAATGGCTGTGAGCACACATGTGGATGTTGGGGATCAAATTTAGGTTCTCTGCAGGTTCACCAGGTGCTCTCAACCTCTGCGTCATCTCACCCGCATCGAGCCGCAATGTTGTCTTGACTAGCAGTGATCATCAAGGACTTTTTCCTGGGATGAGATTTTCTGATGTAAACCTCAGGAATGATTGCTTTGAATTTCAATTAAGAGTGTTAGAGGCTCCCTGCTGTAGGGTATATTTAAACAGGAATTCAAAGGAGTTTCGGTGATAAAGTGATGATCGCAAAGTGAATCAAAATTGGGCTGGAAATAGGACACAGATGGTGAAGGCATTTGTCAGGTAGGCCTATCAATGAGATCAATGAGTCTGGTCTTTGGAATCAACGTGAAAATGGAAGGAAATGACGGACTCCACGAAGCTGTCCTTAGAACTTCACATGTGTGCAGTGGTGTGCACGTGTGCTCTACACAATAATAACAGTAACTTTAAATTCATAAAAACCATGCATGATAATCCTATTCATAAAAATAATTCTTAAATAAATAAATACATATGATGGCCTAGAGAGGGACTTCGTGCAATGGTTCAGATGTAACTGCTTTTGAAATGCCACTTACAATTGGGTGACTTTGAGAAAATGTCTTAATTTCTCTAAGGTTTACCTTCTTTACTTAGCTATAACAACTAGTTAGGCTTCATTCATTTTAAGAGGAACAATAAGGTGTACTAGAGCATTGCAAACAGTATATGTATCTTCCATTATGAATTCTTAGATAGGTATGTATATATGTATACAGATAAAATATTTTTATGAGTATTTGTATGTAAAATATATTTGCTTCTTTTTACATGTAGGAAGAAGTAGGTCACAAATATTTTTATTTTCTGGAAAGATAATTATGATGAAATAGTCATTATAAATGATTAAAACTAATTCTTGATCTTGATATAATTTTATAAGTAGGATTATTGAATTCTTACTATAAAAATTTGGGTTAATGGACAAGCCACACTTTGATATGCTTTAAGTTTTCCTAAGATAAAGTACAACATTAAAGCAAAAAATGACAAAAATATCCATGATCTTAAGCATCATTAATTTTTAATTTATAAATCTAGCTACTGTAAATTTTGCATTTTATCATCATTATTGAAAGCAGGAAAAGGACACAAAGAACTCAAGGGATTAATTGACCAAGAAACAAGAGAAAAGCAAGCTCCCACACTCACTTTTTTTTAGTGATAAATAATCTTGCTATAAAACCCTAGCTGACCTGGCAATCATTATGTGTTGTAAGCTAGCCTGAAACTCATGGCAAATCACCTGCCTCAGTCAGATAAGTGCTACGATATAGGCACATGCCACCAAACACTTCTGAAAACAAACTTTTTTCTTTATTATTATTATTATTCCAAATTTTCACCTCCTCCCCTCCTTCCATTTCCCTCCCCCTCCCCCCATTCCTCCTTCCCCTCCCTCTCCAGTCCAAAGAGCAGTTAGGGTTCCCTACCCTGTGGGAAGTCCAAGATCCTCCCCGCTCCATCCAGGTCTAGGAAGGTGGGCATCCAAACAGACTAGGTTCCCACAAAGCTCATCTCCCTCCTTCTGCTCTTCAACTGGACCTTGGGAGCTCAGTCCGTTGCTCTGATGAGGGTCTCTGTCTCTATCTCCATCCATAGCCAGACGAAGATTCTATGGTGATATTTGAGATAAACATCAGTGTGATAGTGGGGCAAGGACCTTTCAGGAACCCTCTGCACTGCTGCCCAAGGACCTAGCTGGGGACATCCCCGTGGACATCTGGAATCCCCTCTAGAGCCAAGTCTCTTGCCAACCCTAAAATAGCTCCCTTAATGTAGATATCTTCTTTCCTGCCCCTATATTCGCCCTTCCTCCATCTCCACCCTCCCACTCCGCCAAGCTCTCTCCAGTCTTTCCTTTCTCCCTTCTCTTTCCCCCTCTCCCCTTCCCTTATCCCTACCCCCACCCCTAACCCCACCCCCATGCTCCCAACTTTTGCCCAGCAATATATATTTTTTTTCCTTTGGGTTCATATATATATATATGTATATATATATATATATATACATATATATATATGTTTTTCTTTGGGTTCATTTTCTAGGGTACAGAAGCATTAGTTTTTGTAGAAATAAATTTTTTGAAGTCTTCCATATCATGAAAATACACAAAGTAGATTAAAAAACAGATTAGAGTATGTGGCCTGGCTAGGGATTTAAATTTATTATATTTTTAAGTCAATTAAATTAATATTTGGTATCTTTATGTTTACAGTTCACACATTATATTCTCCTCCCTTCAATGTTCGCATGTCAAGCAACTCCATTTCAGATTCATGGTCTCTATTTCATATATATATATATATACATATATACATATATATACATATGCTTGTGTATGGGTGTATATGTATATAACATATATAACTTGTTGATATATGTATCTTTTTGATTCTAGCTAGTGTTGTTCATATGTATATAGTTTAGAGCTGACCACTTAGTTTTGGAAACCCAATGAGTGGATTCTTGCCCAGTAAGGATTAATTCTTCTTTCAGCAATGATTAATTTCTTGTAGCGACTAAGCAGAGGCGGTTCCCCGTGATATTTCCCCCATTCATATTGGCATGTCAACAGGTGTGAGTTTTCCCGTTCTTGTTTAGGTAACCATATTGCCTAAGCAGTATGATTTCGTGTATGCAGCTTTCCTGTTGAGTACGAAAGATACAGTCTCACAGAAGGCTCCCTTGCCTCTGTCTCTTAAAGTCTTTTCACCTTCTTTTCAGAAATGTTCTTTATATTCTGAATATTTACCCTTACACCCACATATGAGCATAGCTTTCACCCTTCATTTAAGAAGTTTCTTTGTGTAGTATACATAGATCATTACAGAAAGCTACAACTGGTCAAAATCCAGAGAACAGCTGACTGCGCAGTAGAGAGTTACTATTGATAAACCCATAAGAACAAATTCCTAAAATGACTTGACATTACTCTTTATGGAAATAATAATAATTTAGTTATATAACAACAGGTTTATATCTCCTTAAATCCTATAGACCCTCCCCAAATGTAAAGAATTGACACAGGAAATTCAAATATTTCTAAATAGTTCATAGAATTAACATATATATATATATATATATATATATATATAAAACTAAAAACTGAAAACCATGTGATTATACATTTGGTTTCATTAAAAGTGTTATTATTAAATAGTAACTAAGTAATTTTGAGATTTTGAAGCAAAACAATTTTAAATAGGGGGTGTTGTTCTCAAGAATGCAAAGACAAATTAGCAGAAGTGTTATTTCCTTTGATGATGTTCCTTTTGACTTTATAGCCAACATGTTGTGCTCCTGCAGTTTCATTGGAAGTGAAACTAATTAAACGCACATGGTTCTAACTGAAGAACACTGCCAATCAAGTTGATCACTTTTAAGTGGATCCCACTCTCTAGTGATATACTCGCAGTAGAAGGTTACAAATGAACTTTCCATCCAAGGTGACGTTCTGTAGTGGGATTATTAGTTGTTCTTATTTGTCACAAATATGTAAGTCTAATGATTCTAGAGACATACTAACTAACCAAAGAATCAGGTTTACATCAGACGGCAGCTAGAATTCAATTTCTGCCACTATTTATTGTTAAATTGCAGTCTCAAAGTAAATTCATTTCTGTTCGCCATTCCCACTAGCACTATGAAACTGAAGAGGATGAGACATTTCCTGCCTTGACTATATTCACAGGTATAGAGAGAGTAAAATGATGACATATTCAAATGAACATGCCCTCGTAGAAACTGGCAGCCTGCTATGCTTCCCTGCTTGTCACTCTCTGGAACAATATGCTCTGTTCTGTCTTGTCCTAAGAATTCGCTGATGCAACTGTCTGCCTTCTATCTCTCTCAAAGGGAGAATGACACATTTCTTCAATGAGTGGAGACATAGATTGAACGTACTGATCAAAATGCCTTAGGCTTGCTCACTGAGCTCACGCTATACCTTGCTTCTTAATTCCATCACGATAACCCTCAGATTCTTGGTTTGTCTCTCTGTGAGCTATTTTTCAGATCTCCTGAGATTTGATTTTCTTAGCATATTTATGCTGATAATGTTTACAAATTATAAAAACAATCAATTCAGATGTTTAATAAAGGTATATGCAGCCTTTTATAGAAATGAATTTGCAGTTTCTGTGATAGCTGACAGGCTGGGAATTTTGTTTGATGTGCTTAGACTATGTAGCTGAATATGAATTAGAATGTTGTATGTCATAAGGTCTAGAACATTGTATAAGCATTCATATTCTTTTCTTTGCAGTTTATGTTGTCCCAGTTTAGCAAAAAATTAGAGAATCTTCAGAAAATGCCTAGAAAATATTCTGTGTTCAAATTAGGTAGATATCAAAATATATTGCTTCTGTGAGAAAATTCTCAGGCAGAATTAGCAAACACACATATATATTCTTACTATATATTAATCTGTATCTATAATATATTTTATACTGTATGTCTCTATATGTAGATAGAGATATAAATATAGATATAGGCATAAATATATGTATAGAAAGAGAGAGAAAGAATTTGTGTTTTGGGCACTTGAGATAGAACCAAGGGCCTCAGGCATACCCCTAAACCCTCTACAGCAGACTGATGTTTCAGCCCACAAATTATCATCAATGTAATAATTCACTGATAGATCAATAAACAAGTAAAGCACCTTAAACAATACAAAGTATATCTGTAAAAAACATTATTGAAATTTTTTTACTAAAATGTAGACAAGGTAACTTGATTAAATTATCTCACTGGCAACCATTTGTTTACTTTCATTTGAATTCAAATTATATGTAACTTAGAGCTACATATGGTCTCCTGTTACATTGTATTATTGTCAATGTAGGCTAAAATTTAGTGAAGTGATATTTAAATGATAGAGAGATAAAATGCATAATAACACCAATAATTTTTATACGAAAACATATTCCTGGATTTTAACTCAGTCTTGGTTTCTAGGTACTCTTTGTTTTATTTTAGTTTCCCAATGAATGTGATATTTATTCTGATAAATTTTATTTTAACCTTAATATTTTGTCTAAAATTATAATTGCAGTCTGCTTATAAAAACAAGAAGAGCAGAGTTTGAAAATTATAATCTGTTCTCTAGCACTAAACTGCATGGATTCTGTTATTATTTTTTGGAGTGAATGATATCTCAGTGGACAAAGGTGTTTGACAAATCTAAAAGTGTGAATTCAATGCACAGTATATATACAGTGGGAGAAAAGAACACGCTTCTACAAGTTGTCCTCTGACCTTGAATTTCTCATGTCTGCTACTGCATGCACCCATACTCACACATAAAAACAAAGACAAATTTTACATTACAATTATAAATCTATATTATTTCTTTCACTTACTAATTTGTGTTCCAAATAGGCTATTTTTGTTCCTTGCTCATTGTTAATTATTTGTCAAGTAATGGTAAAAGCACATTTGGCAAAAACAATCACAAAAGCCTTTAATCTCAGAACTCCAGAGTTTGCACAAAACTGGGCAAGTCTTTAATCCCAGCACTCAGGAGGCAGAGCCAGGTGAACATCTGTAAATCAGATGCCAGTCTCATCTGCATAGTGAGTTCCAGGACAGCTGGGGTAGAAAGAGAAAACTTGTTTCAAAACCAAACAAATAAACAACAACAAAACAAACTAAAAAACAGAGCCTGAGGGAAGGAGGTTCATGAATTCAAGGGTGGTTTAGACTATCTAGTGAATTCAAAGACATTTGAACTTTAGATTGAAATCCAGTCCTAGTTACTTTTCTTTAACTATAAGACCCCACAATAAAAGTAACTTATAAAGGAAAGTATTCTTTTTTATTGAAGATAGATTCCTATCTCATACAGTATATGCTGTTTATAATTTCTCCTAACTTTAGTTTTCCGAATATTTTCTCCCCTCTAGATCAACCTCTTCTTTTTTTTTTTTTTGGTTTTTCGAGACAGGGTTTCTCTGCAGCTTTAGAGCCTGTCCTGGAGCTAGCTCTTGTAGACCAGGCTGGTCTCCAACTCACAGAGATCTGCCTGCCTCTGCCTCCCAAGTGCTGGGATTAAAGGCGTGCGCCACCACCGCCCAGCTCAACCTCTTCTTTTTTATCTCTTTAGAAAAGAGCAGGCTTCTAAGAGATAACTACCAAAGAAGAAACATGACAAATAAATAAGATGGAGCAAAATCTATCATATCAAATTTGGACATGGCAACATAACAGGAGGAATAAAGACCTGAGAGCAGGCACGATAGTTAGAAATCCACTTATTTTCACAGTCAGAACTCCCATAAAAACACCAAGCTAATAGCTATAATGCAGAGAACTTGTTGCAGATCTCTGTAGGCCCTGTGCTTGCTGCTTCCATCTGAGAGCTCATATGTTGATGCAGAATGCCTTGTTCTCCTAGTGTACACTGACTGTCTCCTCTGGTTCTTGCATTCTTCCTACTTCCTTTGCCTTGAGAGTCTCTGAGCTCAGATTGGAGGAATTTGATGGAGACCTCATATTTAGATTTATTCTCCATGTAATGTCTGGATGTTGGTCTCTGCATCTGTTCCCATCTACTGAGATTGGAAGCTTCTCTGATGATGACTAACTAAGGTTTTGGTATCTGAGTATAGAAGAACATCATTAGGAGTCATTTTGTTGAAGTTTTTTAGACCAGTAGTCCTGTGAGTGAGAATGAGTGGGTCTCTGACTCTTGTGCCTGCTCTTGGGACTCTTTCTTCTGTTAGGTTTCCATGACCAACTTTGGCATGGTAGTTTTTGCTTCATCTTTATTATATTTTCTTGTGTTAGTTTTTGTTGTAATTTCTTACAAGTCTGTTCTTTTCTAAAGAGAGACAGAAAAAGAGTGAATTCAGAGAAATAGATAGGGAGGAACTGGGAGGAGTATGGGGAGGGGAAACTATAATTAGGATAAATTGCATTTGAAAAAAAATCTATTTTTTTCCAAAAAAGGAAAAATCAAATAATAAAACAAAATAAAAGCATATATTCAATTAATCTTTCCATATCTACCATTGCCCTCTGGGTCATCTATTTGTCTCTTTAAAACCTTCATTCTCTATGTTCATTGTAGTGAGCAGCAGCGGGCAGGCCTGCTTTTTGTCCTGCCCGGATCCCACATGGCTAGCTTTACATGCGAAATAACAACACACAAATTGTATTCCTTTAAACACTGCCTGGCCCATTAGTTCCAGCCTCTTATTATCTAATCCTCACATCTCTTGCTTTAACCCATATCTAATATCTGTGAAACACCATGAGTGGTGTCTTACCAGGAAAGATTCAGCATGTCTGACCTGGTGGCTGGCTTCATCGCATCTGTTGCCCTGAGGAGAGGCACGGCAGTCTGGCTGAGCCATCTACCTCACTTCCTTCTTCCTGTTCTGTCTACTCCACCCACCTAAGGGCTGGCCAATCAAATGGGCCAGGCAGTTTCTTTATTAGCCAATGAGAGTCCTCCATCAGTTCATCCTTGTTCTAATTTGTGGCCAGATAATTATTTTTGTTCTTTTTGGGGACAGACTTTTAATCAGCCTTCCATGAGAATACTGGAGTATATTTCTATAGCAAATTGTCTTCATTCAGCTGACAAATTCTGAGGTACTATTACTAACTGTCTCCAGTGTTTTGGGTCTCTGTTAAAGAAAACCTCATGAGGGAGTTCAGCTAAGCAAAACTCTTTATTTAATGGCCAAGTAACAGAAGAAAAAGGAGAGGGAGTCATGGTCCAACAAACCCCTTAAGACAAACCCCAACCCCCTCAGGTCTTCTAATAATAGACAAGGTTCCATTCATCTGTATGTGTGTTAACTGTAAGCTTTCTGTTGCTGTTCTCAATCATACTGTCTCCTAAATACCAGTTTTGCTCTACACTCACCATTGGCTATCCATGTTTTTACCAGTTCACTCATGTTCTTAATGAGACCATTACAGAGCTGCTCTCCTTAACTTCTGCATGGGATTGATAGTGTACTTTCCTTGAGTATATAATAAAATAAATTTTAATGCCACTGAAATTGACATTATAGTTCTAAAAGAGACATACTCAAATCTGTAAAAGAATACACAGAGGCTGGAAAACTATAACAACATATATTAAGAAAATAAACAGGACAATTTTAGTTAACTTTTTAATCAATATACAGAATTAAAATGCAAATATTATGTTCTGCATAATGTTTAAATCAATGTGAGCCTATTATCTCCCCAATCATATTTTACAATTAAAAATAATTAAAATCCTTTCTAACATCTATAAACCTACAGTACATTGTTCTACTGCACAGGAGCACACCACAGTGCCTCTATTCTATTTAGTAATAACCTACTACTCATCAATCACCTTCCTCTGAACTCCCTACCAGGACTAGCATACTACATGCTACTCTCAACTTCCATAAAAACAGTGTTTTTAGTTCTCATTCACGAGTGATATTATGCAATGCCTGTCTTTGTGCTTCTGACTTTTTCATTTACTATATTTTCCAGTCACTACCATTGATTTCACAAATTACAGGATATCAGTCTTGTGTCATTGATGAATAATATACATATTTCTGCTACATTTTCCTCATTTATCAGGTTATGTACATTGTATATTGTGGCAACTGTGTGTCATGCCACAGGGATAAAAATGTATTAACACTCTTCCTGCTTGGGTTCTAGCCATTAATGTATTATCAGAAGATTGACATCACACGCTAGCTCTAATTTTACATTTTAGAGAGCTCTCCACACTGCTTTCCAAACTGACTGTATTGCTCTGAAATCCCATCAATTCTATGCAAAAATTTCCCTACATTAAGGGGATACACTTCAAAGAAATTTGTTACTTAAAAACAATGTAAAAAGGGTGTCATTGAACCTAAAGTTCAATTGAAAAAAGTAAATCACCATCCACAGAAAATGTAGGAAAAAATAAGAAAGTTTCAAGGTGTATTTCTATGTCTTATTTAGGAGCAAAGTTGCTATTTTTAATCATTCTGATAAATAAATTGAAAAATCAAATTGAAAGAAGACTTTCTGAAACAACAAACATACTTCCTCAGAGTCTGTTTGACAGAAAATATATGGAAAGACAAAGTTTTTGTTGTAGAGTAGCCTATAGTAGCAAAATCTAGAAAACAGGAGAAAGTGGGTGAATTGGCTCTGCCATGAACAATGGACTGGCGTACAGCTGTGTGACTAGCAGGTAATTCGGAAGGAGTTTTGTGTGATACAAATAGAATGCAGATATGTGTGTGTCATCTATTCTTGTACAGAATAAGTGCTGACTTGTGTTGTATGTGCATGTGTGTGCGTGTGTATGTGTGTGAATGTTTATATGAGCATGGGAAATGGTACAGAGAGCTCCATAATGATTTTATAGGAAATAAAAATGAGGAGAAAGTGAAGCCATATAGACAATACAATGAATAGAAAAGTTGAATGTATTTGATGAGTAAGAAACTTCATGGGATATACATTTTAATTCTACACATTTGTGTGTGTATATATGTTGCTGTTTGTTGGAAAGTAAATGTTCAAAGACACATTTAAACAGTTGAGTCTGAATGCTCTCTTGAATGCATTATCTTAAAAAATAGACATGACAGTGTGGTGGCACACAATCTTAATTCTAACACTGGAGAGACAGACACAGATGGTACTCCATGATTTTAGGTCAGCCTTGTCTACACAGAAAATTCCTGGACAGTCAGGACTATACACACACACACACACACACACATACACACACACACACACACACACACATACACACACATACACATACATATGCACGCACGCAGTAAAACAAAAATAATAATATAAAGAGAAGAAGAAAAAAAAAGACTTAGTTTTTCCTTTCCAGCATTCTATATTGCCTCCCAAGAAAGCTGAGAAATACAGGGTTACACAGAAACAAGCCTGTCTCAAAACAAAACAAAAACAATGCAAACAAACAGCTTAAAAAAACCCAGCAAAACAAAACCAGAAGTGGCTTTTGGCTGGGCACTTCCTTGGACATTTTAATTTCCCCCTTCCATCTATGTATGTCCCAGTGCTTTCTGAAGTGTGGCAGAAGTAGTACTGTGCATGACATTCAATATTCATCTATAAAATTTAGTGATTCTCCATCTTATTCATTGAAAAGAAAGCTGTTCAATAAACATGTTGTATATTGTGGCAACTGTGCATCATGCCACAGGGAAAAAAAATGAGACAAACGAATGTGTCTTAGTTGCTATTGAATAGAACACATAGATAAAAGCCTTTGCTTTTTTGGTAGTATCGTCTATAATAAATTCATTTTTGGTTTATTGGTATAACTGGAATTTTATGAATACAATTTTTGGCTTATTGGTATAACTGGAATTTTATGAATACAATAATTTTAAAAGAAAGGGCATATTCAAGACTTTCATAGAATATATTGTTTTGTTCTTTGAATATGTGTTTCTTGTTCTTGGAATATCTCTTTTCTGTTTGTGAAATATGTACAATTTGAGAACACTGACATCTTCTTAACATAATGTACAAATTCTCCTGTATGAAGAAATATAAGGAATGTTTCTACAAAGAAAAATTTCATGCATGTCCAATATACATCAGCAGAGGATAACCAAAAAATATAGAGATAGTTATCTTGTCTTAAATAAGTTTTCTTAACCCAAGCATGTGTAAACTTCTTTGTATGTAACCTCTGAGTGAGATAATTTAATGTCACATCCTGACTTTACTTTGTTGGCAAGAACAAGTCTCACTAAGAACCCTAAGTCACATGTCCTTGTGGTATTATTGAGCATCTTTTGGATTAATTGCAACAGTGGTTTTGCTGGGTCTTGAGGTAGATAGTTTCCTAATTTTCTGAGAAATTGCCATACTGATTTTCAAATCAACTGTGCAAGTTTGCACTCCCACCAGCAATGGAGTAGCATTCTCCTTACCCCATCCTCTTCAGCATAAGCTGTTGTCAGTGTTTTTGATCTTGGACATTCTGAAAATTGTAAGATGCAATATCAGAGTTGTTTGAAAGAATGTTGAGCATTCATTCATTTGACATTATTCTGTTGAGAGTTCTCTGTTTAGGTCTGTATACCATTTTTTATTGAATTAGCTGTCCTTTCGATGTTAAGTTTCTGAGTTCTTTGTATATTTTTGACATCAGCCCTCTGTTCGATGTGGGGTTGGTGAAGAACTTTTCCTAACCTATAGATTGCCGTTTTGTTTTGATTACCATGTCCTTTGCTTTATAAAAGCTTTTCAGTTTTAAGAGGTATTATTTATTAATTGTTGCTCTCAGGTTCTATGCTACTCGGGTTATATTTCAGAAGTGCCAATGCATTCAAGTGTACTTTTCACTTTCTCTTCTATGAGGTTCAGTGGTTGGTTTTATGTTGAGGTCTTTGATCCATTTGTACTTGATAACTATGGATCTATTTGTATGTGTTCAACTATGCTCATAGAAGCATTATTTGTAATAACCAGAACCTGGAAACAATCTAGATGCCCCTTAGCTATAGAATGGAGAAAGAAAATGAATTACATTTACACAATGGAGTACTACAGAGTGGTAAACATAATGCAATCTTGAACTGTGCAGGCAAATGGATATACCTAAAAAAAATATTGAGTGAGGTTACACAGACCCAGGAAGACAAATATAATATGCACTCACTCATAAGTGACTTTCAGACATAAAGCGAAGAAAACCCAGCCTAGAGCCCACAACCTCAGAGAACCTGAATTACAGAGAGGACCCAAAGAGAAAAAACATGGATCTACATAGGAAAGGGGAAAATACAAGATTTCCTGAGTAAATTAGGAATGTGGGGGTCATGAGAGAGTGTACAAGGGAAGAGGGGAGGAAGGGAGGGTAGTAGAGAAAAATGTATAGCTCAATAAAAACAATAAAAAGAGCCCTAACTTTTTTCTGCCTAGTGTAGCTGCTTGCTTTATTTTTTAAGAAACACATTGTGCTTCAGCACTTCCGTGTGTGGGCGGGCTTTCACATCTCGTCCCCTTCCATTTTTTAAAACAAACATATATTTGGATAAAGCAATGAAAATCACCACTATTTATTTGTTCATTATAATCTTAAATAGCCTTTCAGATCTTTATATAAGGTTAAAGTTTACAAGAATAATTTTCTGGCTAAGGGATATTTAAATTGCCCTCAGAGTTTCTCTTAAAAGAACTTGAACTTTGTTAATGTTGTATATTATTCTCATTTTAATAGTCTCAATAATTTTGTTAAAAATTTTATATATTTAGTGAAATATATTAGAATCATATGCTATGGACTGAGCCTATAGAGCAGCGGCAGTATACACACACACACACACACACACACACACAGAGAGACCAGGTATGGGGTGCTATACAAATGACTGTCAATTGGTGGGGTAGGAAGATGCATATAGACACATGATTCAGCAATGTAGCATCTTATGTTTTTCCAACATGGCTGAGCCACAAATAGGTCTAGGTTATTAATAGAAACAAAAGCAGCACAAACAAGGGCAAAAATAGCAGTCACAAGAAAAGCTGCAGGTGCCTATTGCACAGCCCTCATGGTGAAAAGCCTACTTACCCATAATTCCCAGAATCTGATCCCTACAGAGTCTATACAAATATTAGATCACTTATCATTCTTCTATGACAGAGCTGGCAAGACGCAGGTAATCATTATAAAAGTAATTGATTTTTAACCATCACATCTAGGAGTTTTCATGTCTAGTTTTGATTATTTTGTTTGTTAGTTTTTCTTTATTGGAGACAGGTTTTCTCCTTTGAAATTTTCTGTAATAGCACCAAACAAATATCCACAAACACAGAAAAACAAGCTAATTTTAAAGAGTACCACACTTTATAGAAAATAGTGCTCAGTTTTCATATAAAGCTTTAGATGAACAAATTACTGACAAGAAGTGCAATTTTGGTTATACTCTTCCTGTGACTAAATAGAAAATAATAGGATTCATATACAGACATTTGGAACTGTACAAAATTTCCTGCAACTACCTCTGACTTCTTTCATAACCTTGATAATTACAGGAAATGCCAGAGGAAGCAGTGAAATGCCATTGTGTAGATTAGCATTAAATTCAATGTAAAAGCAATAGAATTGATCCCTGTGGTCAACTTGTTCCATGTCCAGAGGGCGCTGATAAATGTATGAATATACATATGTAATAAAATTTTATGATAATAAATGAGCAAGTCCACAAATGAGGTCAGTGTCCTGTATTTATGTCCATTTCTGGTAATGTATTTATGTTTGTTACATTTGGCTTGAAGACAGCTCTACTGAGGAAGCTGAAGGAAAAACGCTTGGGCTCCCTGTTTCTTGGCACCTCCGTGAAACTATAACCATATCAAAATTCAAAAGTCCAATTAAAAATTCCATCTCAGACAAATATGGGACTGATTTCTGTGGTTTAAATATTAATAAAAATATCATTCCGTGTGAATCATCAGCAACAGATGTACCAAAATTTACATTGTAAAGTGATGGATTAAAAATCCATCCTAATGTTCTCACAGCCTAGGAAACATTTTTAATAGCTGCAGGAACAGTTGTATCAATCAAAAAAGTCTTCTTTTCAAAATTAAAAAAAAAATCAAGATGTATTTGTGATCTCTCATTAGCCAAGAGCAACTGACGTTGCTATAAATGTTATCCTTGATAGTAGAGCTAAACATTGCATAAATTGTACTAGCCTAAGAAATAATTTTCAGAAGAGCACTGATATAAGTCAATAAAGATTAACATATAATTATCCATTGTATTTTATATCACTGTAACACCAATATTATTTTTATAGTTTACACATTTTTGTGTTATTCATATGTTACTATTACCTCATTTACTAGTAATAAAATAGTGTAATGGAAAAGTTTTCATATTTTATTATATTTTGCATTTTTCTTTTGGGTTTGAGTTAATGCCCCACCATTTATATTTTACAGTTGTCCTCATAAATAGTGTAAGTCCTGATCTAGGGAGGCAGGCAAACTTTGAAAGGCATTTGAATTTGAGATGGTCATGGTGGCACACTCTTGTATGCCTAAGCAGTATGTCATATCACAATACCCCACTCTCAGAACAACAAAATATACAAACAAGTTGCTTAAAATTTTTGCAAAAGAAAACATAATTAACAAGCTCTTTTCTTTAAAATTGAGATTGAAATAAAATTTTGACATGACTTCAGTTATTTTCAAGTCATAATTAACACAAGCCAGCTTTGGAATCTTTTAGAATGCCAACCAAGTTACAACTGTAATTCCAAAACATGTTTGATTTTTCATTTATAAATCACAAAAATATTTAAAAAAAAACATTTATATGCCAAGTTGCATTCATAAAACTTGAGCTGTGTAGTATTGACAAAATTTTTTATTTGATTTTCATGCTTAGACCCACCTGCTACATTTCTCAGCTTGCATATACAATTATGATTCCCTTGAAACATTTAATGATCTTCAACATTTATTCTATTTTTGTGGTCAGTTGGGTTCATTTATTTTAATCTCATCAACATTTATTCTTTTTTTTTTTGTTTGTTTTTTTTTTTGTTTTTTTTTTTTTTTTTTTTGAGACAGGGTTTCTCTGTAGCTTTGGAGCCTGTCCTGGAACTAGCTCTTGTAGACCAGGCTGGTCTCGAACTCACAGAGATCCGCCTGCCTCTGCCTCCCGAGTCAACATTTATTCTTAAGAGTTATTATGACACATGAACAATTTTCCCAACTGGAATTTTACTTAAAAACAACTTAAAAACTAAGAGTTTATGAACTAAAAATATTGTTATTTCTGTTTTATCTTGATAGACCAGATTTGAATATCATTGAGTCATTTGCTTATCATCCAGTAAGAAGTTATGTATATTTGCCTATTTTCTGATGCTTCTGTGGTTACGTTGCACTTATTTTTCCTTTTATTATCCTGTTGGTTAAGTCCATTTTCTTTTCTCTCGTGTTTCAGAATGATTCTTGGGGAAAGCAGTATTCCTACGCGCTCTTCAAAGCCATGAGCCACATGCTGTGTATTGGCTATGGTGCACAAGCTCCCGTCAGCATGTCCGACCTCTGGATTACCATGCTAAGCATGATCGTTGGGGCCACCTGCTATGCAATGTTTGTTGGCCATGCCACAGCTTTGATTCAGTCTTTGGATTCTTCAAGGAGGCAGTATCAAGAAAAGGTATGTAGCTTTCTTTCTCGAATATTCAAGCAGCTTTTTTCATAACAAAATTTAATTGTGTTCAAGCTAACAAACCAATATCCTCAATTGAAACTGTGAGGATCTTAAATATTTAAATGAAAGAGAGTCTGTTTTGATATTTTCAGATTCCCACCAAGGTAATTTTCCAAGACGTTGTTTTATTTGTTTTGAATTATATTGATATGTGTGTATGTATATATGTATGTGTGTATACCTGGTGATGTAGCTCAGGTGCTAAAGCAGCTCTAGCATTAATCCCCAGCATGACAAATGATAGGCATGGTGCAACTGACTTGTCATTTCAACATTTGAGAGTTGGAGTCAGGAAAGTCAGAAAAATCAAGGTGTCATGCTCAGCTATATAGTGGGGTTGAGGCTAGCCTAATCTGAAAATTTTATGTGTACATATATATATATATATATATATATATATATATATATATATTCTCATTCCTTAAAATATAATTATATCTCTAAAATTTATAAAGAAGATATACACAATATCCCCATGGTTAAGGTTAAGATTCTATATTCTAAGAGTCAAATTTTAATTACTGGACTAATATATTATTAATTCCTCACTAATTCACACTACAAGAAACAGAAGTCTATAGAAAGAGCCAGTCAGATTTGCCCTTTTGTCTGCCTACGTTTTTCTCTGTGTTATAATAGTAGCTTACATTGTAATCCACAGACTTAGCTAACTAAACACTGGCTGCCCTTATTGCTACAAAACACATAACACTCCCCAGGCTGTTTGAAACAGGGTTTCTCAGCACTTTGTGTCCAGGAATTCAATGTGTAAACCAGACTGGGTTGGAATTCAGAGGTCTGCCTGCCTCAGCCTCAGCCTCCCTGCTTCCTGAGTGCTGGGATTAAAGCCTAGCACCATCTGTGCCTGGCAACACTGTCTAGTATCAAAAGTCATGTTTTCCTTTTGCGGGATGTGCCTTAAGTAAAATCAAATATTGGTTAGTTCTAAGTAAAATCAAATATTGGTTGGTTCTCATACAAGCTCTGTGCCTCCATCAGCCTAACATATCATGCAGTTAGTACACCATTATAGAAGAGTTCCTGGCAGGCTTGGTGTTTGCGTTCCCCTTTTGATAGTGTGTAGAGAATCTTCCTGTGCCCAAATCCCTGGAACTAGGTGTTCACACCTTGACAGAGAACATTTCTGGAAGTAATGATTAAGTGCTTATAAAGTAAGTGACTGGTACCAGGTTAGATTCAATTATCCCGAAGAGATGAATGTCACACTAATTGTTGTTTATATACAGAAAGTCTTTGTTGCTATATATACAAAGTCGTTGCCATTATAACCCTGTAATAGGAGTAAGGGAACAAAGATGTTTGATTTTGCTCGGTTAGAACTACATTGACACCAACCAGTATAATCAGCAAGGTGAAATCATGAAAGGTAAACTGTCAAAACTGCCTTGAGGTTTACTTTTAAGAAAAAAAATAAATTGAAAAGAACAAATAGAACAGTAAACAAAAGACTATATAAAGCTGTTTAGCTGAAAATCCTATATTGGAATTCAGGCTTATTTTATGGTGATATAAGACTAGAACATCATATTGTGAAATTTGTTCTTAAATTGTAATTTTGACCTGTTGTTTTCAATGAAAATGTTGACTTTTTTATAATTTTTATGAATATTGCTACATATTTTCTTTTTTGTTTTTCATGTCAAATGTATTATTTACACATTGTAAAAATGTTTTAATTTGTTTCCATATTTGCATGTTTTATTTATATATTTATTAAATACTGTAAATAATAAATGTGTAAATATATATTTTCATAAAAAAAACAAATCTTCATGATTACATTTTCAGAAAGATGAAATGATATGTGTATGCATTTGTGTGTGCATGTATGTGTGTGCATGTATGTATGCGTGTGTGCATGTGTGTGTGTGTGTGTGTGTGTGTGTGTGTGTGTGTATGCTGAGACAGGGCCTCACTCTGTACCTCAGGCTGGCCTTAAGTTCACAGCAAACATACTGCCTCAACCTTCTGAGTGCTGTGTGACAGTTTTGTTGTAAAAAATTTGTATTTGTTGAGTATCACTTTGTCAAGAACAGGGAATTAAAATATTAAACACCAAGAGACAAAATGTTCAAATTTTATACATTTTGAAAATAGTTTGTACAATTCTTTTTTGTATAATTAATGTAAAGACGTGCAATTAGTGTAAAAAATTCTCAACTTCTAAGTAGACATAAAACCATGCATGAATTATTGAATTAGACAGTTTTCTGTGAGCTCATTTTTAGTTAGCCTAATTGTATTAATTTATCTGAGTTAACAATAGCCCTGAGTTAGAAAGCTGGGAATCCAAAGCTGCTGTCCTTTGCAACCAATTCAAATCTCACTCTAAAGCAATTAACTTACATCAAAGTAACTATAGAACTGTTGGTTTACCCAGGGAAGGAAACACAAATTGTGTATCCAGTACCAAATGATCAGTCCTGAAAACATACACACAAATAACATTACACAGATTGAGCAGGTTTCATTTAGGAATTTATATGTATATACATATATAAGAATATATGCATATATATACATATATATACACATATATACACACACACACACACACACACACACATATATATATATATATATATCAGCCATTAATTTAAAAAGTGGTCATGAATTTAAAATAAAGCAAAGAAGGGTATATGAGAGAGTATGGAGAGGGGAAAGGTAAAGTAGAAATGATGTAATTATCTTATAATCTCAGAATATAAGAAAAAATTAAAGGATAAAATAAAATAAGGTGATTATTACTGTGCATATGCTTTTGACAATACGCCCATCGAGGAGGATTTGGGTGAAAAATTAGTGCAGGATCAGCTTTTAAAATCTTAAGACTCCTTTAACTAAATCTCTTTTCCAAGCAGCAAACCATTTCTTTCTCTTGAAAATAACCCTAGATTCTCCTCTTCCACATCTTTCACTCTGCCTACTCCCTTGCCTTAGACACCCCTGAGGTTTACCTAGGTTGTTCTTGTATTTGAGCTCTAGGGCTCCTTCCAGATTGTGCCAACCTTTACTCTCCTGAATGTTATATCATTTTCTGGATCTGATGCAGCCCAAATACTGTGATAGGAAGACCCTTTACCCTTAATCCTGATGTGTGTGCTTCAGACCCGAACATGGAAACATCAGCATTGTAGACCTGAGGCTGCCAAAGTTCTCCTGTGAGGCAGTGAGAGAGGCGGATGTTTAAGGCTGCTCCCCCTTACTCTAATCTATAAATAGCTATGGAAAAGTCGTGAGTGAACTTTGCCAAATGTCATCACATGAATATATGTAAAACACCTTCCAAAAATTGAATTATATTATTTGCATGTATGCAAATGTATTGTTTCATCAAGGATTTAATTTTTTATACTTAATTGTATATTTATTTTATGTATTTTGAAATCTCACCCTACCACTCAGATTGCCATGGAATACTGAGAATAAAGTTCTTTTAGTATCAACCTCCCTCGTACCTAGGAGTACTTATTTATGACCTCCCCTTTGCCTAAAGAGAGATAACTTTTTAGAAAATAAGTTTTTGAATACTTTTTTTATTTTTCTCTGAAATTCTGAGGCCGATCACTTACTCTTGGAATTAAAGAATCTATTACCAATGTGACTGCCATCAGGGTTGAAGAAATTTCATAGTTGCTGAGTTGATACCCAGTAAATTCTGCTTCAAGGCCTGATGGAACTCCCTGCCTCGGGAAGACCCAAAACTTGTTTCCAAAACATTAATTATAAATCACCAATTACATAATAAAACAACACAATAGGACTAGAAAAATGAGGAAGTAAATAGGAACCTTTTGTAGTACTGCTCATGATCATTTTAAATCAGGCTGCACTTGGAGCTCTTTATCACAACAAATTGAGTAAATTGACCTGCTACTGTGGTAGTGGCTTAGGATTTCTATTACCATGAAGAGAACCCATGACCGTGGCAACTCAAATGAAGGAGAACATGTCACTGAGGCTGGCTACAACTGAGAGGTTTAGTCCATTATCGTCATGGTGGGAAGCATGCTAGAACACAGGCAGACATGGTGCTAGAGAAGTAGCTAATCGCTCTACATCTAAATTGGCAGGCCACAGGAGGAGAGCTGATAGTAGTGGACCTGGCTTGAACACCGGAAACCTCAAAGCCCACCCAGTGACACTCTTTCTCAAAAAAGCCTCCCCCAACACACATTCCAAGGCCACTCACTCTGTGGGCCTGTGGAGACCGTTTTTGCTCAAACCACCACGCATAATATTTCTTCTATTGTTTTGAAGGCAGGATGTTCTTGACCTTAGAAAAATAATGGTTAGCCAGTGCTTACCTAAATTACGTCTGACACATAAATTTTTCTTAGGATCCTTATTAAAGGGCAGAAACATCACTGAGATTCATTGTTTTCAATAAAACAACAGAATCTCTTTCACTTGGTTTTTTTCCCCCCATAACTGGTAAACATTTTCTTTCTCCCTTTACAAATGAGGGTGATAAGAACACAAGTCCCCGTGGTTCCTTAATTAAGCCAGAAAATATCCATGAAGTTAAACTGCTTACTTTACCTCTTGAGACCTGAATTCAATAAATTCTAGTATGTTAAATTGGTTGTACTCCAAAATTTCCCGGGCCAAGAACATCTTAGACTGTGACTCTATACTTGTACAGGAAACCTGCAGTGTGCTCACCTTGTGCCAGTGTTTTTTCCTAAGTATTTCTTTTATTTTTTAGATTATAATTATATCATTTCCCCCTTCCTTTTTTCCTCCAAACCCTCTCGCACAACCCTCCTTGCTCTCTTTTAAATTCATAACCTCTTTTATTCATGACGTTTGATATTTACTTCTAAATATATAAATATAACATGCTCAGCTCATAGAAGCACACCGGTTGATTATCTAATACCAAATATTCAGCCTGAAAAACATACATGCAAGTATGTATGCATACTACTTGATGAAGAATGATATTTTGCATTCTCACTTGAATAAAAGGATGCTTTTTCTTGTTGTACATACTGGAATAAGTCAAGATTTGAATCAATCATCCTAACCAAAGAGAAAAATAATTCAGTCAATTGCAAATTTATACCAATGTATCTTAAAATGCGGTGTTTTTTATTTATAAAGCATATATACTTCCTCTCTTTCCTCAATGACAGTTTCTGCTCTAGTATTTGGTATTCCATGTTAAAATTCCCCACATGTATAGTGCTTGTACCTATAGTTGCAGAAATACATAAAATGGTAGCGATTTATCCTCATTAGGCCTTGTCAGTACATTGTAGTTTCTGCTATGAAGCACATGGCAACTTCTAACACTAGCACTAAGGCAAGAGTTTCATTTTCTGTTCTATTGATCCATCTACAAATTTCTTCTAGAAGTGTTTGAATTTTCTTACTACATTTTACAAATTTCTCTTCCAAGAATTTAATTTTAATTTACTTAGGTTCCTTATCTATCATAAAATATAAAGCCCTTGTAAATCACACAATAGAAACTGGTGTCTAGGGCTGCAACCGTTTGACAGGAGCCCTCAGTGGAGAAGGTGTGCCCACTCTTCTGCCCTGTAACTCAAGTTTGTCTAGTCAGATTGCTGGTACCCATTGGAAAGTGACCTAGAGGATGTTAATGATGTCAGTGGACAGAGATAGATATCAGACAATCAGAATTCTAGTTAAGAAAACAAGTTATAACAGCAAGTGGGATATGATATAGTCCTGTTTAGACTGCAGGTTCTGCAATCAAATAAAACAAACACTTCCCAATAGAATTACTAGCACAGATATAAAATATCAAATAATAACTTCAGCCTTATAAGTAGACACATCTAGTGAATAAAATCCTAGAAACATTATTATTTATAAGTCAGTGGGATCCAAGTAGTCATCAGGGAAAAATAATCTGTGCACTAAGTATCAAAATCTTCTATCTAGCAAATGTCTATTTATTGAATGTTTATTTGTGTAACATTTATCACAAGAGATTGGGAAAACAATGAGCAAATATGTATGGCATTGTTCCTTAGGGGGATTCTTGTCATTCAGTGGGTGAGAACCGGGGAATCAAAATCACTAGTAACAAGATTCAGAGGAAGCCGTACATCATGAAATCTTTTAATTATGAGTTAGTTAATAAAAGAAATGCAACAACATGATAAAACATTGTAATATTTTACATTGAATTTATTTATTTTCCATATACTGGGGAGAGAGTGTGGGGAGAGAGGAAATTATATTAAAAGACAGGACAGATGAGGAGAAAGAAGATATTTCACTGGGCCCCTACAGACAAAACATCAGTGTGAAAACAGTTGGCAAGACCCAAGGACGGTCAAGGAAAGTGTGACTGAATCCCAGAGCAAAGATGACCTGGGAAGTATAAAATTACACAGTCATAGGGAGAGAGACTTTGTAGACCTCAGTCATCCTGCTGTAGTTTAGCTTAAGCACGTAGAGAGTCTGCTAATAATATGGACTTGACAAGTGATGATAAAAGAATTTCCTGGGACATTTTTATCAAATGTCAGTAAACTGGATAAATACATTAGGGAGAAGTGGAAATGGCCTTTTGTTCCTTGGCATTGAGCAAATGGTCCAGCTTTGCTTTGTGAGCGTTTGTGCAGGTGTCACACAGGGAAGCAAACCATATGAAGAGACAAGACCGAAAACTTGGTGCAGATGGACTGTGTTAACCTGGATCAGAACTCGGGGGCTCTAATGCCAGGCAGTTCATTGTCAGTATATTTAAAACACAATGCCATTTGGGAAAAAGCTTCCAGGCAACAATCAGTGCAATCAGTTCAATTCCAGGTGTCGAATAAACTTTAAGGTGGACCTGTATAAAAATTCTTCTACAAAGTACATGTGACCATGGGGCTGGGTTCTATAGCTAAAAGACCTAGAATCTAGTATGGTCTCTGACTGATAGCATAGAGGTCAGCAGGCCATAAAGTACCTGTGACATCATCCCTCCAGATGAGTAATGGCCTGTGGAGTGAAGGGTCTGTCAAAATAACCACTCTGGGGAATTTGGATGACATCTGATTCTACAGACAGCAAAAAGGTCACCAGTCTGCTAACAAAATGCACTCTCAACTTTCTGCCTAGGATGTTGATATCTGACTTTTATCTCCTCCATTGAGAAGATGCCCTGTGTGATTAACATTCCTGATTCTCTTAGTGCTTCTCTGTGAGTGCAAGGACCTCTGTGCCCCCAACAACTGCACAAGCTCAAAGAAAACTGCAACATTAACAGGTGTAAATATTAAATAAAGAAACATATTATACAGCCCCTTCCAAGATATATGTAGTGGGGGAAAACCTATGCTGGGCAAATGCTAACTTAGGACAAGAAAAAGACCCAACTCAAGTGACCTAAAAGAATTTGTGACTTCTCAAACAACCTTTGTAGCTTAGGAGATATATGAGTGTATGGTTCTGCTCCAGAGGCCATCTGGGAACACAGTCTCCAAGCTGGTCCTTGAGCTGGGATGCTTTCCAATTTTTTGCTGTGTTTTATATTCATTTCGTGAGTTGGTGAAAACAAGCATTCTTGGGCCCCACTCCCAGAGTTTCTGCTTCATTAAGTTTGCATATCAATTATAGACTTTCATTTTCCACAAGATCCCGGGTACTACTAACCTGATTTCTGAATGTCTGAATGTCTGAGTCTGTACTATGGTCAGTTTTCACTTCAGCAGCATGGCAGTGGTAAGAGAACAGGACACATTCATCTCTGTTCAATCTCCGTTCGTGAGAACTTAGCCATGCTGCTACTGAAAGAGCAACCTGACAGCTCTGTGAGCAGCCAGCAGTTCTTTCCATAGGGAACAGGTAGAAAAAATATTAAAGTGAGAAACTAGTGTCCTCTGCCAGAGATACCACACTAAGAAACGGAGACAGGGAAATGGTTGCAGTTCCCTTGGCAATTCTTGCACTGTGTGGAAATCAGAACTCCCCGTGAGATCCCAAGCCTCTTGGATTTCATTCAGAAAGTGGAGAACCATTATTTCCTATGCCCCTACTCTATACAAAGATGAAAGACAGCAAATATGAGATGCACAGTGCAACAGAAAAATAAAGCCCAGGGCAGAGGTGAACACAGAACACGTTATCTAGGTACATCCTATGCACAACTTTCCTCTATTGGGAGCTGTAAAGTATCTATAAATTATTGGAGGATGTATTTTCTTTAACACAGATAGCACAGATACAAAAGTGTTATACAAACTGCAGGTACTAATCACTGCATTCCCCCTGACTTCTCAGTTATGATCTAACCTTGTGTTCTCAAGGCTTAAAACAGATTTTCCTTTCCATTCTCAGAGAAAGTTTGTGTAAAACTAAATTATAATCTCTGGACTATAAATACTTTCATAACTAACTTTTGTCAGTCAGAGTTGTTCTTGCTTAAGAACATGTACAATGAACTAAATAATTTTTTAAAAAACTGACTATATTGCTAGTCAAATTTTTAAAAAAGCAAATAAAGTGGTGGTAGCAAATAAATAATGTATCTATACACCACATTGACCTAAAATGCTTTCATTTTTATTTAAATATGCAATATTTTACTTAAATATTACATCATTAGATGATTATATAAAATATCCCAAACTCATTGTTTAAGCTTTGTCAAAATAGCATGCATTCAAAGATTATTCTAAGTTACTATTAGAGTTAATGAAAAAAAATATTTGAAGATTACTTAAACAACTCTGTATAAACCTCTGTTAAAATCCTTGGCATTGACATACTTAATAAAAATAACAGTTATATTCAGTGTTGTAGTTCTGTTAGTGATATTTAGAGAGGATCTAAGAAATAAATGAATTTTTTACATGTTCAGATTGCTAGTGTCAGTGCCTTCTTAGTCCAAGCTCTACTCCAGAAGATAAAAGCAAAACCGTAAAAGGCTGGTGCATAGAAAACAATGCGAAGATAGGGGAAAAGAAAAAAAAATGGATGTGGAGCCGGGCAGGTGGCGCATGCCTTTAATCCCAGCACTCGGGAGGCAGAGGCAGGCAGATCTCTGTGAGTTAGAGTTCAGTCTGGTCTACAAGAGCTAGTTCCAGGACAGGCACCAAAGCTACAGAGAAACCTTGTCTCGAAAAAAACCAAAACAACAACAACAACAACAAAACCAAAAACCAAAACCAAAACAAAACAAAAAGAAAAAAAGAAAAAATGGACTTCACAGACAAAAGACATATTTAAATGTGGTAAATAGAAAACTTCACCACTAAAAGTCACCGTTGTTGTGTCAAGATGCCTGGTAAAATAATGTTACAAAGTGTTCAAATGGCTTAGATAGGCTGTTGTTGAAGATTCCAGTCCTCTTCTATGTTTCTCTAGATTCTGATCAAGTGATAAAATGATTTACTAGAGTAAGAATCCCTCTTCTGGGGCAACAAGCATACTGTAGAGACAAGGTCGTCCTAGGGACAAAGAGTAAGAGCTTGTGGATCACAGAATCCCTGTACCCTTCAAAGGAGGTGACCATTCCTAACCAGCCCCAAGGAATTCATGCAGAATATGATTATTTTGCTACTTTCTTTTCTGGTTTATCCAAAGGTTTTATTGTTTAATTTCATTGCCACTTAATTCCTGCAGATATTTTTGCACAAAGTTTTTAAGAACTTAACAAAGAAATGTCGTTGACAGCGGAAAGGCACTGTAAGAAGATGGGATACAGCCCAGAGGCACGGCATTTTCCAGCTTGCCCTGGATTTCCTTCCAAGCATTAGGGAAAAAGAATATGGTAAATGTTATTTGAAAATTAGAAGTACTAAAGATTTGAGGGAAATTGACAGTAGTTTTGATTATATTTGAAATATGTTAAGTTTGCATGTGTGTGAGGTCCATGTGTATGTTCACACATATGTGCAGCTGTGCTTACCCCTATATGCTTAAATGAAAGCAACTGTCTTCTTCTAGGACCCCCCACATTATTTATTGTGAAACAGGATCCACGTTCATCTCTTCCCTGGCTTCCATGTTAGGGTGACAGACACACATTGCAGTGCCCAGTTTTAAGTGTGAGTGATTGGAATCTGAACTCAGGTTAAGTACTGAGTCATCTCTCCAACTCCAGGATATTTGCTTTTTAAAGGAAGGGTGAAAGGTTAAACCCTGATTCCCTGGCAGTTTTCCTTGTTGGAACTACTTGTTCCTAGTGAGGGTGATTCATTATTCTTGCTTATAATACAAATATGTTGGTGAAACACACATATTATATAAACCCAGTAAATAATGCATTAATTCCAGCTTTTTATAAGAAATTCAGATGACTTGGTTGTAAACTTCAAGAAATTAATGAAATATGTATGTAATTACCAGAAAAAATCATTTGTATTAGCATTCTGAAAAATCTTGGCACAAAACAACACATCATCACCTCTTCAATATTATAAAATCATTTAACTTTCAGCCCTATTTTACCTACCATCTAAAATCTAAACCTACATGATGCTAAGGAATCATGAATTTAAAACCCAGTGTTTTGAAAAGCAGTGTATAAGCAGTTCAGTAGACTAACATCTTTCCATTTGAAATACTAAGTTACCTATCTGATAATTAGTGCTGCCCAGACCACTCTAACACAAATGTGGTTTTAGCTTAAAAGTTTAAGATTTTAAACTTAAAATTTTTAAAGTTTAAGCTTAAAGCTTTCAGATTAAGTTTTTTTTTTTTTAATCCCAGGAATTCTAAGAAAAGGGACAATGTTTCTGTTTAGACATTTTCATGATTGTCTTCTCAAGTCAAAATTTAGAAATAAAGTGCCTGAGATGAAGAAATATCAAATCATATTCCACCCATATAACTAACAACGCGAGTGACGTTGATGTTAAAAAGTCCTGTACTCCAGGCCATCGTGCTTGGGAAAATGGCCAATGAGTTTCATCTTCAGAAGTCTTTGAGAATCAGATGACTTTTGCTGTTATCTCACAATAAAAGCACAATCTAGCATCCTCACTGGCAAGGTGAAATTTTTATCCCAATATTTGCCAATGGTGCAGACAATTTTGATACCAAAACAGTCAAATATTTGATGAGTAGGAAAATCTGATTCTTCCATAGTCAATCACTACATTGTGTAATCTGGAGTATTGGATAATCGAGAACATTAGAAGGTTAGAGTGGCTAAACCATAAGCAATGCTTACCTTGAAAACTTCAGCTTTGCCAATGTTACGTAGATGCTTTCAGCTGTATGTTTTTACTTAAAAATTTTAAATATATTGGTTATTTTGACTTAAAATAGCAAAGCAGAGGATTCACTTTGCCTTCTTTTTGGCTGCATTTGCTATAATAGAGGAATCATTGAGGTATCTGTTGTATTATAGCCATCCGTCAGACCTTCACATGTAATTTTCATTTTCTTGAACCGAAAGCATTTGCATTTACATGGAGGTTTCAAAGTACTTATAGTTCATAGAACTTTAAACTAAGACTCCCCCAAGCAAAATCCTAAAAGAGGTAATTTACAAAATTTAAAATGTGGAGAGTTTGGAATATAAATGGATTATAAATTTTACTTTTCGGGCCACAAAGCATTTTCTTCTATTTTAGAGAATAGTTAAAATAATTAATTCCATGTAGCTTCTACAGAAAGTTTTAATGGATTTCTTAGGAGTATAATTTCTCCTCTCTCACTAACCAAAGAGCCTGGAAATTTACTTGGATTTATAAAAGAAATAGAAGAATCTTGTATATAGTGATATTAAAATTTTGGCAAAAATATTCAGTACTCTTTTATTTATATTTTCTGGAAACGGCCAGTGTGGCTTTAAATGGATAAATATGAATGGTGTTTATAAAGTGTGTTCTAGAATTAAAACCTAATTGGAGATTTTGAAATAATATACTCATGCTTTAAATTGAAATATTAAATTATTTCATGGAATTAGTGTTAAGTTATAATTACTTCAAAGGAGGAACAGTGGCAGTAAGACACACCAAAGTTATCAGAACATAGTCACAGCAACAAATTGATAGAAGATTTAAATGTAATTGGTCAATTAGTTATATTTTTAGGATATTATTAGCATACCTGTTTTCTAGACTCTGTTGTTATAGTTGAAAGTGGATACTCTTTGACTCTGAGCTAATGGCATTGATAACTCTGTCTCCATTTCTCAATAAAAGCATGGTAACCTGTGAAATTGATTTGATCCATGTCCAACAAAAGAATGAGTTATTTTTACCTGATAGCAGGAGGACCTTGTTTGACTTACCTTCTATGTTTTTATTAGATATTAGATTTGAGGACATCTAGAAATTTTCAGAAAAACACTGCTATTTTTTTTTTTTTTTTTTTTGGTTTTTCGAGACAGGGTTTCTCTGCAGCTTTTTTAGAGCCTGTCCTGGAGCTAGCTCTTGTAGACCAGGCTGGCCTCGAACTCACAGAGATCCGCCTGCCTCTGCCTCCCGAGTGCTGGGATTAAAGGCGTGCGCCAACGCCGCCCGGCTCAAAGCATCAGATTTTACAGGACATATACTTTATTAAAACACTTCAATAGAAAATGCTCTCACTTCCGTAAATACTACTATTACTGTTGTCATTGAGATCCTTACATGAGTTAAGGTTAAGACGTCAAATGAGGAAAGTTGCTTTGTTCCCTGGAACAACCTTATGACTTTCTAGCAACTCCAGTGGAGGAAAACGCTGTGATTCAGGATGATTCACGACAGCTGTGGAAAGCAACTATGTCCATAGCACATTCAGACACTGCAGGATCCCTGGAAAAGGAAACAGCATTTAATAGTGTTCTAGCTTCAAATGGAATGAGGAAACTAATCTTACTTCATACAAGCAGCAGGCTAGCTTACTCTCTTAGTGCCAAGAAACCTCAATATAAAAATATGCATAAAAGATTTGCCTATGATGCGTTACCACTGTTAGTCAGCTCTGCATCACCACAATAAATTCCTGAGACTTTTTATCATATCTATAGATAAAGTTATTTGGTTCATGACTATTCTGCTGTTAGAAGTTCTGAGACACGATCTCTCAGATCCTCTGCCTTTAGGCCTGTGGAGAGTTAGCACATAGCTTCCACGTGTGTAGTAGAGAAAAAGGTAACAATCAGTGACCCGCTGGCTAAAAAGCAAAGAGAGCCCAGTGGCCCACTACACATTTGTGGAGTAAGTCTAAAATGGCTAAAAATCTCCTGCCAGGCCCCACTTCTTCAGGGTATCCCACTTCCCAATGCCAGTCTTCAATCGTGGTGTTTGTGGGAGCATTCAATATCTATATTATAATAGCTGCAATATATCCTATGTATATATTTATATGGGATACAGAAAACTTTATGAGGCATTTGTGAGAATCAAGAAATGTAACTGTACAAATGTAACATTACATAAATGCACATATAAATTTGGTTATAAAAGTTTATAGTTTATTAATATTTGTATCAATTTTCAAAACTTTAATCAAGCCAACCTCTTTGATTTCTTTACTGTGGTTTCAACTAATCTAAATATAAGACAAAACAATCCCTATCACCAGGCAGTGGTGGCACATGCCTTTAATGCCAAGACTGTGGAGGCAGAGGCAGGCAGATCTCTGTGAGTTTGATGCCAGCCTGGTCTACAAGAGCTAGTGCCCCAAAGCTACAGAGAAACCCTGTCTCAAAAAAAAAAAAAAAAAAAAAAAAAGAAAAGAAAAGAAAAGAAAAGAAAAACAAAAATAAAATAAAACAAAACAAACCTTACCATAGGTTCACTTTAAGAAAATAAAAGAGTGCTTCTTCTGTGTATATGAGTGACCACGGGAAGTGAAAGTGTACCACATGGAAACCATGATGCCATTAAAAAAGACGGAGGAAAACCATGGAGGTTTTTCAGTATGGATGGATTCATGAGTAGATGCCTGGGTAACTATCTCTTACCCCACATTGGGAGAAGTGTGTCTCTCCCAGTAAGGGCTGGAGAATGTGTTCTGATACCGCCTGGCTCCAAATCCAGCCTCAGTCTCAGATGGCATCTGCTGCTGCAGAGCAAGACATTTTCTCAGTTTTCTCTTCCTGGCCATAGTGGCTCTTTATCCAGGAGCGTCAGAATTACTGTCCTGGTTTACAAATTATTGCAGTTAAGAGAAATATTACCTGTCACAAGTCCTGGGAAATACCAAAGGATCATCAACAATACCAGATAATCGGCTGGGCATGATGATATAGGAAAAGACTTTCCATTAAGAACTCAGAGAACTGGCTTTCTCCCTGACCTTTACTAACTAGATGTCAAACCTGCGGAAATGAATTCTCCACCCTGGGCTTCTTCTGCTCATCTGTGAAATGAGAGGATTGGGAACAATTATCTCTTGGTGCCCTCCAGCTCTCAATGTCTCTTTTGTACTAAATATATGTTAATCTCTCTGACATGATCCAAAAGACACTTAAAGTGTCTTCTGGGTCATCTTTATGCACATAATTCATTAATGCGTAGTACTGGCTAGGGACACAGTACAAAGAGAACACTTTTCTTAGAATAACCTGACCATTTTTATTCTATGTAAATGACATTAATTACTTGTGCCAAGAATCATTTCTTAAACAAATATCTTTTATATCACCCTCTTGGGTAATTTTATTTCCACCAACTTTGCAACATTTTGGAGCCACACCGTAGTTGGCTGTGCCATTATGTACACTTGGTAACACCCAAGCACACAGGCACCCGATATTTCAATCACAAAGTCAGAAATAATTAAACTAAAATTCCCCCTGAGTCATGGGAGTAGGTGTCAACATGTAGTTACAAGAAGTGTTTGCATATTTTTGCCTCTTAAAATATGTTATTTTAATTGGCTTTACCAAGAATTAACCACTGTGCTAGAGATTCATTTTTGCAAGCCCTCCCATTACCAAGGCTGCAAAGAATAGGTTGCAGGTGATTCTGTGCAAAACAGGTCCCAGAGTGATTGGAAAGTTACAGGAAAAATCAAGACGAGAACATAAAGAGAACAGACTCAAAGGAGCTAAAGAAATGCCTGAGGCAAAGGGCAAGAGACAGGAGTGTAAAATCAGGACACTATATATTTAGGAGCATAAGGGATGAGAAATTATCCTGAAACTTTAGGAAATCATTTGAAAATTGAGGATAATCCAGAAACACCTACTAGAACTTGTATAAATAATGTTGCTTCCAATGACTGTAATAATGAATCTTCTATGACATTTTGAATTATGTTCAATATGCCCCATTTAATCTACCATGAGAGCAATGGCAGACAGGAAGGTCTTAACTGATAGAAATGCCTGCAGCATTGCAGACCCCTCTGACTGTGACATCCACGGAACACAAAGTGATAACTTCATTTTTTTAACTTAAAAAGTAAAATGAATTTATAAGCAATATTATCTCTTGACTGTTGAGCTTGGAACATTCCATATGCATCCTTGCTCTGCCCCTGAAGTAAGTTGTTTGTAATTCAAGTGATCATGACCCAGGAAATTCATTTAGAAACACTATATAGCACATCATATTTTACTCTTCAATGAAATGTCCGCACCTTGTCATACCGATTTATGAGATGAAGGAACAGAAGATGAGGAGAGTCAAGTTGCTATATTAAGGCATGAAATAAGAAAAAGAGACAGATGTGAAATTTGAACTATCATATTTTTCTCTGAAGAGCAAGATTTGCCTCTCTTCACATCTTAACGGGAGCCTTGGATAATGGTTATTCTCATTCCCTAGATACACATTGGTTCCTCAAAATTTGCCAGTAGAAAAGTGTTCCCAGGTCATTTTTTAAATGACCAATTTGTTCATAGCACTAACAATTAGCAGAATGACAAAGTTTCAGCTGTGTTGGTGAAAAGTCAGGAAATTAAGGTACTGGCAAATGAGAAAGTGCATAACTCTCCTGAGATCTTAATTCTGGGCAGGATATCTTCTATCTCTCACCTTTTATCGTTCCTTTCACTCTTCTCCTTAAGCCATGACTGGCCACTTTCACTTTCTACAATTTTGCAAAGGCTGCAACTTCACAAAGCACAAATGCACTTTGAATTTCTTAATACTATAAATGCTAAGTCTTCTGTGCATAAGGACTGCAGTCCCTTGCCTGTCGCATACTCCAGTGTATCTCCCAGCCACAGTCCCAACTCCTGGGCAACTACTAGGTTAGACACGTAGTTTAATTATTTTCTGGTCCAAGGTAGGATTTGATATTTTTTCCTTGTCTGTCCCATTTTTTTTCTCATAAGCCAGGCTTCTGGATACATTACTCTTTTTCTCAAGCTGAGCAGAATATTGAAATCACCTAGAAATCTTTAAGAAATGATGTCAGTAGTTGTTGGCTTTCATTTTCTACATCACCATTATGCAACTGTTAATACACAGAAATATGAACAATATTTGAGAGTCTTGGAGACACAGTGGAATTGCTTTTGCCTTAATCATTGAATTTACTCTAGGTATTTCTCAGGATCTACATGAAGACACTAATAAAACCACATATTCTGTGATTCTTGTAGTAGTCAGAAGGCCAAGAGCTTTCTGAAAGCTTCAAGTCATTACATGAACATTGTCATTACTATTATTATTGTTCAACACCACATTCAAAATTTATAGGTTTGCAAAATTCCCATAATGCACATCTCTGCCCACACAGAGTATAACCTGATAGCTGTATATAGTATTCTTTTCCTTTGGTTTTCTATTTGAGATTTGCTTCTTTTCTTCATTATTAGTTCAATGGATGTAAGATAACTAAACATCTCATAAACATATGTATTTATAGAAAGTTAATAAAATAAATAACAATAGGAATTTAGGTCACTAAGTGACCATTCTTGCTGCAGTCCACATTTTTTCCTTCTTCTTCCCGATCGTATGTGCACAGCACAGATCTGATCCCTACTATATTTGTGTATTTTGCTTAACCAAGAGTACCATTCCACAAGTCACAGAAAATTGGGTAGCCTTTTCTGCCGCCAACAAACTCCAGAGCCTTATGAAGTTGTATGGCTTCCACTTTTGTGTTTTCACGGAATTCCTGAGCATGCAAACATTGTGTCTCTATGCATATAAGTGTTCTGGTGATTTTTTTTTTTGCTCTTTTTATTCTGTTTGTTTATTTTGTCCTATTACAGTTTGCTTCATTTTAATATTAATTACTAGATGCCTGTCTGTTTGTAAGGAGAGACAGAAATGGTATAGATTTGGATGGATGGGGAGAGTCAGGAAGATTTTGGGGGAAGTTTTGAGAAAAGATAATATAATCAGAATCTATTGTGTATTTACAAAAATCTATTTCCATTAAAATAAACAAAAAAGAATGTCCATAGAAATAAATGAAAAGAGTAAAATTTCAAATGTCTATAGAATGTCAGTGGCATTTGAAAGATGTGTGTGTGTGTATTTTATAGATAGTTCATGCATGATTACATTTTTAGAGTTTTTCCATTTTTTTAGACAGTATAGTGCTAGATCAACCACAACTGTTAAAACAAGATAACACACATTGCTACCTCTTGTAAGCTAAGAAAATAAAAAAGAATGAAAAGAAGACACATCTGTAATTATAGTAAATACTAAACTGATCAAGAGAAATAATTATAAAACCAATCAAGAAATATCTATGTAGATTTTATTTACAAACTCGTCTGTATTCATATGTATTTCTGCTTATTTGTTTTATTTTCTAACCTACCTGTGATGATGTTAGCATAGACTCGGTGTTTTTGAAGCATTCGAAATTACCATGGGCTGGAACGCAATGTCTTGAGACAGCATCTTGTCCTATAGCCCAGGCTAGCCTGAGCTGAAAATCTTTGAATTTAATGTATATGCCACAAGCCACACACAACTAGAATGTGATTTTAAGGATAAAAAACCTAAAATTATCTAATGAAAATTATTAAATTAAAAGTAAATTTATGGTAGCTTGCTAATCCCATGCTTATTATTCCTTTTCAGTGATTTCTTAAAAATAATTCTAATTTGCTAACACTAAAGAAGTATTTGTTATTAAGTAGTTGTTTCACTTAAAGAAATTTTTCTGTTTGAAGAGGAAAGCTACTGAATTTTAAAAGTTCAATATATATTGAATATATAGTGTATATATGTTAAAAAATTGCTTTCACTATTAGGCACTTTCTTCTCATTGTTAAGTCCACTAACTTCTTGTTCTTACTTATTTTAGTTATTTAATTGTTGATACAATGTTATTGATGATTTTCCCTACTCTAAACCTTCCATTTTCAAACAAAACGCTACAATATTAATTACCAATAAAAATTCTGCACATCATGGGAATAGTTTCCAAGGATTATTTTAAAATCTGTATATTTTAATATACAAAAGAATGCTTTTACAGTGGATATCTGAACACAGAGCCAGCTTCTGCAAATCATAGGGACATGCCGACTGGAAGAGACCACTCTTGGAAAGAACACCAGACTTTCACCTTGTAATAGATGCTGTTGTAATGTTTCTAGTTTTATAAGGAATGTGGATGCCTATTATTTATCAACAAGGCCGATGTCTTCAAGCCTGAGAGACTCACTCTGAGGAGTAGGGTCCCAAAAGCCAGTAAGAGTCAGCAACAGCCCCTGCTCTCACCATTAATAGTCCCATAAGAGGATCAAGCTATATGCAGTGTTTAGGCCAGTCCCATGCAGACTTCCTGCTTGTCTGATGAGTATCTGTGAGACCTAGGAGCCCATTTAGTTGATTCTGTAGATTTTTTTTTTTTTTTTTTTTTTTTTTTTTTTTTTTTTTTTTTTTTTTTGGTTTTTCGAGACAGGGTTTCTCTGAAGCTTTTTTAGAGCCTGTCCTGGAACTAGCTCTTGTAGACCAGGCTGGCCTCGAACTCACAGAGATCCGCCTGCCTCTGCCTCCCGAGTGCTGGGATTAAAGGCGTGCGCCACCACCGCCCGGCTGATTCTGTAGATTTTTTTGTGGTGTTCTTGACCTCTCTGGTTCCTACAATCCTTTCCTCTTCTTCTGCAGGATTCCCCCAAGCAATGCCTAATGTTTGATTGCTGGTCTACATGTTTCCATCAGTTGCTGGATAAAACCTATGTGATGACAGTTGGGTTAGACACTTATCAATGACTATAGCAGATATTATATATGTATATATAATTATCATTATAGCAGATATTATTATATATTAGGCATCATTGCATTGACAATATGCTTGTAGTTAGAAAATTAGTCATGAGTTTCATGGAAAAATAAGTGGATTTAACTAAAATGATGATAAGGAAGACGTAGATGAATAGTTATCAAACCTTTGAGCAATTTTGATATCCTAAGAACTGAAATGAAGAAATATGCAATTCAAAAGCTTGGTGTGTTATAGGATGTAACATTCTGCATGTGAAAAGAACATGTGGTTAGAGATATTAGCGTATTGGTAGAGCATTTTCCTATAATTTTTAAGGCCCTGGGTTCAATTCTAAGCATTACCATTTTTTTTTTAAAATAGTATTTTTGAAAATCATCTGAAAACAGGAAAAATGTAATTTTTTTCTTGTAATGCTGAATGTCTTGTATTTACCATGCCCCTTATTTCCTGAAGTGATCATTTTAGTTCTATTTTATGATTTGAGCATGCAGGAACAGGGTTACACATTAACGCTGACATTTTCACTTCCCAGTGCCACCCACTTTCAAACCATCACAGCTTGTTCTGCATTTGTCTTGCATTCAGAATTGCATGTAAAAGACAAGGTCAATAAAAACTCCCCGAGGCTAAACCTAGATATAAAATCTACATTTTCATAAACGTCCAAATTTCAGGAATGTAGTGGCACTTTAGAATCATTTTAAAATTCCATATGTTAGAGTACTTTAGGTTAATATAAAAGAAGATATATGTAAGATTAAAAATTGTTTCTAGAAATATTAGGAAACAATTTAGAATGTATGGAACAAACAAGAGGATATAAAAGAAACAGAAGGAAAAACAGGATGGTCAAAATGAATCACATAAAAGTAGTATGCAAAATAAATGATAAATCAAGGGTAGCATAGATGGCTAAATTCAGAGGCTAGACATCCAACTTAAGCTATTCAATTTAGGATGCCATAAATATATCACCAGTCAAGACTGAGATATGAAATAGCTTGTAGGTTCCTCAAAAAAGTTAAAAGTGGAGCTTCTACAATCTGGGGAGATGGTTAAGATTGGAGAAGTACTTGGCTGAACTGAAGGATCTACCTCATGGCTTGTTGGTCAACAACTCTAGCCAAATCAAGTCAGGGAGTAAAAGACTTTGTCTGAAAAACAAAAAATTGAGAGCTATTGAGAAAGATATCCAAAAGTGGCTGCTGATTTTCACATTTATTCATGCACATGTCTATGCATAGTTGCATGCACAGGCAAACACCTTCCCACACAAATTGAGCTTGCCTATGTTCCAGATATGGACTTCTTGGTATATACCTCAATGCGTCATAGGCAGTTTCAGGTAGAATAACTTGCATTTCCATGTTTATCTTGACACTATTCCCAATAGTTAAGCTAAGAAACAGCCCAGATGGTCTTCAATACATGAATGGGCAAATAAAATGTGATATATTCACAGTGGGGTTATACTCATCTGTAAAGAAGATTGAAATTATACCATTTGCAAGAAGATGGATTGAGGGCTGGAGAGATGGCTCAGAGGTTAAGAACACTGACTGCTCTTCTGGAGGTCCTGAGTTCAAGTCCCAGCAACCACATGGTGACTCACAGCCATCTGTAATGAGATCTGGTGCCCTCTTCTGGCCGGCAAGCATACAGACAAAACATTGTATACATAATAAATAAAATCTTTAAAAAAAAGAAAAGAAAATGGATTGAACGGAACATAATCGTATTAACTGAAATAGTGACTCTTTAAAAAAAACCCAAGTATCACATTTAATATCATTTAGAAGCTAGTTAAAAGAGAAAGAGCATGGAAGGAAAAGGGAGGACTCTATTTATTGGCAATAAACCTATAAATAATGCCTGATTTAATTCATATAAGAAATAGAAGCAAACAGTGATGACTGTAAAACAGTTTTAGGTGTAAAACAGCTCTAAACACAGAAGAAGACATATGGGATTGAGGATGCACTACCACGGTTAATAATAAGGGCTCTTGCTATCTGACACTGAGTAAGTTTCAAAAATGATATATTGGTACAACTGACACAAACATCATTCGTCTTTTAGTTTTGAAATTTGTAAACCATTGTAAAGCTTTGTACATTCGGTTGATTTCATGCTCCAGACACCACTAGCTTTCTTCTTCAAAGAGTGATTTTTGTTGGCCATCCAGCATGCCAGTGATACTTCCATGTATTTTGACAAACTTTGTAATGTGTGGGGGAAACGGGGGAAACAAGCAGAGTGATCTCTCTGTTCCTTTAAGTGTTATATTGTATCAAATATGGATGCATAATTTCTAAACTCATGTCCATTGCCTTCCACTACATTTTTTTCTGCTATCTAATTATTGACTACCTTCCCTTAAACTCTGGATTTTGTTACTTGTGGTTTTTTTTTTTTAAATCCTCCTCTCAAACTTATAAAGTTATTATCCATATCTTTAACTTGAACCACTTCCCTATCTCGGCTGCTTTTAAAATGCCATTTCTGCTCGTTGCCAGCTTTCTCCTCAGTTGACACATCATCCCTTGGTCCCTTAGTCACCAATGACGTGTGTTATTTCCTTCTCCGAGTGCCTGACCTACATATAAACATGGCCATGCGCCATCAGCCACATAAACTTAGCTTTCCAAAGACTGAGTTTATTTTTTCCTTGCTCGCACTCAGATATGCTTCTTCGTGTCCTAAGATAACCTGGTACTTGACAGAGAGAAGGGACTCGGAAATGTAGTGTTTGTTAGACTTCAAACTGCTGTGTCCTAAATGTAAATATCTGCTTCAGAAGATCTGGGCAGAGGCTACAGATACATGTTTCTAATATGTTTCTAATTGCTAGTGGTGTTTGATGATGTTTTAGCTACTAATGCAGGACTATGGAGATATATCATTGGGTAACAGCTTCTACCCTACAAGCGTGAAGACCGAAGTTTGAATTCCTAGCTCTGGTATAATAATCCAGGCATGTGCTATGACTCCAACCTTAAGGGAGATAGGTAGATAAACATGCACCTGCGTGCATGTGTGTGTGTGTGTGTGTGTGGTTTGTGTTTGTGTGTGTGTGTGTGTGTGTGTGTGTGTGTGAGAGAGAGAGAGAGAAAGAGAGAGAGAGAGAGAGAGAGAGAGTACATGAACAGTCTGTTTTCCAGATAAATCATTTCACAATTGTTAGATAAATAATTGCTAGGCAATATTTTTAAAATAAGCAATATGCACAAAAAAATCAAACAACTCAGTATGAGTGAGCTACAATGAGTACCTGTATAATGTTAGATGAATAAAATAATAAGAAATCATTCAACTGAATACCAGCTTAAGTTAATAATCTGAAGTACAGGAAAAAAAACTGACTTTTGAGAAGAAATGTAACTATATTCAACATGACATTTTTCCATAAATAAAGACAGATTCTAATATAGCTACCTACCTAAATAATCTTGCATAAGTGTCTCATAGAGAAGTCACTGAGACTATTGTGCCTCAGTGGCATGGAGGATGACGCAGAATGAATCCAGATCTTTGAAGGAAGCTACCAGACCTTTTTTCTTTCCACTATTTTACTCTTTTGCTCTTTGGAGGTCTGACACCCAAATAAATCACAAACAGAGTCATATTCTTTTATTATAAATGCCCAATCTTAGCTTGGCTTGTTACTAGCCAGCTTTTCTTAACCTAAATTATCCCAACCAGCTTTTGCCTCTGGGCTTATATCTTTCGCTATTTCTGTAGCTTTTCTTTACTTCTTTCTCTGTGGTTTGCTGTGTAGCTAGGTGACCAGCTCCTGTTGTCCCCCTCTCCTTGTTCTATCTTGCTCCTTCTTCTTCCCTCCTCCCAGATTTTTCTCCTGTTTATTCTCTCTGCCTATCAGCCCCACTTATCCTTTCTCCTGCCTCACTATTAGCTATTTAGCTCTTTATTAGACCATCAGGTGTTTTAGATAGGCAAAGAATCACAGCCTCACAGAGTTAAAAAATTGCACTATAAAAGAATGCCACACATCTTTGCATCATTTAAACGAATGTTCCAGGGCATAAACAAATGTAACACCCCTTAAAATCATATTCTACAACACCAGAGCGTATAAATGTTTGAATTTTCTAGGAAAAGTAATGACTGTTTTCCTCAACTATTGCTCAGTTATAACAATGGCAGTGAAGAACTGACACCTAAGATCAAAATCTTATGTCATGTTGCTTCAGCAGGGTCTCTAGGCCTCAAACACTTCAAACAGGCTTCTTTTTTAAAAAAAAAAATGAAGAATAGTATAGTTATTTAATAAAAAAAATGTGACAAAGTGGTGTGTCAGTTAAGGGTAGTAGTTTTTAAAAATGAATCTCTGGATAAACTATAAAAGGATTTTCTTTTATATATAGGAAAGTCTTGAAAAACTGCGGTGACTGATGCTTAACTTTCTCAGTTAGTGACACATGCCATCCCTCACCAATTGCTGTGTCCATAACTATGTACATGGACTAAAAAGACACGGACCTTCTAGTCAGGACTCCATTAACAGAAAAAGAAAGAAGATTTATCATTTGTGTTTTATCAATGTAAGAATCATTTCAGTAGCATTATCTATCTAAAAACTAATTTTTTATCATATATTGATTCCATCATCATTACAATAAAATTAGTTCACTGCTTTGGAGCCATATATGGTGGAACCTGCCATTTATCTGAGCACTTGAGGGACAGATGTGTGTTCAAAAGAAGGCTGGCCAGATCCAGTCAGTAAAGCCTCGACCCTGTCTCAATAGACAGAGGTGGAGATAGAGATAGAGATAGAGAGATAGGGATGGAGAGATAGAGATGAAAATAGATAAATAGACAGGCACCCACAGACAGATAGATATAGATAGCAGATAGAGATAGAGGGAGATACAGATATGGATTGATATACATGGATGACAGATAGATTGATAGATAGATTACAGACAGAGAGATGATAAATATAGATAGATGTAGAAATAGAAAGATAGGAAAATATATATACAAAGATATAATTCTCAGAGTATAGTAATTTTTGAATATTGTGTTAGGAATACCTAGAGAATACCTCCTGAAGTTTAATGTATATAATACACAGAGAGTAACTATCTTTAAAGATATGGCTATGATACCTGTAATTCTCCTGATCCAACTGTTTCTCGGACAAATATCTGTGTTCCTATGTGCCTGATTGATGAGTTGAGTAGTTATCTTACCAAGATTTTGTATGTGCTTCTGCAAATGTAAAAGACACTTCAGTGAAGACATTACTGGGATTACATCAATCATCAGGCTTTCCCAAAGCCACACCCTACCTAGGTTTTATTTAAAAAAATACAAATTAATTAACTAGACGAAATTAAATTTTCAGTTAAACTCTGCTTATAAAAATTCTATAGAACTAGTCTCCTGATTTTTTTCCTCAGGCTGTCGTCTTTGTCACTTAAGAATCTATGGTCTTCAAAGAGCTGTCAAGTTCTTTGCCTCTAGATTCAAGTTTTAACAAGGTTCAGATCTTAGTCGGAACTTTAAGATGCAAACCCTTTGTGCTCGAAAAAATTACGAATTCCTTTTTCAAATGAAGAGTCGAGAGAACCTTGAGTTCTTCCAGCACTCATCTAGTAAAGCATAGAGCCCATCCTGCCACTTTTTATTCTGGCCCCATCATTTCTGTTTCAGAGCTACAGTTCGGAATTCTCCCGAGCTCCTCTCCTGCCTTTTTCCAGCATCTCATTCTTTTCAGGATATGGGCAACTACATAAAATGCTTTATGCTCTATGACACCCATAAGTACATTAGACCTTGGTGCTCTAGTTTCTGCTCCTACAAGGAATTCCTCTGTTTGTTACAGAGTATTCCAGTGTTATTGAATACAATGCAGCAACATATAGGTTGATTTCTAACATACCTAACAGTATTTTCTATTTTTTTCCTTTCTTTCTAGTATAAGCAAGTGGAACAATACATGTCATTCCATAAGTTACCAGCTGACATGCGCCAGAAGATACATGACTACTATGAACACCGATACCAAGGCAAGATCTTCGATGAGGAGAATATTCTCAGTGAACTTAATGATCCTCTGAGAGAGGTAAGAATTACTGTTCTTGATCTGCGTGACACATTATTATCATTTATTTCTATCCTTTCTAGGGAGTCTTTTGGTCTCTGTTGTAACTTATTCAAAAGCATAATCAAAACTACATGTGAATACATCAGTTGTTGCCTTTATTCATCTTTTAGTTTCTTCCCTAAGAGAATTCCAATTACTTGAAAAGAAATCTCAGAGAACCATTCCTTTCTGGCTCTTATTCCATTTAATGTATTTTTGGCTCTCAAAAGTACATTTTGCAGCTTCATTGTCCCTATATTCCCAATATTCCATGTTTTTATGCTGACCAGCCCTGTTCACTTATTTAGGTTTTAATGTTTTACAGTTTATCTTCACATTTTTTTCCTTGCATTTTTCTTTGCTCATCCTTGGCACCTTATTCAGGAGATACTAGCTTGCTTCCAGTAAATCAACTCTTGGTGTTGCATTAAGATATGCTGACTACCAAAAGGCTGTCTTTACCATGGACCCTCTTCTCATCATTTCCCCAATCCCTCCCCTCTGCTACCAGTCACTTCACTCCTAAACCAAAGTGGATGCTCTTGGTTCCTTCATCTAGCAGTGTTTGCTCACGACTTCTTTTATTACCAAAACTCTTATAGATTTTTTTTGCATAATGGTTACACTGTGGTTGGATCACCAAGTATTTACCACAACGTGTAGCCCTTGAAAGTTATCAAAGCCCTACTGATAATGAATCCTTCTCCGTCTCTGCCTTGTTGAGAGTGCTTTGCAATATTGCTAAAAAGACAGAAACCCTGACTCCCCTGCTGGGCCTCTTTATACAGAAGCCTTAACTGAAGCTTTGGGGTTTCATTCCCCGCCTCTGAACTTGTTTTCTTTCATTTATTTTATCACACATTTTTAGCCTAGGCCTTTAAATTCAAATTCCTTTCATAAATTTCATTTTCTTAAAAGCTTTATGATCTCCCCTGGCACCCTGAAAGTTATGTAATGAAGTCATTATCTTCCGTCAGTAAAACACTCAACTCTTGAAATCTTTCTGAAATTTTTAGTTATTCTTTCAGGTCACTTGGAATGTAAAATTTAAGTTCTTATTTTAGATCTTCTTCATTTCAACGTGTGCTCTGCACATCCTATCTCTGATCTACATTCATAGTACATCTCACATGCGTGCCTCACTCTCTTCTTCACGCCACCACCTGACGTTGTCACTTTTTAGTTTCCTCTAGGCTTGAGTCACAGACTGACTAATTTTTTATGTACATGGGCTATCATTTCTCTGCCCAGAAAAAAAAAATTGGTTGTTAGGTTATGAATTGAATCTTTCTGCACTCCAATGCCAGCTCCCTTGACAGTTTTCATTTCTGCTTTCACCTTGCAAAATGATCTGCAACAAAGGTGGACATCTTGCTGTCTTGCAACAACAATTATAATAATGTCTTACTCTACATAGTGTATTTTCCAGAAATGACTTTTACCTTTTGACAGTCTCGTTCATGCAATACTTTATCACTTCCGTCTTTCATACAAGGCTAAGTCTAGTACTTCTTTCCCATGAACCCAAGAGCACTTAGTTTTTAACCTTTGTGAACTACTTTCCTATTGCTTTGCACTTTTTATCCACCTTTGCCTTGAAATTTCTTTAACCATAAGGATGCTTTGGTCTATATTTTAGTTTTTTTCCTTTCTTAAAATTCTTCACACATTTAACAAAAAATTTACAACATAAATATTTTCATTTCTACTTTTCTCTTTTAAAGCAATCTTGACGCTGCAGTTGTTACATCCTCTAAAATTTATTTGTATTGTGAAAATCTATAAAATGTGTGAAAGGAACCTAAAAATAAAAATATCAGCTATTATATTGTTATAACTTGTTTTTCGCACTTTTTAATAGAGTTAGAATGTATAATTCTTTAGAATATAACTCAAATGAATTTTGTATTTTTACTTTTTAAGAAAAAGCGCTTTATTTATTTTGTTTCTTAAACTGTCAGTTTTCATTGTTTGCTGGACAACTTTCCTTTTACTTCTTTTCAAATCCAAATTTCAATACAATCGAGTTGGTTTAGGTTTTCAAGGGTCTGGAGAAGTTCAGAAATGACCCAGACCAGGTCACAGGAGAGAAACAAAGACTCTCCAAGAAACAGTGACAGAGCAAAGAGAAAGTTAAAAGGGGGAATGTACCTTGTCTTGAAAAAAATAAAAGGGGGAAGGGAAGGTACAACTCAGGCTTTACTGCACAAAGGTTAGAGAAAGTTAGGGTCACAGCCTAAGAGTTCATGAAACAGTGCAAAAAGCTAACAGAACAGGTATAACAGGTACTTTAAGAAATATTGCCAAATGTGTCATAATCCACTGTGAGGAGAACGGAGAAAAAAAAAAACCACAATGTGTTGTAAAATGATGAGATTTTCTGTATGGCTTGCTCTGTCTGCTCCCCTCTCTCATCACGTCTTGGTTTATATTCAACACCAGTGGGAAAGAACCCATATTCATTTTTATCTATCACCGCTGACTTCCCACTTTGGTTCTTCTTGCAATCAATTTACCACCGGGTTGTCAGCTTTCTTTCAAATCTGTTGAAATGCCATAGTCTTAGGCTCTTGCCATCTCTTGGCTCAACTTTGAAGTGCAGTAATAGCTTTCTCTTGGACTTTCCATTGACAGCTTAAACGTAGCTTGTAATCGACCGCCATGTTGATTACTGGTTGATGTGACACCGGATGGATGGTGTCACACTTTCCTGAGAACTTGAACATGAACTGCATCCCCAGAAGGAAGTACAGCCTCCTTAGCGTGTCACAGGAGACCACGACAGTGTTTCTCAACCATCCTAATAGCTTGACCCTTAAACGCAGTTCCTCTAGCTGTGGTGACCCCCAACCATAAAATTATTTCATTGCTCCTTCATAGCTGCAATTTTGCTATTGTTGAAAAATTATAAGTAAATATGTGATATGTAGGCTTTCTGGAATGGTACCCCCAGAGGGATTGTGACCCATAGATTGAAAACCACTGTTTTATGGGCCATTTTCATCTTTGTATATTTATGCTGATTTTTCACCTTTAAGAAATTGTGGATGATTTCTACTTTAAAATTTCGAATTACCTTTTCCTTTTTTTCATGCTGTTTGCTCCTCAATCTTTTCTATTCATCTTAGTTTTGCTTCATTTGGTCACTCTTATCAGACGTTCCATTCTCCATAAATTTTATCATGCCAACTTTGTCTTATATAGAGATTACCATTTGTGATTTTATTGTCTTTTTCATTACTGAAAGCCTTTTGAGAATAGAATCTGTGTCATAACTACATAATTATACTTGTATCTCTAATTATCAGTATTACCAAAAACTCATGTTTTGGGTATGTTTAATTGAATGGATAATCTTTATCATAATCATGAGTGCAAACCAGATTCAGAATGATGGGCACTTAATAAAGTTAGGGCTCCTAAAAATGGAAATATTTGCCTTCAATATAAAATGAAAATGTTTTGTTTCTCTGACATTAGGATAATACATAAATCTCTTGTAATGAGTATTAGAAGGATAAGTGGAAAAGAAATAATGTGGAGAAACAATAACTGTCCTAGTTAGTCTGACATGTCAATTTGACAGATTAGGGTCATCTGAGAGAAAAACTTCCATTGAGGAATTGTCTAGATCAGATAAGCCCTTGGGCATGACTGTTGGCAGTTGTCTTAATTGTCAAATGATAAAAGTTGTCCCAGTCCACTGTGGGCAGTCACATCCCCACGAGAGTACTCCTTAGCACGAGCCTGGGAGTGAGCCAACAAGCAAAATTTCTTCTTCAGGTTCCTGCATGACTCCCTGAATGGTGGACTGTGACTTGAAAGTAGAAACCAAAGAAACCCTTCTGTCTCCATGGCACTTGTGTTCAGAGTACTTTATCACAGCTGCAGAAACAAAAGGAGAACAATAAGTCATTAATAAGTCATTATTAAAATAAAATTTGAGTCTAAAAGAATGTCCAAACGTGTTCAATCATAGCAGAAATTAGGTGACTTATCTTTGCTATATGTTAGAGACTACTTGCTGAAACAAATAATTGGCTCTGCATATTGGTCAAGTCTCAATATTAAAATGTTAATGTATCAAGACCCTGGGCACTTCATTCAGGTTAGGTCCTGTGTAATCATTCTCCATTGCATATGCTGCTTGCCCATTGCTTGCATTGCTTTCTCTTAATGCTTCCTTGTGTGTTGTCTCTTCTGTCACACAATGAGCTTTAGAAAAAGGGTCTTGTCTTTCTTCATCTCCGCTCCATTCCCAATCCTACACATATTAACTAATTATTAGATAAATAAGTTAAGGGTAGATAAATATAGATGACACAGCTGGCAGCTCATCTCAAAGAATCCTCTGTTGTCAATGTAGCTGGAGATTTTTGTCTATAAAACAGTGGCAATGGGAGGAGTGAGAACAGCAGTTCTTGGCATGGCGAGCTTCATTCTTGCAGCTTAGTATCTTTTTTCTCATTTGACTCTGGCCAAGATAAGTTTCCATACTGTTTGCAAAAGTGTACTGTCATCTTTGTATTTATTTGTAGTATGTACAGTGTGTGCCAAGTAGTTCTTCTTCATATGCATCTATTTTATAAGCTAACTTTCTATGGGCTATGGGTTAGTTGTTTAACAAGGAGTTAAGGAATAGGGGTAGGGAGTGACTGTCAGTGGGGCAAATTATGCAAAGTATTTGAGTATTCTCTCTGCTCACTATAACCCAGTAGCATTCATGGAATATATGATAGATATTATATCACTCCTATACCAAATTCAGATGATGGCAACTGATCATTTGAGTGTTGATTCTGTCACAACAGTATCATGTTTGTGGATGTGATTACTATCCTTATTAAAGAAGTCCAATACACTTCTTGTTCTTTCTCTCATATAGGCATGTGCTTAAAAGATGTCTGTGTATCAGCAAGAGTACCTACCGTAACCAAACACAAACTGCTAGTACTTTAATCTTAGATTTTCCACATTTCAGGGCTTTGTAAATAAATGGATACTGTCTTTGAGACAGGCAGTCTGTAATGCTTCTGTCCACAGCTGCCCATAAGAACTGCTGTAATCACGTGCAAAGCTGCACAGAAAATACTCAATGAACCATCGAGCAATTGCTGCTGATTGGCCCATCCAAATGCAGGTAGTGACACATCCAGGACATGAAGTTTCATAGAGGAAGAGGTTCTTGTCAGTTCAGCATTGGTTAAACCTCAGAACATGAACACAGAGCTCTACTAAAATCTTCCCTGTTTTAGGAAGTGAAGTGGTTACAAATTAATCTTAAAAGCATGGACGGGCTCTGTGGGAGCCTTCTCAGCTTGGTTGATCACCTTCCTGGACCTGGGGGGAGTTGGGAGGACCTTGGACTTAGCATAGAGTGGGGAACCCTGATGGCTCCTTGGCCTTGAGAGGGAGGGAGGGGAGGTATGGGTGGAGGGAAGGGGAGGGAAGGGGGAGGAGGAGCGGAGGGAGGGGGTAGGAGGAGGGAAGGAGATGGAAATTTTTAAATATAAAAAAAAATAAACCATGAGGAAAAAAAAAAAGCTCCCTTCTTTTCACTTTGAGCTAACATAGTATGGTTCAAAATAAAGGAACACGTACAATTTTCTAAGGAAAATTCTTTAAGATGATACCCAGAAAATTCCTATCTCAAATCAGGAAAGTAATATTGTGATGCATTTACCCTTTCTCCTGCTTATAAGCTGGATGCTTTTTGGCTGTCTCTAGTCAGAACTATATGCTTGTTGATTTAGAGTTCTGTGACCCTTAGGCACTCCACGCCCTCCCAGATGTCTATACATGTGCCAGCTTTCTTTGTTTTATTTAGCCCTGACCCTTTAGTGACATTTGTAAGTATATGTGCACTGTGCTCTTCCCTTTCTGTAAGAAATAGTGAATGACACAAGCTTCTGAAAGGCAGACTAGGACCACGATCGACAGTGTAATATCACACCACTAATCAGCACTAACTAAATGGGTGGTTTCAAGCTACTTCATAATTAATTTGTCATTCCTTTCTTCATTTTAAATGCAAAATTTGATAATATTAATTACCCCATAGTGTGCTGTTGGAACTAAGAGGGTAAAATACGTAATATCAGGAAAAGTGATCAGTACATAGCCCACATGTTCTTAAAATAAAACGATTAAATAATCACATAATTCAGTGAAGAGTAGCCCATCATTGTAACCTTAATGGCTTTTATAGTCCAGTGAAATACATATTTAAAGAAAATCAAGTATAACAAACTACATGTAAAGTTCTGAAGGGGTGGTTCAAAGTATTCGGACAATATGCAGGAGACACTGAACTAAGCCTCGTTGTATGCCCCATTTCTTTTGGAAGTTATTCAAAGAATCTGATGATAGCTCTCCCTACATTTCAGCAGGCAGCTGTCTGGAGACAATGCCCCAAGCATCAACACTTGACATTGAAATATTACAATCATAAGACTGACATGTGCTTTAGTAAACGCTAGTGGTATATTTAAAAATAAAATCTAGTTAGAAGAATTCAGTGAATGTTACCCCTTGCTTCTGAATGCTTGTTGGAATGTGTATAAAGAAGAAGGTCTATTTTTAGCATGGCTGGTCTTACACTGAATCCATTGGAGCAGAATGGCAAACCTAACAGTCTAGAAAGGGGTTAATACCCTTCTAAGCCAGTCTCCAAAGTTCAGAACTGATCTATTTTTAAACAACGAAGTGTGAGGAGCTGAGAGCTGAAAATAGGTGCTGATCATGTGCCCCGGGAGAATTTAAAACGTCAGTATATTTCATTCTTATAAAACATGAAGCGGGTTGAGAGTATTATCCTGGCCTCTGACCTCTAATTTATGAACTGGGTTTATTACACAAGAAAACAAAATTTGTGTGAATAGTTAGTGTAATTTTGAACCACTTCTAAAATCTATACTTGAGTATCTAAAAATACTTTTAAATTACATTTTGTTGAAATCAACAAAGTATGCTAGATGCATTGCATTGTAAAGCCTGCCTCCCAAAGTTACCATGTATTTATGTGACAGGCACAAGTAGCAAAAGATGAGACAAATAATAGTATGTTTGTGATGCCATAGAGGTTATAATTCCAAACAAGGTTAACAAAGAACTTTTTGCTGTTATTATTTAGTTTTTTGTTTGTGTTTGTGGTTTCACCATGTGTCTCTAGGTCCTATCAGAGAGGGGGGAAACATTTGCATTGATTTTTTTTTAAATGTGTGCAATATATAGACCCAGGCATGACTGGAAAGACAAACTAAGAGACACAGTATTGCAGTTTTGGGTCTCAAAGGAAGTCCTTCCTATATACTGGAAGATAAAAAAAATAAAGAAGAAAGAAAAGAACAAGAAGTAAAAGCAAGAAACCATTAACAGGAACCCCAGAGATGCAGGAAATCACCCATAGTTAATTGCTAGAGCGAGACTACGTAGCCAAAAATAGCTGACAAGAATAAGTAGGTTCACCGAGGCCGAGAGTACAAAGTAAAGGTCTCGAAGGAAAAGGTGTGCTCTGAATGTGGAAGTTAATGTGGAATGTGAACAGAGAAGGAGGGTAGAAGATGGGGGTTCAGGGAGAAAAAAACGTGGTAAACAAAGAAGAAGCCTGTATTAAATCAGGTTTCTCTTTAGTTTTTCCTTGGTCCAAGGAAGAAGGAAACAAATTGCCAAATAAAGAACTTTTCATTCAACAATAATTTAAGATACAATAAGTTTGTAAACACAAATAAAATATAAAGTTTTAATTTATATTTTCCATTATATTTATTTCCACTATATAATTTAATTATTCCATTTTTTCTGTTGAGGAAATCCATGCTTTTCATCATTAATAAAATAGTGGTGAGAATTATGTTGCATGGCCTTTGAAAAAAATGACTATACAATGGCATTCGCACTAAAATAATGAAGATGACTTGAGACCAAACTTAAGAATATGCCTGATTATAAAAAGTCAGTGTAGTTAGCAGTATTCAGTAGTATAATTAAGGCTGTAGAAAAACTGAGCTTTGAGAATATATTTTAAAGACACTACATTAATTTAGTGTGTATGTTTGTGTGGCTGTGGCTGTGTGTGTGTGTGTGTGTGTGTGTGTGTGTGTGTGCAATCTGTATGTAGAAACCATTTCAAGTTGCCGGAGTTTTCTTTATCTTTCCATCTTATGGGTTCCCAGGGCTTGAATTCAGACTACAATTCAGCAAGTGCCTACTGAGCCATGTCACTAGCCCAAAAGCAAACATTTTGGATCAAGGCTCTACAATAAGCTAAACGCAAGTTCTTTGCTTACCATAATTTTAAATAAAAACTATTAAATGAGACTATCTGTGGTATTTTTAGCTTATATAAAACGTATTTGCATTTTTAAAAATAGCACCACAAATACATAAATTATGAACCTTCATGTTGTTAAATCATGAGAACAGTTAAAGATTCTCATGTTCTTAGCTTTTGAAGATGGCCTTAGCATCTATGGAGCGAGGTGATTATCTTAGTGCTTAGCATGATAAAATACCTGATAAAAGCAACTTGAAGAAGTAAGAACTTATTATGGCTTATAGTTTCAGAGGATACAGTTCACTATGATGGAGAAGAAAGAGCAAGAGACCAAGAATGTATATGGTGGCAGCATCAGGAGACTGGTTAGTCATACTGCATCTACATTTAGAAAGTGGAGAGAGAGCTGGAAATGGGGTCAGGATACAAAACATCAAGGCCTGACCCAAGTAACCTGTTTCCTCCAACAAGGCTCTACCACTTAATGGTTACACAGCTTTCTCAAGTGGAGCTACCAGTCAGAGATCTAGTGTTCAAATCGGTAATCCTAAGGGGGGCACCTCACATTCAAACCACTACAGTGATGATTGACCTTTAGAGGTAATAGTGATGATGATAGCTGGAGCTGTAGTGAGGGTTGGAAGGATGAAGGTAATGGTATTATGAGGACACTAATGTTTTTAAACATAATTTTAGGGAAAATAGTATGTCAAGTGTTTGAGGAACTTTACTTGTAATAATACCACATTATCAAATAAATCACATTATTGCCACTATGTGATGGCATACTGGGATAGATACATGTCTAATGACTGTGACTTGAGACTGTAAAAGTGACAGAGGACCACCAGTGCTTAGAAAGATCTGTGCTCTATTCTACTGGTATTCTGATTTACTGTATACATTTCAGGTTAGATGTCACAAGACTAACTGGACAAGAACGCTGTGACATGAACCTTTGAAATCCTCTGAGTGCTTTAATATTGAGAGTTTAAAAAATCATTTCCTCTACCCCAGTAACACACAATTTATGTTTTTATAACTTTATTTATGATTGCAAAGTATGAAAAAGAAAAGATTTTACAGAGAAGAGATGAAACTTTTTTTCCCCTTTGGCACGCACTGTATAAATGAGTATGTGTTTGTTTAAAATAAGAGCACAGGCTGAGAGAAAGTGGTCAATGAAATGATGTTTATAAATATAACAGATATTGAAATTCTCATTCCTGTTATTAACATGTTTAAATATTGACATCTCCTAATGTGAATTAAAAAGCTTTCCTGACCACAATATGAGCCATAATTTAGACATTCATAAACGAGGATCAGGAAAATCAAGAGAAATTGAAGAATAATGTCTCAAAACCTAATTTTTAAAAAGTATAACTACCAGATATACAGCTTCAATTGTTATCATAGAATTTTAATTACTTTTTCAAAGTGAACTAATGAATGATCATAGGGAACAAGATAAAAATAGCCCATAAAGTAAACATCCAACTCATTTATGGGAAATGCTTCACAATAAATTTTAAACCATAGAAATAATACTAGTGAAAAATAATACATTCTTTTGAGAAAGTAAAATTTTCCTGTGTAGATTAACTAGAGCGAATATATGTTTCAAACTAATTTTAACTAAGTGAGACCACGTTAGTGACCTAAAACACAAAAGAACAAAAGGCGATAGTGCCAAAGAGGACTGCTTGCTATTATATTAGAATTGTAAAATATTATATTTAGTAATAAGAATTACTTCCACAGTTACTTAAATTTAAAAATTTAAGATATGTCATGATAATTATTTATATGCTACAAATTATTAAAGGGTTGTTTCAAATGTAAGATTCGGTTCTAATATGGAATTTTCATTCTTTTCTAATAACACACACCCACACATAATTGTGCACACACATGTTACATACCACATCTGCATAGAATACATAACATACATATACTCAAGACCCTATTAAAATTTCTTTCTTCAAACAAAATACATTTTAAAAGTTTTAGCAGACTTGAATTTATCTGCAATTCATTTGTTTATCTCTAAGTAGCCTCAATTCCTTTAAGCGAGATGATGCAACTTTTGTACTTATTGGTGTGACAAATGGACTGGATTATGGAACATTAAAAAATCATAGAATAATCACTAATACACTGCAAAGTCAGTCACCAGTTAATAGTTTTGTAATAATATTGAGTTCAAAGACAGAAAATGATAGAAAGATAGAAACACCTGGGACCTTTGAGTGAGGTATATTTAGGAACATTTTATATAGTATTGAAATATTTTGTACATTTAAAATCATTCCAAAGCCAAATGGTTAAGACTGAAAACCTAGCAGGTTTTGTTTGTGGCTACTCTCATAAAGATATCACTACTTTAACTCTGTCAACTTTTAGATGTATTTTCTCTTAATACTTTTATTAGTGATAGTATATAAATTTTGGAGGAACACAACTCCATCTATAACCCTGAACAATACATATAACACTTATAAAATCTTGACTGATGTAAATGATATTTTAGTGTTTGACTCACAACTTGAAGGCTGTTTGTTAATGTAGCAATTAATAGTATAATTAGGTTTTAAAGCAGGTGCGAATGGAAAATACCCGAGTCCACAATACTTATGAACAATTTCCATCAGTTTTCCTCTCTGCTGACTGAATTTTAGATACACATAAAGTGGATCACTGGGTTTTACAAAGAATGTCAGTGAGGGCTACGTTGTAATGTGGGAAACGGTCTGTCATAAAAGTATACAAAGAAAGGAATCCCAAAGACTTGTGCATTTTGAATGCAGTTGTGTTGAGGAAAACAAATTTTCTTTTTCCCCCCAGAAACTGAAATAAAACTAACTTGCTAGTAAAAGTATACAACTGGCTAGCCTCCATGTGATGGAAATCAAATACATTTAAAATTGAGAAGCTTTACACATCTGTTAGTCACTTCTGTTCTACTGGTAACTCTTTCAATTCTAATCATTTAAAGATAAATATTTCTTACCCTGGAGTCTATTCCATAATATGTGAGACCCAAATTCTTTATCACTTGCAATAAAAGCTTTCTTGAATAGCAAAAGAGAGTGTCCCAGTTGGAGAAAGAACCTGTAAATATCCCACCTTAGAGATATAGAAATCACAGGAAATGTTGCAAAGAAGTGGAAGCAGGTTCTTAACTTGTCATTTCTTGTCTAGATACACTGTCAAAACATTCCTAAAGCAATGATGTTGTCTTGTCTTGAGGTGATTTCCTTATATATCCAATTAAACATCTTATAGTTTAGGAGTCAAACCATCAAATGAATATTAGTTGAGAATGTGAAAGAAGGAAAAGTTTAAGTTTTCTTTCAAAGTAACTACCAATCCTTTTATTTTAGTGGAATGTTAACATAAATCACAGTTCATTTTCACTTTATTCTATCAATAAAGGAGGTTTATTGTGACTTACAATTTATCTCTTGATGTTTTGCCAAAACTATGTTTTATTATTTATAATTAACTTCTTCTGAATACATGCGTACGTAACTTCCTCCTTCAAGTCTAGATTTAGACTTCTGGGTACTCACTTATTTTAGGAACTATACTTCACTATGTAAGTAGAGACTTTGAGTCATATCCCCTAAAGGTTTAGATTCAGATCCTGTAAATCTGGATTGGAGCCTGGTATACTGTGGTTTAGAAAAATTCCATAAATACATCTGTGGAGTACTGACTTCCTCTAAAGAATATCAGGGATGAAAATGTCATGTTTGACAGGTCACTCAAGATCCTTCCACCCAATTGGTGCCTGTCAATCAGAGCATCATGCCTTAGATTAGGGCCATTCCTGTCAATGATCCTTAGAGTGTTCTGTTGATGATTGAGCCTTTTGAAATCATATCTATAAGGGTCAGTGCAACCCAGTGATCTTCTCTGTACTGAATGCCATGCTGGACAATTCAGCTTCCCTTGCAACTTTCCTGGGGATTAAAGACTGAACATAGGCTACAGGACCATGGAATTTGCTAGAAATCCTTAACATATCAAAACGTTTTTATTTTTATTCTTTAAAATTTTCATATTCCTTACTTTCATGCATTATCTCAAATTCTTCAAGTAAGGAACTCATGCATGTGACTTCCTTAGAAGCGAGGTCACTTAAAATTAACTTTGGCCAGCGATTTCAACATATTTATTTATTCGTCTTGGAGTCTTACGATCCAAATCTTATTTTCTGTGGAGCAAACAAAACCATGATACTGCATGGGTCTATAGAGGATAAATATTGTGTCACCAACAAGGGAAGTTTCAATGACAGAGAGAACAATATAAGACCTCTGCAAAGTGGGCAAACAAAGAACAGGGAAGCTTTAGGAGCAGGCAGGAGCACATACTCAAGGGGAAGAGAAAAGCCTCGGAGAGATTTGGGATAAATCCTTAATGGGCATGTTATAAAGAACTGAACATTTGCTGCTTTTGAAAAATAACCAGGTTCAGTTCCCAGTACCCACTTGGCAGCCCACAAGTCTGTAATTACAATTTCAGCACTTCTGACATACTTCTCTGGGTTCTGTGGGTATGGCTCACGCATGGCGCACATGCATGCATGCAGAAGAAACATTCATACACGCAGATATTTTTAACTAAAGAAGGGGTGAATTATTCACTTAAGGTGGTGAAAGATCAGAGAATCCAGGAATGGATCTGACGTTGCCCAGAATGTGGTTCCTGTTTGCCTTTTTCTGCCCTTGTGTGGAAACTTAGGACGTGGTATAACAGATACATGGCTTCAACAGGAAAATCAACAAAGCTAATGATATGGATATGCCAATAAAGGAGGAAGTTAAGGATCGTTAGCAGCAATCTGAGCTAACCAATTCAGTCTCAGCTGGTTTTTATTAGTCATATGTTTTTACGGAACTGTCACTTGGTATCCACCTATAATACAGGTCTGTGGTTGTTTCACTTGGAGCCAACATATAGCTCTTTACTGTCGCCATATGCCCCTCTAATCTACCTCACTTCTACTTCTTCTTTGTCTTGCAGAATGTTTCACTGGACGTTCAAATGTCTAGAAATGCATCATGTCATTTTTCTTTTAAAATATTATTATACATGGCATTCACTACTTTATAATGCTGTCCAATGCCCAGTGGAAATGTAATGTGAATCATAAGTCACGTTAAATTTCCAAATGGTTACATCAACAATGAAGAGAAATGTGAATTCATTTATAATGTACCTAGTTAAAATGAGATTTCAGAATGCAGTCTATATTAAAACATCATTAAAGTGCGAGTTTGTGTTTCTTAATGTCTACAGTACACAATCTGGAACACAGTGTTGTTTTTATAGCACATCTTGATTTGGATGCCAGATTTTCCTCAGAAACAACCTATATGTAGATTTCATATACTTCACAGCTGAGTGTGGTTTTTGGCCAAGATCTTCCAGAGAGGTTTTTCTAAACAACTAACTGACAAATTTTAAACTTTAAACTTAAATTGATTAGAATTCAGTAGAGTGAAAATTCAATCTATCGGTCACACTAGCCACACTAAGTTGTTGAATAGCTCCATTTATCTGCTGACCCCAGTGGTAGGAAACAATGTCTGAGAATGACAATATACTTCTCTAAAAAGCTGGCTTCATTTCCTGAATTTCAAGTGATTTTTGTTAAATCACCTCTTTGAGACCTATTTGACTCATCTCTATGAATCTGTTAATGATGTAACTGTTCATTGGGTTTTTAATTATAGTTAAATGAGAAAACCGTAGCATTTAAAAAGCGTGATGTGTCATCATCACTGAGATAATAGAGCACGCTTGATAAGCTGTAAACCAGTGGTTCTTACATCTTTCTAGTTTCTACATTCTCTCTTTGGAAAACTACTAACAACTACCCTCTAGTCCTACTTAGTGTTTCTGTTGCTGTGATGAACTACCATGACGAAAAGGCAAACTGGGGAGGAAAGGGCTTACACTTCCATATCACAGTTACTAAAGAAAGTCAGGACAGGAGCTCAAACAAGGCTGGAACCTGGAGGCAGGAACTGATGCAGAAGCCACAGAGGGGTTCCCTTTACATGGCTTACTCAGTCTGCTCTCTTAGAAAATCCTAGGACCACCAGCTCAGGGGTGTCCATACCCACAAATGGCTGGACCCTCCTCCATTGATCACTAATTTAAAAAATGCCCTACAAGCTTGTCTGATTTCATTCCAACCTTAAGGAGCCATTTTCCCAGTTGAGGTTCCCTCCCTGCGGGTGACTATAGCTTGTGTCAAGGTGACATAAGAGTAGCAAGGACGCGCAGTCTGCTTGTGCAGTCAGTCACCTGTAGTCTCTTTCCTCACAATCCAGACTTGTTTTGTTTTTTTTTTTTTTACTATTTAACTAAAATCTAATCACATCATCTCTCCCCTCCCTCTTCATTGTTCTATCCCTAGCATATTGTTGCTCCCTAACGAGTACATGGTGGCCTCTTCTTTATCCAGTGTTGGTCCATGTACATTTAAATGAATCAACATATAACTGTAACCTGCTAAGTCTGCTCAGAATTGCTTGCATCTCGAAGTTTCTAGGGCTGCATTTCTTTAGTGCTTACAATTTGTAGATATCCAGTAAGGGACACCCAGTACTTCACACAAGAGTACACCACTGGATATTTTTTCTAAAAAATAAGTTCTGGTAGGCCTGTGTTCTTGCTCATCAAAATCCTAATGTTTCATGACATTTGCTTTTTTTTCTGCTCTGAACCGCCATGCAAGTTTTGTGCTGAAAACAGCAGATGCTTCCTGCTTACCCAACACATTAAGGATCATATAGGACAGAATTAATTTAATACACGAAATAAAAGTTTTTCTTAGTTTTCAAAAAGTTTTGATTCAGTATATTAGAGCAGCTATTGATCAAGGCAAACTTTGACTCTCACGTATAAAATACAAGTAATTTTTGGTGAAATTATTATTAAACGTAACTATGCATTTAAAAAATCTTCAATAATAAATACATCATCCTGACAAAGGTAACTTGTAAAAGAAAGCAATTAACTTGAGGACAGAAAGTTCGAGATAATTATATTATGTAACTGTAGTAGTAGGAAGCATGGCAACAGACAGAAAAGATTGGTGGTTGAACAGTAGATGAGACTTTACATGTAGAGACAATACTCACTAGGGGGAGAGAGAGAGAGAGAGAGAGAGAGAGAGAGAGAGAGAGAGAGAGAGAGAGAGAGAGAGAGAGAGAGAACAAGATAACTGGGAATGGTATGAGTTTTTGAAATTTTAAAAAAAACCATTTCTTGTAACACACCTACTTCAATACCCACATCTTCTAATCCTTCCCAAAGAGTTCTACCAACTAGAGACCAAGGTTTCAAATATCTGAGCCTATGGGGACTATTCTCATTTAAACCACCACATTCAGGAAGAACACTAATTCTCAAAAATGAAATTATCCATCTTTAAAAATATTCCTAAATATGTCCAATTTTCTTTTGAATACAACTAGACCAGGCTATTGAATGAGAAAAAATGAGACAAATATGGTAATATTCTTTAATAGAATGTACTAGATGATGAAGTTTCACTTGCTATAGATTGACCAGCTGTTCTTTTCAATACTGAAAAACATTAAAATGTAATAATTATGAAGTTTCTAGGTCTGTGTGTTTGTTAATGTCTCTCTAAAGTCCTAGTAGGAAGCTATCGTGTCTTCTCACAGTATAAAAATACTGAGCATGTTTGAGGTGGGAATTTAGCGATGTTACAACAGCCTTATTTGTTAAGAGCACTCTGTGATTCATTTGTGCAATCATGGTAATTATATTTATAGCTACCATGGTGAAAACATTTTAGAGCTACGCTGTCCGGAATGATAATAAGCATCATAGAACTCAATAGAATTGGATGCCTCACCAAATATAGCTTTCTGCAATGATTGTTATCGATCCAGAATCGAAATGTTCTGTTATCAGTTGGGATTGCCTTAAATTGAATTGACTTTTTAATTTATGCATCAAACATACAAATTTTGTATGTCCATGTGCTGTTTAATGCATGTATATGAACTCTTCAAATCAAACCAACCTACCTGGTTTCTTAAAACATTTCATTTTCTATGGCACAAACATTCAAAATTACTTATTTTGGCTTTCAGAAATGTTCAGTGTGCTGCTGCTGCTGCTGCTGCTGCTGCTGCTGCTGCTGCTGCTGTTGTCTGATGTAGTCTCACACTAGAATTTCTTCATGATATCTAACCAGAACTTAGCATCTTGTGCTTCACCTCTTGTTATCTCTCTTATTTTCCCTCTCAGCTCCCATCAAATCAGCTGTTTCAGATTTCACACCTAAAGAAACTCGTGTGGCATGTTTCTTTCTGTTCTTAGTTTATTTTTAACATATTGGTCTTCGATAACATTGATTGTCACAGAAATTCACCCTCTTTTTTGGCAGATTAATGTCCTGTTGCATGTAGTTATAAAATTTTCTCTATTCAGCACCTAGAAATTTTTACATATGCTAAGATCGTGTCAGGCAATTTTGTGAAATAGTATCAAGAACTTCTGTTTTGGCCTAACATATTTTTCCATATAGAGCATTCAAATGTTCTAATTTTGTTAATATTCCCATTTTATAGTGTTTCCACCTCCTATGGGAAGTGGCTTTATTTTCTAGGATCCTTAAAGAAGATTAAAAATTCAGTACAGCACTGTTTCTTTTTTCATATTCTTTGGTGAAAGTACCTTGATGCTAGGTTGTTTTATGAAGGAGCTAGAAGACATGTCATAATGCTAACATTTACATTACCATTGCCTCTCCCAAAGTTTATAATAACACATTTTCCTATGGTGTTGTTATAATCTAGAGAGACATAAATATTTTTAATCTCAGCTAAAATCTTCAAAATAAAGCCAAACATATAGAGCTTCTGACTGTCTAGACAGCAAACAAGGAGACAGGAAAAAGAGAGATGCCCTCCTTCCAACTCAGGCTTCCGTGGGTGATTCAGGAGGGTTTGTTCTTGCCAAACAGAAATCAGATTCCATCCATGATCATTCACTGACTCCCTTTGGTAACACCTGCTCTCTATTTCTTTTTTACTCTCATCTGAATAAGATTTTAAAAAATAAAATGCATGCTGGCTACATCTGTCTTCTTCTTCTCTTATAATTTCTGCTGGTGGGTACAAGGCAGCTTCTTCAGGACAAGCAGAACTGCACCTCGTAGCTATGGGACTTGGTGTTTTTTCTTTAAATAAATAAAAGAAAAATTAAAATTCCACCTTTAAGTTGTAATTTCAAACACAAAATAAATAAGAAAAATAAAGTTGGTATTTTTTTATTTAATATATTATTGAAGATTTATTGTATTTCTATGCAAAGTGAACTACTGGAATGGAAATTTAATGCAGATTAAAACAAAACTTATTACATTGATAACATATATGGATTACAATTTACATATATTTTTACAAATGTAGATTAGCTTTTATTCTGTATGTACATGTTTTTAAAAGTCAATGTATATTTTTCTCCCAGGAATGACTCAATTTCCCCTTCTTTTGTGCTTACTCCTACCACCTTTAGGAAATAGTCAACTTCAACTGCCGGAAACTGGTGGCTACAATGCCTCTCTTTGCTAATGCGGATCCCAATTTTGTGACGGCCATGCTGAGCAAGCTGAGATTTGAGGTGTTCCAGCCTGGAGACTACATCATTCGAGAAGGAGCTGTGGGGAAGAAAATGTACTTCATTCAGCATGGTGTTGCTGGTGTTATCACCAAGTCCAGTAAAGAAATGAAGTTGACAGATGGCTCTTACTTTGGAGGTCAGTAAACATAGCTGTGAAAGCTAGACCATACATCTCTGAAGTGTCTGTCCCAAGGCTTTCAGAGGTGCCACTTGTTTGTTGATTTGGGATTTGAGCTTGTATTTGAATTCTTGCAAAAGCATTTGGAGTGTATCAATATTCTAGGGTCACAAGTTCCATTCAGTTGTATGTATAGCCATACATACATTAATGAGAGCAGACCTGTAACCACTTTATCTGGAACCAAATAATACTGGATGAAAATAACCAGTGTGCATATTTTTTTCTCACCCAAAAGTCCCCAGAGTGTTGGATGACTCTTTTGAAAGTAGTTACAGGGGCCTCCTATATTGCCATAAAAAGATTTTGAAGTTTTGGGGTTTTATTGTGTTGGTTTCTTTATTTTAATACACACAGGAACTTTCTTCCTTGACTTTTTAATGGTTTATGGGTGTAGCGAGTAAAGAAGGAAAGGTGAAAGTTTGTCTTTAGATTTAGTGCTCAACGTTGCCACCATCACTATAGTTAACATTATAATTGACAAAATTCAAGGTGTTAACCCTAGCACCAAGCAAGGAAGAGAAATTCTTGCTGTGGCTGGGCAGTAACTTACGATGTTGAAAAAAATCCTGGTTATTTGGTTTGTTTCCAAAACAGCTATTGTAAAATGCACACTTGTGTTTGTATACATACACAAATTGTTCCCGTTAGGAGAGGAGAGTTACTGTCTAAATATTTTAAGGCTGTGTGTGTGATTACTATCAGACTAGGTGATAAATATGCTGAAGGAAAACTTGAAGAGGAAATTTTAAAGCACATTATGATTAAGACTGTATGTGTGGAGCCAGCAAGATGGCCCAACGAGTAATGGAGCTTGGTGCCAAGACTGATAACCTGAGTTGGATGCCTGAAACCCATGTGGTGGAAGGAGAGAACTAACTCCCGAAAGCTGTCCCCTGACCTCCACACATGAACCTTTGCACATAAGTGTCCTGTTCAAATAAGACAAATAAACAAATGCAAACTAATATAACGATGGGTTTGTGTTACGTTGACAAGCTTTGTGAATTCAAACCTCCTTTTAATACTTCACAGCTCTATTTGGTAACACGAACAGGGTTTTCTGCAAAGACTGGGTAGGGATGGCTTCAACCACCAGCAAAGGCAGCATACCAGTGAAGGTCACTATGCAGAGACACAAGATCATGTCCAGCATACAAATCATTTTTCCTACTGTATAACTTGCATCTCTGTCCATAAGTAAGATTCAGCTATAATTTTGTTGTGGTGGTGGTGACTTGTAGGGTCTTCTAGGTCACTTTGGATATTAGCTTTCCTAATCTTTTCAGAAAATGAATGCAACTTAATCCAAGTTTTCCTAATTCACACTTTCTTTCTGGTTTATTTCTCCTCCAAAATGCCACATTGCACTTGATAATAACGTTTTCTTGTGTTCTACTAGTAACAGTCCTTAGATTTTATGAGTTGAGCAGTTTCTATGTGCTCTAGATGCTCAATCCCTTTGAAATTTAATTGATAGTTTTCATCATTAGATTGTGGTAACATATTTTTGAGAAAGAGCATGACAAAAAGGCCCCATGCTCAGCTGATTATATAATCATCATGGAGCACTAGCTGCACGATGGACTGCTGTTGGTATGTGATTCAGCCAGGTTATTCTGAGCAGAAACTATGTCCTCCTCTATTCTTTATTTACTCACCTTTTATATCAGCATATGAAATATAATCTAATATGACATTGCTGTGTAACTCAGAGTGTTCAGATGACATCACATGGTGCTTATGTGTGCCTTAAAATATGGTTTTATTCACTTGTTCTTTGCTCAGTTTGTGCTCTATTTTCTCTTTAGTCTGAAAAGGGACCATGACAAATATTTTTCTTTCAGGTTCTCCATTTGTCCAAAGGGTCCTTTACTCAATTGTTGAATAATAATGTTTTAAATCAAGATTTTGTCACTAAGAATATTCATATTACTTCTCTATCATTATATCTAACATTTCTTAGCTAAATAAGCAATGTTACACAAATCTACTTGCAGATAGACACAAACATGTGTGCACATGCGCCCCCACACACGTGCACAAGCAACACTTTACTGTATTTGTACATAGGTCTTTTTTCTATTACCATCTGCATCTGTATAAAGCTAAAATAAGTTCCTACTAATGTTTTCAAATTTAGTTCATTACCATGTGGAGTAGTCTGATCCAATCCCTTTTCTTTCCCTCTCTCTCTCTCTCTCTCTCTCTCTCTCTCTCTCTCTCTCTCTCTCTCTCTCTCTCTCTCTCTCCTCCTCCTCTTCCTCCTCCTCCTCCTCCTCCTCCGCCTCCTCCTCCTCCTCCTCCTCCTCCTCCTCCGCCTCCTCTGCCTCCTCCGCCTCCTCCTCCTCCTCCTCCACCTCCTCTTCCTCCTCCTCTCCTTCTCCTTCTCCTCCTCTTTCTTTTTCTTCTTGTCATTTTGAGACAATGTTTCTCTGTGCAGCACTGGCTGTCCGGGAACTAGCTTTGTAGACCAGGTTGGCCTCAAACTCACAGAGATCCACCTGGTCTTCCTCTGGAGTGCTGGGATAAAGTCATATGCCACTACGCCTGACTTCCAATCCCTATTCTTATTTGTAACTCCTCATTCTCTACCCAATATAGCATATCCCTTGTAAATATGTGTTCAGTTTAGGTGTACATGCATAATTATTCCATAATAGACAACTCGCAGGTCTAAGAGAAACAATTCTTACCAGCTAGAGTACACTGTATGTACATGTTTTGCCTTGATTCTTGCAGACTCCATGGACACTCAAAGGCACTGAGGCCAGTATCTGACTTTTTCATCACTCTCAGTGACACTATTCATACAGCTGTACTTACAGCTGTTTGTCACAATCTCCATATCACTCGGTGTTATAGGATTACTGTTGTTGTGATGAAAGACCCTGATCAAAAGTCAAGTTGAGGAGGAGAGGGTTTATTTGGATTGAACTTCAATATCAGAGTTCAACACTAAAGGGAGCCAGGACAGGAACTCAAACAGGACAGGAACCTGGAGGCAGGAGAAGTCATAGAGAGGTACTGCTTACTGGCTGGCTCCCCATGGCTTGCTCAGTCTTATAGTCTTGCTCAGTCTGTTTTCTTATAGAACCCAGGACCACCAGCCCAGAGATGGAACCACTGACAATGGGGCAGGCCATTCTCACTGATCACTAACAAAAAATCCTTTACTGGCCAGGCGGTGGTGGCGCACGCCTTTAATCCCAGCACTCGGGAGGCAGAGGCAGGCGGATCTCTGAGTTCGAGGCCAGCCTGGTCTACAAGAGCTAGTTCCAGGACAGGCTCTAGAAACTACAGGGAAACCCTGTCTCGAAAAACCAAAAAAAAAAAAAAAAAAAAAAAAAAAATCCTCTACTGACGGGCCCACTGTCTGGTCTCATGGAGACATTACCTCAGTTGGAATTTCCTCCTATAAGAGGACTAAAGTATGTGTCAAGTTGACATAAACCAAGCCAGCATACCCAGATATGTTCTGACCTCATAAATTGAATGTAATAAAGTTTCCTCTGTGTTAAAGAATTCCATAGATAATTTTGAAAGATGCTCATTGTCCTGTATACACCATTATTTAATATCAAATATTAACACTCTTTAAAAGAAAGAAGAAAGAAATCCCCTGTGCATCTCTTACTTGGTCCTCTCATTTCCAGAACTTATATTTAAATTAAATATAAGTTATATATTTAAATTAAAATATATTTTTATTTTATGTTAATATTTAATATTGTTATATTTAAATTAAAGCTCTAATTTTGATTTTAAATTGACATTATGATAGCAATTGAGGTGTTTGGGTATTCAACACTCATAGAATGACTTGCACATAATCTCATATTATTGGCAATCTTGTTTTCTCCATGAAGAGAAAATTTGTTCTGCACTTCCGATTGACATACATTAAATTTCCTTTTTACTATCTTGTTTAACTGACTGGCATTACCAATACTACATTGAATTAAAGCAGTATGAGGAACGATCTTATCATGATACTCATTTTGGAAGAAACAATCTACATTTTTATCATTAAACATAATACTAGGTGAAAAGTATTTTGGATTTATTTTCAGGTTTCTTGATTATATTGAGGGTAGTCTCTATAATTATTTCAAGTAATAAATGAAATCATGATCTTGTCCATTTTGTCTGTGTATTTAGAAAGATATTTTATTCATTTTACTATTATTTTATTTACTTGAAATAAAATAGAACACAGTTTCCTTTCATTCCTGAACTTGTTTTTGTAGTTGATTATATTTAGATATTGGATTTTGATCCTTTTTCACAAAGTAAGTTTTAAATTATTAAATTTGTAAGGAGCTGGATAGTATTTGCTTAAATTTTTGTGATTAATTCCATGAGAAATATTGTTCTTTTCTTTTTCTTTCCCTTAATGTATTTTCTGAACTTTGAATTAGCTTAATTCACACTTCAAAAACGAATTTATAAGTTTTTCTCTCTGCCTTGTTTTCCAAAGAGTTATTATCATTGCTTTCTTAAATATATTGTAGAGTTCCCTAATGAAAACACTGGAAGCGAGGCTTCATTTTTGCAAGGTTATTACATATCTTTTCAATTTCTTTACAGCAAAGATGCAATTCTGATTCAGCTTACTTATTTCTCACTGTGTAAATTTGGTTAGTCTGACTCATCTACAACAGTGTTCGATGTTCTCATCGGTACATTGTCCAAATAGATGAGCATGGGACAGGTGTTCAACGTGTGCTGGGCAAATTTATAGGCACCAGGGACACCGAAATAAGAAAAAGGGATCAAGTATCCTATAATTCTCTAACTTTTAACTATGATTGTTTAAAGAAACTTCAAAATTACTAAAATTGCAAAACTGTTTTATTGGATGATGAAGGGAAATGCTTTGGGAAAATTAAAGCAGGGACTATAAGAAATGCCCCCGACCTCCTTCAGCCATGTAAGGCATAGAATGTGGATGTGTGGACCGAATGGAAGTTCTGGACTTCTTAGTGAGTAAAGATGGTAAACATAGGAGCAGGTTCTAGTGTTAGCTGCTCTCGCTGCTCAGCTTAGATGGAGGGCGAGGTGGTGAATGCTTGTGTGCAGGAGATAAGGTACTATGGGAGTAACCATCTGGCTGATAGAGAAAAAGATTTCTACGACTCCTTGATTCCTCTTTGGATATAAATTATGAAATCTTAACTTTTTTTACAAGTGAGGAAATTGAAAGCCTTTCAGAAAAACATCACAGTTTCCACATTTTACAGACTTTCTTTCCATCTTCCAAGAAGTTTCTGGAGTCTTAGTTGAACGGGTTGTGTTGTTGATGTATTTAGGGATGGGAACCACATGGTCAGCTGTTCTTTGTGTTTTAACCAATTGTGGATTGCTGTAATAATCTTCATCTGTTGGGAAAGAAAAAAAAACCTTCTTTGATGAGGATTGATTGATCTACTTACCTGTGGGCATGAGAAGCACTAACAATGCAGCTAGATTACAATGGTTTATGAAAGTAGTTACTCCTCTAGATTCTATGGCCTCATGAATCATGGCTAGTTAGCTCCATTTTCAGTACTTACTAGGCATAATTCTTTCTGAATGAATACCCCTTAATTCCAATTAAACAGCTATTGGTTACTGCCAAGGAATAAATGCTACCTCGGGGAATGGCTCACCATGCTGGTTATTGTTGTCTTTCATATAGGACAGGCAAGCTACACTTGTGAAATATTAACAGTGTAGTAGCCTAAACGACCTAAACATTGATAATTGACAAACAAACATAGATGGAAGAAATCACATGAGGACCCATCCCTAGATAAAGAGCTATCAAAAATAATACAGAGGGAAAAGGAATTAGGTTTCCTTTGGGATAAGCTCTCTTATATGTTATCTAATACAAAGTAGTTAATCCTAAAAGCATAAACATACATACATATATGCATATATGCATACAAGCAGTAATAAATAAATTCAAAAGGTTGCATATGTGTATTTACATATATGTATATAGCAATAATAATAAAAGAGAAAAATAATAAAGCAATAGAGATAATACATGAAGATGTAAGGATGGTTTGGAGGCAGAAGAAGGGAACAGTGTGTTGGAAGACCAGTATAATGCAATAGGAGATTGATGAAAATCATAGTATATTATAAATATTTATGAAAGTTCATAATGAAATTTATTACTCTGTACAATAAACAAAGGCTAATAAAAATGGAAATATGAATCAATAAATAACACATAATGGAATTGAGGCTCATATCAGTAAAACTGGCGGTATACCTGGAACAAGGCAAATCTCAGCTAAGCATTTGAATTTCAGATTTCTGTGTGTTCTCTCCATAGTACCTCTCCTCCAGAGGGGCATTTTTGTCCCCTAGGTCTAGGATATTAATACAAAACATTTGCACAGGTTTCACTTTCTCTTCAAAGCTGTCCATTATCCTTTATGTCTGCATTTGCAAAGGTCTTTTGAAATCTCTTCTTATGTGCTAGCCAGTCTCCATTAAAGTAATCATACTGTTAAAATACTGGCCCCAGAAGAAGTAAAACTATTATGTAACTCATTAAAATTTTAAATTATATATCTCTGCACCAAATTTTCATGATTTTAAAGAAAAGTTGCTGTGTTCCTAGAATAATCAAACTCCAGACCAGAGGACACCTAAAGTTCCACTGCCAGCCTGTGATTCATCTGATCTTATTTCATGGGGAAAAAAAAGCAATGCACTCATGAAGAAAATATTTATTTTAAAGATTCCTCAACTCTGCTATATAGTGTCCAACACTCTTCTAGAATTAGAGGATACAATATGAATTGGACATACAATTTAATTGGATATTTAGAAATTTTATGTCCAGAATGCGTTCAGTTCACCTGATGTTTTAAAATGGAGAGAAATAGGATGGGAAAAACCAGAACATCAGGAACCCCTGCCCTGAGGCCCTATTCTAGGTTATCAGAGGACTGAAACCTCTGTCCTTCTATCTTTACACCATTGCATTTATTTAAAAGTAGTTCTGGTTTTGAAGGAGTGAAAAACCTGTTGATGTGAATTCACAATTTTATTTCTTCAAATTTCTCCTCATACCAAGTAGAAAAAAAGCCCCCCCTCTTTAATCCTTACCCCCAAGCTAGGTGAAGTCATTGTCTCAAGGATGGTGAGACAGCTCTGAAACCTTTTTTTTTAAGTTGCTGACCTATTTGGAAATAAATCAAGGCTTCTTTTATGCGGGTTCTTGGTCCTGTTAGTAAAGGACCTAGAAAAAGAAAAAGAAAACTCAAAGACTGTTTTGTTATTAGAGAATGAGAAAAAAGAACAGGGTAGGCAAACTACAAATCCTGGCAGCTGGTAGGAGAAAGGGATGGGGAAGAGAAGGGAAAGTGATGTCTTTTGGTAGAACTCAAGAAAGCAGACGTATTCAACCCTGCAGGCCAAGAAGCATCTGCACAGTGGAAGAAGGGAATAAGAATGGCTGGAGGGTGAGGGAAAGAGAGAACTCATTTAGGAAGAAAAGACACTCCCAGAGAAGGCTCAGAACTGTCTAGAAACATGAGGAGGAAGCTCACAAAGGAGAGGGTCACAGTGTGTGACCCTCTCTAAGGCATTTATGTAACATCCACTGCTCCTGCTTTTGTATGCCATAGGCTTTCCTCAAACATTCTATGTTCATTACAGGAAGCCCAGATGAGGAATGAGTTCCAGGTTTTCTCTGAATACTTATCAGGAAGGAGATAATTATTCCTCCCACATCCTTAGATTGCCTTCAGGTGAATCTGCTTTCCTCGGGGCTGATCTCCTAACCTTATGACTGACAGGCAAAATTGGATTAACCTTTAAAAGAGAGAGAGTGCTATGCAATGTGCTAATCTTTAGAGCTGATCAGAATATTATATTTCCACCAGGTCTTAACTTCCATTCTTCTGACTGCAAGGTAGTACCTCTCCCTTAATGAAACTCAACAAAACTCTGATATGCCCAATTATTCAGAACATTTTAAATTTTAGAGAGAGGCAGTGGTGAAGCTTGTCTTCTGGTATCCCCAGGAAAATGGCAAATAAGGTATGAGGGTGAGGGTAGCATCTCAATAACTTCCCCGGGCCCATTAATGCCTCTAGCTACAAGAATTGAAACATGAAATTCCTTTAGGAAATGGGTTTTTAGTCATTCTGGCTACAAGCTGAAAAGCAAAAGAATGATATCTATAGTCCCGTGTCCTGTAAATTTGTCCATCCTCTCTGGAATGTGGCAAAGGAGAAACGATAAGTAGGAACAAGGATGTTTTCGCCTTCTGGCCATGATTAAGAATAGAGCTGTTGGTCTTAAAAGTCTTTAAAGTTTCTTGACCAGTGTCTGCCTTGTGTTCTCATCAGTTAGATGGAAAAAAATGTTAACCATCAATTAGATCCTAATTCCACAGCTCCATTATTCATAAAGTCATTTATTAATGAATCAATGAATAGAAAGAAACAAATCAAAATACATTATACCCAGGATGAACTTCATGACATTTTATTTTGAAGTAGTATTTTGGGAGAAGAGGAGGAGGAGAAGAAAGCTTTAGAAGTCCACGTAAACATGGAGGTTTCTATATTCATGAAGTTGCTCATAAGGCACTCCATTTGGAGCTTCTGAAAATAGCAATCAAAGCCAAATTTTAATCCTATTAAAAAATCACCTTAGGGTAAAATAATTGCTAAAAGTGTAATGTTTACTCATTTCTATTTGTGTAGCACATCTTTCTGGAGCTCCTAAATTTTAATATTCATCAATAACTGCAGGAGGGGATGCTTTTGGGCTGAAGTGAGTGGTTCTGTTGCAAACTGAAATAAGCCTAGCAGGTATAGCTCACTTTAGAATGCACCCTTTTCTTGAATATTTAAAATATATTTTTTTCTGTTTCTTTGGAAAACACAAATTGATGTTTTTGTTTGCAGAACTCTTTGTTATTTATATATTGTTTGTGTTATTTAAATGCTGGGTTCTGTAATACTATGTTAACAGTAAGTCATTAAAGGAATTTCTGCTGATGAAGAACAGATGGAAGATGTTCTTCACCCAAAGGTAGTAGGCAAAGCTCAGGAGGGAGAAGCAAGCATGGCTCTCAGTGAAGCACACTGGAGGGAAAACTTGGCAGAATATGCACCACTGTAAGGGATAATCTAAGAGAAGTACACCTCTTGGAATGAATATTTTTAATGATTTCTCTGTAGGATAGACCTGAATTTAATATCTGAGAGTAATCAATAAAACCTTTTTTATATCCAAATATCAAGTCCCTGGGCCTTGACTGATTTCTATGAGTCACCTGATTTCTATGAAAAGCTCAAGATTCTACTCTGAGCCTTTTTCATTTTTCATTGTTCTGGGATGTGTCTAAAATCAGACGCTGTGACCTTCTCCCAAAAACAAAATTATCAGAAACCTCAGTCAATGGCTTCCAAATTCTGTACAATCTGACACAATCTGTCTTCCTAAACTATACTGACATTTCCCCCTCAGAAAACGTAATCCACCGGTTCTCACTTAAACAAGGACAGCTCTTTTGGACCTCAGTCTACTTGTGGTGCATCTGGTCTTTCAGGTTGCTGATGCTTGTCATCTCTGTAAGATCTGACTGAAGTGTTATCTTTTCCATCCCTACTGAGTACCTATCTCCTGCTCCCTCTCATTGCACTTAGTATATTCAGCTATTGACTGTTTCAGGTTACTCCAGAGTGCTAAATTAAGGACTCCCTGAGTTTAAGACTTTTTTTATTTTTCCAACTTAAGTCATCGAACCAAAGCAAAATGCCAAACTGTCACTAACGCTAAGAATCTTGCGCTGTGAGTGAAGGGCTAGGAGATGGTAGGGCATGTGGGTATGTGCTCTAAGTTGTCTCCGTTTCAATCTTTTATTTTCTTATTTTGAGCCCTACAATTCAAGAAACTTTCAAGTAGCACATTCAGTTTAACTCTCTGCGTTAAGCTATGCTTTTACCTTAAAAAGGAAACCTACACAAATCAGATGACCAATTGAGCTAGAAGAAACTAGAGAAAGTGCATAATTTCCAATTCAAAGGTAAACCTTATGAAAGTGCTTTCTCATTTTGAACTCACATTTGCTATCGTAAGGATCGAATAAAAGAGCTCTATAATTTAGGGCAGGAGAATGAAAAAACAATTTTGTCCAGAAGAGTTTTCTATGGAGTTAGAAATGTTCTCTATCTAATGTTGGTAATTACGATATTCACTGATCATATACAGCCATTTCTAGTAACACTGTTTATTTAATAAAGATTATGCTATTACTTTGTTGCTGTCTTTACCTTTAGTACCATCATTTTTACTAGATAAACATATACAACATTAATTCCTATTCTGAATGTAGTTTTGGAATAGCTTATTTTTGTTCATTTTTTATTGTTGTTTTGAGACATGATGTCATGTAGCCCAAGCAGGTCATCAAATCACTTCATAGACATATTGTGATTCTTGTATTTCTAAATCCCCAGTGCTAGGAATACAATTATGGATCACAGTGTACAGCACTAGGAACTATTTTAACAGAAGAATAGTTTTATAGAATTAAAACAATTCTCAAAGATTAATAAATGGCACTCTACTTGTATATTTTTGAATTTGTATATAGTTGAATTTTCAACACCAAATGTCTGCCCGCCTCTCTGACATGTGTAAGTTTTTTTTTTCTTTTTAAAAAATATTATTAATTCAAATAGTTTCATCTCATATTTGGTGATGCCAAGAATAAAACTCACTAACTTTTGAATGTTGGTGCCGACTCTCCTGATTTCTTATGTTGAATCTCTAATCTTCAAATGATGACATTTTGTGAGTTTGGCTTTTACACGATAAGGCTTATATCTGAGGAAACAAAGTAGCACTCTGCCACCTTTAAGACGGCAGTCAGAATAATCTAAACATGTTGGCACCTAGGTATCCTATTAGAACTGGATTTCTGTTCTCCATGTTCTACCCAGCTTGTGGCTGTTGCTATAGTAGCTGAAGTGAATGAAGGCTGTGATAAGCACAATAGGAAGATTCCTTCTTGATCCCTTCTTGTTTGATAGCCTTGTGTCTTGCCTCTCTAGCCTGATTTCAGCGTCTCCACACAGGTTTCCTTATGAAAGCCTTATTCTACCTGACAAATGGGTTCATCCTCTCCCACAGTTGTGTGTGACCAATGTGCTAACAGCAGAGAGACACTGTGAGATCTTCGAATATTGTGAAAGCAGTTGTTCTGGTGTGACGGCCCCTTAGAGACCACTGTCCTGCTTTGTTCTATTTGTGGAATCAGAGAGAAAGTTAGGGACCATATCTGGAAAAGGGGCTTTCCAAAGTGTATAAGAACAGCCACTTTCCAAAGGTACTCAGCTTCAAGTTTCCTTGTAATGTAGCTGTACCTCTTCTCTCCTCTCATCTTTTTTATTCCACACTGCATTCCTAGACAAAGGGAATTGAAGTAACGGTCACCCTTCACAAAGGCACTGAGTTTAGATTTGGAAGTCATGAAAAAGTGTTTGACTTTCTCAACAACAACAACAACAAAACACAAAATATAAAGAGTATGCCAGGTGCTGGGATCATACGTAATTTACATAATTCTTAAGGTGGTCTTTAGTAAGTAAATGTATAAACACTGAGAAAGTGTGTCTCTATGTGTTTCTTAGGCTTTTGTCTTATCCTCATTTTTTTAATCTTATTGTTTTTTTCCGTTTTTACCTTATTTTATTATATTAATATTTTTAGATACCTATTTGGTGTTTAATAAGAAAGAGATATAATATAGAGGGTGTAGATTTGGTTGGGAGCGGAGGTTTGGAGAGTCTGGAGGGAGCAGGAGGAGGGAAAGCAGTAATCACAATATATTATAAAGAAAAAAATCTGTTTTCAAGAAAGCAACACTCCTTGTGAGTAAAGCACTGCTTTGGGACTCTGTTGTTTGAGTCGGATTGGAAGGCAATGCAGGTGCCCTGCCGGGCGGCACTGCTGGCCGACAGATGGCCGGTTTCTCACTGTGTCCTCATTTCAACTCCATCTCTTGCTTGCTCCTTTCCCGAGTGGCCTTCCACCTGCGCTGACAGTGGAGGTTGTCATCATGGCCCGCATCATACATATCCTTGGATTTAGACCTCACTTCATATTTGAAGGTCCAAATAGCTCCAGTCTCGCATCTGTACCGATGATTGCCCTTGATGGAGCGTGTTTCACCTGTTTAAAAAGCTTCTGCATATTTTATTTGTTGATGGTTTCTCTGTCATAATATTCCAAATTAAGTTTGCAAAGTCTATATTTAGGATCAAGTCTATAAAAAGACTAGGAAGCAGCATGATGTGGCCGTATGCTCAGCATCCGGGCTCAGCATCCACAGAGCCAGACTTTAGTTCCAAGGCTGTAGGGATGAACTAACTGCATGTCTCCAGGCAATCTGTCTAAAGTCCAAGAGCTTGAGACCACAGTCTGTAAAATGAGGTTATTAAGTCAGACACCCCCTACAGTGCCTCTAAGCTGAACAATTCATTGGAATGTATCCTTTGGGGGAAGTATATGTGCTTGATGAATTCTTTAGTTTTTGATTTCTAAGCATATAAAATGATTTCTGACCTATTCTAAAGCCACATTTTTTTTTAAAAAAAGAAGATCTGCCTTTTCTTTATGATGCAATTGTTAAGGATGTTTTATTTAGGTCAACAATCTAGCATTTTCAGAAGAAATAGGGTAAACAAGTAAAACTCTATGCTTTGAAGTTTCTTAAAATCTGTTGAGAGGGAAGAGGATATTTGTTAGAGGACTTGGTTCTTGGAGAAGACAAGGATGATGTCTCTGAGACTCTAATTTCCATATGCATCTATAAACCTCAATTAATGGTAATTCCTCCCACATTAGGTTTGCTTAGGGAACGAAATGCTTCAATGTAGCTAAAGTGGTTAAAACAGCATGTAGTTTCTAGTATGCACTGTATGGTAAGTATTAAACATGCAGAAGGGCCAATGTCATGTAAAGCAAGAGATACACATGAAGGACCTTGTAAAGAAAATCATTGGTCATCTCAACTGAGCAATGTGTGTGTTCTCCAGACCATATTAATCTTAATCTGGTAGCACTGAAACACAGCCTAAAACAGCATGCAAGGTAGAGGGTAGGTTGTGCGGATAGAATAAGCTATCTTCGAAGATTTTCAATTTAAATTAATCTTCACCATTAAAAATTACAATTATCGCCGTTGTCCTTGGTTTCTCAGTCCTCCTCCACCGTCAGCCACATTCAGAGAGCCCGGTTTGGTCCCCTGTTCCATCAGTTCCATTCAAACTGGACTTGGTGGTCTCCCGTTAGATCTGTCCCACCGTCTCAATGGGTAAACGCACTCCTCACGGTCCTGACTTCCTTGCTCATGATCTCCCTCCTTTTGCTCCTCATCGGGACCTTGGGAGCTCAGTCCGGTGCTCCTATGTGAGGCTCTGTCATTTTCTCCATCCAATGCCAGGTGAAGGTTCTATGGTGATATGCAAGATATTCATGAGTATGGCAATAGGATCTGGACATTTCTGGCACCCTCTCCTCAGCTGCCCAAGGACCTAGCTGGGGGTGTCTTCCTGGACACCTGGGAACCCCTCTAGAGTCAAGTCTTTGCCAACCCTAGAATGGCTCCCTTAAGTAAGATATATAATTCCTTGTTCCCATATCCACTCTTCCTATATCCCAACCATCCTATTCCCCCAAGCTCTTCCCATCCTCTGAACCCTACAGCATGGACAGGCTCACTGTGAGCCTTAACCTTCACCTGGCGATGGATGGAGATAGAGACAGAGCCCCACATTGGAGCACCGGACTGAGCTCCCAAAGTTCTGATGAGGAGCAGAAGGAGAGAGATCATGAGAAAGAAAGTCAGAACCATGAGGGATGCGTTCACCCACTGACACGGCAGGACAGAACTAATGGGAGACCACCAAGTCCACTTGGAATGGGACTGATGGAACATGCGACCAAATCGGACTCTCTGAAAGTGGCTGATGGTGGAGGCTGACCGAGAAGCCAAGGACAATGGCGATGGGCTTGGTCTCTACGACATGGATGGGCTCTGTCTGAGCCTTGTCAGTTTGGTTGCTCACCTTCCTGGACCTGGAGGGAGGTGGGAGGACCTTGGACTCAACATAGTGTAGAGAACCCTGATGGCTCTTTGGCCTGGAGAGGGAGGGAGTGGGGGTATGGGTGGAGGGGAGGGGAGGGAAGGGGGAGGAGGAGGGGAGGAGATGGCAATTTTTAATAAAAAATAAATAAACTGGAAACAAAAAAATAATTACAATTATCTCATTATACACATATACACACATGCACACATATACATGATATAATATGCTATAGTTTCATAAAATCAAAATTCTCTGAATAACTAGTCTCAAGGTACCAGATATGATGCTAAATAATGGTATAATATTATTCTAACACTAAACAGATTTCAAAATTTTCAGCAATAAAAGAATGAAAGAATCATGGTGAGTTGGATATAAACAATGCACTCAGTGTATGTAAGTGCATGATGTCCCATTCACATGTACAGTTTTTATTTTTTCATGTATTATTTTAAAATTATTTGAAATATACAATATTTCATATATTCAATGATTAGTTTCCCAGATGTATTGAAAAATGATGCAAGAATGGGCATATTTCTATAAAGTTCCAATATAATTTTTTCAAATGAAAATGAGGACTCTTGTTATCATTTTGTACAAATACAAAGGGTAAACATTTGTGGATTTAGAGGCTAGTATCAACAAATCTTTGATTTTAGTTAATAGCCCATCTTAAAGCCTCAGGTGTATTACCTAAGTTATTATCAATTATATTACTTTATAGCAATTAAGAAAACAAGTACTCTTCCCACATAGAAGCTATTGTGAAATCTATTTTGTTCACATGCATCTTTACATGAACACACACACACACACACACACACACACACACCACTCCTTTAGCTCATTCATTGCTAAAACAAAGTAAATCTTAATTTACTAATCGTAAGCAAACTAATTAAATATGGTCATTTTTGTTTTATCTATGGAAATGCTTCATGGTTGAACTTTCTTGTCTGGAAGTGTGAAATTGCCAACCAGGATAGCTGAATTACAGATAATCAAATAGAAAGTGTTTAGTCATTTAAATTGAATTTTGTCACCTGTTTTACAAAGTATGGCAAACTCATTGAAATGTTTAACTGTCCTTAGCCAATTTTTAATGCTAGAAGTATTTTTAAAAAGTGCTTTTGTACTTTGTACCATATGTTATGAGAAACACAGAAAAAATCATTAATATTTAGATGGCATACAATGAGTAGTTTCCATAGATGAGCTGTACATCGTGTACCCTACAAAGAAATAGGAGGTGCCAGAGATGTATCTCTATGTTTTGAACACTGGTAATTAATTCATCAGTAGCATCTCATATCAATATAGTCATACTTGACATCAGTGAGAGTCAAATACTAAAAGAAACCAAAAACTTATTTTAAAAAGCAAAATTTGAAATCTTAAACTCATATAAGTGCTACAATTAACATTTTGAGTATATAGTTACTTATCCTCCTATTGTAGAGATATAAATTAACCTTCTATACTCTAGTTGTCATGGGATTTCTAAGGCACTTATAAGGGCAAAGCATCCCTGTGTTTCCCTTCTAAATACAGGAGGAAATATATTGATATACCTTATTCCTGATTGTTGAGGAGCAAAAGTTGTAAAAGACAGTAGGACAATTGTCTTTATAATTTCTAACAGGTTATATATTAAAGAAAGTAGATAACTAGATAAAACTGTTATTGATATCATTAACATTTCCCAACATGACAGGACACAAAATAATCCTTCTGTATTATGACTTACACATACAAACCATTTTCTCTGTTTAACTAGAAAGGTAATGATGTTGGGAAATACTGAATTTTATATCCTAAGATTTTTGAACTTGGCCTTTTGTTTCTCCTATGTCCTTCCTACCCTCTCCTTCCTTCAGTCCCCCCTTATCCTCTCCTTATCTTTTCCTCTCTCCTCTCCTCCTCTCCTTCTTCCTCCTTCTTCCTCCTCTTCTCCTCTTCTCCTCTTTTCTCCTACTCTCCTCCTCCTCTTCTCCTAACCTTCCATTCTTATACTCCCTTTAATAGCTTAAGGGATTAAGTTAATAAGCCAACAATGATTGACTATTAGATTCTGTAAGTATCCTAGGGTATCACCATTATTTGACCTTAAGTAATGGTCCCAAGGTAACACGTGATGCAGAATCATCTGGAAAACAGTAACAGACTGCCAGTAGTTGAAGACCTTCCAAGTCCCTAGCACTTTTCCAATTTTAAAACTTGCACTTATTGCAGAAGTGTGTGCAGGTAGTAACAGCAGAGTGATACAGGAGTGCTAATGTGAAAGCAACCACCTTCCATCCCTTACCACCCCAGTGCCATTCTCCAGGGCAACTTCATTTAGGCTCAAGCTTCTAGGTATTGACTTCTCGGGGTACACTAGAGAAACAGAACTGATAGGATGAACACACATTATAAAAGGAGTTAGTAGATTGTACAGTATTATCTGGATAATCCTTCATTGACTATCTTCACTCAGGAGAGGCCAAGAATCTGATGGCTACTTAGTCCACGAAGCTGGAAGTCTCAGCTGTTCCAATCTGGCTCTTTAGACCTAGTAGATTCTTCAGTCCATGTTGAGGCAACATAAGATTTGGATGGGAGTGAGGAATGACAGTGGGAGTCACAGCAGCAGCAGCAGCAGCAGCAGCAGCAGAATAGATGCACCTATGAACAAAAAGCAAAGGCAGACAAGCAGCACCTCTGTTTCCTTTTACCTCTTTGTATCTGGAATGACACCCAAAGATGCCACCAACTCTAAGATAGGGTTGCCTTCAAGCCTGAGAATCTAGGTTTGATACCCAAGACACAAACAGTGCAGAGAGAGAACAGATTCCTATAGTTGCCCTTTGACCTCAACATGCATGACATGGCATAGACTTACACATACACAAGCATACAAGCACATATAGACCTAGGTAAAAAAATGCAAATGGAATTTTAAAAATAGAAATGGAATTGTAGCTTTAATCATTATCATCTTCACTTCGCCTATAACTCTGAACTTGTTGTATAGTACCTTATTACCTTGGTAGTTTTAAACCCTTAAATTTCCATTTTTAAAATGTATGCTCAAACAAAAATGAAAGAAAGTTCAAGGAGATAATGGCAATCTAGTGACAAGCACCTGATGGGTGTTGACAATAATTTTGATGGCTGCTGAATCATAGCTTTCTTATATCTGGTTCACACAGCCTGTCAGATTCTTGTGTGTCACAATTACCATGTTTTAGTGGCTGTAAGCATCCATCTTGCCAATTTAGTGGTGAGTAGGGCTTATTTTAGGAAACAAAACCTAACAATCCTTCCATCATTAGATAGAGTATCTTTGGGTAACGTCCTTACCTTTGGTGGTAAAACTGTGAGGCAAGACAGAGCTTTCTGGCTAAGTTTTATGGAAACGATCTTGAGATTTTTCTTTCAGGAAGTATGGAATACGTTTGAAAACAAAATAAGCTATTTTATACGGAGCACTGAAGAGATTCAATAAAAAAGTTTAAGTGAAATACCTTTACAAATGAAATATAGTGTTCCCAAAGTGTCTAGATCTAGAGTCCCGAGGAATATGCAAGAGAATAAACCAATTCCCGCTGGTTGCCTGGTGAGAACACTGTAACGATATAACAAGGGTGAAATGGGAAAAGAGGCAGCACATGGAGATGGGAAATTTCATTTCCAGACCAGAGGATACATTTCAGAGAGATACTTTAAAGTTAATGTTCAATTCTGTATATTAGCTGTGTGCCTTGACCCACTTGTGCAAGAACCAAATGTTGGAGGCCCTGACATTAGTCAGGGAGAGGAAAATAGAACTCCAAGGAAAAAGAAATGAGCGTGAAAGAAATGACTTTCTAAGGGATGACTCTCAATGTCTCTAAAAGAATAGCTGTGCCTTTTCAGGCAATATTTATCTAAAAATCTAAGAGCATTTCCATAACTGTAGAGATTTGGATTTCAATTTACCACAGTGTCGTTGTATTATGTATGCCAATGAAGATCAAGGCTGACACTTGAGCTTGAGAAACAGAAATGGCTTGAGTTGAGAAGAGACTCTTGGGGATAAATAACCTCAAAAGATTAAAGCAAGTACATAATTTGATCTTCTTTTCTAGGATGTAGTTTCATGAAAGAATACAGCTAGGTGGTGTATCTTGTATGTACACCCAAAATGATACTAGATCTGAATTAGGAACAAATTGAAACTTTTTTAAATGGATGAATGATGTGACTTCTGTGTTGAGTAGTAAAAACTGGACTTTAAAAAAAATATTCATTGTGTATCTGATGGCTTCAACACAACCCCAAACAGAAGCAACTTAGAGAAGAAAAAAGTATATATTTTAGGTTTCAGTTTTAAGATACAGTCCATCAAGCTGAAGGTTACATGGCATCAGAATCTGGGGTACACTGTTTCCTCAGAAGCTGGGGTACACTGAGAGATGAATGTCGGTGATCAACTCATGTCCTTCACTTTCTCCTTATAACACTTTGTAGAAGCCTAGGCCACTGAGTGGGGGAGCCCCACATAACTTCTATTACCCAGTCTTTCTATAGCATAGCATTCAACAGAAAACCCCTCATGGACATCCCCATTCTTTGACTCCTGGATACCTAGGTCCCATCAAGTTGACAATCCATAGTCATCATCACACTGGCTAGGCAGATGTTGGCAGATAAGTGATTTGGTGTGGGAGGATGAACCCTGAGTTAGAGAAAGAAGTTATGTAGAATCACTTGTTTGTCTCAGCAAGCAATTTCATATGAACTAAAAACATTTCCGTTTAACCCAAAAAAATGAATCAAATCTTAAAATGTGGCCTTGAAAAAAATAGCAATGCAGCTTTTACCCTCCATTTTAAATTGAAACATGTGAACATCTTTTTCAGAGTTTAATCGATTTACAGTTCACCCAGATATTTTTTTTTCAAAGTTTAACTGGGCCCATTCCTGCTCTTAACTCCAAACTAGTAATTCTGACACCAGATCTTAATAATTTGATTTGAAGGCCTCGGTGGTGGCACACGCTTTTAATCCCAGTACTCGGGAGTCAGAGGCAGGTGGATCTCTGTGAGTTCGAGGCCAGCCTGGTCTACAAGAGCTAGTTCCAGGACAGGCTTCAAAGCTACAGAGAAATTCTGTCTCAAAAAAAGAAGGCGTCTTCTCTTCTGCAAAAAAAAAAAAAAAAAAGTTACCATATGCCCTACATTGTGATCTTCATTTCCACAACCATTTAATATGCTTGGTTCATGACGAAACCCCAGCTCCCGGCTGGGAAATTAAAGTAGTGTTCAGCTCTTCTCAGCAAGAAAGCTACAATTTAATATATTCTGTAAACTGTATTCTGCATTAGCCAAGGGAAAGGACTGACATAGTTAGGAAACACAGTTGGACTTGTTAAAACGAGCGTTTCACTGCACAGATGCTAAGTTCTTTGGAGTCATGCTTCAGATCACTGCGCTCCTACTTAGCTGCATATATTTCTATTTTAGTTCCTTTTAATTTTCATCTTTAAGGCAATTTATATAAATGCTGTCTTCAGCTTCTAATGGATTTCAGAATCATTTGCTGGGGAGAAGCAGAGGTTATAGTATATTAAAACATTGTCTTTTCTCTATGGGTGACACTTTAATCAGTCCAATACAGTATTTGCCAAAGAGGCAGGTTGCAATGATGTTACAAGGAGAATCAGGGATTTGTAGTCTCATTAATAAAAGAATTTAAAAACTAGCTTGAAAAGAAGCTGGAGGCCAATTATTAATTGCAGAGAAAAATAAGAGGCCAGGTAAACTGTAAATATTAGCAGCTTCCAGGGAGACTGAGATTGCTAGAGGAACAGAGAAAGCCAGGCATTTTTCAGGTAAGTAAATCCTGGCATAGTCAACAGTCGAAGTCAGCAACTGTCTGAATTGTGAAAAAAGAAGGGCATTCAGAGAAACAGTGAAGAAGATTCAAATGCCAGGGCAAGCATGCTGAGTCTTTTGTTAGTGTCCAAAAGAAGAAGATAGAAGGAAAAGGAAACATTATACTTTCCTGAATTAAGCCTTGGAAACAGAGGCAGGCTTGGTAATGCTGCATGGTAGAGGCTCACCAAACCTCAAAATGAACTTCCTGAAAAGATGAGTACATTATCCCATTAACGGGATAATTACCCCCCCCCATCCTCTTAGCATGACTTTAGGTGCACCGTAGTTCCTGGGAGTTGGTCTCTTGGTTAGGTTATTGACAGGGTCAGCAAGATTAACTCTTAAGGGAGAAGACCAAAGTATGTAATATTCTGATCTTTGGAGTATAAAAAATTTTCTCTCCTTTAGTATCAGTGAATGCTCAATTGCCAAGGATCCCAGGGACACCAAAATATAAGGAAAGGTGCTTAAGTTCCCTAAATACAGCAGTGTAATATTTGTAATAACCAAACCTTCACAATTCTGCTTTTAATTCTGTCTACAATACTTATAACTCCTAATAGAATGCAATGTTCTTTACATATTTGTAAGAATGTATAATTTGGTCATGATGAAAACAAGTATGACAAGTGTTATTTACAAATGCAGTTAAACTTTCCATCAAGAGTAGATTGAATCTCTTTATACAAAGCACAAAGATATTGAGATTCAAACACCACATGCTGAGATTGTGTGTGTGTGTGTGTGTGTGTGTGTTTGTGAAAGAGAGAGAGAGAGAGAGAGAGAGAGAGAGAGAGAGAGATTTGGAATGTGTATTAAATACCAGACTTGGTTGAGTAACACAGAATTATTTATTATAATAGTTTATGTCGTTTTTAGCATGTCAACGTATATTAGTCTCTCCATTTAGTTAATGTTCTCTATGTGATTGTTGACTTAATCTTCCTGACTATTCAGATTAGATAGGACACCAAATTCAGATCAAAGAAATAATTTCTTCCAAATTCAGCTTCGTGAGCAAGTGTTTACTGAGTTTACTTAGAGGTCTATGGGCACAGGATTACTTACAAGAACATGGGTTCTTGTAACTCAAAACTCAAAAGCTGCACATCATCAAGAGAGCTCACCTCAGGAAAGCTCTATTATTAGAATATTGTCTTTGGTTACCTTGTACTCTTTCATGCTCTAGCACTTCTACCAGCACCAAAGAACTGGGATTGAGGGCCGAATGGTTGTTGGAACCCCAAGGGAGGGTCATGTTGCCCTCTACCCTCTTCTTCTACTAGGAAGACCTGTAACTCTATTACAAAGCCCTAATTAACACAAATGTTTTGCTAATTACATTTCCATGACTAAGGATTCAGAGTGATCTCTGTTCCAAGATGGTATCAGGAAATTATGCTAGGTGGGAAAAGATGTATCTGAGACAAGGGAGCATGCTTTAGGCATTTACTAGAAAGCATGCTACATCTCTAAACCTTGGTCAAATTATTCCTACTTTTTTCTATTATGCTGAGATTATAAAGACATTTTTATTGATTATTATACAATTAATTCGTTTGAACTTTCAATTTAAAATGCAAATAACTTAATCCCTAGACTTATGTTCTGTAGGTCTTCAAACATACCTATAAAATAACCACCTAAACAAGCCATCTGTGGATGCATATATATTTCTCATTCCTATTTGTTTTTCCTTCCTATATCTATGTCTTTATAATTGGTCTATTGACATACTGATTATGTTAGAGAATATTTCTCTACTAAATATTAACAGCATTTGTTTTGATTAGTATTTATTTATTCATCAAGGCTTATTGGAATTCTACTTTGTATGCTAGTCGCTGTATCTGTAATCAGTCTGTCTTCAAGAAAGAAATTGTGAGGAATATGCATGCCTAAAGATCACTATGATTCAATGGATTAGAAATGGAAGAAAAAAATCACAACTTAAGAAGGTAGAATCTGTCCAAAGTTAATGCTGTCTGAGCAAGGGCACACCTAATTCAGACCTTAGCCGTAAGTAGGAGGCAATGGAATGAGGGGAAATTTGAGGACTGTTCATTCCAGGCAGAAAGAATGATGAGTAAAAGCTGAGTTTAGTGGAGACACGATTATTTCAGGATGCATAAAAAAACTATTCAGTGGTATGCTTGGAATGTAATGCATGAGGCAGGTGATAGAAATGACGAGGCGGGATCTCGACCACAAAGACCTATGTGTGTCTCTGTAAGGGCTCGAAATTTCTTCCTGTCCTTCATAAGCAAGAATTGAAATCTTTCACAATAAAAAGTATAATGGTTATTGTTTACATTTGGGAATAAACGTTCTGGTAGAAGAAAGAACCCATGCAATCAAGTAGACTGGGGAATGTTAAGAGCCTGAGCAGGCACCTATTATTAAAGCATCCCATCCCTGAATGCTCTCTCCCATTCCAGCCACTGTGAAAAGCCAACTTCCCCCCATCCAACCCCGTCCCTGCCTCTGCAAGCTGGGCAAAGGTACAGTCAGTTCCTGCCACCCAGCAGCTTGCATGTTTACTGCTCAGAAACCAAATTACATCCTAGGCAGCCGGAATACTGCCATGCCCTATGGGTCATACACAATGTGCCTCACTTTTCTATCACTGAGTGACCTCTGTCACATTCCTCAAGTCCTATGTACTCTATTTCCATACCTCCGTCATGTAGCATGGTTTATGCATTAACTAAGCCTGCTTCCTTATGATTTGCCATTCTTCCGAACCCCTAAGCACCTCATTTTATCTGACAACCCGAAACTTCTTGCTTCAGACTCTTCTCTAGTGCCTGCTGTGGAGTTAATAAAGCTCCTCCATGGAGGATAATTTGACTCAGCATCTTTCTTTTGAACTGCCACTTCTGTTTTAAAACATGTGAGATTTTGAGCAAGTTCTAGGCACGGGGTTAGGAAAGACATTAAACTATGAGATTCAATTAAAGAAAGTGTAGTCTATCTGTATGGAGAGGAAGAAAAAGAGGATTTTCACAAATGGTATCATTTTTTGGTTCATATTACCTGATAAATATAAGAATAATGCTGTGTAGGGGTCTTGATGGGGTCTATTTTGTCTGCCAGTTAAAGAATTAGAAGATGGGAGCGAGAGGAATAAACAAATCTGAGCACAACAGATACAGGAAATCTGAGACACAGGAAAGAAAGCCATCCAATAAAGGAAGGTTATTAGGAATGAAAACACACACACACAGGCGCACAAAGAAGAAGACCCCCTGTCAAACAGAATGAAAACTTGCAATGCTGAAGCCCTTCTCTCTTCTTGAGAGCCTGAGGCTTTCAAGGTTGTTTAGAGGAATCTTCCTCCCTCAATTTAAGGATGGCCAGTTTGAACAAAAATGGGGAGCGTGAGAGGTCCACACATTTGAGATAAGCATGTCCTGTTCTGGCCTTGAGCAAATCAGAAAGGCCACAGGCAAGGGGACTACTATCAAAAGAAAAACAACCCTCCAACGCCTTTGTTTTCTATCAGGTCCAGAGGGTAAAGGAGAAGCTAGTCTTCTTGGAAGTTCATCATTTTTATTACATGGCCATTCTTCCACTAAGTTTGTTTGTCAGGAAATCTAACTCCTAGTCCCACATGACATTTAATATGACTGTTAATATAGATACAACATATTTTAATCAACAAAAGTTAAAAAATATCAAGGAATGCCTTGAGTTCTAGTCTTTCTAAAAGACTTCCAAACTGAAGAATACACTCATCATACACATCATACTTAAATGTTCATTTGGTGCCTTTGCCTTGTTTCTGTTGTGATAATGTATCTTGACAAACGTTGCTCACTGCAGGAAGGCTTGTCACAGTGCCAGGTCATACTCCATCAATGCAGGGAAATCAAGATGGCAGAAACTTGAAATAGCTACTCATCTCCACAGTCATGAGGAGAGAGAATTCATGCAGGCCTGTATGTAGCTCACATAGTCTGAGACTTCAAACCAAAGGCCAATGCTGCCCATTTTTAGGCTGGACCTTCCATGTCAATAAACATATTTAAGACATCCCCTAAAGAAATATCCTAGGAGCCAACCTGACAGTCTCTGAGATTGCCTTCCCAGGCCAGTCTAGACAATTGTGTCAAATTGATTAAACTAACCACTACAGTTGCAATAATTGGAATATTTTAGTTTTATGCATATGATTAGCTAGGAAATGAACTATTCCACAAATTTCTCTCCACAGAAAGGTCAAGGCAACAGTTCACCTTTACAGCATCAACCTGTCTTAGAAAGATCATGAGTCCTTACACAGTCTAATGTTTTTGTTGTGAATTGGCTTATTAAGTTGAACATTCATGAAAGAATGGTTCTGTTTCATGACAAAAATATTTTACCATGTAGTACTTTATCATGAGTACTTTATCATTCTATGTACGAGGATGACATGGTGTGGGAAATTTTTCTAGACCTGCCTGTGGTCTAAAAATACTTTGCTAATGGAAACGAGGAGACTCTTACTGCCACACTGTTGGCCAGCATCACTTAATATATGTGACTAAGTAGAGGAGAGTCAGCCTAACTTAAATAGATTAAGGCTGAGGAGAAACATGTGATTCCATGTTTAAAGGCAAATAGGTCACACCCATTTCTCCTATCATTATAGAAACATATCTGTGAGTTGTGACCCTAAGTCCAGTGATTTAAGTATTTGTAAATGGAATAAACTTATTACTACTTCATGATGAAATAAGTTAATGTAAGAAGAGCTTATATTTAATTATTTATAGAAATTAGATTTAATTTTTATTCATTTTATCTGCTTGCTTGTGAACTTTTAAAGTTTATAAATTATTATTTTTATATTGATTTTTATGCATTGATGGTAACAGTAAACACTTGTTTGATTTTGTTCTCATTATTTATTAGTATTTACATATGATCAAATGTGAAAAATTAGGGTCACTAAAACTAATTCCTTATCTTGATTAAACAAATTTTAAATATAGTATTGGATTATAATGTCTAAATACATTTTAACTTTCTTGTTCACTGATTAATTTATTTACTCATATTCTAATAATCTGTCCCAAATTAATATAATATGTCAGTGATTATTATAAGTAACAGTAATGAAGTTATAAATAAAGAAGGGAAGTGTCATCCTGCCCCCACTACAGTTTACGTTTTATTTTTTTTTTCAATAAATGAACAGACGAGTAGAAAAACCAATACATGGCATAATTTAAGATAATTAATTCATTAAAGCAATTTGTAAATAAGAACACTTCCTTGGCCAGCGCCATGCCAGTCATATGCCCCTTTGCCTGAGCGGGCCTGGGTGAGTCGGCCGTGTACCCCATGGATTAGTCATTGGGATTACTGTGCACACGCTCTTGAGAGCTTTAGTCATTGCTTTACACAGCACCTCATCCGATGACTCAGAACAGCTTCTTGTCATGTGTGGGTAGGAAGGAATAGAGGTTATCCTTGGGAAGTTTTCATCTTTGGGGAGCCAAGAGCGTGGAGAAGGAAATGTCACTGTTATATATGAGAATGAAGTTAGAAACATTTGCCTCACTTTTATTTCTTGTGTCCCCTAATTAATTAGTTCTGAAATGCTTCCTGACTATATGTCGCTGTCTGTGTCACCATTAGCACCATGAACTCTCACATGCTTTCTTCCATGTTCTTCTGCCATTTGTAAAGCATTGTTTCCTCTTGAAAACTCTTGGTCAAGGCAAACCTACACCACTTCCAATAATTTTAATGTTTTTCTATCTTTAGCCTATTATACTTACTTCTTAAAAGCTAAGTAAAACCCTGTATATAGATATCTGCTAGGCAGTTTGCTCTTACATTGTGTTAAAATGCCCAGAGTTTCTTTTGATAGTCACATTTCATTTCTTGTAAAATAGAACTACTTGTAATCTATGACCCTCAGTGCATTTGAACTGTTAAACAGAGATAGATGGATAGGTACATACAAAGATGTTATGTAGGAAGATGTGTATATGAATGTATATGTACAAACAATGCACACATATACACACACACAGTATGCAGTTTCTGCTCAGATTCTATGGAGGCAGACACATTTATGTAAAATTCAGTTTCTGGCCAGGTGGTGGTGGCGCACGCCTTTAATCCCAGCACTTGGGAGGCAGAGGCAGGCGGATCTCTGTGAGTTCGAGGCCAGCCTGGTCTATAAGAGCTAGTTCCAGGACAGGCTCTAAAAAAGCTGCAGAGAAACCCTGTCTCGAAAAACAAAAAAAAAACCAAACAAACAAAAAATTCAGTTTCTGCTCATATTCAATGGAGGTACACACTCTACACACATATACACACACACATATCTCTATAGAATCTGAGCAAAAACTATAATCATTTTAATCGGATCTTGATCACATAATATAGGTGAAGTAACAATTTACTTAGAGTGATAGAACAATTTTGAAAAAACCCAAAGTGAACTTCATACTGTTATTCCTAAGACTAGAAAGAATTTTTCAATGTACAATTTATTTTTTTTCCTCCTAAGAATATTTCTGCAGACTTAGGTTCACCTTGAGTGCTTTGTGTCTGTTGCAGAATAATCAATCATAGGTAGGGGCAGATGTCAAAGAGACTTTTGACAAACACACAACTAGTTTACACAACAGCGGCCAAAATGTGTTTATTTCTAGCCACACATCCACCATTATTATCAAATTAATCATTTGGTGTAAGATGACATTGGTTTAGTTTGTGGTAACTTTTTTTTTCTGTTTTTCCAGAGGGTTTCTCTGCAGCTTTGGAGCCTATCCTGGAACTTGTTCTTGTAGACCAGGCTGGCCTTGAACTCGAGTGCTGGGATTAAAGGACTGCCCCATCATTGCCCAGCTTGATAATATTTTTTTTTATTTTTTGATAATATTTTTTAAAGCAAAGCTATGGAGCAAAAGAATATTAACTAAAAATCTTACAGAAATATTTAGCTTGTGATTCAAATGATAATGGTTTTCTCTTATTCACAGATAATAGAACCTTAAGAATTTGGTAAAAGAAAAATATATGGAAAACTCTATTTTCTTTATAGTTTTCCACGAACCTAAAACTGCATTAAATAAAATAATGTCCATTAAAAACAATTTAAGACCTACAAATGAGGAATAGTTTGATTTTTGTCTGAATATTATAATGATATTCTTAAATAAACATCCCTGAAAACTTGATTTAAATAATCAAATTTCATTTAGTAAACACAAATTGATCCCATAAAACTTTCTAAGTATACTTTCTAGTTTATCTTTGACAAAATTCATTATTAAATCACATTTATTTGGAAAATATGAGAAATTTCCTATATATAGTTCAAACAAAAAATACAGTGTAAGTTTATGTTTAATTTAACATGAATTACTTAAAAATTATCAGTGGAGCTGGAGAGAGATAGCTCAGATATTACAATGACTAGTTGCTCTTCCAGAGAAACCATGGTCAATTCCCAGCACCTACATGGCAGCTTAACTGTCAGTAACTCTATTCCTGGGGGTATGAGACACTTTTCTGACTCCACAGGTACCTGGCATGCCCCTCCTGCACAGACATACACGCAGACTAAAATACTCATACCCATAAGAATGAATTAAATGCACGAGAAAGCTTTAAGTCTCTATGTTAAGTCATGGAATAGAAAAGAGGAAGCCACATCTATTGGCATTTCTAACGTTTAATGTAGAAGAATAGAAATATATTATTTATGGAACTGAATTTAGGTTAATTGTCTAGTATCTGTGAAAAGTTCTGTTCCCTAAATGAACAATAAAATCTGAGTTAAATACTAATGAAAGTCCCTAGGTCACATAGCCACTCATTGTGATCTTGATCAATACTTGACCAATGTATAAATTTGAAGTCTGTTCTGAAGACAAAGCATTGTCATAGACAATGCATATGGTAGAAGATTAACAGTAAACATTGCTGTAATATTGGACGACAATAATAAGTGCTGACTAATGAGTTCATATCACTGAATCTGCTTCTTGGATGGAAGGTGATATTTATGTATGTAAATAATGAATACATTTGAGAAAAATGACTAAGGCTTATGCTATGTTGATTGAAAGAACGAATAGTTAAATTCATTTTGCATACGACCATTTTTGTGGCCCAGTAAAATATGCAGAGTGAGACACATTGAACTCAATTTGTATTAATAAGAAATGGCTTCAAGGTATTTTGTAGTACCATTCCCTCAAGAAAAATAATTTTAACAACCTAAGAATAACTTCCTTTCCTTTACATGAATATTAGCAAGATGATTTTAATATTATTTTAATTTCTATAAAGGTACAAATAAGTGTTGCCACTGTGTCTGAAGAATCTTTCAATATTTTATTAAGTCTTATTTTAAGAGACACTTAACAATTGTCTGTTGAATTTGTATATCTATCATTTTATTAAGAGAAAATCACAATCTTTTTCATTAGCACATAATATTTCTATTTGACACAAAGCTGATTTTATTCTAACCTACCAAACATTCTTTATCTTTTTGCTTCAGTGAAAATGTAATGAACCTGAATTGTATGTACAAACATAAAAATTCATTTTATTTTTACGGTTTCTCTGCTCATGGGGTGCAGCTAGCTGACTAGAGTCGTTCCCAAACACCTTGGTCCCAGAAGCCGATGGCCCTGTCAGTGTGATCAACTGGAAGTTCCAGGATCTGTCAGAGTCATTTCTCAAAAAATACGTTAAATTCATAAGGATAGCTATTACTGTATGCAACCATTTTTTGTGACCCAGTAAACAACCAGAAGAGAGACACACATATAAAGTGTGTGTGTGTGTGTGTGTGTGTGTGTGTTTAAAATTGTTTTAGATACCAAAGCAACTATAATTAAACTCCTTGGGACATTTGTTTTAATTATGCATTTTTTGGATAATCTTCCTGGAACACTGGAAAACAAATGTTAATCACTTCGTTAACAAGATAAACCTATTTAAACCCATTAGAGAAGCTTTTCAAAATCTTTGTCTACTTATTCTTACTATTCCAGTGTGAGGGAATGACAGTTAGTCTACCTATTTAATTAAGGAGGATAAAAAAAATACCTAATGATGAGTTCAGGGTTATTGAACATAGAGACAATATGAGAAAAAGGAAATTAAAGTTTACAGCAGCATGATAAGCAGCAACCAGCGTGAAAATTATTTCTGACAGAAAACTTGCTAACTTGAAGGGTTTTATTGATTTGTCTAAAGAAATAAATATTTGAAAACATGGAGGATAAAATGAGCTAGAGAGACTGTCTTTCTTCCAATGTTAACATTTGAGCCCATGATGTTGATGCTGAGGATTGTATAGATTATTATAAATTATGCTATTTAGAACTTAGTTTTACTTGTTTTAAATGTTATAGGTTTGAAGGATCTAGTGACCCTCTGCAAAATTCAGAGGAAGCTAAGACATGGTCTGAAAATAGATGCATTTTAAAATTAGTTCCCTGCTTGTAGTTTGAACAATGCTTGGATATTTGACAACATTAAGAAATCATTATCAATTTCTATGTATGATAGTATTTTGATGATTTTTATTTTAAGAATAGGCATTTAATAATGAACACTAAAATTTATAGTTGTAATAACATAACTGAAGTTAATTTCAGATAGAAGGGGGAAATATATGGGGCACCAAGGTAATTTGTCTCACTCTCTGCTTATCATTATTAAAGTAATGATATAAATAAAGGTAGGTTTACCATACCCTCGTGTTAGTGTATGACATGTTACCATCATTAGGTACAGCAGCATACCATAAAGTAGTAGAAAATGCACTGTAGAATATACTTCTAGTAATCAAAGACTATTTCTAGTCTATCTCATTTCTATATTTAAAATTTCTAGTAACAAGATATTATTCGGATGTCTACAAGAAAGTAGGAAAGGCTTGATTTGGGTGGCTTTCAATTAAAACACATGACAATAAGAATATTGCTCAAAGACCAAAGGAGTTGTTAGACTGAAATGAAGTTATACAGGGAACAGTAAGGTGGCTTGCAGCCCCAGTTCATAGTAAGCTTAAACAATAAGATGATAAGTTGAGACAAGCCTATATTTCAAGATAAGACCCGTCTCAGAAACAAAAGATGGAGTTGCTTGGGCTAGTTATTCTGAAAGTAACTAAAAGCCATGGGATTATTAAAAGTGAATCTTATTCATTATTAGTTACCTGGAACTGTGTTCTCACCTTACATTGTTTATTGTATTTGGCTCTGCTTTCTCCAGCTCAAGACTGGGTTGCCAAATCAGAAATTGGAAAGCATAACTGGTCTGGTAGATATTAAGATATTCAAAACTAAGGGTTGTGATACTTGCATCTTTTAACCTACCAGTGTGTTGAAGCAATGGACCCCAAAGAAATGATCTGGGAATCTCAGATTAGGAGTAGAAAAAGGTCCCTCTTGAGGGGACCTTGACTTTTTGACAGATTTCACACCTGTCAGACCTCCTAGTGGGAGGTAATAAAGGCCAGAGAATGAGGGGTTATTGGTGGGGAGACCACCCCTTGGCCAGGACTGCTTAGTTGAGCATATCCTTGGATCTCACTTCAGGACCCAGAGATGGATGTTGAGGGACTTTTCTGGATCTCTTTGTTCCTCTTTCAAATGTGGCTAAATTGAATGAATCTTTTAAGACTTTCCATTAAAATAGCAAACCAGACTAAACAAAAAACCTGTGAATTCTCTTTCCTCCAAACACATGGAAATAAAATAGTAATCTATTGAATATCACATGGAGAGAGAGTCTTCCAACAATGGCTTACAAAAGTTATAAGCACAGTTCAGTTAAGCTTTTGGAAAGAAAACAAGTTTCTCTTTACTGGGTGAAGGCCAGACCATTCTCTCATGGGAGAATTTTCTGGGTTGTTTTTTATCGTGCTAGCCAAATAAGTCAGGAATATTGTTGTTTTAAATACAGAGGATAGTGTGTGTGTGCCATGTTGCTAAACAGTTGGGGTTTTTGACTCACTTCTTCACTTTGCTTAATGGTATAAGCTAATACATAGTTTATATATTCTTTAAACTATTGGCTTTTTTAGTCTTTCTAGATTTCTAAAAAACAAAGAGACAAACAAAAACAAAACACCTCAACAATTTCTGGCATTACATGTATAATGAATTCTGAATTCTGGTCACTTTCACCACTATCATCCTCTTTCATATTTTTCCATCTCATATTGGATCCTGGCTTTCCAACAAGCCCCTTCCTAACTTTTGTCTGTCTCTTGTTCTGTCTCTGTGTGTCTATGTTTCTCTATGTCTCTCTTTCTCTCTGTGTGTCTTTTTCTCCATGTGTATCTCTGTGTGTGGTCTTCCCCTTCTTTGTTCCCTCCCCCACCTCTGTGTGTATGATCCCCTAAAATTAATTATTGTTTCTTTCAGGAGCATTAGGGGAAAGTTATTTATTGGCGCATGAGCAACTTATCAGGAATACAACATAAAACCTGTTCCCCAAGCAACTATTACCTGCCAATACGCGCCCTGAGAGAGACAGAGCTCCCAGCCCCTTCCCCACATAGGATGAAACAGTGTCAACCTGACCTGTGTCTTGAGCAGGCGAACACAATTGCAGTGAGTTCCTGAGTACAATCCTGGGTTCCTACCTTTTGGTACTTGCATTCTTTCAGACTCTCTTCTGTGATAGACCCTGAGCCTTGGAAGTTGTTAGAGAGATGCTCTGCTTAGGGCTGAAATAGCAATAGTCATTTAGGCTCCGCATTTTGGCCAGTTGTGAGTCTCTGTATTAACTAACACCTACATCAACGAGGCATCTCTGATGAAGACTAAAAGCAACACCAGTCTATGGGTACAAACATTAAGTATTATTAAAGTGGTTCAACACCATAACCATTTAGCAAAAAATCAATAGTAAGTTTCTTTTTAAAGCCTTTTACCTTCCCAGCACAGGCTCTTCTCTAAGGTTTCAGCATCAGGCAAAACTTCCTTCCTGTGTAGCAGGCCTCAAATTGAATCAGAAAGCAATTGGCTGTTCTCATAATAGGCATACCATGATTGCACAAGTTTTCATGTCAGTTCGGGGTGTTTGGACTCAGATTCTCACACTTGTAGAGCCTTGCTTTATTGACTAAACCATTTTTGTGGCCTGCCAACAGACAAATGCAGCCTGTACTGTTTGGGAGGCCACTGGGGCACCTTCAACTAACAATTAATAGGGAGGTGTCTGGCATCTGCAACTTGAATTTTTGCTAATAACATTCTTGGAAGCACGTTGTCCATCAATCTGTGAAGGATTTCTTCATTCTAATATTTTCAATTCTGTTTCTAAACATCATTACAAAATACATATTGTTGTTAGGCTGAGTGAAGCTGCGGCAAAGGATATCTAGCTTGAGAGCAAAAAAATCTTTTAGAGTAATTGGCAAGCATCCCCATGAAAGGCCAAAGAGCCAAGTTGTAGGCTTTCACTTTATATGTGTTTCCTGTCACAAATTCATCTTTTTACAAACAAATTTTCAAATATATGCAAAAGCATTTCTTAATTTAAAAGAAAATGTGTGCGGAAATTCAGTGTTAGTACTTAACTGTAGGGCTGTTGGTCTAACATTTTTCGCAGAATTACCTTGTTTCATTTCCATCAACTAACGAAAGTAACTAGACAACGATGTGCATTATTATTGCCAATGCATATTTAAGTTTATATACAAAATAAAATAAATAAATTTACATCATTTATATGATTACAATTATTACCTTAATTTTGTTGATTAGTTGTCATACAGAATGATGCTTTCTGAACTGGAAAGACATCAACAGAATCTTAAATTCTTTAAGATCAATTTGTGAGTGTAGGTGTTCTCTTAGTTGGGAAGATTTATTCACACAGTAACTTTTTATGATTAACTTTTATAGAGACTGTCAGGTGGGAATGACAGCGACAGATGAATATTGATTTTTCTACTCAGTTCATGACATCTCTTTGGTTCCCCACACAGATAGTCAAAGATCTCATTATGACCTATCAAAAGGAATAGGTGAATGGGAAATAGGAAAAGGTGGAATCTGCTGACTAAAAGAATGTATAAATTTACATTTCCAAAATGAGTTACATGTAAAATAGGCCTGGTAGGCATATTCTGGGAGATAGCTTAGGGTTACGTTCAGAGTTTGTGCTATGGAAAACACGAGCAGATGAGCAGAGGAGAGATAAATTATCATGAGAATTTTAGAGGCAGAGTTTACAGTCAGTCAACTGCCTTCAGGAACCATGATTCTAGTGACCCAGGAACCAGGACTGGAGGGGGTACCAAACTTATTAACTCATGCACAGTTGGATTTTTAGTCTTTTTCTATGCAAAGGAAGGGCTGGCTTATTTATTCGTCTTTGACTGATGAAAACCTACTAGGAAGGGTTCTCTAGTCAGGTCACTGATCTTGTATACGCTCATTTGAACTGGCTTTCTGGGTTCTGTGATAAAAGTCTGTCACCTTGCACACACAGGGAAACCCCACTTCTGGTGGACCTTTCAATAGGAGAAACTAGACTCATGTAAGGAGAGGTTTCATGAGCTAAAATTTTCTCTGGGTACCAAAGCTTTGATTATTATATATTCACTCTTTTATATCTAGCTTCAAATCCATGTGTTTGCTAATACTTGTCAAGTTCAGTTGCAGCTTCATTTCCTAGCGACTTGTGAATAAATTTTGCTCCTGTGAAACGTTGCAGTGGTTTTTGCCCAGGCAAATCCCTGTCAATCATTTCTAAACTTATCAAAACTTCTTTACATATCTTCATCTCGACGGCTAAAACCCTCACTTTCAGTTTATTTTTGCAAACCAAATATAGATGAGCATTCTTGTGCCACAAATATTTAGTAAAGAATTTGCTTTCAGAGAAAGATAAGCTGAGTGATTTTCCATGTAAAGCAAAAGGTTTTTCATTTCCTAAAAACAGTATTTGACATATAGACTCATTCTTTAAAAACCCCACTATAACATTATGGGTGAAGATGAAATTTTTCATTATTAGAGAATTGTGTTTTATATCAAGCGAAAGTACAATGATCCAATATTCTTATGTTGTTTATGGCCCCTCCTTTAATGAACCTGTACTCAAGATTACTGCATCCTCCTGCTATCTTCTATCTTCTGTTTTCTTTATTGTCTTCTTCTTCCCCAAGGGCTATGGAATATAGTCTCTCTTCCTGCTCCAAAGCTGGTCTAAGTCCCGTCATGTTACTCCAGGCAAACAAAACCTTTCTCTGTTTTAATTAATTATGTGCCATTTAAAGCCATATGAAGTAACTAGAAGGAAATTTACCTTTGGAGTGATTTTTAAACTTTTTAAAACATAATGCTTGAATTCCTAATGTTGGAAAGATTGGTGCAACTTCCTCCTTATGTATTCCTTGTAGCTTCAAAATACTACTATTAATAGAGAAGTGGTTACAATTATTATCCCTTACTTTATATTCATTTTATTTCTTACATCCAATTTCTTTCAACTAAGGAGCCTGGTTCCAGATGTAAACTGGATACCAACAATTACTTATTTTTTTGAAAGCCTATTCCTGACAATGCCTTGGAACTTGGATAATTTGCAGAATTTAGGTTTCTTCTATAATAGAAAATCCTTACATGCTTTTTAATGAGGTATCCAGATTATGGCTTAAATTATTAAAATAGGAAAACTGCCTAGAAATTTGAGTTGATCGTTTATTATTATATTAAACAAACCATGAAAGTGTAGATTGATATTCTTATTGCCATGAAAACATAAATGAAAACTGTGTGTATCTCAGTATGATGTGAGAGAGTTGGGTGAAATATTTGAAGGTCAAATTATTTATTTTCTGTAGTAGACTTGTCTAATAAGAATGCAGTGGATCTTCTCTAATAGTCATGTTTTTGTCCCATGTTGTGCAAGCATATTAAATGACACATGGAAGACAGAGCTGACAAGAAATTACTTCACAAAACACATTAGAGGTATCAAAGAGTTGAATTCATTTGATGAATTTTTCAAGAGCTGGCTGCTTTTTAAAGAAATTTATAATTCAAGGTGTTTGATTAACTATTAAAGATTTGAGTGTTGACAGATTCAAAACAAAAAGGAAAGGACTCAAGTGATCTGGTGGGTTTTTAAAGCTGATTAGAAGTAAGAAGCCAGTGATCATAATCTCCTTATCTTTGATAACTTGTTTCATTTAGGGCCACTGAAAATTTAAATCCATGCATGTTCACACTGAATAACAGAAGAATGACAACAGCTGTTTCTTATTTAACCAAAGGATACTCTAAGAATTTCTAAGTTCAATATCTAGTATTTAGCTTCCAAAGTTTAGTATCATATGTATTTCATATCAGTTTGTGAATGATAGCATGTAAAGCTGATTTATATAAACATTAGACCGCTAACAGAGTCACAGTGGAATGAAAAGATAGCAATGCAAATTGGCAGAGGAAGGGAAAAGAAACAAAGGGGTGAAAACCACAAACTTCAATGAAAAAAATACATATAAACAGCAAAGGGGCATGATGTCACATCAGAATGATTGTAGTCAACTGGAATGAGATGAGAGTCTCATGACTTCTAGAAGATAGAGCCAATGAATGGCCCATCAGTTGAGAGCACACACTGCTCTGGCAGAGGAGTAATTTATATCTTTTAAGAGAAATGAATCAGTTGAATATAGGGTGAGAGCTATGATTTACTTGACAAGCGAGCAGCTATAGACGGCCTAAGTAATCATAAACAACAACTGCCAACAGCATAGGAGGGAACGCAGTAGCTGTAAAAGCTGATTCGTCTCCATGCAAATTCAAATTACCAAATCTCTATTGGAAAATGTCAAGACTGTGCATTCTGGGTCATTTGAATATTTATCATGATACAAGTCTCTCAATATGTAACCATTCCTCTATAATATCCATATTAGAAAAATGTAGAACACAATAAAAATCAATAAAAAAATCCATATTAGAAATGTATAATATTTAGTCTGCATTTTAGAAATATAAAATTTGGAATATAAAATAATACAAAACTGATATTTTATGTTATGTCCTAGCCATATTTCTTTAGATTTATTTTCAAAACTACTTAACTTCCAAAATACTGCTATAAGACAAGCTTGATATGCAAATTGGTAAATCCATATGTTAATGTCTCATACCATATGGAAACAATACTAGTTCTAGTGTAACTAATAGGAAGACCAGACATATAATAACTATGAAAGAAAAACAAAAGGTGATGATGTTTTTTCTGACATATTAATATGAGATACTGGGTTAGAAAGGTAAAAAAATTCTGAAAAAAATCGTATTTTGCTGCTAATAGATAGTTACTTATTTCATGACATTGAGATTTAGGAAATGAAGCAACTTTTGATTCAGCTACAGTGAATGGCTGAGTCTAACTTTTCACATAAATTCTAGACCTCAGGTAAACACGTGACTTCAGAAAGTCCATCAAGACTTCCCGATTAACTCTGTGTCACTGGGATGTCAAACTGCATGAGAGGTCAGGGAAATCCTTCTGAGTTGGAAAATGCTTGAAGCCATTTTCCCGAACCTCGGGAAATAACTGCTTTTATAGGGGACGGTGATGCCAGGTGGACTTAAATGTTTAGAATCGGGGTTAACGAGTGTCAGCAAAAATAGCATCAGGCAGATAATACATCTCATAGCCAAAGGATTATTAAAAGTGCTCACAGGGCATGCTAGGGCACAGCTAATCCCTCAAACCACAGTCTTCCTGATGCTGAAGCTGAGACCAGCTTTCTAATGTGCCTGTTACAGGGGGAATTGCTGACAGTTTTGTCTTAGCCAAGTTCAGTAGCTTATTAGCCACTTCTGTAATTGCCCTGTAGAGCACTCTGGGAAAATCCTATCTCATTAAATATGTCAAGCTCTCATTATTTGAAAGGACAATTGTAATATATTACAGTGTAGATGAATGGATTCATCACTAGGTAAATTTATGCTGTTCTTTCTTTGGTCCTTGGAGCTGCAGACTGAGCTGGGGCCTTGCATATGCCATGAAATCCCCTTCCACTGATCTACTCCATGGCCCCTAAATGTTTACATTTAGGTCATTTGTAGCTGGGTTCTCAGAAAATGAACAAAGAGGATAGGCAGGCAGTCAGAGAAATGAGTAGGATTTATAAAATATGAGGGCACTCTTTCATAAATGTACATGTTAGATGGCAGGTTTATCAGGAATTCTGTTTCATTTCTAGGCTCTTTATTTCCGCTTGTTTATGGAATTGACTTGAGCACCCCAGAGCAACTTAAATTTTCTTCTGATGATGTAGGATATATCAATAACTCAGTAAACATTGGTAAATTTTCTTTATTTTAAGACCTAGTAAAAACCTGAAAGATATATTGTGTGCTTTAAAGTAGGTACATGAAAAGGTCTATTAAACAAATATGTGTCATATCTACCATGAGAGTCATTGTATTATCAAATCCCAATAACAGAAGTTGGTGTCATAGTTTCCTTATAGAGTGAAGTTCAATTAATATTTCATTTCATAGGCTATGTTGCTTTTTAGTTCATTGATTCAAGCAACACAAATTAAATCAACTATTATGGACCATGTTTATATTGTATGTTTACAGACCAATGAGACCTTATAGGTTAGAATAAAGTCTGTACTACAAATCTGATACTCGTCAAACTCTAGAGATTTTAATTAAGCGTAACTGTTTACAAAAATGTCCAAAGAATGTAGGTATTTTTTTCAGATCTTCTCAAATAAAAGACATCAGTCTAGACAACAACCAAGGATCTGAAATTCTCAGGCCAATACCTTTTATGCTACACAGAAACAAGTTTCTCTTAGAATCCACGAGTGCTTTGATATGAGTAGCTGGATCAATAGGAAGTTACTCTTACTGACATTCAGCCATCATGGTCAGATGTTTCCTTCCAGATTTTTGCAGACGCAGGAAAATGATGTCTGGTTTGTTCATGTCTTCCTTTTTGCCTATCTCCATATTTTATCCATATGAATAGCTAAAACTCATAAAATAGTGAAAATCTCAATATACTTGCACACTATGTACATAACTTTAAGTATCAAATAAAATCTTTCAATGAAAAGTCTAGATATTTCAAAAACTTTAATTATTTAAGAAACTTTGTGATAAAAAGTTTAATTATATTTGCATGTACTTGTTAATTTCTTTATGTGTTTGTGTATGTATGCATACATATGGGTGGGCATGTGCCATAGCACATGTGGAGATAGAATTCAGATTACAATTGTGCCAGTCAGTTCTTTGCATCTACATCGTGAGTCCCAGGGATTGAGGTGGTTAGCATTGCCTTTATCCAAAGGACCATCTCATGTGCTCCAAACTGGTCATTTGAAAGACAAAAAGAAAAAAAAAAGAATAAAATTACTTCCAAGTTTAAAAAAAAAAGGCAAAACCTACAAGAATTTTATTTAATTTATAGAATTTTGAAAATCATCTCTTGTAGGTTAGTTAGCAAATTCTAATTGGAAACATGAAGTTGCCATATTTTGAGGATATTAATTTTAGTGGTGAATTCCTCTGTGATATTTAATTAGGAGGCTACATTTGTATATTTGAAATATTCTTTTCTTCATTCTAATCTCAAAAGGAATACATGAGCCGGGCGGTGGTGGTGCACGCCTTTAATCCCAGCACTCGGGAGGCAGAGACAGGTGGATCTCTGTGAGTTCGAGACCAGCCTGGTCTACAAGAGCTAGCTCCAGGACAGGCTCTAAAGCTGCAGAGAAACCCTGTCTCGAAAAACCAAAAAAAAAAAAAAGAATACACGAAGTCCACTAAGCTATTATGTTACATATTCACCTGGACCTCAGTCCTAATTTTATTTTTTTAATATAAACTTTCTGAGCCAGTGATTAGACACACTGTTGATTCTATCTATAGCATTTTATCTGCTTCTTGCCCCCGAAAGTTCACAACATCTGATTATAACTTTTTTCCTGCAATTTCATTATGGATTTCTTAACATTATTCAAAATAAACCACCCTCTCTGTATTTTAGAGTAGAAACATTCTCTCCCATTCGAACTCAAAGCCTTCATTGTTTTAAAACATTTACAGTTTTATGAGTGGGCATAGTCTTGTGCCAGTTGGTAAGACCTGAAAACATACGTTCAACAAACAGTATACAGACCGACTAGGCTATCTTTACAGATATATATGTATAATGTGAAGAAGAGGCCAAGAATTTGAAAAAGAGTAGGGAGCGGTATATGGAGGGTTTGAAGGGAAAAAAAAGGCAAAGGAGAATTGTAATTATAATAATCTCAAAACTAAAATTTAAAAATGAACATTAGTAATAGGATGGTTTTAATAGCCAAATGAATTTCCTGATAAATAGAAAATGTATGCCTCTAATCACTGGTTACTAACATGAGAATTTTTAATTGTTTGAGGCATTCAAAACATGGAAAAGCACCTTACCAATCAAATCATTCTCCCTTTTCTTTACAGAGATTTGTCTGCTGACCAAGGGCCGGCGCACTGCCAGTGTTCGAGCAGATACATACTGCCGTCTTTACTCCCTTTCGGTGGACAATTTCAATGAGGTTTTGGAGGAATATCCAATGATGAGAAGAGCTTTTGAGACGGTGGCTATTGACCGACTCGATCGGATAGGTACTCTTAGCTTTTACCTTTCCTCAAGCACAATTTCTTGTTAGTTTCAAACTCTAATGCATAGATCCCTTGTTAATTTGTGTGGGGGAAAAAGCATACAGCTGTGTAGAGAATAGTTGTTTAGAAAGACCTGAGGTCATTTTTGCTCCTCTAAGTGCCCTGGATTGATTTGTTCATGTCTGTTTTCACTAGCGATGCAATCTGATAGCCCAGCTTCAGTTTGAATCATCAGGTAAAAAGCACTGGTACAAATTCCAGATAGCATTAAAATAGTATTAAAAGTCAATACCATGAGTCTCTATTACATTCTAAATTTTACCATAATGTTCTTTTTTTATCTTCAGGGGCCAGCTTTACATTTTATACTTATATGAAAAATTGAAAACATACACAATTAAACTGGTCTCAGCAGAAACATCAAAATGTGTGTAATACAGACTCAAGCAGAATAAGCCTTCTTTTGGACATATCCTACATAGATGTTTACATTGCAAACATCAATGTTGCGAAATATTTTACGCTACAAAACAAAAATATGTTAAATAGAACTTATTAGTTATGCTAAAGATTTGCGTAGTTTCTCCCAGCAAAGTAGAACCACATTGTCTTGCTGTGGAATTCATTAGCTATCCTGGAATGTGCTGAAAAGATCATTTGAGTTATTCCTTCAAGCTTTAACCCTTTTGTAACCTTACCTTTCCTTCCCCTCTTACTTTGCGTAGTTCTGCCCTAGACTGATAATCCAGCTTAACTACTATTCCCTGTAGAAACCTTTCCTTGCTTCTCTCCCCATACCAGGAAAAATTCCCTTAATGTAGTCTCAGAGAGTCTCCTGCATTCCATGTCTCAGCACTGCCTTTGTTATAGTAACTATTCTAAAAAAAAAACAAAAAAACTAAACTTTAGAATGGAGAGAGCATCTTGAACTCACCATTATATTTGCAATATCTGGTCCACAATGCATGTATGTAGAAGAGGGGGGAAGGAGGAGGGAATAAATATACCTGAAGCAGATGGAGTTGGGGAAAGTTAAAAGTAAAGAAAAGGTGTCTCCAGATCTTCATTCTTAAAAAGGTAAGGTCTTCCTTTTTTTTTTTTTTTATGACAGCCTCTCACTCCCCTTTCTTTCCCTTTATATAGCACAGAGAGAAAGATTTTAAGGGTCAAAAACAGGTGAGGTAAAGTAAAAGGACCGTGTGGACAATATCACAGGGCACAACAACCATAACAGAAGCGCATATTGACAACTTTGCTAATTCACTGGGCTTAGTCATCCAGAGAGATGGCACCCAGGAAATAAGTAGACATTCCTCAAAGCAGTATTGAAGACAGCCTCATTTTGCTATGTGAGTGTTCATTTCAGACACAGAGACTAATTTCTTAGTATTTTTGACCCTGATAAAATTCTAACAGTTCTTTATGAAATTGTGTATCGAAAACAGTATCAGATTCAGCAACCTGGGTCTGGTCTGAGGAATTGCCTTTCTACGGGAACCCAGATGATTCTAAGGAAGCCAATTAGTCACCCGTAACAAGGGTTCACAGTCAGAATTCCTTCCTTTTTTTTCACAGCCCCTTCCCTCTCCAACCCAGACTTCTAAGCAGTGACCTTAACCTTCCCATGTCATAAATATGATGAAGACAGCTGCTTCCCAATCCTGAGCCTTGCCTAAATGGTTCTATCTAAAGCCTTTCATTGACGGTGTGTCCCAGAGCAAATGACCCAGTGTTGCCAGTCATTTCCCATTGCCTCACCTTGTAGGCACAACTCAAAATTAAAATAATGGTTTCACTCCTCAAATTTCTCTCCTGTTAAACGTGTCCATTTCTTCTATGAAGCGGCTTTCCTTTGCCATCGTCAGTCTTTACTATGAGATTTCTAAGCAGGTGCAACACTGTTCACGAGGCAGACGCTTCACTTCTGTTTGGTGCTCACAGGTTAAGTTCTCGACTTCTAAACCCGTGGGTCCTAACGCTGACATACATCACCCTGGAGTAGCCAGTCTCTTGTGGCATTTTTGTTCCTTTCAGTCTCTCTAAGTGCCTATTTTTCCTTTGCTGATAGGCAAGAAAAACTCCATTCTCCTTCAGAAGTTCCAGAAGGATCTGAATACTGGTGTTTTCAACAATCAGGAGAATGAGATCCTCAAGCAGATTGTGAAACACGACAGAGAGATGGTCCAGGCTATCCCTCCGATCAACTACCCTCAAATGACCGCCCTGAACTGCACATCATCAACCACCACCCCAACCTCCCGCATGAGGACACAATCTCCACCCGTCTATACGGCGACCAGCCTGTCTCACAGCAACCTGCATTCGCCCAGCCCCAGCACACAGACGCCCCAACCCTCGGCCATCCTCTCGCCCTGCTCCTACACCACAGCAGTCTGCAGTCCTCCTGTACAGAGCCCCCTGGCCACGCGAACTTTCCACTATGCCTCTCCCACCGCCTCCCAGCTGTCACTCATGCAGCAGCCCCAGCAGCAGCTACAGCCGTCGCAGGCACCGCAGACTCAGCCGCCGCCGCCGCCCCAGCAACAGCAGCAACAGCAACAACAGCCACAGACACCTGGTAGCTCCACCCCGAAAAATGAAGTGCACAAGAGCACGCAGGCACTTCATAACACCAACCTGACCAGAGAAGTCAGGCCCCTCTCGGCTTCGCAGCCCTCGCTGCCGCATGAGGTGTCCACTATGATCTCCAGACCTCATCCCACTGTGGGCGAGTCCCTGGCCTCCATCCCTCAGCCCGTGGCAGCTGTCCACAGCACGGGCCTTCAGGCAGGGGGCAGGAGCACAGTGCCACAACGTGTCACCTTGTTCCGACAGATGTCCTCGGGAGCCATTCCCCCTAACCGAGGAGTGCCTCCGGCACCCCCACCACCAGCAGCTGTGCAGAGAGAATCTCCCTCAGTCTTAAACACAGACCCAGATACAGAAAAACCACGTTTTGCTTCAAATTTATGATTCTTGCTGATTGTCAAAACAGAAAAGAAATACTCTAAGAAACAGAATATTCACAGATATTATTTTATTCTATCTCATGATAGAGCCCTATAGCCTACTCTGAAAAGATATTTTAGACAGCTCTGGCCTACATGCAAATGTAAAAAAAACATATATACATATAAAATTAAATATATATCATTATATATAAATGCCCAAGAGAAGTTCTAAAGACTTGTATAGCATTCAGTGTTACGTGTCTTCCTTTCTTTAAATCCATTAAAGGATTAAACACGTTGTTGTAAGATCATTGATTTCTAATGTACTTTTACTTAATTCCTTTGATATGTGTATTCCTCTCTTTTATGAAGAGTTCTTGGGGTCAATGGCATCAAAACTCGAGTTTTAAAAAGGCAACTCCAATTAGTTCCAAAAGAGCACCAATCAACGTTTTCTTTTGTTAGCTGTATCCAAATTATTGATTTATGCGGGATGAAGTAACTAAATCCCAGTTTATAGCTCTAAAGTGTATTTTGGTGCTTTAAATTTTGAGTTAGGTGAACGAACACACCACATGCTCAGCCACCACAGGAGACAAAACATTGCCACAGCGAAGGCTTTCTCTAACCTCAAACACGGTCATTGATTGGGCAGGAAGGGTGAGGAGGTAGTTGTCTTCATGTGTTACTGAACTTTTACCAAGACTCAGTCGATGTTAGTTGTAAATAACTTTCCAACCCAAGTAAAAGTAACTACCTGTGTTGTGTAGAGGTAAAAGTCACTCACTGTTTAGAATTCAGTTTTATGGCTTCACTTCAAAACTTAAGAGTTTTAAATTTCACAGAACCGAGTAATTGTGACAATTGTTCAACTGTAATGCAATGGCTTCAGACCTACAATATTATTTTAACCTGCAATATTTTACGCAAAATTGTATGCTTGGATCTACAAATTGCCTGTATTACACCAAAAATTATTACTTTTCTTCCTTATTGACATAATCAAGCATCTGAAACTAGTCCTGGCATGCTTTGGGGGGCAAAAAAAAAGTAGATTCCAATCAGTAATTGTAAGAAAAGGCTTACAGTATTTCTCACTTCTAGAGGATATAACAATTCATTAATTGTGTCTTTTAAAATTCTTAAAAGGCTGACTTGGATCTCTGACTTAAATCTAGAAGTGAGGTTTTTCACTTTAATTTGATATTAATGCTGTTACTATCATTTAAACAATTATTTGCAAATCACAGCTTGGTTTGGAGTTAAATATGTTCTGTGTCTTCATGTTAGTTGGTAGTTTATTGTGATATTAATGTGAAGAAATAAATATAATATCATCACATCTGTTTGGAAATGCACATTTGCCCTCTGTATATTGTAACCAAGCCGTTAGTAAATCTTAAGGCATGTGGAAACCAACATAGTCCTTAGACAGGCAGGAGGTTTGTTCTTTTAAATGTGCTGGACATAGTGTGACTGTGGCGACAGGAAGCAGGGGTGAAGTTGATCTGTCTGTAAGCATTGTTTGTTTGTTCCTTTGTTTCCTTAATTCTTTCCATGAGCATCAGCCTCTTAGAGAGCGCGTGGTCTTACTGCATCCCACACATGTGGAGGATGACTGGACCACAATGGGAGGATTTTAATGTCTGACTTCTGTAAATAACTCAAGAATGTGACCTGAAGTGGAGGTCTTTGGTAGCACAGGCATGGATGGTCCACTTAAGAACTTAAAATCCGCACATTCTGATGGCACAGGGCCTCTAGATAGACTTGAGGACAGGAAACGAAAGCAGAAGCAATGGCTATAAAGTGGATCCATTTTTGCCTGTTATGCCTTTTATGGATCTAACACCTATAAAACCAAAAAGAGTTGTTATGATTAATTGCTAACAGATCCTGTTTGTGTGGAAACAATCAATATACAATGTTAGGCAATGTAATGTTATTCATTTCTGACATGGTGATGACCAATGACAGCCTGTTGAGAATGATGTAAAAGAGATCATTCAGCCTACGTAGAATCTATGGGAAAGTTACAAGACCATTTATGTATCAGTACAAAACTCCTCTATTTTATTAAAATATAAAGATTAGCATCAATATATTAAGATCATGCACTAGTCCTTTAAATTATTAAAGGCCTACATTTGACAGAATTAATGGGTTTGTTAGTAATATATTTTTTATACATAAAATTTTTTGAGCACTATGGGAAACATCAACAAAACTGAACTGCATGATCATTCAGTGGAACCATAAAATTTTTATTCATTTTGTACTAGAATGGACAAAGAACTCTAAGGTTTATATGCTAAGCTAACAAAATGGTACAGGGTAAATTAAATATACATATGTACGAATGTGTATTTATATACACATATTTAGATTAAGGAGAAAGTGATTCACATTCCTGTAATATAAAGGTACAGTGCTAGGTGAACATGACTTTTTTTCTCTGTACATAATTAAGCTCAAGTTTGGAGTTTTAATCTGTACAGAAAGAACTGTACTATTGATCATTTGCTGCTGAGAAGATGAAGAAAATAGCTAATCTTGCCACTGTATGACCAGGGAAGAGTTAGAATATGTCTTTTGTCTTTGCTCAAAGCCATACATATAAGTATATATAAAGGTTATTAATAAATCCAAAAGAAAATAAACTAAAATTATGAATATTTTATTTTATTGCTGTACTCTAATCAAATGTTTCTCTTTGTTGATGAATATAGATTTGCCTGTCTTTCTGTCTTTGTATAATTTCCAAAAGACTTATTCTTGAAAATCACCATACTTCTTTATAGATATTCAACAAATATAGAATGAAAATAATTTAAATAGAACAAGGATTTCCCAGTCATCACTTTGTTTTACCTTCCTCATATCGTAAAAAAAAAAATGTTTATTTTATTTCTTACCCCATGCCTCTTTAATATATTGTGCTTGTCCAGTTTTAAATCACAGCCATGTTTATATATAGGATATAAGGATGATTTTTTAATTTATGTACATGACATGTTTTCTTTGGACTTTTCAAATGCCTCAGATGAGGTTTATGACAACGAGGGTAAATAAGGGAGTACTCTAAAACACAATGAGGATAAAATTTTGTTTTGCAATTTACTATAATCCTCAAACACACAGCCTGCCTCCAGGTCTCTGTGACCTCCCCATGAGGAAATGATTACCAAGTGAATGTTATTTCACTTTTCAAAGATGGCTGTTGTAGCATTTACAGGCTGAAATGAACATGGTATTTTCAGGACACTGCAAAGGAAACAAAGGAGTTATTTGAGTAATTTCTACAGGCTATGAACAATTTAAGCAATATAATGAGTTTAAACTTTTAGAGATATTATATTAAAACTATAGTTCTTTATGTTTTAAAGTACAAACCATTTCTCATAGTCTTTCAGGATTATTATGCAAAAATATCTCCATCTATTCTTTATTGACTAAAGGTTTTTATTTGATTATATTACTATAATTGCTCCTTTGGACCTTATTTTCCATGTATTGATAATATTAAACTACATGACCCAGATTTTTCCTGCTTCTATCTCGAGCACTATAGAGCACATGTCAATGCAGGTGTGGGATGCGTCGTTCTTGCTGCTGTTATTATTTATATTCACTGACCCTCACAGAGATTTACTATGTGCTAGGTTAGTCTACCTAAAAGTACATCAGCCTGTGCCATGAGAAAGAAAATTTATTCCTAGAATACAGTCAGGTACTGAGCTATACTGAATCTTGAATAGTCAATAAAAAAATAGCCATGAAATTTACAGTTGAATGTGTACCAAATTATATGTCAGTTCTTTCAAATTTGTCAAAACAATTCCCAAAATATTTTCAAAATCATGTTGGAGATTTTCTTTCAGAGATTTTTTTTATTGATTTTAGGGGTTTTTTTATGCTTGCTGTGGTCACTTGAAAATCGTGACTTTCTGAAGCAGCTTTATTTCAGTTATAACACGTAACACATTGTTATTATCGCATATTTTTTAAAAGACAAATAATTGAGTTGATCATAAAAAGCAACTTTGTCATCAAAAGTAATTCATGAACTATACAATATTGCTCGACTTTAGAAAAGATTCGGATTCTTACAAGTCGGTCTTCCACCTCCCATTTTGGAGTTTTGAGTAATGACTAAAATGAGCATTGCTTTGCTTCCCTGGAGCAATTGAAATCATCATGGATGGGTCATTCTGACCTTGGTAAAATTCTTAACTCAAAGATATGAGAAGTATATACTTCCCCATGCAGGAGAAAATATCCTGGTGAAGTAACAAATCCATCACTACAAAAGATCACTCCATTCTAACTCAAAGGACAATTTTTGAATACTTGATTGCATTACACTTTGTTCAGTTCTCATAAAGAAATGCCATCACTTCCATTTCTTCATATTAAAACAATCTCTCTGACACAAAATCATGAAGAACGGACACAATTTTCCAAGAAAATCTGGAATAAAGGTGATATGAGTGACATATTTGTTCCATGTATAATATTTGATGTGCCAGACGACTTAATTAAAAAGACAAATGATGTTTTGTAAAATCAAAATTAATGTGAGAGCCATGACCCATTCTTAATTACGACAGAACCCAAGCACACTCTTAAGTGGCCGTGCCTCTCTTATCTCACCACAATCCCACCCTGTTTCCTTAGCCAAGGGAGATTGAATAGTAACAATGAAGACTTGAAAGCTTTTGTTGAAAGAAACCTTGCCAGTTCTTGCCCCTGGCCCATCATGAGACTTGTTTAAAGATAATAGTAAAAGAAAGTATATGCAAGTCTTTGAATTCATTTTCAAGACATTTGATATAGAAAGAATGACAGTAGAAAGAGTAAATTCTGAAGACGGCATCTTCATGTAGTAATCAATGAAAGTTGCTTCTAAAATGTGAATGTTTAACAGCACACTGGTTATTGGCAATACTCACATCTCACCGAAGCTTGAATGTGTCCTAGACTAAAGAAAACAAATGGTAAAATAGGATTTAAATCCATTTTTATTATCAGGCTGAGAGTCTTATAATTTTATGCTTTGATCTTGATTTTTTAGAGCAATCAAAGGATATATGGTTAAATTTGTGTTTTGCTAGTGTGAAAAGAAATAAAATTAATTTGTAGCAGAGCAAGTACTAAAGCTATTTGTTTCCTCACGCTACTGGTGAGGCTGCTAGATCTGAAGAAAGACCCCGTGTTTGCAAAATGTAGGCAAATTCTGGAAATGAAAAATTTGCCAGCTTTGCATATTAAAAACAGCCCAGTGTGAAGAGCAAGGGCATGAAGAACCACAAATGAAAAGGAGTTATCATATACATATATCATCTCATAGAGATGATTCAGAATCAAATGAAGCTAGCTTCCCAGAAGGGACTGGTGGTAGCCTGTTTCACAGACTGGCAAATGCAGACATTCTTTGGGGAATACCTTATTTCTAGTGTAGTGTAAATCACCATTCTACCCAATGAAAACTAATTCTTTATTATTCCATAATTACAATCATTTTTTATCATTCGAATAGACTGAGCTTTTTTCCAGTGGACACATCTACAAAAATCAGTAATACAGCAGTTCTTCAAAAGTAAGGTCCATTTATATTTCTATTAGATTTATTAAAAATGACTTAGCATTACTTCTATTTTTAAGCAGAAATGACAGATTTTGACAAAACAGAAGTTAAAATTTTATCAGATTAAGCATTGGCCTCTACAAAGAAAATTGGGATTTGTAGAGACAAACATTTTCTTAAAACATATTTTAGTTTCCATTTAAACTGTGGCAAACCCCTCCAAAACAGGAGACACAGTTTAGAAAGAAGTAATCACATAACTCATTAGAGAGATCAAAAATCAATTTGCTCAATGTATAGTATCATTTTATTTTGGCAATATGTGGCAAGGGTCTTTGTTTCTCAGTACTTAAAATAAAAATTGCCGGCATAACACTGTTAAGATATATTGTCAAGGTCTTACTCAAAATTCTATTGACAACAAGCAGTTCTGAATGCCTGAAGGTATGATATTCTGATATGTAGCATGAAGTATTGAGCTTGAGTAATATTAAATAGCATTTCATAAACAAAATGTTCACATATACAAAGTAGTATATGTCTTCCATATACCTCTATTACAAAGATCCAAAGTATATTAACCATATTGGCTCACAGACAAAAGTGTGGAAAAGTGCAAGCAACAGTATTCATCAGACTAATCATCATAAAATGGGGGACACATCCCCAAACAACATAAATCAAAATCTGCTTGACCTCCCAATCAAGAACAGCCTTCACGATCAGTGCCAAATTAATATAAGTATTCAAAACAGTGATTTATGTCTTCTTGGCAACAGCAATTTCATTTTGGAAGTTAGCCAATATTAATTTCAAGCCACAGTTTTTTAAACTGATATATGGTCAGATTAGTGCCACTCTTTATGATAAAAAGCAAATTGTGGTTCATTTTGGGTATAGCTCATTACTGTCCCTAAAGTTCTAGCGATAAAGGTCTAGCAATGATCTGACAGCATCGACAAATACAGTTTCACAGAGTCTGCTTATGCACAGTTAAAACACCATGGTATTTTCATTAAAATGCTTAATAACCTTGCAGCTTAAAATATAAAATATCAAAAAATAGTTTTAGATTATTAGAGGCATAAAGGACCTGTGTTTATTTTGCACATCTTTTTAATGGGATGGATGCTTACCTAGGACACTTTGTGTTTCTATGAGTAAATGGTATTCACATTTAATTCTTACAAGGAGGGCTGACTGAGAAGCCAAGAACAATGGCACTGGGTTTTGATCCTACTGCATGTATTGGCTTTGTGGGAGCCTAGTCTGTTTGGATGCTCACCTTCCTAGACTTGGATGGAGGGGGGAGGACCTTGGACTTCCCACAGGGCAGGGAACCTTGACTGCTCTTTGGACTGGAGAGGAAGGGAAAGGAGATGGGGGGAGGGGGAGAAAAATGGGAGGAGGAGGAAATTTTTAATTAAAAATAAATTTAAAAAAGAAATTTTTTACATTGATATAAAGTGATAAAATGAGCTATTTTTATATCAGCCTTTATCGAAAGCACATAGGTAAAAATGTGTTACAAGGTTTTGTCATTCTCTACACTAAGTATGAATGCTGGCCCATTTTATGATTGCCTGTATCACAGTATTTGAAACTAAACGTGAATGGACTTCTGGTATGATGACAAAGATTCTTTCTACATGGGGTGTTTTATGGACGAAAGAAAGGAAGGGGTGAAGGGATGATGGATGGAAGGAGGGAGGGAGGAAATTTGACTTAACAATATTACATTTCTTAGTCTTCGTTTATTTAGAGAGAACTAACTTCATTATATACCTGAATGTTAGCTGAATGAGGGGAAAAGAAAGCACATTGGCAATCTTGCCATTGCCAGAAAGCTTCTCAAGCGTTAGAAATGCTGGATGCTTTGCAAATGGACATTCATGCATGTTCCAGAAAAATTCTGGGTATTATTTCAGGATAGTTTTTAATTTCCTTTTGGTGAGTGGTTTCTCCATCTGTGGGTTGTGACCCCTTTGAGGGTCAGATGACTCTTTCACAGGGATCACCTGAGACCATTGGAAAGCACAGATATTTACATTATGATTTATAACAATAACAAAATTAGTTATGAAATAGCAATGAACATAATCATATGGGTGGGATAAGCACAACAAAAGGAACTGTATTAATCAGTCGCAACATTTGTAAGATTGAGAGCAACTGTTTCAGGTAATAATTCAACTATAATTATTCAACTGACTTCAGTTGGTATGTCTCCCCAATGGTTTATGTCCATCAAATCTTAACCAGCTTGGAAAATCTATCCAAAGGATTTCCTACCTGTCAGCTCCATATACCATATTTCAGAAAACATGTATTTCTGTGATAACAAGAAATGGAGTTTCTGGCAAGAAAAGTTTTGATATTTTTAATTACACTAACCCTTGTAATTATGAATCCATTATGTATTATGAATCTATTAAAAGCTTTAAAGGCTTATTATGAACAAGGATGCTATGTCTATAGAGAATTTATAAGCATTCCATTAGTCCTTTATTTTATATATGAGAATAGGAAGACAGAGGGACTAGCCAATAGCTAAAATAGAAAAAAGGCTGCATACTTCAATTCTTAACCTATTTTTTTAAATGTGTAATTGCAGTTAATGTTCTTCTAGCCTGGCCAAGAATTGATATGCAACTCATAAACAATGTCTACAGGCCACAGGTCCAAAGTAAAGAAATTTAGAGCCCAGGAAGTACAAACTGTAAAAAGTCATCCAATTCCAGTACATGTAAGAAAAAAATGACACAGATGAATATCAGATGTAGTCTGAATGCATTGTTCAGTATTCATCTCTATTACATGTTGTGTACAGTGATCACTGGAGAGGCAGGTAGAAGCATAACACTGACCTGGTTAGGATGACTGCTTTAAAATATAGGACTTAAAGTGTTTTTTAAATTATTATTATGCATGGGACTGATGGTTCTTATCATTTAATATCACGCTCCTTTCTGATTTTCTTGCAGTGCATTTCTATAAATTATGTCTTCCCTGGGGGCCTTTCTCCACAATATATTTCATAATTGCCTTGTGTAATATGAAATAAATACTCAAACAGTCATGGAATTTATTTAAAATATACCTAAAAATGAGTACTTCAAGTTAATACAGCCATCCCAAAGGGAGTCATAAAATATGAATAAATTTAAAAAGAGGTAGAAGGGGTTAATCTGAAATTGCATTGAAAGTGCGGAAGTGGAAGGAAAAACCTTCAAGACCCAAATTTAGCCTCTCAGAAATAAAGGAAACATTATGAAGAAGAAAGCAACAAGATCCATGTATATCCATGTTTTCGGATATAATCTTATTTCCCTTCTGCCCCGTGCAATGTTAACAGTAGCATCTCCACAAATACTAAGCACAATGTGGCTACTGAGAGAAAGGATGAAGTTGTGACTATCCAGAGTGGAGATAGGCTATGCCTTTTTTTTAAATTGAAAAGAACACCTGCAAACAAGCAAACAAATGAAAGGCAGCTCTTCACCCAGGGCAGAAGCAAACCTGTTGGCAGGAAAGACACAGAGTGCCGAAGAGAACTCTTTGGGTAACACAAATAGACATAAGGCCTCTGAAGTACCATGGTAACAGGGTTTCCCACAATCCCAAGTGAAAACACCCAATGCTAACAGTGATCGCACAGAACTGCATGCCCAAGTGTATCTTTCTCGCTCATGCTTACAACAACAAGCTTCTTTTCTGACTGTAAACTAGCAGGAGTGCTATCACGTTCTATTCTGAGTTTGGTCCATAGCACTCTGTGTAGTTTCACCTTAGGTAGCCCAGTCCTTGGGTGGTGGGAGTGTACATGGGAATAGCATGGCAGAGATTTGCCCAATGTAGTTGTCCAATAACTCATCTCAGAAGAAGGAACCATAATAAAATCTTCCTTATAAAATATGATTGACCAATACTGATGAGCAAAGGTATTTTTCTAAGACTTTTTTTTACTGTTGATCATATTGGTCTTTTTCTTTCCGTTTTCTTTTCTTTTTGTTTCTCCTTTCTTTCTCTCCTTCCCCCACCATAGTCTCTATTTCAATCTTTCTTATTTTCTATTTTCTGTTGTTTCTCTATTTTTATATTGCTTTCTAATCCTGGCCATTCTATAACTTGCTGTGTAGCCCAAGATGTCCTTGAATTTGTGGCAATCCTCCTGCCTCTGCCTCCTGAATGCTGTGATTCTAAGTGGATGCCACCATAAGTGACGGAAAGCCTTGTTTCTATGAGAGAGTGTACTACACAATTAAAAGCATTCAACTTAGAACAAACACAGTGACTAACAGAAAAAAATTACCAAGGGAAAAATGCCAGATTAATTTGAAAAATATCAATTTGAACTTCCTGCTTTCCACAGATGTCTGTCCACCGGGTTTATAAAATCTGAATGACCTAATAATAGGAGGAGCATGGATCTTACTGTACAAACTTTCTTAGTTAACGAAGCTTGCACATTTCTATAAGGAACTGGATGTGCGGTCAGAGGTGTTCAGATGGTAAAATCTGAAGGACACCTAGTGGCCTTTTTGGATGTACTGTGAATTTCATGTTGCTTTGAGCTCCTGCTATTTAGTCATTTTTTTTGCTTATGTCACCTTTCTTTATAATATATATATATATATATATTCCTTGAAGTCCTTATGCTTATGTCATATATTTACATATATGTGTGTATATATATTATATAAATTATATATATATATATATGAGATAGACATATCCTTGAAATTCAACTAAGTCAGTCCTTTGACTTGCCATTTAGGTGTCCATTAAGTTATCAAATTTGCTCATGGAGTAGTAAAATGTGTCAAGGAATACCCTGGATATTGTAGATTTAGCTATGATTCAAAAATAAAAATTTAGGGCAAGACAGGTGCCTTGGTGGTTAAGAACGCTTACCGCTTTTACAGTGGACCCAGGTTCATTTTACACACTGACATGGTGGCTCACAGCAGATTGTTGCTGTAGTTCTAAGAGATCCAGTAATCTAATGTCCTAGCCTATCCTTCAGTGGTACCAGGAAAACACATGTGTACATGCACAGATGCAGACAAAACCCCCATGCATATAAAATAAAAGCAAATAAATCTTTTATTTTTTACAGAGAAAAATAAAGGCTTCTGTCCCATTGAGTTTATGTTTTTAAAGAAAGAAATAGATAATAAAGAAATCAGTGAAAGTGTGGAGAGAGAAGAAAACTTGGAGAGGAAATATGTGTAGGGGAGAAGGAGGCAGAGGGAGTGCCAGGATCAAGGACTGGGAGGAGAGGCTCTTCACAGTGCCGTCATCAATGACAATTCATAAGAGAAAAGGTGAGCAATAACCAATGGCCACAGAAAAGCAGACTATCTGAAAGCCCAAAGCCTTTCTATGCCCTGTTACTGCAATGGTGACACATGGATTGGCAGCTATCGTAACCTTCAAGAGTTCGTGTTAAGTGCAGATTCCTGGGCCTGATGTCACTCAGGCAGGAGTGTGCTTTCTGACAGAGTCCCTGGGAATTCACATGCGCTATGGTATTGAGAATCACAAACTGTATAAATCATAGGAGAGAGAAATGAACTTTCAGGAACTTGGGCATTTCTAGAAATGACACACCACAATGAAAGATTCTGGCTACAAAGGGAGAAGAGGGGGCTTCAGATAAGCATCTGCAAGAGAAGGCTACAGATAATTTACATGTCATCCTTTTACTCCGGACCATGCAGAACTTGCTTTGGTTTATAATTTTTACCCAGCCTGTCCCCGGCCCTTCTCTCAAAACAGAAAACAGAAAATGAAGACTTGTTATATTATAATTTCCTCACTTTTTCTAAGTCTTGCCGTTGTAGCCACTAATGTTTCTAATCTAACATTAATCTGCTTTATCTCCTTTCCAACTATGGCTTAATGTTAACAACCACACATTCTCATTGTAAAAATGTTGTCCAATATTCTGTAACTAAGCTTCTTTTTTCCCATTAAATCTCTGCACCTGCAGTGTTTAAAAGTCTGGCTATATTGACTGTCTCTACTATCTATACCTGGAGGTGTGCTAGTTTCATACAATATCTCCCCTTTCATTGTTTTATTAATTTTACTCTGTGTGTGTGTGATTTATGTATGCATGTACATGTGAGTGCAGGTGTGTACATCCCAGCAGAGGCAAGGGGTCAATATCCGTGTCTTTCGTCTTTAGTTTTTTAAACAGGGTCCTTCATTGAACCTGGAGATGTGCTCTCAGCACAGAGTTTTAGGCATACACTCTCAGATACAGATCTCTGTATGAGTCTTAGTGAAACTGACTCATATATTAACTTTATCCACTGGTAGATCACCCTCCATAAGTCAGTGTGTGAATGGGAAGACAGACAGATTAAGAGACAGAGACAGAGTGAGATATGCATGTGTGTAAGTGTGCATGCCTGATCGAGCTCATGTGCCACATGTGTGGTCAGGGGAAAAACTTGGGTGATGGTCCTTGCCTTTCCATTTCATTTGGGATGAGATCTATTCCCTGATACATAAGTCAGGTTAGCTGATCAATGGGACTTCTGGGGAGACTCTTTGTCAGCCTCCTGTGTCCCATAGGGCATTAGAATTGCAGGCACTAATATGTATCCAGTTCTGAAGTGGGTTCTTAACACAGATTTTCCAACTTACAGAACTAGAGATTTTGCCCATGAAGCCATCAATCCTGCCTTTTAATTTTCTTAAATGTTGAAAGAGACACAGAGAGAGCAAGGATCATCAGTTAAAAGCACCTACTGCTCTTACAGAGGACACTAGCTCTATTCCCAACACCCATGACATAAGGCAGGTCACAGCTGCCTCTCACTACTGCTTCAGAGAGCACCTGCATGCATGCATACATACCTCTACACAGACTCAGAGATTTACACATTTAAATGCAAATTTAAGATATTTATAAATGGAGATTGGTATATAACTTCTATCTTATGGGACGGGTCTGAGAATTCTATAAAGGAAATCTTATGAAAAGTTTTACTCTAGCCCTTCGCCCATATTCAACACTTGACGTACAACAAGGAGCATTTTGTAAGTCATGATACATGAATTATATGGGACAGACCTGTCACGTCAGTCTTCCTAGTGGAAAGGGCTACACATGGAATTCAGCGTCTTCCCTTGGAAACATGGACCTATACTCAGTACACTATTTCTTTGGGCCACACGCTCTAGGGTTGATTTCTTTCCAGATAAGTCTTAGGAGCAGATGGTGCTACGTAATCAGTCATCTTAGTGTCAACCAATCATAGGGCCGAGAGGCTGCTTTCTTCTATGTATTCTTAGATGTGATATGACAGGAACGCAATGCTCCTAGACAGGCATAATGAGTTCAAAACTCTCCTCGAGTTGGGAGTATGTGATGGTTGAGGAGCAACACAATCTCCCTGCTTCTTAACACGGGTGCGATAGTTGAATTTGTCCTGATATCTATTGTATGAAGGATTGAGATTTAATAGTGTACAGTATGCAACCTTAGTGTCGTTAAATACTGTAAACCTATCTCTTTAAAATAGGAATCAGTAATTGAGCACAAGAGTCATCACGTTGTTAAAGTATAATAACCAAACATGTAAATGTACCTACCTACGTCTTCACTTGGCTACACACAGCACCTTATTATTCCTGTGGCTTATTTAGGAAAAGGCACTTTTCTGAAAGACACCACGTCAAGTTTTCTCTGAAGTACATGTCCTATTAAAAGTCTAGTGCCTGTCTGAGGCACTGAGAGAGACAACCACCGTGTAACTAGACTTCTGTAAGTGCCCAAGTGTAGTCCAACTCCTCAAACTCACAGTAAGCATCTTCAAGTTAAGAATTTGACCTTCTTGCTCCGTCTTTAAATTAAGGATCATCGCTAGACAGTTAGAATGTACAAAAGTGACATGAGGTCATTCTTTCTCTATTTTTCCTTTCCTTTCTTTTCTTCTCTTTTTTAGAACTTGTACTTTAAAAGACCCAAGTACAATTGCAAACCTGCACAATCCTTGCGGTTGGCAAGCTCTTCAAGCTGCCATCCAGACTCAGTTCTAAAAGCTCCCTTCACAGCATGGACTGAGATTTAAACTTCACTATTATTTCATGGTTTCTCTAAAAGAAAAAAATTAAAGTCAGGGAGGTGAAAAAAAAAAGCACTCACTTCGTGGCAAAGTCCTTTAATGCTACTGCGGTGAACAGTGTTGTCAAAGATCTGTGGACAGGTGATAAAAGAGCGGGACCAAAATAATCCGAAAACTGCGAAGTCGGAAAATTGAAGCGTCCCGGAGTTTCATGTCTTCTGTTTAACCAGGTGCTGAGTCCAGTCACAGAGACTGAGAGCTGTTCATTTCACTGTGTGTTTACTGCTAAAAAGATGCTGAAATTAAAGACACTGAGGGGTCGCAGCATTTATGTTTGCAGGGCTGGAGACAGAGGGCTCGGCAGATAAGGAGATGTACTCTCCCTTGCAAGAGGATCTAAGTTTGTCTCCCAGCATCCCTATCTGGTGGTTCACAAGGATCCTAACTCTAACCCGGGGGGATGCCAATGGTTTTGGCCTCTGCAGGCGCATGCATTCATGTCCAACCACAAACACTGGAAGACACAAAAACACTTTAGAATAACAAAGATAAAATAATAAATACTTGGCTTTTAAATTTTAATTTTAGGATTTGTTTTGTTTTTAGAGCATATATGACCTCAGATTAAATGTAGTTGCTAATACAACAAAACAAGCAAACAAAAAAGAAAAAAGAAAGTGTTGTTTTTTTTTTTTGAGAAATAATTTATAGTCAGTGACAATTATAATATTCTATGATCTTCCTTGGCTTCTTTATGGTTAGGAATAAAAGGACTGGTACATGTTCGGAGTTTCGCTTTACTTCAAATTTATATGCATTAATTTTTACATTGGGGATGGAAAGAAAGGGTAATGTCCTTCACACATTCATCCTTTGAAATGAATTGGTCAATTATTAATACTAAAAACACCTATTAACACAGTTCTTTCTTCAGGGATTATATGGCTGCCTATCATACTTCTGGAAAATCCAAAATGTATGTTTTAATATAGATATAATGAAAGTGAGTTTGTCTTTGAATCTTCTAATTATCGTTTTCTATATTTTTTAATTTTTTTGTTTTCTATATTTTTCAATCCATTTTTTATTCACTCCTTCAGTTCTACAAGGCCCGAAAAAACAATCTGGCATCATTATAAATTCTATGTGAGTTAATGAGGGCTTAAATTTTCCAAGGTGTGTTTGCATTTTGAAAAGGAACACAATCGTAAAAATGGGAAATAGGTTATAAAAATACCCAACTATTAAATAATCATTGGGCACCAGCTAGTGTTCTTATACGGAAAGAAAGAAGTTAGCAAAATAATCTTCTAGACTACCTCTAGAACCAATATTTTTAAGCCTAAAGACCCTTGCAACTAGGTGGGAGGGCTAATTAGTATCCTCAGAATTATTTGACAGGGGCTAATCATACCATTAGTATCACTATAATAGTCTATAAGAAATCAAATATTTTCTGAGTATTGGTGAGTGAAGATAACTAAACACCTGAAATGAATGGTAGAAACTATAAGTAAGAATTCAAGACAAATAAATAAAGGACACCAAAAGACTAATTGTACTAAATTACATTGACATTTATGATCACAATTATCATAATGACAATATAGATAAAGCATATGGAACTATGAAGATCTCTATATAGATGTTTATGCCAGTATCATTAAGAGATTTCCTGAAGATCCAAGAATGGTTTACCAAAGTCCCCAGTTATTTACATTGGCATTGTCCCCTAAAATGTTCTCACAAGTTAAGAACTTGATATCTAAGGCAAATATTCAAAAGGAGGGTTTGGCATAATTAGATCTGGAGGGCTCTCAACTAATCAATGAGACAATTTACACTATACATGGGTTAGTCATTTAAGTGTGTAGTTTTGGAGATGAATGAAGCAAGAAATTGGAGATTAATTGGGGTAGTACTGGCATTTCATGGTTTTTTAGGGATATTTTTTATTCCTAGTGTTTGTATCGTTATCGTTCTCTCTCTCTCTCTCTCTCTCTCTCTCTCTCTCTCTCTCTCTCTCTCTCTCTCGTTCTCTCGCTTGCTCTCTCTTCTCATTGAAGTAAGTATACTTTGTCTTTCATACCTTCTCCTATGTTATTGGCCAGAAATAAAGGAGCAGTTTACTGTGGACCAAATCCTTTGAAGGAACAATCAAAAAACTCTATTCCACTTTTAGAATAATTTATGTCAGGTATTTGATCCCTATGAAGAAAACGCTTACAAGCACATAAGCCTAATCCAACTGCCTTGGCAGATATAATTTCATTGCTTTATCTTTTTTCTCCAAGTAACCTCTAGCAGACCACTAACCCTAATATAATTCTGTCTTGAAATCTCTCCTTTCATAACTTAATTTACTAATAGTTTAACTAGAGGGAGGTTTTCCTTACTGTTGTTTTCTGCTTCTTTCTATTCAAATAAGGCAGGGTCTTATTTAACTCAGACTACTCTTTTTTTTTTTTTTTTTTTTTTTTTTTTTTTTTTTTTTTGGTTTTTCGAGACAGGGTTTCTCTGTGGCTTTGGAGCCTGTACTGGAACTAGCTCTGTAGACCTGGCTGGTCTCGAACTCAGAGATCCGCCTGCCTCTGCCTCCCGAGTGCTGGGATTAAAGGCATGCGCCACCATCACCCGGCTCTCAGACTACACTTGAGCTCAATATGTAACTGAGGATTACCTTGCATTCCTGATCCTCCTGCCCCTACCTCCTAACAAATGAGATTATAGGCATAAACCTTTGTGGCAGGAATGTTTTACATTTTACTCAAATAATAAAATAATAAAACCACAAGCTGTATGTCTGACTTCTTTAATTATTGGCTGTGATAACAAAATGTCTTGGACTAGGTAATTTACAAACAGAAAATGTCTTTCTTATAGTGGGAGGCTGGGAAATCCAAAATCTAGGAGCTGGCACAGAGAATATCAACAAGAACCCACTCCTTACAAACTAGATCTTCTAGTTTTGTTCTCATGTGATAAAATTACACAAAGCCATCCTGACATCTTTATTATAAGAGTGTTAACTCACTTGATGGATTCTCTGCCTTCACAAAAGTTTTGTTAATTGTATTTATTAAAGATCTGCCCTCATGACTTACTACTTCCTACCACTTTATGGATCAATCTTCAGCATGAAGTTGGGGAAAACAGAATCATCTAGACCATGATAGCACTAAAACCATGAATTTGAGCATTATACAAAGATTTTGTTTCTGTGGGCACAGGAGTTCGAAAATTTCAACTCAAATTGCAGGTTCCACAAGCTTTAATTGTTTTTGTTTTGATTTGTTTTGTTTTGATTTTCAAGACAGGGTTTCTCTGTAACTTTGGAGCCTGTCCTGGAACTAGCTCTTATAGACCAGGCTGGACTTGAACTCACAGAGATTGGCCTGCTTCTGCCTCCCGAGTGCTGAGGTTAAAGGCATGCATCACCACCACCCGGCTTACAAGCTTTAAATTTTAAATAGTCTTTCTTCCATTCAGGAACTCTGTGAGTATGATTTCCTTCCAGGTGAACCTATGTTGTCAGATTTCTGTTTTCTTCTTATTGTCACACATTAACTTCCTTATACTTTCAAAACATTGGGGTGATCCAAAAATAACATAAATTCTTCTAGGGGACTAAAGAAATGGAAATGCTGGAGGGAAGAACTCAAAATGTGCATCTTCTTCTCTTTCCTTCCCATAGTTAAAAAAAAAGTTTGTATTACTTGGCATTCCTGAGTAAGCCCCTGCTCATCCATGGTCACCCCACTATTCTCTCAACACTCACACTCATTAGTAAAAGCAATAGGAAAGCCGAAGAAAGAGAAACAACATTTCCAGTATTCATTTCACCTATCTCTTAATCAATATTTGTGGATAAGTCCTGGTATAAGAATATTTCCACAGTTCTCAGCTCCCGAGATTGAAAGACTCAAACCAAGTTTTGATAATGTCTTTAGACCAAAGGGTAAACTCTTGCGTTCAGTGAGGAATGGTTTGGTTTTACTTTTTGACAAATAATTCCCATTCATTTCATGTTAAATATACTCAACATTGTTTCCATTTTCACATGAGAGAGGCAGAAACTGTGAAGTGCTTTCTGAGTGATGAATTGACATCTGGCTAAAATGTATAAGAGATGGGTGTAAACACATGATCCATAGACACTTCCATTTAAGCATATTATGTATTTCTCCCCTTTATCCATTCTGTTCATATTTGCTCCAGGGAAAATGAATATCTGTAGCAAAGAAATATGATTGGAGAAAGAAAGGAAGGAAAGATGAAAGGAAGAACGGAGGGAGGGAAGGAGAGAGGGAGAGAAAGAAAGGAGAATAAATAGAGAGATTATTATTTTTTTGTTTCCCTATCGTTTCTAAGATGCACAATCTCAGTGCAAGCCTGTGTTCCCCTGGCTATTTCAATATTTCCATCCACTTTAACATGATGTTTCTTGAGTCTTGGGTGCAGGAATTGTGTTTTACATACATCCACTGTGGCTGGGAATTAGGTCTTAGTTTTTCCTTACTCTTCCAACAGATTATTTGTAAAATTTGTCATGTTATATGCTCAAATTGTAATTACTGGTGATTTCTATGTGTTCCTTTTTGCACTAGTGGTCCTTTTAAATTTTTAAAAAATATTTATTTTTAAAGGATATAATGAACAATGTATACAGTGTATTTTGATCAAGTCCATCCTCTATTTTCCCCATCCAGCTCCCACTTCCATCTTCATGTCCTGTTCTCTGTCTCCCATTCATCTGTTCAGCCATCCATCTATTCCTTCTTGAATTCTTCCCACTTATTGCTGTCTGAATGTGCATGACCCGTGGGTGTGGAGCCTCACATTGTTTCATGGACAATCTATTAGTGACCACAGTCATGAAGAAAGCTGATTCTCCCTCCCCCAGAGTAGACCAATTGCTGATAGTTCTTTAGCTAAAGGTGGAGTCTAGTGAACCTGTTCTTCCATTAATGCTGGAACTTTGGCCAACTTTATCTTGTGGAGTAACCACAGCTGCCGGGAGTCCATCAGTGTAAGAGCTATTCCATCTCCAGAAGACAGCATTTCATAGCAATCCTCCCTATGCTTCAGCTCTTAGATGCTTCCTATTTATTCAGGAAATAAAATTTCCTTGTTCATTTTCCTCTGAGAGAATTCATGTTCCTTTTCCTCTGAGTGAATTCAGATTATATATATGTATAAAAATTTTCTTTACATGTATACTAATTCCTGTTTCTCCCCTGTATATGTAAGAAGAATACCAGACTGTTCAGTGAGAATAATTTTGAAATATTTTACTCTAGTATGAATGTAAAATGGCTTAACAATTCAACTAAATTATTTTTTCATCTATAGAATTAAAGTATATTTGCAAATTAGAGTTTAGAGTTTTTTCATCCTAACTGATATTTTGATATCATTTTTTTCAGTGTCAGAAACAAACACATTTTTATAGATGCTTCCTACAGTGCTATTGAAACAGTCAAATCTTAATTCAAAGGATTTGCACACATGTGCAACTAGACACACATGTATACATTGAAATTACTTCAATTTTGTCCATTAAAAATCAGTATTATAAATTGTTAGAATTGAGCCAGGTGGTGATGACACATGCCTTTAATCCCAGCACTCGGGAGGCAGAGGCAGGCAGATCTCTGTGAGTTCAAGGCCAGCCTGGTCTACAAGAACTAATTCCAGGACAAGCTCCAAAGCCTACAGAGAAACCCTGTCTCAAAAAACAAAACAAAAAAATGTTAGAATTGTTGATAAATACATCAAATGAACCGTATCACTAGGTAGTTGGATGGGTCAGTTATAGAAACATGTAAAATAAATAAAGCATTTCCTATGAAGCAGTAACTTTTAAATGAGAAGACAAATATAAGTGTGTGCAAAGAGCATTCAAGTCAATCATCAACGAATACAAGCCAGCTAAGTGTTGATTTTTTTTTTTACTTTATAAATAGTTATTTAAAAGCCATATGCAGTTCGAGACCAGCCTGGTCTACAAGAGCTAGTTCCAGGATAGGCTTCAAAGCTACAGAGAAACCCTGTCTCGAAAAACCAAAAAAAAAAAAAAAGCCATATGCAGCAATCAGTAGAATTTTTTGATGTCCTCTTTTTAAACTGATATGGATATCTGAATTTTATTATAAAGTGGATTTCAAATTGCAACAAGTCATCTGTTAGACTGGTATGTGTATACACCACAGAAGGTCACTTTTCACACTTGTAGTAGTCTGGGAGCGGAGCGTCAGCATGTTCCTATAAGAAGACTGGAAACTTCCCAGTGTTTCCTAATGAGATACAATAGAGGAGGCAAAGTTTAAAGGTTCTTCAAAATGACACCAATCCAATGAGATGACTCACTCCTCTTGATTTTATCTAGGCCTTTATTCCTAAACACCACTACTACCATACAATGTTTGGAGCGATACAAACACTTCCTCAAAACTGAATGGATTCCCAAGCAGTTCCTAATACCCAGGACCCAGACACTGCAACTCTAATTGAGTTGCTAACAAATGACAAACTTTGATAAATTTATCCTAAAACAGTGATTCTCAACCTTTGCTGTAAGCAGAGGCCAATGTAAAATCTACCCAAGAAATCCTGGTTTTGTTGTTCCATGAAATGAGGCTTTAAAATATTTCCATAGGATGCCAAGGTGTAGACAAAATTGGGAACCACTGCTATAAGTCCAAAACAACAACAACAACTAACTTTTACCAGTAACCATACAAAAGTTTTTTGGAATCTGTGTGGTTCCAGTGAATGCCCATCAAAGCTTGTTTCTAGACTATGGAACTTACAGATTTAGAAGGAGCTATCACAAGTTTGGACAAAGACACATGGGCATTTAGGGAAAGGGCAACATTTAATTGGTAAGTTCATGTTATATTGTTTTCTATGCTACATTGAACAGAATAGATAACAGAGAAGGAAGCATGTGTAAAGCTGGGGGTTTTCTCCCTGTCTATGCATGTGTGCAACTAGCTTTGTCATTCCACCGTGAACATGAGTGATATATAACCCAGAGGTTGTACAAACTGCCACCACCACTCATCTTTTGCCTCCACTCTTTCCGTTTGCAAGTGCTAGAATGAAAAGCACCTACAAATAGTTCCCTGCTTTTCCATTTAAATTGGTCTTGGGAGTTTTATTTGCTAATGAAATTCAGAAGTCAGAAGAGATTGATTTCTACCCTTGACCTTGAGAATCTTTTAATCTTTACACTCTAGTGCTCTCTCGGAGTCTTGGATAACTGTAACAAATGGAGCAGAAAACAGCTTGTAGGAAAACGAGAGAAGACATTAACAGAGCAGGGCATCCTAGCCTAGCCAGTTTCCAACTGGTTGAACAGGTGACAGCCCCCATATAAATAAGCACAGGCCAAAGTAGAAGACTCATCTGACTGCCTAAAATTACCAAGCCACAAAGTTGCACACTAAATAAATTATTTCTATTCAGAGCAACGAACTTTGGGGTGTTTTGTAAAACACTAACAGATATCATCTGACTGACTTCTCAACAACAGTAACTGATGCCAAATCAGGTCAACACAAGTTATTTCAATGAATGTTTTATACTTTTTGCCGTGTGTTATAAAGCTGTATGAGAATACCGCCTCTAAACCTAGGAGAAGAAACACATAAATACAGGGAATAACATGAGAAAAGGGGAATGAAAGGGTCCTTCTTGACATTCCAAGAATCCATCATTAATTTTTTTTGACATATCAACTTGACATTAGCTCTTTCTGATGTTGGGTCAAAATCAATAAATTCCTTAATTTTAAAATGGTTCTGTTAGAAACAATCATTAGTAGATCCTGAAAGAACCAATAGCAACTGACTGAGTTATAGAACTGTCTAATGTTTCATACATAAAACACAACATGGAATCAGTAAGCATTAGTTTAGAACCCACGAGAAAAAAAAGTAGGAACATGACACTGTCCTTAAAGAATTTATATCTGAGCACAAAGGACAGACTAGCACACTCTTAATTAAATCTGACAATTAGAGAATAAAACTGTAAGAACAAAACCTAACTTGTCCTGAACACAGTAAATTTTCACATTTGAATTGTGGGGAAAGCAGAGCTGAGCTCAAATACAAAGGTCAAAGACTGTATTCTTTAAAGTTAAGACATCAAAATATTTCCTTTTCTGGCTGTTTTTAACCATAAAACAGGTACGATAAAAAAAATGATGGGTAAAATTTTAGATCCTATTTCAGAAAATATGTGTTTTCTATATTTATATTGTGAATAGAATCTATCTAAGAAGGATTTGTATTTCTTGTAATCCACTGTAATCATATAAGGTAGATGATGTTATATTTTATATTATTATTTCATTTGACAAATTCACTTAAAACTGGTGATTTCGTTTAATTTATATTTTCTCCCTTTGGTAAATTGCAAGTATTTTTGAGAATATAATTGACCATGCCGTATAATATACACTGTTTAGAAAAAAATAAATGAAGTTTGGCATTAACTTAATTAGCGATGTTGACTGATTTCAAAGTTGATTTTAATTCTGCAGATATAAGTGTCACTGGCTCAAGATTGCAGCAGGAGAGCTCTCTCTGTGTCTAAGACCATCTTTAAGGTTCTTAACAACATTTTCTTTCACATTATTCCAGAGATTGATAATAGTAAAATGAAATGCATAAAAATTGTTCTTTGTTATAAATGTTGTTATGAATGTTGAAAACCTCTGGGTCCTGGAAATTTTTTGTTCAGTATCAGTTATATTTTAAATTTTCTTAGTTTGGTTTTCTATTGCTGTGACAAAACAGCACAATCCCAAAACAACTTGGGTAAGAAGGAGTTTATTTCATCCTAAGACTCCCAGTTCCCACTTCATCACTGAGGAAGAAACGCCATCACTTGGAGCAGAAACTCCAAGCAGAAACCTGGAGGCGGTAATGGAAGCTGAAGCTACTAAGGAATGTTGTTTACTATCTTGTGCCTCGTGGTTTGCTCAGCCTGTTTTAAACACCTGTGGATAATATTAATTGCTCTCCTAAGGCTGGAGGAACTGTAATTTTTGTTGGTTATTTGAACATCTGGAGATACATCCATAGTGATGTCAAGTTGATAAAGCCAGGGATGTGAATGAGCATGCAGAACATGGGCAATTGCACATACAAGCTTACAGTCTTTCTCTGACTCTCCAGTCATTTCCTAAGACGCATTTTGTGGTTTTGTTACTTGAAATCAAATCACCTGAGATGAAGACATGTTGGAAACCTGTCAATTCACAATAAATTGCTGTTGCTTTCTCTCTTGTGCTAAATGGTTGTTTTTCTTTGTGTTGTTATTCCCATTAGTTGGCTAGTTTTGCTTCTAGATTATGGTAAGTCGCTCTGTTTTTGTGCAGATGACTATAACCAGACTTTCTTTGGACCACCAATAGTGACACAGAGAGTTATTATTAATTATAAAAGCTTGGCCTTAGCTTAGACTTGTTCGCAACCAACTCTTAAAACTTAAAATAATTCATTTATATCAATCTATGTTCTGTTACATAGCTTGTTACTTCTCTTCCATACTGCACATCTGACTTGCTCCATGTCTTGCTAGCAAATACCACCTCTCTTCTTCACAGAGTTCCCATCTCTGCCTGGAAGTCCCACCTAGCTCTCCTGCTTACCTATTGGTCATTAAGCTCTTTATTAAGCCAATCTGAATGTGTTTTGGGAGAGACACATCTTCACAGTATACAAAAAGATTATCTCACAATAGGTGACCATCAGTGATCCTCTGATTTTTAAAAGTTTGACCCCCAGAAATTTTATTTGACAATAAAATTGATCATGAAATTTTCATAACTACCAACTAATCTAACAATTTAAAAATCATTAGCAGTTTATGTATTAACATTGTTTTCTGATCAGAATACCAGGCAGAACAACCAGTTGTGGAAAGGGCTTGAACTAAATATGAGCTCTGCGATAATTTTCTCTTTTCTAGTCACCATTTCAAGGAGTGTATACTAAAGGCTCTCAGTTCCTCTGAACCACAGAAAAACATGCTATAAAGAAGGTTTTTCATCTTCATCTCATTTGGAGATCAGAACAAGATGGAGAGTTTTCTGTCTTTAAGGACCTCAAAACTCTTCTTCCCATTAGTGCAATAGGGTGGAATTATAAAGTTAAATATTCAATCTAGAGGATTCTATATTTTGTTCATACTCAATATCTTATAATGCTCCTTGTCTTAATGGGACTCAGAAGCGTTACATGAGGGTTATATAACTACACCTGAACACAGCCTCCCTCCACCCCCCGCCCATGAACTGAGAATTAAAATAATAAGAACAACCAGCAGCTCCCCCTCACACAAACCCTACTCTAATTGAACACCCTCCTCCATGGTGTTCCTTCAATAAACACAGAGGCTGGTGATCTTATTCTTCATCCCTTCCCTTATGCTTGTCACCATCCCAGATGGATAGTCAGGCGAGCTGATTATCTCCTGCACACCTGCTAGCATAATTATGGCTAGAATATAAAGTTTTCTGCGTTCATTAAACTAAAGATAGTGTAAGCCATGTGTAGCATCAGCAATTTACCAGGTAAGTGACGTGTAGATACTCTGTTAAACATGCTTCTATTAAATCAAATGCTACTATTTTAAGTAATAATATGTCCACCATGATACGTAAATATGATCTACTGGAATTTAGTTGCAACAAAGCAGGATACATTTTAAATAGACATTGAAGATATACGAGTTAAGAATCAATATTTTGGGAGAGAAGAAAGTGAAGAGGTTTCTGTGGTTGGATTATGAGGAATGAGACTTTTTTTTAAAAGAAACATATGTTACTTATAAAAAATTGAATTGAAATTTTCAGGTTGTCCTTTTAATGCAGTGTTTTTCCCCTACATCTGTAGAAACACACACATTCTGTTAAATGTGTCTACCATACACCTACTTATGAGAAAAACATGTTTATGTCTCTTTCATCAGTCAAGAGTGTCATTTATATTAATCTATGCAGCATCACTCTGCTTGATGTGACTCTTAGGTCTTTTATTCAGATATACCGGACAGAGCACCCAAGATCCAAATGAGAAGCAGAAGGAGGGAGAACATGAGCAAGGAAGTCAGAACTGCGAGGGGTGCTCCCACCCACCGAGATGGTGGGGCTGATCTAATCGGAGCTCACCAAGGCCAGCTGGACTGGGACTGAAAAAGCACGGGATAAAACCGGACTCCCTCAACATGGCGGACAATGAGGGCTGCTGATAAACCAAGGACAATGGCACTGGATTTGGCTCCAACTACACATTCTGGCTTTGGGGGGCCTAGCCTGATTGGATGCTCACCTTCCTAGACCTGGATGAGGGGGGAGGAACTTGGACTTCCCTCAGGGCAGGGAACCCTGACTGCTCTTCTGACAGGAGAGGCAGGAGGAGTGGAGTGGGGAGGGGGGGTAAATGGGAGGCGGGGAGGAGGCGGAAATTTTTAATAATATAAAAAAATAAAGCTATCAAACATGGAAAAAAAAGAAATCAGACAATGTACACTAATGCTTGTTTTGTGTGTGTGTGTGTGTGTGTGTGTGTGTGTGTGGTATTTTACTGTTCGTATGATCTCCTCACCTTTAATATAAGTACCATGAAGTAACTTAGTCCATTTGCACTCTTGTGTTTGCAAATGTTTTCCTACTTGTGGTTCCTCTCTCTTTCTTGCTCAGTTCTTGAGCTCTCAATCCACATGTTTGAATAACATAGTTGAGAAGACTTTAAACTAGAATAAACAAGCAAACAAAATCTAGAAAAGATTCCCTGGATCAATGTCTGGGTTGATCACCTTACTGTGATGAAACTGTGCTTAGAAGCGGATGCACATTTCATTCTGCAGAGGTAAAAAGGCTTTATCGCAGGTCTACAATGGTGCACACCAAGAGTTTACAGAAGAACATAGAATCGAGGTGCACAGCAAAAGGACTGGCAGAGCAGAAGGGATAAAGTGAGTTAGCAGAAGGAAAACTCCTGAACTGAGTTAAGTAAGATTGCGGTAAGCCAGCATCAGGCAATGACCACTAATGATGCCACTGAGCTGAGAAGCCTAAAGCAGGCAGTGGCCTGCAGGAGAGTTGAAGATTAAGACACTGTTGTCGTCTTCATGATGCAGAAGAATTTAAATACAGATGTTTCCTCAGTCCCATGGGTACAATGATTAAAAGATAAAATTAAAATATATTTATAAAGGAAATATACTTATTATGTTTAACGGCAGTATAGATTTATGATATCCTTTTAAGTCCTTCTTTGTTTCTTGCTCTATTGACGTGATAAATATTCTGAGAAAGCAACTTGAGGGAGAAAATGTTTTCTCTGGCTTATAGTTCAAGGGTGTAGTTCATCAGACTACAGAAGCTTAGGTGGTGGGAGTGTCAAGTAGTTGATCACAAAACATCTATAACAAGAAGGAAGAATATAATGCAAGTGTGCTCTTCTCTGCTCCCCTTCTTTACCTGTAAAATTCATGATCCCACCGACTGAGAGAGGGAGGGTCTTCCTACTTCACTAAACTCAATAATACCTCATAGGCATTCCAAGAGGCCTATCTCTCAGGGGTTTTAGATTCTGTAAAGTAGGCAATAATACGAGCTATGGTATTTTCCACTCATTCAGGTGCTTTTTGTAGTCTATATTTGCAAATCAGGGAAACAAGACCAAGAAAATTTAAACAATTCATGCAAGAATGTAGGATAACCAAATAGGATTACATTAGTTAGGTTCCAATTTCTTTTTGTGTTTTATTTTGTCAATGATAGCAATGAAGGAGAAACCATAAATTCATATAAGGCAAATAAGGAAAAGGAAATGTGAGAATGTGTAGATGGTAATATCTTAGCTTCTCTTTATCACAGAAATCCTTTAAGAACCATGTGCTTGAGGGCATAGCCGTGAACTACATAACACTGAAAAATGCTCTGGGGTCCTCTTTCACTTACAGGAAACTACTGATACTTTTATTTAATTGTACTATAATAAAATATCAGGAATAAAATATTTATTTCCAAGAAGAGAATGAGAAAAATGTGAAATAAGAACAAAAACTTAGAAATAGTAAGATGTCAAATTCAGTTCTCATGATGATAACAACAAAGTTATGTAGCAGAAGTAAAAAGGCTTGCAATAACCTCATGGAATAAATCCTTGCTCGATTTCCATACATCAGAAGTAAAAAGTAAATGATGGTTTTATTTTTGAAAATTTGGTTCTATTCAAATTTTTTTTCTCATTATTTTATTAAAGATTTCCATCTCCTCCCCTCCTCCTCCCCCTTCCCTCCCCTCCCTTCCACCCATACCCCCACTCCCTCCCTCTCCAGGTCAAAGAGCCATCAGGGTTCCCTTCACTATGTTAAGTCCAAGGTCCTCCCAACTCCCCCTAAGTCCAGGAAGGTGAGCAACCAAGCTGACAAGGCTCACAGTGAATCCGTCCATGCTGAAGAGTCCAAGCCCATCGCCATTGTCCTTGAAACTTCAAACAAGTGGGGTTAAAAGCAAAATTGTCCATAAATTAAGCAAATCCCTGTATGCACCAGTACCTGCCACATTCATAGCTTCCCTAATATCTGCCTTAACCCCAGACTGAAACAGTTTGTTACGGTGGAAGTTACATGGCTCACCATTGTCACCTAGAGTATATCCTTTACATGAGAGTTCACTCTTGATGTTGACCATTCTTTTTTTTTTTTTTATTCTTTTTTTTTTTTTGGTTTTTCGAGAAAGGGTTTCCCTGTAGTTTCTAGAGCCTGTCCTAGAACTAGCTCTTGTAGACCAGGCTGGCCTCGAACTCAGAGATCTGCCTGCCTCTGCCTCCGAGTGCTGGGATTAAAGGTGTGCGCCACCATCGCCTGGCCAATGTTGACCATTCTTTAGGTTATTACTGTACGACTTCAGCCCCAACTTCAGAGTACACAATGGAGGATTGCATGCCTCTGAAAACCCTTATCACTTTTCAAACATAAAAGAATTCATAGTGGAGATAAGCCATATGAATATAAAGAATGCAGGAAGACCTTTAGTTCTTCTTACCTCATAATATACATAAGAATTCACATTGGAGAAAAGCCTCGTGAAGGCAAAGAATGTGGGAAGGCCTTCAGTGAGTCCTCAAAACTCATTGTACATATGAGAACACATACTGGTTAGAAACCCTATAAATTTAAAGAATGTGGGGAAACGTACAGTTGTCTCTCTTTCTTAAGCATGTATGAGAAAGCACACAGGAGAGAAACCCTATGAATGTCTAGAAAGTAGAAAAGCCTTCTAACTTCCTACTTCCTGAACACACATGCAAGAAATCAAAGCAGAAAAACACCTCATGGATGTAAAGAATGTGATAAAGTCTTCAATTGTCCTTCATCCTTTAAGGCATGTGTAAGAAATCATTCTAGAATAGTTCAATATGAATGTAAGGAATGTGGCAAGGCTTTTAGCAGCTCCTCATCCCTAACTGAACACTTAAGAACTCACAGTGGAGAGAAGTTATGCATGTAAGGAATGTGGATAAACCTTCATTGGTTTCTCCCATCTTACAGTACCTAAAATAATTCAACTGGAGAAAACCTCTATGAATGTAAGAAGTGTGGAAAAGTCTTTATTTATTTCTAGTCTCTTAGTATGCACACAAGAACACAAAACTATATGAATGTCAGGAATGTGGGAAATCATTTGAACATTCTTCTTACCTTACTGTACATATATGCACACAGTCCAGCATAAGTTGTCATCAGTGTTTTTGATATTGGCCATTCTTACAGGTGCAAGATGGAATCTCAGAGTTGTTTTTTATTTGCATTTCTCTGATAACTAAGGATGTTGAGCATTTCCTTAAGTATCTTTAAGTTGTTTTAGATTCCTCTGTTGAGAGTTCTCTGTTAAGGTTTGTACTCTATTTTTATTGAATTATTTGTTCTTTTGATGATCAATTTCTTGAGTTCTTTGTTTATTTTGGAGACCAGACCTCTGTCGATGTTGGTGAACATCTTTTCCTATTCTGTAGGCTATCATTTTGTCTTGTTGACCATGTCCTTTCCTTTACAGAAGCTTTTCAGTTTTAGAGTTCCCATATATTAATTGTTTCTTTCACCGTCTGTGCTACTGGAGTTATATTTTTAGGAAGTGGTCTCCTGAGCCAATGCATTCTAGTGTATGCCTGCATTATTTTTTTGCCTTGTTGACCATGTCCTTTCCTTTACAAAAACTTTTTAGTTTTAGGAGTTACCATTTATTAATTGTTTCTTTCAGTATAAGTGCTACTGGAGTTATATTTTAAAAGTGGTCTCCTGTACCAATGCATTCTAGTGTACTCCTGCATTGCTGGTGGGATGCAAGCTGGTACAGCCTCTTTGGATGTCAGTGTGACAATTTCTCAGAAAATTAGGAAACAACCTTCCTCAAGACCCAGTAATATATTTGGGGTATATATCCAACGGATGCTCAAGTGTACCACAAGGACATGTGCTCAACTATCTTCATAGCAGCATTGTTTGTCATAGGCAGAACCTGGAAACAACCTAAATAACCCTTGACTGAAGAATGGATAAGGAAAATGTGGTACATTTACACAATGGAGTACTACAAAGCATAAAAAAGCTAATGACATCTTGACATTTTCAGGCAAATGAAAAGAGCTAGAAAACATCATATTGAGTGAGGTAATTCAGATCTAGAAAAACAAGTATCATATGTACTCACACGTAAGTGGTTTTTAAACACAAAGCAAAGGAAACCAGCCTGCAAACCACAATCCCAGAGAACCTAGACAACAATAAAGACCTTAAGAGAGACATACATGGATCTAATCTACATAGGATGTGGAAAAAGACAAAATCTCCTTAGTAAATTGGGAGCATAGGGATATTGGGAAAAGGTTGAAGGGGAGGGAAGAATAAGGGAAGGTAGCAGATAAAAATGTATAGCTCAATGAAATCAATAAAAAAAGAAAATCGAATGTACACTGGAGAAAAAAATTTGAATATCTCAGATGTGGAAAAGCCTTCAGTTGTCCCTCATCCTTTTGAAGACATGTGAGAAGCCACACAGCACACTGGAGAGAAACCATATGAATGTAAGAATTATGGGAAATCTTTTATATGCCCAGCTTACTTTCAAAGACATTTAAAAGTCCACCCAATGGTAAACAAATGACTGAAAACATGAAATGTCTGTTACGCTTTCTATACTTTTAGGCAACTTGTGAAGTCTTATACTATAGAGACACACTATAAATGTGAATGACAAAGGAGATTGTCATTCACCCTTTTGAAGACTTGAGAGCAACTGAGAGATACTCCATGTGTAAACTATATGATAAAGCTTTCCTGTACATCACTTAATTTATAAATAAGATCAGTGTCTCACCTTATGAGAGACTATTGATTAATTAATTTACCACGTTTTCTATGAGAAAATTAAAGCTAATAAATATACTCTTTGCGTCTATCCAAAAAAAAAGACGTGAAGGCACTTTTCCAAGTATATAATTTAAAAGGTAGTTTCATTTAACTTAATGGAGACAGCAAAGTCACTTAGAACATTTTGTATTTAAGCGCAATCCATAAGGTATCAAAGTTCTTGCACAAAATTAAATAGGATTATATAAAAAGTGAAGTGGAAGGATGGATAGAGAAAATGGACAGCTATATGTATTTATTATTAAACAAATATGGCCATCTATTCAGTATAAAATCTAAGAGAAGTTAAGTGATAGCTGTTTCTTTTAACTAAAATGAATCAGTAATCCTGTTAAAAATTTAAAAGGTTAGGAAAATTAAAATTTGGAGGCAGAAAAAGCTTTGGAGCCTGTATATTATAGAAAGTATCATTACGTGTTAGATCACTATACTTATTAAATTTGTGAGCAGTGAACTAATCAAGTTGATAATTAAAATCAAGACTTAGTGAAGGAGGGGCCCCCTGCATCATTAAAGAATCAATGCAGTCAGAGTCACAGCTCGCTCATTTTTTCTGATTACCCATCAAGTGATTTCACAAACCATGCTTATTTAATAATAGCTAGTTCAACTGCTCAACAATATGGAAAAAATTTATTTCTATTTCTTTATTTTTGAGACAGGGTCTTACTATGTGACTCTGGCTGTTCTGGAACTCACTCTGTAGACCAAGCTTGCTTAGAAGTCATAGAAAACCACCTGCTTGTGCCTCCTGAGTGCTGGGATTAAAAGCATGTGCACAGATTTTGAGTTTTGAACTTGGATGAGCCAGTGAATGAGACATCATCACCCTTCTGTCATATGGCATGAGGGAAGTTTAGGTAAATTTTGAAGCCTGACCTCATCACCCTCAAGCTTATCCTTCCTTCTAACACCCTTTACAGTGTTTCTTTTCCCAGTTATTTTTCATAATTTCCCTTCAGGGGGTAGGTTTTTATTTCTGTGCTGGAGGGAGTGGTGGAAAGGTGGTAGGGAGGGAGGAAGGGAGAGCACATGGACTGCTGCCTCCTGCCGAAACAGCTCCATATGGGAAAGATCCCACTCCTGTGTCTTTTTCTATGTCAACAACTCACAGTCTGGAATTTTATAGGTGTGTTTTGATAGTGTAATTATTTCAGATTTCTAAAAATATGTATTATAGATGTATGTTACTTAAATAAATAACTTATAAACACCAAAAGTCATGAATGACATCCAATAATCAAACATTCTAAAGAACCTAGGGAAATGTGTAGGCATTTACCACATACACAAGTTATGAATGGTAGCACATCTACTCAGTCCATTCAAACAGTCTCTTAAATGAGTAAATACATTTTTTTAGGAAGTTTTGATTTTTAAAATTCCAAATCAGACAATGATGGGCCTAAGTGTTTACTTCAGGTATTTAAAGCTCTTATGCTAAGGGAAGTGAGCTCTTGAGGACTGATGGATTTTCCATATTTTTATGAAAAGACCAGAGAAAACTGGTAGTTGCAGGGGAATTTAGGTAAATAGAATGTGTTTGTATGTTCTAGGCCTTGCTCTAAATTGCTCACAGTGGACTGAATTCTGTGATATCAGGCAATCCACTTGTTTCATAGTACAAGGGGAATAAAGGAAAAAAACTGACTTAACAGATTTCCTTATGTAAATTGTATGATATCAAAATGACTTGCCAGATGATATAAAGTTATATATAAATGAATTTTTTAAATTTTTATATAAAGCAAATAGTGCACAACCAATTACTCTAGGACTTGTTTTCTGGCGGAGAACATTAACATTTGATTACTACAGATATTTTATACTCATATATCTAAGGTCAGAAATTCTTTACTCTAAAATGCCATTAGTAAATAGTTTTAGCTTTTTTGAGCTAGACATTCTCTGTCACAATTCAGTTCTAGTTATAGAACACTATAATCCCAAAGCTGTCACGAGTAATCTGTGAATGAGTATAGCTATATTATAATAAAGCTTTACTATTAAAAGCATGGGTCAGATTTGGGTGCTGAGTCAGTCAGAACACCTCTGCATTTGTTTCTATCTTGTCCTCTATAAACCATATATTTGTTTCCTTAATCTCTATGTGGAAAGTACCTCATAAAGTCTTTAGGTTAGAAGCCATTCTTTGTATCTTTTCAAAAACTTAGTGTCTTTTTTAATAAACTTATGATTATTTAAGTACTGCTGGAAAATTAATAATAATATGAACAAGAAGAAATGCCAGGCCGGAGTGAAAAACAGGAGCTATCCATTCAGATACTTCATGTATATGGTTTTGACAGAACAATCCTACTTCTTTTGGGTTTGGGGGTTTTGTACTGAGTTTATTTTTTGAGACAGGGTCTCATTATGTAGTTCTGGTAGGCCCAGAGCATTCCATGTACCAGGCTGGCCTCAAATGTCCAGATATCCACTTGCCTTTGCCTCCTAAATGCTCACATTGAAGATGTGTGCCAAAATACCCGGCACACATATTTCTATAGGAACACCGTAGATTTTATGATTAATGACAATGTAAATTTAAGAGTAAAATTCAGATCTGTAAGAAATGTCATTTATTTAAACTAAAATTTATAAAGGAAAATTATTTTCAAGAAATCACATTCATTGGGATGGGAGTATAAATCGGTGGTGCAGAACACACCCAACACTCACAAAGCCTTGGATCGATCCCCAATACTGAAAGGAAAAAAAAAGTCACATCCGTTTTAAGACATAAAATCTTCAAGTTCCTCTGGTAGGCTTTCTCAGTCACTACTCTATTGCTATGAAGAGACACCATAATCAAGGAAACATTTAGTTGGGAGCTTTCTCTTAGTTTCCGAGGTTTAATTCATTGTCATCATGTCAGAGAGAATGGTGGCATTCAGAGCATTGTGATACTGGAGAAATAACTGAGAGTTCTGCCTCTGTATCCACAGGCGAGAGAGAGTCATTGGGCCTGGCTTGGGCTTTTGAAACCTCCAAGTACATTCCCAGGGATAAGCTTCCTCCAACAAGGCCACACCTACTCCCAAACGGCCACACCTCCTATTCCTTCCCATGTAGTGCCACTCCCTGATAACTAAGCCTTCAAAGATGCGAGTCTATGGGGTCCATACTTATTCACACCACCACACAGGTCATGCATGGTTTCAGTATCAGGTTCTATATCCTTGTAGACATTAAATGCAAATATATATATATATATATATATATATATATATATATATATATATATATATATGGAGGGATTTTCCATTTTCTTTTCAGCAATAGGTGATGCTAAAAATAAAATGGTCTCTCTTTGCTTGAGTAGATCATCAAAGTTTTGAAGGGCTAAGTGCAAAAATGGGGAATAATTCTTACCTTAGAATTCTAAACCCAACATTGTCCTTAAACTGGCAAAGGATATTAAGCACATATACACCTATGACAATATAATGAGCCACCATGTGTATGTACCTACAGACTTTGAATACACTAAGAAACTAATTCCTTTAACCCAATGTAAACCTACCTTTTCACATGTCTTAAGTTTTGTACATAATAGAACTAAACATTTCGAAAATGAAAAATTATTATTAGACACTCATAGTTCTTCATATTACACTACACCACACATTTTAATTCCAACCTAATATGTATTTCCAATTATTGTCAAATATTTAATTTTTGCAGAGGAGAACTTTCAAAAGTATAGGATTATTTTGTTTCTAAACAAACTTATAAATATCTTTCTGATAATATGCAAACAAAAACATTTTTTCTATATAAACCCACTTTGCCTGGCCCTGCCTTCTGACTTCTTCCTACAATGCCACACAAGACTGACCTATGTTACTTTTTATTATCTTTGGGCCATGTTCCTACAGATAATGACTGAACAGCATCCACCTATTAATAACAGTACAAGTCATCATGATTAATTCCAAATTGTTAACCATTGGAAATAGTCTAAATAATGGAAGCTCTATGTGACGGTTTGTATAGGACTGCGTAATTTAAGAATTGTTTGGAGTGCTGCTTGGGGAAGTTTTCAGCTTTTGGGGGATGGAGCCTTGCTGGAGGATGTATATCAGTGGGAGCAGGTTTTAAGGATTTGTAGCACTACTCCGCTTCCAATTCTGCTTTCTGTTTCTGGCGAGTGGATGAAAAATGTGATCAGCTGGCTTCCTGTCCCATGCATGTTTTTCCCACATGAAGTACTCTGGTCTTCCTCAGTCATCTTGTGGATTGCACCATGTAAACTGTTTCCATTGTTCTGAGAATTGACTGACTAGAAGATGTTTTGTGGTATGTTAACTGTCTGACCATAAACCCAAGGTATGATCACGGCTTCCCATGACTTCCTATGCTTTCCCATGGTTTCCCACTTGCTCACTTGGTATTAAGAGACTTGATATAAAACTGGGCCATTTTCCTTCTCCTAGTATGGTATACTGAAATTATGGCCTGGCCATTACTAAATTGTTATTTTGCCACATCTCGGTATTGGTTCCCGGTATTTGACACCATAACAATGTCTCAAGCATAGAGCAGTGGAGGAAGATGCCTGGCACCCAACTCCTCCCTCCATGTGTGGGCACCTATACATTCATATTCATGTACTATACCACAGACAGACACAAACACACACATGAGCTTGCACATGCACAGCACACACACACACGCACACACACACACACACACACACACAGAGGGAGACTTTATAAAGCTGATTCATTCTTTTGCAAACTAGACATGTTTGTTTGTTTATTTACTTATTTGTGTGACCTGACTTCACAAATTTTGGCTTAAAGATAAGAGACGAAGACCTAAGAGGACAAAGCAAGGTTTATGTTCCTAAAAAATAATAAAGAATTTGTAACATTTATAAGCCATATAAATAAGATATGTACCTTTTGGGATGAATATTTTCCATATTTAAATCAAATCTACTTTGAAGAGTCTTAGACTTTCAAGAAGATTCATTATGTAATATATAATCTCTATATCTTTTTCCTTTGTTATCTTCCCTGCTAAAATTAGAAAATAAATGCTTATTTTAGCTTTCACCAGATACAATGTAAAATTCATTAGAAATATGAAGATGGAAAATTAATTTTATTCACATTCCTACCAGGTATATTATTGCTCCTGTAGCTGGCCTGACAGAAATGAAGATATTCTAAAGAGACAATAGTGTTTCTAAGTTGGAATATCACTCTTGAGACAATGGACCCCAAAGAAATGGGAATTTATCCCAGAAATTTCATGGTGGCAAAAGAAAAGGTTACCAGGGAGATTTAAAACAGTTCTAACAACTAACCATCTAACAGGATAAGTCTGACATGCAAATAAAAGTAGGAGGGACCACTGCTTCTATCTTAGACCCTCTACTTAACCTGTGATCTCATGTCTCCAAGACCCTGAAGCCAGATTTGAGGAGTTTGCCAACTCTTTATCCCTCTTCGCAGTGACCATATTTAATAAATCATTTTCTGCTTTCTGCTTCTAATTTAGCTCTTTTGTTAGTTTATTGAGGACCAGTGTGTAAACCTGATTTAAGAGCACAGGTTGTAGGAAATTATCACAACTAGAACAAAGTCACTATGGGAAGGGTAGTGTCTACTTGAATCCCGGCATTTGAGACCACTAGGAAAGACCACCTGAACTCTATCAAGGATTAATTAGCAGAAATTTCTTTAAGCTGCAGCTGACTTATCTCCTTGGTAGGATTTAAGAACTCTACTTAGCTTAAAGAGGAGGTGGGGCCTTTAAAAGCAAAAGCCAGGGTTTCTTGTTAAGGAGGTTCACATCCTGGATATTTTACATTTCTGGAATTCCTTCTATTATCTAAATACGCTTGAATTGCTTACAGGGCTGGCCTCAGACCTGCAAGATGGAGTCTTCAACTGCCACATTGTGAACGTAAAACAAGAGGCTCCTAAATTGTAAAGCCACTGAGATGGAGCTGCCATTTCAAAGACAATCAAAAGCCAAGAAGGTATTAAAAATGGTTCTCACCTATGGCTACTAGGCACTAACTGAATGTATTCTCACTTCGGTCCCTAGCTACAGTCTGTTTATTATAGTTCTTTGAGACACAGACATATCTACATGAAGATTAAGGTGCTAAAACAGAAAGTGGGGAAGTATAACTAGCTTAGCGGAAATAAAGATATTTTAAAGAAAAATCTGTGCCTTTTAATCTATGAGGTTGTTGAGGCAATCAAGTCAAAAAATGAGAATTTCCCAAGGAAACTCATGCTGGGAGAAAAAAAGGGCCCTAGCCAAAAGGGGTTCGCAGAAAGAGATTTTACACAGTTCTAACACCTAGTCAACTCACCTGGCAGAATGAGACTAAAGGCCAGAGAATGACGAATGAGTCAGTGGTGAACATAACCACACTGTCCAGGTTTTCTCACCTGTGGGTCACAACCACATGAAATAAAGGCCATATAAATAAGATATGTACCTTTTGGGATGAATATTTTCCATATTTAAATCAAATCTACTTTGAAGAGTCTTAGACTTTCAAGACGATTCATTATGTAATATATAATCTCTATATCTCTTTCCTTTGTTATCTTCCCTCATATCTTATAACCTACATATTAGATATTTATATTATATTCTTAGTAGTAACAAAACTACAGCTATGAAGTAGCAATGGAACAATTTTAGGATTGCGAGTCACCACACATGAGGAACTGTATTAAAGGTTGAAATCACTGCTTCAGACATTCATATCCTTGACAGGCTACTCATACTTTCACTTACTTCAGAAACCCATGGACTTGTAGGGTTTGTTGGATCTCTTTGTCCCTCTTCCCAGCAAGACCATATATAATAAATCCTCCCTTGTTACCATTTTTTAATTTGCACCTTTCAATGGGATTTTTTAAGAATGGGGATCCAAATTTGACTTGCAGTAAGGTTAACCTTAAATTTGGTCATATTTCTATATTATTACCTTAGTTTTATAACTGAATAGAAGCTTCCACATGATATAAGGTAAATATATGTTTTCTTTTATATACTGATTAAATGTCAAAAAAAAAACTAGTTTTAACCACTATGATAGATAGCAAACTAGATACATAGATTTTTATTGATCTCGTGCACAAGTTATCCATTACTTACATCTCCTAGGGAAGTGAAGTCTCCTGGCTCTGACTCCCTATAGAGTTAACTTAAGCTCAGTTGTGTTGCTTGATGTGGATAAGAATCCATTTTGTCATCATGATTACCACCATCATTATGTGTTATTAACCAATGTGAAAATTATCAAGTTGCATAATGATAGCAATCACTTAGCACCATCTGCCTCCGCAGCTTTACTTAAAAGCATTTTCTGAAACACGAACAGAGTCTAGATTTGAAATTTACCCTTTATGCAAAATAGCTATTGTTTTACAGAGCGTGTGAAAAATATTTATAAATTATTATAACATAAAGATAGCACATATATTATTATCATATTATTTACATTACTTCTCCAAAGCTATCATTAGGCATGAATAACAATCATTGACTTACTATGGAATTAAGCGCAATTGTCTAAGATGAGAATGGCCCTGGAAAACCAAACTTGGCTAGTCTTGGGGGCAATTAAGACTGATCTTTTAAGAATCTCAATTCCAGGCTTTCTTACTGGGTAAATTATAAAGATGCACCCCAGGGAACTTTAAGGAAGTAATGAGGTTTTCATTTCCATATGTCAGATGAGCTTCAGCTAGTGTACTTATTATCAGAAAAGGCCATGAGCTAATTTCTTGGCTCATTCATCTCAGCGAACATCCTGAACAACATTTTCAAGGAAAGGGCAGAAGGAGAAATGTGGTGTGGGGGGAGTTTACCACTAAGAAGCTTTCATGCTTACCGTGTTGCAAACGAATCTTCCTGGTGGAAATGGGGACGGAAAAAAGACATGTGCAGAAGATACTTGTCTTCTGAATTGACGTGACGCCGTCTACCCACACACATACAACTTGTATCAGTGTCAAGGCCATTCGAGGCACGAAAGGTTTGAAGAACACATCTTGAGTTAACCTACTTTATGGCATCTTTGCCAAGCTGTTCATTTAAATTGAAATTCAGGAGATCACTCCAGCTGGCTATCTTCACAAATTGCTATTTTAGAATGGGATTCTAAAATTAGAAAGCCTATTTTGAAATACTCTCCAACTGACTTGTGCACATTACAGGCTCAGATGGTATGACTTGTACCCAGTAGTGGCAGCTTGTAGATTTGAATGGTCTCACAGTCTGGAGCTGGAGCTTTCACCATGACATCCCTTTATATTTTAGTATATGATACAAATTATACCCTCTTTCCGTCTTGGAGAATTTCATTTTCTGTAATGCTGGTGATGGCTTAGAAATTAAATGATGTCCTCATTCTATCACTGGATATAGACAGTCTTTTATATGGTCTGGATTTATGTCTTGAAGAGACAGGGATTGCTGGTTCTCTTTCTAAACATGAAAATACATGCCACTGCTCAAATGAACAATAACCTCTAAATAATAATTCTTTGGTGGTACCAGTGTCAGAGCTCGTGACAGATCTCTGAATGTTTTCAAAGTCCTCAAGTTACTAAGAATTGATCAAATATTTGGGCTTTGGAAGTAGGTCTGTGTATTTCATAAAAACTCATTCTTCCTACTACTTTATCTATTATATAGAAAGTGTCTTACCTGGGGTTCTATTGTTGTAAAGCAACATCATGACCATGACCACTCTTATTTTTAAAAAGCATCTAATTGCTGCTTTATTATAGCTTCAGAGGTTTAGTCCATTGTCATCATGATAGGGAGCAGAGTGGCATACAGACAGGATGCTGGAAGAGTGAGAGAGTTTTACATCCAGATCAGTGAGCGGCAGGAAGAGAGAGAGAGAAAATGCCAGGGACCTGACTTTTGAAACCTCAAAGCCCACCCCCAGTGACAAACTTCCTCCAACAAGGCCACGCCTCCTAAATCCTCCCAAGTAGTGTCACTCCCTGATGACCAACATTCAAATATGTGAAATATTAGCATGTTCTAATATAAGATGGGATTTCTTCTTTATCTACACATCAATACACAAAGTACATACAACCCTGCCAGACTCCACCACTGACTCACCTATCTCCATATTTACTTATAAATTAAGTTTCTAAACTTTTCCTCACAGAGTGCTCTATCCCTTGTAGATATTATTCTTTATTATGTTAATAGAGATGTGAGACTTATCAGGGTCTGGGAAAAGTTCCCTGGGAATCAGAGCAAATCTCTAGGCTTCAAGGAACTTCTAACTGGAGAACAAGGAATTTATCTAACTATATGGTTTATTTATTTTTATTTTAAAATTTTTGTTTGCTTTTTAAGACAGGGTCTCTCTATGTAAACTATGGTGTCCTGGAACTTACTTTGTAGACCAAGCCGACCTCTTACTCAAAGAGATCCCCCTGTCTCTGTCTTCTAAGTACTAGGATTAAAGGTGTGGGGCCCACAACTAGCTAAGCATGAGATGTCTTTACTTTTCTATTTTTCCCATAAAAAAATCTCTGAGACCAACTTCCCCACTTCAAAAATAGGTGCTACATGTGTCTTTTACTTCATTTTTTTTCTAAGCTAAAACCTCAAACAAATGCCAGTGGCCATATGAGAGGAGTAGCAGCTCACAATAGAAGTTCGGAATGTCGGCCCACCAAGAAGCAAGGCACTAATGGATGAATCTCGGATAGGCAAGGCCCTGTGGGCTTTGGCTCCAAAATGTCTCTTCCTAGTGCTGTGCCTTTATATGTTCTCTCTCGAATCTGGCATGGTGTGAATAGGTGTGGGGAGATCCCACTGTGTTTAATGTGGTGTGATTATCTCTTAAAATATCCCGTTCTACTGGGCATTTTTGCCTGTTGACTATTATGAAGATGTTTTCATCCTGTCATTTTGCTTTCAAGCTTGGGGTCACAACCTGAGCGCCAAGGCAGATCCAACTACCCATCCTCAATAAAGCCAAATAAAAGAGCCAAATTAAAAGTGGAAAGTGAATAAAGATTATCAATGTGGCCGCATTGGGAAGAGGGACGAAGATGCAGCAACTCCACCACTACAACTCAGTCTGTGTTCAGTAATTTCTTCAAGCCATCCAAAGGAGCCAGGAGGAAGAACTTATAAATATGCAGGCAAATAAGTTTTGCTCTCTTATTATCTAAGACTAAAACACAAATATCTTATTTTTGGGACTTTTAGACAAATTCATCTCTAACAAATTTCAATGTACTAGATGACCATCTTCCTAAATGCATTATTCATGCAACTCATCATTGGCAAAGACAAGGACAAAAGCCAATTTTCAGTCCTATACAAAACACATCACATCTGTTTGCTCATCTGATTCTCACAACACTAGCTTAAACTAGCACCTCCATTTACTGACAAAAAGTAAGGTGATTAATGACCAAAGAGTGGGGTGAAAATTAACAGGATTAGGATAACCAATTAAAACATGTTCATTTTTTGTCATATTACAACATGAATTTGCTAAATTGATAAATAGCTCTCTTCGTGGGATGAGGGAAGGAAAATACAGAATCATTAAACATTTAAAAATGTTACAGCTAACAAAACAAAGCAATGCAAATTATCTAGACAACAGTTTAATGAGTGAGACAAAACTATAGGTTAAATAACAAAAATGCAATCACAATGTATATATGACATATGATAGAGATAGTCATAATAGATCATTATAACAAAGAAAAATGAGAATAAAATTTAAAGGAGTTATCAAAGAAGGATTGCCAGCATAATTAACATATGGAGCCTCATCTGAAATGTCAAGAATGATGACAAATTTGGAAAAGCTAAAAAAGAAGGAAATAAATCTTTGAAAGAAATAGTATTTTAATTCATGTTATGTCATCCACCATAATCAAGCTGGCTTCATCTCAGAGATGCGAGGATGGTTCAACATACAAAAACCTACCAATGTAATCCAACAAATAAATAAACTGAATGAATAAAAAAACATATGATCATCTCATTAGATTCTGCAAAAAGCATTCAACAAAATCCAGCACCCCTTCATGATAAAAGGTCATGGAGAGATCAGGGATACGGGGCACATACCTAAATATAATAAAAGCTATAAACAACAAGCCAACAGCCAACATTTCAAATTAAATGGAGAGACTCAAAGCAATTCCACGAAAATCAGAAACAAGACAAGGTTGTTCATTCTCTCCATACCTCTTCAACCTAGTCCTTGAAGTTCTGGCTATAGCAATAAGAAAACAAATGGAGATCAAGGGCATTCAAATTGGAAAGAAAGAAGCCAAACTTTTGTTATTTGCCAATGATATGTTAGTATATATAAGTAACCCCAAAAACTCTACTTAGAAACATCTACAGCTGATAAATACCTTCAGTAATGGTCAGAGTACAAGATCAACTCAAACAAACCAGTTACCCTCCTATATACAAATGATAAAAAAAAAAAAACCTGAGAAAGAAATCAGAGAAACATCACCTTTCACAATAGCCACAAATAACAAAATACCTTGGGGGTAACACCAAAGAAGTGAAGACCTATTCAATAAGAACTTTAAGTCTTTGAAGAAAGAAATTGAAGAAGATACCAGAAAATAAAAATATTTCCCATGTTCTTAGATATGTAGGATCAACATAATAAAAATGGCAATCATACTGAAAGCAATCTCTAGATTCAATGCAATCCCCATCAAAATCCTGGCACAGTTCTTTACAGACCTTGAAAGAACAATAATCGACTAAATATCGGAGAAAAGAAAAACCAGGATAGCCAGAACAATCCTGTACAATAAAGGAACTTCCGGAGGCATCACCATCCCTGACATAAAACTCTATTACAGAGTTATGGTAATGAAAACAGCTTGTTATTGACATAAAAACAGAGAGGCTGAACAACGGAATCAAATCAAAGACCCTGATATTAATCCATGCATCTACTATTGGGGTCTGATAGCTAGCCTGGACCATACATTATTTCTCTGGACCAGACCCCAACATAAACTATCTCACTGGACCAGCATGGAGGCACAGGAATAAAGACACAACTCACATGGCTTTATCAAAAGGGGGATTGTCTGTGATCCCTCATGAAACCCCGAGTTCACATCTTGAAGAATTCTCTTGCTTTATTCTCCAAACAGCCTTATATATCAAAACATAAAACTCAGGGGGGAAACCATTAGCATCTGTTTCCTAGGTAACCAGGTGAATGGCTTTTAGTCACGTCCACATCTACCTGTGTCTCCTCTCCACATCTGCCTGGTCTGTATGCTAGCTCAGTCACATAGGCTTGAATTAACATCTCTATTCAGGCATCCTCCAAACTATAGAGAAGGAGCACAAAAACATCCTGACCTTTTGTTAGGGTAGCGACAGCCTGTCTGGAAGCTTATGTGACTACTTCAGGTATTCACTATGGCCTGAGAGCCTGGCTGTCACACCATGTAGAAATATGGGCCTACAACCTATGAACACCTGATTTTTGACAAAGAAGTAAAAAGTATAAAATAGAAAAAAGAAAGCATCTTCACCAAATGGCAAAACTGGATGCCAAGATGTAGAAGAAAGAAAATAGATCCATATCTATCTCCATGCACAAAACTCAAGTCAAAAATGCTTTAAAGGCCTAAAGATAAATCTGAACAAACTGAATCTGACAGACGAGAAAGCAGGAAGTAACCTTTAATGCATGGACACTGGAGACCACTTCCTTAACATAACGCACAGACACTGCAAACAACAATAAATAAATGGGACTTCCTGAAACTGACAAGCTCTGTAAAGCAAAGGACACAGTCAATAAGACAAAAAGGTATCCTACTGAATGGGAAAAGATCTTCACCAACCCCACATCAGACAAAGGACTGATCTCCAAAATATATAAAGAACTCAAGAAATTAGACTTCAAACTTCCAAATAACCCAATTTAAAAAATGGGGTACAGAACTAAACAGAGATTTCTCAACAGAAGAATCTCAAATGGCCTAAAAACACTTAAGGAAATGTTCAACATCTTTACCCATCAGGGAAATGCAAATCAAAACAACTCTGAGATATCATCTTACACCTGTCAGAATGACTAAGAATAAAAACACCAATGATAGCTTATGCTGGAGAGGATGCGGAGTAAGAGGAACATTCATCTATGGCTGGTAGGAATGCAAACTTGTACAACCACTTTGGAAATCAGTTTAGAAAAAAGCATGGCAAACTCTTATATGCCAGCAGCGATTAAAGAAGCATGAATAACTGAGAGAAGCAGGTGGCTCTCTGTGATAACAGGCACACACCAGCATTTATTTCACTGCTAATTCTCGTGTAAGTATAATCATTATACTCAAACAGGCGAAAAAAAAAAAAAAACAAGTTTTGTTGTTTGTTCTGCTATAGATGTTTTCAAAACCTTTAATGCAAGAAGTCACTAATAAAAGAAAAGAAAAGAAAAAAAGAGCACAATATCTTTTCAGAAACTGATGGGAGTTGAAGACCAGTTTAATTGACAGTGCCATAAAAACGCGAATAAGGACAATGACAGTCAACTCCTCACTCTGTTGCCAATAAATGTGCAAGTATCAACTCCCATTCCTGCTTCTCAACTCCAGTGGTTAAAAAATAAAGAAACCAAGGATAATTATATCCCATTTTCTTCTCATGCTAAATCATAGTTTTCTCGAATGTTCATATAGGGATAGGACTCTGTTTATAAACATAGAAGAAGTTGCTTGGACGACTAAGCAAACAGTAACCATAAACACAAATGTGCAAATAAAGGAGTAAGACAGAGTAAACACATTCAATAGAGGACCAAAAAAGGTTAATAGCTCCTAGTTTTAAGGGTATTTGCATAACCAACTGAGGTAATACATACACAAATGCTTTAAAAACAAGGAAAGATGATCAAGTGTTCTGTGGAGTGGGTCTTAGTTACTCGCTGTTACATTACTGTGAAGAGACACCATTACCAAAGCAACTCTTATAAAAGAAAATTTTGAATGGAGGCTTGCTCACAGTTTGAGAGAGTCCATCCATTATCATCATGACAGGGGACATAGCAGCAGGAGGCATCTAAGTGTAATGCAGGAGCAATAGCTGAGACATATGTCCTTATCCAGATGCCAAGATACAAGGAGAAAAACACTGGGCCAAGTGTGAGCTTCTGAAAACCTTAAAGCCCAACCCCAGTGACACATGTCTTCCAACAATGCCATACCTGCTAATCCTTCTAATCCTATCAAAGAGTTTTACTTCCACTAGGCATTCAAATATATTAGCCTAGGAGAGTCATTTTTATTCAAATCGCCAGAGAGTATTTGACCAGGAGTGTATGTCCAGGAGCTGGGTATCTGGGTAACATGACTTGTTTTTGCCTTTTTAAGAATCTCCACACTGAATTTCATGGTGCTTCGCACAAAGAATAAGTGATGGTAGAATGCTCAGACTCAATGGGACAGCTGAATCTCACCCTCTCCTTTCAAGGCGCAGAGAACAGAGGGGAAGAGGAGGCGGAAAGATTGTGAGAGTCAGATGTTTTAGAACTACCACAAAATCGTGATAACTGTTCATAACGGGACCATTGCCTGGGACCAATTGGAGTCATGGCCTTCAGCTGCTCTTCCCTGTCTAGAGCCTTCTAATTGGAGTTACTAAAAGCTGTGCCTTCCCTAGAGGATCAGAGGATGGGATTTTCACCTGTTGGCCATTGACTGCTGGGTATTTAAACCTCCGTGGTGCTATTAAAGAGGGACTTTGTACCAGTGATTGGAGGACCGTGTGTCTGTCTGTCTCTGTGTGTTTCCTCAACCTCCAGCCCCTTGCCCGAAGCTCGAGAACAGAATTCTAGCGCACAGAGCGCAGACAGGGACGCGGCGCGCGGCAATTGCATGTGTAAGCTCATAGCAGGTGCAGCACCTGAAGAATTTGTGCATGATCGACCCAGTCAACATTCCAGCATGGGTGGGGCAGCAGGACTCACAAGACCCCACTCCTAGCTGTTGGCAATTGAAATGTTCTAAGGAAAAGATAGTTTTATTCGGGATTGAAGACCCTGGTAGGTTGTGCATGCTCTCATGGGTAGCCCTACTTGTAAATACATATGGTCAGACTAATTTGATTCATTAGATTTTAAAAATAATTAAAAATGAAGAGGACATAGTTTTTGTTCATGGTGTTTATTTCTGCAATGAAATATCATGACCAAAGGCAAGTTGGGGAGGAAAGGGTTTAAACTGGCATAACATTAATCCAGCACAAAAATGAAGTACAGGGTACTAGGAGGAATAGACGTGGAAGGTGGTGTATAGTAACAATACGTTGCATAGATATATGAAACTCTCAAGGAATGAATGAAAACATTTTAAAAACAAGGAAACACACAAATGTCAGAAAACAACCTTTAAATGAAAACCATTATCTCTCTAGGCACAACATCTACACAAAAGATATCCTTGGTGGTCATCCTGGGACAGTGACATCTATGTGCAATCCCAACACTGAGAACCCTGGGGCAGACAGTGAGTTCAGCCTGGGCTACATATCAAGACCATGTCATGAACCAAGGAACAACAGAAATACATTGTAACAAAGACAATTCAATATTTATTTAACAGTTGAATTACTATTTCAATGTCAAGTACTACAACTTTTGAAATTGTTTGGTAGGTTGCTATTCTCAGGTGATACAATGCTAATTAGGAAAAGTCAACTAGAAAATATTTGCTAGAGGTAATTTCTGTAACTGAAATGGAACAGTATTTTACCTCAGTGATCCATTAAAAATGCAACATGCCTCTTAGCTTGTCCTGAGTGTCTAACAGCTATTGAACTATTGAGTTATTTATATTCACTAATATTACTCTGGTGCAGTGGTTCTCTACATTCCTAATGCTTGTGACCCTTTTATACAGCTCCGCATGTTGCAGTGGCCCCCAGCCAAAAAATTATTTTGTTGCTACTTCATAATTGTAATTTTGCTTCTGTTAGACGTTGCAATGGAAATATCTGACATGTTACCCTGATGAAAGGGTCATTCATTGGTCCTAAAGGGTCATGACTCGCAGGTGGAGAGCCCCTGCTCTAGTGCATACTCTGGGTCTATGATGGAAGTCTTCTGAAACCAGTTTGAAAGATGAAAGGTCAAGGTTGCAAATCAGAATCTTTCCTAATTAGAATTTTTCAACGAATTTAATCTTCTCAGTGAGCATTGCTTTCATTTTAAAAAAGAAGATCTGAAAACATTGAAGAATCCCTCTTCTAAAAGATATATGGCTGAATTGGTGGAAAAAGTTTTCAGAAATATCTCTTGAAATGTGAAGAAATGTGAGAGATTCTAGGGACTAGCACTTGATCTTTTTAACTTTAGGAATGAACAGGCTCTTGAATTTGCAATCTCAAAATTTAGAATGTGGGAGATTCGTTGATTTTAATGATTTTACAATTTTTGTTCTGCCATATTTTAAAAAAATACCTAACTAATGACTCTCATTGAGATTTCCCATATTAGTAGTGTTGAGAAGTGGAACAGGAGAGTAGAGAATGGCCCGATGGGTAAAGGCACAAATCATCCCCCTGACAACCCACGTCCGTCCTTGGCACTGGGTTGCAAGTGAGATGAAGTAGTGCACAAAGATGATCCCAGCATTGCTGTGGGAAATGGAAAGTGGAGACAGGAAATAGTTAAGACTACAGCAACGAGAGCAATCATGAGATGCCCGCCCTCGAATATAAGGAACAAAGGTAAGGATTGACTAGTCTGCTGACCTCCACATGAGTGTTAAAGCATGTGCCACAATATATATAGTCTAAAGTGTCATACACATACATAGACACACATCTTAAACATGAACATAGTCAAAGAGCAAATATCTCCTATTCCCACTCCCCCCACAAAAATTATAATACATTATGTTGTGTGAAAACATTATATATATACATATATATTATATACATATATGTGCAGATATATTAAACACCTATGTAGATTCAGATTTTCTCCCAAGAAAGTGTAAATCACTTGGAACTGCAAGGTACCTTGGAATTGGCCTTGGGTTCTTTAAAAAGTAGTATACAAGAGCTAGTTCCAGGACAGGCTCTAAAAAAGCTTCAGAGAAACCCTGTCTCGAAAAACCAAAAAAAAAAAAAAAAAAAAAAAGTAGTATATGCTCTTAGCCATAAGCCACATTCCCAGCCTCTGCAATATTTACTTAAGACATGTCATATTTCAAACTAGCAATATTTTCAGCACTTAAGGGTCACATATTGTTAAATACTATAATGCTGGACAACATAGCTATAATATGCATGTAGATAAAATGAATATGATAATTAAAATATGTTTGCTCAAAGTTCAGAATTAGAACTTTATTGTTTGGCTTATGTGTCACATCTTTAAATCTTTGTGCTTATGAGTAATAATTGCTGACTGTTTCTGGAAACACACAGACACATGCATACATATATTTAATGTACAAAACCTCTTTCTGGACTATTTACTTTTATTTTTACATTAAATAATGAAGGTATTATTTTTCTCTATTAAACAGAGAAGGAAGCCAAAACATTGGGAAGGTTCGTTTTGACCAGTTGCCAGCTTTTAAGGGACAAAACTGACCTGAATCCAATTTATGCTTCCATTTATACTCTTGACCATGACAGTGTTCTGGCAAAGGGTAAACAAATGACTTAATATTTGACGGTTGGAAGCATAGTGCAGAACTATTGTCAATCAAAAGCAGTAGATCCATAGTTTTCATCAACAACAGTGTTTGCTGAACTCACTTGAACTCTTAAGTTTATGTTTACCTGTAAACTGGGAGAGCCTCTTTCAGCAAATCTACCTCGCTTCTGCAAACTGTCATAAGTAGAGAACCATACACCCCTCCAGAAGACCTTCAGGTGCTGCCCTTTCTCCATCTAATTTACTAATTTGGCAGGTTTCTTTTACCATTTGGTTTTTGTTTTGTTTTGTTTTGTCTTGAGCTAAAGGGGAAAAGAAAGCAGGTGAACAAACAAACAAACAAAAAAAGAAACGTTAAAATGTTGTCGGGTAGCCATCAGAGAAGACTGCTCTGGCATGGATTTAAGCCAACAGAAAGTCTTGATTAGCAGACTACTACTGGGTGTTCAGGATCCCAGTGTTGCACCAAGCTTTTCACAGGGTGAGCTTTTAAGCACAAAAACAGAGTTCTGGAAGGACATATTTCAGGTAACAAGAACAGTTAGCCAGAAGCAACTACAGAAGCCAAAGCGCAAGGTTAGTACATTTAGAGACTGTTCCAGAGTTATGTACTTGGATGGATTAGGTCTTTGTTTTCCTTTTGGCAGGTGGTACTGTCTGCTGTTGAATTGTATGGCCTGAATGGTAGCTGCTGTGCTAAATTGTGGAGTCAGTTGTGCTATGGACTGGGGACCTAATAGAATCTGAGACCAAATTGAAAAGGGAAACAATGAGATCATTGGGTTTTTCTCCAACAATGTTCTCTTTATATTTGCTTCTAGTTTGAGGTACTCATTACTCAATAATACTGCCCATGCTGCTTTTTTTTGTTATACCAAGCTGTAATTAATTACAGTAACTCTCAAACTTCTGTACTACATTAAGATATCTGACATTTCAGACCCCTCTTAATAGTTAATGAATCCCGAATCCATTTTCTTATTGAAGAAGATGATCTTGATTTAGCTCTGCAGTGCTTTCGGCTCAACATCACCTATTTATGTTCCTACTCCAAGGTCAATGTAGCTGCTGAACACAGAAGTTCACCTGCGTGCGCAATCCGTCTAATTGAATCAGCCAGGAGTCAGTGTTGTGATTCTCCTGTTTTCTAAAAAGAGAAGATGAATTCATGTTTAAAAGCTACCTCATACAAAGAGCAGGGTCCTTAGCCTGCCAATCGTCTTTTTTGGATTTAGATGAAAGGGTATGGAGTTTGAAGAAGCTGTGATTATCTAGTTTTGGGGGTTTTGTTTCTTTTCTTTTCCTTTTGTGATTTCACATTTGGAAATAGAAACTTGAACTCCTTCATGCTGGTAGTTGGAGCAGGTGTGGAATTCCTTTCTTTGTCAGTAATGGTTCAAATGGCAACTTTCCATTCTCAGGACATCACGCTCGAGGGAGATTTTGGCGTGTATTGAGGGGACAACAGGTGTTGAAGATGAGACCAGCTTATTCTCATGTGGTGGCTCTCCCCAATGGAGCCAAGAACCTTGATACTGTAATCTGAGGACAACCCCGTCTTGATTACCTTGTTTTAAATGTGGCCTCAGCAATTAACAGATTCCTTTCTCCCTATTTAGTTTTCAATAGAAAATACAATAATAAACTTTTACTTCCACTTTTCTGCTGAAAAGCAAGTAAATATTGATTTGTACAAAAGTGGCGGTGCAGGGCTAAGTGACTTCCCAGCATGCTGGTGTGCTTTGGAGGTACAGGCAAAAACTAGCAATAGCAGATTCAACAGCCACCTTGTGGGAGTGTAGTTCTGAGGACAGCCCTGACCACACACCCACTGGGGAACACTATTTCCCTGTGTGGCTTCTACAGTTCTCCTGCTTACAAAGTTATATCTTTATGGGAGCAAAGAAGGTCTGTATTTGGGGTAACGATCAGTGTATGTTTATCGTAAAGGCTAAAAGGAAGATTGAGGCATCAATACAGAATACTGTGATCTTTAGAGTCCTTCAGTCTCAAAAGGATTCACATCAATTCTGTTACTTCTATTTTATTACAAGAAGGCTATTTTTTTTTAGAAAAAGCTTGAAGATTATCACAAGAATTATGACTTAAAGCTATACTTAAGTTGCAGGATAAATGTACAATTATGCCATATTTTAGATACCCTAAAAGTACATTTTCCAATATATTCTTACAGTTTATATATTACAAATTGTATTTGAAAACATAAACCAGGACATATTTGAAAGCCCGTAGCTGTTCTTCTTGAATATTTATTTGTCACAATTTCTGAAATACTACTGAAATTTCTTAGAATTGCTAATCAGATAATATAGAGAAAATGGATGTTTATTTGGTGTTAGTGTAATAATAGTAAAACTAAAACTATGTTTATTCGTACCCATCTCTGATCAATTCGGTCGCTCCACATTTACCCACAGAATGAGTCTTTCATCTTTCATAAAGGACACCATAATGTAATTATATTTATGATCATTGTCTTGTGACTGTTACACTCTGTAATCACTAGCCTAAGGTTTTAAGAGTACTCAGATTCGTGATCCTAGAGAAGCTAAATAAGAAGGTTAATCCAAAGAAAAACATATAGTTATCCTCCTGGATATTGGAAGTAGACAAGATTGCCGGACAAAAATGGGAACTTGGGGGTGGGGTGGGATGGGGGATGGGGGATGGGGAGAGAAAAGTATGAAGTGGAGGATGGGGAGAGCTTGGGGGAATAGGATGGTTGGGATATAGGAAGGGTGGATATGGGAACAAGGAATTATATATCTTAATTAAGGGAGCCATTCTAGGGTTGGCAGAGACTTGACCCTAGAGGGGTTCCCAGAAAAAAAGAAAAGAAAAGAAAATGCCCTACAGGCTTGCCTACAGCCAAATTTTATGGAGGCATTTTCTCAATTAAGGTTCTCTCTTCTCAGATGACATTAGTCAGTTGACATAAAACTATCCAGTACAGGGATGTTTCAATTGCAGGGGACATTGCTATCTAAGACCCCACCCCCATCCTCTCACTGTTCCTAGAACTCTCTCTACTACTGTTATGTCATCTTTAAAAATAAGTTCACCTTTCATAAATGGGAGAAAACATGAGATGCTTGTTTGTCTGGGCCTGTATTATGCTTAATGTGATCATCTCGAATCCCACTGATTTTCCTGCAAATAACAAGATCTTGTTCCATATATACAACTCCAGCTTGTATATATAACATAATTCTTATCCATTTGTCTGTTTATGGGCACAGAGGCTACTTTTGTAGTGTGGCTATTGCGAATACTGTCTCAATAAACATGGAATGCAGGTAAAAAAAAAAAAGTACTCAGTAAAAAAAAAAAGAGCCAACAGTTTTTCTTGGTAGCCTGAATCTATGTAAAAGCATTATCACCATATTTATTTCTGTAGTTCATCCAGAGAGTTGATGTTTATAAATGAAAACTCTGCTCTCATTCAGGGCAAGGCACGATTTATGAATAGACCACATAAATAAAACCAATATGTTCAATCTGCAACTTAAGTACCACCATTCTTGGTATTTTGATGAGTGCTGCCTTCCACCAGCAATACCTTCATATTGGATGCCATTGTAGAGATATTCCTGTGTCTGGCTGGCATCGTTTTCCTCCTCTCTTCACCCTAGCCAGCATGGCATTTGTCGAGGTGTCCTGCAAAACCCTGCCAGAAAAAAAAATTTAGGAAGACTGAAAAATTTTAGTATTTGAATTTTTGAAATGATTAATTGAGGACTTTAAAGAGATGTTCTGAGTGTGCATGACACAACAATGAAGCACAGCCAGACTACTCCCTTCCTTTAAGTAAATATGTCCCTATTTTCTCATGTAAGGACCATTAACATGTGATTTCAATTCCTGTTCCTCGTAAGTTTTGATTGTCCTATAATTCATGGACCAATTAAATCTGAGACCTTTCTCAACTAGCAAAGGATCATTGAGGGATACCGCCCTAACAAGATAAATTCATTTTTAAGGAGAATCATTGTTTGACATGTAGATTAGGAGTGAATTTCAAATGACCCCTAGAGATAATGTAATAATAGTTTACGTATAAGAATTTGCAATACTGAGCCATTCTCTCTGACCTTTTTAAGCATACAAGCATAAAATAATTAAGTACTTCATTTCCCCCCTCTACTTCATATTAAGGGAATATTATTATTTGTGGGTAAGCTTACCAAGTATCTGAGTGTTGGAAATATTGAAAATTGAAATATTGAATATTTTAATACTTTGGACACAGAAGATCACCATTTGATTAATCTCTTTTGCTATGCTTCTTACAGACCCTTCCTAGAACACCAGCAACAAATTAATAGCATTATTAATTATTTCAAATGCTCTTCTTATACTAGCTAAGATGTCTGAAAACTTAAGATGGCTTAACTCTGATACCTCGGTATTACAAATAGATATTTAGCAATGGTATGAGAATGAATAAGTATGACTTTTCTATCACTTCTGATGTTAAGATCTGAACAAATGTGGCATTTTTCTTTCAGTACTTGATAGTTAATCAAATGTTGTTCTGAGTTGTTAATTTTTCATTTAAATGTGCACAATTCTGTATGGCCAAAGAGCTCATCATATTTTTTAAACATCCAATTTAACTTTTAAATCATTAGAAAAATAAGAACCGTCTATAGTTGCAACACCCTGAATGTGCACAATCTTGTCTGATGTCAGAAGCTAAGCAGGGCCAGGCCTGGTTAGTACTTGGATGAGAGAAAAAACAATAGCCACAAAATATGTTGGGTAGGTTAGTGCCACCATTTATCACTTGTTATGTTACTGTTATGTTACTTGTTATGTTATGTCAGGTATGTTATGTTATGTTACTGTTATGTTACTTGTTATGTTATGTCAGGTATGTTATGTTACGTTACTGTTATGTTACTTGTTATGTTATGTCAGGTATGTTGCTAAAAATCAAAAAAAGCATATTTTAAAAACCAAATACAGAAAATACCACAAAGGACAACCCTTAAGAGAGTTCTTTGTCTCAAGTCATGATGTTTTTAAAAGGAGAAATTCAAGTTTTTTAATTGATTTAATTGAGCTGTATATTTTTCTCTGCTCTGGCCCCTTCCTCTTCCATATCATTCTATCCTCTCACATGATCCCCATCCTCCAATTTACTCAGAAAATCTTGTTTTATCTACTTCCCATGTAGATTAGATCCATGTATGTCTCTCTTAGTATCCTCATTGCTGTCTAGGTTCTCTGGGATTGTGTAGGCTGTTTTCTTCCTTCCTTCCTTCCTTCCTTCCTTCCTTCCTTCCTTCCTTCCTTCCTTCCTTTCTTTTTTTGCTTTATATCTAAAAGCCAATTATCATATTAGCATATGATAATTATCTTTCTGTGTCTGGATTACCTCACTCGATATGATGTTTTCTAGATCCATCTATTTTCCTGCAAATTTTAAGATGTCATTATTTTTTTCTGCTGTATAGTACTCTGTTGTGTAAATGTACCACATTTCCCTTATCTGTCCTTTGGTCAAGGGGCTTTTTGGTTATTTCCAGGTTCTGGTTATTACAAATAATGCTGCTATGAACATAGCTGAGCACATGTCCTTGTGGTATTATTAAACATCTTTTGGGCATATACCCCAAAGTAGTATTGCTGTGTCTTGAGGTAGGTTGTTTCCTAATTTTCTGAGAAATTACCACAATGATATCCAAAGTAATATTGATATCCAAAGCAGCTGTACCAGTCTGCAGTCCCACCATCAATGGAGGAGTGTTCCCTTTATCCCACGTCCTCTCTAGCATAAGTTGTCATCAGTGTTTTTAATATTGGCCATTTTTACAGGTATAAAATTGAATCTCAGAATTGTTTTGATTTGCATTTCTCTGATGGCTAAGGATGTTAAGTATTTTCTTAGGTGTCTTTAAGCCATTTTAGATTCTTCTGTTGAGAGTTCTCTGTTAAGGCCTGTACTTCATTTTTTATTGGATTATTTGTTCTTTTGATGACCAATTTCTTGAATTCTTTGATTATTTTGGAGATCAGACCTCTGTCTGTTGTGGGGTTGGTGAAGATCTTTTCCCATTCTGTAGGCTATCATTTTGTCTTGTTGACCGTGTCCTTTCCTTACAGAAGCTTTTCAGTTTCAGGATGTCCCATTTATTAATTATTTCTCTGTGTCTGTGCTACTGGGGTTATATTTATGAAGTGGTCTCCTGTGCCAATGCATTCAAGTGTACTCAATTTCTCTTCTTACAAGGTTAAGTGTGGTCGGCTTTATGTTGAGGTCTTTGATCCATCTGGGCTTGAGTTTCATGCATGGTGATAGATATGGATCTATTTTCATTCTTCTACATATTGATATCTAGTTATGCCAACACCATCTGTTTAATATGCTTTCTACTTTCTATTTTATATTTTTTGCTTCTTTGTCAAAAATTCAGGTGTTTTTAGGTATGTGTATTGATATCTGAATCTTAGATTTGGTTCCATTCGTCCTCTTGTTTTTAGGCCAAATACCAGACCATTTACAGTACTGTAGCTCTGTAGTAGAGTTTGAAGTCAGGGATTGTGATGCCTCTAGAAATTCTTTGATTGTAGAGGATTGTTTTGGCTATCCTGGGTTTTTTGCTTTTCCATATGAAGTTGAGTACTGTTCTTTTGAGATCTGTGAAGAATTTTGGTGGGATTTTGATGAGCCTTTGCTTTGAATCTGTAGATTACTTTTGGTAAGATTGCCATTTTTACTATATTAATTCTACATACCCAGGAGCATGGGAGAGCTTTCCATTTTCTGGTGTTTTCTTTAATTTCTTTCTTCAAAGATTTAAAGTTCTTGTCATACAGGTCTTCCACTTGTTTGGTTAGAGTTAAGATAGTTTATGTTATTTGTGGCCATTGCAAAGGATGATGTTTCTCTGATTTCTTTTTCAGCCCAATTTTCATCTGTGTAAAGGATTGCTACTGATTTTTTTCGAGTTAATCTTGTATCCAGCTATATTACTGAAGGCATATATGAAATATAGAAGTTTTTTAGTATAATTTCATATCATACATAGTAGGCATTTTTACAATTTTAGCACAGTGATTCTCAACCTGTAGGTTACAACTCCCAAAAAGGTTTGGAGATCAGATATCCTGCATATCAGGTATTTATATTATAACTCATAACAGGAGCATAATTACAGTTATGAAGTGTGAAATAATTTTATAATTAAGGGTCACCACAGCATGAGGAACTATATTAAATTATCACAGCATTAGGAAGATTGAGAACCATTGCTTTAGCATAAAGAGGAAGATGTCTGATATTATAGAATGTATTCATGTGTTAGTATGTGAAAATAGTTTCTCTCTCTCTCTCTCTCTCTCTCTCTCTCTCTCTCTCTCTCTCTCTGTGTGTGTGTGTGTGTGTGTGTGTGTGTGTGTGTGTTTAAAGCTTATCCTCGAGTGTTCATTAAAGTGCTGTGAAGTATTCACAAGGTATTCTGGGAAGTTAATTTAATTGCTCTGTAAATGGCTGCCATTAAGAAAGTTTGGCCAGAAGCCTACATGACAGTTTGATAAGACTTAACTGTGCATCCTCATGCTGCCAATTGAACAATTAGAGTGGTGATGTCTTAACTAGTCCTGGGTTCTTACTTTTTAGTGGGCTAAAGGAAACCTTATAATTAGTTTTTCATTTATTCCTACTTTCAAAATTAAAGCAAACATAGCATAATCTAATAAGCATTTAATCACAGTAGTAATCATAATAAGTAGAACAATGCTAAACATTTCACTGCACAAAAAATGCGAAGTCACTCAATTTCTCATCTGCTATCATGTATTTTTTCTTTGTTTTGCTTCTTTTTGCCTATATCTGTACGGGTGTTCATGTACAATTGTTTGTGCTTGGTCACGACAGTATGCATGTTTGTGAAGGCCAAAGTTGACACCAGGTGTTTCCCTTGCTTGCTTACCACTTTATTGCTATAGAATCTCTTGCTAGTCTAGCTAGCCTCACTCACCCACTTGTTCTAGTTACATCCTGTAACTACTGCCTCCCAAGGTGTACGTGGACCACCAAACTTTTCCGACCTTTGGGAGGATGCTGAGGATGCTGATTCCAGTCCTCATGTTTGAGTAGCAAGAGCTTTATGAGTCTTATGCACTGAGTTGTCTCCCCAGCCTCCTTTTCTGTTCCTACCTTTATACAAATTTTTATGCTTTTTACAAACAAGTGTCTTGGGGGGTCTAATCTGCCTAGCTCAGTTGGAAGAGCATGGGACTTATAGAGCAGTGCCTGCCATGAAACAAACTTTCTTCTAATGATGCACTGCTATAAACCATAACTTCATAAAAAAATCAAACATTACATATTACAGCAGAAAATGGCAAAGTAGGTATTACATCCATCACTCTGCTAAGTCTTGTTGAGCTATATGTTTAATTCTCAATTGAGTGAAACTATTTGCTGACAGATTATTTCACACGATGGCTGTGGACAATATATTCTTCTCCCAATAAGCTGTCACCCAACTGAAGCAATTAGGCATAAGTAGGTAAACACATGGTACACTTACTGACTCATTTCACATGGAAATTTTAGGCACATAGAAAAAAATTAAAGAAATTGTATAAGTACAAAGGTAAAAGAAACTGACAGCGGTAGATGTCTAAGAGAATACCTTGTTTTCTTTGGAGACAATTAGCAAGCTTCCTTTTCCTTTGTATAGAGCTACTCGGTTTGTCCTTTTCAATAAATTCAAGTTTCAGAAGCTCTTTGATGGAAGGAAGAGTCAGTGAGAATGCCAAGAAATATATAAGGATTTACAACACCCCTGTGCTTCTTTCTTACATCCATAACAACCCAGCACTGAGGTCCATAAGAGAAATGGCTAGACTTGAAAATTCCACATCCATAGATGATCCTATGAGACTTTTATGCTGAAAGAATATAAGACATGTCACTCCCAAATATTGCTCTAAAAATACTGCTCTAGTTTTTTGAATTGAATGCACCCTAAACAGGTGTTAAATGAAGATAGATGCTAAAAAGAAATCCCACACTATCTTAGAATTGAGTATAATAAAGGGTTATTTACTTAGGTAGACTCACAGATAATAGTCCTCTGCTTGAATGGGGAATAGCAACCAAATCCCGCAGCTGGAAGAGTGACCAGACACACACTTTTCATTGGCATGTATAATATAAGTGGCCTTGCCAAAGTGGGCAGGTAACTTAAAGGACAGATCCTATTCCTGATTATATCTTGAACCTTTATGAATAATGAAGTCAATTCTGTATCAGCTGGTATAAATTCAGCGTTTTCAATGTGCAAGACAACTCTTTCTGTATTTTGTGGATCAATAACTATATTAAGAGGTTCTTTAAAATCCCTTAGTACCATGAGAATAGCAGATACTTTTGCCTTTTTGGATAGAATTATAAAGCTTTGTTCCACCTTACTTAAATCTTCTAATTTGTAACCTGCCTTTCCTAATTTATTTGCATCAGTATAGAATGTATGGTTTCCAGTTATTGGTGTGTACCATACAATGCAGGGAAGGATCCAAGTAGTTCTCTTTATAAGGTTAATTCTATCACTTTTGGGATAATTGCTCTTAATCTCTCCTAATTAGCACATGCTTTTGATAAAGTTCATTGTATTCCCATATATTTTTAAATTTCATCAGTAGTAAAAGGCACTATAATCTCTGCTGGGTCTATACCTGATAAATGACAAAGTCATTTTTCTTTCTCTATATAAGTTTTAATTTTTTTCTTGGTTTATGTGGTTAAAAGATCAATTCTAAGATAATATCTTCCTTTTGCATTAAAATTCCTGAAGGGGAAATTCTGAAAGGCAATATGACTAGAATGCAATTGATTTGGATTCAACCTATCCACATGTGCCTCCTGTAATTTTTTCTTCAATGACAATCAGTTCCTTTTCCACTTCATCGGTTAATTCTCTGGGACTATTTAAGTCTTTGTCACCACCTAAGGTTTTGTTTAAATTAACTGTTAGATTAGGTATTATCCCAACAGCTGGTCATAAACTGGAAATGTCTCCTAGCAAACGCTGAAAGCCATTAAGTGTCCGTAACCAGTCTCTCCTAATTTGTGGTCTATTTTTTTGAAATCCTATTTTATAACCTAGGTAATTGATAAAACCTCCTCTCTCTATTTTTTTTCAGGAGCAATTTTTAATCCCCATTGGGCAAAAATTTCTTTACTTCTTCAAGCATTCTTTCTAAATTATCTACATTTGAATAAGATAGAAAAAATGTCATCCATGAAATGGTAAATTATAGACTTAGGAAATTGCTTAAATATTATTTCTAATGAATGACTTACAAAGTATTGGAATAGAGTGGGGCTATTGAGCTTTCCCTGTGGAAGGACAGTCCACTGGTATCTCCTAGTAAGTTAAGAATTATTATAAGTAGGCACTGTGGAGGCAGATTTTCTGTCCTTTTCTTGTAAAGGTATAGTGAAGAAACAATCTTTTAATTCAAAAACTATAAGAGGCCATCCTTTTGGCAATAGAGAAGGCAGAGGAATTCCAGATTATAGAGGGCCCATAAGTTGAATTACCTTGTTGACAGCTCTTAGATCGGTTACAATTCTCCATTTACCAGATTTCGTTTTATAACAACAAATACAGGAGAATTCCAAGGGCTGGTTGACTCTTTAATATGGTGAGTATCTATTTGCTCCTGTACCAGCTTTTCTAAAAACTACAGTTTGTCTTGTATTAACGACCATTGTTTAACCCATACTGTTTTCTCAGTTAACCATTTTAAAGGTAGGGCTGTTGGTACCTCTAAAGGTTTGCTAGTTGCTTTGTGTTCTTGTACAGCCTGAATGGCCAGTGACCTTTGTGTATAGTATCTTATAATATTCTTCCCAAAATTACGAGTTTCTGGGACTTCAGGAATGTTAATATGGGTATTCCATTGCTGCAGCAAGTTACGATCTCATAAATTCACTGCAATATTAGCCACAAAAAGGCTCAGCCTTCCACTCTGTCCTTCAACCCATCTCACACCTTGTCTCACCTGTGTCTATCAAACCCACAATTACAATGCCGTTTATATGCACTCTTAGCTTTGGTCTTTGATCATTTATAGAAGTCTGCTAGAATATAAATTTCCGATTTCCTATTGGAAATGTTGATTTCTCCTTCATGGTTTATTCCATCATCCAGGACAGTATGGTCTTTTACAGAGGTTCTGGATTTTTAAATTTTCCTGGTGAGACATGTCCTCCACTGTGACTGGGAATGACTGGACCACTTTTGACCTGGGAGCATGTGAGAGCCTCCCCCCCCCCCCAAGGAGTTCCCCGAGGGTATCAGGTTACCTTGTCTGTCTTTTGTTGTTCTGCATTTATTGGCTCAATGTCGGCTTTGCCACACCTTCTATATAATCTAGAAGGTTGATAACTTTTATTTTTGCCATTCCCAGAGGAGACATTATTTCAAGGAATTCCCAGTCTACAATCCCTTCTCAGATTTCCTATTCTACCACAATAAAAACATTTGGCACTTTGATGTCTTCTCATACCTTTGGAAATTACTTCTCCTACCCAAGATTCAGTATTATAGTCAAATGTCTCAATGTTCACTTTATGCAGGATCCATTCATCCATTGGTGCTGATTTAACCTTTAAAGGTCCAAGTATCTTTTTGCATTCTAAGTTGGCATTTTCAAAAACCAGAGATTCAATAAGTACTCATCTACCATCTGTTACTTATATTTGTAATCTTTGTAAAATGTCACTAAAGGGTTCTCTCTGGCCCTGTTTAACCCTGGTATATGATTTAATTCATTTTTCTGGTTCTTGAATTCTGTCCCAATCATTTAAGGTTGCTTTGTGGCATAGGAACAAGATTTGTTCATCATAAAGAACTTGAGTCTGTGGGTCAGCACAAGTGCCCTCACCAAGAAATTGATCTTGGGAAGTCTTAAATTCTTTTTCTTTTCCTTGTTGTTCTAATTTTTTTGCCTCTTCTCTGAATAGCATTTCCACATCAGTTGAGACCCATCTTCCAGGATTGTTGAAACCAACTGAAGCCAGTCGTGTGGTGTGGCTTTAATGCTAGAAGCCCATGTCTTTATCATCTCCCTAATAAATGTGGAATGCAAGCCATAAGTTATTACTGATTGCTTGATTTCGTTTAGATCATTCATTCCTATAGGCATCAATCTACCTTGTTTGGATCCTTTTGGGCCTTTAGAATGTGATGTTTTGTCAGAGTAGATTAGAGGGTAGGAAGTTAAATCCCTGGGTAAGTCATCTATGACAGATACTGGTGATGTTAAATCCTATCTTCCTTTCCTGCTCTTTACCTCCAGTGATTTCTTCCATCCTTTCAAATCTTTTTACTACTCTCTTTTGTAAAGTCTGAATCTTGGGGCCTGTATAAATTTCTAGTGATTTCATTGAGGCACCTAGTCTCTGGTCCTCATTCTGCACATGTGATTCCAAGGTCTGAAGTTTTTCCTTTAAAGATAACATCTCATCCTTGGACATTATTTAGATAGTGTGCAGATTGCCTTCCTGGAGAGATACTCTATCTGCTAACCTATCATAAATTTTGAACAAATGTTCAAAAAATTCAACAGTATGAATTCTTTCAGATAATTTCTCAATACCCTTTGACATGGATTCAATTTTTCTGTCAAATTAATGTTATCATTTTCAATAGTATTAATTTCTTCTGGTTACTTTTGATTTTCAATGGCATTAATCCTGTCAGCTAGCTGTTCATTATTTGTCTGTAAAGACTGTATTATTTCTAAAAGTGCCTCATTCTTGGCTCTGTTATCAAACCATTTTCCTAAGGATATAATATGAAGAAAAAAGCTGAGTCCCAATATCCAATAAATGGATGTATCACAATGACCATATAAGCCTTTCAGAATATAATCCATAGTATTAGCAAAAAAGTTACTAAAATTCTCAATGGTAATGTTGTCTGCCATTATATAAAATTTAAGTTTATTGATTTATTAATTAATAAAATATTTTTCTGTTATGAGGTCCAGAAAATTGCTCTTAGTATAATAATCTTTATTGTCCAGCAGGTGACATGGTTGTAGGGTCATGACTTGTGCCAGCACAACCTATGGTGCCATGAACAGTCCTGAGTTGCTTTGATTTTTTGCCTTGGTGCTTGTTAAATACTGAGAAATATGTTTTGCTTGACACATTAAAAGCAATTAAATCAATTCTTTACAGGGAACAAGAAGCCCAGAACTCAGGAGCACAGAGCACAAACCAGAAGCTGTACAGCCACTCAGCAGGGAACACAGCGGGGGGGGGGGGTAAAATGTGTGTGAACTAGGAAATTTTCCGAGTTGCCACACACAGCTATGCTGTGGTGGGGGTTTTACAAAATAAATAAATGGATAAATAAATAAAAATACTTAGTTGGTAAAAGCAAGCCAAGCAGACAGGGGTGGGAGACTTTCTGGGCTGTGAACCAGTTAGGCCTTTAAGCAGGTCCACCTGGTAGGTGTGGAGTTCAGATTCACATGGGCGCCAGATGAAGACAGACACTAAAAAGAAATCCTACAGTAACTGAGAAGTGAGTATAATAATGGGTTATTTATTTCGGGGTAGACTCGCAGATCACAGTCTTCTGCTTGAATGGGGAACAGCAACTGAATCCAGCAGGCAAAATAGAGGCCAGAGGCACGTAGAAGTGGTCACACCCAAGTGGGTGGGTAACTTAAACACTCCTGGGTAGGAATTCCTACAGCAGTTAGGTACTGGCTTTCCCCTGAAGTTCCTCTATCAGCCTACTGAGAATACATTTGCCCCCTTTCTTCTGTCTGTTCTTTCATCAACTAAAGAAGATCAAATCTCAGGGGTCTGCATGATGCATAAACCTTGTATCTTGCCTATTTTCCTCCCTTGGGACTATTCATTGTCACAAAAATGTTTTTATTATCCTTTTAAATTTGTCTGTTCCTCCCGAACTTCCCTCTTTCCTATGAAGAAAGATATATGTTTCTGAATCTCACTTTGGAGTACTTGCTGTGGTGTCCAGTATATGCAATAAACACATATGCATTTTCTCATGTTACTTCATTTATTGTCAATTTATGTTACAGACTTAAATACCAAGCCTCAATATAAGAGTATGTTGTCTTGTGCCTACATTGTTTAGTGTAGTTGTTCCATCTAGAGAAGGAGATTCAGTTTCTATGTTAATATTTAATGACTATAAAGTAAGGGAAGAGGTATATTTAGGAAAACATTGGAAAAATGCCAGATTTAAAGATGTTTCTACCTAGGAATGATTACTTAATATTGTTGGAAATTGTCTTACACAATGCTATCTGTTTTGTTGTCCATGTGTTTGCCCACCATTTACAGAAACACCTTACTCCATGACTTTGCAAATCAATGCTTAGTACAATGTAAAATTGTTCTCTCTCCTAAAGCCTTTTGAAATAAATTTTGCCTCAACATATCACATGGTATTGCATAAATACAAGCCTTTTGACTTTATCAATTAAGAATAAATTCAAACAGTAAGAAAATGAATACCTATGCCTTTGGTGGAAAAGTAGACAGCATAGCTCTAAGATCTCAGTGATTTAATTCTAAATAATACATTTATGTTAACAAGGTTTTAATAACTTTAAGACACATGCTTTTGTAAACTTCCAAATTAGTGAGACTTATTGTGAAAGGACTTTAATTGGTCTTCTTATTAGTGTGACGAACTAAGAAAGTAGGGATTTGAGAATAACTAAGAAGCTGGTAAATTAAGATTAGTGCTTGAAACTTTTAAGTAAGTGTTTATATTTTCTTAAGAAGTTCTTAACACTACTTAAGAGAGATGGCTCAGAGGTTAAGAGCACTGGCTGCTCTTCCAGAAGTCATGAGTTCAATTCCCAGAAACCGCATTGTGGCTCAACTGTGATGAGAGCTGGTGTCCTCTTCTGGTGTGCAGGCAGAACAGGGTATATATAATAAACAAATTTTTAAAAAAAAACAATAAATAACTCATTTTCAGTCTCTATAACAATCCAAAGTTTTCTAAGATCAAAGATTTCTCATAAGGTTCAAAGTCTTTCAATTTTAAATTTTCTAAAATTTAAAAAAGAAGTTCTTAACTTAAAATAATCACAACAACATTCTTGTGGGGGAATGATAGAGGGAGATTGTGGGTAGAAGAGAGAGTAGGTCTGTCACAGGGATTCTAAACTTGGCTTAGCATCTGCCATCTCAAGGTGGCATGTCATAATGATAGATCACAAATGGGGAGTCCAAATGAATGTGTGGGGGCCTCAAACACAGGCAAGGAATACTCATTAGTTACATTAATCTTGCCTTAATGGAAGTCTTGGCTAAGAAAGGTGGTACTTAACATGAGTGAGACTAATGTTCTAAATGGAAGATGCAGGCAGAAGCAAAAACTAAGTTGCTGTAAGTTTATAGGCCACCTTTGCAATATTTAAATTTTGCATCAGAGAGATGAGTGATGAAAAAGATTAATACTTAAAAATATTTGGTCATGAAAATCAATTAAAAATCAAATACAACAGGTATGTTTGCATATCTGTAAGCACACACTTTTTCTCCTTAGCACTCACCATATCTATAAGATAAAGGAGGATCAGTTAAATTTTGAGTGAGTGCTGGTCTCCTATTTGATCCTTTTGAAAGTGTTCCATTTAGCCAACATAGTTACCTACGTATACTATTTTTAAAATCTGAGAACGCTGGGGGAAAGCCCAGCTAGCAAGATTAAAAGTAAAATTGTATGTGCTGACAGCATCTTATCAGTTCACTAAATTTGAACCCAGAAGCATTTTAAAATCCCCCACGGTTGCAATTGAAAGTGTCAGAGCCGATTATTGTTTATTTACAAAGTAAGCTATAGGTGTTTTTAGATACTTTCCCTCTGATTTTTCTTTCTTTTCTCCCCTCTACATTTTCTAATTGTTTGTAAAGTTGTTTTGCCCTTAATCCCAGCATTTAGGAGGCAGAGGAAGGCAGAGGTACTGTAAATTCAAGGCCAGCCTAGTTTATGGAACTAGTTTCAGGACATCTAAGGCTACACAAAGAAACGTTGTCTAGAAAAAAAAAACAATAAAAAATGTAAGATGGAGAGTGATTGAGATGGTGACCACTTACCTACACACACTCATGCATGCACACGAGCATGCATGCACACGTGTGCGCACACACACGCATTCAAATTGAGCCTTGTTTGTGATACTCACCTCAGCTCTTTGTGTCTACCAGCAGGGACATTAGTTAATAAAGTAGTGTGTTCAAACTTCAGGGCCATCCCAAGAACTGGAGTTGTTTGAATGCCACATGCTGGAAAACAGGTGAAATTAAGCTGTTTAATTAAAATTTAAGTTATCTCACCACTGTCTTTTCTAGCCAGTTTAAGGCATGAGCTACACTCTTTTTCAGAAATAAATCTACTTCCTTAACATTCATTCCTTTAAATGCCTCAAGGTTTATTCCATGTACTAGTTAACAATGTATGTAGGTTAGGCTGAAGTCTTGGTGGGAAGATAGGGGACAGAGAGAGAGAAAGAGAGAGACTAACAAAATGAAAAGTAGTTCTTCAACATTAGGTAAGCCTTGGGTTTTGGGAAAGGCACAGGATATTCCTGGCCTCTCTTTTCAACAGTCAGAAGATTTAGGCGTTATATGAAATAGTTACTTTTGTTAGTGGCATTTGTTCTTCCTTAAAATTCTACAGCAAAAGGCAAGAAAACACTAAATCTAGTGAAATATATCTCCATGACAAACTTGTAAATTGAGGAAATGTATCTTCCTTTTTAGAGTAAATTCTTTGAACATTTAAGATTTTTTTGTTTATTAGCTTTATATTTTGTTTTGTTTTCAAGACAGGTTTTCTCTGTGTAGCCTGGCTGTCATGGAACTTGCTCTTAAGACCAGGCTGGCCTTGAACTCAGAGTTCCACCTGCCTCTGCCTCTTGAGTGCTGTGGTTAAAACGTTCACCACCACCACCTGGCTCTTTTCAGATTTCTTATACTTACAGTTTCTTAGAGTGACAATGACATAAATTGTTTTCAGCTTATCAATTACATGGTGGGTGGCAATGTGAATTACAGCGGAGGAGTTATGACAGAGACTGTTCCCTAAGTATTCTCTACTAATGACTTAAGAAGTCAGAACACTGACTAAAATTTTGGCTTTTTTTTTTTTTAGAATCTTGCTACATGACTTTGAACAAAGAAAGAGACGTCTTTTCTTTTCTTTTTTTTCTTTTCTTTTCTTTTTTTTTTTTTTTTTTTTTTGGTTTTTCGAGACAGGGTTTCTCTGTAGCTTTGGAGCCTGTCCTGGAACTAGCTCTTGTAGACCAGGCTGGTCTCGAACTCACAGAGATCTGCCTGCCTCTGCCTCCCGAGTGCTGGTATTAAAGGCATGAGCCACCACCGCCCGGCTAAGAGACGTCTTCTCTTGAAGCTTACTTTTTGTTGAAGAAGAGTGAAACGTGAATATTTCAGTTAAAAAGGAAGATGAGGGGCTGAAAAGATGGCTCAGCGGATGAACTGCTTGCTCTGTCAGTGTTGAGACAAGAGTTCAGATATGGAGAACCTGTGTGAAAGTTGAGCAGGCATAGTCCTGCCTGTCACTCCAACCCTTGGGACTCAGTGGCAGGAGGACCCTAGGCATGCTGGCTACCTAGGAGAGACAGAATCAGTGAGTTCTCAGATCAGAGAATTTGAACCAGTATTCCCATATCGAATGCTTAGGATGGTTTCATGTAATGTTTTCTGTGACTCTTATAGAGTATTACAACCAACTGAATTCTGTAAGCACAGCAGTACATGGCACAGATCAGCTTACCAGAAAAAGAGACTTTTAAAACCATCGACAGTCTAAATCTTTCACTGTACAAAGATGAGAAAACTGAGCTCATAGATGCTTACTGTGAGGGTGCAGTAAAAGGACTACAGAAATGACTACACTGTAATTGGAGAGGGAAGTTTTTATTGTAGAAGAGAGAGAGAACATCTGGAGGCATCTGAGAGTCCAGAGCAGAGAGGAAAAGAAGACTGGATAAGGCCAGGGACATCTTTGTGAGAATCAAGAATGAGAGGGGGCAGAACCTTGCTCTAACATAGAGAAAGAATGACTATCTGGGAGGAGGGAAGCCTGGGAGCTAACACTGTGGAGGAGGTGTGGGAGAGGTGAGAAGGGGCAGAAAATGCACAGCAAGTACTTGTATATAGGAACTGAAGGAGGCTGGAAGCTAGTGTGGGATTTGATGTGTAACCATGAGCATATGCCAAGGGAAGTGACCTTTTCTGGTAGGCAAAAACCCTTTTCACAAGTTCCTGCAGAAATTTTGAACCTACCGCCAACATACAAAACATCTAAATATAAGTACATGAGAAAATTAGCAGTGGTTTTCATCAGAATATTAATTCTATCTCTACCAGTGGATCTATTTTCAACTTGAATTAATAGATAATCTTGTCATTCAACTTGAATAAATGTCAAAGAAAATTTTAAATAATATTGTCTACATGACCACTAATTATTATATGAGCCAGGTACCAAATCATTCATTTGCCTAAATTTTTATTTGTTTCATTTTAGTCAATGTGTAGGCAATCTCACTATAGATTTATCAATTACCTTCTACTCTAAGCACTATGCTTAATTGTTTTTTTCTTCTATTTTCCCTGTTCCTACTCTTTCTCCGATCTAGTCTACCCCACACTTTCTTGTCTATCCCACATTTTGTTCTACATTGTCCCTATAGAGTCTTGTTCTAAACAAATTAGAGCAAAGAACACCTCTCATAAACTAACTAACACTAGAGTGTAAATGACTGGCAAACTGAAATGTGTTACATAGTCAGAAATATGTACATGTTAGTAAAGGAAAGAGCATTTTCACAAGGACTGAGGTTTTAGAAGAGTTTTACCAACAAGGAAATAGGGACTTTGGAATCAAGGTATGTGTGCACTTTTATGTCATTTTAATCACACTAAGTAAATGAGTATTGAGCAGTCAATGAGAACTTGGAACTCCAGACACTGAGAAGTTAATAGTCTCCTGATTGTATAACCGTAAAAGAGCATCATTCCCGGAAGAGCAGGGAAGTGCATGGGAAGAATAAAAGGAAGGAGTGGTCAGGAAGGAGAGAGCTGCTTGTTCATCCCAGCCACCCAGCTAGCTTAGCCCCCAAATAAGCACACAGGAACTGTATTAATAAATCACTGCTTGTCCCATCAAGTCTAGCTTCTTATTGGCTAACTCTTATATTAATTTAACCTATTTCTATTAATCTGTATATTGCCACATGGCAGTGGCTTACCAGCAAAGATTTGGCATGTCTATCTCCAGAGGCAGGTCCATGGCATCTCTTGTCTCTGCCCTTCTTTTTTTCTTTTTTTTTTTTTTTCTTTTTTTGGTTTTTCGAGACAGGGTTTCTCTGCAGCTTTTTTAGAGCCTGTCCTGGAACTAGCTCTTGTAGACCAGGCTGGCCTCGAACTCACAGAGATCCGCCTGCCTCTGCCTCCCGAGTGCTGGGATTAACCTCTGCCCTTCTTTCTCCCAGTATTCAGTTCTGTCTTCCCTGCCTACCTAAGTTCTGCCCTCTCAACAGGCCAAAGCAGTTTCTTTACTCATTTATGGTAATCACAGCACACATCAAAGGAGGTTCTAGGTATTTCAATCTGAAAATGAAACATTTCTTATTTTCAGTTTATCATATATGTGTGTTTAATCATGCAAATATTGGTACATGCCTTTGTGGTGACTTTTGGCAAATTAAGACATTGCTTGGTTTATGAATTACTAAGAAACAAAGAGAGAAATCGCCAAGCATTAATAATAACCCATCCAGGACACATACCATAGCTCATGAAGGCTTGCTTTGAATGATACTTAATGCAATTTAAGTTTAAAATAAATATGTTAACACAAAGTGATTGCTACAGATCATCCATCTCTCAACACATATCATGAAGATCTATTGCTTCTCTGTGCAATGGGAACACACACAGCCGCATTTTCTGTTGGAACAGGCACATTAAGTAGCGTGCTAAATTGGAACTCTTTCCGTGTCAGTTTTCGTGAAGGTGCTAGAAGACCAGCAACTACAGCAAAATTTTGGTAGCTGATATTCACACATTTTAAAGACAAGTGGTAGATATAGTATGCAGCATGCATAATGACAAAGAAAATAGGCTTCTTCTGAGAATCAGTATTGTTTCTTGCATTATGTATATAGTAAACAGTATATTTTTGAAATTGTTTGAATGAGAATGTCCCCGCCCCCATAGGTGCATATATTTGAAAGCTTTGTCCTTAGTTTGTTGTTGAGTTTTGGCAAGGATTAGGAGGTGTGGCCCTGTTGGTGGAGGCAGGTCACTGGGTGTAGGCTTTGAGGTTTGGAATGTCCATGAAAGGCCCCAGATAGATAGTCTCTCTATCGCCACCTCCAGGCTGCGGATCAGGTTGTAAACTCCAACACCAGGCCATGTTCCCACCATGAGGTCATGGACTCAACCACCAAAAATGTAAGCCCCTAATTAAATGCTTTCTTTAATAAGTTGTCTTGGTCATAGCGTATTTTCGCAGCATCAGTAAGTAAGACAGTTGTGAATTACATGTCGTGCTAAACAATAATGATACATGTATAACATATGCACTTTCTATTAATCACCTCCCCCCAAAGAATAGAATCAACAAATCAAGTTAGCTACTGGTAGTTAGTGCTAAATGATATTGTAACCGTTGCTAGACTGAAAACACATGCTCTTAGTATAGTGTTGTTCTAGTGAGAACTTCCTAGAGAGTAGCAACTTTACAAAGGAAGAGTGGACACAGGCGTCGACTCTGTGATACATCTTCCTCTTAAGGTTATTAGCCGGGGTCTACAGTATATGAAGCATTTCCTTACCATCAAGTAAAATAATCTATAGCACATATTCTATTTAACAATTTTGGATAAAACAACTAAACAACAACACATTTTCATTTGAGGGAAAAGCTGGATACAACAGATTAGCACTCTCCCTCCTTCACCTTGAACAGTATCAGTTGTTTTTTGATAGAATTTTTTTGCAGGACGCTTCCTATTAGCACTTACTACTCACCTGGTGTTCTGGCCTATTCTCCACTATGGAGAGAAATCACATTTCCTACACTGCCAGACAATAGTGGTACTCCAGTTTGGTGCAACACTGATTACATTGTCACATTTGATCAAGTGATATGACAAGATTGTGCCACACGCTTGTTACCTTAAGCATCTGAAATCATTTAATGCTTAAGAAGAATCAGACACATCCAGGGTCTAGGTTGTAGTCTAGCAGGTTAATGAACCTGATGCTTGAAAATCTCCCAATGATATGAGGTCTCTGGTAATCACCTCACATGCCACACTTCACTGTTGGAAAGGAAGGTGTGGTGAGGGCTCGAAACTGATGAAGCTTCTTTAGGTGAGTTTTATATTTCCAGTTTAGAATCCATTAAGGGTTCTGCTTTCCTTGATTTAAGATGTTCAGCCTTGTAAAACTTCCACTTTCATTCTCTGGTCCAACAATTTAAAGCACCTCCTTATTCCTATACTTTCACTAATGTTCAAGTGTGAGAAGAAAAGCATATGATGAGAAAACAATTCCAAACATGAACCACCTGCTTCTCTTTTATTTCATAAAGTCAAATAAACCTTGATACAATACAATCTCTGGCAAACAAAATTTGCTAACTTACTAAATATATTTTGTTGGAGCCAAACAGTATCCTTTCTTCCATTATAATAAAGAATAAGTGGCATCACTTGTTTAAAATGACTTTCCAAGTTTACTTGCCTATGACTCAGTAGCTTCAAATTTTCTATTTTTTCTCTAGAACATTCTCTTGAACACTGAAGGTGGCAAATTGTAGAAATGAAAACATTTAATTTGGCACTTTTTACTTCTACCTTTTTTTCCTGCTAACAGTGTGTTTTGTATCTTTAGAAAAAAAAACCAGAAATAAGAGCTAAGGAAACAGCTAAATTTAATACATATCTGTCAAGAAAAAGAAAGACAATGTACAATCACATTAGGGTAGTTTTGTAAAACATAAGTTATTTGTAAGTTTTAATGAGAATCATTAATCAAAGCAGGAATAGCATACTCTTTCTAACCATACAAATTAATGGGTACAAAATACAAGCATAAATAAATGATCATGGCTCATTTGTTTCCTTTTCATTCTTTGAGTTAATATCTCTGAGAAAGAGACAATCAAATGAAATTAGAATTAAGAACGTTTTCATGAATTGCAAAGTTGCAAATTAGCATTAACTGTATGCGACTCCAAATAAACAACTATCTTAATGAAATTATCTTGATATTGGATTGCATTACTTATCATGTGGTTGGTGTTCTGAATGCATGAAAGGCTCCCCAAATGATACATTTGGTGATCAAATATCATACAGAAAATAGAGATAACAATTTGATCCTGAGTTACAAAGTACAGTCTTTATGGGGCTCAATCCATTGCAGAGTGAAAGGATTTAGGATGTAAATTACTCCACTTACTGAAGGAGAGTGGGAAAATCTATAGTAAATAATGCTAATGATTTTAAAGAATATAAGAGTAGTATGAAGTTCACTAAAATCATGGGAAAGATGTTGCTTCTGGAGTCAGGTAATATAAGCTGCTGAAGCCTGTTGAAGGAGGGAGGAAGAGGAAGTGTTTTTATCTTAATGTTTCCTAGAGAAGTTGAACAAAGGAGAAATGATGTATACACTAGCTAAAAGTATGAACTTCTGGTTAGAAGATGAATACATAATGTGTACATACAGTATTCACATGTCAGAAGATTGTCATCCTACATGATCTGAAATCACTTAGGAACTCATTTTGAATGTCTCTCCTCATATTACAGACGCAAATTTTGCATATTCAGATAGCATTAACTGTTGAAACTAAAGGAATGAGAATTACCTAGAGAAATATTATTCTTTTGTTCTCTCTCTCACTCTGTGTTTGTGTATTTGTGCGGTGTTCATAATGAATTTATAACTGGTGGCCTAAGGCATAAATATTAAATACAAATTTTCATTATTTCATCACAATTTTTTAACCTTAAGAAAGAATCCTCAGGTATACTCATAACCTGATACTGATTATTTATGTTTTGTATGTTTGTGCTTGGCTTTGTCTATATGCCTAGAGGTCATAGCACAACTTAGGAGATTTTTTTCTCATTCACATATGTGGAATCTAGGTATTAATCAGGCCATCAGCCTTGGGGGCCAGGCTAAGTAATCTTTCAGTGTCTTGAACTAATAATTTTCTCATTTATGCATTATCAAATGTGCAGGTATTCATATAAAGAATCACATTTATATGATAAAGAAAAGATGTGCTTATCATAAGAAAATTTAAATTTAAAATATATCCATAATTTTTGGAATAATGTGAAAGACATTTCAATTGACTTGATTTGTATCCAGAAGAGATATCATGAATATCCCACATAATATACATTTTTAAGGACTTATGTTTTCAACACTTTGCAATAATTTTAGGGATAAAAATAAGCCATATTCTTAATTTATTAGTTATCCACTCCTTATCTGGGGGATAGGGCAGAGAATAAAGATAATATGCATAGCATTTTAAGAACAGCACTAAGCTCTCTCTGCTCTGCTGACTCCTTTGCAGTCATTCAAAATTCAGTCAAATGTCCTTGAGTATTGTCTAGCTGCTTAGTCACCTCTTTCCTCCCCATTTCTTTTATGAGCCCGATGTAGGTCTTGATTTGGGGCACATAAACTGTCTTATTTAGGTTTTCTGTTGCTGTGAAGAGATACCACAACCATGACAATTCTTATAAATGAAAAACATTTCTTTGTTGTAGCTTACATTTTCAGAGGTTTAGTCCATTATCAGAGTTCAGCATGGTGGTGCTTAGGTAGACTTCGTGCAGAAGAAGTGGTCCAGAGTCCTACATCTGGACTTTCAGGCAACTGGAAGTGGTCTTAGACACTTGGTGGTGGTCTTGAGTGTATATGAGACTTTAGAGCCCACCTCCAGAGTGACACAGTCTCTCCAACAAGACCACACCTATTTCAACAAAGCTGTTCTGTATGTCCTAATAGTACTACTCCCTTTGTGGGGTCATTTTCCTTCAAACCACTGCATAAACTAAAAAAAAAATTAAAGGAAAAAGAGGAATATACATCTTTGGCTCAAGGAAAAAGATATATGGTACCTTTATTCTTTATTTCTTTTTAAAGAAAAAATACTATTTTATTTTCATACTTCCTTTATCCATTTTTCTGTTTGTGGGCATTCAGCTGTCAACCAACAACCATGGCCTTGCTTAAATAAAGTTCAGTGAACATGGACACAGATACTGCTTCAATAGGCTAACTTCAGACTTGAAAACTTTGTATGTACAAGGGTGATGATGGAGCACAAAGACCCTCCATAGTGTTTACCAGATGATCTTTCTCCCAAAGATGCACAAAGGCTTTTTTCCCAGACCCTCTCAACATTTATCTGATATATTATTGATATATCAAAATGATAGATTACTCTGCTATTGATTTGTGTTTCTCTGGTGATTTCTGATGTTTTGTTTCTTTGGTGATTTCTATGTATAACAATTTTTCATTCACCTATTGGAATATGACTTCTCAGCTCTGTGCCCATTGTAAAAACCATGTTTTCTTATTTGTGACTTTTGTGAGTTCTTTGTGTATTATACATGTGATCTTGTTTTTTTTTACAGATACATGGTTTTTAGATATTTTCTCCCAATCACCATTCCATTCTGTTTCTTATCTTCCTGCCAATATGACTTCTGCTTGTCTACTTCAGCTTATTTGCTTATACTTTTGGTATCAAGAGAAAAATAGCATTCCTTGAGTCTGGAGAGATGATTCAACAGTTAAATGTCTTGGATATTCTCCCAAGAACTTACATGGTAGCCCAAAAAGGAAGATGCTCAGGTTTCCGGACATATGACACCATCGTTTGGCTTGCATGACCAAGCATATATGTTTTGCACAGACATACATGTAAGCAAAGCAGTTATACCCATAATACAATACTTAAGAAAATAAAACATGCATTCCTGAGAACCTTTTCTCTAAAAAGTTGATTTTCAATAGAGCAGCAGTGAACTTAGCTAAGCAAGTGTCTCTGCAGTAGGACTAAACATCCTTTGTGTATATGCCCTAACATGGTATAGCTGGATGTTGAGGTAAATCTATCTCCAGCTTCCTGAGGAACCACCACTGATTTTCATAGCTATCAGTTTGCACTCCTATCAGCAATGAATACCTGTTCCCTTTTCTCTGAATCCTCACCAGCATGAACTGCCATTTCTTCTGTTGACCTTGGCCAATCTGACTGGCGTAAGATGAAATCTCAAAGCAACTTGAATTTGCATTTCCCTGATGGTTAAGGATGTTGAAGATTTCTTTAAATGTTTCTTAGCCATTAGTGAAGGGATAAATAAAAAGAAAGGAGATAGTGAGTACCTTTGGGCAGGCCCTTCCAAAGTATGCCACTAAGCAAACATACCAACACCCAAAATAGTTAGTGCAAGAGGTGGAGGGAAAGAATGGAACACTGAAAGGCCCTGTGGGAGTGGGGACTTGAGAGAGGCAGACCAACAAGAAGAGAAGCAAAAGAGGAAAGAAGAGGCCAGGGAGGAAAGAAGAGACAAAGGAGGAAGATGCAAGTGAGACAAGAGAGGTAAAAAGACAAAGACAGCAAGCTGCGCCTGGCAGGTACTTTTAAAAGATGTGCACGACCAGCTGAGGATGGGAAGGCACCTAGCGACAGGTGATGACTGCTTTGGCAGCAGAGGCAGGCTGCTGCTGTGGTAGAAACTAACGATTAGTGTTTCATCTTTTGATAACTCCCTCCTTCATTCTGTAGCCCAGTTTTAAAATGGGTTATTTATTTTCCTTATATTTAATACTTTTAATTTTTATATAGTCTAAATACTAACTTTCTATTGGATGCATAATTGGTAAAGTTTTTTTTTTCCATTCTGCAGCCTGTGTTTTGCCCAAATGATAATGCCTCTTGCTGTACAACTCTTCATCTTCATAGGTCCTGTTTATGGTTAGTTTTAGCACCTAGGCTATTGGTGTCCTGTTCAGAATGTATTTTCATGTGTCACTGATTTCAATATATTCCCAATTTTCTCTTCTGTCAGGTTCAGGGTGCCTGGTCTTATGCTGAAGTTTTTTTATTTATTTATTTTCATTCTTCTATATCCAGCCATCCTGTTTGATCAGTAGCATTTGTTGAAGACACCTGATTTTTTTTGACCAAAAAACCATGGTCTCTTCTTGAAACCCTTGTTGAATATCAAGTAACTTGTGTGTGTGCAATTATTTCTGGGCTGTGACTTTTTATTCCTATGTTCTAAAATTGTATAAAGTTTCACTTCTCCCAAAGGAATTAGGTCTAGAATTTGATAATGTACTGTAGCGCCTACAGCCAACAATAATGAATTATTCATTTGCATTTTGTGGACAATTTCATTAAGTGTTATCACACAGAGACACACAGCAAGAACACAGGAAAATGTGACTCCAGTAGTTCCATAAGATAATTTATATATTCTAATTGGCCTACTATGCATTACACATGTGCAAACTTTTTCTACCTCAATTATACATCAATTCAACTTTTGAAATCTATTCTTGCAAGTATTGTGGGCAGCAGAAAAACAATCCCAGGGAGGTAAGAATGAAAGTCATGTTCAACTCAGTTTAGTTAGTTAGCTGGGCCAAAACTTCCGGAGTCGGATGCCTAGAGGTTTATTTTTTTGCATATCTAAACACAGCAAAACTTTGGGGAAAAAATTTGCATGTGACATTATCACTACAAAGCTTTACGCATGACTAGGTTGAAACTTACCTGGAAAGTACATCTCCTTAACAAAGCAGCTGTGAACCTCTCCACAAGAATGGGTTCAAGTGACTAATAAACAGTGCTCAGGACAAGGTGCTAGGAGAATGTTTTTGTAATAGGCATAAGATTGGATTCTATTGACTGGAAAGCAATGTTCAGGATTCTGGGGTACTCGATGGTTGGCTTTACAAAATACAAAATAGCAAAGATTATTGGCACATCTATTCCAGGCTTTCTGCGTGGAAAACGGGTGTCAATTTCTTCTCTTGAAGAAAAAAAGCCAGTGTGTTTAACAAGCCTGGCTTCTCTAGTACTGTCTGTAAACACGTGCACATCATGTTATTCTAAAGAAATTGAAATAAAAGATGAAGAAATATAAAAGCCCTAGAATGCATGAAGTACAAACAACATGGGTAACTAAAATCCTTTAAATTAGCATGAATTTATCTTTAAGTCTCAAGTTCTCCTAAAAAATAATCTCTAACTCCTCTTTATTAACTTTATGTTTTTTAAAGACAAGGTCTCACTATGCAGTTCTGGCTGTCCTGGAACTCACTATGTAGAACAGGCGGGCCTCAAAATTTACTAAAGTCTTCCTGCCTCTACCTCCCCAGTGCTGGGATAAAAGGCATGCAACACCACATTTGGCTATTCATCCTGTTGCAGATGCTATCCTACACATATTTTTATTCTTTGTTTTATCAACATTGAGAACTGACAACTGTAATTTTTTTGATGTTTAAGTTACAAAATGAATCAGAATTCTGATGGTCTGAACCTTTCCTAGAGTCTAGCACCTAAATATGTGCACAACTATCTGTACACACTTTTCATATACCACATACCAAATATAATGCTGAGCTGAAAACCAGGAGTTAACACTGATATGTTACAAGTTAAAAATTTATTGACAGCCTGGCTGTATTTTAAGTCTTCCATGGGAATGAAAACATACCAGATTAAAGGTAGAGTATCCAAAGTAGACTAAATGTATACCAAGTGAGCAAGTTCTTAAAAGTGGGGTTGTTATTTTTATGATCATGGGAAAGGTACATGTTATATATAGGTTTATGGCCAGACAGTTAACATACCATGAAATAATTTATGGTCAGTCAGTTCTCAGAACAATGGAAACATTTTATGATGTGCAATTCACAAGATTATTGAGGAAGAACAAATCAATAAGGTTGACCTTTAGCTTAACCTTGAGCTTGGAACATAATTAAAGCAGACACCATAGAGAAGAATACAGAATAAATCAAAATTTAACTCAATGAAAAATGGAGTCAGTTGTTTCTTAATATCATACATACATAAAGAGAAGGAAGAGAGGGAAGAGAAGAGGAGGAAAGAAGAAATGATTCTGATGTCAAGTTAAACAGAAAAACATTAAAAACCAAACCCCAAAATATATAGTTCTATTATCGCCTCCCCCATTTGTGTGTGTGTGTGTGTGTGTGTGTGTGTGTGTATTTTTATGGTGCTTGAGTGTGCCAATATGCCCATAAATAAAGGAAATGCCACAGAGGCCTTGATGATCAGGCCTTAGTTTGTAGCCGTCCATTTTATAATTTTCTGGTCTTATTCACACTGGTGTGATGTTCTCTCTCTCTGTCTCACTTCTGTATATATATTAGAATATATATTATATCTAAATAAATATAGCTTTTATGTGGAAATAAAGAGTTGGGTTAGAGGAAAGTTAGATGAGAGATAAAAGATGAATAATTTGAAGTGAAAGATTTTTAAGAATTAGGAGTAGAACAGGAAGAGTAGAGTCCTTGAAAAACATTACTTTTCAGTACCTTTATCCCTGGCTCCAGCAAGGAATGCTACACCCTCACTATCCCACACCAGCACCTGTCTGAAGACCACTTATCCTTCAATCTGTAATTGTAGTGAAACTACTCAAGTATAACCCTGTGTGGTAAGTTCACAGACAAGACTATCACTAAATGTTTTATCTTCCTCTTGTGCCTCAGATTATTTAGTATGAACATGCTAACAAAGAGTTCTAATCCAGGCTAAGTGTAATGGGTTCTTTGTCCCATTAAATGTGTTTAGCTATTAAAACAAAATTACAAAGGTATATATTTAAGACTTTATTTTTTTAAATTGACCAGCCTGACATCTTTGGGTTCTTCTGGAAGAACCAGGAACAATGAATGGAAGTAAATCAAAATTTTAAAAGCACAGGAAGAAGGTAAATTATAGAAGCAAAAGCAAAAGACTGGGATTGGGCCATCTGATAGTATTTGGCTTATCTCAGAAGGAAAGGGAACAGGACATTTCAAGACCCACGAGCACATGGAATGCCATAGGTTAATAACCTACTTTCTCAGACTAAGGATTGCTTTCTTAGTGCATGGTTTTCTCCTAAAAAATAAGGTCAGGCCGGGCGGTGGTGGCGCACGCCTTTAATCCCAGCACTTGGGAGGCAGAGGCAGGCGGATCTCTGAGTTCGAGGCCAGCCTGGTCTACAAGACCTAGTTCCAGGACAGGCTCTAGAAACTACAGGGAAACCCTGCCTCAAAAAAAGAAAAAAAAAGAAATAAGGTCAGTATTCTTCACTCCATGTTTCAAGCATTTCTACAATGCAAAAAGAAAAAAAATTCGCAGTTACTTAATTTGCTAAACTTCCTCTTTCTATTGTAAGTTCTCTGAAAAGGCTATACATGAGTCTTTCCTTTACATCAATCTGTTTAAGATTTTCAACAGTTGATTGCATAATTTTACTTAACATGTATGTGAATCTTTGACTCTAATAAGACAGAAACTGTGTTATATAAAAGAATCATCACCACATGCAGAGGGGCTAGACTGGTCCTATGCTTGTTCCTTCCCTGTCCGGATGGAGTTGGTGAGCTCTCATCAGCTCAGGTAGAATGTTTCAGCTGGTGTACCCATCATGGTTTTGACCTCTTTGCTCATATTCTCTCTCATTCCTTCCACTCTTCAGCTGGAGTTTGGGATCTTAGTCTAGTGCTCCAATGTGGGTCTCTGCCTCTGTTTCCATCAGTTGCTGGATGAAGATTCTATGGTGATATTTAAAATATTCATCAGCCTGACTACAGGGCAAGTCAAGATTGGGCCCCCTCTTTTTTATTGCTTAGGATCTTAGCTGGGGTGATCCTTGTGGATTTCTGAGAATTTCTCTGGAGCCAGGTTTCTACTAACCCTATAATGGCTCCCTCAGTCAAGATATCTCTTTCCTTGCTCTCATCTCTCTTCTTCCTCCATCTTGATTATTCCATTCCTTCAAGTTCTCCTCAGCCCTCATCTTCTCCCTTCCTCTTCCTCTTCCCCTATCCCTTCTCCCTCCATTCCCATGCTCCCAATTTTGTCAGGCGGTCTTGTCTGTTTCTAATTCCCAGGTGGATCTATGTATGTTTTCTTTGGGTTCACTTTATTACTTAGCTTTTCTAGGCCCATGAACTATATAGGCTCAGTATTCTTTGTTTATATCTACTTATATCCATTTATAAGTGAGTACATACTATATTCATCATTTTGTTTATGGGTTACCTCACTCAGGATAGTGTTTTTATTACATACATTTACATGAAAAATTCAAGATGTCATTTTTTTTACTACTAAGTAGGACTCTAATGTGTAAATGTGCCACATTTTCTTTGACAGTTACATGGCTGGGGCAGACTGAGTTGCCACTGGCAATGACACCGGGATTTATCCCTACTAAATGTACTGTCTTTTTGAGAAACTATTCTCTTTGAATGGATACCTTGCTCAGCATAGATATAGTAAGGAAGGCCTTAGACCTTCCCCATAGCAATATTCCTTACCCTCTCTGGGGATTGGATGGGGGTGGGGTGGGAGGGTGTGTGGAGAGAATGGGAGAAGCAGAGGGAGTGGGAACTTGGATTGGTATTTTTTTTTTTAAAATCTAATAAAAAAAGGAGAAAAAAACCTAAAAAATAAAAAAAGAAAGAATCATCACTAACAGACCTTGATAGATTTTTGCATCAGCTGTTATGGTTGACCAGCCTGAACATTAATCTTCATGAAAGTGACAGAGCCAGAGACAAGAAGGAAGCTCCATGGATAAAATGACTTTTGTACAGGCATGAAGACCTGAGTTCAGATCCTTAGCTTCCACGTAAAACTCCAGGCAGGCTCCTGGAGCTGTAAACTCAAGCACAGCGGTGGGGTGGGAAGGAAGGAAGCTTGGGCTTGTTAGAAAATCAGTTCATCTGGGGAAGGAAGCTGGGGCAAGGAGAGCTCCAGGCTCAGTGAATGACTGTGTTGAAACACTAACGAAGCCAGCAATAAAGGAGGCACCCTCTTTGGCCTCTATACAAGTAAATTGATGTATACACCCACTTATACAAATGTGGAATTCACATGCAGCACACACATAAAATGTTTAAATGATAAGACTTCCTTATTGAAAAATCAATTGCTTATGGCCAGCCTTGGACAGGAAAGGGGAGCATATTGTTGGTTTCATAGGTATAAATAAGGGTCCATGGCAATTGCAACCTTAACATAAACTACTGAGGGAGAGGAATCTTGGAAAACACCCTGGTCTTTTTAACTTCGTTGATAAATTGCCTCCTTTTAAATTAATAACACTACAATTCTTTGTTTGTAATTAGGCATTTCATAAAAAAATGTTTCTAGACAGGAGGTGGTGGCACAGGCCTTTAACCCCAGCATTCAGGAGGCAGGTGCCCGTGCATCTCTGTAAGTTTGAGGTCAGCCTGGTCTACAGATTGAGTTCCAGGACAAACTACAAAGCTACAAGGACACTCTATCTTAAAAAACAAAATAATAGAATTCCACACTTACTTTATCCATTCTTCCATTGAAGGGCATGGATCTTCACCTTCCTAGACCTGGATGGATGGGGAAGGAACTTGAACTTCCCAAAGGGCAGGGAACCCTGACTGCTCCTTAGACTGGAGAGGGAGGGGGAGGGGGATAGGAGGAGGGGAAGGGAAACGGGAGGAGGGGAGGAGGTGAAAATTTGTAAAATTATATAATTTAATAAAAAAAGAAAAAAACACCAAAATAAAAATTATTAAAAATGATCCAGGATTTCCCAGTGATCATTGTAAGTGTAACCTCCCTTATCAGCCTGAATTCTGTAATAGAATCTGCTTTGTTGGGTATAAAAAGTGATACATAATTATTTATTATGGAATAACATAATTTCAATCTCAGCGCAGTTAAAATTAGAATTTTGTTCTTTCTAAACAGCATTCAAGAATCCTTTGTAAATTGTATCCTGGGTCAACTACTTCATGATTTTGAATAGATACTTAACACTGGTTTCTTCGTTCAAAACAATTGTAATCACATTAATGGAGGACTCTCCTATCCAAGCTAATCATTAATCAAAGCTCTGTAAGGAAAACTCTTATGGTCCCAAGCCATCCTCTCCACTCATCAGCCCTCTCTGTTTACTTGGTGTGCTATCTGCCAGTAGCTCATGAAAATCATTGTCCAAGCAAACAAAGGATCCCACAGATGCTGAAGCCTTTAGTGGCCCTGCTCATTCTTAGCTGGCTCTTCTCAGAATCCTTCAGGAAAATGTTTCCTGTTCTCTGTCATTTTGCACGCCTTATCTTGTTCCATTGCTATCTTGACATGTTCCCTTCTCACAGCTTTGATTCAGGAGACAGAGATAAAAGAGTTGGGGCTGTGTTTAGGAGGGACAAACATTTTTAAGAATGACTTTCATCCATAAAGATTTCACAGGCCCAACCTGCCCCCATTCGGTTTAGTTGGATGGTGGCTTCCTTGGAATATTATTATTTATTCCTCCTACAATGTTTGAACTCATCATTTGTGTGAAAGGACTAACCCCGTGGCAGAATGTCACGGTACTGAACTTGAATCACATTCTCAAATGGATTCATATGGATGAACAGTCAAACATAACCTTGCTAACTACCCTTCCTTCATCTCTTTTCTGCTCCAATAGAATACCATAAACTGAGTAATTTACTAAAAATAGTTATTCATTGCTCACAGACCTGAAGGATAGAAGAATGAATAAGAAAGCATAGATATAAGAAAAATGAATAAGAAAGCATAGAATAAGAAAGCAAGACCATAGATGGTCTTGATATATTAACTACTGTGAGGCAAATCACATGTCAGTGTAGAAGCTTCCCGAGAGAAGGTGGAAGCCTCACAAATCCCAATTCCCACTTTCCCTCACAGTGACAAATAAATTTCATTGTGAGCTTTGAAGAGAGTACTTGAACCATAACAAAAATCCTCAAGAATGATTCTTTTTTTTTTTTTTTTTTGGTTTTTTGAGACAGGGTTTCTCTGCAGCTTTAGAGCCTGTCCTGGAGCTAGCTCTTGTAGACCAGGCTGGTCTCGAACTCACAGAGATCCGCCTGCCTCTGCCTCCTGAGTGCTGGGATTAAAGGCGTGCGCCACCACCGCCCGGCTCAAGAATGATTCTTGAACCCAGAAATAGACTTCCTATTCAAGGGTCTACTGGAGATCTTTTCACTAGCCTGTCTTTGCAATTACTAAGCAAACGTGTTAATGCGAGCACAAGAGCAGTAGTGAATCGGATGCTTTCCTACCTAGAACTCCAAAACTCATAGGAAGAAAGCAATCTGGGCAGTCCTATTGCATGTTCTTGAATAGTTGTGCGGGGATTATGAGTAAAGGATTGAGTTTTCCATACACTCGATTTACTTGTTCAATTTTTTTTTTCTGTATGAAACAGGGTCCTGATTTGTTCCAAAGCACATGTCTTGGGACACATGAGCCTCATGATTCAGTATCTTGACCAATAAGATTACACGGATGTGAGTCACCACACCCGATGCTTTCTTTAAATGATTGACAATCAGATTATGAGAAAAAATAAGATGGGAAAATAAAATAAAAAAATAGTTCACTGTATGGCGAAATTGAAATTTAATCTAAGAGCAAGAAACAGACATTTTAGTTTGATTCTTACCTTACTGGAGTCATAATTGGAAACTTTGGGCCAAAGCTGATGACAGTTTTCTCATCAAAAAGGCACACCTTAGCTGAATACTTAATTAAAGCCTGCCTGAGTGTTTTCCAGGCCAAGATCCAATTGAATGTTAACTCTATCTTCTCTAAAGATATGGAGACCACGGGATGAAAACTTTGAGGAGACACTAGTATTCACAGAGTGGCTTTGAAAGCTTTACTAGGTTGGTTCCCAGATGCTCCCAGGAAACGATATAACTCAATATAATCTGACCCATGAGGAGGATCACGTAGAGAGTCAGCTTCTAGGACCTCAAGGACCTGGTAGGATCTCATTACTTCCTAGCTCCAGGGAGCGCCTTCTTGATTTATGTCTAAATAGAAATATACTCTGCTGCCTGGCTGGAAGCCCAGGGCTGGAAAAACGGTGAAGCTTCATTTTGCAAAGTGCCATTAAAAGCCATAGACCATGTCCAGACGGAATTGAGAGATGTTCCTTAATTTTGGGCTCATTTAGAATGTCTTTAGTGTCAACACAAAGTTTTTCTATGGCTACTTCTTAATTCCTTACATTCATCCAGTTTTATTTGAACAAAGCATTTTCTCCATACCTGACAATTAGTAAATATAAGAAAAATTAAATTGTAGAAAATTGTTTTCAAAACCCAGTTTTTTAAACTATTATCGTTACATATTGGTGTTCTTATCTGTGATTTGTCTATTTGTTTGTTTGTTTGCTTGTTTATTTATTGTAGGTCAAAGGTGCCCCAAATTTGTAGTTCTCCTTTCTTTGCCTCCTGAGTGCTGGGATTATACATGTACATCCCATCAAGCCTGGCCAGAGGAAATCTTTAAACAAACATCGCAATTTCTAACAGCTCTTTATGGATAGTCCAAAATAAATTCCATTTTCAAATTATATATATATATGCAGATATTAATTTCTCAAAATTATTTTCACTCTTTTACTTTCATTTCCTCCATGTTTCTTGAGTGTAGGGAATGCTGACCCCTAAAACTAGTTTTTTCTTCTCACCACCCTTTCTGTCTATGAGAACCCATGCCTGCCAAAACACTGTCCTCCTTTATACTTTGGCTTCTCTTTAGTCTTCTATTATGAGTCCTAGTTGGCATGGACTGTAGTTTATTCAAGCTTTAGAACCATTGAAATGATAATAAAGGTATTAATTATTACAGTAATTGCATATTTATCATGTGCCCGGTTCCATTTCAGACACTTTATATTCATTATATCATTTATCGGTCACAATAATTCCTGGAGAGATAATTGATTTTTCTTAAGTTAAGGAGCATATTACAGAGCACATAATTCACAATCTGGTAAATGATAGAACAAAATATTCAAAACTGTACACATATCACCAGATAATTTTTAAAACTCGCTGAGTTTGATATGACTCTTGAATACAGACTCATCAGGGGCATTTGGTAGAAAGGACACAATCACCGGCCGCTCAAAGCCATGCTGGAAATACCCTAGTTTGCTGTCTACACATGTCATTGCAACCCTGTCCCAAGAGCTTCCAGGAAGCATTTGCTATCTCCTTCCGCTCTTTGTCTTCAAACATCAGTCTGAGCTGGCTGCTGCTGTTAAAGCAGCAAGAGGAGGTCCTATTTGTAGTTGCTTTGAGGTATTCTTCGCAGTATCTCTTTGTGTCTTAATGCCTGTGTCCCTCACACCTCAACTCCTGATACGTAATTAAATCCTTTTTATAACCATGTCATGCTCTTTGCTGTGAGGAGGTATATGTTTCTCCACCCCTCCCTTTCTGTACTATGCTATTATTTAGGCAGATTGTATCTTTTCTCCCCAAGAGAAGTGTCTTGCCTACATTCTTAATCTAGTCTTCAAAGATACTCCAATCAGAAGGACTTGGTGAAGAGGAAAGGTCAGATCTTCATGAACTAAGAAGCACTTTACCACTTGCTGCCTGAGAGTTGAGTGAACTCCTGACACAGGCGGAAAAGCTGACAATGGCTTCAGAGATGAAGTCTGTTCCACCTTAGTAAGAGTTGGCTACAAGCTCTGTCAGCTAGGAGGTCAACACTGTAAAGGTGTCACCTGGTCATGTTGTGGAACGTTACTAGGAGTTACAAACATCAGCTTTTATCATTTCAAAGCAATCGTCACAGAGTCTAGTCCATGAGTGAAGCTGGTATTGAGGAATCTGCTTTGCATTTCAGATAATACTTGCACAATCTGGGGACACTTCAGGCCAAGAGTGCATTTAAGGTAACTATAAAGGAGCAGATGACTTGAACTATCCGTTACACCAGGGCACTAGCCCTGCTAATACACTCAGAATCTACTGTGTGCTGGAAAATTTCATATGCATTATACTGTGTTTATCTGATTACAAAGTATTCTTGAATTTAACCCCCAAGAGAGGTAGCAGTACTATCTGTTGTGGGATATTTGATCACACTGTGAAGCCTGAGACTGTTCTAATTAAATGAAATCAGCCTAGAGTCAGGAGGTGGAGTCAGCAACTAGTTGGCAGGAAGTAGCCATAGAAAGTAAGAGAGAATCAGGATAATGGATAGAGACACACAGGAAGTAGTGAGGAGGGCCATTAAGTCTGGTGGCATTTTTGGTTTGGGACGGAGGAAGGAATGTTCTCTTTCTATGAAGTCAGCTAAGGAGGAAGGTCAGCTGGTTTTTCCTCTGCCTCTTTCAGCTAGCAGGTTTTCACTTCAGCATCTCACTCCTGATGAGATTCTTTTTTTTTTTTTTTTTTTTTTTTTTTTTTTGGTTTTTCGAGACAGGGTTTCTCTGTAGCTTTGGAGCCTGTCCTGGAACTAGCTCTTGTAAACCAGGCTGGTCTCGAGTGATGAGATTCTTTATTGGTAAAAATTATAAGACCCAGATTGAGTTTACAAATGACATTTGGTGCTCCAGCATGTGACATGATCGCACATATGAAGAGGTCATGACAGTTGGTGCCTCCACTTCTGCTGGCACTGCTGCTGGCCTATGATGCCCCTACTGTGGATAAACTGAGAAGTCAGCAGATTTGGAGAGATGCCTGGGAAGTCCTTAAGGAGAGAGTTAAAGAATAATAAAAGGAAAAATATTTCCCATGATAAGGATGGAAAATATCACAATGCAGGGAGTTGGGACCTTGTATAGTGCGATTTTGGATGACTTCAAAATGGAAGCTGTAAATGAGGGGATAAATGACTTAGCTGGGGTTGGCATAATGCTGATTTTAATTACTAACAGTCTGGCAATTCATACTTTATCCTTTAAAAAGTGGTTTTATCACTGCACCAAATATAAAAAGTTGACTGATAAGATACGAGCCTTAGAAAGACTTGTTAATGAAAAAAATTACTTAGACACAGACAGAGGAATTTAGACAAGTATTTACTGTCAGAGGCCGAGGAAATACACAGTTAATGGCAATTGATAATTCATATGTCAACCCACCAAAGAAGTGACTCTCTGATGGAGGTTAATCCTATCAAGGAAAGGCCTGCAGAACCATCAGCTCTGGAAACTGTTGTTCACTTTTGCTTTGTGTCTCCCCAATACCTGCACCGTAGGTATATGTGTGTGTGTGTGTGTGTGTGTGTGTGTGTGTGTTATCTCATGATTAGATTTCAATTTTCTGAGCACATATATCTGTGAGTGGTCATTAAGATGATTTTTCATATAACTAAATAATTTTGGTATATAGAATATGTGCTGAGATATGCTTTATGACTAGATCTGTTTGTCCCACGAGGACTGTAGATACTTTGTTCTTTTGCTCAGACTAACTGCACACAATTAGTTCACTTTCACCTCAGATCAAGTTCAAACTAGACTAAAGGTTTTATAAATAGATTATAACATTAAAGCTTTACAGCTATGCACAAGGCCAGAGTCCCAGATGTCCAACCAAGGCTACAACACAAAATACCCCAAGAAAAGCATGCCAGTTCTTTGCTTGCCAGTCTGCTGACAATAGTCAAAGTTTGTCACTGGGCACTGGGCCACCCTAGTCTGGTCAAGGTCCTACTCCTGTAACCTTGGAAACGTGTGTTGCCATGGCAATGGCTCAGCTCCCTATCACCCTAAGAAGATGCTTGTGATCAATGAGAGGTAATCCTTGTAATTTCTTTGTTGCTTCAAGGCTTCTGTGAGAGAGACAGTTCAGAGAATAGAGGACAAGAAAAAGAGGAGGAGGAGAAGTGAGGAGGAATTAGAAATAGGACAGGAGGATCAGCATGCAAGCAGAAGAGTAGGAGACAGATTCAGAAAAGCACTTGTGAGAGAGTTTGTTTCTTTGCCCTCAGATACCCAATGAAAAATGTCCTTTCTGCTTTCTGTTGCATCCAATCTGAGTCCTGAGAATCAGAGCTCTTGTTAACCTACCATACAACCACCTAAGGCAACAAAATAGGGGTAACCCAACATTATTAGAAACTCAATCTTCATTTATCCAGTTTCTATACAAGAATGGCCAGGAGATGATAAACATCCACAAGGTTATGAAGAAATGAAATGGACCCTTAGAGAAATATTAGATTTGAGATTTAAGGAGGTGGTCTTTTCATATGGTATGTATTAACTTACTTGAAGCTTATTCATGGGCAACTTGGAACAGAATTATGCCTCCAAATTGGAGATATTTAGCCCCAGCAAAACTAGAAGCTTGTCATCAGTTACAATGGTGTACATTCCTCTTTCAGGAAGCTAGGACAACAGAACCACTAAATGGGGCTAGCGGAATTACTTCCCAAGATCAGTTTATAAGCGGAGGCCAATACGCTGAATTGCAAAGACAGTTTGAATTTCATGATAACGCCTTGGCCCAGTATTCTTTAGCAGCTTTAAAGGTTTAGAGAAAGGTTGAAGAATCAGGAAACAAGTCTGAGTCATTTACTAAAATGATATAAGTCCCCAAAGAAGCCTTCAGTAATCTTTTACAAAGATTAACTTCAGCTGCAAGTAAAATAGTATCAGATCCAGAAGTCAGACAACTATTAATCAAATCTTTGGCTTTTGAAAATGCTATTTCAGAATGTAAAATGGTGATTAGGCCTTTAAAGTCAAGAACAGCACCAGTAGATGAATGGATTAGAAATATATCTGATAATGGGTATCATGCTTTATTATGCTACTTTGAGAGAAGTAATTTCTAAAAAAAAATTAAGAAAAATCAAAATGTCAGATGTTTTAACTGTGGTAAGAAAGGTCATTTTGAAAAGGATTGCAGGCAAGGTATTCCTAGAAACAGTGATTTTTCTAGAAATAATTTAAACAGGAGGGCCTAGCCCTCTGGAGTATTCAGGAAGTATGCCAAAGGCCATCATTGCCCAATGAGTGCCAAACAAGGGACAGGCAAGGTAACCTTTTACCATTAGGAAATGCCTTAGGGGGTCTCTTGCAGGCTCCCCGTATCGTATTTGGTTAAATCAGGCCCTGTCAGCTCTGGATAACCTCATCCACAGTGCAATTAAAAGACTTTAATGCCAGTTGTTAAGAACAATAATTCTCATCTATACTTTGCTTATGGAGAAACTGAAGTGTCATGACATTAGGTAACATATTCAAGGCCCTAAGTGGTAAATGAAACTAAATGATTTTCTGATGTGAACTCTGCTAATTAGAGTGTTGTTTTGCTACAGAAATCTAGGAGAAAGCACCTGGGAAAATATTTGAAAGATGCTTGATTGAAGGGGTAATGTGAAGCATTTAATAATCAGGAATTCGTTGTCTTGAAGAGATCTTCTTAGGATATGCATTTAAAATTTTAAGTAAAAATGGCAGTAAGCATGGTAAAAGTTCATGATTCAGATATGGCTTAGATTCCTGGGGAATGATAGCCAGTGTAGAAATGCCCAGTTTTGAGTTACTCTTGCAGACGGCTTGAGTCATTCTGCTGGATGATGAAGGAAGGAAGGAAGGAAGGAAGGAAGGAAGGAAGGAAGGAAGGAAGGAAGGAAGGCACTGAGGAAATGGCGTACTTACATGCAAACATTATTAAATATACTTCTGACTTTTTCCTAGAGGACTGTTTCATGAAGGGTTCAAAGAACACAGCCTTCAGAAAAATTGCCAATAGTAATCTGTTAAGTTATAGCACCACTAGAAAGTTTGGTGAAGTTATAATCTTCAGGCTAGAAATTAGGGTAGAAAAATATATATATATATATTGCTCACTGTGATAAGCCCCTTAAATAAAAGAGGCCAGGAAGTGGGACTTAAATGGCAGACAGTTACATTTATTGCTCACGAGGTTGAAGGCATCTAAAGACTCTGTATGTTCTACATTGTTGTGTAAAATGTCAATAACACAGATGGCCCTGGATAAAAAATACAATATTTCTTATTTCTGTAATAGAAATGTGGGAATATTCTGAGAGCTACATAACCATATAATAAATAAACTTCAGGAACTGAGAAAGATATCTGTGACTCCAAGAAAAAGTTACAGGTTCTTGCCTATCACCTAAACCTAAGTCTTTTTTATCTTAGTGAACCCACTGACAGAACAGGTTATTGATTCCCTACGATGACTCATAATGATAAATGAATTGTCCAAGAGTCTATAGCTATTTATTTCAGTGCATCTGCTCAGGGAACAAAAGACAACTTAGATATCCCAAGGCATGTTGGTCACAGTGTCTGAGCTGACATTGACACATAAAGGTCAAAGAAATTGCCATGATTATTCTGTGGAAGTATGGCTTTAAGAGAACTAGCTAATGAAATGAGTTCTGGCTAAATAAAACCTGTCTTTCAAGAGCCTTATTCGGTTTGCAGACTCACCTAGCACTTATTTCCCTGATTAATTGTAAATAATCAGGAAATGAATGTGTTTGGCAGCTAGAGTTACTCATGTAAGGACCATAGATTCTGAGAGTATCATGTTTGGCAAGTAGAAGACTCTGAGATTCTCTGTAGCTACGAAATACAAGTGGAAAAAGATCACATTGAAGGAACATAATAAAGCTTATGATGTCAAGTAAAGACAAAAGATACAGCAGTAGTGTTACCAATATCAGTTTTGCTTGCTTGCCTGACACTGTACAATTCAGAAGAGTCCACAAGAACACTGAAGGATGTCATAGGAGCAATTTAATAGAATCTCTAGGAGCGTAGCTGCTGTATGATAAACATAGCAATAATGTTTACACGTACAGATTCTGAGAAACAATTATTGTGTATCAACAGACTCCAAAATCGGTGAGCCAAGACCTGATGGGGCAACACACAATTGAGTCTTGAGAATCAGTCACTAAGTTGGGGAATTTACAGCTTTCCACCATAAAAATCTTTACTTAGCAGAGAGAAATAGGAAAAACACATTTGAAAGGGGTATGTAAGCTACATATACAATCATCTCAAATTTCTGAGATATAATAGGTTGAATTGCATCCCCTCAAATGTTCTGATGCTGAGGTCAAAATCCTCAGTACTTCAGAATGTGACCTTACTTGTGAATAAATTTTGATAGACATATTTAATTAACAAAAACCTGTTAGGGAAGGCAATAATCTGAAAGGATTTATGCCGTTAATGAAGAAGTTAAATTTGGACACACAGCAAGCCAAACATAGAGGAAAAACAAAATGAAAACATGGGAGAATGCTGCCTAAATATCAAAGAGTACCAGGGCTGCCAGAGTGTGGGAGAGGTTTAGAAAAGATACTTAGCTACAGCTCTCACAAGGAACACGCTGTTGACACTTTGAGTCCAGAGGTCTGTCTTCCAGGTCTATGGAACAAGGCATTGCTACTGTATACACTACCTGATCTGTGTGCTTGTTGCAGCATCTCTAAGAAAGTATTAGAACATTCACCACTGGAGGAAATCACCTCCCCTCTGTGTCCTCTCCTTGTCTGATACAAATGACACACATATAGCATTGTCCCGACAGCAGGTAGGGATACAGCTGAGAGTCACATCTTCCTTAAGAGGTGACAGCCGGCTCCCTAGCCTGCAGCATTTCTGGTAGATAGCAATAGAATACTCACTAGCAATTTAGAGGAGCAAAAGGAGGGAGATCATGAGCAAGGAAGTCAGGACCGTGAGGAGTGCATTTACACATTGAGACGGTGGGACAGATCTAACGGGAGACCACCAAGTCCAGTTGGAATGGGACTGATGGAACAGGGGACCAAACCGGACTCTCTGAATGTGGCTGACGGTGGAGGAGGACTGAGAAACCAAGGACAACGGCAATGAGCATGAACTCTACAGCATGGATGGGCTCACTGTGAGCCTTGTCAGTTTGGTTGCTCACCTTCCTGGACTTAGGGGGAGCTGGGAGGACCTTGGACTTAACATAGTGAAGGGAACCCTGATGGCTCTTTGTCTTGGAGAGGGGTGGAGTGGGGGTATGGGTGGAAGGGAGGGGAGGGAAGAGAGAGGAGGAGAGGAGGAGATGGAAATTTTTAATAAAAAATGAGAAAGAAAAAGAAAAAAACATTTGAGCCCTTTCATACTTAAATTTTAGTGGTCTATCTTCATAAGAATGAATAACTCTTCTGCTATGAACTGATTTTCCTGCCTGCAGAGTCCCAACTAACACCACAACTGGAAGTTTGTCTTGTCTATGGGAATGGAACACATGAGATTTAGTTCCCAGAATATACAAGAGAACCCATGTCACAAGGATGAAGATAAAGAAATAGGCCTGGTAGTATACGTCCATTGTATGTTCGGTCTGTTGGTCATCCAGAGGTCATTATCTTCATAGTATGTTGCAATAGTTTCAACTGGGGCACTCAGTTAGTGGCAAAAGAATACAATGTCTGTTTTTGAGATGAGGCAGCATAGGCTCTAGATGATACAATGTCCACAATAAAAAGGAACTTAAAGGAATTAAGGATATAAGCAAATGTAGCCCTCTTTGTTGATTGACAGTAACCAGCTTCTTGTCCTCAGAACTGCAAGCTGGAGGTCACAAATGATCAAACTCATGGTAGGGGACATATTTAACAACCTGTCCCAATGCCAAGATATTTTATTAAAAGCAGATGAAATGAAAGGTCACTCTGCAAACAGAAATAATTTCTCTTGGCTGGGGCAAGGGAATGTAGCATTTGTTTTCTGTAGTGGAGGTGGGGAAAATATGTGGAGAAACGAAACTCTCCATTTGCTGTAGGTAAGCTCATGAATCCTTTACTCTGGGACTGACCTCATAAGGGAAATGTGTCTTGAGAAAAACATGCTCATCAAGGGCCTAATCTCCTGAAGAAGGAAACTCAAGTCTTATCACCCAGAGATGCCTAGGTCACATCTGAATGTGGAGAGAATTGAGACTGCATGTAAAGGAAAGGAGGGAATGATGGTCTTAGATAACCGCCATGGTGAAGGTTAATTGCCTCCTCGAAGTTCTCCCCTGGTAGAGAAGTCCCTATCGTTCATTAGCACGCTAGTTTCTTTCCTTAAATAAATTTTATTAAAAATTTTATTTTAGCTTTAAATTATGTATGTGAGTGAGTGCAGAAGCTAAGGGAGACAGGAGGTTCTGGATTCATTGGGAGCTGGGGTTACATCCCGGTAGTTAAGAGTTGCCTGACATGAGCACTAGAAAACAAACCTGGGTCCTCAGATAGAACTGTGCAGGCTTGTAACTGCAGAGCCATCTCTCCATGGTAGGCTGCTTCCTAATCCCGACGGTCCCTAAGATCTTTTCTGCTAGCCCTCCAACCACTTTTCCTCCCTCTTTGGGGTTAGCATTATATCAGATCGATCATTTCTCTCAGTCCCCTTTACTGTAAGTATTTTCCTCAAGAAATTTGCTCCCAGCCCATCGGTGTCTCCTTGAAGGTTAGGACTGGGAGGACAGAGGTGACCTACCAATTTTCTTTTGATTTAACCTCCTTCTAAGGGAGCACTGGAAATGTTTCACGGTCAGTTCTCTCAGTCGATTGTTCCAGCAAGCTGGAATCATATTGAAGAAGAGCGAGATACGAAAAGAAGAAATGTACAAACGAGGTTCTATTAATAGAGAGTGTTATAATAGGAAATGGAGCTCAGGGCTACCAAGACACATTGAGAGAGGAACAAAACATTTCCCGGAATTTTCTTCTGAATGCTCTTCAGATTTTAAGTGTGGCCTCATAATGTTCCTGGGCTTTGCCAAAGGGGCCTCTTGCCATCAGAGATCACTGCAAAATAGAGAACCCAAGGTTTTTATCCTGGAATTTTAGGAAAATCATCATTATTTTCTAAGGGACTAGAATTTTGCACATGTTTATCAATAACCAAATGGTTAATTAATTATATTATTGTTTTTTAAAAAATGTTTTTATATCTTAGTGATACCTAATACTATTTTATACATGGGCAGTTCGGAATTCCTTGGTTTTTTTTTAAAGCAAATATTTTAGTATCCTCTATTTTAAGTATTTTTGATTAATTGTCCTTGTCTAGACCATATTTTGCATGAAAAATTCTGTTACATAACAGCTGAGCCTCTAAAAGGGACTATTGATTTTATTCAACCCACCGATACTCTTTTTTTGAGACTAAATGTGATATTTTGTCCGTGGTACTTACACCATAATGTTTAGGCATTATATGTAAATTTTATGTTCAGTTTCAGATCTCTTATTTACCAGTGATGGAGAAAGATTTTATACACAGAAATGCAATCTGTAATAAAATGTCATTTCAAGCATAACTGTAATAGTTTCACAACAAAATTAATATTAAATGAGAAAAACAGCATTGACTTAAGTTTCATTCATCCTTTAAAATTATCAACACACATTCATTTGAAAGCACATACATGTTTACCTAAATGAAACAAGTCTCAGAATTGAGGATGTGCCCAAGATGTCAGAGAGCATGAAATGACCAGTGAAACCAGGGTTTTTTAATACGCTTAGCTTTGTTTCTGGTGTATTTTATTTCTTTGTCATTGAAAAAATCATAGACTGAAAGATGGAAAATTATGCAAACAGGTTCAGACACTGAAGTATGGAAAGAAGGGAAGCAGATGTGAGAAAAGGCAGTTAGGATCTGTGAGCTGTAAAACCTTTCGTGCCTTGAGATTGATAATCTCTCTGGCACATTTTATAGTCTGGTCTACTTGGTGGAGCAGCTGCTTTGGCATCATGTGTTTGCCTCTCCAGAGCCACCCCTCTGCGGGCACTGTCCCTCAGGGGTGCCATTTAAGCAATGTTTGTGTAAATCAGAATGGAAAACCAAGACCTGTATTATCTCTTTTAGGATCCACCTACTGTGAACAGAATGATAAGAACCTACAAACATACTATTCCCTCTGGCCTGAGTGGATTTCTACATGTTAAATAATCTAGACTCAAAATTTGGAAGATTCTAAGAGGTACAAGAAATAGAGCAAAAAATGTACTTCTGCCAAAACTAATTGGTGTTTTGTATTAATTTTTTGAATTTTTACAACTTTATGTGGCTTTTAAAGTAGATTTTAAGTAATAATTTTCAAGAGAAATATACAGAGATGTGTAATGGATTGGGTAGTTTTATATTAGATGTCATTTTTTATACACAAAACCTTTATACATTTATTTTATACACTTACTTTACCCAGACTAAGAAATCTCTGTTCACTATAAATCCTCCATGTGGACAACTCGACTTCCCTGTTTTCCTTGTTTACTGTTATTCATATTATTTCTTCTTGTTTTTAGTGATATCAAAGTTCCACATTCCTTGATATGTAGAAATTTGTGTGTATTCTCTCTTCAGTTTCATGGAATGTGTGGTGTGTGGTATCAAATAGTTAATTTTAAAAAATTCTTGGTATGCTATACATAAACCTTTGAAAATAAGGCAAAATAAAGAAAAAACATCCCATGGTGATTTATGTGGATTCTGTGTTTCTCATTTTAGAGTATATGATTGGATGTTTGGTCTTAGGCTGATGTACATGGCCAAGTAGACAGTCTAAAAATCCATTTTTCCCCTTGAAAGGCTGATGGTAGCCTGATCATTTTTCTACTCAGTTCTTTCTCCTTCACATCAGTCTTCTTGAATCATCTAAAACTAGGGAGCTGGCTGTTCTATGGAGAACATACAGAAAACACCATCATTCTTCCCTACGGAAAATTCTTATTGAGTATCTGTCATGAGCCAGACACCTTTCTAGATACAGGAGACAGACCCACTGAGGAATAAGAGAGTAAATTCAAGGCAGAGGGTTTAAGAAGGTCATGCAGTGGAATCCGTGGATCTAGCTTTAGAAGTTAATGAATGCATTTTGTTGGAAGTCAAATAAAAACTTTATGTAAGGAAAAAGTAGAAAGCAGTTTTACCTACCTGAGACAAATGTTATTCTAGGTAGGAAAGATTTGAGTATAATCTTTCTCAATAAGGGCTTTTGTTTCAAAAGAGAAAAAGCGTGTAATATAGCTAAAATCTTTTCCTTTTGTCACTTATGAATATAGACAAAATAAACAATGTGTGTTTGATGTACTGGCTATTTTGTTACCTTTAGAAATCTTGAATGCTTTCATTCTAATTGGTAGTTTGTGTAACTAATTCAGCGTTTGTTCTCATCATTACTTCAAAAGTGTAGTAATCATTATCTTATTGAAAAGTATTATTTAATGTTCCAATGTTACTTAAAAATCTTAAAGAATTTGATGACTCTGTATATGTGACTGATTGTCTTTTTTCTTCTATGCTTCTATGACATTATTTTGCAAAAGCGCTCACAGCTTCACCAGCAAGTTGAAAGGATTTAAGAAGAAAAATGATTATAATAGTCTACCCTTTAAAAAAAAAGACAAGAGGAAACTGATTTCCCCCAACATGTTCATGTCAGTTAGCCTAAATAGTAACAACAGCAACTGATATTAGAAGCTTTATGTGTTCAAGAAAATCCACCGTTATTGCTTCCAAACAGCCTTCTCTTAAAAGAATCACAGGCATTATAGTGAGGTAGGACTGCTGATTACCTCCAACCACTGGAAATTTGCATGGTGCTTTCTAGTACTATGAAATCTAGCCCCCAGGAAGGAGGCCTTGAGGTCAGTTATAGATTAGGTATCTTACACATAGTCTCATCAACATAACTGCCCAAACATGAGCGGAACAAAGATGACACCAATGGAGATGCCAAAATAGACAGGAAAGGTGCCCAAAGCCTCAAACCCTACACAAAGAACTATAGGCAATGAAGGAATGCTAGGAGTAGGAGAAATAGGATTCTTTAGGGAAGAACACACCAATTGGCTAACCAGTACCTAATGGTTATCCCAGAAAACATGTCTAGAGGTAACATCACACACCAAGCAGACTATATATATATATATACAAGTGCACATATATGCATAATACATGCATGCAAAAATAATGTAAAAAGAGGACAGCAAGGCAGGCTATATGGGAAGGTTTAGAAAGAAGAAAGGAGAAATAGTGAGATTATATTGTAATCTCAAACAATGAGATGATCACAGTTGAAATCTACACTGATATTGTACATAAATGTTGATACTAACATGAAATTTTTTCTTATCAGACATAGGCAAGATGACGGCTAGGAAGCAATATAGATGGGTCCAATAGGATTGTCTGTGCCCACCTGGCTGATATAAATAATGTTTAAGTATTTTCTGAAGTACCATAAAATATGCCTTTCTGATTTCTGTCATGAGCTATAACTACTGTATACCACAATGTCAGCAATGGAGAGGGAGTTTACTTGTGCTTCTAGACAGAACACCTGCTCAGCAGCACATATCCACTGTTGAGCTGATACCTGTCTCAGTTCTCAAGAACAATTAAATTAAGACCAAGTTACTTGTGTTCTCTGGGCCCCAGGGCTTGGGTCCTAAAACCCTGACCAGGACCAGAGTTGGGGTGAAGACACAAAGACACTTAAATAGTAAAGCCAAGACTTGGTGGGGGTCTTCTAACCTGCAACAACCTCAACTTTATCATGGCTACTGAGACAGCAATGGGGTAGGAGTTAGTTAATCTTGGAGGAGGTCTTCCTCAGGTCTCAGGTTGTAAAGATACAGGAAAAGGAATCTGCAGTTGTTTGGCTTTGCACACACTGATGATTTGCTCATAGAATCTCATACCTGAACTCCCAAGGAGAAATTTGCCACCGTTCTTGGGCCCATATGGGGAGCAGCTTTTCCAGTGACCTGTGGTTCTGTATGGATTCTTCTATATGGCTGTGTTTGTATGAGCAATACTTCAAGGCAGGCCCTGAAGTGGTGTTATTATACTCAGTGAGACTCCATTGAAAAGACTTCCTTTTGCCAGTGTTTATCAGTTGCAGACAGTTTCTTAGTTAGGGATGATACCCCCAGTCTACTTTCTTCTCCCTGTCCATGCTAGAATTTTGATTGGCTTCATCTTGTGAATGGCTATTTATGACTTAATGGTTATATCATCATAATCAGAAGATGGCATGTCCTTATATCTCATTCTGAATGAAACTCTAAACAGATTAAGACCTGATGTCCTTAAATTGCTAGAGAAGAAAATTATAGGCATAGCTAAGGAATTTCCGGAAAAGACTTCAGAAGTATAGGAAATACGACCAATAGCTGACCAATGTGATCCCAGAAAGTTAGAAATGGTCCTGTACAACAAAGAAGGGAGAAAGAGGCAGATTATGGAATGGGAAAATAAAACCTTGCCAGCTGTTTATTAAAAAGAGGATTAGTATTTAGAATATCCAAAGAATTTAAAACATTAAAGATCAAGAAAACAAACAGCCTAATGTTTAAAAAAAATTAAACATGGGCTACGGAACTGAAGATAAATTTCTTAAAATAAGAAATGCAAATTGATATCAAGCACCTTGGAAGGTGTTCAGGTGCTTCTTGTCAGCGGAGAAATGTACATTAAAACTATGGCAGTGTTTTAAAATCTTTCACTCTTGGGAGCACTAATGATTTTTTATGACCTCTGGAGTGAGTACCTCTAATATATCCCCTTCTTCTTCTCCAAAATTAGCCATTTCTCCAGGGAGCTCTGGGTTATTTTATTAAAAAGTACACTTGAATTCTAATGTTAACTGTTAGGTCTACTTGTTACTTAGTTATTATTTATTAATATCAGCCCATTCAGCTAGTCAAAGAATATATCAGTATATGCTTAACTGTGTGTATCAAAACCCAACCACAGCTCTGTGTGTACCCTTCAGACTATACTAATTGCTTGTGTTAATGTCTGCAACGGTGATTCATTAATTTGTTCATCATTCTACCTTCTGTTCTTGCTTCCTTAGAATAATTATCATTCTAAGAGTGAAAACTGACTTTTGCCACCTCTTATCTATTTATTGAATTTCTCAGTTTAAATCTAGTTTACATGGACAGTAACTTCAGAACTCTCATCGTGTTCCTATTAGAATTTACCATCCATAGTACAGTTCTTCTGGAATTCACCCCATTCCCCATTTATTTTCAGTCTTAGACCAGCACCCTCATTTATGGTACTCTAAACATTTATAGCAGAGTTAGATTCATTTGTCATAAACCACGTTTAATTCTAGGATCACAAAGCCATGTAAATATCTTTATTTTTCATGCTCTGAGTTTTATTCGGTTATTGAAGGCTTTATGGGGCTTTTGACAAAGGTGTAGCATTATAAATCTGTCGTTATGGTACAATATATTATTATATCATTTATCAATCCCCCAAAGTCCTTTATGCTTAATGCTTTGCATTCTCTTCCCTCTCTGAAGCCCAGGCAATATTTCTCTGTGAAGAGAGTCATACCTTTTCTTCTCTAGTATGGCATAGAAATGGAATTATAGAAGATGCAGTTTGCTCATCCCTCCTTCCACTTAGCAATAATATACATTTAAGACACATTACTGTTTTGTGGGACAGCTCATTACTTTTTATAACTAAATTCAGCTATATCTTAGTTGTTTGGGCTTCTTTTATAATTATGAATACAGTTGCTACAAGTAATTGCATTTATATTTTTGTGCAGACATAAGTTTGCAATTTTGTTGTGTAAATATCAGGGATCACTGTTTCTAGACTTTATTTTAGTACTGTACTTAGGTTTATAAATAACTATCAAACTATTTTCCTACCTGGCTGTAGTTGGGTTTTTTTTATTCCCCCAGACTAATATATTAAAGCTTAATTGTTCTGTTTGTTTTCCATTCTTATTTTTCCCTCCTCCTCTTCTTCTTCTGGCCAATAAGCACAGTTTATCTGGTCATGCCCAAATGTTGAGATCAGTATAGGTTTCAATCACAAAAATAAATTTATAAGAGTAGTTTTATGTTAATGATCAGTTGGTATATAATGTTAAGCAGTTTGGTATACTCATTATCCTTCAGTATATTTTGACCTTTCATCCCTTTTTTCCAATTGAGCTTATATGGTTACTGTTAAGATTTAAGGCATATTTGTATGTTTTAAATATAAGACATTCAGGAGAAATATAATTTGCAAAGACTTCTTTCATTCTACTCTTGACTTTTCATCCTCTTAATGGTGTCAAAAATCACAAATCAAATTTAAAAAAATCACAGCCCACAATCCATTTTTATATAACTGATTTTCGTGTGGGATATAAAAACAGATGATGAATTTTCTCATCATGTAAAATTTATTTTGTATTTTAAAGTAATTTTAGCTTTTGAATTTGTATGTAGGTCTGTGCTTTGCATTGTGATGCTGTTTTTGGAAAGTTTTATTTCTGTGTATTTAAACTTATTTCATTGCAACTGGACACCTAATGTCCAAGTGCAGTTTGTAAATAGAAATCTTTCTTCCACTGGATTGCTCTGGGGAGTTTGTCAAAGTCAGTGAAGCATGTTTGTCTTAGTGTTATTGTGAGAGTGCTCTCCACGGAACTGTAAGTGTTTTATTGAACCAGTGGTATGCTTTCCTATTGCTGTAGTCTTATAAATAATGGAAAGTTTGTTTTGCTTTATGACTTCAGAGATTTCAGCCAGAAGTAATATAATCTTGTTTTGGGGGGATACACAGTATCTCATGATGTGGAAAGACTTCACATCAAAACGTTAAGGCAGAAAAGAGAGGGAGAAGAGAAGGAGGCAGAATAACAAGTTTCTTACTTGAACTCATTCACCTGTAACTTGATTTCTTCCATAAGACTCATATCCTAAAGGTTCCTCTTCTTCCCAATTGTGCCACAAACTTTGCCAAACCTTTAATGACTGGGCATCCTTGCAATGTTTTGCATCCAAACTATAAAACTATGTATATTTCAATTTGCCAGTGATAAATTGTTGAATTGTTTGCAGACTTCTTGCTACAACTTTTGAACTTAGTTTAAAGTAACTTCCATTTGCAATTAATATTTGGTCCCCAAACCATTGATTATTATATATTTTAATAATGGCAACTTCCTTTTGAGGTAATAGAATGTATTTTTGTTGTTATTGTTGTTATCATCTTAGTTATGGTTGCTTTTCCTGTGATGAAACACTATGACCAAAAAGCAAATTGAAATAAAAAGGTTTAGTGTTGGGACCAATTGGAGTCCTGGCCGTCAGCTGCTCTTCCCTGTCTAGAGCCTTCTAATTGAAGTGACTAAAAGCTGTGCCTTGCCTAGAGGATCAGAGGATGGGATTTTCACCTGTTGGCCATTGACTGCTGGGTATTTAAGCCTCCATGGTGCTATTAAAGAAGGGCCTTTGTACCTGTGATTGGAGATCCGTGTGTCTGTCTGTCTCTGTGTTTCCTCAACCTCCATCCCCTTGCCCGAAGCTCGGGAACTGGATTCTAGGGCATAGAGCACAGACCGGGGGCGCGGTGAGCAGCAGTTTATTATGCTTATGCTTCCATATCATCATTTATCATGGAAAGACACAACTCAAGCAGGGCGGGAACTCGGAGGCAGGAACTGATGGAGAGGCCATAGGGAACGTTGCTTACTGGCTTGCTCTTTAATCTGCTTTCTTATAGAACCCAGGACCACTAGCCCAGGAGTGGCTCTACCGACAGGGGGCTGAGCCCTTCCACATAATCACTAATTGAGAAAATGCTCTATATTCTTGCCCACAGCCCTGTCTTTAGAGGCATTTTCTTCATTGATATTCCCTCCTCTCAGATGTTTCTAGCTCATGTCAAGTTAAGAAAATGCTAGCCAGCATAGTTACCTATTGCTATATTGTTAACACTGCCCCAACACTGAGTGGATTAAAGTAAGTTTATAATGTTCCTTAGTTTCAATAGACCAAGAATTTGGCTAGAGAAAACTTTGGTGATGTGCTTAATTAATGTATCTTCCTCAGTTGTATCTAGATTTATTATCTAGATTCTGGTGTGGGAGGGACAGAAGGGGGCATCTACTTAGTTTATGGACCTACTTATGCATTCTTACCACATGGTTAGTATAAAGTTCCTCATATAATAATAGCCGCAGGGCATGAGTATTTTGTACATGGTATGTCATGTAAGTAATATATAGAAACTTAATCTCCTTTCATGGCCTAACATTATAACTCTCATGTTTTCATGTTACCATGGCTGTATCATATCTGTCAACTAGATAGTAATGTGAGAGTTAAAAACAGTAAGTTGACTTCTTACAGCAACAGAAGCTATCAGCAGGGACAAATCAAAGCCCACAGAACAGAAGATAATCATTACCAGCTATATATTAGGTAGGGAAATTGGCATCTAGAATATATGAGGAACTGTTAAAAACCAAGTTCTCCTTAAAGTTGATAAGTGGGATGAAAAAAATGCATCAGCAGCTCTCAAAGAAGAAACAAAAACATCATATAAACTTTTATTTTTAAAAATTTCATAAAGGTATAATATTAAACATATCATATCTACCCTTATTTCCTCCTCAACTATTGTGCCCTCCGCACTTGTTGCCCCTAAATCTCTCTATTTTTGTGATAACTTATTAAGCCTAGTTAGAGCTCCCCATATGTGCATGGATGTGGAAGTCATTCAACCAAGAATGAAATATCCACAGTGGTCACATCCATCAGCGAAGAGCAATTCTCCATTTCTATTATTTGAAAATTTCATACATACATATGATGCATTTTGATTATAGCCACTCATTTCATTTCCTCTCTCAATCTCCTCCTTGAACTCATTAATTCATTCTCCACCCAACTTAGGATCTCCTTCTAACCATTTTTATTGATAGCCTCCTGAGTCCAGTTAATGCTGACCGTATGTAAATAGGTAGAAGGCTATTCACTGGAGAGTGGAGGATGAGCTACCTGCCAGTGAACACATCCTCTAAACTAATGACCCTTAATATTAGTCAGGGCCTAGGAGAGGCAGGGCCTCAGAGACTCCTTACCATCTATGCTGACATTTTTAAGATACAATTTTTAAACTTTTGCCGCACTTACATATTATTGTGTGTGCACGTGTGTATGGATGTGTGTGTGTGTCACTGCATATGTATAAAGAAGAGATGACAAATAATGAGAGTCGGTTCCCTCCTTCCATGACATGAGACCCAGGGATTGAATTCAGATCCTTAGGCTTGGCAGCAAATACTTTTGTAGGATGAGACATTCCCAAGGCCCCTACACTGGAGCTTTGGCTTAATAAAAAGAAGTTGTAAATAAGTCAGAATGATAAGCCAAATGTAAAACCTGGTAGACTGTCAGAATAAATCCACACATTACACCATCACCTCGGTGGTGGTTTATAACGTGTGACAATTGTCAAGTTGATAAATGAACATGTTGACATAACTTCTAAATAATTGTCCAAATGTCAAGGCTGAGCGTATCCACTGTTCACATACAGGACTATGGCTAAATATGAACTGATCATGTTATAACCTTCTGAGGAGCAAATGATGCTGTCCATTTATGGCTTTAGTGTCTAATACACATTCAGAGAACTGAACCTCACATTGTTTCACTTAATTTTTCTATAGTTTAAGAACAACAGAACAGTAATTTTCCGTCTAAAGTTAAGTACAAATGATTCAGGATTTTTTATATTATCTCTATGTATGCTCCATTCATAATTATAAAACAAGTACCTGTGTCCAATTACATTGGCTTTTTAACTCTGAAAATAGTAGAGGCATAAAGAGTAGACAGTTCAATGCATATTAAACCATATGAACAAGGATCAAAGCTCTATGTGTTGCTTGTTGTAACTACTATGAATCCAAACCCTTTTTAGAGTAAATAATTACCAAATGTATGTTGATATTATACATGTGGATGCAGTAGAAATGTGAAGAGTTCATTAGAGAAAAGAACAATTCATATAAAATGCACCCGGTGAACCCAATTAGACTTCTAGAATTGCAAACACAACTTGAAATAAAATTGAAGATTTCTCTTTGATTACTAAAAGAAACCTTCTGAGTGCTTTTGCCAAAAGGTTATTTGTTAATTAGAACTATGTAGAATTCTGTCTATGTGTTCTAGAAACTAAATGAACTGCTGTTACATTAGAATATGTGCAGGCATAGCAATTACAAGAACAGTGGAGGAGGAGCAACCATTGTACATGATGACTGGAGATACAAAAAAATTTCTATGCATATACCATAGTGAAAATGTCCCTCTCACAAGACTAAATACATAAAAAAAATCTTTCTAGAGTAGAATGTGCACTTCCTTCATCTTAATAAAATATAATGGCGATTTTCAAAAATCAAATTAGAATATTTTTTGGAAAATGAACATTGTAAGGAAGAATGCTCTGCTAACCTAAACTGAAAAACAAAATACTTTTTTACTTGGCAATGTTCTCTTATTTTATTAGCCATTTAAAAAAGAAGGTGTATTTGATTATGTTTGATAAAATCTAACACCCACAGGCAATACAGAATAGCAGAAATACCAAGAGTCCTCAGTGTCTCACAGATATAGACTTGTGTCAAAAAACACTATAATTCTTTTAATGTAAGATTTTAAATTAATAATATGTACAAATAGTGTATAATATTTTTCCTCCCTCTTCTCCTTACAATTCCTTCCATGCTCCTTCGACCCTGCTGCAATTCAAATTAATAACCTCTTTTCTTTTAGTCGTGTGTGTGTGTGTATACAACCTGGTTGATACATTTTGTGTAGATCATAGCTCATATGCATACATTTTGAGGTCCTACCCCTTGTAGGTGGATAAGCAATTAGGATACTCATCCCCGGGGAAGATGAATCACCTCCTCCCCAGTTACCAATTGTTATAACTCTTTATCTAGGGGTGGGGCCTTGTGATATTTCCATACCAACACTGGCATGTCAACTGATGTTATCATGGCTCATGGCATACTGTTGAGATTACAGGGCTTTAGCATACCTGTCAAATATAAAGGACATAATCTTAAAGAGATACCCTGTCATCTACCTCACAATCTTGCCACCCCATTTCCTGATGTTCTCTGAATCTTAGGTGTTGGGTCTGTGCTGTAGATGTATCTTTTGGAGATAGGTATCCCACAGTCATTGGTCTCTCTCTGTTTGGAACAGTTGTGGTTTTCCACAATATTCTCTGTCTACTGCCAAATAGTTTCTTTGATGAGGGATGATACCCACACTTGTCTGGTGTATATAATGGTGAAGTGTTTATAATGCAGTTAGGAATTATTCATGTAGGAATGACAGTAATGCATTCTCCTTAAGGATACATGACCTTATCATACATCAGCATTATGGTATTAGATTTACAATATCAAGCAATAATTACCTCCCACTGGGCAGACCTTAAGGTTGTCTCTAAGATGTAAGTGCCACTATTAAAGTTTTGGGGGATATATTGCTGGGCTGATCATTGTTGTACATCATACTTGTTAGACCAGGGTAGGATTGCTCATTGCATTTCTCCTTTGGTAGCTTTCATATCTACTTCTGATACTATAAGAGTTAGTAGGATGCTTCCAAGTCAGATTTAGTGTAATTTCTCCAGGGTGAGCATCTGAATTCTGCTGTACTTTCACCAACAAGGCCATATGTTCAAATTCTGCTAAACAAAAAGGCAACTGCAATAGCCGATAATGTTTTGGAGATGTCTTGGACAACCCTGATTTACAGCTTGAAAGGAGAATTCTCATTCCTGGCAGTGGATTTTTGTTAGATAGTCTATGGTTCTTGGGATAAGCATTATCATCTCCAGAGGCATAAGTCGACTTAATTTTATATGCATATATAATTAACATATATATATAATATTTGTACATGTTATAGGTAATTTTTTTGTTTTTTTTCCAGTTTATTTATTTTTATTAAAAATTGCCATCTCCTCCCCTCCTCTTCCCCCTTCCCTCCCCTCCCCTCCACCCACACCCCCACTCCCTCCCTCTTGAGGCCAAACAGCCATCAGGGTTCTCTACACTATGTTGAGACCAAGGTCCTCCTAACTCCCCCCAGGTCCAGGAAGGTGAGCAACCGAACTGACAAGGCTCACACAGAGCCCGTCCATGTTGTAGAGACCAAGCCCATCGCCATTGTCCTTGGTTATAGGTAATTTTAAGCAAACAAAATGAGTGATTGCCTATGAGTTCTTTCAAATAACCTTACTGTTCTCTATACCAGTCTTTCTCATTCTGTATTGGTTTCCCTCCCCCTTTTCCCAGTTAAATAACTCTATTTTCCCTATCTTTCACTTTCTAGCCACCCGTGGCCTACTTTACCCCTCTCTAGAGCACCTTCTGCCTCTTCCTTCTCTCCATAGTTATTTTTATTTTCCAGATTTCTGTGATGACTCCAGACTGCATAATTACATCTAGAAGTAGGAGCCACAAAGAAGAGAAGACATACAGTGCTGTCTTTCTGAGTCTGTGCTATCTTATTCAATATAAAAGTTTCTAGGTCCATCTGTTTAACTGCAAATTTTATTATTCCATTTTTCTTCATAACAGAATAATATTCCATAGCCATAATACCCAGATTATCTTATGAATTTATCAAGTGAAGGACACTTAGGTTGCTTCCTTTTCCTAGCTATTATGAGTAGAGACACAATGGAACAGCCTGAGCAAGGATCAGTGGAGTATGATATTGAGTCCATTAGGCAATGCTGAGGAGTGATATAGCTGTGGAGTATAATAGATCTGTTTTAGATTTTTAAAAATAATTTTGCCACACTGATTTCCAGAGTGATTGGACCAGTTTGAAATCCTGCCAAAAGTAACACTTTCTCCGTAGTGTTACCAGTGTATGTCGCCAGTGTTTCTTACTTCATTCCTTCATTCCTTCGTTCCTTCATTCCTTTGTTCCTTCCTTCCTTCCTTTTTTCTTCCTTCCTTCTTTCCTTTCTCCCTCCTTCCCTCCTTCCCTCTTTCCCCCCCCCCCCCCCCCCCCCTCCCTCCCTCCCTCCCTCCCTCCCTCCCTCCCTGTCTTCCTCCCTTGCTCTCTTTTTCTTTTCTTTCTATCTTTGTATTGCTCTTCCATTTTGGTTTTTGTTTCAGACAGTGTCTCACTGTGAGGTCATGACCAACGTGAAACTTACCTTTATACCAGACTGACCTCTAATTCATAGAGATCTATCTGCCTCTGCCTCCTGAATGCTGGGATTAAAGGTGTGCACCACTATGCCTGGCTGACAGTTGTTTTCTTGATACTATGCAGTCAGATTTGGGTAAATTGAAATCTCAAAGTAGGTTTAATTTGTATTTCCCTAATTGCTAAGGATATGGACACTTTTTGAGATATTCTTTTAGCCATTTTTCAAAAGTTTTCTTTATTTTTTATTTTATGCATGTGGGTGTTTTTCCTGCATGTATGTATGTGTCTGTCATGTGTATAGTATATTTAAAGGCCAGAAGAGGGGATCAGATTTCCTATAGCTAGGGTTGTGATCTCTGACAGTTGTGATCTTCCTTGTAGGTGATGAGAAACAAACTCAGGTCCTCTGGAAGAGCAGTAGTGCTTTTAATTGCTAAACCATTACTCAAGCTCCTTCTAGTCCATTTTATTTGTTCTTTTGAAAACTCTCTGCTCAGATCCATAGTCCATTTTATAACTGAGTCATTTGTTTTCTTGACTCTAATTTTTTGGCTCTTTATATATTTTTGATATTAATCTTTTACTTGAATAATTGGCAAAGATTCTCTCTCATTCTATTAGCTTCATCTTCTCTTGATTGATTGTATCCTTTGCTTACAAAAACCTTTTAGTTTTATGAAGTTCCACTTGTCAATTGTGACCTTAAATCCTGGGCAAATTGATTCACATTTCTGATATCATTTCCTTTATCTATGTATTATAAGGTACTGTCTGTGTTCTTCCAGCGATTTCAGTGTTGCAGATTTCACATTGATGTTTGTCCCAGTTGCAGCAAACCTTTGCACATGGTGATGGATACAGGGCTAATTTCATTCTGCACGTGGACTCTTGTTTTTCAAACACCATTTATTGAAAGTTGTGTCTGTTTTCCAGCATATGTTTATTTGCGTCTTTGTCAAATATCAGATTGATGAAGTTATGTGATGTCATGTTTGGCTTTCTTCTTTTGTTGCTTTGGTCCATATGTCTGTTTTTGTTCCAGTCCCATGTTGTTCTTGTCACTATAGCTCTGTAATATATCTGGAACTCTGCAACAACAGTTCCTCAATCATTGTTCTTTTTGCTTAGGATTGCTTTGTCTATCAGAGTCTTTTCTTGCTTCACATTAATTTTTTGATTCTTATTCTATTTCTATGAAGAATATTTTGAGACTTTTTTTTATTGGGATTGCATTGAGTCTATAAAATGCTTTTTATAAGATGGCCAGGTCTTGCAATATTAATTCTACCGATCTATGAGAAGCTGTCTCATGGTTTTTTTTTTTTAGTGTCTTCTTAAATCTCTTTTTTGAGAGCTTTAAAGATCTCATTATAAAGATCTTTTACTTCATTGATTATATTTATTATTTGATATTTTAATTTTTAGGATAGTGTTTTAAAAATAAATTAATAGCCACCATATGCTTTGTTTTCATGTGAATATGATAATCTTTATAAATATATTTATCTTTAAACCTTTCAAGTAAGGTCATATTATTTACAGATTATATGCCTCTCAAAATTAATAGCTGTAAAATTAGCCCCCAATATGTGTGTATTTGGAGATGAAGCCATTGAAGAGGTAACTGAGGCAAACTGAGGACAGAGTCATCATCTGATAGGAGCAGTGTGGTTCTGAAAAGAGGCACCAAGAGTGTGCATATTCACGGAGGAAATGCCACACACAGAGGAGACAGCAAGACCGACTTTCTGAAGTCCAGAGTGAAAGCCGTGGTCTGTGGCAAACTGCCTGCAGTTCCTTGGTCTTGGACTTGCTGCTTCATCTAAGATTTTAAAAAATTAAATTATATTTTATAAGCCTACTACTCTGAACTATTCTGCATGCTGATAATAAAGATTTGAAGGTGATTCATTTATCAGTTAAAAAATAAAAGTTTCTTTTTTGTTTTTGTTCTTGGAACACGGGGGTTCTACGTGCTGGGAAGTTTAGAGATTTTTGTGAATTCTTACTCAAGCATGTGCTACTACAATATTGGGAATTGTCAATTGTCAACTCAGAACACCCCCATATCTTTTGTAGTCTAACAATTTAACTATAAACTTACTATTTTTATAGTATTTATTATGGAGATTGAATGACTTTTAAAAATAAATCACTGTGATTATATATATATGTATTTTTCAGAACAATCTATTTGAACCCATTTACCCATTTTAATAAAAAGTCTTTCAACCAAACAAAAAACTCCTTTCTTAGGTCCATCTTACCCTTAAGACTTATCTTTTAGAAGGAGCATGATCCACTCAGAAGCAGATAATGTGTCATGGTCTATACTGATTTGAGTAATACCCTTTTTGTGTGTTTGGAAGGTGGGAATATGTGGGGGAGCTTGCTTGTTTAGATTTATACAGGTACAAATGCACATATGTGTGAGTGCCCGTGGAGACCAGAGGTGGACATTGAGTATCTTCTTTGATCACTATCTTTTTTTTTTTTTTGAGACAGTGTCTCTCATTGCCTCTATAGCTTATTTTATTTATTCATTTAGATCAGGCAGTAAGCTCTGGGATTCCATTCATCCCTTCTCTCCAGTGTTAGAGTTCAGGATTAACATCACTGTTCCCAGCTTTTCTACGTGAGAGCTGTAGATTCTAATTTATGTCCTCTTGCTTCTGCAGCAGGCATCTTACTGACCGGGCTGTGTCTCCAGAATCTACAATACTCTTCAAGAGCCATGTGTGAATGATGTGATAAATGTCATCAGAGTTTCTTGCAAGGTTTAGCTGAGTTTTTAATGATTATCCATGACAATATAGAGCCCCATAAAACAGGTGTTTTACAAAGCACTGGAAGTACATGCAAAGACTTTCCAAAATACCATCCATGTAAAGGCTTAATATTAAAACTGCAAGTAAATCCTTCATGATTGGAAGGACACTGGTTCCTTTACAGGGGTTCCTAACGTAGGGAAATGCCATAGATAGCCACTGGGAGGACACAATAGACAGCAGTCAGTGTGGACACAGAGAACTATAGGCTCATAGTACTGAACACAGGAGATTAGTTCATAAAGCATCTGACTTTTCAGTCTGCTTTTTTTTTTTTTTTTTTTTTTTTTTTTTTTGGTTTTTCGAGACAGGGTTTCTCTGCAGCTTTAGAGCTTGTCCTGGTACTAGCTCTTGTAGACCAAGCTGGTCTCGAACTCACAGAGATCCACCTGCCTCTGCCTCCCGAGTGCTGGGATTAAAGGCGTGTGCCACCACGGCCCGGCTTCAGTCTTGCTTTTAAGTCTCTTTATAACATCAGTTCTGGAAGAAATGTTATCTAATGACATTGTTGCTCTAACATTTTTCTTTTTGACTTTAACCATACACAGTTTGACCCTTTCCAATAAATGTGGTTTGATTGATTATTTATATTCAGTGAAAATAATTTCCATGATCTTAATATGCTAATTATCTGAGCTTTTTGTTATTTCTACTCCCACTTACATTTCTATTTGAAACATATATTAAACTATCAAATCTTGGGCACCAGTGAGTACACTGATTTTGTTTTTCAGAAGCCTTCCTCAGAATCCTTATTCTGAGTCATAGTGAGGGGGTGGCAAATAAAGAAAACATGTCTATAGTTTGCCAAAGCTGTTATCCAAACAGATCTGCTGCATTCTTCTCTGATTGCTGGTATTTATCAGGATTAACACATGGGAGATAAACATGCTCTTCCTTTCTGATGTTCTCAGAAAAATAATATTCAGCATTCACGTTGTCTTTTTTTTTTTATTTTGCCCTTCTAATCTTGAAATCAGACCCCTCAAGTTGGAGGACTTTATCCAAGAATTTCAGCACTAATTTTCAGCTCATTTTGTAGGAGAGAGGGGCATGTTTTCCACTGGAAAGAAACCTATTTAACAAGAAAATGTGTCGGACAAATTCACATTACTTATTTTCGTATTTCAAAGATTATATCATCTCCCGTAAGTAAATGATAGCATAGACAGCTTCACATTAAGATACAAAGAGACTTATATGTGTTGCTCACAAAAGATATTTTTAACTGTTTTAACATCACAGCATAGGTTTGAAAGATGTAGCATATTCTCAGTACATGTGTTCAGATCATAGAAATACTTTATAGATTTATTAAATCCATGAAAGTTTTCACCACCATATCTATAATATATCTATTAGTAAAACAACCTTAATGAGAGATGGGAATAAGTAAACTTAATGACCGTCATATTTCTGCATACCAAAAGAACATTGTGAGCAGTTCCAATAGATTTTACATTCCGTGAGCACACTGAAGGTGTGCTACCTTTAATCACCATTCCCCTGCAGAATTACAGCAAAAGTTCAATAAGTTCTCATTACACAATGCAAACATGTATCAAATCATCATGTTATGTACTTTGAATACATTTTATCTTTACTTGGCATTTAAATATTATGAAGTTTAAAAAAATAAGGAAAATAAGGACTTGGAAGATGGCTCAGTGATGCAATTACTTTCTCACAAGCCTGAGGACCTAAGTTTGGATCCCTAGCGCCTACATATAAACCTTAGCCTGTCATCTGATCCCTTAATAACTCATGGATGTGGAGGGAGGCAGAGCCCAGAAACTTACTAGCTCCATAGCCTACTTGAAATGGTGAATTTCAGATTCAGTAACTGATTCTGCCTCAAAAAGTAAGATGGAGAAACAATGGCCTCCACAATGTGAGTGTGTTTTACCTAACATGTACCACAAACACACGCAACAAAATTTGAAAACCAAACTAAGTTACTTTTGATTAAATAAAGAAAAATCACACTTTATCAAAATATAACATAATTCAAAATTATGTAGTTTTATTTCTCTTTTAAAAATTGTAGAGATGTCATTTCTCTGCTTTTCCTAGTTGTCAGTAGTCTTGGGCTGCTCCTGGCCACACATCATTTCCAGCTGTAAGAGAAACAGTAAAGCAATTCATGGCATAACTTATTTAATTATACATTTTCTTCTTTTGCTATTTTCTTCCTTGTTGTATTATAATGAACTTCATACTAATTATTGCTTTCACATATATAAATGGAAAATATATTATCATGAGGTACTCTTTTTACTAAAGATTTAGGTTGCACGTTTCAGTAGGCTCTGAAGGATACAGAATAACTAGCAATTAAGGTTTCAGTGTATTCTAAAATTATACTTTTAACTTGGGGTCAATTGTCCTGCTGGAAAGGGAACCATGAAAATTTTATGAAAGTTTAGGCACATTTGTTAAGATGCCTTTTTTAAAAAAATATAGAGACTATCTAAATTATTCCTTAGACTCATAAAGGGTATCAGATTTCAAAATGTTCAGCAATCGGTCATTAATATATGCTTATAGCTCCGTATTACCACTGGAAACAAAACTTTTAGTTTCATTCATTTGTGTATGAAGTTTGAGCCCAGCAAAACTAACCAAACTCATATACAATACTATTCAATGGAAGATAATATCACTGTATTAAAGAAACCACACTCCACTTTTATTTGTGATTTATTTTCAATCATATCTAGAAGGAAATCATTTGGAAACTTGATTCTTTCTTACATAGCTAGATTTAAGTGTATACCTAGTAAATCTAAGTTCCCTGGCAGCATCTATTAAACAAAAGAGGCAGTGATACCTTGTCTATTATTCATTATATTTCTCCCCACACACATACTGCAAATTACCTCTTATCACTGATATCTGAAGAGTATAAAAGTGAAATCATTTTAGTTGGAGAAAAAATATTTAGATTAATTTTATGAAAATCTTTGAACATTTGCATCGTTTGAGAAGACAAGCAAAAATTAAACTGTGGTTTTGATTATTTGAATGAAATTATGCCAATTTTAGTGGTGTATAATAGATAATTCTTCATAGACAATGAGAAAAAAGGAAGAAAAGTTGGAGGCCCTTGGTACTGCAGCACAACTAGCCGGTCACGATGCTGATGTGATCTGTGCATTGTAGTTACTGGAGACATGCTCTCGTCACCTTTGCAAAGTGTGTGGTTAAATCTCTTTCAGTGTTAAAAATACTTATTACCATGCCGCTATCAAGATGCCCAAAGAAATACATATATATATATATACATATATATATATATAACCAAAAGTTTCTACTAGAATGTTTTCACAATCCTTGAAATGATAACATAATCAGTATTCAAAAAAAAAAAACAATGAGTTAGTTCTAGGGTTTCTAGAATCTAGTTGTTGTTATGTGAAATATTAAACATAATTATTCTTCAGTGTTGCATGCCATTTTGCATTTCTTCATATCACCAATGCAATAGAAATTGCTTCACAGCAAATACATTTTACTCGTCTTTATTTTATTCTGTCAAATACCACAATAATATTATTATATCAATTACCAAATTGATGCAAATAAATTATCTAGATGTTATGAGCTAATTTATAATCTCTTTATCCAAAAGATATGTAGTGAATATTTAGATTTGCCTTTTGCACTGTGAAATTTAAATAACCAAAACAGTATCATTCTGATAACTATATGTAGTTTATGCCATTGATAGATTTATATATAACATGCCTGTACCTTTCACTGTCTACTGAGAAAAAGTACCATGTATGCTTTGATATATAATCATTATTCAATCACTGGATATTTTGTTATGAATTCATGTTAAATAATTGTTTACATATTTACAGATATTCCACTGGTGCAACCTAATGCTATCCATTGCTAATTTTCTACTGATATTTAACTGTAAAATTTAAAAACATATTAGGGGTAATTATGGTAATTTATGCTTTGGAGGAGACATGTTCAAGGTGCTGAATGTATGACCGTTAAATGCAAAGTCCTAAATACAATACTTAAACGTCTCCCTGCAAGGCTCAGAAAACATCATGAAAGAAAGGGTGAAGATACTGGAAGAACCAGGAACTAGATAATAGGGAGAAGGGCTGCACATGCCATCTTCTAGGCATGACCCAATCTTCGTAATCATGAACTCACAGTAGCTTTGGTTATCTGCACTGAGCTTACAAATGGCCAGCCCTTGGGGCTTGAGAAATGACTCAGCCTTTATTAGCACTTGCTGCTCTTGCAGAAGACATGGATTTAGTTCTCGGTACCTGCATGTCTCTCAAAATTGTCTATAAGTCCAGCTCTAGGGGATCCACTGGCCATTTCTGGCTTCCATGAGCACAACGTACATATGTAGAACAGTTATATATGCAGACAGAATATTCACACACACAAAGACAATCAGAAAAAAAGGACTAATTATATACACATTAAATAATGGCTAGGTGAAGGGCTTATGGAACTCTTCTCCCCCCCTGTTGAACCAGTGGCTATTGTCAGATTATGGGAGCTGGGGAGTCAATAGCTTAAACTGCATACACACTGATAAGCACCCTAGATAAGAAGGATAGTTATCCCATCTCATCACGCAAAGGATGGGTGCAAACTCATGGCCATATATTTGGTCCTGGTCAAATTCAGTAGATCATATAGCAAAACAAACATCAATTTGCATGAAGGAGGGTAGTTCATAGGAGCGGGAGAGAGATCAGAGAAGATGAAGAAGAAAATATTCAGAATGTATTCAATGAATCATGAATAAACTTAAAAGAAAAATTGGAGTTTTGTTGCAAACTTGAATAAAAAGAAATGCCATGCACCCTACAACCTCAAGCGTTCTAACTTATACCCTCTCTGTGTCCACTCCCACAGCCCTGTAGTTGTGCTTTCTGTGATTTACCTCCGGTCTATGCTGGATTGCCCATCAGGGTTCCTGCCGCTCTTGTTCTCCGTGCTCAATGCACCTGCCTTAGATGTCCACAGTTAGTTTTGCATTCTCAGGTCATCCCTCTCATGTCTCTCCCTGGGAAGCAGAAATTAGCTGAACCGTCCTTTGAGGCCGGAGAACTTGTAACTCAGCATGAACTCGCTATGAGGACCTTTCATTTTGTACTTTGATGTTAGTGGCGGAAGAGCTCTGGCGTGATAATTCATTCTGAAACTGAATGTGAGAATCCTGGAAAGTTCCATTTTCATATTTGTCTGTGTTGATTAAATTCATGGCATATAGAACGTGGAGACAATGAAGTTTTTTTGGTCTACAGAGCGACATATCTCTAACACCATCACATCTAAGACCAAGTATGTATCTGACAAATGGGCTTCAATCTAAGAAGGCCATTGCACTCTGCCTTGATTTGCCTCTGTTCTTTCAAATCCATTCCCCATCTTTATCAGTACCATTTTTTTAATCAGAAAAATAATGCTGTTCAGTAGTTTCCTGCTTCTTTAGCTTCTAGCTATTACGGCCAGTGCAAAATGGAGGAGATGAAAAGAAGAATTGAGGCATTTCTCTCCCTGTCTGATTTGCACGTGTCTTCTGGAAGTCATTGACCACTTGTGTAGCTGTAACTGCGCTCCACAGACGTTCAGTCACTCCCAACAGGGAAGTCAGCATGTGCCCTTTCATCTGGGGGAAAATCTTTAATGCTTGCAGGTCCTTAGACCATTTCTCCATCCTCTGCTTGGGTTTTTAGCGTTTTGCTCATAAATGAGGCGTTGGGTGAAGATCACATAAAAAGTGAACAAATTTACGATTTCATGTTATTTTGTAGTGCCAGCAAAAAAATCAGCATTTATAAGTAGTGTAAATAAAAATCTAAAAGCGCACTATCTTTATTTATTCAGAGAAATTAAGGCAAATGAAGCTTCTGTTGTAAGTAGACGTAGAGCTGAGTACACGTTTTACAGATAGAGAAAAATGGATCTTGTTTACTGAGGTTTTCTGTCCTGCAGCCATTAAGTCCCAAAGAAATACACAGAGGTCTACATTAACTATAAACTGATTGGCCTGTTAGCTCAGACTTATTTGCTAATTCTTATAACTTACATTATCCACGTGGCTTGGTACTTTTTTTTTTTTTTTTTTTTTTTGGCGAGGCAGTTACATCTTGCTTTCTTTGAGGCTGGGTTATGGCTGCAGACTGTAACTTCCCTCTTCCCAGAATTCTTGTTGTCTCGCCTCTACTTCCGGCCTGACTACTGATCAATCATCATTTTATTAAAATAAAATTTACAGGGTACAGACCATTGTCCCACAGAAGGATCTGGAGAGACATGAGAGAAGACAGGATGAGAAAACATAAATTTTATTTGCTTCAAGAAGAATACATCACAGTGATTAAAACTGATTCATAGCCAGACACCAGATAACAAGTGTGCCAGTTTCCTATGACTACTATAATAAAATCCAAACTTGGTAGCTCAAATAACTGAAGCATGTCTCCTTAACACTGTAAAAATCAGAACAACTCTGCGATCCCATCCTACACCTGAACGAATGGCCAAGATCAAAACCACCGATGACAACTTATGCTGGAGAGGTTGTGGGGTAAAGGAACACTCCTCCATTGCTGGTGGGAATGTAAACTTGTATAACCACTTGGGAAATCAGTATGGTGATTTCTCAGAAAATTAGGAAACAATCTACCTCAAAACCCAGCAATACAACTTTTGGGTATATATCCAAAGGATGCTCAATTGTGCCACATCCTCTGGGGGAACCCACAAATGTATATCAAATACATACAGATCCACTTACATATTCAAAAATAAAAATAAATCCTTGGCCTGATGAAATGACTTCATAGATATAGTGCTCGTTTCTTTCTATAGAGAGTTTATGTCTTTATTCTATCCTAAGTGCCGATACACACAGAGACACACAGACACAGACACACACCACACAGTAACAAAAACAAAAGGATAAGATTTAGTAACTATAGAATTACTTGGAAATGGGATCTAACTTTCTACATGATAGGAGCATTAATATGGTATAAAGAGAAATATTTAAAAGAAGTATTAGACACAAAATGTAAGCCTTTCCATCTTTTATAAATGACTGTAAATGGAAGAAAATACCTTGCTATCTTTGTTCAATATATTTACTTGATCTCGATGCCCCAATTTATAGCTAGTTTACTATTAATCATGTGTCAGGGGCTGGGAACTGTAGCCATGGTTGCTAGAGATGTTTTACCTACAATGCATAAGATCCTGCGTCTGATCTTCAACACTTGGATAAAAATGAAAATCACATTGATGATCAAGTTAAAAAGTGAAACCACTTTTAAACAGTTAATAATTTTGCTGGAAAATATTTGTTATTTTTTCTTGTGAGATCCCCTTTTGCATTTAAAATTTCCTACCCAGACACCCCTATATCCATGAGGGAATGCAAAACCGGCTGTGACTTCCAGAGTTCTACAGTGCAAGAGCTCTGGCATTGACACTGTGTGATCCACCTACCTTCTAAGTCATATTTATATTCCCCCTTAGGAAAAGTGACAAAAGACATTTAGATTATAAGGTGCATTTACAATTAGAATTTACATTTTGTAAAAAAGCCTTAACCTGTATTATGTATCAAAGAAATAGAGATGCTTGGAACATTAGAAATCTAAAGAAAATGCCTTGCGGCTGAAATTCACCATACATACAAATGCCAAGTTAGAATAATGCACATGTATTCAATTGAGCACGTGCATATTAAAAGATAATGAAATTTGAATGAGTTCCGTAGAATCCAGATATATTCTTTTCTTTCTCAGCATTTTATAAAATAACTTTTCAATTTTAAAACATTAAATTTAGAATCATGGAATTACTGTCTTAGGGTTTCTACTGCTGTAACAAAACACCACGGACAAGGCAAACTGGGGAGGAAAGGGTTTATTTATTTAGGCTTATGACTCTCAGGTGATAGAATATCACCGAGGAAAATCGGGACAGAAGCTCAAGACAGGAACTGAAGTAGAAGTTTGGAGAAATGCTACTTACTAGCTTGTTCTGCAAATTTTGTTTGCTTTGCTCTGCATACTGTTTTCTTACTTGCCCCAGGACCCCCTATGCAGGAGTAGCACTCCCCACAGTAGGCTGAGCCCTCTCACAGCAGGCAGGATTCAAGAAAATGTCCCACAGGCCTACCTAAGACTGATTTTACAGAGCCAGTTTCTCAATTGAGGTTCAATTAAATGAGTCTATGTTGTGTCAGGTTGACAAAAACCATCCACATTAAAAAAAAAGTATATTTTCATTTTGCTCAATGTTTATCCAAGAATCTGCATTAGGACTACTACTGAGACATTTTCAGTGAGAGAACATAGATACTTGAAGGGAACTAATTTTACTTTAGCTCCAATCATGATTAATTGCTCATGGAGATGAGAGGAGATGTTTAATAAGATAATGCAGAGTGATAAAACTTTCACACTAGATTTGTCCCTTCAAGAACAGCCTATGTAATTCTTATATTTCCTTTATAAAGAAACGAAATGCAGAGTCTTAAGTAACAGCTTTCTGAACTCACGGTAAAATAGCTTATGCAGACTGGGTACTGGGAATACCCAGTCTTGATCCCGAGAGAAGAATTCATTCCCATGGGTCACACTGACTATATCAATTACTTTGTTTATTGCTGTGACAACATTCTTGGTAGGAACTTCTTAAGGAAACAAGGTACAGTTGTTGGAATGAGAATGGCTCCCATGGATTCATATATTTAAATGCTTGGTCTCCAGTTAGTGGAACTCGTTGGAAATGATTATGGTATGTGGCCCTGTTGGAGGAGGGGTGTCACTAGGGGTAGGCTTTGAGATCTAGAAAGCTCATGCCATTCCCAGTTAGCTGTCTCTTGAGGATCAAGAAGCATCCTTTAGCCACAACTTCAGCACCATGTCTTTCTGCCTACTGTCATGATCCCTACCATATTGAGCATAGAATTAACTCTTTGAAATTAGAAGCCCTAAATGGACTCTTCTACAAGATGCCTTGTCATGGTACCCTAATCATAGCAATGGGAAAGTAACTAAGACAGATATGGTTTTAGCAGACAACCTAAAGATGTCAGTCCAGTGCCATTGGTTCTGCTTATCCAGGGTGAGTCACAACATCGTGGTGGAGGGAAAGAATAGAAAAGGAGGCTTTTATGTCATGGTAGACAGGAAGCAGAGATATCTAAGAAGGGATTCAGTTCAAATGCAACGCCTGAAAATTCATGCTTGGTAACCTTCATCCTCCAGCCAGCTCTCCCCTTCCCAAGCAGCACCATAAAATGAGGACCAAATAATGAACACAAGAACATGTGGCTATTTCACATCTACCTCATTCTACAGATCAACTAGGAAGAGATATGACACTGAAATAATATTCTGCGATGGATACTTTTTTTCAGTTTTCCTCATACAGTTGGAAGAACACAAGCTTACAGTTTCCTTTTCTTTATACACAACACTGAGTAGGTACAACAGCAATGGCAGTTTTAGAAGACCCTTAAATAGAAGATGGATCTGCTTCCTGAGGAGGAGCCAGAGTGATGGGAGAGAGTGCTCAGTGTGTGTCTAGGCCCTACTACTAAACCCTAAGTGTCATCATTATATTACTTTGGGACAACCTTCATGAAGCCTGGGGAAAGAATTACGACAAGGAGGCAGACATTTGGAGGTGTCATGGGAGGAGAGAACAGGAGTCACAATCTCACTAAATTAGATGTCGCTGTACTGATTTAAATTAATTTAGATTACAGGCTGGTTCTCCACTGAGGCAAGTCATATGAGCATGGAAAATGCTTCAGTGTGTCAGCGGCCCATGATAGAAAAACTAGAAACCAGTCAAAATTATAGAGATAACAGCAACAGCGAACAGGCTCAGAATAATCATTGCTAAACAGCCTGTAACAGCCTAAAAATGCCACACAACTTAATGCACTGAGTAATACTGTTTCAAATGAAAGTCCTGAACCTTGATCTTTGCTGTTTAAAATGTGAAAATTGAAACCATAACCCATTTGAACTCCGTTATTTTTTTTTTCAAATTTGCCCTTTCCAGCATTTCAAAGTTTTTTCTGACACTAGCATGATAGTGGAACTGTGACTGAGTGTGAACTGACCTTTTATCAGGGGTAAGCAGGGGAACTAGCAATTATTGAGCATAGTTTCTGTCCATCTACACATATGGATTTGATCTTCCCCATCAGAGTAAATAGAAAAAGGAGGCAGACTGAGTTCATGAAAGAACATACAAATGACATCTACTGACTAAAAAACCTAGGTTTTCTTCAACTGCCTCTTCCTTTAGGTATCGAAATTATTTTAGTTTATAAATATATGTGCATACTATATATGTGTGATCATATTTATTTATAATCATGTGTAGATACATGCAAAATTTTGAATTTAAAAAATGATTAAATATTAAATAGTGAATATATAAGCATATAGGTATAGTATACATATATATGCACAACTTGATGTGTTTTGACTTCCTTTGAGCAAACATGAGGCAAATCAAATGATTTACTCCAGGAATTCAGAGTGATTAGAGTATTTTGAATATCATTTGATTCTGAGCATCAATGAGCTCTGAATGTATTCTCCTAGTTTTTTCTCATGGGTAAATTCACAGGAAGTTATGTTTGATATGACAGCATTTCCAAGAATTTCCCTTCATCCTCTGCTGCATGAACTTTATGAAAATGTCAGAATAGCATCCATCTCTACCTGGGAGCAAAGCAGAAATTTTCTCCTTGACTACTCCAAGCCAAGAAACGGCAATGTAGTTATGAAGGTAGGTAGGTAGGCATACCCAACCAGTCAAATTCACAGACTTTAACAGACTTCATTCAAAACCACACTGTTATCTAGGCCAGGAAATATATATCTTCGTGATTCCACTAGTTTCTCTACATGAGATTTTAATTTCAGTTTCTCTTCATCTATTTTTTTTGCTGCTTGCTTGTCTTTTGCTGTTTTGTTTTTTTGAGACAGTATATCACTTTGTAACCCTGGATGACATTTAGTTCATTATGAAGACTAGGCTGGTCTGTAATTCACATTGATCTGTCTGTCTCCAATTCCTGAGTGCTAGGTTTAAAATGTGCTCCACCACCCTCGACTTCTTCATATCTATCCAGTGAAAATTTATTGACGTAGAGTTTCTTAATTTAACAGTGTTATGACTACAATTTACCAGATAATCACATTAGTATCTTTTCCATGATCAGTAAAAGGTTAAAGTGGTCTGTGCTCATCCACACAGTACCGTCACCAGTATTTCTTTCTATTTTAATTTTTTTTTCATGGTTTATTTTTTATATTTAAAAATTTCCATCTCCTCCCCTCCTCCTCCCCCTTCCCTCCCCTCCTCCTCCCTCTTCCCTCCCGTCTCCCCCTTCCCTCCCCTCCCCTCCACCCATACCTCCTCTCCCTCCCTCTCAAGGCCAAGGAGCCATCAGGGTTCCCTACTCTATGCTAAGACCAAGGTCCTCCCAACTCCTCCCAGGTCCAGGAAGGTGATCGACCAAGCTGAGAAGGCTCCCACAGAGCCCGTCCATGCAGAAGAATCAGAGCCCAGCGCCATTGTCCTTTGCTTCTCAGTCAGCCCCCACTGTTGGCCACATTCAGAGAGACGGGTTTGGTCGCATGATCCATCAGTCCCATTCCAACTGGAGTTGGTGATCTCCCATTAGTTCTGTCCCACCGTCTCCATGAGTGAACGCACCCCTCACGTTCCTGACTTTCTTTCTCATGTTCTCTCTCCTTTATTTATTATGTATATAACATTTTGTCTGTGTATGCCTGCAGGCCAGAAGAGGGCACCAGATCTCATTACAGATGGCTGTGAGCCACCATGTGGTTGCTGGGAATTGAACTCAGGACCTTTGGAAGAGCAGGCAATGCTTTTAACCGCTGAGCCATCTCTCCAGCCCTTATTTTAATTTTTTTATTGATTTTTATTATGCTCTACTTTTTTTCTGTGTTCCCCTCTCTGTATCTCCCCTCCCTGCTTCAACCCTCCCGCAAGGTCCCCATGCTCCCAATTTACTCAGGAGATCTTGTCTTTTTTTACTTCCCATGTAGATTAGATCTATGTAAGTCTCTTTTGGTGTCCTCATTGTTGTCTAAGTTCTCTGGGATTGTGGTTTGTAGGCTGGTTTTCTTTGCTTTATGTTTTAAAACCACCTATGAGTGAGTCCATGTGATAATTGTCTTTCTGTATCTGGGTTACCTCACTCAAAATAATGTTTTCTAGCTCCATCCATTTTCCTGCAAAATTCAATTTGTCGTTATTTTTTTCTGCTGTGTACTATTCCATTATGTAAATGTACCGCACTTTTCATTATGCATTCTTTGGGCGTTTAGGATGTTTCCAGGCTCTGGCTATGACAAACAATGCTGCTATGAACATAGTTGAGCACATGGCCTTGTGGCATGGTTGAGCATCCTTTGGCTACTTACACAAAAGTGGTATTACTGGGTCTTGAGGAAAGTTGTTTTCTAATTTTCTGAGAAATCACCACACTGGCATCCAAAGAAGCTGTACCAGCTTGCATTCCCACCAGCAATGCAGGAGCGTTCCCTTTTCCCACAGTCTCTCCAGCATCATCACATACTTCTCTCCAGAGGCTGTGGAGAAAACAAGGGACAAGTCCCCATGCCTGTGGCCCACACCAGATTAGAATATTAAGGCTGTGAATCTTCCTCTCCTCCCTTTCACTGGTCTTTGCTAGCTTCCCTTAAGTATTTCATCTCACAGGACATTATAGAAGCCACAGAGCTAAGCCCATTTTTTTCTCTCTGACTTGTCAGTATATCTGGCTTCATTGTGTACTATTGGTGGAACAAAATCTGAAAGTTATTTTATTTTTTTGAATATTTTTTATTAAAAATTTCCCTCTCCTCCCCTCCTCCTCCCCATTCCCTCCCCTTCCCTCCCCTCCACCCATACCCCCACTCCCTCCCTCTCCAGGTCAAAGAGCCATCAGGGTTCCCTACTCTGTGTTAAGTCCAAGGTCCTCCCAACTGCCCCCAGGTCCAGGAAGGTGAGCCATCAAACTGACAAGGCTCACACAGAGCCCGTCCTTGTCGCAGAGACCAAGCCCATCACCATTGTCCTTGGCTTCTCAGTCAGCCTCCACAGTCAGCCACTTTCAGAGACTCCGGTTTGGTCGGATGTTCCATCAGTCCCATTCCAACTGGACTTGGTGATCTCCCGTTAGTTCTGTCCCGCTGTCTCAGTGAGTGAACGCACCCCTCACGGTCCTGACTTTCTTTCTCATGTTCTCCCTCCTTCTGCTCCTCATCAGGAAATTCGGGATCAACCTACCCCAAGACCCAGCAACTCCACTCTTGGGAATTTACCCAAGAAATGCCCAATCATATTACAAAAGCATTTGTTCAACTATGTTCATAGCAGCATTATTTGTAATAGCCAGAACTTGGAAACAACCTAGATGCCCTTCAGTGGAAGAATGGATGAAGAAACTGTGGAATATATACATATTAGCATACTACTCAGCGATAAAAACAATGACATCTTGAATTTTGCAGGCAAATGGATGGAAATAGAAAACACTATTCTAAGTGAAATAACCCAGACCCAAAAAGATGAACATGGGATGTACTCACTCATAATTGGTTTCTAGCCATAATTAAAGGACATCGAGCCTATAATTCGTGATCCTTGAGAAGACAATAAGAAGATGAACCCAAAGAAAAAACATACAGTTATCCTCCTGGATATTGGAAGTAGATAAGATTGCCAGGCATAAATTGGGAACTTGGGGGTGGGGTGGGATGGGGGCAAGGGGAGATGGGGAGAGAAAAGCGTGAAGGGGAGGATGGGGATAGCTTGGGATATAGGAAGGGTGGATATGTGAGCAGGGAAGCATATATCTTAATTAAGGGAGCCATCTTAGGGTTGTCAAGAGACTTGAAACTCTAGAGGGGTTCCCAGGTGTTCAGGGAGATGCCCCCAGCTAGTTCCTTGGGCAACTGAGGAGAGGGAGCCAGAAAAGGCCAGATCCTATAGCCATACTCATGAATATCTTGCATATCACCTGGCGATGGATGGAGATAGAGACAGAGCCCCACATTGGAGCACCGGACTGAGCTCCCAAGGTCCTGATGAGGAGCAGAAAGTTATTTTATTTTACAATTATATACAATTATCTTTGTTCTCCTGAGTGTTACTTAATATAACATTACTTGTTATATTAATATGAGAAATTTGAACTATTTATTTCACCCAGTAGCTTGCATTTTCTTGATCTAAAAATGTGTACATAAGCGTTATGTAAAGTACAAATTAAAATTTATTTCTTACAGGATTAGATGTATGGTAAATTAAAATTGAGTTTTCTGAAACCAGAAGTTCACATATTAAAAATTATTGGAAGAGTAAATTAGTTCTGCCAAAGCCCTGAAAAGAGTGCATGAACTGTCTTCAGCCTTCGGAAAATGAAACTTATTATGTGCAATTCAGAATTAAAAGTAATGTTGACAGAGGTTCGAATTATATGTGTAAGTAATGTACTTATATTGCATATATAGGCTTAGATTCTGTCCTATGGTTTTTAAGACTTACAAGAGGGAATTGCCTAATCATGCTCAGTTGATGATTAATAGCTTCTGTCTGGAGAGTTCTGAATGACTTCCGGTTTTACATATAATGATGTCTCCTAACAGTGCTAGACTTCTTTTCACTTGTCTATGGTGTTTTGGAAACTTCAGATTATCTCTGTGTTATTCCCAGAATTTATATTTGATCTCACCGTTTAAACAAGAAATAGATGTATATAAACTGAAAGTACCATGTGTCTATTATCATTTCATGATCTGAATAGGGACTTTAATTTATGAAGGATAAAATATTCAATGCCCTCAGTCTAAAATTTTTGAGTATACGAAAGTACAAACAAACACATCCGTGTGTAGTTTCTCACTTTCTTCTCCTATTAGTTGCTAGTTATCATGAAAAAAGCAAAGGATCTGAACAAAGAAATACTACCTTGGATAGTGTGAGTACAAGTTTTGATGCCTACAATTATATAAATGACAACTGGAAACATCTATGCTTTGATATAGAATCAATCTCAGGATAGAATACAGGACTGGGAGTCTGCCAGATTGTTCTAATGGATACTTAACTTATTTGGATTTGGCTCCTATCTATAAGTAATGTAAATGTGTGAACTTAGAAATCAAATAGTCAGCATTAGTTAAGAATGAGTCTTCTCAAGTCTTAGGTTTTATACCTGTGGACTAATTATTGTTCCTTCTATATTTACCAAGTTTAAAGTCTCGGATTTGATATTTTCTATCATTGTAATTTAATCCACCTTACTAAGTTCAACAATTTTGCTATATTATTATAAATTCTTTATTTATTATCCTAGCTGCTCTGAGAAGCCCTATGTTGTTTGTCCCATCATTCTTTGATTGACTTAACACACTTTATTAGGCTTCATTTTTAAAATTCCTGTTTATTCTATTTGCTTATTTTGTAAGCCAAGCCACAATGACAAAATAGAGATGAGAATCACAAAGAAATACATTTCCCAATATGTATATACTCAACTTGGTTATGTCCCAAGGCAAACTTCACTTTGAAATATGTTTATTCTTATACTCCCATATTAATGCCACAAATCTACATTTCAACTGATAATACTGCCTAAGAGAGTAAACGATAAAGGCTTCAGCAACTCCATTTATAGTCAATGCCCATATCTTAATATTTGTGTAGAATGTCTTTCTAAATTCACTGCCATTGCCTTAGGACCTTTTTTTTTATCAAATCTGTATTGACTATCTAATTTGTTGATACTGAGCTCCCTAAGGATTCACAAAATTATTATGAATCCTCATCTCTATATATCACCTCAAATTTAGTATACCAACCTCAGTCTTACCTCTAGTTTTCGAGAATGAATCACAGTCTTCAAATATTTAGTTTTCAAAATGAAAACCTCTAGGAAGAGACAGACGCTTTATTGTGTCACACCTTCCAGAATTAACAATTTCAATGCAATTGAATTTCTACTTGCAGCATGATATGCAAACTGTACATCTCGAGGGACTGAAATCATAAAAACGAGTGGGCAATATCTGTGCGGTTAAAAAAAATGTACAGTTAGCTAAAGTGAGATGTTTTTCATACTCTGATTACTCAATATAAGCTCAGTTGCTCACAATAAATTGACAGTTTCACATTTTAAAAGGCTATGGCAAATGATACCTTTGGTAGGTGTCAACTGTGAAAAGGGACTTTAAAGTTCTCTTTGCAGTTTAAAGCTAATTTAGATTTGATCAGTTTTCTAAATGTCATTTGTACAAAGCATATAAGCAGTGCTTATTTTCTTTATTATTTGTTCTTAACCTATTTTAATAACTAGATTTCTCTAAGTAAACGTTTTTCAGGAAAGAGTGAAAAAATGAATGGCCTAAAAAAATATTAGACACCAACATTTGCAAATCTGAAGCAAATCGCTTTGGTTTTATGGCATTTTTTCCACATTGTGGCATCAACGTGACATATATAAGCAAATCAATTTGTTGCTCTGAACTGGAGGGTCAAGAACCTTCATTTTAGTACAATTGCTTTGTTGGATAAGACTGGTCTATGGATTAGTGTTTGATGCACTGATGTAGCTGAACAAACACATTTACAAATGAAAAAATGGAGGCTCAGAGGTCAAAGGTATTTTATCTCATTCCTCTATGGATTTAGAACAGTTGGAATAATACTGGGAAAGAAAAGTTTAAGCGGGGATGGGGTCCTGAGGGCATGGGAGATAATGGGTAGGGAGTAGGTTAACCCAAACAAATGATTTTGGAAGAAGCCTTATGATATCTCCTACTTTCCAAGTTAATTAAAAATATTTTTAAAGAAGTTTAAATGGATCTACCTAACCTGAGCAAACAGTGACGCTCCCAGAAGATGGTATAGTGTGTGAAAAGTTCGGTGCCAAACACAGATTATATGGTCAGTTGCCAATGGTACCCAAGATAAGTCATTGCCATTGTTCTTGGTTGCCCACCATAACTACATGATAAGATCCTGCTCCAAAAGAAACCACATACATTGGTTGTAGGGAATAGAGAAATCAAGCTTGAATTGACTAGAAACTCTCCCTGGTGGCTAGCTTTTATAATGTTGGAACGTGTTACACAGGACGATGGGAGAGAAAAGCAATGTCTTAACAAGCGCTGGTTTGGGCATACTACTATACTAACCTGTTAGTCAATATGTGCCCACTGCGGCAATACTGAAAAGAGTGTTTACTAGGGCAACCAATCATTCTCTTCATTAGAGTTCTTCAGAGGAAGGACTCCTTGGTACTGTGAAAATGGACAAAATGCATACCAAAGGATCTCTCAGACTCTTGGAAAGAACCTATTGATACATTTCTAAATGGTCATGCTGTCAAATCGCTTTCTAAATATTTGTATTCATATCTATATGACTGTGTATCTCACAACCTTGATGAAAGAAGCCCAAGGACAAGGGCCCTTGTCTTCCTTTACCAGAGATAGTCTGCTTCAATTCTCTTTCACTTGTTAATAATAGATATAGACTTCCTTGAGTAAAATCTCCTGTGTAAAATAAATTTGGAAAATCTATATACTTTGTTGTTGTTGTTGTTGTTGGTTTTCAAGACAGGGTTTCTGTGTAGCTTTGGAGCCTATCCCAGAACTAGCTCTTGTAGACCAGGCTGGCCTTGAACTCACAGAGATTTGCTTGGTTCTGTGAAAATCCCTATACTTTTAAAATAAATATTAGGATCATGCTTTACACATTGATTTTACAGCCAGTACTTTCCTGTATTAAATATTAAAGCAAAGTATAGAAGTAAGCAGATTTATAGTATTGTTTCTGTCATAGCAAATATATTTATGCACAAGAAAGATTATACTTAGAGGCAATTTCTATTGGGGAAGGAGATTCAAGAGGTACTTTATTCAAAAATAAGAAAGCAATTATCATTACCTGCTTATGCTAATAAATCAATATTCTGTAATAGTTCATGGTTCCTGGCTGCTTTAAGATGACCAGGAACAAAGCCATGCTACGGACTCCATTTGTCATCATGCCTGAAACTATGGCTTTCCTACTGTATTTTTTTTTTCTGTTACCAAGTATTCAGATCATGCCCTGACCCAGCCCTAGTCAGCATTCACATACTGAAAGCTGTTACCAGGTAGGCTAGTCAGGAGCTGATATTACGTCCAAAGGCCTACTTGACAAAAATATTATGGAAGCATTACAGTTAAACTTCCGTTTTGTCCGTAATAGTGTCTGTGAGGGTGTTTAATCGTTTTTCTTATCCTTAAAACTGTGGGAAAACATACTGCTGCCCGAGCGGACTGTTGAAATAATGGGTTCTATGGATCTGCTCACTCCGCTGCAGGAAACTTGCTTATGTTGCTCATAATTCAAGTTCTTTCAAGTTCTTTCCTGGCATAAATGCCAGACTGACTTTAACATAGTTCAGGCTGTCTTCAAACTTGTAAGTTTACTATTTCAATATCTTGAGCTCTACCATCACAGGCACATAACGCTTTTGAATGACACAGTTTCTTCTGGTGGCTGTTCTATAGCATATGCAAAAGACTTTATGTGTTTCCCCACTGTCTCATTTAAAGGTTTTACAGTGGAGAATCTACACAGAGCTAAGTGCAGTTGAAACTTCAAAAATTGAATATATAAAGGAATATTATTGGGAAGTGGGTAGGACTTGAACTTGGTGACTTTGATTTCCACTTATAAAGAACATTCTTATCCTTCACTCTCTACTTCTTGACTTGTTGAACAACAGGAGTTTAAGAATCAGCAAAGACTGAACAGGGAAACAGCTGATTGGGGAGGGAGAGAAAATAAAGGAAGTACAGCTATCTGCCAGTTTAGAAGGAATTTTCATCAAAGATAAAGGCTAATTGTTTTGTTGACAAGAATGTGAGTACCTCACACCAGCATTCCTACAATCTACTGCTGAACATTACGATTTAGAAACAGTGAATGAGGAAGGTAGAATCACCATTAGTCTCTTAGAAAAATAGGTATGGTAGTAAACATTTTCATAATCTTAACTCATTGGCTTAAGTGAATTTACCTAGAATATGTGAGGCAGCAGTGTGGAGAGGCCTTCCCTTTCAAGGGCCTGTTTATAAACAACCATGGGATGGTTTGAGGATACACAGGGAGGGGAATAAATTGCTTTCAGGAGAGTTCAGACAGGGAGCACGTATAATGTGAGGACTGAATTGTGATGATCCAAAGACTGCAGTGAATTTCACAGAGCACACTGCTGGGCCAAACTATTTTCTGCTCTCAGTTCTGAGCTGAAGGAAGGTTGAATGGGACTAAATCTAAATTGGATGAAGTACCTTTCTTTGTAAAACAAAGCTGAAGAAAATAATGCGTACAATGCTTAACACAGTTTCCATAGACTAACCGTCAGCGCTTGTTGCTAGTACTGATTTTAATATTCTTGCTCTTCTTATTTTTTTTAACATTTTTTTGGCATCTTTGCCTACTATCTTTCTTCCTTAGCTGCTAGGTTACATTCATAATATCCAATCTACTAAAATATCTAAATTTATTTTCTTATTTAGTGTGTGTACATATAGGTATGTATGTGATTCAGTGTACAACTTGAGAAAATAAATTCTCTGCTTCTACCACATAGGCTCTGGAAAACAGACATAGGTCAACAGGCTTGGTGGCAACTGCCAGTACCAGCTAAGACATTTTGCTAGACATAAGCTATTGCAAAACTCTAAACACTTAGTAATTGGATTTCACGCTTGTCTCCTTTGAAATATTTTCATTACTTTGTTAATGTATTGGCTAACACAACTAAAACAAAAATCTATGGGGAAGTAGATATTTTTATCGTCTGTTAGAATAGAGAAGCAGTGTCTGGGAAGTTATTCATTGATCGGTACCCTGTATAAATGAGCTTAAATATTCTGTTTGGAAACAGACATTTGTCCTCTGTATATCTGGAATAAACTGGTAATAAAAGAAACGAGGGAGTTTCCTAGGCATCTGCTTTGTGCATGGAGCTGTGAAGGTCAAATCACAAATACAAGCTCAATAATACCATCAAGGTGGGCAAATGCTTACTGCCCATGTTCCTAAAGGGAAATGAAACTTGTAAGTGGTAAACAGTGTTTCTAAGGGATTCGTGTCTTTATTTAGCCCCAAAGGTCTTGGTCTTTAGATTGCTCCAAAGTAAACATGTGGACAGGACCATTAAGAAATGAAGCAATAAGCTGATCTATGTCTGAATTATGGAAAACACAGTGAAATGACATTTAAGGAAGAATGAGAGAGCTTAAAACAACAAAATGGTGATTGTTACAGACTCCCAAAGCAAAAGAAAATAAAATGTTGATTATTCAGTGTGCTCACTTCTGCAGTTGTAGAATATATTTCTCAGAGTGAATCCAAGAGTTACTGGAATTCGCCCTGTCTTTAACTCCATTTCTATTTTCAGGAAAATGATTGTCTAGGTAACCAGACCCAGTGCTAATTTCACCTCTGTAACTCTCTTCAGAATTCTTCTCTTCAGGTACTTTTATAATTTCCTTCCCCTTCTGAAGGGGTTCTTGCAGTGACTTTTCCTCTCAGGTACTTCCTGGTGTTCTGCCCCCAACGTTATTTCAGCACATTATTTAACGATTTATCAAAAGTGTTAAAATCAATACCTCAAAGGAAAAAAATTCTTGACGGTGTCTAACAGGGGTTCCTAACCCGGGCTTTCCAATTATACCAAGTAGCGGTCTCTTTGGATCCAAGAGTGACATTTTCTAATCCCATGTGGTGGATTTTTTTTTTAACCTACCCACTTAGTACTGAGACACAGACTCACTTCTCCTTTAGCCATTGTATAAGACATTGTGTTTTTATCTCACGTGTGCCTCTGTCCACTGAGGTTGACACACTGGGAAGGAGCTCAGTTAAAAGCATGTCTTTTTAAATAGCAATGATCTTTCTAATCTTTCTGACATTTATAAAACTGTTTATTTTTTCATAAAATATATTCACATGTATGTTTCCAAAAGTAGATTTTGAGGAACATGTTTGCAAGTGTGCAATGATATTTTTCTTCTTGCTGTCCGCAATAAATTTCTGGAATATAACTTACAGCGAGGAGATACGAAGTAGGGGGAGATGTATCTGCTTTCTCCTTGTTCTTGCCACTTTAAAAACTTAGCAGTAGGGAAGAAATTTCTGTGTTCCTCCTACAGGAAAATCGGCAGATGCCCTAATTTGCTATTTACTCTTTGAAAAAATCATGACATTATAATTATAATATGTCCAGTCCTGTGAATCAGTCAGTATTTCAATTTTTATTTCCATATAACTCTCTCTTCTGCTTCCTGAATATGCTGAGTCCCAAAAAATGAATTATGTCCTCCTTCCCAAAATGCATAAGGCTCACTTCCTTCCTCATTGTCTTACAACAGTCTTCTGCTTCATCATACTCAGTTCAATTTAAAAGAATTTCCACTTCCCAAACTCAAGCATCTGATATGCTCAGAAATCTGAAAGGAACTATAGAGGTCATGGTTAAGACTGTAGATTTGAAGAACTTATTCCCTGACTTCAAATTCCAGCTCTGATTTCTCTCTACTAACTTCATGATAACCGATTCATACAAATTCACTGAGTCTTAGTCTTCCAGGAAACTTCTTTTTTCTTTTTTGGTAATTTTTTTTTATTTTGTCCTTTTTTATCCTCAGAGCTGAGGACAAAATCCAGGGCCTTGTGCTTGTTAGACAAGCACTCTACCACTGAACTAGATCCCCAACCCCGACCCCAGTCTTCCAGCTGTGAGGATAAATGAGGTACTACCCTCTAGAGTTTTTGATATTACATGCTTTATAAACATACATTACTGTGTGTAATTGATGAATGCTGCATTTGACTATATAACATTGTTGAATTAAAAATGGTTTGGTTGGTCAAAAGAAAAAATAGTCAAGCCTAACAAAATGAATAATTTTATTTATTTATCTGTTTTTGTTTGTTTGTTTGTTTGTTTTTCAAGATAGGGCCTCTCTGTAGCTTTGGAGCCTGTCCTGGAACTAGCTCTTGTAGACCAGGTTGGCCTTGAACTCACAGAGATCTACCTGTCTCTGCCTCCGGGGTGCTGGGATTAAAGGCCTGTGCCACCACTGCCTGGAGAAATGACTTATTTTAAGTGAGAAAGTTCATACTATATAAGAGTATATAGAAGGTGACAGGAGGAAAGATCAGGGATTAAGGAGTTGAAGGATAGATGTAAAATGGCCTAGAAGTTTCTATGGAAGCTAAAAGTAATAGGGGTGGTAGGAGAAAGCAAGAGTTCAGCGGGGATATGAAGGTGAGAAAGAGGATGGGGGAGTGGAGACAGATATTGAAATTGAAGGGAGGATACTGGAAGTGTCAATGATCAAAAATGATAATGTTCAGAATTTTTGTTTTATATTTATAGAAAAAACAATGCAAACTTTGGCATGTGCCTCCTTTTCTGGCCATTTCTGAGAATTGGCACGCCCCCACACGGCAGAGTATAAAACTTATGAGGCTCTTCAAAGCCACATTTATATAATGGAGCACTCAGTTAAGAGTCACTTCCTTCACACACATGCCTCCTGCCTTTGCACAACTGCGAATTTACAGAAATGGTCAAATTATAGGCACTGTGGATTTATTTACCACAGAAGGTCCCGGTAAGATCATTTTATTTTATATTGTATTTTAGCTTTTCAGCTTTCCATATTCTCTCTGGTTTTAGATATGTTGACCACTCTGTTTCCTGGCCTCAGTTTTAACCGAAGCTCAAAGAAGGATGGGTGTGCTCATGCTGCTGTCCTCACACAGGGCTAGCAGGCAAGCATTATCTAAAGGTTTCTAACTGGTTACTGGGCGCTTCTATAAAAGAACAAATTTTATTCTTTTCTTGACTCCTGATCAGAGAATAATTCCTCTCTGTTTGAACAGAAAACATTGTGAGAGGGATTTCTGGAGATTTATTGGAAGGTCTGACATTTCTTGTAACCCATTTGTAATGTCTTCATACTATTGAATATCATTTTCTAGGAAGGCTTGAGCCCGGCAATGATGAATATTCTATTTACTCTTCTAAAGCCAAAGATAAGAATTCATTGAAGAAAACCTACTATCTGAGAACTGTACACTGATACTCTTCAATGAAATCATCATGACATTTAAATCAAAATATTGAAGTTCTGTAAGAAAATATTGACTAGTGAGAACAGGATAACCAACCTCTCCTAGGACTGAGCACTTTAAATTGGTTCCCACAAACAAAATGGTCTGCCTGAGACTATATACACAAACCACACTAAAAAGACTCAGCAGGTCTCTCTCTCTCTCTCTGTCTCTCTCTCTCTCTCTCTCTCTCTCTCTCTCTCTCTCTCTCTCTCTCTCTCTCTCTTTCTCTCTCTCTCTCTCTGTATTTGTGTCTGTGTAATAATTGGAAGAAAAGGGAAGTGGGAAAGTAAAATGATTCTATTTTAATGACAAATTTTTAAAAATAAAATAGAAAACAAATTTTATCATCCAATTATTTAAAGTTTAACAATTGGTTAATATGGAATTTTCACCACAATTTAGGGAGTCTGTGAAGATAATTAACTGAAAAGCATAACTTGTTATTGTTCTGTCAATACCTTCATGGTTCTCAAAATCATACAGTCACTGAAATACTTTTGTACAGACATATATAGCAATTTTCTGGAGAGCAGTGAATATCCACCAGTGTCTGAAGGAAAGAGTTTTAAACATTTATAAGGAGGAGAATTTATCCATTAGATTCCACCTAGCTTATATATTTGGCCACAAGACTGCTTATACAAATGAGCCGGTGCATAGACTAGTTATGACAAAAAGGATTAAGAGTTTGCATGTGCAAAGGCACGAGCTGCTGGTTCAGCTAACACAATTATTAAATCATAACTTGTCAGTACTAGTATACCCTGACTCTGTCTTGCTGAGACATTCGTTCAGTAAAGGAGACAACTCCTGGACTGTAAGTCAAGATCTACTGAAATCTTTTTCTTACCTAGGTAGAGAAGATCAATTCATATTCTTGGGTCAAGGGAAGACAACACAACTTCTATGTATAAGCGGAACGTCAGGCTGTAGTCTTCTTGCTGTTCTCACTATGTGAAGGCTCAGACTAGCCTCTGTAGGCATCACAGCATCCCTCCCAACAATGCTTTGTCCAAGGAAATATCTATTTTATAATGAGGAAGTCACATATTTTATAATGTTGTGACTCTGAACTTATACTTCACTTCTTCTCTGAGTATATTATATCATGTACAAATAATTGGCAGGGTGAAATGTTGGATGGCTTCATAAAGGTAATCTATATCTACCAGTTTGGGAAAGTAAACATGACTTGGTATTTCATAATGGATTTCAAAATGTGATATCTATTTTCAAGTATGAATAATAACAATTCTGTGCTGCTATGCTCCTTTTAGCTGGAATACTTAGATTCAGTAATCGAAGGATTAGAAACATAATCAATCTGTTTGAGTCAACGTGGTTTTTCACGTCACAGAAATGTCAGGGAAGCAGCAAAATGCAAACAATGTATTTACAAAGACTAAGAACACTCTACTAGGACATGAAGTAGACAGAGAGATGAAGGGACAGTAAGCACTGCACTCTCGTACGGTTTGCAATGTAGGTAGGTTTGTATTTTGTAGGACAACTCGAGCTACAGCATCATAGTTGACTAAAGCAAGAAGGATCTGGTAGAGTCTTACTTCATAGTTCTATTATATGATGGCTTGAAAGATGAATCATGTCATCATTAATTCTCTGGCATTTGGCTGAAGAAATGCATACGCTGGCGTTAGAGGTCAGGTAAGGCACTTGGCACTAAAAATGAGCAGACGCTAGAGCAACTACTGCCTGTCACACACTCTTATCCTCTCTCAGTCGCCTACTGGGTGACTTTGCTGCCCGTTTGCTCAGCTTCATTCTCTACCACTTCCGAAAGTTTGATTTTGACTGGGAAGAAACTTTTTTTTCCCCTGGAGAAATGATTAAAATCTTTACTTTGCTTTGGCTGTGGCTGCTAACTAGTCATTCAAACCTTTTCTTCAACCGGAGTTGAAAGAAATGTTGCACTACTGACTAATAAAATTTGTCCTGAGTTTCAAACGTAAAGAGAGGAGACCAAGGTAAGTTAAGTGTCAGAAAGGAACAAAAATAATTGAATGGCTAGGTACTTTGGGGCTTTTCATGATAGAAAAAAAATAACTATAAAACATTAGCATTTTCTACTTGACAAGGGCATAGCATCCAGGTACTCAGAGAATTCAACAATGATCCTATTAATCAATTAATACCAGCAAAACTAATATTTGAGGATGATTGTCATCTTTAGTGACTTCCAGTGAAGACCATAAATATTAGAATGCCCTTCACTCCAGGTACAGTAGTAAATGTGCTAAAGCTCTTTGTGATTTTGTGAATAGATAAGTAATGATAGATAAATACATAGATCACAACAGACAATAGATAAATATAGACAGACAGACAGACAGACAGATAGAAAGAAAGATAGATAGATGATAGATAGATAGATAGATAGATAGATAGATAGATAGATAGATATAGATATAGATATAGATATAGATAGATGATAGATAGATATAGATAGAAAGAATAGAAATGATGTAAAATGGTAGAGGAATGATATATAATATTGTATTATTGTATATAGGCTAAATAGGTCAAAAATGATGCTGTTGTTATGGTTAGAATTTTGTATTGTTAGTCTAACAAATATTATACAAGTATTTAAGTTTAAGTTTCATTTAAGTTTCATTTTAGCTACTTGATTTATCATCAAAATTTGATATATGTGTTGATATAATTAGAATCATGAATATTCTCCTAAGGCCTGTGTTTTGAAAGCTTAGTCTTTAACCTCTGGTACTATTAGAAAACAGGAAGCCTTAGAATGTTTGGTGCAGTGGGAACATTTTGGTCACGGGGATAAGCACTTGAAGGGTACTTCCTTTCTTTTCCATCTCAGCTGTGGAATAAGCTGCTTTTTGGTCCTCCATCTGCTCCTCACCATGGTGTACTGTCCTGACCCAGGCCTAAAACCCAAGCAGAGAACTGATCTCAGATGAGGAACTGGAACTGTGACCCAAAATGAGCTTGTTTCCTTTGTAACTTGATTATATCAGCTGCTTCATTTAAAGTAGAAGAAAGAGAAAGAGATGGATAAGTATATCAAACATGCATCAATGATCTGCACCGAGAAAAGCCTAAAAGTTTTTTTTATTGTTGAGAATAAAGGTACTCTAGTCTAGAAATGCTAGCCACAATCATTCTCTGTATGTATGCTCCTGTATTAACAATCACCACTCATTCAAATATTCTTAATTGAATTTTAAATAAAAACCATAAAAGCTTTGTCTCTCGATAAAGCCAGTCACCTTGCACAGTTCTTCAGTGAAGACTCTTCATATCACTTATTTTTAAGACATGGCACATTCCCCCGCTTCACTCTTTTCATTTCTTTATACCTGATCTACTTGCTAAATTCCTCCATCCATAGGAGAAATAACATTCATTTATGCAGAACTTGACACTTCCATCTGTCAAAATAACTAAGTCAAGGATCACCTGTGAACATATTTTGGACAAAAATTATGCCCTGGAATGTAGCAGTATACAATTAGTCACCATACATTGAGTACATGACACTATAATACTAGATCTTTAAATGTTAGAGAAAGCCTCTCTTAACATATTTAAATTGTAAGAGCAAAGGTAATATTTTTAAAGAATTTCATGCTAAGGTTTCATTTTAAATTAATAATTTCACTATGCAAAATGATAAAGTAAGTGAGATTCACAAATTAATTTTATCTATCAAGCCTTTGGCTTTTAATATATTTTCTTGTGTATATTTTTTTTTCGAGACAGGGTTTCTCTGCAGCTTTAGAGCCTGTCCTGGAGCTAGCTCTTGTAGACCAGGCTGGTCTCGAACTCACAGAGATCCGCCTGCCTCTGCCTCCCGAGTGCTGGGATTAAAGGTGTGCGCCACCACCGCCCGGCTTCTTGTGTATATTCTTATGTGAACTCAGTTTCAGATACAGAAGTGACATCAATGATAAGCATGTTATCATTTGATATTTAGAAGACTTTTATAATGGAGTGATTTTAGTAAATCATGAATCAGTCACATAGACCACAGACTAGGCAAAAGTTTTGCTTGTTAGGAATTAACTTGAGAAGGTCTATGAACAGAAGAAAGGGAAATATGGATTATCTTAGAATTACATGTGTGATGAGAAGATGTATTCCCTTTATCTTCAGTAATACATGAACTAGTGAAGATGGCAGATTAGTATGGAATATGGCATAATGAAAGCTTTAAAAGAGACTCTATATGGGGAACTGCATTGAGCCACTGAGACTCATTGTGACTGTAGTTCCATGAAAGCATATCAGAGAAGGTATCTGCTGAAGATGACAGGGAGGATATAAGTCAGTCAATAAAAGATATAGGCAGATGAAGTTTGGTACAAGGACAAAGGCTGGAATTTAAACAGATGGTGGAATAGCTATGTAATGTGATGTCTTCTTATAGACTTGGGTTTTGTTGGGGAATCTGAGAAGGCAAGAAGGACTGGAAATTTGTTGTAAGCTTGCACTATTATCTAAACACTTTGGTGGCATTTTTATTTTTCCATCTAAAATTATCATTCATTAAATATAAAATTGACATTTATGTATATAGTGGAGTGAAGCAGGAAATCTTTTACTAACGTTACTGGATTGTTACTAACTTTCTTTACTGTCTTCAGAAATAACTCTCATATCCCTATACACTTGTTGAGTCTCAGAAGAAGAAAAATAAAAGATGTTAAAACCAAGCAAGAAGAACTAGCAATTATTTGAGTTTCACAAACAAAGTGACTGTTGATTATTGTTTAATAGGATAAAATTACCACTGAGCTTAACTTTTTAGGTCTCTGTAGTGTGGAGAATCCATTCCAACTAAAAATTATACAAAGTGGGATTCCACTGTTTATAACCTAGGCACTGACTTAATAATTCTAAATTAGTTCCAATCATGTACTTATATAATTGAAAGCCCCATTTTGTTTATATTCTAGAGAAAATGCATATTATAACTGAAGAATAAAATTTTCAAAATTATGCTGATCACAATATAATGCAACTCCTTTTCTTCCTTTCTTCACAATACCAAAGTATGCTTGTGACAGGGTAAGGACATTCTGTTCTCATAATAAAATCAGCAATTGAACAATTTTGTTGCTGTTGGCCAATGAACAATAGGCCTTTGAGAACATTCATTTTGCTAAAAGAATAGATAAGCTTGAAACCACTATGTCGATGAGAAACTAAAAGATTTGGGGAAAAGTTCATTTCCAAGAATTCAGGTATCCAACTGCTTTCAACAATGTAGTTAGTGTTCTACCATCTCATTCTGCAACTGAAACAATTGTGTTCTTATATTTCTTCAACCGCTTAAAAGTATTAACCTTTGCTATCATTTATACTTCTTGAAATAAAGATAAAATAGTATGACAACCGTTTAAAGCAAATGTGAAATATGTGGCATGTCCTTAAGAAATATATACATACATTCATGCATACATACATACTTAAATACATGCTGTCACACAAAGATCAAGACAGTCCTAGAAGACAAACCTCTGGAAATGTCTGTAATGGTCCACCCTGATGGAGGCAGCTCCATCCATGGGTAAGGGTACCAGACTGACTGACAAGGACAAATCAAGCCGAAAGTTAGGACTCCAATCTCTGATTTATGCTTTGATCTTATCAGACACTATCAAGATGACAACCAATATTAAACGTCACAATGTTCAAGAAGTTTCCCAATGTTCAGAAGCATCCCCAGCTTCTTGAAATTATCACCTGACTTTGTTCTTAATGATATATGTATATTTCAATGTCCAGTATCAATAATTATAGGTTTCTCTGTTATGCATAATTCCCATCCTTCATTCCAGTTTCATTGCTTCCTTATTTTATGGTTTATACAAATCTGTTCAAATTTTGAATAAATTGTTTGTCTTAAATACAGTATAGATCATTTATTTGCAGTAAAGTGTTATAATACCGAAATTTTACACCATAGTAATATAATATTATATCATCCATAATTATATATATTAGCATAATTTTACTTTTAGTATAGTTCCATGTGTGGTACACATCAGTAAGCATATTTTGTAAAGGCTTTGTGTTTTCCTTAAACAGTTTATGGAAATGGAAGTTTCATGTCTTAATGGGCCAATTTCTTCCTCAAAAGAGAAAAGAAAGGAGTTTTCAAATTAGTATTTTGAGATCTCTTAACTAATCCATAGGAATAAATTGACCTATGAATAAACCACCAATAGTTCCATTACAATCAAGAATGAAAAAAGAACATGTGAACATATGAAAGAAGCCCTTCGTTGACCTGCAGTGACAATGGAACAAGAGGAGGAAGAATAACAGGTGGTGTAGCTCTCAGTGGGTATAATCTTTCCTAGCATTCAGTTTGATCTAAAGACCAATAAATCTCGTGGGGTTTGCATATTTTAAGCTCAGTACTCAGGAAGTGAAAACAGGAGTATCACACTTCAAAAATTCAAGGTCATCCTTGGTGTCATGATGAACTCAAGATTGGCATAAAAGAGACTGTCTCAACAACAGAAACAACAACAAAGGGGGTCGGGGAATGTCTTTTACTATGAATTTTTATATATTTTTGTGAGAATTCTGCTCATTATAAGTTTAACCATGAGAAAAGTTTTCTACTTTTAAATCTAATATACTTCAAACATACTGTCACTAATAAGGGAATGAATGAATGATCAGCTTTTGGTTTAAAATTTGAATGCACTTTATCACTCATAATGTAGTCAGCCCTTTCATGAATATCTTATTTATATAAGATGTATTTATAAGCAATTTTCAAGAATTCATTTTCTCCCTGCTTTAATTAAGGAAGCCAAGAATAAATTAAATTTGATATGCATGACCTAATACTTGCTACATTTTAAGGTATACAAGACACACAAACAAAACAAGGTTTGGAAAATGATCAAATTGCCACATTTAAGAAAGGAACAGAACATACTAAAGATGCATAAATGTAAAACCTTTTAACACCTTAATGACAAATTTAATTTTTATTGATTTATTTTGTCGGCAATTTCATTCACTCCTCTTTCCTATTTCTATTAATTGACCCACCCCAGCACTACTATTTCCTTTCCCAGATTCAAGACTTGGGTTTGTTTTGTGACTCCTTTAGGTTAGTCACAGACATCCATGTGACAGTGGATTAGTACTTTCCATTAGAGCCCACTGAGGTCAACAGTGTGTATACAACTAAAGACAATGACACCCACTATCCCTGTATCTATCACTAGCAGGTAGTTCAGCAGTCAGGAATGGGAATCCTGAACCCCTCTTTTATTAATGCTTGACTCTTGACAGACTCCATGCTTACCCTGTGGAGGCATCAGCAGCTGCTCTGAGTTCAGGATTCTTTATGCTCTGTCTTCCTCATGAGATAGCAGTGCAGATCTCTTCTTTTTTATCTCTGACCTCTTAATTTCTTCACACATCCTCTTCTGCAAAATGACTCTATATTTTAAAATACAAATCATTGGATGAGTGTACCTCTTACCCAACAACCTCTCCAGCAAAGGTTATCATTGGTGTTTTGGATTTTAGCCAATCTGACAGGTGTAAGATGGTATCTCAAAGTTGTTTTGATTTGCATTTCCCTGATAACTAAGGAGGTTGAGCATGACCTTAAGTGTCTTTTGGCCATTTGAACTTCTTCTGTTGAGAATTCTCTGTTCAGTTCAGCGCCCCATTTTTCAATTGGGTTAATTAGCATTTTAAAGTCTAGTCTCTTGAGTTCCTTATGGGTTTCCAGGGAGATGCCCCCAGCTAGTTTCTTGGGCAGCTGAGGAGAGGGAACCCGAAAAGGCCAGTTCCTATAGCCATACTGATGAATTTCTTGCATATCACCATAGAGCCTCCACCTGGCGATAGATGAAGAAAATGACAGAGCCCCACATTGGAGCACCGGACTGAGCTCCCAAGGTCCTGATGAGGAGCAGAAGGAGGGAGAACATGAGAAAGAAAGTCAGGACGGTGAGGGGTGCGTTCACCCATGGAGACGGTGGGACAGAACTAATGGGAGATCACCAACTCCAGTTGGAATGGGACTGATGGAACATGCGACCAAACCGGACTCTCTGAGTGTGGCCGACGGTGGGGGCTGACTGAGAAGCCAAGGACAATGGTGCTGGGCTTTGATTCTTCTGCATGGACGGACTCTGTGGGAGCCTTCTCAGCTTGGTTTATCACCTTCCTGGACCTGGGAGGAGTTGGGAGGACCTTGGTCTTAACATAGAGTAGGGAACCCTGATGGCTCCTTGGCCTGGAAAGGGAGGGAAGGGGGTATGGGTGGAGGGGAGGGGAGGGAACGGGGAGGAGGAGGGGAGGAGATGGAAATTTTTAAATATAAAAAATAAACCATGAAAAAATAAAATACAAATCATTAAAATTGATATGAATCGATGTCATATTACCCATGGGTCATTTTTCTTTCCATTTGCCCATAACCTGAGATTCTTCATACAAACATTATTATATACTTCTCACTCATTTACTCCTCAAAAATTGCCCCTAAGCAATTCTTGCTTATTATTAAGATAAATTTTTGTCTTTTCTTACTAACATCATAAATAAGTTGAAATATGTGGCATGGTGGATGGAAATATACCAGTATTTGGGATCTACTGGAAAATCAGAAGTGAATCTTGCTTTTCTCTTGGCCTACATTATTGTGACAATAAGCTTTTATAAAAATAATTCGTCTTGTGGAATAGTTATTAATCTTGAGAGAAAAGTACCATACTTTTCTACTGGGGAATAAAATCTATACTATCAATTAGTAGAGTCAAAGATATGTTCCCAATAGGCAAGGTTACATTAAAGAGATACACAATGCAAAGCTGACCCAGACTCCTACAGTCTGCTGATTTCACACTTAGAGGGAGTTTGCACCAGAACTAGATTATTGTTGGTATAATGGGTAACAATGATTTGTTCATCAAGCAAGAAAATAATCTGGAGACTTAGTATTCATGAAGAACAATCTTCTCTGCTCCTGATCTTAGTGATGTCACCTACCTGACCCATATTTGCTATTACAGTCTCCGTATTGGAAAAGTAGAATCATAATCCAGACTGGTGAGTGGAAGAGAAGTGTAATACACAAAGCTCAGGCCTCCTGTCTTTCATTCCTCTTGGGAGAGAGTGTTCAAAGTTACCAACTCCAGGGTAGTTCAAGCTATTTATGGGGCCATTGGGAAATCCACTTGTCACAGATATAAAGCACCCATCAATGTCAACTTTATCAAGGAAAAGGGAATATATGGCTTTGACATGAGTTATTCTTTTTTTCTTATTTATTGATTTCCGAGACAACGATTTGTAAGTTTAAGAATATACTTTTGTGAGCTGTCTGATTCAGACCTTGTACTTTTCTTCATTGTTCCTGTTGCAAATTAAACAAACCTCGGCATCAAATGAGAGCAAGAATATGAATACACATCATATTTGTAACTTCTACTTTACCACTAGTTTCTTCTTCTGCTTCTGCTGCTATTGTAGCAGCTATTACAAGGATTTGTACTGTATATGAGAAAATCATTCAGGAGTAACGTTCACAAACACCACTAATGACTTTCTTTCTTCCTTTGGGTTTTCACAGGTCCACCACATTGCCGAGGTGTTGTGGCTTCACAAATATTTGTGATGTTGTCATCCAGCACCTAAAGTTGCTAATGATTGTCACTGTGAAATTACATTTTATTGCCACTAACTTGCTCCACAGCCCTTAAAGGATTTCACTGATTTATACAAGATGGAAACAATAAACCATTCCATTCCTGTGAAACTATGACCCTGCATTATTAGATTACTGAACAGCAAAAATAAGTTTCTTCTTGGGCAGAGACCATAATATTTATACACTCTGAGCATTTCTCAAGTCTGAGTAATTGGACAACAAAAATCCCACTATCTTAACAAAGGATGTGAAGTACAGCTCTGACATTTAGGAAGAGGACCCTCTTAAAGGGAACCAAAGGGTTACGTGTACACCCTCTAGCAGCCATACTGAGACTGTAGGGTACTTTTTGTAAGATTTTTTTTTCTTTCTAAACAAGTTGCAAGATTTGAAAACCATCCTGCTGTGAAATCAAATCAATCTTGTTCTGCTTTGAATACAGAAAGGTCACAGTGGTGCCATATTGAAAGGCTACTTGAAGAAGAGGATGACAATAATCCTGTCCCATTTCTGGGGATGTGGAAAGGCTGTTCATGCCCCCAGGGGACCAATTCTTTTGGTCCTTCATCTAGCGTACTGATTCTTTGATTGTACCAAAATTCTGAAAACACTGACTTTCAGCTCTGTCATTGTATTCTGACACTCCATGAACATAGCACATGTAATTGTGGAATTAGTTTTTGTTAAAGGTTCTGGAGAAATTGAAAGGCACACTGAGAATTGTTTGTACATGCCAACTGCCCCAGTAGACCTCCAACACACATTTTTTTAACCTATTCTTACTTCTATGGGGATTTTTGTTTTGTTTCATTTGTGATAGTATCTCAATATATAAAATCTTACTTGCTGTGTAGCCCAGGTTGGTCCTAAATTTATGATCCTCCTGATCTAGCCTTCTAAAATGCTGGGATAGCAGGCAGTTGTCATCATTCTTGTGTACAAGTCTGCTCTTATTTTATTTTGCTGTAAATAAATAAAAAGTTTAAGATGAAACAACTCCATCGTTATATTTACAGTTTCTAAAAGCAATCATTTGTCATAACCCAGAAATACTATAGAAATTGCATTGGGATATAGGAACTAAACAATGGGTCTAAAGCTCTTGATAATGTGAATAGAAGAGGTTTCATATTCTTTGGTCTTCCTCAGTCTTCATGAACGAATGAAAAAAAAAATCAGTTCCAATTTGGAAAAGACTAAATATTTTGTCCTTTGAGTTTTCCAGATAGAGTACATTAAAGTTATATTTTTGTTGTGTTTTTATGTGTAAAATGCTGAGAGACAAGTCATTACGTGCTTCATAGACTAGAATCTGTGTACATCTGTTACCCCGAACCCTCTTATTTTATGCTGAGTCACTATCCTCTGTAGAAGTAGCTAACAAAATTTCTTGTAATTTTCCCTACAACTTGATAACTGGACCTTTGTCTAGTTGACATCAGTCTGCAATATAGGTGATCTGTTCTATCTTCCTTGCCTTTTGGCTTTCTTTAATGTCCAAGAGTCTAACAATCCTAATTATTTCAAGTGTTCCATCACCCACTGCTAAATCACTTGGCATTTCGAACTGTACTTTAAATACAAGAAACCTTTCCAAAGAAATGTTTGTCCTGGAAATTGACCTTTACTGCACCTTTGTGTAATTTTTAATGTTCAATTGTCTCGGCTTTCAGGTGTCAGAAAGTAGTAAATGGCATCCCCCCTCAACAGTTTCCACTGACTTCTTTCAAAATGACCTTATTGTTATTCCATAATAAGAAAATTGGTGGTGGTTATTGCCATACATTTTTTAATTCTGAAAAAGTACACTTTAGAACTTTGCTAAAATAAAATTAAGAATCATTAAATTATTTTGAATTTATTCCATTTGAATATTCTGCCTTATAAGTTACTAAAAAAATAATCCTTCTTGCTTTACAGCACACAAACACTGTCATGGAGAATATGAATTATGTCTACAGTTAAATTCTGCAACTTCTCCAGTAAAGACATGGCACAATCTTGATAAGCAACATTAATTGATAAGTTAACAAAGAGTCATTTAATAAATTTAATATGCAAACACAGAATTCTCACTTATATTTGTTTAGCTGCATTTAATGTTCAGTATACATGTTTAATGTGTTGTTTAAATATACTGAATACTTTTTCTGACTGTCTTCTTATGAAACATATCTGGGGCTGGAGAGGTGTCTGTGCAGTTAAGAGCACTGGTTGACCTTGTAGAGGACCTGGGTTCAATTCCCAGCACCCACAGTGACTCACAGATGCTTATTATATCTGTTCCAGAGGATTTGATGTTCTCTTCTGACCTCCACTGGGACCAGATACACACACATGGCAAACAGACATACATGAAAGCAAAACATTCATGCAATGAAAATAAAGACAAAAATTTAAAAAAGAAAATGTTTTAATAAATGTATAATTTGGTATCTGAAGGATTAGTAATATTACAGGTATTTATGGGTTTTTTGTGTGTGTGATGTGCACAAATGTGCATACATACCATGGTACACATATGAAAGTTAGAGAACAACTTTGGCAACCACTTTGGTTCCATGTAGGTTCTGGGGAACAAATTCAGGCTGTAAAACTTAGCAGCAAGTATCTTTATCTACTGTGGCATTCCACTAGCCCCATTGAAAAGGTTCATAATGAACACCTCTAAGGCCAAAGTCCTCAGATAGTTGAAGATTTCAAAAATATTTTAAATACATTTCTTTGAGAAGACAAATATAGAGGAAAACATAACAAAAAATTAATGACAAAGAAGGCTGGGGATGATGTGGGGATGAATCCTTGTTCACTGCTGGTGATGACATAAAGCAGTGTGGAAATCAGCAGGGAGGTTTCTCCAGAATCTAAAGATCAAGATATGCCTTTGCATATACCCAAAGGCCTCTAGGTCCTCCCGCAGAGACACTTGCACATCTGTGTTTTTTGCTGAACTATTCACATTACCTAGGAAATGAAATCTGACTATGTGTCCTGAGAAAGATGAAGGCACAAGGAAAGTATGGTGCATGTATCCAGTGGAGTTTCATTTAGCCTCAGAGAGAAATGAATAATGGAGTTTGAGGGAAAATAGATGAAATGGAAAGCATTAGATGAAATAAGCCAGATCAAAAAGATATTTGAGGTAGGGGATATAAGTGAGATAATGAGAGGAGGAAAAGAGATCTGAATGGAGGGAGAATAAACGTTAGAGTAGGGACTGCTTATGATGTGAATGATAAGCTGTCGGGGTCGGGGAGGGAATGACGTGGATCAGTAAGAAGGGTATTGAGGGAGGGGAAGAGGTTATAAGTCATGTGTTATGGAGGGAGGCGTAACAATAATGCATGAAAATACCAGAATGAAATCAATTATTTCCCATCTAACTTAAAAACTATCTGAATGAAAATATACTGCATAATAAAAGTAACACCTAATTATTGTTATTTAATACACCTGATAAGTGTCCTTCATTTGACAAGTATAAGCAGGGGTGCATAGCTATGCTATGTTATGATCTAAAGCAATCAGTTGATACTGCAATAGGTCTTTTGTAGCTCAGAGGAAAGATAAAGTTTGAAAAAGGAAATCCTTGTATCTATTCTTACAAAATAGAAGGGCTTTAATTCTCATGATATTAATTTTTTAAAAAAGCCTGGACTTAAAACTTTAGGATTTGTATATAACACTCCAAGTATATTCCGAATACTGTAATAGATATTGCAGCATTTTAAATCATAGAGTTTGAATTATTTATGCCCAAATGTATAGCTATTACCTCCTTAATTTCCATACATATGGCTATTCAAATTTATTTCCAGAAATACTCAGATGACAACTCTGCATGTGAAACACTATTCAAAGTTGGTTATTTTTAATATGGTGCAGCAATTATGCTACTTGGTTATACAGACAAATAGAAAGCTTCCAAGCATAAAAATAAATTTAGCTCAGTCGTCCGTGAGTACTCAAACATCATTTAACACATGATGCTATTCATCAAGAATAAACCATCAGGAAAATGCTGGTCGATGCATGCCAGTTTCCCCAGTAAACATCAATTGCTGACCCTGGGGTTGATTATTCTCTATTCTGACTCCTGGAATTTTAGAGCAAGAATTTTTGAATGGGCTGAGATGCTACCAAGCTCTTCATATCTGCAACCACTACCACAGATCCAAAATAGATGAATTCTATTTCCAGTGCTTGTCACTTAAGGTCTCCTGGGGGGGGGGGTGGGGACATAAAAATTAGCTGGAGAACTGTTCGCAGATATATATATGTATATATAAATATATATATATATATATATGTTTTCTGTGTATACTCACTATAGCTGATATAATTTTCTTCCTTCCTTCCTTCCTTCATTTCTCTCTCTCTCTCTCTCTCTCTCTCTTTCTTTCTTCTCTCTTTTAGTTCTTCCAAATGGTGTTTCCCCATGTAGCCCTGGCTGTCCTGGAACTCACTGTGTAGACCAGGCAAGACTTAAACTCAGGGTTCTGCCTGACTCTGCTTGCTGAGAGCTGGAATTAAAAATATGAACCACCGTGGCCAGCTTTCTCTATCAAGGAGTCTAACTGTACTTCCATATAAAGTACTTCATTTTACTTTCTTTCAATTCCTTCTGTTCCTTAAAGGAAAATGGTTAAGTAGTCTACAATAAATATTTCCAATGAGGTTTCAGATCAGAGAGAGAAATTCACACACACACACACACACGCACGTGCTCCGAATCTAATCAAGATAGGACAATAACTAGAAACCCTCTAGTAATCTATAGCTTCAAAGTCTGCAACACTGGTAATGTTAGAAAAGGACTAAGCTCACCATACTGCTAAGTTTGCATAAAGAAAACATTTTCTTGGTGCTCAGCTGCACACTCAGGGGCTAGAAATTGCAATAAAGTGCTAGTAAGTGTGGGGAACGTACAGCATCAGTTCATGTGACATACAGGACGTGAAAGTCAAGCCATGAATTAATTGAAAGTTCTCAGCCGCATGGCTCTGGGAATACCTTGTTGAGGCGACCTGACAAATTCAGTATAGACAGCAGCTGAGCAGATGGACTTTGGAACTAGTGGCAGCTGTGACGCCACCACTCATTAACAGGAGGTTTTTCTTCCTTTATCTTTGTTCTTCTTCATTCCCGTTATGATGGAGGAGAGTTATCTGTCTATATGTTACTTACATTGGTTAATTAATAAAGAAACTGCCTTGGCCCTTTAAGAGACAGAAAATTAGGCAGGCGGAGTAGACAGAACAGAATTGTGGGAAAGAGAGGGGAGACGCTTCAGGCAGTCGCCATAGTGAGTCGCCACGCTTCTCCTCTCTGAGATGGACACAGGTTAAGATATCTCCTGGTAAGCCACCCCTCGTGGTGCTATATAAATTACTAAATATGGGTTAAAGCAAGATATGAGAATCAACCAATAAGAAGCTACAGATAATGAGCCAGGGGCCAGGCAGTATTTAAATGAATACAGTTTCCCTGTAATTATTTTGGGTAAAGCTAGCCGGGTGGCGCAACACAGCCCCGCCGTTCCATCTACACCTTTATCTCAGGCATTCTGTGCCACTTTAACAAAGTACCTAATGTGGAATAATGTGCTTAAAAATGCTTCTTTGGCTCACAATAATAATGACAGGATCCCTCTGGCTATATCATAACATAGAGTAGGTTATACATTGCCAGAGGACATACAAAAGAGGCCATGTGACAGAAGACAATGCAGGACAGTGAACTTAAGAAAACAAAGTTGTGTTACAACCTGCCTTTGTAGTCTGTTCAGAGCCATGAGAACAATAAGTCATTTCTCCAAGAACAGTATCATTCCTCCTTTCCTACCAAATGTCTCCTGAAGAAACCACCTCACCACCCTGCATGAGAGAACAATGCGTAACCCAGCAGCTATGGATAATTAAATGAAAACTTCTCTATAAGTTGTTGGATAAGACGTCCCAGCGAGCCCTCCAAAACAATATTCATTAGTACTATTGCTCTTGCTCTCCCATCTGAACTAGCTACTAAGACCCTAGAGCTGAAAACAAGATTTACTTAAGATATAGGATATAGAGTAATTATGTCATTATGCTAGAACCGAGCTAAGAGATTCTGTCTTTATGTTAACTGGAACAGGACAGGAAATTAATATGTATGAAAGAAAAGTCAGCTATGGACCTAATACGCTACCATACCAATTTGCCAGGCAAGATGTGACTATTGGAGCCATGGGGGATGACTGCTATGGGAGTGACTGACTGTATTATTACTGCCCCCAAAAGTTGTTCAGCATCAGGAAGTTCATGCACGGTAATGTGTATCAAGTCAAAGGCACATGGAATGGAAAATTCATAGACCCTAGAATGTGAACTACCTACTGATTCTGCTTTGCTCGGTGGATATTTGTCAAACTGCCTTCTAAATATTTCTTTGTACTCGAGAGTTTATACTTTCTGTCAAAGAAGGTTTGCTGTTTTGTTTTATTTTTGTTTGTGAACGGTTGTTAATGCAGAGATTCATGGATGGTCAAAGTGCTGAAAATAAGCAACTGTTAAGTGCTCAGTCCCCTCAACAAAACATCTAAATAATCTCTTTCATGGTTCAGGAGTCATCGTGGAAGAGGGATATAAAGAATGTAAGACCAGACAATGGGGAAAAAGATCATGAAACACTGGATTCTAGGTGTGTTATGACCATTGCACTCAAAATAGCAGAAACTATAGGTACCTGCCCAGGGCCTACAGATGACTAGACCTGCTTTATATTCAGTCATAAAAGAAGGAAGGTGCTCATGGGACCTGGCTTTTTCCCAAAGAACTGAGAGCATTAGGGAGGGAGGGACAGTCATTGTCTTCAGTGGTGTAGCAACTTCTGAGGTATACATGGGTAAGTGGAGAATGATATAGCCATGCCCATGAGAGCGATCTTGTTTAAGCTCATTGGGTTACAAAACAAAGGCAACAATAAATAACAACAAAAGGCTTGAAAGTCTTTTGTTGGTAGGAGGAAACATTTGATGGGAACTAGGAACATAAGAAAGGGTAGAGTCATAACTGTCATCAGTATGTTTTATATACACATATATATATATATAGATTGTCAAAGAATAAAATAATTTTAAAAGAAATAAGCAAAAAAGTTACTTCAAATCACAACACCATACACTAGGGAATCAAGCTGCCAGCACATGGAACTTTGACATACTATACCCAAATTGGACCACCTTTCTTCTGAAAATTATGCTTGAGAGGAAATGTTTCACCTCGGCATTATGAATTATATGTAAATAACATGCATTATTATATGCATTAAATATGTATGAGAGATATGATAGATAGTATATATCCAGAAGGTATTGCTTGCTATTGCTAACTCTCTCATAGGTATATATACTTATCGAAAGATTAGTTTGAAATCCAGAGTGCTTTGTTGAATGTCTGTTGTTGACACAGGCAGAGTTATGCCTCAGACCCATGGGAAATTAGTGAATCCTTTCCTAACCACCGACACCCCACCTCCTCACTTCCAGATTCTGATGAGAGAGAAGATAGAGATGATAAAGGCTTCCTCCAGTCCGAGTGAGAATGTTGAAGTATATACAAGTGCAAGTGTTTACAAAGTATTGTCCCGTGTGTACAAAACCCAGCCGATGCATCTGCCCCTCAGCTGTTTACATCCTGAGACAGCCTGCTTACAGAAACTGGGCACAGAGAAGGCTAGCTAACCTTTTCCCTGTCCTGCACACAAGGAACATGCTGAGGTTTCCAGTTGCTACATAGCAGCTGTGGTTCCATCAGAGCATGGACCGACCACTTGATAGATAGCTCATTTTCTGTCCTTGTGTCTGTGTCTGTCTTTTCTTCATTCCCGCATGGCCATTAGTCAGGTTTCCAGGACCAGGCTTCGTGGGGGTTGGCCCTTTTATTCGAAACAGTCATCTTTTCATAGTTATCTTTCTAATTTTACAGCACATATCTCTATGCAAACATACATGTTTAAATATATATCACATATAGCTGTGACACATGGAAGAAGGCACACGATGTTTGTTATTCCGCCACATTGTTTTCTCCTCCCTTCTAAGTCAATTTAAGTTCACTTCTTTTAAAAATAATATATTTAATAATTTGAGAATTGCATTCAACATATATTGAACATTTTCCTTCCCACTCGTCTTCCCCCAATTCCTTCTAGGGCCACACTTCCTTGTTGGGACCGTTTGGAGTCCCGGCCTCCAGCTGCTCTTCCCTGCTAGAGATCTTTACTTTCCTTCTGATTTGAGTTACTAAAGGCTGTGTCAAAGTTGTTTACCAGCTCTGCTTCATGAGCGTGTGTTGCCTTGGCCTTGAGGATCAGAGGATAAGGTTTTCACCTGTTGACCCACTTGACTGTTGGGTATATTAACCTCTTTGGTGTTATTGAATAAAGGGATTCTTACCAGTGACTAGAGGTCTATGTCTCTGTCTCTCTGTCTGTGTGTGTCTTTGTATTTTTCAACCTCCAGCCCCTTGCCCGAAGCTCTCAAACTGTATGGTAGCACATAGAGTGCACCAGGCATTGTGCGCTGCACTTCCTTCCTACTCCTGTCCATTTCATGCCCTCTTTTATGTTTTAGAAGATACTATATCATGTCCAATGCCCCAGCCTCTGGCACTTTTAGTTGTTCTGACCCCCTTTCTGTAATGTTTCCTAAACCTTAGGTTCAGGGGTTGAAACAAAAATGTATTAATTGGGGGTGGGCACATGTCAGTTGATCTCTGCATTTTGACCAATTATGATTTTCTTTTTTATTTTATTTTTTTAAAAAAGAAAACAAACTATCTCTTTCATTTTACATACCAACCCCAGTTCCTTACCCTCTCTGAGAAGTGGATGGGGGTGGGGTGGGGGGAAGGTGGTGGGATTTATGGTTTTCATTAATGATCTACTGCAATAAGGCATTTCTTTGATGGGGGTTAGAAGAGCTACAGTTATCTGTGGATATAAAGATAAGTATTTAGAATGCCATTAGAAATCATCCTGGGTTAGGAAACAGACGGTAGTTGGATTTCCTCTAGGTCCATGGCCTCACCTATTACTGACAGCTGGCTAATTTTACAATGCAGCCATGAATTCCCCTCTATTTGTAGAGAATGAAAAGGAATAAAGATTATTGAAAGCCATAATAATGACTTTATTCTATAATTACTTAAATTTGCATATTTATGTATATGCATACACACAGAAATGCATATTAACTTAATAGGAGTTCTGTCGGTCGGAGTGACAGTGCTCCCCACACCCATAGGCTACTTAACGAAACCTCGGGAAAAGACATGGGAAGCCTTGGTCAGGGGAGTCCATGAGACCGCCATTGGAAGTTCTAGTTTTCATTTTTTTTAACTATGTTTATTTGAAGTAAGAGACTAGATCTTGCTTATACTTAAAGGAAAGAAATTAAGCTTCCCATCTTGAAAAGAGAGTTAGTTGTAAAGTAAGTTTTGGGACTGTGTTCAAGTCATTATGAGGATATTATTAGAGAGATTTACTTTTAGCTACATAAATACTTTTATTCTAAAAAAATTTATCCACTCATATTTGAACCTGACCATGAATCTTTCCAGGGTGTAGCAATTTGCACTGTGGTTTCTCTAATTATTATTTTTTCTTTCTTTCATTTGTTCTATAACCACTGTTTGGATTTCTATTTGTAACTATATCGGCCTATGGACATTTGTAATGATATTAATCCACGGATATTTATTTATTTGGGGGTCTGGTGCAATATCATTTATTTCATTGGTTAAATACTCAAGCTTAAGGCATAGTATTTTTTTCAGATTTTGTTTTAAGAGTATCATGTTCTCATCTTGTGTTCTTCCTTCTCCACCAGAAAAAAAAATCATCTATTTCTCTTGAGAGTGTCACTTCCTGATGTTGGAAAATGATCATTTTTAATAAACAAGATCATCAGGCATGTCCATTGTTTCTGGTGTGCCAAGTCCTCTGTGTGAAGAGGAGTAGCAGACATATATGTGTATTCTCCCATGTATTTACACAAGTCTGCAGTTATTTAAGCATTATTTTTCACATGTGTTTAGTATACTGAGTTCATACCATAAAGACTCCTACACCACAGTGTTATAATACGTGTATATTTCTATCTTCCTTTCTCTGACACTGCGAGCATGACTATGTTACCTAGTTCTTCAACTTCAGGACACATTAGTTTCAGAATTGGCAAGACCTATAGCATTGAAGGAGGCAGCCACCTAAGAACGAATAGTCTTTGCATCTGTTTCTTCTATGTCTTTAACTGCAGTCATTCGAAACAACGACTTCTAAACTTACTGAGCATAGTTCCTTTTCTCCACCTTTAGTGCGCAAAACACACATGACCTGGGACATAGTGGACGGTCTGCTTTGCAAGTCGTGGCACTGCTGTTGCCTTTTCAAAGCACAAACAGCCTCACTCATCATGGTCTGGGGATAAAGCCTCCATAAATAAGTCATCACCCCACCATTCCATCACCCTGACCCTGCTCCCATGTGTCCTTCATACTTACTTCTTCACCCACAGATTCCCCCCTGCAATCAGTGGCCCCTGCTTTCCATCTTTTACATTTTGCAGAATGTCGTATGAATATCTTATGTACTATTTGGATTTCCCCGTCTGGTTTCTTTTACTTTGCAAGAAGAATTTTAATTTGAAATAGAATAGCTCTTTTCAAAGGCACTTTTTTTTCAAGAATAATTAGCAAAAGAAACTTTTAGGATGGAGAGATCATCTTAAAATATTTTAAAATAATTTTTAGTTTGAATAAGGAAGGTGAGTCATTTCTAAGCCTCTCAAATTTGCATCTTTTAAAAAACAGAATATTGAATTTTAACTAGAGAACTTCAGAGAATTTTTAAAGGCATATTTAGAACTATAAAAATTCTTTAGCATTCCAATATGTTTATAAAAAAAGGTTTGAGAACAGGAATGTTAAAAACGTATACCCATACTATTTTATAATTGGAAAACTTGGGTGACCTGATCTAATTGTCATTTTGAACTGAATATCTTTAAGAAGTTTTCTGAAGGTACGATAACTACTAAAATAAAGTATAATCAAAAGTTAAAACTAAGATTTCCAATTCCCTTACCATAAGGTATCAAATAAAACTCTCAGAAATATGTAACAACTTCAATTACTGTAATGTTCTGATAATTACAATTGAGAATGTTTTGTTATTTAATTTGCATTCATTTTATCTTGAGTATGTTTAAAAAAGAAACTTCACATGGAAATATATGGCAGTTGGAGCTGGAGAGACAAGTCAGTAGTTTAAAAAGCTCTAGAAGACCCAACACCTGTGTCGGGGGGCTTATAGTTGCCTATAGTCGGGGGGCTTATAGTTGCCTGTAACCCCAGTTTCAGGGATTCACTGCTTTCATCTGCTTCCCAAGGGCACCCCCACAACACAATGCACTGAGATTGTCTTTTCAAAAGAAAATATGTTGCAGCAATAAATAACTGAAAAAATGGGTGTGGATGTGTATCAAGTAAAATGTTGTGACATTTTGTGGCTGAAAGGGTGCACACAGTTATTTGGAGCCCACTGTAATACAGCACAAGTTCAATTGTGTGGTATGCCCTCAAGTCCCAGGAATATGGTGGGTGAACAAGATATTTGTATTTTGCATGTGAAGTGTTTGCTCTAGAGTCTGGTTCTCCGTGTCGTAGCCGTATTTCTCCATGTTGAAAAACTAGAGAACCATTTGGCTGAATCTATTAAAAATCAGATAGAGTGACAGCGAGCTATTCAGAAAAGTGACAATAGGTCCTGTCACCTTAAGGCCACTCCCCAGCAAAAAGTCTCAAAGAGCTTTGCTATTTTAAAAATTCTGAGAGATATTAATACACTCTAAGAGCCTTCCATATTTTCCCATTCATGTTATTTTAAACACCAAATAAGAACAGACATTCTAAAAAAAAAATAGTAGAGTAGTTGGGACTTTTCATGCTTGGCCACAGTTTTGTTTTGTATTTGTGACATCAAGGGTGTGTATGCAGATATATCCATCTTTCCAGTCACACTCGGAAGACATAAATAGCTGCTCTCATTTTATGAATTATTAGGTGATAAAATAGGATTTATGTCTTTATGAAAAGTCAGTTCATATCATCTTACGTACTCTATCTCAAAAAAGGTATTCCGTATTTGTTTCTGTGTATTTGGGTACAGTGTCAACTCTTCCTACAGTTAGAATGAAGACAGGCTCCCAAGGGTTTATGTCTTCAAGGTTTGTTCTCTAGAGCGGTGATATTAAAGTGACATAAAACTTTTAAGAGGTGGAACGATAATAGGAAGGTCACTGTGGACTCTAGAGGAGATTATGGCATTCCACCTGAGATACCTACTAATTCCCAAGAGAGGAGTTGTTAGAAAAAGACTGACACCCCAGTATTCTCTGTCTTCGTCTCTCCCTTTGGTCTCCTTCCACTCCTTCTTCTACCCCTAACTCTGGGACTATCCCTGGCCCTCTTTTTCTCTCAATTTGGGTCTCTCTAATATTTTCTCTGGGTTAGACTTAAAGGTGTGAACTCTGACGTACTATCCTCCTCAAATTACAATGTCTGACATCAATATGTCTCACTGGTAGTCTTGGCTTTGATAATTTGCTCAAGTCGGATCTGCTAGATTTCCCCATTACTAAGTCAGTGTTTTTTCATTTTCTGTTAAAGTGTATTCATTAGAAATGAGTCATTGGGCACAGATTACACTTCAGGAAAAAACAACAAGAACAACAACAAAAAAAAAAAAAAACAAAAAAAAACAGAAAAAATAGCATTACCTCCTGGAGTGAGCCAGGGACAATCTTGAACTTCCAGCCTCCAAAATCATAGGTTCAAAATCCTTCCTTTACAAACAACCCATTCTGATACAACAGTTGAAAATACAATAACATCCTTCAACTTCCAGTGGCATTTATTACAGTGACATTTAACCAGTGTGCTTTTTATAAAACATTGTTTAGCATTATAGATTATCATAATGATGAATTCTTAAATTGCAATATATCCAAATGTGATTTCTTTAGATAGGACCAAAGGAATTGGAAAGCCAACATTTTAATAGTCAGAATTTTTGAAAATGAAATCTTAAATTATCACTCCATCATTATTTTTTACACCTCAATTGTAAAACATAATTTAACAAAATGTTGAGCTTTACCATCTTTTTTTTTTCACTTGCATCTGCTCATAGAACTTGTCAGTCAAAAACCAAACCAATGTCCTTGAGGTGATGCTACAACCCTGGGTGAAAGGGTCCGATCACTGCTCCTAATAACGCACCATCTGCTTTTGAAATTATTTTCCCCTTGAAAGAACCAAGCAAACGCAAAACAAGGAGACATTTTCTCTTTGTTTTTCTGATGCTCCAGGAAAAGGCCTTTATTCAATCTGTCAAGAAGCCCAGATTGTGCAACGTTGTTGAGATGTAAAGTTTATCACCACATTAAGTGTCACAAAACATATTCTTTAAGATGAGCAGTGTCTTCTAAGGAACTACTTTTGCAAGACGTAAAGTCTCATGAAACTCCTAAAAGATAATATTGAAGAAGTCATTTTAAACTTTATCATTTATATGTCTGCAAACTGTTCGTTTCACTTGCCACTCCCCATCAAATATATAGAATGCTCATCAGGTTTCGAGAATTAGTTTGTATCTAAAAGCTCTGAGGAAAATAAAAAATTCACAAACATTTACTTTTGGATGCCTTTCCATTTCAAGGTATTTTCTTAAGCTGTGATATCCTGGGAATGGCTTCAAAGTAGGTAAGGAAATTTTAAAAGGGCATCGTTCCACTTACACCCCTGATATGCGCTTTTACGATTTTCTATATTTATTTAATTATAGTAATTAAAAAAGCAAAGGTCGTCAGACAGTGGTGGCGCACGCCTTTAATCCCAGCACTCAGGAGGCTGTGGCAAACGGATCTCTGTGAGTTCGAAACCAGCCTGGTCTACAAGACCTAGTTCCAGGACAGGCTCTAAAGAACCAAAGAGAAACCCTGTCTCGAAAAAACAAACAAACAAACAACAACAAAAGCAGAGGTCATGAATTGGGGGAGAGTTCATAAAATTTGGAAGGGGTGGAAATATTGTAAACAGAGTGTATTCACCTATGAAGTTAAAATTATCATCTTTAAATTTGCTTATTTTTATTTCATATCTAGAAGTGTTTTGCCTTCATTGAATCTCCCAAAACTGTAGTCAGAGGACTGTGAGCTACCATATGGGTTCTGTGAATTGAACCTAGGCGCTATAGACAGGCAGCCACGGCTCATAACCCCTGAGGTATCTCTCAAGTACCTAATACTAACTTCTTTTGTTTTAAGTTATTTCTTTATTTTTGAGATTTTAATGTAGTTACACTATTTCCCCTTTCCCTAAAATAAAAATAAAAACTTATGCAATTAGACAATTTATGCCAAAATGGAGGAGGGAAGGATGGTTTCTGTACAGTTGAAAAATATTCCAAAATCATGAAAAAAAATTAGAAACGCATTTGAACTCGTACTCTCTTTTCCTTTCCTTATGGTATTACACTTGAAACTACATCCTGCAAATCGAGGATGCACTTGTGTTGCCCCTGAATCGGATGGAACCTGGATTTTCATCACTCGGAAGTGTGTGCAGTTTCGTAAGCAGGAGAAAGGGGAACAGCCACCTACATCAGGAATTTAACTGATTAAAGTCTATGGCACTGCTGGGAGAATTAATCACTCTAGTTTCCTGAGAGCCTCTGATGAAAAAGCAAAGGAAGGGACTTCTGCAGCAAAAACATAATTCACGAGGAAAATTGTGCTTGCAACTTCTCATGGGGACAGACATCTGTGCATCACTACACTGATCATAGGTCCACACACGTTTAAGCTCTCTGTCGGCCTGACCTTGGGAAATGGTAAACGTGTAATCTGTCTCCATTCTGAAAGAAACGTCCCCATTTCTATGATTACATATATTTGCAATAAAGCTTTCTATGAGAGGTTGAATATTCATATTATTCCATATTTCAAATTGAATATGAAATTTATTATTTTCAAGTTATAATCATTAACTATACAATGCCTTCCTCACCAGCTTTGGTGGCATAGGGCTGTAATTCCTCCTTAGGACAATGAGGCAGTAGTATGGTGAATTTGAGATTTGACTAGGATACAGAGCAACTTTGAAGCCATCTGGGTAATTTAGTGAGATTGGATCTTAAAACAAATTACATAGGATGTGCTGGGGATGTAATCAGTGATTGCTACTTGCCTAACATGTGCAAGGGTCTGGGGTCATTTCCCAGTGCTGCAAATTATTTTTAAAGAGTCTTTGTCATATCTTTTGCTTATTATAAGTAATGAAATATTCTTTTAAATATAATACTATGGAAGGACATGTTTGTGGTGTATAAGAATAAATAGCATCTACTTACATATTCACTGAAATTAAAATTCTTATTTATCCAGCAAAAATCCTGTGCTCTAAAAAGAGAATTCAGAAGACTACAAAGTTAGTCAACTTTGATTTTTATATAGCATTTTCCAGGGGATCCATATATCATGCCATGCAAATTGCCTCACACTGAGAAATGACATAAAGCAATCTATATTTCAGGCTAGCTATTTATCTTTATCCCGTCAGATAAGGATTTGAAAATAATATCACTCAGAAAAATCACTATTTAGTATGCATCAATCCATGAAAAATGGTTGTGTTTTGAAAGTTATTGATTCTGTGTGTGAAAGCAATTTAGAGAATAAAAGACTCGCAGGCTCTCTGCCACCATCTCACAAATACAGTGTTTTAACTTTAGAGGCTGTGGTCCCTGTTCTAATGACATTTCAGAAATAAAAATTTGTTTTTAACTCTGTCAAAAAAAAATTACTGAACATAATTGGTCACAAAGGACTATGGACAAAATATAGCATGACCAAACTAAAAGAAAGACTTCAGTATTATTTTTGAGATTACAATATAATTACAACCTTTCTGCCTTTCTTTTCCTCCCTTGAAACCTTACATACACCCCTTCTTGATCTCTTTCAAATTCCAAGCCTCTTTTTTCACTAGTTGTTATTAAATACATGTATGTCCGTGTATTTTATATTACTTTGTATGTATGTTTTCATGGATGATCATTTGTTATTGGGTAACCAATTGGTGTGTTTTTTTTGCAGAAGAAGACAGTTTCTCCTGCCCTTGGCATTCCTCAGTTGCTTGTTAGTTCCTTAGTTAATATCAACCTTCAGAATTCCTTTATTCTTTAATGGCCTTTTTTGCATCTGCTCTAACATGTCTATATCTGTTGCTTTTATCTTTGTTTAGTGCATATTTGGGTCATGACTGTGTTAGTATGTTCTGTGTTACACCCTCTTTGGCAATAATGTGGCAGATTCTTCTTATGGCGCTGCCCAGTATTCTTCTTGCCAGTAGGTCCTACATCATCCCTTCTGCAGGTCAGGAACTTGTTTCCGGCTGTTACATGCTGGCAGGTCTCTAATTGTGCTAATGACTCATTGCTCAGAAATTTTCTAGTTTGTGCTAAGTCATTACGAATAGATTGCTATGGAGGTTTGAATATAACATATATGCAAACTGCCTGCTGCTTTCATTTAAAACTAGAGTTGAGCTTGTTAAAGCTGTTCATACATGCCCTATGCCAACCAAAACACCGGCTCCAAAACTTTGAATGTGAGGAGGGCTATTTATGCTTTTCTGAGCTAGTTTATGTTATATAGCTGGATTCTAAAGTAAACCGAGTATTTTTAATGAAATTATGAATATGAAGGCATTTCTTGGGTAACACCATTCTCTACCTGAACTGCCAATAATCAGACTCTCATTTTTAGTGATTTCCTAGCTTTTAAATGATTTATTGTATAAGCTAGATTAAATTTTAGTAGATAGCCATAGAAAGGTCTCTTGTTTCCTAAGTAGCTCCTTCTTTGTCCTAATTACAACACTTTTAGACACTCTGAAAGTTGGATAACCTGAGCAAGGCATTGACCACTAATCCTTACTTGGCAGAGGTAAGTCTTTGGCACCTGAATCTCACAAACCTTCTCTATACTCTTCTTATTAAAGGTGTCTGGAATGTTCTGATAAATGCTCACTCATTTAACAAATAGTAAAGTCCTCCATTGGGCTTAAGTCAGCTGGAACTCTGACAGATTTGACTTTTTCGCCCTGAGATTCTGACATCTACCTCAGCTGAATGCTGTATGCCATTCAGTTCCCTCAAGCCTGCACCATCTGTACCCTGTTAGCTTCCTTTATTCATTTGCTCATTTGACAATGAAATCGGTTTTTTTTATTTCAAACTAGTTGAAGCACATTAATGAGAATAGCAAAATAAGTTTTGCAACACACACACTTTATTCCCTACAGTCTTAAAAATATGGCAGAGCCTGAATTCATCCTGCAACTGTTTGTGTAAACTGCTCATCAGATGGGTCTCTCTGACAATTTCATGTTAAATATACCAAAGCATCATCCTAGATAAGGGCCAGTCCATTTTTTTTCTGTAAACAAGCCATAGGGCCCCTAAAACTAAAGCTCTTTTCCCTGTCTATAGCTATCAACATCATTTAAAAGAATCCAAGACTTGCTATATATTGGCAATTAGTATCATTCCTCTATTTCCAAAGCTCACCCCCTATTTCCTATTTCAGACATTGGGAGACTAGAAATCATGGATTCCTCTCTGAATGGGAGACCCAGAAGGGGAAAGAAAAGTAGAACAAACACTGCCATTAACGCAGCAAGATTTATGGAGGCTCATGAAGTCTGACTCTTCGCCAGGAGTTCTTTACCTGGCTTCTCTGCATCCTACAGCTCCCACTCTCAAGACCTGCAGACAGTGGGGGTCGCTGGAGACATCTGCTCTTTTGGGCTTCATAGCTGCCGAAACAGTATTGCTTTGGCTTAGCTGCTTTGTTTGTTCCTTTGTACTAATCCAGTATTGGTTTCTCTGACCTTAATTCCCTTAACCCTCTCAATGTCACCGGCCCAATCCCGCCTTTAAACCGCGGCCTGCTGCAAAGGACCACACGACCTGTCTCCCCGAAAAAACCCCAACCTAACGATCCCTAAGGAACTTCTGATCACATCCGGAGCAAAAGCAATTTCCCACCCACTTCCTTAAGCCTCAATTTACTTCTCCCTTTAAAAAATGACAGTCAGCAAATACAACAGGTATTGAAAACGTGCCATTAGGGGGATGATTTATTATTTTTATGTCTCCGACTCTGTGTTGAACAAAAAGAAGAGGACCTACCTCCCAGAGATGCTTCCACTTAATTCAATTAGGTAATCACTGAAAATCTTTTCCAGGACAGTGAGGAAATACTTTCAGAGATGCTTTATACAAGTTCAGATGCATAAAGTATAACATATTTAATACTGTGCTTGTATATAAGTTGCTAAGAAGGGGACTATGAGAAATGATGAGTAAAATTTGAAAATGAGTCAAAATCCAAAATCCCATTAAGGTCTTGCTGTATAAGGCAGGGAAAAGCCATCTGCCAAGCGCCCACGTGAAGAGGGTGAATGAGGAAGGACCCATGGAAAGCTAAAGGAGGAGGACTCGAGCTTCATTAGTTGAAGTGTGGAAAACTGTTCTATTTTCAGCTCTAGACAAGTTGTAATACTCACAGGCGTCATTAGCAGGGCAGACTTCCTCTGTAATTCAAGTGTGGAAAATGACCCTTTCCTTACAAAATAAGAGTTGTCTTTCATTTCTAATAAGAGATTCAATCATGTAAATAATCATGTGTTTGGGGAGCAAATTAATGTTAAATCTTTAATTCATGAAATATACTACTCCAAGAAAAGTAAATGTTTGTAATACAATGACTGATCAAGAAGTGATAAATTGGCCTTAGATTTGTAGATAAAATGTTTTACATATTGTTATAGTAGAGAATGAAATCTCCCTCTGGGTGGAGACATGCCATTATCTCCTCCCTTAAAAGTCCAGTTGGGCAGCTCACTCACCTTCAGCCCCCTCCACCTCCTACCATATACATATCCCAGGAAGGCAGATCCACTTTAAGCTATGCTAATGAGGTAGGAAGAATAATTATCCCCTTAATGAGTTAAAGTCTATTTCTTCCCAGAATTCCATCCTCTGGAACAGAGCCCGGAAACACCTAGTCTTCCTAACTTTCTGAGTTATTAAGAAAAGTTTAACTTTCTATTTCTTCTCTCTTCTAAGCATGGTTTAGCTACCACTCTGGTCTTTCTACTCTTTAAAGTGCCGGTCCTGACTGTAGCTGCCTCCATTCCAGTGAACACTAATAGCAGAGCTCCCCTCTTTCCCTAATCCCTCTCTCTGCTCAGGGCAGTTGCCTTGATTCACAGCTTGCTATTCTGGCGTTTTCTTTAGAACACAAATTAAATTGCCCTAGCACTTCCTTTGGAATTGGTTCTTAAATTCCTTATTAGTGGGAGGAAGAAGCTCCAAGTTCTGATTTCCTGATATTGTTACCAAGATATAATTATGAGAATACTTAAATGTGAACTATTTACTAGTATTTTTTATTCAAATATTGTTGAACAATACTTGAACAACAAATACTGCTGAAACAACAACAAAAATGTAAACAGACCACTTTAATATTTTATGCTAGCATCTGTGACTATTAAATATAAGTCAATAATGTAACAAATGATGATTATATATAGTTTACACATCCTCGGCTTACATGATACACTTATTTCTATAGAATAATTTAATATGTTAATATTATAATAATAATATAATATATAGAAAAACTAATAGATACAAGGAATATTAGAATCTAATTTAAGCCGGGTGGTGGTGGCACACGCCTTTAATCCCAGCACTCGGGAGGCAGAGGCAAGCAGATCTCTGTGAGTTTGAGACCAGCCTGGTCTACAAGAGCTAGTTCTAGGACAGGCTCCAAAGCTACAGAGAAACCCTGTCTCGAAAAACCAAAAAATAAATAAATAAATAAATAAATAAATAAAATATAATCTAATTTAATAAACTCACAGTTGGTTGTAGAATATGTTAAGGCAGTTGGTATACGATGCAATCTCACAATAATTGCACCAAGAAATAGTTGTGTCTAGAGTGTGGCAACTTCAATTAATAACTTTTTATTTATGTATTGTAGAATTTGTATTGTTCTAAAACTAAAAATCTATGTGTCTATAAAAATACATACTGAACATTGACATAAAATTACATCAGCATTTCCACATAATAAACTTAACAATAACAATAATCAAAATTTCTTAACTATGAGCTGGATCCTCTATTACTGATTAACCAAGGGGCTGAAACGTGAGAGTGTAGACTTCCATTTTTACTCTGCTATTTACTTCAATGATGCAAAGGTTTTAATGACTCTGAATACAATATTTCAATTGAAGGTTATAGTAAATTCTAATAATGTCAATAACCAAGTATTTAAAACGTCCAATGAAAGACACATTTAAACAGTTCAACAAATATAATTCCTTAGACAAAACGGGCCCAGCAACAAATATTGGCATGTATTAATTTCAAAAGCAGTGTCTCTCTTTTCTCTCAGTGTGTTATCACTTGCTTGGCAATGTTTTAAGTAGTACTTCCATGTTCTACACGGTTCAAAGTACTAACTCACTTATGATATGACTTTTACTAAACTCTCAGTTGAAATATTTGATAATTACTTCTTTATGCCTTCACAATTATAAAAAGTCATAAACCGGATGTTCCTAACAAAACCTTGTATCTAGTGTGAACTCAGCTGTAAGGCACTTTGTACAATACCCCTTGCTATCATAGCACCTATTTAACTCTCTTGGTACTTAAGAAATCCCTACGGTGAGAAGAGAATTTGCTTTAACAGACTAGTGACGTAGGTAAGGTCTTAATTCTGACTAATATCTCTACCTATTTGTCCCTCAATGAGTTTTTCACCGTTGTGCGTGTTGGTAGATTATGCATTCTAAATTCTCTATGGCAGCCACCTTTCAAAACAATCACAAAATCCCCAGCTGATGTTAAGTTTTAATAACAGCTTCTACAAAGTCCTAAATAATTAGCCCTCTGGAGAAGATACTGTTAAGTAATAAAAGATATTAGCAGCCTTGGAGGTCTCGAGTCTTCCCTCATAATCATCTTTTGACCAGGTTCCTGTTTCCTAGGTAACATTGGAAATAAAAGCATCAGTTTTTGCCCCTTGTCCGAATTTAAAATATCATACAAAAAGGCATAGGCATCAGGGCCGAGTTGAGGCACATTAAGGCAAAGCTACTTCTTCCAAGTAGTCAAAATAATGGAATGTAAGTTCTGCCTCTGGCTCTGAGTAGAAAATTGGCATTCTTATCTGCCCCAAAGAGAATGCTACACATTAGTGTCTTCTTTCTTAAGGTTTTATCCAGCTGTACCTGTTATCACATGGCTTGAAGACCCACCTCAGGAGCATGATTCACCTGAAGACATGCTAAGGAGACAGAACAATCCCCAAGCTTCTTCTTTTGCTGTAGTTTTTGTTTCTTGTTCTTTCTCATTTTTGGTTTTTAAGAGACAAGGTTTCTCTATGAGTACTTCTGGCTGTCCTGGAACTTGCTGTGTAGACAAGGCTGGCCTTGAGCTCACAGAGATCCATCTGTCTCTGTCTCCTGAGTGCAAGGATTTAAGGTGAGAGTCACCAAGTCCAGCAATTCTCCTCTTAATGAGACAATGTACTTATACATTGCAAAAGCCCCTCCCTCAATTGTTTGGCAATTTTAACTCATAAACTGGCCCATATGCTTCGGTTCTAATTCAAAAATCACAACTTTTCTTTATTAGTAGTAGTATTATTATTAGGGGGTTGGGGGAGATACTAGTCAAAATCTTAAGCACACTTTCCCTGACACCCTGGGCTTTTCTTCATTTAACAACACTCACTTTCCATAACTGTCTGCTGACCTCCAAGCTTAATTTAAAATCCATGACTTTGTCTTCTCTTCTCCATGTCCCTCTTCCTGGAAACTGCCAAGATTTATCAGGTCACCTTCTGTGATAGTTTAAATGAGACTGGTACCCATAAACTCATATGTTTGAATCTCTGATCACCAGTTGGTTGAATTAATTGGAAAAATTAGGAAGTGTGTCACTGGGTCAGGCTTTAAGGTTTCAAAAATATTTGGACCTTTCCCAGTGTCTCTCTCTCTCTCTCTTTCTACATCCTCCTTCCAGATCAAGATGGTGCTCTCAGCTATTCCTGCCAGTATGCCTTTGCTTTTGTTGTCATGGACTCTGACAATTATAAACAGTAAGCCCCAATGAATGTTTTCATATGCATTGCTTTGGTCATAGTGTTTTATCACAGCAATAGAACAGTAAATAAGGCAGAAATTGGTACCAGAAGTGGGGTAATTATATCATGTTAAGTAGAATTATGACCTGGTTATTCATTTCATTTTGAAGTTATACATGACGTAAGGAAATATGATTATGTGTTGAATTGACAAGGAACAGACTTGTGATGGCTGGTCTTGGCTATCAACTTGACTCTATCTTTGATCAATTAAAACTCAAACAGATGAATGGATATTCCTGTGGAGAACTTTTTTGGTTGAATCATTTGAGGTGATCTAATTTTTGTAATTTCCACTTTTATTCAGCCAGCTACTGTGTATGTTCATGAAGTTGCTATATTGGCAACTATTGCTGTTTTGGTGACTGTTGGGGGCCATTAGTGCTAGGCAAAGTTAGGTTTGTTGTCAATCCTACTGCAATAGTAATATAGGTTATATTTGCAACGTGTATCATCAAAACTTCCTGGTATGTGAGGAATAATATATTTTACCTGATAAAAATTCAGTTGCAAGGCTCTATATAAATCAGAAACTATTCTAAATGCCATCATTAATGCATGGCAGAGAGTAGTCAGCAATAAAATATAACTGCTTAGGCATTTCATTTTATTTTTGTTTTGTTAAAATCCACAAAACATCCCAAGTACAAAAATTTAAAAAGTAGTTACTTGTGACATTTTAGGTTAAACTCAGATCTATATATTATGTGTTGGAAGTGAATTTGAATCCTAACCTACAATCTTTTAATAACTGATCACAAAATAATCTGTTGGCTTTAGGGATTTTTTGCCATGATAGACGTGATCATACTATGTATATCTTAAAATGTCAGATTATGTTTTTAGCTTTCCATGGACTTGAATAAATTTAAAACACTTTTTATGTGGTTAATTCCAATTTAACAAAGTTATCTTTCTTGTCAAATTAAAATTTACATCAGATTTTTATATAAAAGATACAGTTTATTCAAAATCAATGCAAATCTAATTATTTTGAAGAATATGTATTGCCTCTTGGAATGATAATACTATCCCTGAGAGACAAAGACAATCTAACAAAAAAATCCCACTAACAATATGAGAAACCTCGCTTGAAGTTGTTGGTCCAGGAAAACAAGAGAATCACAACACAATAGAGACCATTGTTTTTGCCCTTGATTACTCCCAAGAAGTTAAAGGTGGGTCCCTATTGCTAAAGACACCATGTGTTTTGAATACAAACATTGGAGGAACTGAGCTGGATCTAACTGGAAAGCTCCTCAATGAGGACTAGGTTTTAGAACAACAGAAGGTGCTGGGCAAGTTGCCAAAGAAGGGACACACTATATAGTCTTACTGTGATGTCTGCTTTCATGTCAGCTTGACACAAACTAGACTTATTTTGGAAGAGAGAGAACCCACAATAGCAAAAATGCAAGGGTCAGCCTGTGGTGCATTTTCTTGATTGATGTGGGAGAGCCCAGTTCACCGTGGGCAGGACCAACCTAGACTGGAACTTAGAGAAGTTCCTACTGATACCACTTTTCTAAATGTGTATAACTCCTAACCACACTCTAAACATTCGTTCATTGGCCCACAGGTAAGTGTAGCTCTCATCACTCACCAAAGAAGCTTTTTTTTTTCTGCATACCAAGATGACTAAAGGAAGCCACATCCAGTAAATACTCAGTGAGCAACTCATGTTGTGTTGACCAGCCAAAACGGATATATTTACAAGATAACCCCTAGACCTCCACCACCTCCTGGAACCATGGTGACTTCCAGACCCAGGCTGCTGCTAAACATCATGTCTGTGGGTCTGTGGACTTACCACAACCCGGTCTGTGCTGAAGTCCATAGCACATGTCGCCAACAGGGGCCACATTGAGGCCCAGGGTCTAGACAGATGTTGAAGTCTTGGGGCCATGCTACAACTGGAACCATACAGATCTGAGTGGGCTATCACCCAGGGCCGTGTTGTTGTCCTGGCTGCTGAGACCCATGTCTAGGTCCATGGCCCTATAGCAGCCTAGTCTTGGATGACTTCCACTACTCCTCTTGCCACCAAGGACAAAGTGAATGTGCGGTCATATCAGACACCTGGTGTCCGAGGGCCACACTCCTGTCAGGGCCATGAAGCTCTGAGTGACCTGTGTTGTAACATCTGGACCCAGGCTGCAACTGAGGGCCATGTGTGGGTTCGTGGTCCTGCTGCAGCCAGGGTCTGTGTTTATATCAGATCTCCTATTCCTATCAGAGGCCATTCAGATGCCCAGGGTCTGGGGCCATGTTAGTGTCCAAGGGTCATGTTGCTGCTGGGGCCATGCCAATCTGAGTGGCTTCACTGCAACCTGGGGTAATGGTGACATCCAGGCCAGAACAGACTAACTGCTGCCAAGAACCATGAGTTGGTATTTGGTTCTATTGCAACAGGAGTCTCCATTCAAGTCTAAGGTCTATGTTCCTAACAAAAGTCACAGAGAAGTCCGGGGCTGGGGCCACAAATGGAGGCCATGTCGGTGTCTGGGGTAGTACCCCTGCTAGAATCATCCTGATCTAAGTGGCTTGGGCTTCCACCTGGAGCCAGGATGTTTTCTGGGCCTGAGTTGCTGCAAAGGCCATGTGTGTGTCTGTGATCCTGCTGTAGCTGGGGTCTATGTTGTTGTCTGTGGCCCATGTCACCTCAGGCAGCCATAGGAACCATTTGTGATGAAATCAGAGGGCCATGCTAAGCCAGCCCCTCCATTAACTGGCACTGGGAAAGCTGATTCTGCCCCTCACTGGACAAGAGAGCAAGAGAGCTGACCTGGAACCTCACAGGAGAGCTGCGCCTCTCCACAGTACGGAAAAATGTCCACACCCTCTCATCATTGGTGAGAAAGAACTAACTGTGATGACAAGGACATCAGGGGGGGGGGGGCTGGCTCAGTCCTTTGCCTGAGGAGGGCTGTCCTGGTGGGCCTGCACTGATCAGTTCAACTATCATCCAGGCCCACAGCAAGGCTTAAAGTTGGCCCAGGCCCACAGCAAGGCTTAAAGTTGACCCACTCTGACAACTGTTCTGTTTAGAATCTGCTAGAGCTCATGAAGGAACTGGTCCTGAGGAACAATACCAACAGGATCTCCATGACTTGGGGTGGCCTTGGGATAACTGATAAGACTTTCAGTGAGTATCCTTTGATAGTGGTGTGCCAGAAACCAGAGGCCTTGAATCAGAACAATGACTCATTGCAATGAACATTTGCAAGTAAAGCTGATTGGACGAAAGGATATACTGTGTGACACACCACTAGAGCTTCTAGTGCCACCAGGAAAAACAAAGAGGTGTTGGAGAGGCAGAAAGGTGGAGGAGCAACAAGAATTTTTGGTTTGTTTTTGTTTGTTCGTTTGTTTTGTTTTGATTTTTTCTTTTAATTTTCTTCAAGACGTGCTACAGAGGTAGAGGGAGGATATGGGGAGACTAGGAGGTAAGTAGAATTAGGCTGGAAAAGTTCTGAAGCATGCATGGGCAGCCCTTTATGGCAGTTCTGTTGAATTTGTCCATATTGTGTTTCATGGTCTAAGGGCAACTGATCAGGTCTCTTCCCCAAGAGGACACCAGATCTCATTACAGATGGCTATGAGCCACCATGTGGTTGCTGGGAATTTAACTAAAGATTTTTGGAAGAGCAAGCAGTGCTCTTAACTGCTAGCTATCTCTGAGTACATGATATGAAATTCCCAAAGAATCCACAAAGAAATTGTGTTAAATGAAAAAAAAAAACTGGAGATCATCATATTAAGTGAAAGATTGTGTTATAATGAAACATACTATATGCATGATTATTGTGTACTAATAGTATCAATAAAACAAGATATTTGTTCCATTTTAGTATTACGTGATGTTTCGAAAGAGACATTAAGTAGTTCACATCCAAACCACATATCCAAATATTATTCAGAAATAAAATCTGCTATGACATCTTGATGAGGTAGATGTTGCTGTTGTAGATGCTGATATCAAGATGATAGTCAGGAATGGTGGCGACTTGGTCTATTTTCATACTTGGGAGATGTTCAGAAATGTTGTAGACTTAGGCTGAAGTTAAGAGAATGCAAAATAAAAGATAGTCACTAATAAGTTGTTGCATAGTCGAAATCTGATAAAACCATTTCATGAACTATGACAAAGGAGAATGCTTGGCATGGACTCACACTACAGGAGATGATACATGAAAGTGAAGCAAATTTCAAAATAGGGAGCTTGCAGATGTCATCAAACAGTCTTTTATGGGGTAGGATTCGAACCCATGTTTAAAGAATGAGCATACACACTCAATGAAAGCTCTCATCAGGAGCAACGATAGAAAATGGCTGGACTTTAGGTTCTAAAAACCTGAATATTTAATAAAATGATCAATCAATGGGACAATTTTATATAATATAATATGGAAAAATTGTGAAACTGAAAAAAATTTCCAATCCAATTACCTTAGAATAGACTTGGTTAAGTTTATCATGAACATGTCATAAAGAATGCTCTTTAGGAAAATAATTAAGGACCCTAGTAAGATAAAGTTTGTGAATCTGCTTACAGAAACAAACACCTAAAAGCATTGCAGCCAGCTCATTAAAAATAATGAAAGGCAATTTAGGTTGTGTGGAAGAGGTCCTCATTGCTTTGCAGTTATTCTTTTTGCCCCTGCCCTTGCGGCTATGTCCTTTCCTTCCTCCTGGGTTATTTGGGCAGAGTTTCTTCTGTTCAAAATGCATATTGCATAACTAATTTCATAATGACATTCTGTGCCCTTTATGGTCCTTTCTGCATAGGTAATCAGAGCTTTATATGTAGATGGTATAATTCAACAGATAGCACTTTAATTTCCACACTAGAAATCTGTCTAGAGGTGTGATTATCTACCAATTTTTAATTCTTCAGTTGCAAAATATTTAACAATGCACGAAAATAAACAAGAATAAGCATGAACATTTTAATGACCACATTTTCATCAAGTTAATTTTAGATAAGTATTTCAATGCTTTTGTCCAAGTAAACTACCTGTCATTATTTCTAACCCAAGTAATGGGGTTTCCCTGTCCTTTAATCCATGTACATCATTAACACACTTATTCATATGAGCATTTAATCCTTATTTACTGAACATGTTTTTCAAGATTTCTTTTGGTAATGATTTTATATTTGGACAGTTCAAACTCCTTCAATATTTCCAGACACATTTTTCTACCCAGCTTTACAAAGTCTAAGAAAAAAAACTTCATTCATAACTTGTGTTAAAAATATATGCATATAAAGAAAGATATACTGATATGCAAATTTTTTCAGGATGCATTATGGAAACACCATAATTTATTTCATTTTGGAGAACCTCTAGCAGAAAATAACTACTTTACAAAAGTACAGCTTATGTAACTTCAGTCATAATCTACATTTAGAGCCTGGAAACAATTTGACCCCAATATTCTTTCCAATGAATATTCATAAGGAAGAAGGCATTTGGATATGATACAGCCAATCTTCATATCTGAGTGTGAACCGCCATTCATGATTGTCTTTCATAATAAAAATATTTTGTTTTAATCAGAAAGCAAAGGTAAACTATATATATGTGTGTGTGTGTGTGTGTGTGTGTGTATGTATGTATGTATGTATGTATATATACATATATATACATACATTCTAATATTAAAATGTATGGGGAATGTAAGTGCCAAGGGCAGAAAACTTTAATAAAATATTTTGGCAGAAAAACAGAAAAATTTCTTAATTTAAAGAGAAGAGAAACAGGAAAATATACCTTCATTTCATACTGAAATTATGGGACACATATTGGTCTGCTTGTGACAGAAAATATTACATTGTAAATGTATTTCTAGGATGACAAGGGAAGCATATATTTAAAATAATGACTATATTGTATAAAAAAATCAATTTTTGAAGCAAAAGTATAGCAATTGTTCATCAGTGATGAAAAATTAATGTAGGTCAGAAAAACATTCTGTTTACTGCCTGCTCAAAAACAAAGTTAGAGTATACGATAGAAGTTAAAGTCACACCTAATCCATCAGCTATTTTTTACTGTAAATTTTCATTTTGTGGTTATAGCTCTGACATTAAATTTTTACTTTATGCAAGATATTAAGCTTCTTCATATTGTGTAATTATAATTTAATATATTTTTTAAATGCCACCTATGCCTAACTTGGTCAAATCTACTCGTGTGCTTCCAGCAACCTACTTACCAACTGTTGTTCAATTAATAGCACAAATTTATAAGGAAAAGATATTAAAAAAATAGAAATGTAATGTTAAGTGTCTGTGACTGTAAGATTACTAATAATATGTGTTATATAAACCAAAATCTATAAGACATTTATATATTTATGGAATTGCTCCTTCACCAATTACTCCTTCCACAGAGAACTGATCACAGTTGCCTAGTGAACATCACTGGATCCTGGACTCTCTCTTTCATTTGTTCTCAAGTTTTCTGTTTAGCATAACTTGAAGTAGACAGCCACGGAAGATCAAAGCTAGCTGATGCTATTGCCCAAATCTAGGGTAGAAATGAGCATGTCACATATTTAGCATTATGATTTTTGGTTGCTTCATTTACAAAATGAAGATTATACACTGACTTCCATAGGATTTGCTAAGGATTATAATGGAATATGCTAGAATGTAAAAGCTATTAGGAATTATGCCATGATAGACTAACCAGAACCAAACATCCGTTTTATAATATTCACTATGAAATTTATCCTTTACTAAATTGAGAGAGAATTCATTCATGCACATATATGTGCTTTAGCAACAAAGCACAACACAACACAGTGCCTCGAATGATGGTGTAAATAAGAAGAAAAGGAAGTTGATTATGAACTTCACACTTTACACATAAGTGCTCAGGGGTGATGATCCTACAAGATATAATGAAATCCTCATGTACTTCAACTAGAACCCCCCTGCCCCGAGCAGATAAATGCAACACAAATCATGAGGGCTATGGAGCACTGGAACTGCAGGCAACAAAAAACCAAATGTGCTGGGATTTTCCATCATGGATATCATTTATTGCCCTTGAACTACTTTTTGATTTAACACTTAGTAAGTTTGGTGACTGAAACAAGGAGGTTGCTTTTAGTCCACAGTACATTAGCTACAGTTAGTGTCATAGACTTAGAGACTGAATTTCAGGTCACCAGATAGAAGCCACTGTTGACAGTGATAGGTAACATTCGGTTGCATTTTATATATTTATTTTTTTCTACATGTAACTTAAGATATAGTACACATTTTGATGTGGCAGATTTTTGAATGTTAAATATTACTTGAGATTTTCTATATAAGCAAAAGCAACCAAAGTTAAAGTCCTGGAAGTAACTCATGACTGAACATATTCAACAGATATGTAGAAAGTTCCGCTTTGCATTGATACACAACATGAATAATTGATTCACTGGTTAGAAGCAGAACACACAAGGTGAGGTGGTGGCACATGACTTTAATATTCAGGAGGAAGAACTCAGGAGGCTCTCTATGAGTAAGATGCCAGCCTGGTACACATAGGGAACTCCAGGCTAGAAAGAGCTACATAGTGAGATCCGGCCTCAAAATATGCCAATGATGACAACAACAAAAACAGAAAAAGAGAGAGAGGGAGGAAGAAGAAAGGGAGGGAGAGAGGGAGGTGAAAGAAGTTAACTAGTTAGAATTACACATTCTCTTTTTTGGGTGTATGGTTTGAGGGATTCCAGACTGTATAGCATAGGCTGCCCTTATACGTGTGATCTGTCTGACTCAGTTTAGGGAGTGCATCCATCAGCATGCCCTACACAGATTTGTCACTTTCTGTCTGTTGAATTGTTTTCCCTAAGACAGTTTCTCTGTGTAGCTTTGGGTCTCCTGGAATTTGCTTTGTAGACCAGGGTAAACTTAAATGCAGAGATCTACCTTCCTCTGCCTCCCAAGAGCTGGGATTAAAGATTTTGTCTTTATTTGGGTTACTATTGATGCGACAGAACACCGTGACCAAAGCATGTTTGGGAGTAAAGAGTTGATTCCACTCACAGTTTCATATGAGTTCATTAGCAAGAGCTGTGAGGGCAGGAGCCTGGAGGAGGGAACTGATTCAAAGACCATGGAGGGGTGCTTCTTCCTGGCCTGCGCCCATAGTTTGCTCAACCTGCTTTCTTAGAGAACCCCGGACTACTAGCCCAAGGAAAGCAACAATCACAATATACTGGGCCTTCCCACATCTATCACTAATTAAGAAAATGCCCTTCAGGCTTTCCTGCATCCTGGTATTAGGGAGGTATTTTCTTTTCTTTTTTTTTTTTTTTTGGTTTTTCGAGACAGGGTTTCCCTGTAGTTTCTAGAGCCTGACCTGGAACTAGCTCTTGTAGACCAGGCTGGCCTCGAACTCAGAGATCCGCCTGCCTCTGCCTCCCGAGTGCTGGGTTAAAGTTGGGTCACATTAACACGAAACTAGCCAGATCAGTCATGCACCATCATGCCCAGATAAAGTATTCACCTTGGTAACAGGACATAAAAATAAATGAGGAAACAGAACAATTGAAGGGTCATAAGGCAGTTGGATTAAACACTGCAAGCAATACCAGTTGGACACATATTAAATCTAAATAAATAAAAATGGCATCTCCCATTACATGCAAAGATTGGAATGTTTTTAGTATTAAGATACTCCCCTAATTGAATTACAGTTGCCAAAATCTCACTAGGTGTTCTTCAGAAGCTGTCAGGTTGATCTTAGAAAATCATGTAGGGATCTAAGGGTCAAAATGTTTCAACAAGCTTGGCAGTGGTGGCTCACAGCTTTAATCCCGGCACTTGGGAGTCAGAAGCAGACAGATCACTGTGAGTCTGAGGCCAAACTGGCTTACTGAATGGGTTTTAGGACAGGCTCCAAAGCTACACAGAGAAACCCCTGTCTTGAAAATAAACTGAAAACAGTGTTTAAACAAATTCAAATTTGGAAAACCAAGAACACACAAATGTAGGCTCAAATTTTCTTTGTCCAAATTGCTCTTAAAGCTGTAGTTGGTATCTATCAAGTTAAAGACAGCAATTCCTTGGAACAGTGAGTCCAGAAAAGCTATATGGTAAACCCATAAATTGATTACTGATAGGTGCACTAAAAGATAATGAGGAAAAGACAGCCCTCTTACCAAATAGTGTTGCACACCAGTGCATACATCCACATGCCATAAAACAGAGCTGGGTCTCTTACCTCCTACCGTATCCAATGGAACGTAAAAGCTACTGCTTAAAGTATACACAACAACTCGTGTACTAGTACTTTAGCTCTCCAATAGACAAGCAGTAAGAGGCATAATATGATTAAATCTTGAAAACTCTGACCTTGTGGATGAACAAATGTTATTTTACGTGATAAGTTAGTTATTGAGAGGATCGCTTCATTATAAAAATAACTTTGCCCTCCTTGGTCACTTGGTTTGTCTCATTGCCTTCTACCATGAGATGATGCAGCAGTAAACACATGTTAGTGCAACAGATGACAGCATTTGACTATCAGATTTCCCAGTCTGTAGCACACACAAATATTCTCTTTGACAGGTAACTAGCCTGTGGTAAGAATGAACGAAGACAATGACTTTAAATGTAAGAGCTAAACTTTCGATTACTAAACTGCTATAAGAAAACAGAGTTCTCTTTTTTCATTTTCAAATGTCACATTTAATGTCTTCACCACTATACTTCAAATCTACATCGTGCAAAGTGACCAGAAAGTGTGGCATGGTAAATGACCAACCTCTGAGATTGTACCTTTCATACCAGCGTCTTCTCAGGCTCTTTTGACACTAAACACATTTCTCCTTCAAGTGAATTGAAATGCTTCAGTTGGGTTGATTCTCAGGAGCCTCAAACAAACAAACAAACAAAAAACAAAAACAGAGATATTGCATCATCTTCTGTTGCCGATGGCAGTGCAAGCTGATGCAGCCCCTTTGGATCGGAGAGGATTTAAGAGGAGAGGAGAGGCAGAAAGGGGAGCAGAGAAAAAATGTATAGCTAAATAAAATCAATAAAAATAAAAACACAGGTCTAATGTTTATTAACTTTGATAAAGTTTACTTCTGCATAAAATACAAGACCACAAGAGGAAAAAAAGGATATATGGACTTTATCAAATTAAAAAGCTTGAGCATCAAAACAATAATAACATTGAACAAGCTAAAGTGGAAATGGGGGTCTCATGGGGTCCCAACCTTACACAAAGAACTACAAGCAATTAAGGATTATTAAGTAAGGGAGAACTAGTTTTCCCTGGATATGAGTTCCCTAATAGTTTGTGATATCAAGTGCTTAGTCCTGAAATCATCTTCATATAAGCAACACTAATGAACTCACAAGTTATATTTATATATGTAAATGTTTATACATATATGCTTGTACATAACAACAATAATAAATACATAGAGGGCATAAATTTGAGTGGGATGGAAGGAGTTTGTAAATGAAGCAAGTTGTGGTAGCACATGCCTATTATTTCAGTATTTGAGCGGTAGATGCAGGAAACTCAGACATTCAAGGCCATTGTCTGCTACATAACAATTTTGAAGTAAGCCCTTTCTTCCTCAAATCATAACACAATATACAAAGACAAACACACAGAACATACACACACACATACACACAAACAGAAAACCAGCCACAAAATGAGAAAATAATTTCAAAGTTATTGTTAAATTTTAGTATTCAAAAAGATCATTTGTAAAAATATTTTTCAATGATGTAGACATTTCCAGAAGCCATTGAAAAGCTTCGTGCTATCATCAGCCACAAGGAAATGCACATTATCTAAACAGGAGAAACTATTTTACACTTCTTAAAATGCTACACTAAAAAAGGAGAGACCAACAGCTGCTGGCATGCATGGGGACGAATGTGAGCTCTCATGCATTTCTGTGGCGAGGCAAACTCAGTCTGTCTGCTTCTTCAAAATGCACATCAAGCTACCCAGTAGTGTCACATAACACAGCAATTTCACTCCTAAATAGGGAACTGAAGACACATTTCAGACCCACAGATGTTATACATTATTGTTCTTGCCAGCATTGCTTTTAAAGAAAAGTGGAAACCCAAATATTCATCGGCTAACAAACAGAAACCCATTATTACTCTAGCTGGAAAGCTTAGTTAAAGGAAATGTAAAATATGGCATCTTTGTTGTGTGCTCCTATTTAATCATAAAATAAGATAAAAGATTGATAGGTTCACTACAGATGAATCAAAACCACTGCTGATCTAAAACTCAGTATGCTAAGTGAAAGGAGCCCAGTATGATGGTGGTCATATGATCTAATGAGCCTATGTAGAATGGTGACTGCCAGGGACTGGTGGTGTAGAGGCATGGAAAGTGACCTTTAATGCAATAGAGCCTCTTTCTGGAATGACACAAATGAGTTTCTGGTGGCAACTCTGTGTAAATCTGAGAACATGCATGGTGCAGAATTGCTGTGAGGTTCTCCTCTGTATGTTATGAATATATTTTATTACCATTGGTTATTAAAGAAGCCATTTTGGCCAATGGCTTAGTAGAGTAAAACCAGGTAGGAAATCCAGACAGAGATAGAAAAAGAAAACAGGCAGAGTCAGTGAGACACCATGTAGCTGCCCAAGGAAAAAGATGTCAGCCACCAGCCAGAACCTTACTGGTAGGCCACAGCTTCGTGGCGATGCACAGATTAATAGAAATGGGTTAATTTAAGATTTAAGAATTAACTAGAAGTATGTTTAAGCTATTGACCAAACAGTACTGCAGTTAATATAGTTTCTGTGTTATTATTTAGGTCTGGATGGCTGGGAAACCAATGAGCAGTCTCTGTCTGCAACTTAAAGGATTAGATTTTATGGCATGTAGATCCTATTTCAATAAGGCTGCTTATTCCTTTTTTTTTTTTTTATTCACTGCCCATCCAGAAAGCAAAGCTCTACATATCATGGTCCTGAATTTCTATGTCCTTTACTATCATCAACTTCCGTGTTTGTCTGTAATTTCAGCATCAGTATCTACATCAAGATATTTTTTTTATAAAAAAATACATTTTTCATGATTGTGAATAATTTTACAAACATTTATAAAAAATCTGGTCAGCGTTCTTTTCATTTTGGCCTCCTACCTTTAGTCCCTACACTGATGACTATGCTTTCTACATCTCTCACAAATATTAGGAAGTACTGCGTTTACACAATTAAAGAATGACACATTTATCTCTCTCAAAGTCTGCTCCCTTTTCTCTGTGCTTTGGCAGCTCTTTGCTTCTAACCTAGTTTCCACTGTTTGGCATTTCTTTCCTTGGTCATCTGGAAGAAAAGTCAAGTGCCACTTTGTACAATTCTACTTTGCATTAGCATCGCTTATCCATTCAATCAGGCTTCTATATATTTTGCTTCTGTGTTTGGTTCTTGAGGGCATTGGACATGGCATTCCATGGATGACCTTGATTTCTCACAGTCAGGGCAATCATTGATTCTTTACATTCTATCACTCAGACAAGAAATATAGAGAAATCATTTGTCGATCGTAAATATTTTTTCCAGCAAATTGTGGATGTTTGAATAAATGCAATAATTTTTATTCTATAGTATTCATTTGGGGGAGGAGCGATTGTTATTAATAGGAAATTGTGGGTGCCTACAGCAAAACAATGTTTTCCTTCCTTAGCAAGGCAGCTACATATATGAACTCATAGTGGTTGTGATAACATGTACAATGCCTTCATAAGGGAGGAGGCTAGAACAATGTTCAGTGTCCCACTCCCAACTGAGGATCTTTCAGGGGGTAGCTGGTGGGGAAGGAAGAGTCAGTTACCTAGAGGGGAGAGACCCCTGGAGTTTAACCACACTCCAGGATTTGGCTTCGGACCAGAGTATTTCAGCAATACAAACTGGGCTCAATGAAAAACCACAGACTGGAATGGGTAGGGGTTAGAGGTATATCTAGAATAAGCTCGTGAAGGGGTCTGAAAATGATAGAAATAAAGTATGAAATTCTCAAACTAGTAATAGAGCATTATTTAAAAATGTTATTCTAAAAACCAGCAAGTAGACAGCAAAGAGTATTTTCTGATATTATGATTCCTTAAGCAAGGACAATCTTTTTTTTCCTTAAAAGCAAGATACATAATTTGACATAGAGAGACAAGAATATCTTAAATTAAGGCTAATTGTGGATCTGAGCAAAATTTTCAATTGGTAATAAATAAACTAGGGGAATTTTGATGTCACAGAGACCTCGATTCTGGACTTGCTCTCAGTTTCATTAACTTTTTAAGAGTCTTTGAAGAAGCTATGTAATCTCTTAGTGTCTTTCCTCATTTAAGAGGATACAATCTGTTAGTTAAACACAAAGCTACCCTGAAAACCACAAAAGAGAAAGCCCCAGTGAAATGCTTCTTATTGTGCTATGGACCAGCATCTGAGTTAATTTTAACTCTCGTTATTATAGGTAGTTTAAAAATAAAACAAACATTAATGAGTTTTCCTCCGTAAGTCACAAAGACAGAGGGGCAGATAAATAACAGACAACAGCCCTGAATACTTCCTTGTCTTGTGTGAATTCTGCTGCTTGCATGTGGAAGCATCTCACTTAGTGCTCATGACTTTTGCTAACGTAGAATATCAGAGACTTTAGCGGCCTTGTCAGGTGCATGTAGAATCTCTTGTGATACATTGCAGGCGGTAAATTATGTCCAGTTCTGAAATTACAAGTCGACACATCATTTCTTCATTCACTTCTTGAGTCTTCGACAGAAAAAAGACCTATTAATAACATAATATACTAGCCCACAAAATTCACAACCGAAAAAGATGAAGAGTGATAAGTAGGAGTCAATTTGAGCAAAAGTTTATATTTAGAAGTATCTCCGTGCGCCCCCTAGTGTCCGATCTCTTTTAAGCATTTTGTTTTGTATTTTGTTTTCCCAAAGGGTGTTATACTAATGGATAGAAATACAAATAGTATCACTTTCATTGCTCTCCCACTCCGTCCCTCCCTCAACTCTACAATCTCCTTCCTTCCTTCATGTTCTCATTCCCCATCCACTCCGCTCTACCGCCCCTGACAGTGGGGCCAGGATCTATCCTGGTGTGAGAGCTGGCTTTTTGCAGCCCATTCCCTTTGTTAAGATGCTTTGCTCAGCCTTGATGTATGGGGTGGGGGGAGGGGGAGGCTTGGTTCTGCCTCAACTTAATGCAACAGGCTTTGAGGTTTTACCCTTTTGGAGGAGTGGATGGGGTTGAGTTAGAGAGGAGGGGGAGGGGGAGGGGGGCGGGAGGAGAGGAAAGAGGAGGAATTGTGGTTGGTATGTAAAATGAATAAAAACTTTAAAAATATATACAAATGAGGGAAAACAGGATGAATAGAAATAAATACACAACTAAAATGTTTAATGTTTTAGGAAACCGAATAATCTGAAAATACACATGTAAGTCCAGTATTTAAGCCTAAGTAACTTAAGCAATTCAATGATTGAATACACTCAAACACTTGATTAGGCTATTTTTAATGGAAATACTGACATTTTTAGATTAAATCCAGCGCTTCTATTCTAATAGTACATAAGACCTGCAGATAACTCTCACTAGGATTTGCTGAGTTAAGCCCTCAGCTGTGGGGCTTGTATTTTCCAAGGTCTGGAACGATATCACATGTTCTTCAAATGTCTTAAATCATTGATAGTAATTCCTGGAGGAAAGCAATAACAAGAACAAAAATAAGATAACTGGTGCCGGGCGGTGGTGGCGCACGCCTTTAATCGCAGAACTCGGGAGGCAGAGGCAAGCGGATCTCTGTGAGTTCGAGGCCAGCTCCAAACTCCAAAGCTACAGAGAATTTCTGTCTCGAAAAACCAAAAAAAAAAAAAAAAAGACAACTGGTTTTATTTTTTTTGCCATCAATTCTCTGAAAAGTAACCTTTAGAAGTTGTGAAATACTTTCAGAGTTCAGAAAACACTTGATATTTTTGTTGATTAAACATCTTTTAAATTCTTAGTATAAAAAATGACAATAGTCATATAAACAATTTTGGAATATTTATAACTTGCAAGATTCTAAGAGAATAGGTTACTATAGGAGAGTGTCTTTTCAGCCAGGATGATGATTTGCTCAAATGGCCATATTAGAAAATATATAAACTCATCTTTATAGCCATTGTGTCTGAAAAACGTACTTTCATTGATTGCTGTGATCTAGTGTTCTCATTATTGGTCTAATTATCAAATTCTCTTCATTCTGAAATTTAACTTCACAGTTTGAGGTGGGAACAGAGAGCTTGAATGAGGCACCAGAGTCACACTGCATTCCTCATATTCCCTACAATGGTCAATCAGCAAAAGCTTTGCTTACTCTGCACATTGGGTCCTCCCGAAACACATTGATATCCAGTGTCCAGCATCTGTTTCACTCTCGGTCATCTGTATCCTTCCATTCACATGCGGAGATGGCAAGTCATGATGATGTTCCATGAGCTTCTCCTAGGTGATGACAAGGACAAACAGTGATGTCATTGATACAGCTGAAAACACCATTGGTAAGAAGACTGACGCAGGTGGTAAAGAGTGTTATCAAAGCAGGTGGTTGGAAAGCAGGCGGCTGAAAGTCAGGTGGTTGGAATGCAGATAGTCGGAAGATGATTGGTTAGAAGGCAGGTAGTTGGAAAGTAGGTGGTTGGATTGAATTCTCTCCCCCCCCCTTTCTCTGTCTCTCTCTCTCTCTCCCTCCCTCCCTCCATCCCTCCTATCTCTTTAGTTTTTCAAGACAGGCTTTCTCTGTCGCTTTGGAGCCCATCCTAAAACTAGCTGAACAGGCTGGACTCAAACTAACAGAGATCCGTCGGCCGGCCTCTGCTTCCCAAGTGCTGGGATTAAAGGTGTGCTCTACCACCGCCCAGCTTCTCTTTTCTTTTTTCTTTTCTGTATTTAGTTTCGGCTTCCCTGAAACTCTTTATAGACCACGCTGGACTAGAACTCGTAGAAATCCATCTGCCTCTGCCTCTGAATGGTGTGTGTGCTACTACTATACCTGGCTAGACTCTTAATAATGCGTATATGTAAAATTAAAAACCACTTAATTGTATTCTTTATCTCCTGTTTATAAAATCTGAATTAAAAGTTTTTGCTGAAACCGTTAAACATATGTCATGATGATTAGCATCTTATGCACATTGCTTTATATAATAAATCCTGAAAGACAATATCCTAACATGTTTACATAGGCAATGGAAATCTACTTGGATTTGGATAACTGAAGGCAACAGAAATTAGTACTGTGGAAATGGATGATCCTTTTCTTTGAACCAAAGCCTTGGTAAGCACAATGGAAAGAAAAACAAATAGCAAGTGTATCATGCTCGGCATTAATAAAATAATCAGATGCACTGCTGTAGGCTTAGATTTTTTTTTTTTTTTTTTTTTTTTTTTTTTTTTTTTTTTTTTTTTTTTTTTTTGGTTTTTCGAGACAGGGTTTCTCTGTAGCTTTGGAGCCTGTCCTGGAGCTAGCTCTTGTAGACCAGGCTGGTCTCGAACTCACAGAGATCCGCCTGCCTCTGCCTCCCGAGTGCTGGAATTAAAGGCGTGCGCTGCCACCACCTGGCTGTAGGCTTAGATTTTAAGAGTTTGATGGAGTCTGATTTCAGAGGTACAATGTTTAAAATGTGTGTGTGTGTGTGTGTGTGTGTGTGTGAGAGAGAGAGAGAGAGAGAGAGAGTTTCCCAGAGCATTTGTTTCTCAGATCCCTTTCTTAGAGAGTACAGTTGACAAAACTGGTGGTAGTCTCTGAAGATACCACGGCAAACTGACATGTTAGTATGCCGACTATGACACGTTAGTATGCCGACTGTGACACGTTAGTATGCCGACTGTGACACGTTAGTATGCCGACTGTGACACGTTAGTATGCCGACTGTGACACGTTAGTATGCCAACTGTGACACGTTAGTATGCCGACTGTGACACGTTAGTTTGCCGACTATGACACGTTAGTATGCTGACTATGACGTTAGTATGCTGACAATGACATGTTAGTATGCTGACTATGACATGTTAGTATGCTGACTATGACTCGGGAGGATTCGAAATCAACAAGCTTGAAACATCAGACAGGTGAAGCCTTCTCACGGTGGCAGCATCTCTGTTTCCCCTCATACCACAAAATTACACTAAACAAGAAAGAATTGGAAAGGAACAAAAAGAAATAGCTAACTATATCATTTTAATCATGATAACAGGATACTGATTCCTTCATCGTTTGAGAATTGGATGCCACTGTTGATGAAAACATTTGATGATTCCCCAAGGGCAGTCTGCCCAGCTTGACGTCTATTTTTTCCCAGTTTGATGGTCTTAAATTTGATGTCTATTTTTCCCCTCGGGATGATGGTCTTAGATGTTGAAATATACCAACATACACACCTTCCCCGAATACACACAACTAAGCAGGTCTCGTGGGTGTAAAAAGCACACCTAGTCTGCTCATATGAGTAAATCTTCAGAAGTATTTCTGGTGAACGAAAGAAAGTCAGAAGCTCAAAGCATCAGAAGAGGACAATCTGCCTAGGAAAATAAGGACTTCGGTGGCACTGAACAAATAGAGCAACCACATAGCTGCATCCCACCGCATGATTCCTTGCTTTAGTTCTGGGTTGTTTCATGAAATCCTTTCCTGTGATCTGCTTTGCACAGCTACTGATCTGGAAGATTTTGATGGACCCTTCCTCTGTAATTGGAGACTGCTCATTCATTTCCCAGCCACCCGGATCTGAAGTAAACACACACAGAAACTATGTTAATTGCAACACAGCTTAGACTATCAGCTTAGGCTTCTTATTAACAAACTCTACATCTTAAATCAACCCATTTCTATTATTCTATGTATCACCATGAGGTTCATGCTTTACCAGTGAGGTTCTTAGCTACATGGAGGAGTATCTCTGACAGTGCTTTCTTTTTTCTCTATCTCTGCTTGGAATTCCTGCCTTGCTATATTCCGGGCAGCCATAGGCCCAATGCTGCTTCTTTATTAACCAATGGTATTCACAGCATACAGAGGGGAACCTCACATCATCTCTTCTTTACTGTCGAAATAAAAAAGATTTTAACTATAACATATTAAAATTTTATATAGTAAACAGGTATCATGCAAGAATTATAGTACATATTTATATCTATTTTATCTTTTATCGTAACTAAGGAAAACTATAATTATAATTATTTATTCTTCAACTCCATCGAAAACCCCAGAAGGATATAATATTGCCTAAGTTAACAAGAAATGCATTGTAAGCAACTGCCAAAACTCTAAATTGACAGAGACATCTTGTTGCCTGGACAGTCACCCAAAGTTCTTCTGTAATATTGGGGCATCTATTTTCAGCATACAGGCCCAAAATATCTGGCAGTCTTTTCCATGAAGCAGGAAATTTGAAAGATTGTTTTGCCTCTATTGGCAGTTTGTTAGTCACTTTCTTCTGTGTCCTGCAGAATGTCTGGCAGCCTCTTTCATGAAGCAGGAACCCTGAAGGACTATCTCACCTTTAGGCAAGTTTAGCAGTTACCTTTTGTGGGTCTTGTATATCCAGCTCACACAGCATAACATCAAGTAGTTCAGGCAAGAGTAGTTTCTTTCCCAAGTTGCTAACAAGCTCCATAAGGAGCCTCTTTGATACCCACAGTCTTCTTAAAGAAGATTGGTGCTTCCAGGAGCAGATGTGCCTCATTGTCCCACACCAACCTTGTGCTGTTCTGCACTGCCACAGGCCCAAGGCAGCTTCTTTTTTTTTCCTCATTTTTTTTATTAAAAATTCCCATCTCCTCCCCTCCTCCTCCCCCTTCCCTCCCCTCCCTTCCACCCATACCCCCACTCCACCCCTCTCCAAGACAAAGAGCCATCAGGGTTCCCTTCACTATGTTAAGTCCAAGGTCCTCCCAGCTCCCCCTAAGTCCAGGAAGGTGAGCAACCAAACTGACAAGGCTCACAGTGAGCCTGTCCATGCTGTAGAGTTCATGCTCATTGCCATTGTCCTTGGTTTCTCAGTCCTCCTCCACCATCGGCCACATTCAGAGAGTCCGGTTTGGTCCTCTGTTCCATCAGTTCCATTCCAACTGGACTTGGTGGTCTCCCGCTAGATCTGTCCCACTGTCTCAATGTGTAAACGCACTCCTCACGGTCCTGACTTTCTTGCTTATGATCTCCCTCCTTTTGCTCCTCATCAGGACCTTGGGAGCTCAGTCCGGTGCTCCTATGTGGGGCTCTGTCATTTTCTCCATCCAATGCCAGGTGAAGGTTCTATGGTGATATGCAAGATATTCATGAGTATGGCAATAGGATCTGGACATTTCTGGCACCCTCTCCTCAGCTGCCCAAGGACCTAGCTGGGGGCATCTTCCTGGACACCTGGGAACCCCTCTAGAGTCAAGTCTCTGCCAACCCTAGAATGGCTCCCTTAACTAAGATATATAATTCCTTGTTCCCATATCCACCCTTCCTATATCCCAACCATCCTATTCCCCCAAGCTCTTCCCATCCTCCACTTCACACTTTTCTCTCCCCATCCCCCCAACCCCCATCCAACCCCACCCCCATGTTCCCATTTTTTGTCCGGCAATCTTGTCTACTTCCAGTATCCAGGAGGATAACTATATGTTTTTCTTTGGGTTCACCTTCTTATATAGCTTCTCTAGGATTTTTTACGAATTATAGGCTCAATGTCCTTTATTTATGGCTAGAAACCAGTTATGAGTGAGTACATCCCATGTTCATCTTTTTGGGCCTGGGTTACCTCACTCAGGATGGTGTTTTCTATTTCCCTCCATTTGCATGCAAAATTCAAGATGTCATTGTTTTTTACCGCCAAGTAGTACTCTAATATGTATATATTCCACACTTTCTTCATCCATTCTTCCACTGAAGGGCATCTAGGTTGTTTCCAGGTTCTGGCTATTACAAATAATGCAAATCAAAACAACGTTGAGATACCATCTTACACCTGTCAGAATGGCTAAAATCAAAAACACCAATGATAGCCTTTGCTGGAGAGGATGTGGAGTAAGGGGTACACTCATCCGTTGCTGGTGGGAATGCAAACTTGTGCAACCACTTTGGAAAGCAGTGTGGAGGTTTCTCAGGAAATTTGGGATCAACCTACCCCAGGACCCAGCAATCCCACTGTTGGGAATTCACTCAAGATATGCCCAATCATATTACAAAAGCATTTGTTCAACTATGTTTATACCAAGGCAGCTTCTTTATTAACCAATGGTAATAAAACATATTTATAGCATACAGAGGGGAATCATCATCCCTTCTCACGCTCCAGTTTTAAAACTGTGATTTTGTTTTGCTTCAGTTCATCTTTCTAACAAAAGTGAAAGTTGCAAATAAAAGTGATTCTTTATAAATTTAACTAATGAAAATGTCAAGTATGGAAACAGAATTAGCTTGCCTTGAACCAAGTGATTCAGAGCAATGGCCATGATACATTCGTATGTTTGTGTTTCTTTGAACAGAATGGCTTGTCCAAGCTCTGCATCATTTACTACCCTTAAACAAGGCCAGTAGACTACAAGGTTTGATGTTAAATGCATCTGACTTGTTATAGATACCTTATATTTAAACATAAAAGGGAGAGATTACTTATGCTTGGCAATGACGACTGAGTAGTTGTGACTGCTGTGGAGTGCTTCGAATATTCTTTATTATTAATTAGTTCAACATCTGTCACCAATTAGAAAGGTTTTAGTGACAGTCTAATGGAAATTTCAGTCTCATATTTTTACAATAATGTATCTCTAATAAAACTGGAAGACATTTTTTATTAAATTTATTTAGGATAACTTGTGACTGCAATATTTTTTTGTTAGTCAATCCTACTAAAATATGATCAACAAATTAGTGAAATTAGAGACAAGCACAAATATGTAGGAACAAATAACATGTATCAGTGCCATACTGGATTAATACTAGATTTGTGTACCTAGTGGATTTTCTTCAAGATATTTAATTATGTAAATGTACTCTGTTAAATTATGTTTCTATGAATTACTTTCCTTGTATTGATTTTTAATGGATGAAATTTAGAATTCAAATATTAAAACGGTATTTTTATTTCTTTTGGCAAAAATTAAAATAATTAAAAGTATCATATGAAGATTTTCAGACTGATCACCTACAAATTATAAATGATTGATGAATTCCTTGATTAAAAATTTATCAAAATAATAATTAGAAATGATATCCATGGAAATAGTTACCTCTTTTACTACAGATTGAATATGAGCATGATGCAAAAATTAATGTTTTGGAATTCTAGTACTTAGTGTGCTAGTATTTGGAGGTGAAACTTTTGAGAGGAAGGAAGAATTAGTTAAGTTATGATGATAAATATTATGATGAAGTTAATGTTTTAACAAGGAGATTAAGGGACAAAACTTGAACATTCAAACTGTGTGACAATACAGCAAGGTATCTCTTTGCAAACTAGGAAGTTCCTTATAAAGAACTGGAGTGACTAGAAACTTGACCTAACACTTCCTACTTTTTTAGAATTATGAAGTAAGTTGTGTAAAAACCCTAGTATTTGTTATTTTTCTTTTACCAATCTAAACTAAATCAAAATTCCTAGTCCAACTTTTAGAACTTTTAAAAAATGTTTACAGCATAAAATTCATCACTGTGAAGAAGCTTGAAGAGATTTATCAGGCTTCCTTGTCTTTTATGAGCAACCTGTAAAACTGAGATAAGTACATTTTCTAAGTAGATTACCTCTTCACACCATCACCTTCTCTGGTTTTCCTTTTCTCAGTAACTCAAGAAGCAGAGTATATTTTGTACTTGAGATAGTCAATACTATGAACTCTCACATTTCCTCTTAAACAGCTCACAAACACCTGTAAAGTAAAACATGTTGTTCTGAAAAATGTTCCTCACAGTTATGTAAGCATTTGACTTCTGGGGTTCTTTCCTACTCTACTGATGAGGTGACCATATTCTGCTTTCTCTTGTTTGAGGTTCTCGTGGAAAGGCTTGGTTGCACATGTTCCCCTTGGGAAAACTCATCCATTTATATTCTCATCCATTCTTGTCAAAAGTTCCTCAATTTCCGCTTAATCCAAACAAATACAATAAAACATTCCAAGTGATTGTACAATGATGGTGTAAATGGATTGCTATATATTCTTAAATCATTTTTGATAAATGAGAGTTCTAGCGAAAACCCACACAAAACAAACACATACAAAACATATTTAATAATAAAATTTCCAGGAAAATTTGTAGTAATCAAAACTTTTATGGTTACTTTCTTGGAAAAATCCTTACCCTTGCTTAACTCATCCACATGAGTGGCCTTAATAGACATTCTTGCTTCTTACTGCTTCCAAGAGTCATGTTCTCCGTATCTTTCTTCATTTTCTATCCATCCTTCAATACTTAGCTCAAGTTTTAACTGTTCTTTGATTTTTTTAAACTAAATCTTAATGAAGTTGGTTTATTTTCTTTACAAAGGCAAAAAAATTATATTGAACAAATGTGTGAACTATTGAGTTGGCCTATATTTTACTTCCTGATATAAAGTTTCATAATCATTAGACTCTCCAAAGTTGTTTTGTATGTCAAAGAGATCCCATCCCACGTTCTCTAATAGTTTCAGGATAAAAAGTAGTCACCACAAGACAAAGGCATTATTGATGATTTGTACCTCAGTGTATTCCTGTATATGCTGAAATGGTAAAAGCCCTGATGTTTAAAGATATCACAAAACACCAGAGGTTTAAACAGTTGTATCCATGTGATAAAACATTTTTAAAAGCCCAAAAGTACTAAGCTAAGGGTGTTTGAAGATGAGTGAGCCTAGGAGAATTCCTAGAGAATGACCATCTGAAGGGATCATGAAATCACTGGCCATTTCCTCATATACCTGAAGAGATGTGTCTCCTCTGTCTGTCTGTTCATTCGCATCCCTTGTCCTTTATAATAGACACATCAATCCAAGTATTTTCCTGAATTCTCTGAACCTTTCCAGTACTTTAGTCAAATCCAAGGAGGGGAGGAGATAACAGAACCCTCAATTCGTTCTAGGGCCTCTGGAGCAAAAGTCAGAAATGTGTAAAGCATGAGACTGTTAATCTCCGGGTTGTGGGTTAGGGCCTCACGTTGGGTGCTAAATATAAACAGACTGTGCTTTCATTTCCTGGTTACCCAGACCAAAATAATCACATAGAAACTATGTTAATTGCAACACTGTTTGACCAATGGCCCAGGCATATTCCTAGCTAGCTCTTACAGCATAAATTAACCCATTTCAATTTATCTATGTAGGGTCACAAGGCTGTGGTTTACTAGTAATATTCTGGGGTCTTTTTCCTTCGTCAGCGACACAACTTCTGCTTGATTCTGCCTACTCTCTCTATATATCTCTCTGTTTGGATACCCCACATGGCTTTACTCTGCTAAGCTACTGGCTAAAACAGCTTTATTCATCAACTAATAAAAGCAACACATAAAACAGAAGGATTTCCCATGTCATCTGACATTTGAAACTCAAGGGTAGTTTGGGAGACTGGGCCCTCAACCTATTGGATCTGATAATTTCTCTGAGGATTCCTCTAAGTAGATAGTATAAGGAAAGAGTTAAATCACATGATACTCACAGTCTTTGGCAAACATGTTCTTACCATATATTGTTGTCCAGTTGTTGCCTTTAAGACGTGCTTTTGAGGGGTTTTTTTATGTGCTTTATAGTTCAAGTTTTACTGGAAACTTTATGAGAATGACTACTAAACTTTACTATTTCATCAGTCATGCCCAACTTCAAGAATTTCTTTCCTATTAAATATATATGTAAACACTGACTCCAGAATATGGAATGAACAATCCCATATTTCTAAGAGGAGGCATGCCAAAGTATGATAGTGAATTCTGAATCTTACTGCTCAATAGATTTTTACCAAGATTTCTGTGTTATTGAGCCTTTCATAAAAGTCACTGGAGGCCCAGATAACAAGAATGTAGATATTTCCAGCTCACAACAGTATTGTGAGTATATGCTAAGTATTCTTAACAGTTCACAAATATTTCAGTGAGCTGCACAGAAGGCAATAGTGTACAGATATGAAAACGTCTTTCTATAATATATACTCTAGGTAATGTTTCATAGAAACAACTATCTTGTCATAAAGAGGTATCTGACCTATATGGAAACTCCTATTAGCATGCCATTTGTGACTAAGATGTCTGTTGTTCTATACTAGTGTGCAGAGTGTAAAGCACCGACTAAATAAGCATGGACTGAAGAGATTTTATAGTGAGTAGAGTGAAGGTGGGAGCAGATGTGACACAGTGTTTCAAAACTCACTGGGCCCGTAGGAGAAAAGGATTTTATTTTGTATTTAAAGTCATTTTAATGTAAGAGATCATGGCAGTTTTGCTTAACATGTTTGGAGTAAAGCTGGCATTCTTTGAAGAATATCTAAATGAATGCCTTTTCTCTGGGGAGATTTTCCTCCACTACAGATATTTGGCAATATCCAAGACAACTAATTTCGACACATGTGTACCAGTTGTAGGGGTCTGACTGGCATTGTGGTTTTAGAGCCCAGACATGGTTCTAAACACCCTAAAACACACAGACTAGTCTCATAAAACCAAGAACTACCTGGCTCTATTCAACGCTTCAGATCCAAGGAGCACTCTTCTAAATTAATTCATGGAATCATTATACATATCTCTTGTTCCCATCTCTCTGAGAACTGGCTTCTTTGTTGGTCAATTGCAAGGAAAACATGTCATCTCTTTCTCTCTAAATTGTGGAACAGAAAACAAGGTGTGAGAATCGGAGCAAAGGATAAGCACAAACAACCTTCATACCCATGGGAATCTTCAGCCTTCTGAATGTGCTGGGAACATGATGAATAGTGGATGTGCACTCACTGCCCTTATGCTCCTGGTACAGCCTGCATGCTTTGTGAGTTCACAGCAAGCATTGCACCACTGTTCAAACCCTGGATGTTCTCAAACACACCTCAGAGAAAAAGAAGGGTCTTTATGTTCTCCTTCCATGATCCTTCATAATCTGAGTCCTAATTGCCTTTCTTTTTTAGAGTCTTAGAAGTCATTCTCATTCTTATTCTTCTTGTGCGACAGCCAGCTTGTCTTTATCTTCCCACAAATACAGGACATGTATGTATGCTTTCTTCTCATAGCTGCTATTACTCTCATGCAAGTAATTTGTTAACCTTCCCCTTACTATGTGCTATTATTCTGGCATCTGTTCAGGTCTCACCATTTCATGTAAGAGAGCAGTTTTTGATAACTGATATTCACTTGCTGTTCTATTTCCTTTCTGGAACATTCAATTCCTTGACATTTTTAAAATATTGATTTATTGTCTGTTTTGCCCCATCAACATGTCCTCAATTGAGTGGGACATTTGTTTAATTTTTTGTATCTTCAGCAATATGATAGTTCCCATAAAATGGTAATTGCTTCATAAATAGTTGTCAAAGTAATCAATATGTCAATAAAAAGCATTTAGGACTGATAAATTACTAAAATAGTCTCTTGACACTCTCAATGCATGCTGATTAGGAGCCAAATGGCAGATTAGCTTTGGAGATTCAAGCTTCTACCTAGAAAGACATTGGAGCAGTAATAACCTATTGGGTGAAGCTTAAGCACTTCAGAGGGTACTGAAGTCTGTAGACAAGTCCTTCGTATGTACAGGGTCTGCATTTAACTGATATGCCATTTTCAGGTCAAGGCCACTTGACATTCTACTATGCGAAATAATGCGCAGACCAAATGGGCATACAGGAGACAAGAAAAAAAGGAAGGGAGTACAGGGAACAAATGAAGACTGGAACACTGTACAAGATGACTCAGGAACTAGACTTTGGATTAATTGGATCCATGGGTTTTTTTTTGCCTATTTTATAATTCTCATAGAAGTTCCTGGGATATGATTTGTGTAGGCATCCTTAGAAGACAATAATGAAGAAGTAATAAAATCTGAAAAGGAAGAAACCAAATCAATGGTTTTCCAAGCAAAATTCCAAATTGTGCCTGTTTTTTCCCATTTACTTCCCCAAACTCTGCAGTGTGAACTAGTCCAAGAGAGTTGTGCATGGCCTCAACTGGCCAGGGGATACCAAATCAAACCTCTTAGGATCTACAAAACTACTATCCAAGGTTTCCTTCTCTTGCATAATGATACATCATCTTTGTATTGTCTTTTTGCACAGTACTCCTTGTAACTTCTTAGCACCTGACACACATGGGGCCTAGGTAAAGTATGTTCTCTTCTGAGCTAGAAACAAACTAAACCTAGTATATAGTCTAATGTGAATACAGACGGTGTAATTCTCTAGCTCTAATGAAAAACTGTTACTCTGGATTTTGAACAACAGTAATTTACAAAAAAATAACCATAAATAAAAATATATTTTCTTTATTTAGTGAGTGAATACTATTATAGGTGTTAAGTTTTCTGATTCTTGAAAAAAGGTATATAAGAAGAAAGCAAATTTAAAAATTGTTAAGTAACATTTGTATAGTAACAATTGTATAGTGACATTTAAGAAATGTATAGTAACATTTGTATAGCACATTTAAGCTATATGAATAAGCTATTCGTATAGCGTCATTTACGAATTCTATAGTATTTTATAATAACATTTTAAGCATCACTTCTGAGTTTCTTTAAATCTAATACTAACTATTGCATTTCTACAATCTCTTCTTTTAACCACAGAATTGGCTTTCTAGCAAAAGTTGAGAAAACACCCCACATCAAGAAATACAGAAAGAACCAGAAAAAATATTATAAAAAAAAAAAAAAAAAAGAAATACAGCAACAACAAAACAGTTCACACACACCAAGAAGCAAACTTTTCAAATCCTCCACCTAGGACGATAAGCACAAATGGCTCTCACTGCATGGCTCTCACAAGGAGTTGCTGACACACATGGCTTATTCCACAATTGCAGTCACTGGTTTCCTGTTTGAAATGTTGAGAGATTGCACAACCAATTCTAAATGGCTACTGATTTAAAGCTCTCACGGATTATATCCCTTGTTTTCTTTTTTTTAAAGGACATTAGCTGATGTAAATTGATCACACTAAAGTTATATCTAAAATCTCCAGAGTTTAGCTACTTCAAGGATTTTCCTTTTTAAATGAAAATAAAAGCACTGCAATGTTGTGAAAGTCGTGTGGAATATATACTATACTACACACTACATGTTATCCATTTAGCTAAACACAAACTCTCTCTCTTTTGGTTTGTTTGCTTGTTTTAATTATTTACTTTGATTTCATGTGTGATGGTATCTTTGTCTGCATGTATGTCTCTGTGAGGGTATCAGATCTTCTGGAACTGAAGTCACAGATAGTTGTAAACTTCCATGAAGGTGATGGGAATTGAACCAGGTCCTTTGGAAGAGCAGCCACTGTTTATAACCAGTGAGCCATCACTCCAACCCATAACCACACTCTCTTAATGTAGATCTGTAGATAGAAGATACTGTCCCATCCAGTCCCACAGTCATTCAGTTACAAATAAACACACAAAAAATTATATTAATTATAAATAGTTTGGCCTGTTGCTAACTCTTACAATTTAAATTAACCTATAATTCTTACCTATGTTTATCCATGTATCTTGGTACCTTTTCTCAGTAAGGTAAGATTTTCTTCACAACAGGTAACTGTTAGTTCAATGACCTATCGGCCAGAACAGAGCCTATTATGAAGGGATCAGACTCCAGAAGATTTATTTAGTAATACTTCTGAAATCATTCGGAAAACTTCAGTAAGAGAAATGACTCAGTCAATGCTGTTGGCAGGGCAGGGTAGATTTTAGCATCAGTATGAACAAAGGAATTGTTATAAAATAGTTCCAATCATCTTTCTTCTTTGAATCTCACTGAAAATGTATGTTGGATTTTTTAATGAAGAATTACAATTCTTTTCTTTTCATCCTAAGGGTTCCCTCTTTGTTGTCAGAATATTCATCCTTCAGAGGCATAGACTTAGGGTTCTCTCTGGACACGGATCTGAAATCTGGGTATCTCATGAGAGTGCTCCCATGTGTAGTCCAAGAAAAATGCTTGACTCAACAAAAAGTAATACCGAACACCAAGTTCAGGTGCTGAGTTCAAGGACAAAGGAACCCTCATGGGGACCAATTATATTTCATATGGAATTCCCAGTACACATAGTGAAAGTCTTGACAAAAGTCTAAAAATAAGCATTACTACAAAACGACTTAGAACACATGATCACCTACACACAAAAATGAAAAGATATGCCCCAAAAGAGCAACCTCCATACTTTGGAGATGTAACTTTCAAAATATAAACTAAGACAATCTACACAACAATGTGTGAAGCTGAAAAGTGAGAATTACTAATTTTCATGAAAAAATAACTTAAAAATATAAGTGAACCTACCAATAAAATGGTAAATAAAAAATCAAGATGCTAAAAAGATGTGAGAAACTAAATCATTTATATTGTTTTAAATATTAAAATAAAGCCACATGCAAGTGAGATACATCTCTGAAAAGGCAAATATATTAAACACATATAGAATAATATACAAAAACTTTAAGATGAGGTTACCCTGGAGACAGTGGGAATCATTGTCACAGGAAGTGTCAAGGGCATCAGCTGCTAAGGAAGTGTGACATTTTTCATCATTGAAGCAGGATTTGTGTTTTCAAGTTCATTGTTATTATTTGTAAAGCTGCTGTTATTATAAGTCAGGCATTTAATAATACTTTTACTATTAAAAAACACTAAGATATGGACTACTGGAATCTTAACCATTAAGAATGACAAATTTTCCCTCTCTAAAACACACACCAAAACACAATATTGGGTCCTTTGAATAATTTTTTTTAAATTACAAACAAAATGGCACTAGAAGCAGGGTACCTGGGTAAGGACAGCTGGTGTAATAAATTATCCATGGTCTGAAAATGAAAAAAATGTATATAGCATCTAGTATAGGCATATTTCACCTGGCATTTTCATAGGTTCTGGGAAGACATTGCCCAATCATCCAGACATTAGGCCTGCTACTCACATGGCATGTGGGTCTAGATACCATGCTGGAGTAGTAAGTTATCACACAATTAAAAGACTCTAGGGAAACTAGACTCTCGGTAAATTCTAAGGGAGGTATAGAATCCTTTAGAGACTTATTGGGCTATTGTTGAGAGCTTATCAATCAGAAAAATTAGGAATGGTCCTGTTAAAAGTAAAGGGAGAACATCGCTATATATAGAACAAAGAAGGCAACGGTAACTTTCTTGGAAGAGAACAAAGCTTGGCCAAAGACTTTGTGCCCAGCATGTACAGAGAAAGGCTTGCTGCAAGGTTGGAGAAGTGGAGAGAAATGGGAAACAGTGATGTGACCACGCTTTGCCTCTTATTAATTTTGGCTTTGTCTCTCAGTCATTATTCTCTGCATCACAACCTTTCCCGTTTGATTCCTCTCTAGTCCTAGAATAATTATTCAATATAAAAGAAATAAATGCTAAATACAAGATGGTGACTTACACACATACCAGTAAACCAACCTTACCATTCATCATTCATGTCTGAAATTGATTCAGCATATAGGAATATATACACATACATATATGTATATATATACATGTTACTGAAAGTACATGTGTGTGTGTGTGTGTATATATATATATATATATATATATATATATATATATACATATATCCACTGGAATTCAATCATAGTGTAATAATATTGTTGATTTTATTTTTTGGTGGATGGAGACTGAAAGGAACTGGAAAATTATTCCCTGCTTACATGAAAAGATAAGACAGATAGTACCGTATTTTGCGTCTTCTTTCTATGGAAAGTGTGTTATTAACTATCATTTCACTCTGATTTGTCAGACCATAAAACAATTGATTTGTTTTAATAATCAAGAACGAATTGTCACTTTTAAATTTTTCTTGAGCTAAGAGTCGTAATCACTTTCTACATGAACTAAATTGCACCAATTTTCACTGTTCAGCCTGTGATGCTGTAACAACATAGCATTAAACATTTCTTAGGTGGGAAAATGGCTATATGAGAGAATCTAAGAATAAGTACTTCATTATATAGTTTCAAAAGAAATAACAATTATATTGGGTCTATTGTTTAAAATACATGGCTGTCTCATTTTCTTTAGTTCACTGTTCAAATAAGATTTCGCTAATTTTATGAAAAGTAACAGGATGTTACATTTGCTACATAGCGGTATGGATTAAAAGAAGTATCATAAAACCTTCATTAGCCCTCATTAAAACTGTGTGTGTTTTGTTTTTACAAACTCAATTTACTCTGTTTTTACCAGATGAAATGGTATATGCTTAAAAACTCATATTAAAACAGGAAGTTTTGACCTCAATTTTCATACTTAGGAACGGTGTTATAATGGATATAAGATTCTTGATCTATAAAATTGAAAAGACTAAGATTTTGTTTAAAAAAATAAAACACAGGGAAGCACTCTTGAATCTTCTTGATGGCAGAGAGCAGCTCTTAATGTTCATAATGTTCCCCTTAGACATGGGAACTCCTTTGTGTCTAGAATATATGCAATTTACATGGGAAACGGGGTCTAGTAGTTATTGATACTAACATTGTATAAGAAGCCTTCACTTTGTGGAGCAAGTGAAGAAAGAAAGATAGATCATTTTTACCTCAGCTATCAGGAAATATTACAGAAAGATTTGGGCAGTACAAGTCAACTCAAGCACACAAATATCTCAGCATCTTTTCTTATAAACCTTTGGACAGTTCATTCTTCACTTAAAAGTACATGTATTTGGGGAGAACGTATTTCAACAGCATGATGGATTGTGGAGAGGATTGGGTTGGACTGATGTCAACAAAAAGGTCATTTCAGAAAGACACATTTTTCATACATCTTTTAGCTGTCTTAAGGAAAGGTTCTATACTCTGGGAAGTTTTTAAATTTCTGGATATTAGAGAATCAGTCATAAATATCAAGGCATGGGATCAATTTCCTTAAATTAAAAATAATAAAGTTATGTTGAAAGACTCAGCTGCTGTTGATCTTGGTATACAACATTCTGATAGATTTAGCTATTTAAGTCCTTAGAAACTATATGTGTATAAATGCTATGACTACATAAGTTTTATATACAGAAAATACCAAACGTTCTAAATAAAAGAATGCATTTCAGACAAGTCCAGAGTCAGATGAAATGAGATATCAACTGCAGTCTACAGGAAAGTGAATGAAGTTGCAAGTCATAGGAAAATTTGGAACAGTGAAGAGTATAATGAACATTAGAATTAACATGTATCACTAATGATTTAGTGAGTGAGATATTTCTAAAGCTGAAATCTACTTATATGCATTTAATTTGTTTTCGAAGTCTATTTTTTTCTGTGATTTACAAAATGGTTAAGTTTCTTCATACCTGGCAATAAAACCTTTTTCTCCTGGTCTGTGACATTGAAGGTGCCTTTTGTCCATCTGTCCTCTTGTCCATCTGTCTCCTGCTCAGTGGGGAAGGAGTGTGACCTGGAACAGAGGTGCTGCCAATCAATTCCCACATGCCTTGTAGCTATGCCAACATCCCTAAAAGATTAGAAATTTAACAATCACAGTCAACTAAAATTTCCATAATACATGTTGTCATAAATACTATAAGCTGAAATAATTAGAATTGTGTTGGGGGTTGGGTTTTGCTTTTGGTTTTGCCTTTTTTTTTGAGACAGGGTTTCTCTGCAGCCTTAAGGCTTGTACTGGCACTCTCTCTGTAGACCAGGCTGGCCTTGAACTTACAGATATCCACATGCTTCTGCTTCCAGAGTGAATTGTAGGTATTTAAAACCCTTAGAAACTATGAAATTGATGAGAGAAGAAACTACAGATTTCTGTGGAGATGTGTGATCTCTAGCATATCATCTCTAACACAAAAGTTTTGTCAAAAATCTATGCATCCCATCCTGACAGACTCTAAGAGTCTGGAATACATTTCTTTCTTAATATATTACAATATTTACAAGGCTCACTTTAAACTTTAGTGACAGAAAGCATGTTTTTTACGTAAATAAAATCTTATTTTTCATAAATGGTACCTTGACTTTATTATGCAAAAGTCAGTTTCATAAATAAATCTGACGAACTTCAAAATCACAAACTTGAGCATTTATCATAAATTGTTCAATTGTACTACTTTACTAGAAATAAACAGACAATGGGTTATTGTCTATTGTCGAGAATTTCAAGCGGGATCTTGAACATAATGCATTCGTGCACACATGCATATTAATTTAGCTGCTTGAGTAGTATCGACAGGGAAGTTCATGAAAGAGAAGAGAAGATTTGATTTACATAAATTGACTGCTTTAGACATAATCTAAATTATCTTTAATGGAAAAATTCCTCTGTGATCCCCTTCCCGCGCAACAGCCTATCCTTTCCATTGTCATTACATTTTTTGAAATGTATTCCTAATTTGTCATTTATATGTCCTTTCTTACAAAATATCTTCTTAAAAAACTTAGTTTAGGCCAAACATCAGTGAGTTCACATAATTTCCTTGCATCACAAATGTAACTGAACAAAATCTTTCTCCCATAGAAATATGGAAGTTTCCAGAAGAAAATAAAGTTGGGAGATTGTAATATATTCCTTCCACTTCTTGGCCCTGACTATAACGTTATCAGGGCATGGAGGAGGCAAAGGATGGTGAAATTATTTTCAAGTGAGTGACATTCTTGAAAGGACTGACATCTGATCTGGCAGAACTTTTCAATTAGATCAAAGCAGAGCTGGAGCCACTGTTCACATCAGTACTATCGCTGGCACGACCTCCATGAGAAGCACTTGACAGAGTGTTTAATTTTTAATCAAGCATGCTGTGTCACTTATCATAAGCAAATTTAGTGAGAAGAAAGCTCCCAATAAATATTTGAAACCAAATTCAATTTTAACTCCATGGAACTTATGGCATACTTTTCAGTGTTTTCTCTCCTTACATAATAATAGTCTATCTCATGTTTCTAGTTTACCATATAAATGAAGAAATCAGAGGTTTTGCTATAGCCCATTCATTTTAATCAATATTGCAATAGTCTCAGCCACGATTACATGTTGCTTTAGAGCTAAAATGTTATGAATCTATTAGCAGTGACTTCAACTGCTACTTTTATGCAACTTAAAGCAAGCATGGGCAGAAATGGTGGGCACTAGAAATAAGTCCCATGAGCAAAAGTGAAGACAGAGACTCTGTATCCTGATGCCAAGAGAAAGCATTTCTCAAATGACTAAGTCAGAAAGAACATGCTTAAGACAACTTGAATATTTATTAAGCCTTGTAACCATCAATGAGGAGCTTAGCAATTTGAAGAGGTTTGCCCATCAATATTGGCAACAATGTTTTCTTGGCAGTTTTGAAAGTCCATGTCCTCTAACTCCAACATTCCTCACCAAGTAGATGAGAATCCAAAGTTCACTGTGAGTCAGAATAAAATACTCTATATGACACAGTTGAACAGTCAGCACACCTATTTGGCTTGAAGAACTAAAACAAGATTAGTGTTTGGCAAAGACTGATGAAGAATTTTACTTAAAAAAAGAATTTTATTTCTCCCTTTGAATTAATTTCAAGTTTATATCATTAATTGCTCTAAGTTAAACAGTCAAGATACATCAACGTATACCAGAAGTCATGTTGTGATCAACACCGAAAGTATTACTTCAAACTACACTGAGGTTTGGAAAAGTGTTTTATAGTCTAGTTGAAATAATGCTGACCATGTTCCAAGTGCAGAACTGTATTCATTTCAGGGAGGTATAGTATTTTAATGATATTAAATATTCAGTATCTGTTGAGTATACACAATGCAATCTGCAAGGAAAAGGTGAAGAAGACCCCAAATTTTATCACTGTCACCTACACAGACATGCAGACTGCAGGAAATACAGAAGGGTCCCTGTTGAGAGCAACAAACTTTGAAACACAGGAATGAAGATCTTTATCATTCTTTGGCTACTAAGGCTCAAGGATTTCTCTTGTGTCAGGAAGTTTTCACAAAGGTGAACCCACAATCACAGCCTCTTGGGGCTGCTGTGTTTCCGGAAGCTGGTGTCTAAGAAGACTAATGGGCAGTTCTGCCCTCAATGCACCCCTCCCCACTCTGTGTCCCCTCTAGCAATCTCACAGAAGCAGAATGATTAAGGGCAACAGTCCCAGTGCCAGAGGCCAGTGACTCTCTACAACTGAGTGGACTGAGTACCCCTGGAAGAGTTCTCCTCTCATTCAGAATTACTAAATAAAACAGCACAGAAATCCTTTTCTCACCCACCTCGTTCTACGTTTAAGGACCTACTTTCTGCTTGTCTGTTTCTAGACTCTGTCTAAGAGGCTTGTTTTCTTGTTAGCTTAGCTGACTTACCTCCTGATTTCTAAGGACTTTTACCCCATAGATTAAACAAGAATTGTGTATGAGACTGTGTCTTACACAATCACATGCACACACATATAATATATAAGTACATACATATATTATATATACATATTTGCATATGGTTATATATTCATATATATTACATATATAAATATGTATATATATATATATATTACAGTTATAGAACAAGGTGAAATGAAGGAGATTTCAACAGCTGAGATATAGATCTGGGAGAGCCAGTGTCTACAGCTTAAGTTTTTAAAAGACAAACTAAGGGGTTAAAATACTATTTCTGGCTCCACTGTCTCCATATTGGTTAAGTAGGTGCTGGCTACGTTAACCTTTGACATTTGCATGATTCTATGTTGATTGTTCTGTTTAATTTTCACATCCTCATTATTTTTGGGGTAGTTTTTAGTATTAATTAAAGCTTTAGTCCTATGTAAAAGCTATTGTTATTGTATCCTAAATCAAGAATGCTAGAAAAATTTGCAACAATCCTGATTTCTGCTTCCATTGATTTTTTTTGTTTTTATTTTTGTGTAATCAGTAAATTATACACCAACCAAATAATCTGATAGGAGCACTTGTGACAAAAAGCTCTCCAGTTGTCAAGTTTCCTCTAATGATTTAGAACAATAACCTGACCTAGTTTGGAAAGAAAAGGAAATGCTTGTGGAGGAGGCAGAAGGGGATCCGAGACTTGAGGGATGATCAAAACATTAATTATTTTTTTCTGGCAATTAAGTTGTTGTCATTATGGAACACAGTTCCCCAAAATTTGTATTTCTGGAAGACATCAAAGGTCACTGGCTGTATTAGATGTTCACTGCGCATGACAGAAAAAACTGCAGAGAGAAAAAGATCTGTTTGGAGTTGAGGTTTCAGCCCAAGGTCATCTTAGAGCCTGAGGTGAGGCAGCACACCCCGGTAGTGAGAGTGTGTGGCATTCAATGTCTGATCCCGAGAATGCAAGTGGCCCTTTGGGCGTGTCTAGAGAAGGGCTCTGTCGTTGCATTCACATATGTTAAAAGCTCTGTGAGTAGTATTATTTCCATATTTTTTTATTAAATTATATAATTTTACAAATTTTCACCTCCTCCCCTCCTCCCATTCCCCTTTTCCTCTCCCATATCCCCTCCCCCTCCCTCTCCTGTCCAAGGAGCAGTCAGGGTTCCCTGCCCTGTGGGATGTCCAAGGTCCTCCCACCTCCATCCAGGTCTAGGAAGGTGAGGATCCAAACAGGCTAGGATCCCACAAAGCCAGTACAAGCAGTAGAATCAAAACCCAGTGCCATTGTCCTTGGCTTCTCAGCACCCCACCTTGTCAGCCACATTCAGAGAGACCGGTTTGATCACATGCTCCATCAATCCCAGTCCAGTTGGCCTTGGTGAGCTCCCATTAAATCAGTCCCATTGTCTCAGTGAGTGGATGCACCCCTCATGGTCCCGACTTCCTTGGTCATGTTCTCCATCCTTTTGCTCCTCATTTGGACCTTGGGAGCTCAGTCCAGTGCTCCAGTGTGAGTCTCTGTCTCTATCTCCATCCATCGCCAGATGAAGGTTCTATGGTGATATGCAAGACATCCTGAGTGAGGTAACCCAGACCCAAAAAGATGTATATGGTATGTACTCACTCATTAGTGGATTCTAGCCATAAGTAAAGGATATTGAGCCTATAATTCATGATCCTAGAGAAGCTAGATAAGAAGGTGAACCCAAAGAAAAACATGTAGTTATCCTTCTGGATATTGGAAGTAGATAAGTTTGCCAGGCAAAACTGAGAGCTTGGGGGTGGGGGTAGGATGGGGTTAAGGGGAGAAGGGGAGAGAGAAGTGAGAAGGGGAGGATGGGGAGAGCTTGGGGGAATGGGACAGTTGGGATGGAGGAAGAGTGGATATGGGTGCAGGGAAATATATATCTTAATTAAGGGAGCCATTTGAGGGTTGGCAAGAGACTGGACTCTGGAGGAGTTCCCAGGTGTCCAAGGAGATGTCCCCCAGCTTGCTCCTTGAGCAGCTGAGGAGAGGGCACCTGAACTCGCCCTATACTATAGCCACACTGATGAATATTTTGCATATTTCCATATTGTTTTAGAAATTTAGCCCCCAGAGAAGATTAGTGGGGTTCAGCCTATTCATCAACAGGACATGAGAAATTAATGTTTTCTGACTTAGTTTCTCCAAGCAGGTTCTCTTCCTTATGAGCATTAGTAGTGACTAAATGATGAGCTGTTTCCCATGGTGCAATTCTGTTATTCATACCCACCAGTAATTATCTCTGGAAGTCTAAATTCTCTTTTAAAGGAAAGAAAAAAATACTCTCTGTTATTTTACTGCTTCCCTGAATAGTAGAGGAGAATCTAGTTTTCTTTGCTGTATTAATGGTCCTTAAATCAACCTCAATCAGAATCTCTTGTTAGACTTTGAAAAATATACATCCCTGGACTCCATGTGATAATGGGTCCCAAGAGTATACATGTACATGAAATCCTTGAAAGACTGGAACTTAAAGCCGAATTCTAAAGAATATCTTGATCTTCTCAGGAAATGTGTTCTTCTAATCATAAGAAGAATAAAATGTGCATCAAAAAGAAATCAGTCAGCCTCCACCGTCAGCCACACCATCAGCCACATTCAGAGAGTCTGGTTTGGTTGCATCAGTCCCATTCCAACTAGACTTGGTGATCTCCCGTTAGTTCTGTCCCACCGTCTCAGTGGGTGAACGCACCCCTCATGGTACTGACTTTCTTTCTCATGTTCTCCCTCTTTCTGCTCCTCATCAGGACCTTGGGAGCTCAGTCCGGTGCTCCAATGTGAGGCTCTGTCTCTATCTCCATCCATCGCCAGGTGAAGGTTCTATGGTGATATGCATGATATTCATGAGTATGGTTATATGATCTGGCCTTTTCCGGCTCCCTCTCCTCAGCTGCCCAAGGAACTAGCTGGGGGCATCTCCATGGAGACCTGGGAACCCCTCTAGAGTCAAGTCTCTTGACAACCCTAATATGGATCCCTTAATTAAGATATATGCTTCCCTGCTCCCATATCCACCCTTCCTATATCCCAAGCATCCCATTCCCCCAAGCTCTACCCATCCTCCCCTTCACGCTTTTCTCTCCCCATCTTCCCTTGCCCCCATCCCCCCACCCCCAAGTTCCCAATTTTTGCCCGGCAATCTTGTCTACGGTGTGGCTGACGGTGGAGGCTGACTGAAAAACCAAGGACAATGGCGATGGGCTTGGACTCTACGGCATGGAGGGGCTCTGTGTGAGCCTTGTCAGTTTGGTTGAGCACCTTCCTGGACCTGGGGGGAGTTGGGAGGAACTTGGACTTAACATAGGGTAGGGAACCCTGTTGGCTCTTTGGCCCGGAGAGGGAGGGAGTGGGGGTATGGGTGGAAGGGAGGGGAGGGAAGGGGGGAGAGGAGGGGAGGAGATGGAAATTTTTAAAATATTAAATAAAAAAATAAGCAGTGAAAAAAAAGAAATCAGCCTGTATAAATTATCATAAAAGTGAACATACTAATTTTCTCCTTCTGTATGTAAAATATTGAGATCCTAGGACAAAATATAACCATCTATGATACATTTATCTCACTGAGGGCTAATAAAAATATTGAATTTATATCCAACTAAATTTTAGCAACTATTTGTTCAGCCTAAAACATTATATGAATCTTACTCTCCCTTTAGTAATAAATATATTAACATTATCACGAATTATGAACTGGCACAGAAGTCTGGAGTTAGGTTATCAGCAGGCTAACATAGTGTCTTATCTGTTCATGAGGTGGTTTAGCTAAACAATGAAATGAGAGATTACTATTTTTTATGCCCAAGGGAATTAGTTATTTATCGTACTCAGGAATCTTACAGTTGGAAGAGCAAAGAATAAGTGTTCAATACAAGTCATGGCAGGTTCTCAACCACAATGTCTCCATATTTGTCAAATTTTAAAACTATATAATTCTTTTAAGCCTTATTTTACCAGATTTACAGTATGTTGTGCATACTAATCTAATTCACAAGATGCTGTTTAACTTTTTAGACCTCTCTAGAAAATAAATGCCAAGAAAAGACAAGAAATCAATTCTCTCTGTGTATGCAGACATCTTTTGAATAATGACCATGTTCCCAAAGCACCAGATGCATGGAATATGCAAAATCTAAGAGAACATTGTAGCCAAAGGAAAAATAAGTGTAAATAAAAGTCAATACAAGGAGTCGTGTTTTTAGGGATATTTATTAGTTCCGTTCATATTTATGGTAGTTTTTAGACTAGAAAGGTTGGAAGAGTTAGATCATCAAAGGGTTGGCCACCAGAGTTTAAGATTTATTTTGTAAATTTACAAGTTTCTAAGAAGTTCAGAAATATGAGGTGACTCAAAGTCAGGTCTCAGAACATATGTTAGATGTTGCTATCTGCATCCATTTCTCTTAGTATGGCCAATGAGCAAATTAAACAATTGTATTCCTTGTCAAAGTGTTTTAACTCTTTGTTCTTAGATTTGTAACTTGCTGTTTTTCTATTTTTTCCAGGAAGTTGCTTAGTCATAAGCATTCATTTCATTGACCTGTCTGTGGAGAAATCAGAAAGTCACCATAATTTTTACTTGTTTTATGTACAAAACTTTGTGCAAGATTATGTTTATATAAACTGTGCCTGGAGAGTAACTCTAGGGAAACAACATGATGATATATCTATAATTTATAAGTACTATCAATCAGCATTAAATTATTAAATGTTCAGAAAAAAATATTGGAAGCATCTAATTAATATTGTTGCTCTTCCTTAAGAGATTTACTCATGATTATATTTTTGCAAGTATGAGAAAACCAACCTTAAGTATTGTAAGATCACAATGAGACGAATAGGATCACCAACAGGAGGAGGCCTGGGCTCAAGTAGATCTAAACACAAATATCCAATGACTGTCTGTTACCACATCTTTTCCTAGCCTCCTACTCTCCTCTTTTCTAGTTCCTTCTAAATTGTTCCAAGAAGCAGGGTGATTTGACAAAGATGGCAAAGAGCTTAGAAATGAGTCATAAATAAAATGAAAGGAAAATGAGATCTTCTATTTCTGTGTATGCATCAGTTTCTGTGAAGTAGGACATCACTGGGTAGTCAAAGACCATGTGTCAAGTCTCATCGCCACAGTTTTGGTTGATAATTGCTGAGCACATTAAACCCATGCATAGACTTTCTCTCTCTCTCTCTCTCTCTCTCTCTCTCTCTCTCTGTCTCTCTCTCCACACACACATACACACATACACACACACACACACACACACAGACTCACACACAGGGACACCCACACACAGACACATTCAGACACAAAGACTCACACACATACACACAAAGACTTGCACACATGCACACAGACTCACACATGCACACAGACTCACACACACACACACATAGAGAGAGAGAGAGATTTATACACAGAGGCTCATACGCACATTTTATTATTATTAGCTTAAACTGAAAGCAAAAATCTCACATATTTAATACATAAGGAAGTAATGAAGCTACTATTTTACTTCTTTCAATATGAATAAAATCATCATGTGCTTTAATAGCATCATGTAACTTATTTCTATTCCTTATATTTTACTTCAATCTTGTGCTTTTCGTGTCTGCTTTGGCATTAGATTATTTTTTTCTCAGAATTATTTCCTAAGCCAATGATTTGTATTTTCCACTTGGGATTTATTTCCACTGGTGTTCACATATCCATTTTTTTTAAATTTTTTCACACAAGTATTTTACATGCCCATAGGCATACAATAACAATAACAGAAAACCTCTTAAACCTAAAGACTGATACTTTTTATGGAAGAGACAACAAGAAACAAATAGACTAGACACACACACTCAGCATAATTTCATACAGCTGTAAGTGCTGTAAAATAAACCAAGCAAAGACCTGAAAAGTAGAAGACAAGGGTAAAGTCACTGAAGTTAAGAGAAATCCATGCGAAATTCAATAGAAAATGGCCAGACAGCCTGAAGAGGACATTTAAAAAGTTAAATTTAGCTTTCCGGAGGGACAAAATGAACTTGGAAGAAGCTGGAGGGGAATGGGACCCATCTGGAGAGAACAGGGACAAAATGGCTAAGACAGGGCAGACAAAATCCATTTTGAAGCTGCGATAACCGTGTTACATTTTATTATAAGCCTAATGGGAAATCATCAGATTGTTTTTTTCAGCAAGAAGTGCTATTTATTACTAAAGTTGCCAGAGTCATCAGCAAAGATTCACCAGTGACTACGGAGGGAAGAAAAAGGCTCAGACTGGGAGGGTGGCAGGAGTTCGGAGAGAGGTGACATGAACGGGATCTCAGGTGTAACACTCCTTCCTAATGCCAAGGAAAAGAGTCTTCCTTAGGCCACTTTTTCCTACCCCATTCTCATGTCCAGCTTGTCTGGGAGACAGGAAGATGGTATAGTGAAGTGGGAAGGTTGGACTGGAGGGTCCCTCAATTCAAATGTACTCACAATATTGGGATCAGGAATTGGGGAAGACTGCAGGGACTTCAGCCTCATTGTTTTGGATTACAGGAGAAAGGGTTAGTGTTGGGGTTCTAGAAGAATCAGGGGCTTTATGGAATGAAGATCAGGGCCTCTGCCAAGAATGAGATGCAAGTGGGTGTCTTTTGGGAATGAGGCACCTAGATGACCAATGCTACTTCAAGTTAGTTTCTCAAAAGGTATTGGCTGGAAAGCATTGGTGGTTGGGCCTTGGGGGTTAGACTTCTGCTTGGCAAAAATGACTTGGAAGCCTTGACTCCTTGCTTTACTAGTGAGTTCAGGATCACAAGTAGTGTACTAGGATTGACTGTGGAGCCTTCTGTGTGCCAGGTGTGGGTACCGGGGTAGGGGCTGATAGAGGACCCCTCACGACTTCAGTCAGTGTCTTAGTTAAGGTTACTATTGCTGTGAAGGGGACACTATGACTAAGGCAACTGTTACATTTAAAAAAGCACTTACAGCCGGGCGATGGTGGCGCATGCCTTTAATCCCAGCACTCGGGAGGCAGAGGCAGGCGGATCTCTGAGTTCGAGGCCAGCCTGGTCTACAAGAGCTAGTTCCAGGACAGGCTCTAGAAACTACAGGGAAACCCTGTCTCGAAAAAGCAAAAAAAATAAAAAAATAAATAAAAAAATAAAAAAGCACTTACATTACACTTCCTTATAGTTTCAGAGGGTTAGTCCATTATCAGCAAGGTGAGAAGCATGGTGGCACACAAGCAGACATGGTACTGGAGAAGTACCCGAGAGTTATACATTCAGATCTATAAGTAACAGGAAGAGAGAGACATGGAACCTGGCTTGGGCTTTTGGAACCTCAATGGTTGCCATTAGTGACATACTTTTTCCAAAAAAGTCATACCTAACTCCAACAGGGCCAAAGCTCCCATACCTTCTCAAATAGTGCCACTCCCTGACTGACCACTCAAATATATGATCCTATGGGGTCCATTCTTATTCAAAAAACCACAACCAGACATGTTCCACAGACCCCATTCATACCCTCATGCAGGGCTACAAGCAGACACCTCCTATCAACAATTCTAATTCTCTGGTGCTATACCCAGAAACTGAAAGCACTTGTGTAGAATCCAGTCAAACTGTGAAATCGCTTAAGGCTTTTTTTTCACAGTGGTCAATTGCTGTAGTTTGGTGGGTTCCATCTTGGCAGATGATCAAACCTTATCCTCTTGTCTGAGAAGGCTGAGGTTGGTACCCAGGGATCAGAAACTGGAAATCTACTAGCACGGACCCCTCTCCAGCTAAGGAGGCTTGGGTGTGAAGAAGAAACATGAAATTATTAATAAATTACCATTGGGCACTAAGATGAAGACACTAAATATGGTTAAAATAGAAGAAATCAAGAGACTAGCTGAGAAGCAATTGCTGTAAATCATGTTCAGGATGATGCTAGTTTGGTTGCTAGAAAGAGATAGGAAATGAGAGTGGTAAGAATTTAACTTGAGATGGATTCTAAAGGCAGGAGGATCATGATTCACAGGAGGATTGAATGTAGAATTGAGAACTGCTGAGCAGCCAATTGAAGCTGGTTCTTGGATCTCAGGCATAAGGAGCTGAGGGCAGGGTAAGAACCAGGGAAACAGTGGTCTCCAGACTGAATTTCTAAGTCTAACCTGCAGCTCCCAACCTGTGCTTTAGGCCAAACACAATCCATGAAAAGCAATTTCTGAAATAATTGTAGAAGGGGAAATATCACATAAATTCACCCTTTGGAAATATCACATAAATTCGTAAGATTGTCCCCAGAAATGCTATTTGCAGTCCATGTGAAGGGCTTCAGAGTGTAATTTTCAAACATCCTTCTTCTGTGCTTCTTCGTTTGTTTATCTTTGTTCAGAAGGGTAGACTTAATTGATGATTATTATTTCCAAGTTTTGAGTACATAAAGATCATTTTTCTCTGATTCACTTGGCAACACAAAAACACTTTGATTAAATTCACACTAGGTTTTCCACAAATGTGTTCTAATTTATAAAGATATCAGGAGCCTGCATAGTTACCAGCATTCTACTTTATTGTAGCCTCCGAGCACAAAACTAGATATTTTTTTCTATTGAAAAATAAGTTCAAGAGTTAAAACCAGAACGATTCAGCCTGGAAGAGAAGTTTACTGTGAGAAACTATCTGTAGAAATTTGATAAGGAATCTTCAAGACTTTTGACGTTTATGGAGTTTAATATTGGCTGTCACATTGTAGTTGATTCACAAAGCCCTAGGGCCTTTATTTCAAATGCTTCCTGATGAGCAGTGCATTTGAACAGCATCATGAGAAGCTAACCAAGCTAAGCTCCACATATTCAATACTAAAAAGGGAAAATCTTCATAATTACCGAAAGTCAAGTTCAGGATCTCTACCTGCCAAATTTTAATTGCTTCTTTTTCATTTTTTTAAGCTCACCTGTCAAGCATCATTCAATTTGTTTATATTTAGAACATATGGTTATTATAGTAACATAGTAAATATTCATTTACTGATATATAATATTTTCCTGCTGACATTAGGGAACATGTATGATCATCACTTTTTACATAATCAATATGAGAAATAACACATATCTATATATAATGCCCAGGGTCTAAAGGCAGTGGAACTCGAATACTTTTAGTATATTCTGGGTTTCTTCAAGTTTATTTATACTTAAAAGATGCATCAATTGACTGTATAATAACAAATTGTTTACCCTCAAAGGTAGAGAAGCAGATAACATTAAATGGACTACACGGGTTATATTTACGTATTTAGAATATGTACATTCACACATACATATGTAGTAACTATAAATTTAAAAGGAGGAGTAGGTATTGTGAGGGTTTCATTGGAGGAAAGTAAAAGGAAAGAGAGATAATTATATTAAAATCTCAAATAACAAAAAACCATAAAAAATGCCTAAAACAAGTTTTAGCATTTATCTGTTTTAATAAAGAAAAAGAAATAGAAGTTGAATAACTTTCAAATGACACACAAATTTTAGCTTGTAAAATTCTAGTTATTTTGTAGTTCAAATATTCAGCTCTTGTTTCTCTTTACTTTATTATGCTTAGTCTATGGAAAAGAGTTGGACTGTGGGTACTTTAGATGTTCTCATTATACTGTTAAGTCTACGGTCTCACCTCACACCCATTAAAGCAAGATTCAGCCTTTGTTACAATACAAAAATCAATTTCATGTCCATATAACTGGAGTATGTTATTTAATACTTCCTGTCCACTTGCCTAGGCTGTGATACCCAATTTGGACAAGCACGATGTGTGGGTTTTAGGAAATTTATTAAAATAAAACTCTTGCATGATTCCCTGTCTTTTATCTCTCTGCTGTATAGATTTGTTCTTTTCTGTACAGAGTTTAGGGATGGATGCAGTACCTGATACCTAAATCTTCAAAAACAGCTTATAAATGAGAAAATAGATGGAAGCTAGATGAGTTTTACTGTACATCCCAGAAAAATCCTCTAATTACAGAAGAGGCATTTGCTATAAATACAAATGTTAAAGATCTTTCTGTCTAAATGTAGAATATGTTCCAGGAAACTGAAAAAAATGAAATTATAAAATGGTAGAGAGCTTGACTGGAATATATTCCAGTATCTCATAGAAAGTAAATGCATGACTGATAACATTGACAAAGATTTCTAAACATTATTTCAAAGTTGTAGTCTGTCGCTCATGGAAAAATGTAAAAGGAGAGAGCATTTTAGAAATACTGTTAAGTAGAAAAAACCTCAAAATTGAACCATTTTCTTTTTAATTCTTCCCACATATATAATAAAAAAAAATGAGTAAGTATGCTCCAGGGAGAAACCAAGCATATGGTTGGAAAATTCTACACTAAACAAATGTGCATGATTTGTGACTCTGGTTTACTCTCCTAACAGAAATGGTGACAGCCTCATAAAGAAGGCGAAAAGGAGACGAAGAGAAAGAAAGCTGCTGGATTTCTAGGGTGCTGTAGGCAGAAAATTGTCTGTTAAAGCTCCACAGCACAACAGTGAGGTGCTCTTGTTCTTCGAGAAACGAGAAGGATGACTTCAAAGGTAGGGATAAGCAGCCTGGCTGCCATGGAGGTTGGAACACTAAGTAAACAAAAAGAGGAGGGGGCTTTTGTTAGGAAGTGGAGGAGGGAGGTCAAATAGGAGGAGAGGGAAGAAAACACAAACAATAATAAGGGTGTTTCAAAAAAACCTTAGGGAATCATCAAACAGGTTAACAGCTTTATTTGTATCCCACATAAAATATGTTAGATCCTAAGCTTCAGGACCTCAAGGACTTATCTGGAGTTGAGGTCTTTGCCGAGATACTATTTACCATGGAGTCTTTGAGTACATCATCCTCATAAAAAAGTATCTACTTAGAAACAAAGAAACACACACACACTCACACACACGGCAGGGTGTGGGTGAGTTTTGTTGTCTCTAGCCTTGGAATAATGGAAGCTGGGGGAGAAGTTCAAGACTGGCTCTTTCTCTCACATTCAAGAGATCCTGGACTTGCTAATAAATTGATGTCGGCCTCCATGACTACGAGACAAAACCTTTTTATTGTTTAAGCCACTTGATTTGTGATGCTTTTGTTATAGAAGTCCCAGGAAACTCATATATATTTTAATGGATGTGTTGTGGATACTTCATAGAAATACAGAGAAAGTTATATATCTCTGCAAGCAATAAACCTGAACAAATTTCCACTAAGTCTGAGTTCTTAAATTCTGTTTTCATCGACTGTGGAATATTGTTTTTATATTTTTGATATTTTCTTTTCCTATTATTCTCTCAATATTATTTCTGTTTCTTACCTATATTTAATCATATTCCTTACCAAAAAAAAAGTTTTTATTTTTAAACTATGGAATCCTGGGATCCGAGAAAATAGCAAAACAAATGACTTTATCATGCCTCCTGATCTGACCTCAAGTGCTACAAAGCACTCACCAATGCAGGATTTTGGGATATCATTTAAGATATTTTTCTTTTATCTGATTGTCTTTCTTTACATCCTGCCTCTGGGAACAAACATTTATATTTATTATCATATAGTCTCCAAGCCTACAACAAGAACTTGACAAGAAATTTTTCATTTGCATTGATTAAAGCAGCATTGTTCTTAACTTGTATCAATTTTAAAAGTTTTAGACCATGAAAACAAAATACTTTGTGAGTCTGCTATTTTTTCTTATACAAGGTCATGTTTTAGAAAACAAAAGAAAAGAATTAAAAGCAGGCAGAAAGCATGAGATGCAAAATGAAGAATGATCCAGCGGGTGGTAATACCTGGACCCCTTGCTAGTTGCTGTCTGGTGTTTAGCAATATGTAGTTGCTGGGTTGACTCAACTGTTTCTTCTCTTTACTCTCACAAGAATGGCAGCCTCCTGGGGTTCATTATTGTTTGAAGAGTTTTATCATTAAACCTGCTGCTGTGGTTTGAATGATAATGGCCCCATAGGCTTATAGATTTGAATACTTAGTCAACAGGGAGCTACACATTTGAAAGGATTAGGAGGTGTGGCCTTGCTGAAGGAAGTGTGTCACTGGGGGTGGGCTTTGACATTTTAAAAAACCTATTCCAAGCCTAGAGTTAGGCTCTTCCTGCTACCTGTGGTTTGGGATATAGAACTCCCAGGACCATGGCTGCCTGCTTGCTGCCACGCTCTCTGTCATGATGGCAGTGAACTAGACCTCTGAAACTGTAAGGAAGCTCTAATTAAACTCTTGATGAAAGAAAGTTACTGTGGTCGTGGTGTCTCTTACAAGAGAAGAACACTGACTAGGACATCTGTGGAAAAGACATCCATATACAAATAATGTCACCTCCTAATGGATTATTTCACTTCAAAAGACTCAGAAAACTGAACAGTAACTAGACAAAATTTTATCCCATCCCAATTACAAAAAGAAAGGAAAACATATTTTAAGTTCCTGATTTTTTTCTCCTAAATTTCTGCTATGATCTTCATCACATACAAATTTAACCAACACATGTAAAACATGAAAATAAGTTCCTTTGTACATAACATTCTTTAAAAAATGTGTTGAATGTTATCAGATGTCTGTGCTATTGTGGGTGTTGTCAGCTTCCTTAAGTTGAGGTTTTCATTCCAGTACTTTCCGTAAGGCTGGGTTTGTGGATATATATTGTTTAGAGGGGAGTGTGTGTAGGAATTTTGATTGGTGTTGAAGTTATATGACATTGGTTTTATTTATTTATTTATTTAAATTATTTAATAGCTATTTGACTCTTTTTTAAGCTAAACATACATGTACATCAACATTTCTATCTGAATTTGTAGCAATTTTCTGCATGTTTCAAAACATGACCATCATGCAGTAATCAATATTCTAAGAGTGTTGCAGGAAGCTGCTTGGTGTGGGAGAACGGTCTGTATTCTGTCAATTATATTTTAAATAAATTGGCTAATTGGCCAGGTTCCCAGCAGGAAGTATAGGCAGGACAACCATACAGGAGGTAGAGAAGTAGAGGTGGATCAGTGGTAACAGGAGAATTCTGGGAAGGAGGAAGCTCATTCCTCTGCAGTCCTTTACCCAGCCACAGAGGAAGCAAGGTGTGACACCAAATAAGATACTGAACCATGTGGCTAACATAGACAACAATAATGGGCTAATATAAGTTATAAGAGTTAATAAGAAGCCTGAGCTAATGGGCCAATCAGTTTTATAACTAATGTAGACTCTGTGTGATTCTTAGGGACTTAACGATTGCGGGAACTGGGTAGGACAGAAACCCTGACAACAGCCACTTGTTTGTTCCCAGCTGCTCCACCCCTCAGAAATAATCACACAGAAACCTTATTATTTGCAATACTGTTTGGCCAATACCTTAAGCATACTTCTGAGTAACTCAGATCTTAAACTAACCCATCTCCATTAATATGTGTATCACCATGAGGCTGTGCCTTGCCAGGTAAAGTTTCAGCATCTGTCTCCAGCAGGGCTACATGGCCTCTTACTGACTCTGCTTTCTTTCTCCCAGCATTCACTTTAGTTTTCCCCACCTACCTCTACTCTGCCCTATCAGGCCAAGCCAGTTTTTTTATTCATTAACCAATAAAAGCAACACATACACAGAAGAACTTTCTACACCACAAGAGCTTTGCAGAAATGTAGACCACAGATCAAACTCTCATTCTTTTGTGTGTGTTTGATGAAAATTCAGCTAAAGGTTCAGATTTCTCATATCCAAATCTAACAGTTTCTGATGTCAACTGTGTGGAAGACAATGCTGACTTGCCTGGGGCTTTTATCCTTATTCTGTATCCTTTCCACTCCTTCTCTGTTACCTACATACTAGACTTTCTCAAAACTTTTATTCTATTAAATCTCATGCTTGTAATCTGAGTCACAACAAGAAGCAAACAACAGTATTTAATGCATAGTATCTCTCACCAGTAGCTTAAATTTTAGACTTTGTCAAAACCTTTTTAAAGGGCATAATGCAGTTAAGTGAGCATTTTTGAGCATCATATAAATGACTAGAATGTAATTTATTGATAAGAATTTCAGTCCACAAATCACTAAACAGAATATATATATATATATATATATATATATATATATATATATATAAATTTTTTCTTGAAATTGAGTGTTAAATCTAGGCCAGATTTTCAAACCTAGTCTAAAAGCAGAGGAGTCTTACATTGTTCTGTGAGTTCAGTGTGTCCCAGCATATCTCTTGACCAGTAACCAGGATGATTTTATTTTTTTGCCAATTTCTGGGTAAATAAAATGTATATATAGAAATCTTGGTAATCAGAATATGTACCAACACTTGAAAGAATAATCTGAATGTTTCATCACTATAGGTATTGAACTGGAAATCCATTAACGATCTAATGTTTTCTTAGTTTTAGCTCAGAGGTCATTGCCCTGCATGGGAGAGATGCACCCTTCTGTGCTTTCTGGGAACTGGCAGGGAAAATAAGTGCACATTTTGTATATAACAGAGTCCTGGTAAACAGTGGCTCTTTTCTAATCTCAGTTCAAAAGCACCATCATTTGCTTTTATCACTTTGATTCTGGGCTTTGCTTCATGTAGTGAGGACAGCTTTCAGGTCGGAGAAGGACGCCTTGGGGGTAGAACTGGCAGTGAGGTTGGAGGCATAGCTACATGAGTAGGCATGGCTTTCTCACATTCACTATACATTCTTGTACGAAGGTTTTTATGTTATTTTCTTTAAAACATTTTAATGCCAAGCACAGGAAACAAAAACTTCCTCCGAGCACATATTTCTGTAACACTTGGGATTAAATCCTAGGTCTTCCATATGAAGATGAACACACTTTACTACCAAGCTTCTCTAGCCAGCTTTCACTAGGCGTGAATTATTATTTCGCTAGGCGTGAATTATTTATTGAAACACATTCATTTGAGTTTTCTCAACTTGAAGGATGTAGTTCTTGAGAAATGGTAACAAGGCTAAAATACTTCTTTTCATTAAAAACAAAATAAAGTTTGACCCTCAGTAAAAGTAAGTGTGAAGATTATACACTTACAAATAGACAGCAGCATTATCTAATGATTGTAATTCTCACCTGTTGCTTAATGTATAGATAATATGCCTAATCTTGTGTTGACCAAACCATTTTTTCTTTGCCCCAAATCCTATCAAATCCTGAAATATCAATTTTCAATAATCCTTTTTTGCAGAGGAAGATTTCTTTCACATTATAGTATTTGAACAAGAATTTTGTCCTTTTAAAAATTAGGCTGTCTAATATTTCAGAAGATAACTTTTAATTATTATGTATGAATTAAGAAAATCAATCATTCAAGGAATGTTGATTACGAATATATTCCATCAGTCTATTTTATTACATTCTACTCTTTGGATTGTCTTTAGTAATATATTTTGGTGAAGACAAGTTCACTAACATAACCCTTTATAATTCTACTTTTTAAGAAATAAAATAGTTGGCAAAAAACAAAATTAGAAAATTATTAATAATAGGAGGTTTGTCTCATGACTTCTTTTGGTAACAATTCAGAAGACCGCGAGTTGGCATTTCATCATTTTGAATCAATTTCCTTTTAAGCAGCATGAAGTTTGGAATAGATAATGCTTATAGTCCATTAGATATAATATTTCTCAATCATTTTTTGAGAACATGAGAGTGCACAAAGCAGCTTCACAAAGTGAGCCTTGATGGCAGCACTGAAAGACTGTTTAGCAGGCAGTTATTACTGAGGTAATAAAAATTTGGAGCCAGATAAAGACTGGGATAAATAGCTACTCCGACATTGCTAAATTTAGGAATTCTTGATAGGCTAATATGTTTTTCTGATCCAGAATCATCCCGGCTGTAAAATGTAATAATGCAGTGAAATGTTATGAAGGTTAATAGCGATTACCTTTCCACCCAAGAACAACCAAGACAGAGCCCCTGACGTTGCTCATTTCCCGATTCCACACCACTTGCTAAATGGAACTGCCACAGCAGTTTTTTGAACCATGGGGTTTTGGTTTTTTTTTGGGGGGGAGGGGGGCATGCTTATATAATTCAACAACTTGTTAACATCCACAATAGAAAAAGAAAACATAGGGCTGGAGATATGGCTCAGAGGTTAAGAACATGAGTTGCTTTTCCAGGGACCAGGGTTTACTTCCCAGTACCCTACATTGTGCCTCACAATGGTTCATAACTCCAGTTCCAAGGGATGCACTAGCACCCTCTCTGATGTCTGCAGGTCTGGGCATGTATGAGGTATACAAATAGACATACAGGAAAAACACCCATACACACAAAGTAACACAGTGGTTTCCAACAAAGCAAACATTACCCAAGCTTCACAGAATCACTTAAAATAAAGAACACTTCCAAAATTATTGGAATAAAGAAATTTATAGAAAAGCATATATGTAGTTGAACTTAAAGACAAGACAAAGCACATTCAACTATGAGAAAGTATTTATTATTTAAAATAAAGGTTTGTTACTGTTTATGTTTTGCAGTGACTCTCCCTAAAGGCTCATGTGTAAAAGATTTATCTATCTCAACTATGTACTACTAAAGGCAATCAGATACTGAGGGCAATAACTTGACCAGTGGGTTAGCCCACTCAGAGCACAGTTGGGTGGACTATTCAGATAAATCCTCCCTCTGAATATCTTCCTTTGAGATTGGGAGATTTGCCTTTATAATAAGAATTTGTTTTCTAAGTTTTTTTAATATGTATATAAAAGAAATGAGTACATATAAAGTAAGGGAAGAAATGAAGAGAGGTATCCAAAATTATAAATTGAAAATACCCAAGTTTGAAATCTTTTTTATAAAATATTTCTTTACTGATTTTTGATTTGCAATAATACGGTAAATCAACTCAACTCATTGCCTCAAGGATGTTTCAGGACACTGCTTCTGTCTTAATCCTTATCCCATCTTCACTATGGTCTCCAACACACAATGGCACAGTATCACTCATAAGCAATTTGACTTCCAACTAGGCAGGCTCTTTGACCTAAGAAGGAAAGTAGTAAACCTATGCTAAAAGTCAAGTGTCATAAAAACATGCTAGTTCCAGGACAGGCACCAAAGCTACAGAGAAACCCTGTCTCAAAATACTGAGAGAGAGAGAGAGAGAGAGAGAGAGAGAGAGCGAGAGAGAGAGAGAGAGCGAGAGAGAGAGAGAGAGAGAGCGCGAGAGAGAGAGAGGAGAGAGAGAGAGAGAGAGAGAGAGAGAGAGAGAGAGAGAGAGAGAGATCAAGTTGCACATATTTAGCAAAGTCCCTCTGACCAAGACAAAGCACTGAAAACAGCACACTCCATTTATGGATTCACGATAAGCATGCTGTCAACAGCTCTTCCCTGAGTCCTCTCTACTTCTGCTGACATGTCGGCCCTTTCATTAAATAGAAAGTTTGGCAAGTCTTAGCATGTTTATGTTTGGATATGAAGTCAGCATTTTTCCCCCAAACTTATAGGCAATCTGAATCTATATATTTGTAGCTCTTCAAACTGATAAGCAACTGAACACAAGAGCAAGAAGGTACCAAAATTCTGGATGTGAGAAGAATGACCTGAAATTAAATTTAACCAAGGACGATAAACCTTTTAGTAATTTACACAAAAGTACAGGATTTATTTATAAGGCTAACGTTTTGAAGTTTGAACTCATATTTTTATTCCTTGTATATCTTTGTTCCCAGCTACCATTTTTTAATAAACAGAAATTGTTTGCTCTACTTTTGTTTCTCCAGAGAAGAAAAAATACAAGGAACAAAGATTGGAATTCTTGGTTTTTTAGTTTCAAATAAGCTTTTGAATTTCATAGCCAAAGCATGAGTTGAGAAATTCCAAGATTTGGCAAAAAAAAAGCCTTTGATGTCTTTGTTAAAATTGTCTAAGCTTTGTTCAAAGTGTGAAGTTGATGCTATAAGCAACTGATTTTTGAAATAAACATGAAAAAGCAAGCAGTCTTCCCTTCTCTTCTCACATACAGAACTCTTAAGAGCTAAGTTAGTGAAGGAAGAAGAGAACAAGAAACAAAGCAGAGATGCTAAAGATTATAAATTCCTGTGGGTGAGCTCTGCTGAGATGGGGCTGGAGACCTTACAAGAAACATAAGATGGTACAGAACCCTGTCCCTCAGTCATGTGTGGACACAGCTAGAAGGAGGCTGTTCTACAGGCCAAACGGGGAGACCTCACCAGGGCCCCAATCATCTCACACCTGAATTTCCTCACTTCCATATCATTCTGGGTCTTTGTTTTACAACTGAAATGAGCTATTTTATTCTGAAACTAAGGTTAACACAAAATTTCATTCTGAGGATATCGCTGAACTTGGTTGATGGTTCATGATCTAGCTCAGTGCTTGGGAGACTGAGGCAGGATAGTTATTATAAGATTGATGGTAGTCTGAGTTATGGAGAGTTTTTTGACCTGCCTAAAGGTTCACTGTGAGACAGTGTGTGTGTGTGTGTGTGTGTCACCAAAACAGAAAGGAAAAAATGATCTTCAATTTTGAAAAAACTAAAATAAACCTTGCCTTTGGAAACTAGGTATTTTATTGTCTAAAATGTTTGCATTTAAACCAGCAAACTTTTTAATGTAAGTAAACAGCTAAAGAAAATCTAGGATTAGCATGGTGTCATAAAGCATGCCACCACTTCTGGCATGTTGGAGAAGCCTGGAGGAGCATGGGTGTGAAGCTAGATTGGGTCACGAGAAATTCCAGGCCAGCCCAGATTAAAAAAATAAAAAAGAAGTCCCTTTCTTCATGAACCTGTTGCAGGGGACTGCTTGTTTTCCCAGCTGCCTGGCTACCTTAGGCCCGAAATAACCACACAGAAAGTATACTAATTATATCACTGATTGGCTCATTAGTTCTAGTTTCTTATTGGCTAATTCTTACATCTTAATTTAACCCATTTCTATTAATCTTGTATCATCATGTGGCAATGGTTTACTGCGTAAAATTCCCAGCATCTGTCTCCAGTGGATCCATGGCTTCTCTCTGACTCTGCCTCCTTTCTCCCAGCATGCCATTTAGTTTTCCCCACCTCCTAAGTTCAGCCCTGTCAACAGGCCAAGGCAGTTTCTTTATTCATTAATCAATAAAAACAATACATAGACAGAAGGATGTCCTACACCATAAACCTGAGAACAAATATATATTCTATCTGAAAATCTAGGGCTATCACAAGAGCTTTTGGTTATGGAATGTTTTCATATGCAAGAATTAGTCCAATATATTTCTTTCCCTTTTGCATTTGAAAACATTTAATTCTCTTCTTGATTTTTCTTTATGTCTAACAGAGAAAAGTAAATGCCAAAACAAGATATAGATCGAAGCACCATATCACAACAAATGTACAATTAGGAGGAAAATGTGACAGTCAGAATCTTCTAATAATTTTCATCAAATTGATCCAGAAACTCTCTCCCTACATCTCTGAACCACAGCTGAGGGATAAATGTTGACTAATTTGCCTCAGCAGGGCAGAACACTTACCTAATCATAATTTATAGTTTTGTTTACCTTTCTGTGGTGAAGGCTAATTATTTGTCTGAGTAAGAGTTTCTGCCCTATTAAGCCATTGGTGGGTGAAAACTCGATGTAAATTTTATCTATGCTTCCAGTTCACAAGCTTTCCACCTCTCACTGGAGGACCAGATACCTTCAGGGACCTTGTCAGCAGATATCCTTCAGAGAACTAAAGGGCAATTCATTAGTTTTAAAGTGTGGCCAGTGGAAGTTTCAAAGAACACCAAAAAAGACTAAAACTCAAGCTATTTGTCTTGCAGTGACATCACTGCATAATCTAGACAGCAGATTACCAAACTTGCCATATTAACACTACCATTTAGAGAGAATCAAGAAAATATTTCCTTTCTGGATGGCCCTCCGTAATTAAAACATCTCCCCACCCCTACATTTCCTGGAGTACTTGGATGTCAAACCAACTCAGCATTCAAGATAAGGAACTAATAGAAACATGCTAAGAAATATTTTAAAAAATCAAAGTGCATAAAACTCCCAAAAATTTTGACTTCTGATTTGCTTCAATTAGCCCTGCTTACACATTTGGATAGGTGTCGTATCCTAAATCCCAAAGTATCAACAGCCCCTATTAAACAGAAGATCAGGTTTAGTCCTTTCCCAGTGTTCCTATCAGGAGACAATCACTGGAACTAAGATTACCTCCCAAAGAGAATGGGCCTCTCTTAACTCTAGTTTCTTGATCTTTACCTGTATGCTATCAACAATATCATATATGAAAAGACCAAAGTGAGCAACTATATGTAACAGTACTATTTTTATTATTTTGTACACATATGTATAGAGACATATACATTGAGATTTTTAATAAAAAGGGAACTATGACAATTATGTGCTGATATTCAAAAACTATTTTAAAATTTTGAATTTGTTAAATAGTAGTATAACTATTAGATTGAGTTTCCTTTGTACATATTGATAATCAAATGAAACAGGCCATGTGTGTAGATTTTACCAATCATAATGCAGTGTGTGCAAGTACTCTGGGGCAGGAGCTTACCTTAACAATGGCTATTTTTATACTTATAATGATCTCTAGGCAGAATATTACTTATTTACATATTTTACATAGGTTTTGAACATAGGTTCAAACCTATGTTCCTATGCTTGCTAGTAAAGCACTCTACCACTGAGCCATGTAGCTAGCAGTATTCCTAGCCAGAATCACTTCAACTTGTGAGTTCTACAAGAAAAAAATCTTACTTTTAAAAATATGTATTTGTTTTTATTTCTTGTATATGAGTGTTTGACTCCACGTACATATGTGCACAGTGTGCATAGCTGGTGCTCCCAGACGCCAGAAGATGTCATCAGATTCTCCTAGAAAGGGAGTTACAGATGATATGAGCTTCCATGTGGCTGCTGGGAACCAACCCAGGTCCTCTGTAAAAGACCTGACAGTGCTCTTAACCTCATAGCCATCTCTCCAGCCTCCAAAATTCTTATTTTTAAGAATATCTTTTGTGCAGTTAATGGTCTTCCCTCAAAACACTAGTTCCATATCATAGGTAGATAATCTCTACGTATAATCTGTCTTTAATCTCTAGGTAAAGCAGTCATGCTTGTAGAAGCTTAGTAACCCAGACTGTTTCAGTAGCTTATGAAGCTGGTGTTTGCTATTATCACTTACAAATTAAAGGGAACTGCTCATCAGTGGAGTGAAATCTTTGCAAACACATTTGAGATGATATTAAGTTTATGAGAAATAACTCATTGTATACAATCATTTAAACTATTATTTTAAGACAATGATACTTTAAATAAAGAAAGCTTTAAATAAGCAACTAAGCTATCAGTTGGTAAGGGAATAGCCTTGCAAACCAAGAATGTGAATCTGAAACTCCAATTTAAATAAAATACAAGTCAGGTGTGGTGATGTACACTTATAAACACAGCACTGGCAAGTTAGAGACAGGCAGATCCCTAAGGGTCTCTATCCTGTTAATCTAGTTTACTTAGTGTGTTCCGGAAAGAGATGCTATCTCAAAAACAAGGCATACAATACCTAAGAAATGACACACCTGGATGTTCTCCAGCTTTTACACACACATGCATGTGCATTCATATACATACACCTACACACACACTAATACCTCATACCACAGGATAAGGAATATTCCCATATTCACTCAGATTGAATGGCATCTATTCCTGAAAGTCAATAAATATGAGAGACTGTGTGAAGAGTGAAGAAAACAGCTAATAACACCCCAGTGGTAAGAGATGAAAACTCTTCCTCTATGATAAGAAATGGGACAAGCATGCCCATTCTGGCTGTTTTGATTTGTTGAACATTGAAAACAAAAGTCCTAAGCAAGGCAATTAGTCAATATCTATCTATTCTCTATTTGTCTGTCTGTCTGTCTGTCTGTCTAGACAAATAGAATGTCTGCTATATAAGTAGGAGAAAAAGAGAAATTATGTTCACAGAGACATTATTTTACACAAAAAGCACTAAAGATTTCAGTAAAATTGTAGCATATAAAATCAACTTACAAAGTCAATTTTTCTATATACCAGCAATTAAGTATCTGGAAAATAATTTGGAAACAATTCCATCCACAATTTATTTTTCAAGGCAAAAATAAACATATAAATGAAAATCCTAGGAGTAAATTTTCTCTAGATGTTGAAATATGATATGTTTGCAGAAAACTAAAAAACATTGATGAAAAATTGATAAAGATACAAATTTTTGGAAAAATATGACATATTTATGGTTTGGGACAATTAATATCAAAGTATCCATACTATTCAAAGTGATCTACATATTGATCTTTTCATAATTCCTATGACATTTTTATGGATATAGTTTAAATATCTTAATAATTAGTATGATCAAACAGTCAGAATGAAAATATACTATCATATTTTAAAACATATTACAAAGAACTAATAATCAAAAACATTATGACATATGCATTAAAACAAACAAATTGACATTGGAAGAGTACAGAGAGCTTGGCAATTTATCCTTGAATTTATACTTAGTGGATCCCTCTCAAAGGGATCAGAAACACAAAATGGGGGTAGGAAACTAAACGGCACTAGACTAAATGGATAACCAGATGCAGATGACTGGCACCAGGTCTCTGTCTTATAAAACATATCAAAATCAACTTAAAGTTTATTAAAGACTTAAAAGTAAAATGGGAATTTATGAAACTATTCAAAAGCATGCTGGAAAGTGAGCTGACATTAGACACTGTTATAACAAAAGCATAATCATCCAATGATAAAATAGAGGAATGGGATTTCAGCTAACTAAAAGCTTAACACTATAAGGAAAAAACATCCACAGAACAAAAGAAAACTCCAAAGTTCATGAGAAGATATTTACAAACTATATATCTGGCATGGGTTACAAATCATAAGTATACAAAGAACTAAACAGTTCAGTGACAAAAAAAATTTCTACTTTAAATTTGACCAAGGAACATAAACAGACATTTCTCAAAAGAAGAAGTACGAATGGCCAAAAGACTTGTGAAAAGTATTCGGTGTCACTACTCAATGAAAGAGAAACAAATTAGAATAACAATATCAACCTTGTATCTGTTAGAATAGCTTGTATTTGAAAGCTGAAATTTAATGCATGTTAGAAAAGACAAGGATTATTTAAATTTATATAGACATTATGAAAGATGTGACATTGCCCTAAACTATTAGAAATATTTTATGGTTTAGAAATCTCACTGATTGAAGCATCACCAAAGAAACTGAAATCAGAATGCTGAAGAGATATCTGTACTCTCTTCATTGTCTCAGAGGACAAATACACGAGGGAAAGCTATGTATTTGTGCATCAATGGAAGGATGAATACAGAAACTGTAGAACATACATACAGTACAACCATACCTTACAAAATGAAGGGAATTCATCCATTTAAAACAGGATAGGTTAATCTGGATGGCATTTTGTAATGTAGTAAATAAAATAGCCAGGTAAGAACAGAGAAACATGTATTACATAATCTCATTCACTCATATGTGAAAAACACAAAGCCAAATGTGTAGAAGTAGATAGTAGAGTAGCAATTACTAGAATCTGGGGAGTTGGTGGAATTAAAAATGTAAATATATTAGTCAAAGGGACCAGAATTTTAGTCACAAAAGTAGGTAAAAATTTGAAAAAAGTTCTATAGCACAAAGCATAATAATGATACATGTTTCAAAATTAATAAATTAGTAGGTTTAAAGGATTTAAACCCCAAAGATACCAAGTATGGGGAACAATGGAATGTTAGTTGACTAAATATTATCATGTGTTTTCATATATATGTCAGAACTTCAGATGTGAAATAAAACAATATACAAGAAGGTATTTTTCAATTAAAATTAAGAATGATAGTAAATTAATGAAGTCTCACTCATTTTTCCAGATTCCCTTACTGGAAGCAACACACTTACTTTAACCTGAAATTGCATTATGTTTAAGACTAGAGAATATGAATAGATAAGTGTTTTAGTGATTATGATCAGGAATTTGTGGAAATACCTTAACCTGTTTGAGGAGGAAATGGAGAAGCTCAAACAGGAGCCTTTCCCTTTGGTTGGTCCATCATGGGAATTTTTTCTATGTCCTCTGGAGCTGGGCTTTCTGTGCTTTCTGACCCAACTGATTCTCTTTTCAGTTTTGAGGTCTCAACCCTAGTGTCTTAGTTAGGATTTCTATCCCTGGGAAGAGACACCATGACCTCAGCAACTCTTATAAGAAAAACATTTTATTGAACTGGTGTCTTACTTAACAATTCAAATGTTCAGTCCATTACCATCATGGTGGGACATGGTGGCATGTAGGCAGGCATGCTTTTGGAGAGTCCTACATGGTGCATGCAACAGGAAGTAGACTGAGTGTCACACTGAGTGAAGCTTGAGCAAAAGAGACTTTAAAGACTGTGCACACAGTGACACATTTCCTCCAACAATGCCATATCTATTTCAACAAGGCCACACCCCTAATAGTGCCACTCCCATTGGGAGGCATTTTCTTTCAAACCAACACATCTAGTATCACCCGTTCCTGAAGATTTGTCTTCAGCTTTTCAAGAAGTGAAGAGGTGACTTATTTTTTAAAGTTTTCATAAACACTTTCTATGTACAAGGTACTAAATTCATTATCTGAATGTGAAGTAGTTGTGCATTTTTTCTAAAGCCAAATGAACGATGCATATAAATGCTGTGCAAGTACCAGGCCTTCTAATCATACTACATGTGAAAAGGTAAGTAGCCATACCTACACATCAAATTTAAATCTAAATATCAGAAATCCGTGCTTAATTACCTCTGATCCTATTTGCATACATAGAAAGGTAGTCCATATTTCTTGAGAGAATTTTTCTTGAATTCTTCTCTTCACAGAAAGTGGCTTTTCAAGATATACTCCCCAACAATGCAAATTCTTCTAAAAGAGGAATAGTGAAAGAGTCATTGTAAAGCTAATTAAAATTTTTGTTTTGTGCAAACATCTTTTAAGATTTTTTTTAAAAAATGATGATCGCAAAATTTTCCTTTTGCGCGTACATTTTTTTTTTGTAAAAATAAATGCTAAAACTCTAGTTAAACAGAACTCAGCCAAGCTCTCCAAGAGCTCCATGACTCCAGTTGGGACATGACAAACAGCATACTGGATCTCTTACTCCTGCTGTTATGAAGGCAGTCATCAGAGGCACTGGAGGAAAATATCATTTTTCACAAGAAATGTTCTGGAGAAATCGGCTCTGATACAGAAAAAAATGAGTGATAATTTATGATCCACCTCATTAACAACAACTATTCACAGTCCATTGATGGTATACAGATGCTTTGTGCCAGATTCTTTTATTTTTTTTTCAGAGTCTAAATTCCCTGAAGACCCTAAAAGAAAGGAAAGATTTATAAATAACTTAGAAACAAAGATAGGCTTTATCTGATTCAGAAATTTAATGTTTAGCACTCTAAGTAGGCCATGACTATTTCTGGCATCTATAAGGTATGGTACATAATTTTAAAGAATGAAAAAAATGTAAAGCAGCAAAATTCATAGTTACACTTAAATAATGAGCATTAGTTTATGTTCACGTAATTCTTATATTGAATTGCCCAAGATCCTTTTTATTTAGTCATTCAACAGTGGGGTCTTAGCACTTTCAAGTACTAGATTGGTCAATTTTATAATGTAAGTTTGTATCATGAATAACGTTGTTTGAGAATGTGGTAAAAGTGGACAAGAATGAAAGAATACATTCATAATATATTGTAAACAAATATGAAATTAATAAAAATTAAATGTAAAAAGATTATACTTCATATCAATCAAGGAAAGCTCTCAACTCACTTTCTTTGGAGGCATAACTCATAATTAGTGAAATTAATATAAATCTAAAGCCATAATCAAAACAGTGCTAATCATCATCAGAGATTTGATAATTAACATATTTTTACAGTTATAATACTGAAGTATTATAGTAGAATAAATCTACTCTGTGCACAGTATTTCATCCACTGTACAGGAAGCAATATGTGTGTCTAATACCTTGCTTGGTTAATAGGTTGAACTGTTAAACACTTAAATCCAGGCATAGAACAGTGTTTGGAGTGGTAGTCCCCAAGCAATACTGGGGAGTGTAAAAAAAAAGACATTAGACTTTGTTCAATCTGAGCCAATCATATATTATTTAATGTTCTTTTAAATAGATTTTAAAATTATTTCCTATGGATGTAAAAATGTTTGCAATAACACCGAAAGAGAAAGATCACTACATTGAAGTTTGGATATCTCTATTCTAAGTCATTAGTCTATAGCCACAGACAGCATTGTCCTAATTAGAAAATCCATTTAACAATCTTAGGCTTTGTTTTCTGATCCAGAAAAACATGGCTTGAATTATAATATTGTTGTGTGATTATTGCTTAAGGAAATGCTTCTTTACACAGGAAGGAAACACATCTATAATCATGATCATTATCCTCTAAATAAATAATCCAAGCTTGCTGTCTTCTACATCTTGTTCATTGATTTTCCTTTCACTTATTTTTATGATTTATTTATTGTTAGGTGTTTGAGTGTTTGGGCTGAGTATATATAAGTGTAGACCATGCCCACCTAATGCCTGGTGCCCGAAGCAACCAGAAGAGGGCACTGAATCTCTGGAAATGGAGATATAGACAGCTGTGAGGCACCAGGTGGGTGCTAACAATCCACCCAGAATCTTCTGTACAGAAAGCAAGTGACCTTAATTTCTGCGTCATCATTTTCAGCTCCACATTTTCCTGTTTGTGAAGTTCAACATTGATTCCACTTTAACGTGGCCTTCCCTCTTCCTCTCTGAAACACTGCATGGGCAGAAGTCTAAACACTATTTGGTAGTTGTTGTAGTGTAGCAAATCTTACAGCTTTCATCTCATGCACCATGTCAGCCCAGTATTCCTGACTCTTCTATCAACGGTTTACTGCAGATGTAGTAACGCTAAGCAGAGCACAACAAGTAAGCACCGGCAGATTGCTTTTCTTTGTGTCCTTTTCCCCCAAGGGGGAGGAGATCCCACAGCCCTAGTGTGTCTAACTTATGATTAAGAATAAATACTTGAAAATAAAATATTAAGTTCTCATTAATAATAACATCTTTAAGTTATTTGATACCCCCGTTTTCTAAAACTCTGATAGTCAGCGAGAGTAACAATGACTATTTCAACTTTATTTAAAGAAAATAATGTATTTTGATTCATCTTGAGGTTTAGTCATATTCATTGTGACTTTTGATACTTTACATTCCTCAACTTAGTGCTCTAATTACTTTAAGATTTTGAATTTTCCTATTTCTTTTTGCTTCCCCTTCATTCTTTCAGGATCTTTCATTTTAAACTACAATTTCCAACATTATGGGAGATAAACTCTGGCAGATTAGGACCTTATGCCATCATGGAGACACAAGTGCTCATGCAAATGATATAATGGATGTTATTAATTATGCCAGGCCTCTAATCCCTACATCTCATCCACAAATAACCAACTACTCCAGAAAGACAGATATCCAGTAAAAATGCACAGAGAAGCACATGAAAATATTTTCTACATCATTATACACATTAAAATAAAAAACCAGTGAGATAACACATCACACCCTCTAGGATTTCCAAAAGACACATGGTAACATACAACGCACCTTTGAGGAAGTGGAGACATTGGCACCACTGTGTGCCATTGATACAAAATTTGAAAACACTCTGGTCATTCCTCCTAGAGTTTAAACTAGCCTGCATGTATATTCATGACAGCATTTCCATAGCAGGCAAAGAATAAAAGAAACTCAAATGTGCATCAGCTGGATAAGAGATACATTATTAATCACACAATGGGCTATCATTTACCAATAAAATAAAAAGAAACACCGACACGTGTGATAGTAACAAACCTTGTAAACATTAACTGAAAGAATCCGAGTCTTAATCTACATAGCACAGTATCCCATTTTCATGGCACATCTAGAACGACCATATCCAGAGAGAAAGCTGATTGAAAATTTTCCTGGGCTTGAGATGAGCTGAGATAATGAGCAGTAGGGACAGACTGCTAATGAACATTAAGTTTCTCACAGCAACGGTGTCAATGTCCTTCGTATGGCCGTGTAGTGATTGCTGAGCCATTGAAATACCAAAAGGCGCTGCACTGTACACTTTAATCGTTTAATTGTATGTGTGGGCTGTGTCCCATAAAAGCCGGATACATCCAACCACAAAAGTAAAGAAAAGAAAAACCTGAAAAAACAAAATTTTAGCAATGCCTTTGCCTCACTTGAATCTGGAGGTAATCAATTTAGGTCCCTTCAATCTAAATGTCCAAATTCATTGAATCTCAGAATCTTGGCCAATTCCATAAAGATTAAGGGAAGTGAAATGAGTCATTGCTTCTTTCAGAAAGGGCAGCAGCTCTCTCTGAAGCCTGACTGAGAGGTGAAATTGCCCAACATCCTGTTTCTTTAGGACGATGGGAATAAAAATGGCAACACTGAGAACTGACAGGCAACTAAAACATGAGAAAATGATGATGTTAGGATATATCATATAACACATGTAAAAACTGATGTGCTTAATAAGATATTCGTAAAGATGGCTAACGTGAACTCATGCCTCCTAACAATCAGTGAGTAAGATCACCACCAGGACAGAACTGTTCACACCCTAATGTTTGTACTGCATCTCCCATACTTCAGCATATCTTATTTAATCTTAGCCATAATCTTTCAGGCTTGAAAAATTAACCCCCTGCAAAATTTAAGGTGTGTTGAAAAAAATCACAACAATATTGATGGTAAGTTTAGCATCTACACACAAGCACAACTTCCATAAACATGCATATTTTGCTTCACACTCGTGCAGTTTCATAACAGGTCTTTGTGATCACTGGAATTTTTAAATACAATTTCACATTGTAACTCTGGTAAATACTTGGTACATGCAAGATTTTCCCTGCAAAAGCACATAATAATGCAATAACACATTCCAAGGTCACCACCAGTAAATCAATGGACATTGATCAAGAATGTTGGCAAATTACTTTAAAATATTCTACTATTTAAGGACACAGCCTAAATTATGTTACATAAATATCACCAAGCTGAGGATCTATATATAGATATGCCTGATATCCTGGGCTCTTAAAATTGGAATGCTATGAAAACCTACTGAGAATTGCTAAATCCTTAAGAAATCCATACCATAAAACATAAGAGAGTGCAGTTTTGTAAAGCTTGTTAGTAGATAATTATGATCAATGACCCTCAAAACTGCACAGATTGTTGTTCCATTTTAATAAGAACCCGTCATGAACTCCTAGTCAAAATGTCTAAGGTCACGATCTCCTGTCTGTTTGGTGAGTTGTTTCCTACTATACTGATGGCCTTTTTTCTAATCTATAGTTTCTGGTGCTTGAGCATTCCTCTCTGTTTTTGATGGATCTTTCCTCAGTTCAAACTCATTACTGTTTGTAGAAAGCCATTAGTTTTCATAAATTGAATTCTGTGAAGATTTACTTTACTCCATAAGCTCTGTAATTGGGCACTGTCGATTTTATTTCCTTCCGCAAGAAAACCAAAGTGAAAACTACAAGAATTCCTTTTTAATTGAAAAACTCCCTTTCAAAGCTGAGTGTGTTGATGTGCATGCCGGAAAACCCTGAACTTAACAGACTTGTACAGAGGATTTTCATGAGCTCAATGCCAGCATGGTCATAAATGATATTCTGACTCTATCACGGAGGAAACAGATTCCCTTTCTATTCAACGTCTAGGCAATAGCTAGTCCCCCGATGCCAGTTCCAGGAGTCCACAGGTGTGAACACTGAATTCCCTTAGCTGAATCTGCTCCACAATTTGAGATATACTATGAAATCCCTTGGCAATGATATCTGGTAGAATTTTACTACCAAGTTAAGAAGATGTATGGGAGACACTTGTGTTCAGATTGCTCAGCTCGCAATTTAACATCAATTAAATGTAGATCAATACACTAATTTTAAAAGAAAAGTCTACAGAAGCAAAGTTATTTTTTTCATTTGAGACTAGTATTAATGCTGTGATATATAAAATAATGGATATGTGTATTTATCGGGGATTTTTATATTAATATCATTTTTCAAAATTAAATTGGAGATGCTAATCACTATGAACAGTAATATTCAAGATCTGGGAAAAGCCTTTCTACTACTCTGCTTATTCCAAATAAAGAACTATGTTATGAAATCTTCCTAAAAAGTGCATAACTAATATCTTGCATTTAAGGAATAAGTACACTTTATATTTTATATGATGCGAACATTTTTAAATTGCTCATTGCTAGACAAACTTAGAGTTTAAATATAAAATGTTAAAGACAAAAAATAAAAGACTGACATATAAAGAGATATTAAAAACAATATTCCAAATGTATTTAATACAAAAAGTATTGTCATGATAATCTGCCCGATTAACAATAATTAAAATCACTAATACTAAAAAGTACTACCCCAACATATTGAAGCTCTGGAGCATATTTGTCTATAGCTGTTTGACCAAATACAGCTCAGTTGGTTTATTAAAATGGTACTTACTAACCTCACAGTTTATATGTGTCAATAGTTGGAACATGGTTTGTTAGCGTTTTCAGCTTAGGGTCTTGCAAGATATGAGACTGATTCTGGCCTGCATCTAGTCACCTAGCATACTTTGCTTAGATTCTCAATGTAACTCAGGTCGTTGCAGCTGTAGAATGGAAATCTTGTTGATTATCAGGTAGAGATTATCCACAGTTCTTTCCTAAATGATCTTCAACATGAGTTCTGATATCATCGAGCCAGAAGAGAACCTCATGTATCACATCAGTTTGGAAGAGTACACCTTATCAAACGCAATCACACAATATGACATCTCATATTCTCTTAATGAAAAGAAAACCACAGAGCCTGTCCACACTAAGTGAAAATAAATAATGCAAAGGCTTAAACACTAAAAGCTGTGAACACTGAAATCACTCTACATAAAGTTTTTAATTAACTAACTTAATTAAAAAGTAGCAGTACAATAAACACAGTAATACATAATTGCAATTTAACATAAGAACCAAAATTTCCTAGTTACTTTTTGCCAACGGCCATATTTCTCCCAAATATGTTCTGTGTATCTCTATTCTAATCATTGTTTCTCTTGTATTTCTCATATCTTCACGAGTGTGCCCCCAAACCATGTGGCACTGATGGCTCTTGTTCCAGAAACTATTTCTCAAAATTCTTTCTTGCTTCTTTCAATAAAAGGTACAAGATCCCTAAGAGGAACATAATTCATTTATGATACAAAGTCCACTGTGTATGCATAACATTCATCTGAGTCTATAGAAAACATCTTGCAGAACTGTATGGCTAGTTCTTGTCATTACCCAGACTTAATTGCTTAACCTTTTAATTCATCTTAAGACACATTGATTTTGCTTCAAAAGCTACCTTACCAAGCAAAACACATGATAACAATCAAAGTTGAAATACTCGACCTTGTCTTACGTTTGGAACTCATAATTCCATCATAAAAGTAAAAAAGAGACAGTAATTTTTGATATCTGAAGGCATTTCTATTCAAGCCATCAAAGTGGGAAGAAAATTCAGGGAAAGTCTATATGCCATATTTCAGTTTTGATGAGATGCAATCCATTCTTTTGAGAGGCTCTAATGTAGAGAATGAAGGAAGTGTGGTTGTGATGTGCACCAGCTTCCTTATGTGTAAACTTTTAAACGGCAGAGGAATTATTACCTATTACTTGATATTTGAATTTCTGTGCAATCCTGGGCTAAATTGCCTTTCTCATTCCCAGGTCATAATGGTCTGTTACATATCAAGGCATTGTGTCACCTGCACTGTCTCTTTGCATAAAAATCAAGCATGCCACAGTAAGGACTCACAACCATTGTTTTCTGAAAGGCATGCTAATGACTTCTGCTAATATATTCATAATCATAACAATAAATTATAATATCTACCATAACTTTGCATTAGTTGCAGAGATTCCAGAGACTAATATAAGCATGCCTAGTAGGTATATCATTTACTTACACAAAAATTTCCTTAATAGTTTATTATGAATTCATTTTATTTTTCAGAAGTTTCACTTTAGACAAAGAAAAGTCTCATGTCTAAGATGACAAGTAACAGTCACAGAAACAGTGAGCAAATGATGTTTGGATTCAATACCATCTTACTTAACAGTCTGTCAGTGGAATAATCTCAGAAATCTAGATATATATGTCTGCATGTATCCTTTTCATATGTAATACGTGAATTCTTCATACAAATAAACACACGTGTACAATAAAAGGCTTATAACTAGCAATTTTTAGCAAGCTGATGACGATAAGAAAACACCTTTATTTTAAGTAGTATTGTGTGTTAAAATATATATTGCAGAAATGTTTCCAATATCAAAAATATGTGTCTATTTGATAGTAAAGATCTCTCCCCCCATCTCTTTACAAATGAGAGCAAAGAATATCAGAAGAAATGGCTCACACTGATGACCTAGATATCTGTCCCTCAAACCTTTATGTTGGGGTAAAGAGCCAAATCCTATAGTTATCCTCTTAACTCCATACACCATGGCACAAAATAAATGTATAGATGTAATAAAAGTTGTTAATTTGGAGTTTTCTTTTTAATCATATGTTTCTCTGCAATTTCAACACTATATTAAACTGTTACCATCATACAGGTATGGTTGTGATTTTAGACTATGAAGCAGCGACTGAATAGGCTCTGAGTCTATAGATTAAGAAAGATTATAGTTTCATTCCTATCCTATGTGACTATTTAAAATCATCCTTTTTCACAAAGTGAAATATTAGAAATATCTGTACCCCTTTTTGAGATTTGGAAGCTGGTTTTCTGAAAAGGATAGCTTTGATTTCCTGGTTGAAGTTTCAGTTTCCTTCCTGGCTTCTTTAATTGGCAATAAACACATAGTAGTATATATGGGTCACACAGTGGCAGATGTAAGTCATTGGCCGTTTTATTTCTTCCTTCTATATATTTGGTCTAGAATAAAACTCAGTGTTTTGGCTTTTGTGTTTACTCTTTGCTGTGCCCTCATCTGTCTCTCCTTTCTCCTTCTTCTCATCCCTTCCCTAGCCTTTCTCCTATGATTATGCATCTGCTTTTAGTCCCTTACACTTTTGTGTCTTAGCTTATACAATTTCAAAAAAGCAGCACTTTTTCTCTCTGCTATTGGTTTTTTTGTAAATAGAGTGTTTTACCTCAAAACTGTACTCATACACCTGCTGAATTGTAGAAATACAAGATTAACTTATTTAGTGCTTTTTCAGGTGTGCTATTTTATGAGTGGACTACTTGGTTGTCTCCCGTAGTCACTTTGAATTCCAGTGGACATTTATACGTTGACCCAACTTCTCCTTCATTTACTTTGGTCTGTTTTGCTTATGATAAAATTCATGGGATGCTTCTTATTGTCTTTGAAAACTGGGTGATGAATCAGAGTGTTCCTTTGCTTTACTCTGCAATCACGGAGTTTTATAGACCAGGTTTCTCCTGTCATAGTTAGCAAATACACCTGAATGCATGTTTCAGGTCAAAGTAGCCAGCGCTGTGATGTATAGCTATGAAATAATTAACATAGTTTATGAGAATTTCATATAATTTGATTATTTTGCAGTTTTAAATGAAACTTTTCAAAGTTCTAGTTCTAGTTGTAAATATTTTAGAATGAGAATTAAATAAAATAACCGACTGCCATCAGTGCCTGGAAAACTTTCAAATAACATTGCTATTATTGTGAGAAAAAGCAAGCCACACTAACCAGGTTCCTACAGATTATGTTTTTTTTTTCTTTAAAATGTATGACATGGAGGAGATGGAAATTTTTAATAAAAAATGAGAAAAAATAAAAATAAAAAAATAAAATGTATGACATGTAGGACAAGATGAAAATAGTTCAAAATCTACAATACCACTTCAATGTTATTTGTTAAAGTACTATAAAACAATTTAGCTAAATTATTTATATTACATTATTTTCTTCATATGTCTTAGGAGAAAAAAATCATCTGAGAACTATAATCCAGTTTCCATGTAACAATCTGAGAGAAAATAGCCAGGTACATTCTTAATCAACTGTTCTGTAGAGACATGAGAGAAAAGCCCTATGGAAATAATGCAACCTCTACATGGCTTGGGAAGATGCTGTCTGCTTTAGTCTTTTCTACTTAGACATTGGTGATGGAACTTGGAGATTTTGCAGAAATATCTCTAAATATGCGTCAGCTAAAATTTGCCTTGCCTCTCCAAAAACAAGGTGCCAATCTTCTATAGCCACGTGCATCTCAGGAAGTTTCTAATTTTCTCTGGGAATCATGCATGGGCATGGGAGAATGCCAAAGCTGAGGGGTTTGGCTAGGCAGCTGACATACTTTCTTTTGGTTCTGGAAGTCACTTATGCCTGTAATATGTACTACCATCAGTGCATTAACATTCGCAAAATTTAAAAATTATTAAAAATTTAAACCTAAGCCAGGTGCTGGTGGCACACACCTTTAACTCCAGCACTAGGGTGGGAGAGGCAGGTGGATCTCTGTGAGTTCGAAACCTGCCTGATCTACAGAGCAAGTTGCAAGAGCTACAGAGCGAGTTGCAAGACAGCCAGAGCTAAAACAGTGAAACACTGTCTCTAAAATGCAGAAAGAAATTCACAAAATTACCCCACAGATTCCCACAACACAGAGTTCTACTAGTATACTCTGACTATGCCGTATATGAATATCTGAAAAGACTTTTGCCTTCTCTTCTAACCTGTATCTTGCATTCCTTCCTTTTTAAAGAATTTAATATGCTTAAGGAGGACAGCTATAAACATGGAATTATTTATAAAGGTCAATGTATTTTGTCCCATGCCATTTGAGGGGACAATTTTGTATAAAATTCATCTCCCATGCCCACTTCCAGAAATCTGAACCTCCGCACTTACAGCATGTAAAAAGCGAATAGTTTGGTGACATTAAAGCAAGTTAGAAAGGGCATCCAGTGCTGTGTTCTGCAATTTAGAAGGGGGTGACTATCAGTTCTCAAATCACTTAGTGAGCTCTTTTGCAAACCTACATGCCTCATTCTGTGGAGGCTTGGTGTGGAATAGGTGGTGTGTTGAAGCATTGGCTTGGCTCTAATTTATTCCTTACTTACATGGCATAGCAGTGCATTCAGGGAAAGGAATCTTAATTAATTCAAAAGCTTCTAATAATAAAACTATTGTTAATGTTGTGTAGGAGGAAGGAGGATTTAGGGCAACAACTGACTGCCTGAGACACTGAGAATATTTCAGGGTGTTTTGGGGAAAGTCAAAACATCACGAGGACTTTATTCTGCCCTTTGCCTTTAGTCCACAGTTCCCACCGACTTGAAGACCTTCCAACACAGGCCTCTTCTGTGGGAAAAGAGCAAGTGAGGAGCCTTTGCTGACTCTTTGAGTGCAACTGGGAGGACAGGGCAAGCTATTCACACCACACTTGACAAGTGAAGCCCTGCTTTGTGTGAGTTTTTCATTACAGGGAAATTTTTAATTTAAATTTTATTTAACTATTTTTTTTTTACTTTTTTAGAAATTATAATCATGTAAATTTCCTTCTTTCCTTCTTCCAACTGGTCCTGCTATGCCCCACCTTTCTCTCACTCAAATCCATGGCCACTAGACACGTTGTTGTTGTTGTTGATTTATGTCTTCTTTTCTTTGTTTTGTTCAAGATTATAATATAATTACATCGATTTCCCCTTCCCTTTCCTATCTCCAAAACCTTCCATATACCCTTCTTTCTTTCTTTCATTCAAATTCGGGTCCTCAGTTTTTATTAATGGTCCTGTTTTTTCAGCAATTGTTGTATGCATACATGTATAAATATGTAAGTTTATAACTCTAAACATAACCTGCTTAGTCTGCACGTTTCTCATCTGTATGTTTTCAGGGCTGTAATGGATGACTGAGTGGTGTGCTATTCCTGGGAAATATTAATGATTTCTCCCCATCTCAGTATTCGTTAGTTTCCTGTAGTTCTTTGCAAAGGGTGAGGCTTTGTGGACTTTCCCATGCCTACATCAGAATGTCTAGTGTTGTTCTAGTTTAGCTCACATTTAGACAACCGCCTTACTGAGACATTGCAGGTTTGGCTTCCGAAATTACTAGCAGACACAGTCTCACAACTATATCCCTGTTCTAGCTTTTATAACTTTCCTGTCCCCTTTTCTGTAAAACCACAGCATCTACCCTCTTTTCAAAAAGTTTTAAAATACATGTTAATTAAAATATAACTGAGTGGTGGTGGTGCATGCTTTTAATCCTACCACTCTGGAGCCAGAGGTAGGCGAATCTCTGTGAGTTCAAGGCCAGCCCTGTCTACATATTGAGCTCCATGACTGCCAGGGCTATACAGAGAAACCCTGTCTTAAAAAATAGATGCCCCTCCCAAATCTGCTCATTATAGCCCTTTCCACATCCCCTACTCAGACTGATAGCTTCTTTTCCTCTTTATTATTGTTATTTCTCTCTGTCTCTTCGTGTGTGTGTGTGTGTGTGTGTGTGTGTGTTTGTTTGTGTGCACGCACGTGCGTGTGTGTATGCATTCACAAACACATGGATATATACAACATGTTGAATCTGTTTTGGTATATACGGTTGTATGATTTCAGGGCAGGGCTAACCACTTTGCATTTGGGTATTTAATTAGAAGGATTGTCTCTGGAAGAGGTTAACCCTCCCTCTCTTAACAGCCATTGCCTGTGGCTCCCTTCCAGGTGTGTTAGCAGGTCTATTGATATTGCTATTGCTCAGATCTAGTACATGCAGCCATTTTTGTCAGACTGATTCACAGGAGTTATTCTGGTTCTTACAATCTTTCCTCTCTTTCTTCCCAGATGTTGACTGAGCTATACATGCAGATCTGTGATGCAGATGCATCATTTGGGGCTGGGGTCCTCACAGTGCTTTGACCTCAAATTATGTCCAGTGGTTTTCTGCAACGGTCTCTATTTGCTTAAAGAGAAGTCCCTCTGATGAGGAACGATAGCTTCAATTCTCTTTAGGTATAAGGATAAAATTTCGAATGTAGTTAGAAATTAGGCTTATCTATTAATGTCACAGTAGGAGATTTTCTTCTAAGATGAGGACATGGGACCACACTAGCCCTGGAAAACTGGCTAGGCTTGCAGTAACAGGCATGGTTTCCCTTCTGTTGAGTGGAAGTTAACTCTGATTAGAGAGTTGTTGGTTAGCTGCAGCATATGAGTGCCACTTAGTGCCGTTTATGGGTATCTTTCAGTGATGCTCATCGTGGTTCATAGACAACACATCCAGATAAGATGATTGCTTCCCTCCTTTAGTACCTTATGCAGTATTTTCTGGTACCATGGATACTTGACCTCAACAAGGAGGCTTTCTGGTTACATCCAGTTCCAATCATCTGAATCCTGTGTCCTAAGTGTTCAGTGTCAGTAGCCACAGAGGCTCACTTTCAACTTCTGAGAGGCAACCAAGGGCAACAGCCATAGTCTACGTTGTTCTGAGAATCACTTGGACTACATTTACCAACCATTCGAATGATTTCTTGTGAATGGTACTGGGGGTTTTGTTAGCCTATGGTTCTTTAGGAAGCATTGTTGGCACTGTTGACATGTTGTATAACTTCCTTTAATATATAAATATTAATTTAATATATTATAATAAACATATATCTTATTTTATTATATGTAATATATAATATTATATGTATGTTGTATTTATGTATATATGTATGTTTCATATTTGGCTTTATGTAAATATAAGTTAAAATTCCATGACCGTTTATCAAATGACCTTTCCTCCCTTCTTCTTATGTATTGACTTTTGTCTCCCTCCCCAGCTGAAGAACCTATCCATGTTTTGGTTGGTTGGTTGGTTGGTTGGTTGGTTGGTTAGTTGGTTGGTTTTCCAAGAGAAGGAGAGTAGGAAAACATTTTTAGTCACTCTCAGTTATTTTTACTAATACAACTACGTGTCTTCTTTGGTTGAAGAATCCTGCTCCAAATGTGCAAGGCTACTGGTAAACTTCAAATGGATTTAAAGGAATGTATATCTTCTCTAATTTGTTTTAGAAGACCCAATGAATTAAAAATCCAGAAGGTTTTGCTTCTGTGCAAATGTTTATTCAATGTGAAAGAAAGTAAGATCTGAGAGACAAGGCTGCTCTTCACCTCTAGGGAACGACTTTTGTAGATGAATCATTGATTGGAAGAAGAAATCCCCTAAAGGATTGCCGAACGTAGCTATAATTGTGAGACACTTACACCTGAAAAATTACTCTCAAAGTTAAATTCTAGAAATAACAGCAATAAAGTGGCATACCAATTTAATTTCCTTTTTATTTTTTAAATAATAAGTATACCTTGGTTGCAAAAAATTAAGAACTAGACATTTTCAAAACAGGAAAGAGGGAATTTTATTCTTAGAAATAATTTACCGTCTAATTTAAAACATCATATATATTTAGTTTAAAAAATAACTTCAAAAATATAAAAAGTCAGAAACTGCTAAAAAGGGATTCATGTCTTCATAGGTCAAGGATGAAGCTCAGTTAATCATTGTTGACGAGTGACAATGTAACTAAATGGTCACGCTAGTCCATTCAAACCTAACAGTTGACTTTCACAGAATCAACTTAAAAGCCTGGTTAATTAATCCCTGCTCAATTAATGGCATAACAATGCTACGGCATCATGCAGTTCTCTTAATAATGTGCCACTGTCTAGATATGTGCACGGTCACAAGGAAGGGTAAAAGGGGGTTATGGGATCCAAACAAAAGATTGAGCAAAATTCATCAAAACCAGAAATGTACAGGAAGCCATCACCTATCCTCAGAAATCTAGCTCCAGCCAAGAGATTCTGTTCACAGGACAGGATTTAGAATTACAAGACATTTGTGTAAATAGGAGAAATATTATCATCTTGGAGGGTAAAATGGAAGCAAAGATTAACATTCCAATAAAAGGAAATAAAGGCCCTTAAAAAATGAAAACCGCACACACAAACACAAAAAGAACAAGAATTTCTCGAACTTTAGGATTTTCTGTGTCTTAGGTAAAATGCAGTTTGCCAAAGTTAAAAACTCAAATAGAAGTAAACCAGTAGGAATAAATGTGTGCTTAGTTAAGTACCATCTAGTTTAGATTATAACAGGTCACTTCTAGTGAGTATGAGAGAGAATTTTCTCTGAAAGCAAAACTTTATGTGAGAAATGAGGTCAAATATCTTACAGAATTGGGGAGTGGGCAAAAGTTTGAATGACTACACTAATCTATCTGAGTGATATTTTTAATTGTAAGTTTATTGCAATAAACCATTTTTTAATTTAATAAAAGCTACCTTCGGATTTTTTTTCTAATGTATGTCCCAGACCTAACAAATGTGTGAGGTTTATTGACTTATGCTAGACTCGAATTGATTTTCTCATCCTAAAGTATACTGAAGTACCTGATTCAACTACTTATAGTTCTCAGTTTTCTTATGCACAGGCTGAGGGGGTAGGCTGAATTGTGATTCTAATACTGTTGGTACAAAGCAAGGCCAGAGACTCAGCCTTCATCATAAGTTGTTTCTACTGATGTTACCTTTTGTCAATCTTGCTCTTGGATCATATTTTAGAAAACAGCCATTAATGCTGCCATTATCTGATGGCACTTCCTGGAATAGCCGGCATTTTTTTATTGGCTAATGGTTCCTAAAAAGCTGAAATGTATCTTCTGGGCTTGGAAAACTACAAATAAGTTAGAATTTTTTAAATGTATTCACGCATGAGTGATGGCTACCTCCTGGACTATATATGACTTTTTATTGTGCAATTAATTATAATTAAGCAACATAAAGGTTATCAAGGGCTACAAACTAAATTACAAATTCAGGATTATATAGCTTTTTTTAATCTTGAATATGTAAGGGAATGCCACTTAAATACTATTCATAAGAATGTATGTCCCTTGGCAATGTGATATATTTTCTAAGTCTTTGTGAGAATGCAGATGTGCCGGATGGCAGACAAAACATGTAGATGCATTTCTCTGGTGAAACTTATAATCCTGGTAGCTATTCACCAAGTAAGCTCATTGCAAAATGTTCTGAATTTCACCAAAAATTACAAAATGATCTACCTCAAAATTTGCAGACAGAAGGCTCATTTAAAGCAGAATACAATGCTATCATTCTGAGCGAAATTCTCAAAAACATAACACAATAGGAACAAGAGTCTTTGACAATGTGAACCTGATTTTGCCAAATGATTCCAATTTCAGATAAGCATTTGCTCCAAGATTGCTCGCAAGAGGGTTGCAGCAGCATTAAAGTCACTGCAGAGACATGAGTCAGTAGAACTATGTGTCACTTACAGCCCAGACAGAGCACTGTAAAGTAAATTCTCCCTGTGCTCTTAATGTTATCTTCTGCTTTCTGTCTTGGCCTTGAGGAACGTGCTTCTCATCACACAGCTTTTGGGAGGCAAATAAACAGGAAATCATAGTGGCAAATGGCAATATTCATTGCTCCAATAAATATAATCAAAATGACACCAGCAATGGTGATGACAATAAGAATAATGTCTCTTCATAAATTTCTAAAAATTACTTAATACATAATATTATTATTAATTTTGAGTTAAGGTAACAAACAAAATGACTCAGTCAAATAGATGCCCACGTTTTTCCTTGGGGTTGTTGCTTTTCTTAATATTCTTCCAGTAAATATGCAATCTAAAGAACAGTTGGAGGTGTTGTGATGATTTTCAATCAACGTTCTCCTTGTCATTTTTTTAATATTTATTTATTATGTGTACAGTAATCTTTCTGTGTGTACGCCTGCAGGCCAGAAGAGGGCACCAGACCCCATTACAGATGGTTGTGAGCCACCATGTGGTTGCTGGGAATTGAACTCAGGACCTTTGGAAGAGCAGGCAATGCTCTTAACCTCTGAGCCATCTCTCCAGCCCCCTCTCCTTGTCTTGCTAGTCATTATGGCCGCCATTGTCTTTATCTTCATTTATAGTTTCATACCAATGTCCCTGAAAGCCACGACACTTGATGGGGTATATTGAATCACTCTCAGCCTGTTGGTTAGGATCAAGTGAAGTAAAAACACATTGCATGTCTCTTTGAAAACCAGTGTTGTTTCAGAAATGTTTTGTGCTCTTAATCAAACTTCACATAAAAGAATCTTCTTTACTAGATTAAAGAAAATTAGCTTTCTAAAATCCCTGAAATAACAGGAAAATTCAAGACATATTTGACTTGCTAATAGCATACAAAAGTCACAGGGTAAATTAAAAGCAATAAATACACAAATCAACCAAAATATATGGCAAAAGGCAGTGTCTCCAGGTAGTTTTCATCTCAAAAGTCCTCTCTGAAATCATCAACAGAATTTTGGCACTTAAGGGGAGTAAAAGCTGTAAAATAAATTACAGACTCAAGATCTGATAATATCCTATGATACAGATTTTTTTAAATATCCAAATTCATTGCTTTAGAGTGAACATGAGAAGGCTTTAACACTCTTAATGGCCAAATGAAAGCAATGACTTAGAAAGAAAAACGTGTCACCGTTTCTTCGCCCATTGAAATTTTACGACAGTTTTAAAGTTGCTAACCATCTTGATCAATAAAATGGCAAATGACTTCAACGTGGTCCTGTCCCTTAGAATCAGGTGACGTGAAACTCCTCCAGGTGAGCTCATAAGAAACGCAAAGTGCTATACCAGATGTCAGGATGAAGGAGGATGCACATGAGCATCTGATGTTTGGCACTAAAAGGTTCCAGGGATACTGTAAGATAGTCAAAAGTGGCCTAGAGATGGGAATTTACTTTGGTCTGGGTTACTCATTAGTTTTTCCACTGCTCTTTCAGCTATTCAAAACAAACAAACAAAAAAAAGACAATCCAGTTATAACGGTGAGTATGCCAGGATTCCCTCCGCATTCCTATTTTAAAAGACTTTCACTTTGATAGAAACAGGTTTTTCCATTCATTTCCATAAGTTCAGCAACTATATGTTATATTTTACCCATGTCTTTCTCACATTTTACATGAATACATCAGCATACAACCTGACTTGTAGGAATATATGTATATTTAACAGAATGTTAAATGAAAATCCCCCCCTTAACTCACAGTTTTGCCTAAAACCATATACTAAGAATAGTAGGCAGTTATCAGCCCCATGTGCAAAGGAATATCTTGTGAGAATTGACATAAAAACAGAACTATTTCAGAATCCTTCAAGCGCCACCACCCTCCCAACTACACAGGAAAAAATCAGAAAGAAGAAGGGTGACTGCCAAAAACATTTGCTGTGTAATTACTGTTCTGAGGACACAGGATGTGGCTTTTTGTGCAGAAGAGGATCTGAAGAACTAGGTGGAAAGTTTCTGTTTTAGGCTGGGATTGCAATAACAAGTGGCATAGGGCGGCAGAGATTTATCTTCTCTCAACCCCACCGGCTGCAAGTGCTAACCAAGGTATTTGCAAGGTTATGCTCTCTGTGCAGTCTTCCTGTTCCTTTGCCCTTTCTCACTCCTAATTGTTGCAGAAAGTTCTTTGTGGCAACATAGCTAATTCCTGATCCACCTTTGCAAGGTGCTTTTCTCTTTGTGTCTGTTCTCTTCTTAACAGTTTTTTCATACTGCAGTGTGATTAGCATCCTTCTTAATTTCATTACATCTGAAAAGAACCCGTTCCGAAATCAGACACCACTCATGAATGATCTGATGTTAAATTTCTACATTTTCGGTAATGATATTTATTGAAGGACATGATTCAGCCAGCAACAGTTAGGGCACTCAATGGCTACAATAATCTCTAATATATCATAGGATGCAAACTTCTTAAGTTTAATCAGGATCTTAAAAACTATTTCAAATATATCACTAGATCTGTGACTTACTCTTCATTGTAGTATTTTGAAAAGGAATGTCAATTTTGTATAGATTGAAGCTGTTTAAATCTTCTTTAAGTGTGATCTTGTACTAGTATGTGTGCAACTGCCCTGCTGTGTCCAGAATAAAATGATTTCCTTATATAAACAAAGTATAGGAATATACTTTGTTTTTTTTTCAATCATTCCAGCACATATTCCACAATAATAACTCAATTTTGGGAGTGGTGTGTGTGTGTGTGTGTGTGTGTGTGTGTGTGTGTGTGTGTTTGTGTGTGTGTGTATCTGTGTGTGTTGTGTGTGTCTGTTTGTATAAATAATATACATGGTCTGCTTAGAATTGAATACTCAGTCTTTTTTTCTGTGCCATGATTAGTTGTGAATCTGTTAAAAGATATACTGTTAAAAGAAGTTCTCTAATGGGAGTTGAGAGATGCATGCACTATGATATGAGTGTAATGGTAAGTCATTAGGTGTTGGTTTAGTGCCCCTTAGCAGAGTAACAGTAGTAGGCTCTTACCTAGGGCTGTGGTCTGTCTAGCTTCAGGTTTTCGGTTTCAATATCAGGTCCAGTTTGGGGTTTCAACTTGTGAAGTAGTCTTTAGCTTCTGCCAAAGAGTGTCTGGTTATTCCTCTGACATCTATATCCCATCACATCAATTGGCATTTCTTGCCAGGCCACTTGTTATAGTTCCTAGGGTTCACAGCTGGGTAAGATTAGTGATTACTTTTGTACTCATCATGTACCTTCCAGCACTGTGAAAGCTGGCCGGTAGTAGTGAAGTTTCCAGTTGAATGCCAGCCTAATTTCACCATGTTCTTGGCTCGACTATGTGGGGTCTTCAGCAATAGAATCTTACCATCATATTCTGGAGGGTAATCAAGAGTATTTACAATAATTTGCAATGTTTAGGGAAGTCTATGATACTTCACTGGCCAAGAACTCGCAAAGAGGTAATACAAATGCTGGCACTATGCTTTGTTGGCCTGTGGTGTCTATCTAGTAAAGGTACTGTTGCCCTTTATAGGGTAACTTTGTTTTACCTCCTCTTATATGTGTGCGTTTATATATTTTTGAAGCTCTACAAGTGTGGGTTTCCATATGACCTTTTTGAACATTTTAGTGTTAATTATTCCTCCCCATATTCTCTCCTCTACACTGCCCTCCCATCACTCATTTCATGCCCATTTAGTTCTCTCTCCCCACTGGCAAAAATGTCTCACCCCCAAGCTAAAGAGCTATTGGCAATCAATAGCTTCTAGCACATGAATGATGTTTTGTTTGGTTCGGTTTTCTTTTGCTATTGTTTGTTTGTTTACTTGTTTGTAAGTGTTAAGTCTCTGGTGCATTGCCTGTGATCCAATAAAAAGCAACAGCCAAAAATATAGATTATCATCAACCGAAGTTGACAGGCAGAGAGAGAGAAAGAGAGAGAGAGAGAGAGAGAGAGAGAGAGAGAGAGAGAGAGAGAGAGAGAGAGAGAGAGAACACAAAGTTGGGTGATCAGCGGAAAGGTGGTGGCTCTAAAAGTTGGAGGGGTGGATGTGATGAATTCCATTGTGTGACATTTTCAAAGAATCAATAAAATGAGAAAAAAGAAAAGGGATTGCAAGACAGAGGTAACTGTGTCTCAATTTGATTAGGCTACCACAGTAGAATCATCTACTCAAGGACTGTTTGTCATATCATCAACCGGAATTTATTTCTCCTGGCTCTTAAGGCTATTTAATACAAATCAAAACACTTATGAATTCAATATTAAATATTTTCAAAGCTTTTATAGTGAGAATGGTGGGAATATAAACATGAAAATCAAACTCTACAGAGAAATAAAAGAAAAATTACACACACACACACATATAACAAAAATCTCAAAATATTTCAGGAAAATAAGAAACAAGACAATAGAAGGTAATAAAAGGAATACAATCGGAAAATAAGAAGTCAAAGTATCCTTGTTTTCAGATATTATGTACAATTGACAAAGATTCTACAATTAAAGTGTTAAAAACTGAAGACACTGCATAAGATATTATGATGTGAAAAGACCTCCAATGCTCATAGATCAGAAGAATTAATACTTTGAAAATAAAAATTCTACTGAAGTAATCTACAAATTACACGTGGTCCCAATCTGAATCTCAAGGCCAATCTTTACAGACATGGAAACAGCAATATCAAAGTTTGTTTAGAAACACGAAAGGCTGGGGTTAGTCATAGTAATCCTGCACAAAATGAATGCTTCTTGTAATTTCATGTTACAATAAAAATACATAGTATTAAAGACAGCATGAAATGAACAGAAAACCCACAGAACATTTGACTACAATGAAGGACCCAGAGGAAAACATACATTAATGATGCCTGTTTCTTTTTTACAAAAATGCTAAAATATACAAAATGGAAAGAAGATAATATCATTAATAAACCATGCTAAGAGAAACTAGATATCAGTACATAGCACAATGAAGCTAGAATTTTATCATTCCATGTATAAAAATCAACTCCAAACTGATCAAAGAACTCAACATAAGACTAGATACTTTGAAATTTCTAAAGGAAAAATTATGGAACGTATTTCAACACACAGGCACAAGCAGAGATATTCCGAATTAGACTCTGGCAGCTTGGGAAATAAGAGTAAAAACTGACAAATCATATGTCATAAAATTAAAATTTTTCTATACAGCAAAGAATTGGTGGAGCGAGGAGGCATTCCACAGAACTGAAGAAAATCTTTGCTATACCTCTGACAGAGAATTACAATCTAATATAAAAACTTATAAATATCAAAAAACAACCCAATCAAACAATTTATCCTAATAGAGATTTACCAACATAAAGGAATACAAATGGACAGACAGTAAACACTTTAAAAACTGTTAAACATCATTAACCACCAGAGAAATGCAGATTAAAACTACATCGAGATTCCATCCCATTCCAGTCAGAATGGCCATCACCAAAAATTTAGTTGACAAAAGATAATAGCTGGGATGTTCACTGTTGGAGTCCAAACTGATGCAACCACTAAAGACATCAGTATGGAGATTCTTCAAAAATCTAAAATTAAAACTACTATTTGACCCAGCTATACCACACCTGGTTTTATACAGGATCCCAAAGGATCCTGTATTCTACTTCAAAGATCCTTGATCACCAACCTTTATTATGTCTCTAATCACAATATCTAGGAAACAAAATCAACTTAGGTGGCCATTGAATGATAGCTGTATAGAGGAAATATGATACATAAAGAAGCCATATGGAAATTGGCTACATTGTAAGCAAGTTTTAAAATACAAGTTAAAAATACAAGAAGGAGCTTGAAGAGGACTATTCTGCAGGACTATACAATGCTTCTCTGTATGTTAAGTGTTATTAAACCAAAACCCCGGTACCAGATACCACAAATCTCTTTGGCAGGGGAGGCAAAACTCCCAAACTAACACAGATTCCGCTACTCTTCTTAGTTTTTCACCAGAGTTATTTGATAAGCTCCACTTTCTGAAGAAAGCACACACTTCAGTTGTAAGGTGTGGAGAAACCAAGCTAGAATCAAGCTCGAGTTTCCTTCCTAGCATACATAGTGTCAAAAGATGCTATGCAAGCTACCAAGATAGAAAAGACAACTGTCTTACCCTGTTGTGAACCCTGCTATTTAAAGTCAAGATAAGCCCTCCTCTCTAAGAGCAGCCCAAATGTAATAAGAGTAGTCAGTTCCTTTCTAGTTCCATTTGTAGTCCATTACACAAAAGGAAATCCATACCTAGTACTGTAAACCTGGTTAAAGTACCAAGGATGATGAGGGGTGTTAAGCATTGGGGTGATATTAATACTTGTGTTTCTCTAACAAGAAGCCGTCTTCTAAGAATTTGTTTATATCCACAGAAAAATGCTACCTCCAGCTTTAATCAGAAAAGTCTCCTTTTGCAATGATTGGCAGGGACTGCAAAGACACATGGTTGCTCTTGGTTCCAAGAATAAGTGACAGTTGATTGCACAGCCACAAAACAGGAAACACCACTTACTCTGAGACTCAGGGATTTTCATGGAAGAGAGCGTGGAAAGAAAATCCAAGAGCTGGGAGTACACGTGTGAAATCTTTTCTGTACATGTACTCACATCTGTGACCAACTACAACAGGACTATGTACAAATGAGCCTAATATCAGTCTATTATAAATTGAGGAGGAGCTTATCCAGGCCTACCACTGCCTTCTAAACTGCTAGCTACTGGTGAATTCTGGGAGAAAGGCAGTCATTGTCTCCAACTGAGCAATAGCTGAGTGCACTGCTACAAACCAGGGGTCACATAGATGATCCTGGTTAAACTCAGTCTCCACAAAACAAAAAAAAAAAAAAAAACAAAAAACAAAAAAAAAAGGAAAGGAAAGGAAAGGAAAGGAAAGGAAAGGAAAGGAAAGGAAAGATACAGCAACACAATTGTGAATATGGGCAGAGTTCATGTAGGGAAGAAAAGGTACTAGGGGTACTGGGGGAACAGAGAGGGGTTATAATAAGTGTATACATACTACATGTATGAAATTGCCAAAGAACAAACTCAGCAAAAGTGCAAAATCATAATAGAAGTAATCAGGCAGTAATTTGAATAGCAGACAACTGGCTTTATTTCTTAATATGCTTTCTCAGTTTTCAGATACTGAGAATGAACTGTTCTCTAATTGGAATATGTGTCATCACATTGTGTGTTTGTATCATTTTCTAAAAGAAAGTTTTTCTCTTGCAATATCCTCCCTATAGAGCTTTTTGTTCCCAGTAAATACTTAACTGGAAATAACAAATGATAACTACATTTTTATTAGGTTTCATGCTGAGTTACTGTTAAGCTATCCACCCAGTACTTTAATTTTTGTTAACACAAGTAATCAAGTTCAAGGTTACCACAGGCATCAAAGTGAGAGAGCAAAGTTTTTATCTTGCAATTAAATTGTACTAGCACAATAAATGTCTACAAACAAAGCAGTTTGCTTTTTAAATGCTTAATGGTAATTTAATGCCAGTCATAAGCTATGTAGAGACATTGCTGAGAGAGAGTCTTTACCCCATGATGTCTGAGATAAAAAGAGTTCTATTGTTTATTTGTTTCTTTGAGGAACACAAAATACCACTGACAAAATATATTAGGTAATTTAACAATTGACAATTGGAAAATTAGGCAATTTAATAGTGTAATTCTCTAACTACTCCTTCCAGAAGACAATCATTTATCTTGTTATATTTTGTGAAATACCAATAATTAGTTTAGGTATCAAATCTTGGTAACAATCACAACCACACAAAGCTATACTAACTAATGTCCATCTATTCAATTTGGTAAATATTCATACACTACTATTTCATGTTACTAGGCTGAAAGCTACACAAGTTAAGTGCCAGTTCTCCAAAGTAGAATGCCATATACAAATCTTTTAAAGAATTAATTATTTTGGACTTGGGGAGATTTTTTTTAGTGGCCATGAATACTTGCTGCTATTGCAGAAGATGAGAGTTTAGTTCCAAGGACCACATCAGGTGACTCAAAATCACCTGTATTCAGGATTCAACACCCTCTTCCTGGCTCCGTGCACAACTACCTGTGCATAGGCATGTGTGCATGCACACATACACACACGCACACATATAGTGTGTGCGTGTGTGTGTGTGTGTGTGTGTGTGTGTATTCAGGTCCACACACTTAAAAGTTTTTTTAAAGATTTATTTATTCATATTCTATGTACAAAAGTTTTGCTTACAGTTGTGTTTTCTACGATGTTTTGCCTAGTGCCTACAAAGTCAAAAAAGCAAAAGAGGGTGTTGGATCTCTTAGAACTGAAGTTATAAATCATAGTGAACTGCTCTGTGGGTGCTGGGAACTGAACCTAGGTCATCTACAAAAGAAGCAAATACTCTTACCAATCAGCCCCCCATGTAAGATCTTAATACTAGTACTTTGTAACTGTCACATGGAATAAGATGTACAACTTTTTTCTGCCTCTGCTTCTTCAAGTATAAGATGAGGCACTGAGTGCTATTCCATGTTTGCAAAGCTCATTTGTAAATGAACCTTTGGAAAGATTAAGGCAGTGACAGATTGATTCAAACAAAGAAAAGAAGTCCTTTAATAGGTAGAAAGAAAAGAAAGAAGAGACCCCATTTCAACCTATGTAATGTGGAGAGTCATCAAAGAAGGCACATGGCATCAACCTTGGCCTTCCATAGCGTGCGCGCACACACACACACACACACACACACACACACACACACACACCTCACTCATGTACACACACTCCCTTATTCTATAAACTGCTCAAGTGAGACAGTTGCCTAGAAGCCTAAGGTTTTCTATGCTTTTTTTCTCCTAGTGTGTAAATTCCACGTGCATGTTGAGACTGGATGACCAAGGCCACACTTAAGCGAAACATTGCACTTTATGCTTGGCAAATGAGTGGAGGACAAACACTGAATAATTTAAGCTCTAAAACCTACCCCAACTCAAGGACTCAAAATCATAGGAAAGACACTTCATTGTGGAAGGTGAGTAGAAGCACAGACCATAGAAGATGGTTAAGAAGAATAAACAAATTCATGTAATTTTATTGAGGGTAGAAATTGTATTTAATTTGTTTATTTTTCGGTTCCTTGAGAACTTGGTATAAAGCATTTTGATCCCCCTTCTATGCTGAACTTTTGTCTGACTCGAGCCTGTACAGGTCTGGTACATGCTGCTTAGCTGCTATGCATTCAGCCACCCTGCTCTGTCACTGCAGTCAACAGCCTCTGTCTTGTCTCTTACAGTCTTCCTGTCCCATGTTCCCTAATGATCTTTGAAGCCCAGAAACACTGATGACTGAACAAAAGTTTGTGTGTATGTGATATATATATATATATAGATAGATAAATAGATATAGATATATAGATATATAGATATATGGTGTGTGTGTGTGTGTGTGTGTGTGTGTGTGTGTGTGTAAAGAAAGTGCATGAGTTTGTGCACATACACACAAAACTGTTTTGGTCAGTCATCAATCCTTTGCCACACTATTACTGTCTTTAAAAGTAGCCAGTGAGTACACATTTGAAGACCTCTTAGTCATTGTTTAAATTATTTACTTGTTCCAAATTCTCTAGCATCAAGAATACTCTTGATCTTGTTTTCATCAGACCTAAGAAATACATTGAACTGGAAAGGTTTAAAAGGCAATTAATATCCTAATGATACATGGAAGTAATCTTTATAGATGACACAATATTTTTTTTTTAATTCTGGCTGTAATGTCACTTAAAATTGAGCTTCCTGACATTTTCATTTCATTTCTCTTCATGCATTTTGGGTGTATTTAAATTGAATAATAGGTATTTTCATAAAAGCGTCAGTACACAGAGATGGGATTCCTATATCAGAGCCTTTCTTCATGTACCTCTACCATGAGAAATAGTTTCTTCAAAGGGGAAGACATAAAAAACTTTATAATCTGAAGTAAAGCAGGAAGGAAATAATTAGTAGTGTTAGGAAGACGTGACCTCAAGTTTTATTTTCTAGAAATTATATGCAATGAATTAAATGGCTGATATAATTTAATCTTGAAAGCCAAGCTATGCAGCTAAATTGTTGCTGTGTGTGAAAGACAATGAATTAGGATGCATCATCTTCCTTTAAATACCTCGCGGGAGTATCTTCATATGGTTTACACATTCACATTTAAAATGAAAGGAAGTTTACAAAAGAATAAAGACATGAGAAATTTGCTGACAGCTGGATTGTTTAAATTAAAATGTTATATTTCTTTCTCTTTTATTGATTTTTTTTTTTGAGACAATGTTTCTCTGTAGCTTTGGAGCCTGTCCTGGAACTAGTTCATGTAGACCAGGCTGGCCTCAAACTCACAGAGATCTGCCTGTCTCTGCCTCCCAAGTGCTAGGATTAAGGTGTGTGCCACTACCAGATGAAAAGCATTATCTAATATTAAGCAACTTTATAAAATAAAACTAACCCAATACCTGAAATGTTTGACCAGGTGAACTAAGTTGTTCAGAAATTTCAAGAGAAAAAAAGAATAGAATGACAAACATGAAATTCAGGCATGATCTTCACAGTAATTCCCTTTTACAAAAATGCAGTTTGGTGTGAGGCAGTGACTCAGTGGGTAAGCAAGGCTGCTACACAAAGTGAAGGCCTGAGCTCAGATATCCAGGGCTAAACTGGGTATGGCCACATGTGTCCTTAATCCAAGTTCTGTGGAAAACAGAAACAAGCAGTTGCTGGACTTGCTGTTTTCATGCCTAGACCCCAATACAGCACTCTCCATGCATGTATTACTAGAAAAAGCATAATAAATGTGAGATGATCACTGCTGAGCTGCTTGGAAGTAGAGGTTCAGTGTGTTCAAGATTCGTCCCCACCCATGTTCCATCACGGTGACTCAGAAGGCGATGCCCCTGGAGGTGTAGGTGGATCTCATTACTAATTTCACAGCTTTGACTACACATGACTCCTTTATCATCACAGTCTCTATAAATTACTCAAATTCATTCTTTTACCCTTACCACTCCCAAGTGTGCATCACGCACTTTTTTTTTTTTTGCTAAAATAATTGTTTCATCAGAACCTCAGAATAACAGATTTTATAACATATAACGACTTTGAAACAAAAGCATTGGTTTTCTCCTCTAAATTTAAGAAATCTACCATTTTGGAGAAGTAGACGGTCTTGAGTTATACTCTAATTCCCTTTCCAGGGAGTCTGAGGTGAAAGCTCAGTGTTGCAGATGCACTTTAGAAGATGATGCATGGCCGGGCTGAATGGCTCGGTACATGGATGTGTATATATGGAGTAGAAGCCAGCAGTTAGGGAGTGCTTGCACTGTGCCAGATAATGGTGATATTCATCTTTTAAAGGTCACATGAAACCCTTTGAAACAACGTAGAACTCTTTCTCTCCTACAAGAAACAATTTTGCCATTCGAGTGTAGCTTTTCTCACTATTAGGGCATTGGTTTTCACAGCCTGCCTATGAGATGTAATGTGCAGCCAAATCAGCAAGAATGACTTAACCGGTTTTTCTGCCAGGGTTACTGGGCCTTCTGTAGCAACAATGTCACCCCTGTGTTTTAGTTCTTATATAGTTAAGCACAAAATGTTCTTTTGTTCTAAACCTGACTAAATCCCCTAACTGGCCAGTTCTTACAGATGCAGTCCTCACATCTCAGGAGTCAAGGAAGCCCATAGAGGGTACCAGTCCTGACTCAGAGCTGCTCTGGATTCTCTGCTTCTTAAACTGTTAGGTGAACAGGCATGTCAGCATCTCAGACGTCTAAGATGACTTCAATTACATCACTCATCACTGTCTCTTTCTGCGTCGTTGGACAAAATCAAATCTGACAAAATGGAGGTGCTTGTTTTCCTCCACTTTATCTGTGTGGCTATTTTATTCTTCATTCTTTCTGGGAAGTGCATATCTGACAAAATGTCCTTATTGGCTATGTTCCTCATTTTCCAAGCAAAAATTACTTTTACAAGTTATTACATTTTAAATTATTTTATAAATACAATATATTTTTATCGGAATCTTTTTCCTTTCCCCAAGTTTCTCCAGATCTCCCCATCTCTCTACCTACCAAACTTGGTCTTCTTTCTCTCTTTCTCAAAATAAATCTCTATAGAAAACACCAGAAAAACAATAAAGACAAAAAAAGAACCTGGATGTAAGTTCCCCTCGGAAGAGGCTGAGCATTTCCCTTTGCTGTGTCTGTGCCACACTCAGAGCCCTACAGTCTTTCCCTATAACACATGGAGCTTCTTGTTATCCTGCAAAAGGGATTTGGTTTTCTTAGTGAGGTGTCCTAAGCCTGACTCCTTGTGTCTGTACTTTCCTGTCTTCCTTCTTCCTCTCTTTCTTCCTTCCTCCTTCTTTGACTTCTCACTTGGTCTTCTTTCTCTCTTTCTCAAAATAAATCTCTATAGAAAACACCAGAAAAACAATAAAGACAAAAAAAGCCACATAAACATAAGAAACACACATACACAAAACAGAGTTTATTTTGTGTGGATCAGCTACACCTTAGTGAGAGGCAGCCTGGAGTACGGTGAGGCAGCCTGGGGTATGGTTGGTATATTCAGGCTGACTTCACCAAAGAAGGCTGATTTTTCCCCTCTTTTAGAAGCTATCAACTATAAATAAGTGTTTTACTGAAGGCAGGAATTTGGGTCCACTTCCCTTTCTCCATGTTCGAAATTTTGTCTGGTTTATTTTTGTAGGGACCTTGTGCATTCCGTAACAATCTCTGTGAGTTCTTATGTATCAGTTCTGTTGTGTCTGGAGAACACTGTTTCTTTGGAGTCATCCATCACCTCTGGCTCTTACAATCTTTACACCTTACCTTCTGAAGAGATTCCTGAGCCTGGAAGGGAAGGAACTTGACATAGATTCTGTTTAGGACTGAATGCCCTGAGGTCTCCCATTCTCTACACATTGCCCAGTTTGGGTCTCTGTATTAATTCTAACACACTGCAAGAAAAAAAAAAAACTCCCATGGCTTAAACTAGGCATTGATCTATGGATACAGCAATATGTTGTTGGAATTAATTTTATTGCTACAATTTTTAACTAAATGATATAGTAGGTTTTCCATTCGGCCCATGACCTGTTAAGTCTCTGATCTTTGACCTCATAAACAGTGTCAGGTATGGGTTCTATATCATGGAATGAGCCTTATATCCAGACCTATGGGTGAAAGAGTTATTGATGACCCTCATGTTTGTGCCACTATGGCATCATATATATTGCAGGTAGGTGGCTGTTGTAGGTTTCAGAGTTTGTAAACTGGTAAGATTGATGTTTAATTTTCTGCTCTGTTAGTGTGTATAATGTCTTGTAGTACTATGGAATCTAGTTTGGAGTGCTAAAGCCTCTAGTTAGGCAACAGTTCAATTTCTCCAATTTCGATGACATAAGTAAGTGTGTCTCCAGCAATAGGACATATCATCAGCTTGTGGCATATAACCAATGGCATTTGGCAGCAGCCTACAATGTTTGGTGGAAATGTCTTTTGTACTCCTTTGGCCAATGACTCAACAGGACATTGCCTATTCCTGGTCCTGTGGGTTGTTGGTAGTATGTGATGTTTGGTTAGGGCACTGTCTTTCCTGTTATATGGTGACTCCATGTAAATTTATTTTTATGGATTTTAGGAAGCTTCTAGAGTAGTTGGTTTCCATACGGCTTTTCAAAAGGCCTTTATCGTTAACTACATGTCCTCATATTTCCTATTTTACCCTGTCCTGCCATGATCCTCCTCATTTAATCCTCCTATTCTAGATATCCCTGTATCTCTTATTAACACTTCATCTCCTTCTTTGGAATATTTCTTCCTCCCTTCTAGTTCTTCATGAGTTATCTAAACTCTGTGGATCAAATACACAACACATGCAACGATTACTTATCAAAGTAGTAATAAGGCAATGAGACACAGAAGACTTTCCAACCTTATAAATTAGAATATATTTTAAATATCCCATTGATCATGTTTGACACATGATTTTATCCTTGTTGGATAATTCTCTTATTGCAATAAAGAATATTATCATGTTATGTAAATGGTCCAAAAGGTACTAACAATTCTCAGAATTAAAGAAGTTAATTTTCAGGTCAGTAAGGTGGATCAGAGGTTAAAGTCACTTTCTTCCAAGCCTGGCAAACTAACTTTCATACTTGGTACCAAGTTGATGGAACTAAATTTCCCATTCCTGTTTGCTTTTTTTTACCCCCCACATACATATTCATATTTTAAAAAGCAAATTCCCAATGATCATATTTCTATAAGAAATAATAAAATAATTTAAAATAATATATTAAAACCCTTGACTTGAGATTCAATATGGATTTGAAGCTGAAATATGGAGTCATTGGTCTCTCCACAGTTCTCTTCAGTACAGTCTTAGGAATTAGTTGCCAATAGCCCAAGTCTGAAAGACAGTTTTTAGCAAACCTTTGATGGTAAAAACACTGCAAATGGAATATGTGTATAAACTGTAAGGAACATGCACTTAGCAAGAAAATTGCTGAAGTCATTATATCCAAAGGCCAAATGGCTGACATATGACATAAGAAGTTCCCATCATAATGAGCTCACTTTGTTCTTAATTTGTCTGGACAGAACACTCAATATGTAACCAATTGGTCCTCCAGTGTGCATCACAATCTAAAAACAGAGTTTCTGACTTTTTTTTGTAATTGACAAGATTGATTTATTTCAGGACAATTCTGACTTTTTCAAAGTGACAAGACTGATTTATTTCAGGGAGAAAGATTTTATTTTAAAAAGGGTTTACTTCTTTTAAATTCAGGGGGAAAGCTAGTGGCAAACCATTTGGAAACAGATTATATAATATTTTATTGTAGTTCAATATATGAAGATATTCTGAGTTTTCTTCATAAAGTTAAGATGTGATAGAGTCTAATTTTTTAATAGAATAAATAGCATAGCCTGATTGTGTAAAAGCTCACTAAATGTTTCAGAGAAAAAAATCTTGGTTTTTAAGCTTTTAAAATCTTAGTAAATAATAATTATTAAATAATTATGTAGATACTTAGAGCTAGCTATGAACTTAACTATTAGATCTCCCTCAATTATGTCACATAGGTTAAGATATGCTGTACTTTCATTTTAATTCAATTCTAAATAGTTTTTCATTTCTTTCTTGATTAACATTTTGACCCATATTTCATTCATTAGTGAGTTGTTCGGTTTCTATGAGTTTGTAAACTTTTTGCCATTTCTATTGCTGTAGATAACCAGCTTTAAATCATGGTGATAAGACGGTGTGCAGGTGCTATTTAAATTTTTTTACTTGTTGAGAATTGCTTTGTTTTCTAAATGTGGTCAAGTTTGGAGAATGATTTATGAGCTGTTACAAGTAGTGTGTATTCATTATTATTCAGGTTTAATATTCTGTAGATTTCTAATGGGTCCATTTGATTTGTGATATTATTTGGTTCCAGAATTTCTCTGGATGTCTGTCCAATCAATTGGCAGGAGGTGGATATTAAAGTCATCCACTCTTATCGTATTTGAGCCAATATGCTGTTGTAGTGCATGCACTTTGAACTTGAGTACTCGTGTTTGGTTAATAAATGATTAGGATTGTAATTTCCTTTTGGTGGATTTTTCCTTTAGTAAGTGTTTAGTGTGTTTTTCCTACATACTTGTCGTGTCCCTTACTATGAACTATTCAGAGAACTTTTCTGATTAATTTTTGTTTGAAATCTATTTTGTCAAATATTAAGTAGCTGTACCCACTTCCTTCTTGGATCAATTTTCTGGGGATAACTTTTCCCACCCTTTTTTTCCTTAATGCCTTTGTCCAGTCTGTCATTGATGGTAAGGTGTGCTTATTTGATGTAACAGTGTGATAATGCTCTGTTTCTCATCCAATTCCAGTAGGAAATTGAGACTGTAAATATTGATATTTATTAATTATTAACTGATTTCTGTTATTTTATTCTTCACATGTTTTTTTTTCTTTCTCATCTTTTGATTTACTGTTCTGGTATTATTTATAATTTGTGTCCTCTTAGGTATAGGTAACTTCTTCAGACTAAAGTTTTCATTCTAGTGACTTCTGTAGAACTAAATTGGTAGACATTGCACATATTTGAATGTATTTCCATCAGAGATAGTGGACTGCATTTTTGTTTCATTCTGGTGTCTTTATCTAGAAAAAATTTGAGAATTTTCCTTTTGTTTCAATTTTTATAATTTAGGAAGGATTGGTTGTGAAAGTGTGATAGAATTCTGCTCTGAATCCTAGCCTGGACTTTTTTTTGTTTTGTTTTGTTATTGTTATTATTTCAAATTGTTTTTATTTGTTGTAGGTCTGTTTACATGATTGCTCTCTTCTTGATCAAATTTTGTTAGTTTGACTGGTCTATAACTTCTTTTTATTTCGTTTAGATTGTCCATCTTAATGTAACATGGGTTTTTAAGGCATCTGCTTATAACATTCTGTATTTCTTAGGTATCTTTTGTAATATTTCCCGAATAATTTCTGATTTGGTTAGAGTATCTCTTTCTTATGACAAATTGGGCTAATGATCTTTCAATCTTGCTTATCTTCTCAATAAACAAACTTTTAGGCTTGTTTGCTCTTTGCATTGCTTCCTTTGTTTATATCTTATCTATTTTGGTTTTAATTTTTACTATGTCTTGCTGCCTAATGGGTTTAGATTTTGTTTGTTGTTTTTCTAAATTTTTAATTTGCTTCATTAAGTCACTTATTTGGGCTTTTTCTGATTTTTTTAACATAAGCATTAGAGCTATAGATGTAGCAAGTAGGACTGTTTCCAGTGTATCCCAGGTTTTTGTTGTTGTTGCTGTTATGTTTTCACATTCATTTGTCTCCAGAAAAGTTTCATTTGTTTCTCTGTTTCTTCTTTGACACATTCATTATTTAGTAATGAGATGTTTAATCATCAGGCATTTGTGTACTTCCTAGAGATTTGTTAGTTGTTAATATTCCATTTTGTTGTATTATGGTCAGATAGGACACACTGAATTATTTCAATATTTCTGAATTTGTTAAGATTTGTTTTGTGTTCAGGTCTAATTTAGATAAGAGCTGTGGGACAATGGTCTTCTACCCTGTAAAGATTTGCTGCTTGTATTGCTTTAATAAAATGTTAATTAGCCAGTAGCCAGGCAGGAAGTATAGGTGGGGCAACCAGTAGGAAGTATACGTGGGGCAGCCAGAACAGGAGAATTCTGAGAAGAGGAAAGGCTGAGTCTGCAGTCACCACAGAGGAAGTCAGACACAGAGGAAGCAAGATAAGAATGCCTTGATGATAAAAGATACCAAGCCACATGACTTTTTTCTTTAGTTTAGAAAAATTTGATTCTCTGATCTTGTTGTAGGTCTGGTCCCTGTTATTGACATTTTATTAAGAAAATCAAAAAACAAAGTTTGTTTATATATTTTTCCAGAACAGAGCCTATTGTCAGAATATTCTCAAACGTTTTCCATTTGAGATTAAAAAAATTCTGTTGTTTAATTTTGAAGAGTTATTTTGAAGCCAGACAAATTCCCCTTGCAAATTATATATCCAAAAGTTAAACTCTAAATTAAATTTCTTTGTAGTTCTAGCTGAGTGACACATTTATCTTAGTGATGATAGAAGAGAAAAGTCTGTCTTGTCTTCAGTTTCTATAATCTTCCCGATTTATACTCTACAGTTCTTAAATCTGTTGCCAGGATAGCAGATTAGTCGGGACAGTTCTATTTTTAAAAGAAGGTCCCACACTAGGCTGTGTTCACCAAGATAGGGTGAATTTGACATCATTCCTTATAGATATCAAATAGCAGTTTTACTGAGTGTCGATTCAATGCATGTAAAAATTTTCTGTCAAGATGATCTATGCCATATATTACTTACAAGCTTTTCTAAATCTGAAGTAGCTTTAAATTGTTTGCTCAATTTTCCTATGTAGCCACACCATTCTAAGAGACTGAAGACAGGCTCATGTATATTTGTAGTCATTTAAAGAGAAGAGTAACATTATTTTGATAAATAAAGGCTAAGATCCTCGAAGAAAATGGTTGGATATGGTGATATCTTTGACTCAACAGTCACCCAAAGAAATGGATATCACTCAGTGTGGTGAGGGAGTTAATGAGTGGAAATGGTAGCATTTAATATGTGCTTGAGGGATGTAGAATCAACATGTATTAAGTCTTTTCCTTTCTTTGTGTCTGTAGCCAAGATTTTCATGAGGTCTCTTCCAGTCAAATATGATCTCTATTAATATTTAAGAAATCCATAACTTTTTGTTTTCCATGGAAACAAAAGAATAATCTCTTCCTTCATTGCAACACATTTTCTGATTTGCATTCTGAATTTAAGACATCCTTAAACTATATAGGCTGGTTTAATTTAGTAGTGTTTTTCACAATCCAATATCTCTCAGCAGCTGCTTTTTTATTCATTAATATTTAAAAATTTTAATGTTAATAAAGTACTATATAGATAGGGCCCAAATGCCCTGTGTTATGGTATTTCCCATCTTTATGTGGTTTGTTCTTTTTTTACTATGAGAGATTCTGACCTAGGGTGTGGCTAATTAGTATTTTGGGTATAGAGGTGAATCCACTCCACCTGGACCAAAGGTCAGAGAATTCAAGTCTATTCTTGATATCATGTTAGTGAAGTCTGCTGCATCCCTCTCCCCTTTTGGAGTTAAGTATATAAACATGTGGAAAATAAAAGAGGCAGATTCAGGAGTCACTGAATGTCCCTCCTGATGCTGCTCTACATTTGTGTCTCTTGTTTCTCTTATATCTCTGTTCCTTTAGCTTAATAATTCTAATCCTCATGCTCCTATTCTGAAACATATGGGTTTCATTAAGGTTGGTCTTTAATAATGATATATGTTTCTACTCTTGTCTAAGGTATTGTATGTTGGCAGTTTATTTTAAGATGTAGTATAAAATTATAGTCCTTAAAAGTTATGATTACAAAGTGTTTATAATAATAAAGAAATGCAGGTTAGTAGTTAGTTATCTATTACAATGAAATTGTAATCATGTTAGGTATGTTTTCAAAGTTAAGTAAAAATACATTTTACAGAGATAGATGGTCTTCAAATATGTCAAATATCTACAGAATATGGCATGTAAGATGCTTTAATAACACAAGGATTTTCTTGACAGTGGGATATACCTGCTCCTGGCAATACCAATCATAATTAATAAAAAGTCTCCATGTTGCCGGGCGGTGGTGGCGCACGCCTTTAATCCCAGCACTCGGGAGGCAGAGGCAGGCGGATCTCTGTGAGTTCGAGACCAGCCTGGTCTACAAGAGCTAGTTCCAGGACAGGCTCCAAAGCCACAGAGAAACCCTGTCTCGAAAAACCAAAAAAAAAAAAAAAAAAAAAAAAAAAGTCTCCATGTTGTCATTTGGGAACCGGCAGTCCAAAGAAAGTCCTACTATATCTAATAAAAAGTGTTCTGGAATGACCAACAGCTCTCTGAGACTTCCTTCTAACCTTCTATGGATATTCTGGAAAGCATGGAGAAATGTTTCAGTTCTTCCAAGCAATTTTGAAGGCAGGAGAAACCCTGCAGATATGCCAATGTGATTTCTGTCCTTGTCCATGAAACTCAACTACTCTATCATCTTCAGAGGTCTATGTAACTCTGGAACACGGAGATGAAACAGATGGCCAAGTCCTGGAGCCCCGAAGGCCACTGAGTTATCCCGTTTATCTTTACTTTTCACCCTGTGGCTCATCTGCACTATGGTGCTTTGTCATGAAACTGGGTCTTTTCTCAAAAATCCTTCTTGCTTTCTTATTTTCATTTGAAGTGGTTTTGTAAAAAGAGATTGAATGTCAAATTCTGTTTTAAAACCTACATTTGTATTTTTTTCACAAATACAGTTGTTTTTTGTTTGTTCATTTGTTTGTTTACAAAAAATGGGAAAATGTATGAGGTTAGAGGTATGACTTCGCAGTTAAAAGCACTGACTGTTCTACTAGAGGACCTGAATTCAGTTTCCAGCACTCACATTGGCAGCTCACCACCATCTGTAACTCTAGTTCCAGGTGATCCAAAACTCTTACACAGACATACACGCAGGCAAAACAGCAATGCACATAAAATAAAAATAATAAAAATTACTTTTAAAAATTGAAAAATTTAGATTTCTTATTATCGTTTTCTTAGATTTTACTTCACTGGGGCAATGAATCTTCAAAGCCAAAGATTCCAAAACCATTGATCAATAGATTAACTGAGATTTGCAAGCTGGGCTTGAGAGTGTCTAGATGTTAATACTTGTGACTCTTACAGAGGGCCTGTCCACATGGCAGCTCAAAAGCATCAGTAATTCTGGTTCCCAGGAATCTGATGCCCTCTTCTGGGTTTATATACCACCAAGCATGCATGTGGTATACCTGCACACATACAGACAAAACACTTAAAGACATAAAATAAATATAAATAAATTTTTTTAAAAAAGAATTATTGGCATAATATATCAGCATATAGCTAGGAAGTATTTTAATCCTGATACACAATACTGAAAACCTTCTTCTCTAAATTTGTTTTGTTCTTGTCTCCCCTTTATTACACTGACTTTACATTTATTCTCAATTCTAACTCCTCATGAAGGAAAGGGGCAGGAAAAGCTGATGAGTTGTTAATACCGAGAAGCTCCCAAATAACAGCACACTCAAAATCGCTAGGAAACGGATTTTCTTTTTCACGAAAAGGAAATCCAGGTGTGAATAATATGGCCTACAATAGTGACTCCCCTAATTGTCTGGGATTCCTGGCTAACTTCTGGCATATCCAATGCCACATGTCCTCTCAGAATCGAAAGAGATTGCCTCCGAGCCAACTAGCCTCAGGAGGGAAGAAAGGAAGACGTGGTGTCTGCTTTCACTGTATTTTACTGGAAGGCCGTGGCCGAGTCACACATCACTGTCAGCAACGATCTTTTCATCCTAAAATTACCAAGCCCAAATAACAAACAGACACAAAATGCCCAACAGCTACAGAAAGAATGCTTCATGCTCTTCAAACAGTTCTGGAATGAACTAAGGAAGAGGGTCAATGAGTGCCCTCACTGTTCCTGGGAAGGGAGGAACCACTGAGAACATAATTCTCCACGTAGACGCCAGTTGAGCCTCCAGCCACCTGGCTTTCTGAGATCCTGGATGGAGATGAGTCACCAGCCAGATTCTCGGACAGCTTTGCAACACCTTTGAAACCTCAGCTGGTGGATGTGACTCATGGCACATTGTCACTGTCATTTGGAGCTCAAGCAAGGCAATCACATTAATAAATATTGCTCAAGCTTAAAAGCAAAATTATTGATGTATGTACAGTCATTTACTAAGTTCTATTTTAAATTGAAATATTGTAAGTTATCTTTTGAAATGTTTCAGAAAAAAAATTTTAGTTTCTACTACATGTATCCAACTAGGGTCTCGCACCATTTCGCAGGGCTACCAAACAATGTGAGAGTCATAATTTTGACGGAGCAAACAACAACATGGAATATAATAACATAGGATAAGTTGTCTATTGAACAAAGCAAAATTATGATAATTATACAGCTATATCATCATTAGTATCCTGAATTTCTTTCTCCCTCTCCTAAATTTGAAATCAGCAAATGATTAGTAAATCCTTCAAATCCACCTTATGTTTTCTTAGGGTATTTCTTCTTAGTTGTACATTGTTCATCCAACAAGTTTAGGTACCCATGCTTTCCATAACTGTCTTTTATTTTTGCAAACTTCTTTCCAAACAACTTAGAGACTTCAGGAAGGCGCACAGCCCTAGCAGGAATGCTCAGTAGCATTAAACCACTCATCAGGCCTGAATAAATGCTTCAGGTTTGTGGACTAGAACATTTATTTACAGCTCACCCCTGCAACAGAAGCATGCTAAACAGTTCTGCCAGCAGGCACCCTTTTTCAACACTTTTAATGTTCCTATTTTTTTTCAACCTTATATTTGGTAAGAATGCTAATAAAGACACATTTAAATTATATCAAGCAAGTCTAACAAAGTGGCACCCCTATATTTTAATATACTTTCTTTCTTTGCCATTTAGTCACAATTTTTATCAAGGCAACTATTAACAATTATTTAAATTATATAAGGCTATTTGTTCCCTAACTAGGATATAGGCAATTAATACATAGCATAGGAATTGGATTTTTTCTAATAAACTACAATTTAAATAAATTTTTTGCGTTGGCCTTAATGAATAAACTAATCCAAGCAATTTGGTACATATGCTATGCTTACAGTGTCTACTGATAAATAAGACTTAAATGAATGTCAAGATTTCATTGTTTCTTTTTATCCAATGTCATATGGCTCTGTTTCCATAGTCATCATACAAAAGAATTCTTTTTGTGAGGGCAATAATTTTGGTGGATTAAATGATGAAACAGAGTAGAACAATATCTGACAGACTGCCTTATTAAGCAAAAAAAAAACCATAGGAATGATAACTAATTAAAACATCACCAGTATCCTGAACATTTAACTAAACTGAATTTATCTAGTGCAATTTATGTAAAAGGTTAGTATCAAGATTGATACCACAAAGTGTTAATTTTAAGAAACAATTATAAACATTTCTATTGAATAATTGCTCTGAGACATGAGTACATCTGTAAATTACTTTTTAATTGACTGAAATGGCACTATAGAGCTATGCCATCTGTCACCAACACTGATTACAAATTCTAATTGATTTTATAGTGTTAAATACAAATTGACCAGCTCATTCAACTAGTAAATATCATGTGCTTGATTCAATCACATCATGTAGTCAGTCTTGTGTATCTGAGCACCTCAATTTAATTTTTCCATGGTGACGATTGTGTCAGTGAACACCAAAACTTATATCAAATACTCTCTTATTAACCTGGAGCAGGTTGAAAATACATGCTTTTTTATGTTTGTTTAATGTTTTAGTTCTTCCTTAGAGTTAATATTAACCCAGATGAATATCAGTACTAAATATCTAGATTTAATAACAAAAAATTTGAAAATACATAAGGAAAAAAATGGAAATATGAAAACTCATGAATATTATCTTGAATAAAAAACTGCATTCAAAGCAATTTTGTATCAAATTAAAAGGTTAGATACTAATAGATTCTTAGAGCTCTGTATGTGGAGATATATGTATTCTTTCACTAACACATGATATTTTGTACAAATTATTCACATTAAACCTAATGGTAACTTTGACTCTAACTTCCCTTGGTCCTCAGTGGGGATCTGAGACATGTCTCTCTAAAGATATATAAAGATAAAGGTAAACACTGACAGGAGTAATTTAGAGGCTCCCCACCACTTATAAGGAATAGTTTATTTAAACAGTTTCAGCATTAGAGTTCCCTAAGTAATCATTATTTACAGCTGATATTACAAATGCTGTCCCAAAGTTGTTTGTCTTGCATCGCCTTTATTTCTTCTTCAGAAGGGAAAAGCTCATGTCTCCCATATCTTGGGGTATGAGTGACCAGAAGCTCTCAGATTTGCTTTTGCTCGAGAACTGAATTTGCCTGCAGAGAATGGGTCGACCCAAAGCCATTCTTTCCTCTAAGAGGAGTCTACATGTAGTGACTGGTCAGGATTAATGCACTAAATGTCTGAAAAGCCATCGGGCTGGAGGGCCTCCCGTGTCACAGTGGGAAGCTACCGTTGAAACTCTATTGCATTAACTCTTACCTTCTGCTGGACAGCTACGTGAGCATCTTTCCAGGCAGTTTCCAAGAGCAATCCCCAGTCGACTGCCTGCATATAAATGAGTCTCTGATGTTTTAATGAAAGTAGTTTAAGTTCTCTTACTACATGTAGAAACAAGACTTCCTCTTCATTGGAATCAGCTAGAAAGAACTGAGTGACCCAGATAAACAACTGAGTTGCCTGGTGAATTGGAAATATTTGGAAAATATAATTTCAGTTATTGATGTGAATTATTATTCATGTTTTTTTTTAATGTCAGAAACATGTTTTCTCTTCACAGAGTTTTGACCAAAGGAATGCAGCAAGACGTCAGATAAACTGGAGATTGGAGATGCCTTCGCCAAATTTGCACAGCACATATTTGTCCGTATTTTATGTATTTCCTTTGTTATGAAGATAATGTCAAAAAATATGTTTCCTTCCCAATAAAACAAGACCTGGATGGTGCCTCAGGCCTCTGATCTCTGTGAGTTTGAGGCCATCCTGAACTATATAGTAAGCTTCAGTGCAGCCAAGGATACAGAATAACACCCTACCTAATTTTATTTTTTGAAGAACAGGGAATAATAAGCAGAGTGCTAGAGAAAGTGTGTACTGCAGGATCATCTCAAACTGGTTCATGTGAAAATGCACAAGCATACATCATCAAGGGCTGTGTCAGAGGATTTGGGTGGAAATAAAAAGAACAAAATTGAGGTCCATTTAATGACAGTCTAGTCTCCATCAGAGATGCTGAAATGTCAGAATAGTTTAGTACTTGCTGAGATAGCAAAGAAAAATAGCAGAGCTATTAAAAAATTCCACACCAAGAAGCCTGGATTCTGGGACATTTTAGCACCTGCCGTCTGCCTAAGTCGGGGATTTCTTACAAGCAATTCATTTCTACCACATAAGCATTCTTACCAGCATGGGTTATGCAACCACAATCCATTACTTAAGAAGGTCCAGCAAAGCCAATGGAAACATACTCACAAAAGTCTCACTGATTTTCGATTTATGGGGAGCAAGGGCTTCCCATAAGAAAGTATAATGCCAATTCATTATTGCAGGGCCTCCAAATAGGTTTACTCAGATAACATGCAAAAATTATTGGAGTTTGACAGAGTACAGGAAAAACTATAGCCATTACTATGATTAATGGCAAACAGCTGGACATTATGTAGCTCTCTATAAGGACCAGTGGACAGTATCTTCAGAGGCCCATTGTCTTATTAATCATGCCTCAGTCTGAGGAGCACACAGATGGGTATCCGTGCCACCTATGCCTTGAGTTAAATATCCAACAGCTGAAATTTCATGTTTCTTTTTCTCTTAGTAGTCATTTCATTCATTCTTAGAAGGTAAAATGAATCTTTATTAAAAGTGTGTGTGAATCCTGTGTGTGATCCTTTACACATTTTTTTATAACAGATCTGCTTCATGTATATTACTCACAATGTTAAGTCTTGTCTCTCCAAAATTACCAGGATGTAAAGGTCAATAATCTACAGGTGTAGCTGATTTCATTTCATTATAGAATTTTTTTAAAATATTTATTTATTTATTTATTATGTATACACTATTCTGTTTGCTTGTATGCCTGCAGGCCAGAAGAGGGCACCAGATCCCATTACAGATGGTTGTGAGCTACCATGTGGTTGCTGGGAATTGAACTCAGGACCTTTGGAAAAGCAGGCAATGCTCTTAACCACTGAGCCCTCTCTCCAGCCCTCATTATAGAATTTGAAGGATGGACCAGAAACTTATTCTTGAGTCAATGGATGTCTAAACTAGGTTTATTTACTATGACAATCAGGCAAGAGATTATGATTAGGAGTACATATGTGTGTATCTGATAAACACAATGCAAAACAACATCTGAAGTTATAGTTTCTAGACCAAAGTCAATAAATAAGAATAACAATAAATTTATTCATGCGGTCTTACTAGACACCTGAATTTCAGGCATTTTCCCTCTTAAAACTGAAGCTACAAAAGGAGTTCAAAGTCAGTAGAGAAACAGAATAACGTTCATGAGAAAGACATTTTAAAAAATATTTTCCAATACTGAAAATCACCTAGGTAACGAATTCAAAGGGGAAAGAAACTAAACCAAAAAGCATTGCTACTAACTTAATACTTGTTTGATCTGAGTGTCTTCTTAAAATGAAGTGTCACAGGGTCCCATGAGAGTAAAGACTTGGGTCCCTCCATAAACCAGACACCTCTGCCCTTTCTCTGAGAGTCCCTGTTGGACTACTCAGGGATATGGTAGAGTAAGGTTGAATTTTCCCTTAGGTCTTTAGCAGCTCCAAGAATCCAATTCCTGTTGAACTGAGTTTCAACCCTAAGCGCAAATTCATCAAAAAAAATTGTTTGTTTGTTTATTTATTAAGAAGAAAGGCAAAAGCAAGTGAAAATACAGCTGACCAGGTCACAATGGCACAGTGACTAAGACTTGGAAATGCCACACCACTTAACAAAGAATAACACATTATGCTGGTGAATGAAAAGTTCTGCTTGCTCTAGATTCTGTATGAAGAGAATAATCTTAAATATTTTCACACACATCATCATCTCTAAATTCTCTGTTTTTGATAAACAGGAGCGTCACATGTGGATATTTCATTTTTGTAAAATGCAAAATATGAATAGGAAGGCATTAGCTTTGGAGCTACATGTATCCCCCTTTCTACGGGGACTCCATGACTCTCTAGTAGAAATGCCTTTGGCAACACTGCACCCTCCTTACGCCTTAATCCCTTGATATGCAGCAATGGTATTAAAAAAAAATGTTTAAAGGCACATTATACCTTGGGATAGGGTGACAGAAACAAGGGATCGTGGGAAATTAACTATAACTTGGGAGAGATTATTATAGTGTCACATATGGGAACAATTCAGGCAACTAATAATTATCTGACCTATTAATGAAGAGAAGCATATGCACCTGACGGTGGCAGCTCTCTAGAATCATTTATACCTTATATGAGAACTTCTTTATCGGCCCTTGAGTAACTGTTAACCTCAACGCATCATGAGGTGCACAGGGAAGTGTGAGACTTAGTTACTCACTTAAGGGTATACTACCTGACAGAACAAAACAACACAGGACAGTATCACTAGGAGTTATACAGAGAATGGTGGGGGTGGGTTACAGAGCAATGCAGGTACTGGGAACTTCAGATGCTATTTGATGATGTTTAGAGACATAAAAACTATGAAAGACACATAGCTGTAACCATAACCACTCACTAATTAAATTCTCTGCAGTTTTTAATATAGGATTCTCTCTAATGGAACTTGAGACGGTGCCGAGCACTTGTGAGAACCCACCCATGGTGATAAACTGGTTACAATATTTACTTGATCCAGAAAAATAATCAGACTTAAAATGTGATATTATTTCATTCCTTAAAATACATCAGCTAGGGCAGATGGCTCAGTGGGTAAGTTGCCTGCTGTGGAAGCTTGAAACACAAATCTGGATGCCTGGCATCCACAAAAAGGCGCATGCTTGTAAACCCATGGCTGGAGGAGAGGAAGAATCTCAAGGCTTCAATCCAGCCAGTCTAGTTAAAAGGGTGAGGGAAATGAAAATCAAAACAACTTTGAGATACCATCTTACACCTGTCAGAATGGCTAAAATCAAAAACACGAATGATAGCCTCTGCTGGAGAGGATGTGGAGTAAGGGGTACACTCATCCACTGCTGGTGGGAATGCAAACTTGTGCAACCACTTTGGAAATCAGTGTGGCAGTTTCTCAGGGAATTCGGAATCAACCTACCCCAGGATCCAGCAATATCACTCTTGGGAATATACCCAAGAGATGCCCTATTATACTACAAAAGCATTTTTCTGCTATGTTCATAGCAGCATTATTTGTAATAGCCAGAACCTGGAAACAACCTAGATGCCCTTCAATGGAAGAATGGATGAAGAAAGTGTGGAATATATACACATTAGAGTACTACTCAGCGGTAAAAAAACAGTGACATCTTGAACTTTGCATGCAAATGGATGGAAATAGAAAACACTATTCTGAGTGAGGTAACCCAGACCCCAAAAGGATGAATTTGGTATGTAATCACTCATCAGTGGAATCTAGACATAAATAAAGGTCAGTGAGCCTATAAATCCTAATCATAGAGAAGCTAAATAAGAAGGTGAACCCAAAGTAAAATATATAGTTATCCTCCTGGATATTGGAAGTAGACTAGATTGCCAGGCAAAAATTGGGATCTTGGGGGTGGAGGTGGGGTGGTGGCAAGGGGGGATGGGGAGATGTGGATAGAAAAGGGAGGAGGGGAGGATGGGGAGACCCTGGGGGAATGGGATGGTTGGGATGGAGGAAGGGTGGATAGGGGTGCAGGGAAGAAGATATCTTAATTAAGGGAGCCATTTTAGGGTTAGCAAGAGAATTCAATCTAGAGGGGGTCCCAGGTATCCATGGAGATGTCCCCAGCTAGTTCCTTGGGCAGCTGAGGAGAGGGAGCCTGAAATAGCCCGATCCTATAGCCATAATGATGAATATCTTGCATATCACCATAGAAGCTTCATCTGGCGATGGATGGAGATAGAGACAGAGCCCCACACTGGAGTGCAGGACTGAGCTCCCAAGGCCCAAATGAGGAGCTGAAGGAGAGAGAACATAAGCAAGGAAGTCAGGACCGCGAGAAGTGTGCCCACCCACTGAAACTGCAGGGCTGGACTAATGGGAGCTCACCAAGGCCAGCTGGACAGGGACTGAAAAAAGCATGGATCAAACCAGATTCGCTGAACGTGTCGGACAATGAAGGCTGACTGAGAAGCCAAGAACAATGGCACTAGGTTTGGATCCTACCGCATGTACTGGCTTTTGGGGAGCCTAGTCTGTTTAGATGCGCACCTTCCTGGACCTAGATGGAGGTGGGAGGACCTTGGACTTCCCGCAGGGCAGGGAACCCTGACTGCTCCTTGGACTGGAAAGGGAGGGGAGGGGAATTAAGGGAGGGGGAAGGAAATGGGAGGTGGGGAAGAGGCGGAAATTTTTAATAATAATAAAAAAATAAGCCATTCACCAACTTAAAAAAAGGGGGTGAGCTTATATTCAGTGAGAGATCCTGTCTCCTAAAGAATGTGGAGAGGCGTGGAGGAAGATATCTGATTCAGTCTCCAGCCCCCATACTCTCATAGACATGGACATACGCTCAGATAACACACACACACACACACACACACACACACACACACACACACACACACACACACACACACCAAAAAATGTATATCTGAGCTAGATATTCATGTGCTGGCTTAGAAAAAAAGAAATGGTGTTCTGTTCCTGAGATAGGAACATTAACTCTGCATTGTCTAAGGGGCAAACATCCTGTTAAAGTCTTTCCACCGATTCTCGGTAAACTTAGATATTTGGATAAGCAAGATATTTGACCCCCATTATAAATATGCCTTACTATTTCAACGTTAGATGCATGGGCATTCTGGATCGGCTTCACCTTTTCATTTTCCTCCCTAAATTTTTCCTCACCCCCAAGACTGAGCCTGGCATCGTGATGGAGTAACATGGCCTGCAGAATGTTCAGAGGAACGTGGGGGTTCTGCTTATCCGGTAAACAAGTTTACTTTGCAAATAAACCTGCACTTCAAAGAAGTCTTTTTTTCTTTTCCCAGTTCTCTTTGGAATAACAGCGGCTCTTCAACTTCATGTCACATTGACATCAAAAGCCTACAATTATTGGATTGCTTTCCCTGTTAGCAGCCACTCAGGCAACAGTCACTAGCACAGTTTATTTCAAAGACTCACGAGGCAAATAAGAGATCTACTTAGGCTAATTTTCTCCTCCAAGGACAATCTGAGGGAGTCTTGCCCATGGATAATGGACATTGCCTATGCAAGACAATGTACCTCTACCTTGAGGGAGAGAAACCAGTGTGATCATGCCGAAATAAGCCATCTGTAACCCGCTGCTTTAATTACTGGGAAGGTGGTACAAATGACACAAATAACAGTGTTTCAGGGAGAAGCCGCCTGAGTTCACCTTTGGTACAATGTCTAAGTGCCCAGGGAGATGAAAGAGATCAATCTTCACAGGTTACAGAGACGTTTCAAAGTTTCTGAACGAACCAATAATAAAAGTCAGAGCCAAAAAGTTTAAAAGAAATGATTTGACAGACGAATGGATTTATTTCTAATGTCAATATTTTATTCCTTCTGCTCATTATATTTCCTGTACTTTTATGTTTTACTAATTTTGCTTGTGTCTAATAGAAGTTTTGGACATATACGTTTTAATCTGTTCATTCACTGGAAATTTAGTGTTTCTGAATTTGCATAGATTATATAGGCTCGATGTTCAATACTGAAGGTCATGTTACGTCCAAAATAACAGATGTTCAGTGATAGAATTGGTATCATCTACAATTAAGTGTATTTTCTAGTCAAAGACAGAGAGTAAATATTTTAGGCACTGTAGGCTACGTGCTTTGTATCCCTAGGAGAAGCAGAAAACATTTTTTTTTTTAATGTTTAAGAGAAAACAGGAAGGCTAGATAAGAGAAAGGAAGTAATTTAACCAAGTCAATGGATTTTAATTTTAGTATGTGAGTTTGAAAATTTTTCTTCAGTTTCTAGCCAGGGGACCATTGTGCATTTCCAAATGATAAGTGGCTGAATGAATGAAGGGCAGCAGCTGACAAAATGGGCTCAGTGGGTAAAATACTAAAGCATGGGCTGCCACACCCGGCGGCCAGTGGTCTGTCCTTGATGTCTAGAAGGAAAAAAAATCCCACAAGTTGAATTATGACTTCCAAACACATAGTTAGCCTTCCTTACCTCTCCAAACATACACACACACACACACATACACACACGAAATTCTAGAAAAAAAAATTCTTCTACAATGTTTCCTAACTTTCAGTTTTAAACAAGGCTGGAGAGATGGCTCTGCTATTAAAGGGTAGGCCCAAAGCCAAAAATATAAATTTTAACGCAAACGTAAATAGTATACACAAACATACAATATGATTCCAATGCATATCGGATACAATTCATCTATAATTACAGCTCATGCTTACATAAATGATAGGGAATTCTACTTTTCAGTAAGATTTATTAAAGTTTTCTTATTATCGCAATTGTTAGTAACATCGGAAGCTTCACAATATCCTTTATCATTTCTGCATTTGAGAACTGGATATCAATTTTGTTGTCCTTTTGGTTTTGTATCCATCCTAACTGCCAGAGCTGAGAAATTTTTTTTGGGGGGGGGGGGGTTGAGACAGGGTTTCCCTGTAGTTTCTAGAGCCTGTCCTGGATCTAGCTCTTTTAGACCAGGCTGGCCTCGAACTCAGAGATCCGCCTGCCTCTGCCTCCCGAGTGCTGGGATTAAAGGCGTGCGCCACCACCGCCCGGCCAGAGCTGAGAAATTTTAAGACTGCCGAACAGTAGGACTTAGGATCTTGAGTAAACTACTTGTTAAGAATTTTCTGCTTAGCGATTTCTCCTCAGTAGGCAGAGAACCTCCGTTGTTACAGGTCTTTTGACGCCCTCTGGTGGTCAGATGGAGGCATTGCTGGCTTCAGAATTGATAAGAGCTGGATTTTTCAGCATGAGTATTTTGTGAAGATCCTTAATTTTTGTTCTGCATAAAAACATTCCTCAAAAAAAAAGCCAGTACAAGCAGTAGGAATAAATCCTGGTGCCACTACCAGTGGCTCCGAAGTCTTCCCCAGCCATCCAACTGTCACGCACATTTAGAGGGACTAGTTTGAACCTTTGCTATTCTCTTTAGATGGATACCTTGCCCAGGTAGATATAGTAGAGAGAGTCTTGGACCTTCACCAAAGCAATGTGCCTTACCTTCTCTGAGGAGTGGATGTGGGGTCGGGAGTAGGTGGAGGGGATGGGAGGAGAGGAGGGAGTGGGAACTGAGATTGATGTGTCCAAGTGCAAAAAAAAAAAAGAAGGTTGTTTTTTTAAAAAAAAAAAAAGGAGGGAGTAGGAGGAGGAGGAGGAGGGGGGGGAAGAAGAAAAAGAAGTCACTAAGCGCCACTTTCTCCTTCCACCTCTGGGTGCACATGCAGTGACCAACAGATCGACACCATCACGGGAGACTCTGGAGAGCGGCCAAGAGACCACATTGCTATCGAATCCCTTGAGAGTCAGCAAGTTGGGTACAAATGAAAGAAATGCGTTGAAAAAACAAGGCAACTTAGACAGAAGAGTGCTGGAGTTCCTGTTCAGTCTAACAGCAGTTTGAGAAATCCCCCACCATCAGTGCTATTTGCAACGTCAATGAAGGGTCTAAGGAGAACGTGTCAACAGAACATCTCCGCAGAGAAGCCCTTTGGCATCACACACCTCCTTGGTGGAGGAGGCGGCCTGTCCACACCCCTACCTCCACCTGTTGTTATTGGTGGTGCTGCTAATTGTAGCCACCTTGCAGAGTACTTTGTTTAAAGTTTGCAGTTGTGCCAGACTGTCCTCAGAAGCACTGAGTGATGCATACAGCAGAAAGGGAGGCTTTCCCTCTCACCCCGTCCTCCGTTAGACCTCATCTTCCTTTGTTATCCAATATAAGATACTGTTTTATTTTTTTTTCATGATAAGTTGGCCTGGTTTTAGTTTTTTTCCTCTCCAAATAAATAAATAGAATCTTAAAAATAAATAAATAAATAACACTCAAATTCAGCATAGGCTTTCAAGAGAATATTGATTAAGAATTGTATCTGTATGGATATTAAAAAGGAAAACCTGCAGTCTTATAAACTAATAAAGCCACAGAAGAAAGAAAGAAAGAAAGAAAGAAAGAATACAGTTTGAAGCTGTTCAATAGAAGTATCTAGAATTGAATCCATATGACTGAATACTCTTGCGTGGGAAAGATAGAAATAATTAGACTTCAGTTTTGAAAGACAGGTAGGCATAAGTTAGTTTAATAAGATATACAAGTCATACATAAGGAAACCTCTGAGGCACAGATGCTATATCAATAAAGGGTAGATGTTGTGTGTTCATAGCTTAAAGTAGAAAAGGTGGCCCAGAGCCTTGTTCTAAAAGAGAAACATATTATGCAGTGAGGAAGGCACCCCTTCATCCCGTTATTGTGTGTTCTTGGGAAAGTTGCTGAATTTTAGAATTTCTGGTAAATGAAAAAATTCTGATAAATGAAAATAGAAACATTCCTCAAAATAAATTTACAAAGATATGTATTTTTGTTCTGATAATGATCAGAATTAATTATTTTCAGCTATTAGAGCAAACATCAAAATCAATACCTCCCCAACACCCTGAAAGTAAAATAAAACAAAGTCACTTTACAGATGTCACTCTTCAATGTATGAAGATTAGAAAATAAAAATCGAATTTGCCTTCTCTGGGATCATGGACTATAGACTCATTATCCTTTGCTTTACAGCTAGTATCCACTTAAGTGAGTACATCTTTCTGGGTTACCTGACTCGAGATGGTTTTTTCTAATTCTATTCAACTGCAAGCAAATTTCAAGATGTCATTGCTTTTTATGGCAGAGTAGTACTACATTGTGTAAATGTACCACATTTTCTTTATTCATTCTTTGGTTGAGGGACATCTAGGTTGTTTTCAGGTTCTGGCTATTACAAATAATGCTGCTATGAACATAGGTGAACAAATGTCCTTGTGATATGATTGAGCATCCTTTGGGTATATACCCAAGAGTGGTATTGCTGGGGTCCTTAGGTAAGTTGATTCCCAGTTTTCTGAGAAAACACCGTACTGACTTCCAAGGTGGTGTACAGTTTGCATTCTCACCAGCAATGGAGGAATCTTCACCTTACTCCACATCATTTCCAGCATAAGCTAGCGTTGTTTTTTATGTTAGCCATTCTGACAGGTGTAAAATTGGGGATGGAGGCCGCTCGTTCAGTCCCAGGCACCCAGACCTGAAATAACTACACATAAACTGTATTAATTAAAATATTTCTTGGCCAATCACTTAAGTGTATTGTTACCTAGCTCTTATATCGTAAATTAACCCATTCCTATTATTTTATATTTTACCATGAGGCTCTTGGTTTACTGGTAATGTTCCCTGAGCATCTGTCTTCATAGGCAGTTACATGACTTTTCTCTGACTCCACCTGCTCTCTCCTCCTCAATCTGCTTGGAACTCCCTCCTTGTTCTACTCTGCGCTGCAATAGGCCCAAAGCAGCCTCTTTATTAACTTATGATATTCACAGCATGCAGAGGGGAATCCCACATCATAAGACGGAATCTCAGAGTCATTTTGACTTGTGTTTCCCTGATGGCTAAGGATGCTGAACATTTCCTTAAGTGTCCCAGAGAAGCTAAATGACAAGGAGAAGCCTTAAAAAAAAACATATGTAGATCCCCCTAGAAAGGCGAAATAGAAATGATGTCCTGAGAAAATTGGGAGCATGTGGGTGGGGGGAGGAAAGAGAGCAGAAGGGGGAGGAGAATGGGAGGAGGGAAGAAGGGGTAGGGGGAGGAGAACTTGCGGGAAAGGGATGGTCAAGATGGGAGAACGATAGAGCAGGGAACACAGAAAGAGATATCTTGCTTGAGGGATCCATTATGGGCTAGCAAGTAAACCTGGTACTAGAGAAATTCCCAGGACTCTATAAGATGATCCCACCTAAGATTCTAAGCAGTTGTGGAGAGGGATGCCTGAATTGCCTTTGTCCTGTAAGCAGACTGATGGCTAATCTAAATGCCATCATAGTAACAGTGATGGAAACAAACGCAGAGATCCACAGTGAAACACTGGGCTGAGCTCCCAAAGTCCAGTTGAAGAGGGGGAGGAGTGTGAATATGAGCAAAGAGATCAGAACATTATGGGGACACCCACTGAAACAGTTTACCTGTGCTAATGGAAGTCCACCAACTTTGTCATGACAGAGGGGAACCAGAATAGGAACAAACTAACCCCTCTGAATGTGGGTGACAGTTATATGGCTGGGGGCAGACCGTGAGGTCACTGGCAGTAAGAACGGATTTATCCCTACTGCTTGTACTGAGTTTTTGGGACTCTATTTTCTTTGGAGGGATACCTTGCTCAGCCCTAGATATAGTAGGGGGGGCCTTTTGTCCAGCCTCAAAAGCAATGTGCCTAACCCTCTCTGAGGAGTGGATGGGGATAGAATTGAGGGAGGAATGTGAAGGGAGCAGGATTGGAACTGGGATTGATAAGTAAAATGAGAAAAGGTAGTTTTTAAAAAAACAATAAATTTTTAAAAAGAGAGAAAATAATATAAATTTGCTTTGTGTTAATGAGTATAGAAGTATTTACAAACAAAAAGATTTTCTGCTTCAGGATGTTGGAGAATCGAGCTCATGTACAGAAAGAGATATTAGACCCCAGTATTCATGTGGGGGCCTCAGAGCTACACATACATACATGACATGCACACACACACAACACACACACACACACACAAAACATGCAACATGCCACACAAGCCACACCACCACCACACACACATACATACATACACATGCACAAACACACACGCCCCCCCCCACATACATCCACATGTACACACTTTCACACATAAATATATGTATATGCCCTCACACACATACATGTCCTCACACACATGCATGCACATACATACACTCTCACTCACACATAATCCACATGCACACACACCCTCACACACACACACATACATGCAAATGCCCTCACACACAAACATGCACGTTCACATACCTTCACACACACATACATGCACATGAACACACATACCACCTCACATCCACAATACACACTTTTATACAAATACATGCACATAATCTTACAACACAATACCACACGACATATCCAGTCACCACACACATACATTCACACATACACACTCTCACACACATACATACATATACAACCACACACCCTCATACGTGCACATGGCCCTCACACACATACATGTACCTGAGCACACAAACACCCTCACACACATCATGCACATGAACAATCACATGTCTTCACCACACATACATCCACATGTACACACACACTCTCACATACACATACATGCACACGCAACACACCCTCACACACACATACATCTGCATGGTATGCTTTCACACACAAATGAATATTTTACAAAATGTTTTCTTCTTTCATGTTATCTTTTGCAAACATTCAAAGAAATATAGGTAAAGCTGAACGTTCAAAAAACGCCGCCCCTTGCCATTTATCAAGTAAGCTATACAAGGGTCTATTAATCTTGACAAAGTGGGTGCCAATATTTCTACTTCAAGAATGAGTAATTTCTCACCTAGAATCTACATTATACTTTTAGAGAAAGTTATATTAATAATGTGAAGGTCATATTAGCCATGTACTATTATTCTCTCCATTTTATTCATAAACTTAAGCAAATCCTTCTCTTTCTGATACTCAATCATCTCTTTTACAAAACTAGATTAATGGTCTCTCTATACATATTAATTCTGGGAAGGTCGGTGACATAATATGACAAAAGTGGGGTGGACGCTTGTTTGCCTTTTTATTTATAATTATTCTTATTTTTATGAGATTACAATACAGTGACTTTTTTGCAATAGGGTCTTCATTCTGGTTGCATACTGGCCTACAATTTACTCTGTAGCCCAGACTGTCCTTGAATTCATGAAAATCTCCCCTGTTTTCATTCTCCCATGTTAGGATTAAAAGTATCAGCTGTCAAATTTTTTATAAAGACAAAATCATATCTTATGGACATCATCTATCTGTAATCATGCTGTAGACTGGCACTAAAATGATTTTAAATTTTTGTGCAGTGTACTTTCTCACAAGTTATAAAATCTGAAGATTCATATATAATGTAATCTCATCACTTTCTAGTATTCAATTTATTTCCACTTTAAGTAATATTTTATTGTGAATTTAAAAGACAGTAACATAAAAACATATATGTGAATTTTCCTTAAATTATTATTATTATTGCACAGAAGAGCACATACATATTTTAAACTTATAGTGACTTCTTGATGACATTAATTCTAAAATATTTGATCAAGCCAATATATTCATTTAAGACCTAATTTTGGTTGTCCGCTGCATATAGGGTCAACTAAAATACAAGCTGCTAAATACTCCTGAGAGGAAATTTCTTGATCAAGTTATTTTAAGCAGGAAACGCCACCTTAAATGTGCAAGGCACCTTCCAGCAGCATCCCACATAAAAGGACACAGAAGAAGCAAACGTTGCTTTTTGCTTGCTTGCTTCCCTTCACTCCTGCAGCCAAGTACATCAATCCTGTTGCTGTTGCCTTCGTGCTGTACAACCAGCTTCTTCAGGCTTCCAGCATCGATTGATACTAGCAGGTCTCCAGGAATCTTCCCGATCTTCAGCACTAGAGAGGGATGCCTGAAACACGGAGTTACGTGGATTGAGCAGTTACTGAATTCTCAGCTTTCCCGTTTGAGACAGCCGTGGTTTGACGCCTGGACCACCTCCTGTAATCTAATCAAATAAATTCCCTTTAGATACTCAAAATAGTTTGGTGGAAAATACGCAAGCTATAGTACAATAGTATGCAAAGGGTGGGTGGCAAGCATGCCTATTGTTATTTTTTTTATCTAAATGCTTAAACCACTATTTATCCTATTATTGAAAATAGATTTTTTTCTATTACTGAAAATAGAATGTAATAATACATTCTTATTATGGTTTGCCCTCACTCTGCTCTTTCCCGTTCCTCCTAACCTGACCTCCCAACCAGATCCACCCCTTTTCTGTCTCTCATTAGGAAAAACAAACAGACATCTAAGGACTAACAATGTAACATTATATAATAAACAAGTATGGGTGGAGGGGAGGGGAGGAAAGGGAGAGGAGGAGGGGAGGAGATGGAAATTTTTAATAAAAAAATTAAATAAAAAATTACATTTTAAATTAAAAAAACAAAAAAACAAAAAACTATCACATTGGGATAGAACAAAACAGACAAAAAAGATCAAAGAAAAGATACAAGAAACATCTATAGACAAAGGGTGGGTCTCTTTTTTTTTTCTTTTTTTTTGACCCACTCATTAGCACACTCACTCATCCCATCAAAACCAAAATTGGAAGTCACAATATATACAAAAAACTTGTAGGGTAAAAACAGATAAAAACAAATAAATAAAATTAAAATTAAAATAGTATATAAAATTGTATTTAAAGTAAAAACATAAATAAAAATTAAAATTGAAAGGCAAAAACAACCCTGACACAACATTAGGAGGCAAGGAATCTCCCAAGATGCATTGGTTTGTTGTCTGGTTACCATCCACTGTCGGGCAGGGGGCATACCTTTAGGAGTAGCTTGTCTCTCCAGTGAAACTCCCTTGGAGAAAACTAGATTTTCGTTTGCAAATGGTTATCCATTGGAGATAGCTTCTGGGTGACGGATGAGGGCTCATGTTCACTTATTTCAGAGCTAGCACCCATCTGGTGCAGACCCACAGAGGCCCTGAGTATACGGCTTCAGTCTCTGTGAGTTCATGTGAGCTTGGATCATCTTGATTTGGAGGGCATTCTCTCCAGTGTCCTCTATCCCCTCTGTCTCTTCCACTCCCTGCCTCCTCTACCAAAGGGTTCCCCACCCCTGAGGGAATAGATTTGATAAAGACATCCCTTTTAGAGCTGAGTGTTCTGAGATATCTCACTCTCTGCATAACATCTGCTGTAGGTCTCTGTATTCGTTCCCATAGGCTTCAGAAGGAAGCTTGTCTATTGGTGACTGTCAAGGCTTCGATCTGTGAGTATAGCAGGATATCATTATGAGTCATTTTATTGCTACGTTCTTTTGGTAGAGCTGTATTGTTTGGTTTTGCTCTAAGTCCCTAGACAATCTAATCTCAGGTTCTTAATCACCCAAGCAGTGTTGTGTATGCTTCTAGCTCATGGAGTCAAATAGATATTGGGTTGGTTATCCCCACAAGCTTTGTGCCACCATTCACTAGCCTATCTTGTCAATAAAACACCATTATAGATCAAAGGGTTTGTGGCTAGGTTGATATTTACATTTCTTTTTCTTTTTTTTTTTTTGGTAGAACACAGAGTAGCTTCCTGTACCCAAGACTAGCATAGGAGTGAAGGCCCTATGTAGGCACCAGCTTAACTTCTTCATGTTCAATGAGTCATTTAGGTGCTGTCTACAGCGATGGGTCCGTGCCTTCAGTAAGAGGAGAGCAACCTATAGTCTTGGCAACAGCCTGGATTGTTTCTATGCTCCTTTGGTCAACTATGTGTATGTAACCCGTTCCCTGTTCTGGAAGCTTCATTTGTTTAAAGGAAATGTACAGTAGGGCTCCCATTATTTGTTGATTTTATTCAGATTTCTTTCATATATGCCAATATTTTAGGAAGCTTCTACTGTATTAGATGTCTGTACTATCCCTCAAATGGCACCTAATTTTAGCTGTCTCTCTCTGTACTCTCCCACTTTCTCCTCTCTTTCCTCCCCCTCCTCCTTGGTCCTCCAGTTCTGGTCCTCTCACTCTTGTGTATCCGTAACTATTATCTGTGCTGTTTCCTTTCCCTAAAGGGATCTGTATGTCCCCTTAGCCCTTACTCTATTTACTTGTTTAAATCTGTTTCTGTTCCATTTTCTCTTAAATCCCTTTATTTTATGTCTGCAAATGGGTCAAAATCTGTGACTTACCAGGTAGGAAAATCCATAGAAATAGTGGCTGCTCTATCAGGGCTGTTCCTACTCAGCCATCTGCAAGGCTCACCCTGTCTCTCTCCTGCCTACCACCCACATCTGTTTATGATTGTTATTAGAATTTTCATAGATGTATTTATTTTAATTATGCCCACTCTTACTCTCTCCATACCCCCTAACACTCCCCCAGTATAGCTCCCTTCTTCTTCAAGTTCTTTTTTTCTTATTTTTAATAATACACATAATTATATTATTGCCGCTCATTCATGCATGCTGTGGCATAGGCAACCTACCTTTTGCCACCCCTCACAGACAAGGTCAACTGCTAATAGCACCCAAGCTAGGGATGAGGGTCTCATTAGTGCCTCTCCCTCCATGCTGGCTTTCTCGGATGCAGGTCTTGTGCAGGTAATCAGAGCTCTGTAAGCTGATGTGTGCCATGGCCATGACTCGTCCAGAGGACAGCGTTTTTCAGCACTCCTCCCCATCTGCAGCTCTAGTTTCCTTTCCACTCCATTTTCCACAATTGACAGAGTCTTGGGAAGGGTTCAATACAGTCGTCCCATCACGGCTAAGCACTTGTTACATGCAGTTAGCATTTTGACGGCGTCTGCTTTTGAGTAGAGGTAGCTTGACTACTCACCAGGCCATGAATCCCACGGGCCGTCTGCGGTCCAGTGCTGACAGACAGAAGTATACTTCCTGACAAAATAAGCTTTGGAAGTATTCCATCAGCTTCACCTAAGAAAACATGGTCAGGGAGGATACACCATTGATTTTCATTTTGTTTTTCTGAAAGTGGATTGTATTTTTAAAGAATTGCCCGTTGCATTCACTTAAGAAGAGTCATGTTCAATAGAGAGAGGGGAACAGAAGGAAACAGAAAAGGAAGGTTTAGAGGGAACTAAAATGAGCAGGAAGAGAAGGACAAATTTAAAAAGAAACATAGCAAAGGCTACAATTTACTGAATATGAAATAATAGAAATAAAATCTTCTCTGAGGTAAACTCATGACTGAAAATCCCCTTGTGCATATTTACTGAAGAATGTTCTCTACTTGAGAAGGTAAGTGGGAAATTTGCTACTGTTCTGGTTTTTTTTCTCATAAAATTTTAAGGAGCTTTCAATGTTTATACATGATTTATTGATGAATCGATCAATAATGTAACTTTCTGGGTTTCCAACCATCATTTCAATGATTAACAGTGTAACAATGGTTGGAGTCAATGCCAAAGACACAAAAGGAAATGCAATTTATCTGTCTAGGTTGTGTCCTTGACTTATCTTTCTTTGCTTTGCACATATTACAACCTTTGATTTGCAGAACTGATTAAACTGAATTGAAATTGTCTTATAGTAAATCTCCTGCATTTAGAAAAAGTATGCCTTTAATCCCAGCACTCGGGAGGCAGAGGCAGGCGGATCTCTGAGTTCGAGGCCAGTCTGATCTACAAGCGCTAGTTCCAGGACAGGCTCTAGAAACTACAGGGAAACCCTGTCTCGAAAAACCAAAAAAAAAAAAAAAAAAGTATAATGCATATCATTAAAAATACAGTCTCTGCTCTTTTCATATTTTTCCCATTTAGGAAATATTCTATTACTTTTTAATTTTTCAGTGAATGATTTTGAGATTGGTTATTGATAAGCATTACCCTTTGAAGTAATAAATAAATTATATTTTAAATTATCTATGCCATACTTGATAAGAATCTTGCCAATTTCCTTTGCTTGTATGCTGTTATCTGAGAAAAATCCTTTTCAAATTTATTGATGGGTTACATTCTTCTAGAAACATGATCTCCCTTGACTAACGTAGAGATTCAAAAAGAAATCCACAAAATCAATAATACAAACAGGAAAAGCAGGTATATGTTCCTCTCATCATTCTTGCCTTCCAAATTGCCACAAGAACATCCTGGGAGGCTCCGTCCACAGAATCCCACGGCTTTCCTAGGCTTGAGTTCCAAATTCTTCCACCTTTCAGGACAAACCTGTCATAAGATCCACACAGTTTGTTTTCTTACAGCAATGCAATCCTGGCACAAATGTCTGGATTAGTTTTATTTTTGTTAGGACAAAATAGGGTGTCAAAAATTCAACTTAGGTTTCATTTTAGCTCCTAATTGCACATTACCGTCCAGCACTGTATCAAAGTCAAGGCTGTGGTAATGTGAAGCAGCCAGTCACATGACACTCACGGTCAAGAGCCAGGGAGAACAGGTGCTCAGAAACATTAGGCATTGCAGCAGGAGTAAGAACCATAGATTTTTAAGCAATTTTCATGTAACTTTTTTGTATCCAGAAGGACCCACTCAGGTCTGATCTCACATATACCACTTCCATTTGATAATGGATTACAAAGCTTGAAGCTCGATGGATCAGATAATACACTGATAATGATAGGGAAACTCAGGTTGCATGGCAACCCTAACTCTAACTGGAAACCCTAACCCTACCCCATGGTCTGCTATTAGGCCATAATGGAAACTAAATGTTTGAACATGGATCACTCGTTGGAGGAATTTATACTGACAATAGATAGCATGTTTGAAACGGTATGACTTTTAGAACACCAGACTTTTCCCTTCTAATATGAACTCAAACTCTTTAACATGAATCAAAAATGAAAGGAACTATTGTTCTTTCTTCTGATGGTAATTCTTCCTGAAACTTCACTTTGAGTTTGTGCTGGGGGCTCTTGGCATTGATGCAGCCACTGTGAAAGTCTGTATGGGGTTTTTTAAACTAAACGTAGAACTAGCAGTTAAAACATGCCTGGGTAAATGTCCTAGTGGAAAAATACTTGCATTATCAGTTTTAATTGGCATTCAAGTCACATTAGCAAGAAAATGGAGCCAGCTTAAATTTCCATCAATAGACATAAAGAAAATATAGCTCTTAAAATAGTACATTTTGTATTTTTTTCATTTTTTATTTTTTATAATTTATTATTATTCTTTTTACATCATGCTTTCAGTTTCTCCTCCATATTCTCCTCCGAGTCTCTCTCCCTCTATTCCTCCGCATCCACTCCTCCTCCATTTCTTTTCAGCAAAGGGAAGACTTCCCATGGATATCAACCAAATATGGGATATCAAAGTACAGTAAGACTAGGCATCTTTCCTTATATTAAGGTTAAACAAGGCAACCCAATATGAGGAATAGGGTCCCAAAAGCCAACAAGATATCCCCCCTCTCACTTTTAGGAGTCCTACAAGAAGACCAAGCTACACAACTCTAACATGTATAGAGGACCTAGGTCAGTCCGATGCAATGCTGCCTGGTTGTTGGTTCAGTTTCTGTGAGTCCCCTTATGAGCCCAAATTAGTTGATTCTGTGCCTTCTCTTGTATTGTCCTGGACCACTCTGACCCCCTACCATCCTTCCTCCACCTCTTCCCCAGGATTTCCTGAACTCTATCATAGCACAGAGAAGCTTGCTTAACTCTGTTCATAGCAGCTTTATTTATAATAACCAGACCCTGGAAACAACTTCGATGTCCCTCAGCTGGAGATAAAGAACACTGATATGGCACATGTATACAACAGACTCAGCTACGAAAAATAACAGCACCATGATTTGTAGGCAAATGGATGGTACTAGGAAAAAAATCATCTCAAGTGATGTAACTCAGACCCATGGTATGTACTTACTTATTAGTGGATATTAGCTGTAAAGAGTAATCATGCTTATGATCCGCACACCTCAAGAAGCTAAGTAACAACAATACATTTAAGAAGAGAAAAGGGTAGACGTGTACACATGGAATTTTATTTGGTTGCAAATGAAATCAAGCAAATGGCTAGAGCTGGAAATGACTGCATTAACTGAAGCAATCCAGACTCAGACAAGTGCTGCATACTTTTATATGCACATTATAGATCTTAGTTTTTATGTGTGTATGTGGGTATGGCTATAGCTGCTGAAGCTAGGAAGGGGGTCATGAGGAAGGAAATGAGGTCAGAGGAAGGGATAAGCCTGGTAAAGCACGTTCCACATGACAGCGGGAGGGCAATGGAAGGCGGAGAGTGATCAGAAGGCTGGCACAGTATGTGGGAGAGGCATGGGGAGGAGACGGACCCACAAAAACAGCATGCGGAAACGCTACAGTCAAACTGGTTATTTTATATACTAGACTTTAAAATCAACTTAAAATGGCCAGGAAGATGTGTCATGAATCTGGTCCATTTTAAATATTAAGAGAGACTACTGCTTTACTGCCGATATCTCGGTGGGAACCTCCAATTGCCGCGCACGCGCCCCCGTGTCTGCATTCGATGGGCTTTTACCCAGTTACTGAGCTTCGGGCAAGGGGCTGGAAGTTAAAATACACAGACACACAGACAGACAGACAGACAGACAGACAGACAGCAACACGGGTCATCCTTGAATTCCTCAAGAATGCCCCCTTTATTGCGTTCAGGGGCAGATTATATAGACATAGCCACGCCCCAGCCAAACCCACCAGAAACCACTCTCCTGCCGTCAGAACTCCTGAAGGTCTACTGCTCAGAGCAGCTGTAGGCACTCAGATCAGGGATTACAAGAAATTCTGGATCTGGGGTCTCACTGCTCCCAACACTTTACTAATTTTGGCGTTTGCAGGCTCCCAGTTCAATATGTAAGGGCCAGTGAAACACACACTCTGAATGACAACTTGTGAACAGACAAATAACAGCATCTGTGAAAAGACGAAGCCAATATCTGGAAACACTTGAAATCTTCTATGTTATTTCAAAATATAAAAATGGAGCCCAACATTTTCTCTGCTCTTACTTAGTCAGGGACTAATAAAGATGTATTAGTTACTGCTATCTCTTGGCTCTTACCTGACTGGTGAATCTCACCTGTGTCAGTCATTCTTAACAATGCTGAGAAGGCCCTTGAAGAAATTACCTTTAAAAAAAAAAAAGGAAAGATTTATTTTGGCCTCTGGCTCTGAGTTTTTAGTGCAGCATCAGTGAGTGCCATTGTATGGACTTGTGGTGAGGCAGATTCCTGTCAGTGGGAGCTTGTGGTAGAGAAGGCTGCTCACCTCAAGGAGATAAGCAAACAGAGAGAAAATTCACCTGGCATAAATCAAGGGTACAGCAACCCCAAAACATCACCAGTGATTTACTGCATTAAACTACACCACCTATTTGAGAATTTTGCACTTCCCAAACGTGTTATAAAATTATGAACCCATTGGTGGATAAATCTTCTGATGAGTCCAGGGCCCTCATTTTCCAATCTCTTCCCCAAGGCATTGCAGATGATCAAGCCTTCAACAGGTGAGACATGAGGCTGTGAAGGCATCATTCCACATTTGATCCATAGCTTTCCCTCACTGCAGTGTTCCTGGCTGTGAGTTGCTCTTAGACACTGCCTCCTTTGTTTCCTAAGGCTAGGACCTTCTAGCCTAACATTTCAACTCCAGTGATGTATCTATAGAGACACCTTCTGTAATCACCATAAAGAGTCACTTCTGTTTGCTTTTTGTCATTTGGTCTTCCCCATAAAACAAGGGCTCCTCCATTCATCTTATGTTTCTATGCTTAAGTATGTATTCTTGGTACATTTGTGGGGGTTCCTAAGTTATAGAAGAGACCATGAAGTGTTTAGCAGGCTCAATAGAAAGGGATGAATTAGTAGTGAGATGGACCTAATTAGTAAATCTTCCTTGGAGAAATACAAAGCTGAATCAAAGGGGGTAGACTCTGAACACCCAATGGACCAGAATTAATGTCATTATCTTATATGATCTACTAAGAATCCGAGGCTTTTATTTTGAAAGATAATGGGATAGATAGAATATAAAAAAGGATTGGAGAAATCAGAATTACAGGCATACTGAGTTTTACTGAAGAAATGGAAGTGACGTTTTTGGAGGCTGTGGATAAAGAGTACAATATAGACATCAATAAAGGAATAAGTCAGAGATCTCCAGGGTGATAAGCCAATTGGCTACAAAAAAATGAGGAGGATGAAGTTATTCATCTATCATACAGTATTATGTGCAACATAAATAAAGGTGATATTTATCAGGATAGAGGTGCTGTTAACAGAAACTTAGGAGAGAGGAGAAAATACATGGATAAACTGAGTTGGAGCTGCTTGTTGCATACTGAAGCTCAGATGGTCAGGTGGAATTTAGCTCAGTGTTTCTCGGGAGTCTCAGAATGGATAGGATTTAAAATTTGCATTGGTCATGAATAATATATTAGATGGTAAAAGTAATTAGAAGAAAGTTGTAAATGAGCACCAGTAGAACGAAAAGACATGAAGGTTGAGAAGTAAACCTGAAGGCATGGGTGAATATTGGCACTCCCAGGACCGCGTGGAGACACTTACACAAGAGGGTGGCTGACTCTGCACTTGAGAAGGCAGAAAAACTTCCTTCCACACCTGCTTAAAGCAGTTGCCCATAACAGCACAGTTATAAAATAGAACAGTCCCCTTGGGACAGTCCTGTGCTGAATGGAAGAGTTGGAATAGGGCCACAGACTGAGGTCATCATAAAGCACTCACTCACATTCTCTCCCTTGCTTCCTCCCTCTCTCTTTTCCCCTTCCCCCACCTCCTGCACTTTTAGCAAATAAAACAGTATCTTATATTGGATAACAAAGGAAGACGAGGTCTAACGGAGGACAGGGAGAGAGGAAAAGCCTCCCTTTCTGCTGTATGCATCACTCAGTGCTTCTGAGAACAGTCTGGCACAACTGCAAACTTTAAACAAAGTACTCTGCAAGGTGGCTACAGTGAGCAGCACCACCAATAACAACAGGTGGAGGTAGGAGTGTGGACTTAAAGAGAAAGCCTGACACTTACTAAAATGCAAATGTCTATCTTTGTAGGTCATCGAGATTGGTGATGTGCATTGAACGTTGATGATCAACAATGAAAAATATGATCATAAGCTTTTTAAGACAGCCTTCTGATATATGCATGTGTTAACTGAACCCTTCTAGAGGCTTTACATTATATAACTACCTACACTTGAGCAGTGAAAGCTACAGGGGGACTATCTTCAAATGTCTTCGTGACAAAAGATATAGGTATGTGTTTGTGTGCAAATGTGTGTACTATGTGCTGTGTACCTGGGCATATACATCATGTGTATGCGTGTGTGCATACATATATGCACACGAACTTGGAGTACAGCCGTCAAAAATCAGGCATCTTTCTGAAGCACTGAATCTGGGCTCACAAATGGGCTGCACTGCCTTGATAACAAATCTCAGTGATGCACAATGCCATGTTTTCACTACACCATGCATTATGGTTACAGACTCCCACAACCCTGACAAGCTTTATTACGTGGGTCCTGGAGATCTGAACTCAGGTTCTTATACTTGTATTGTAGGCTCTTTACCAACTGAGTCATCTCCCCAGTCCAAAATTTCATTTCTTAAAGAACAGATGTGTATAGAACAGTCTGTTTCCCTTGGAAGTAGAACATACAGAAAGAGCAGCCTAGCCATAGGAACAACATAGATAACACGCTGAGGTGCTGAATTGGACATAGCACATGCTGCCGTGCTTGGAAATGACAGCAGGTAGATAAATGAACAGAAACGAGAAACCAAACCTACGGGAATAATTTCACAATTAGAGATTAGCTTGCCTTCAAAAAGCATAGAATTATATGTGAAAATGTTTTGTAGCATGTGGAAATAACTAAATGAGTGTCCCCCCCACCAGAGTGTCTAAATTACATTTGTGAGTCTATTTGGGTTCTTTCTTGAGGGTGATTTGAATTGAAACATGGAATAATTTCTTGCATGAGAAATTTTGATGAGACAAAAATTAATTAAGGTTCAACGTTACCTTTTATCTTTAAGATCAGAAACAGTCACTCTTGATGTGCTTGGCACTGTCTTTTTTGGCAATATTTGATGTTTCATAACAACCTGCTTGTTTTCTCCTTACTCAAGAAGCAAATTAGTGGTGTTTTTTGAATTATACATTTAGACAGGAAATCCAGTGTTGTAGAGACTGCAAATACTCAGATTCAACAATACTGCGGATTCCTATACAAATCCCTTTTGACTATCTGTAAAAGAAACTTGTTCCATTTTTAGAATGCCATGCAACATCAGATTACTTGGTTCCCCATGGATGATCTACGTGAATGTCTCATTAAAACAGGCTTGTTGTGACCCAATGGTCATGATTCTAAGCTTATCTTCTAGTACTGCCCGATTTGGAAATGAAGAAGTAGCCCAGGGTTCTTTCTAATTTTTTAAATAGCATCTTAAGTTTCAAAACAAGGTACAAGCAATTATTTATTTTTTAAAATTAAATCAGCATAAAATATCACTATGATATTTTCTAACATTTGTTTTAGTAGACTCTTCCTTCCCTTTGTCATCCTCACTGCCTGCTCTCTGACCTCCTGCCTTGTAACATCCCCTTAGCCTCTTTTCCCCTTTCACTTCTCATGTGTTCTTCGTCCAACTTCCTGTGCTCCCTCATCGCCTCTCTTAACCCTCTCAGTCTCTTCCAAGGTGTTAAAGCTCTACCCACACTTATGCCCATTTGTATGAATAAACATACATCCCACAGGAGAGGATTCACATGCAAAACATGTTTTTCTTAAAATTTCTTACCGTGCATCCATTTTTGGGCAACATTTTATAACTTGATGTTTCATTATAGTTGCATAAGATCTGTTGTGTATATGCACCATATATTTATCAGTTGATGGACATACAGGTTGGTTCTAATTCATTGCTATTGTGGAAAGGACAGCAATAAATGTGGATATTCAAATATCTCTGTGGTAGAATATAGAGTACTCAGGGTATATGCCCGGGAGTGGTGTATCTGAGTAACATAGTTCTTTTTTTTTTTCAATACAGGGTTTCTTTGTGTAGTCCTGACTGTCCTGAAACTCAATTTTGTAGATCAGGTTGGACACAAACTTATAGATAGTGCCTGCCTCCTAAGTGCTTGGGTTAAAAAAAGTTTTTACCACAGCCAGCTGCTATAATAACTTTTAATAGAAATGTCTATGCTGATTTCCATAATGACTACACTAGATTGTACTCATACTACCAATGAATAAGGGTTCTTGCTACTCTCATATCCTTAGAAGTATTTTTCTGTCAGATTTCTTTTTTTGTTTTTTGTTTTTTTGTTTTTTTGTTTTTGTTTTTGTTTTTTTGTTTTTGTTTTTCGAGACAGGGTTTCTCTGTGGCTTTGGAGCCTGTCCTGGAACTAGCTCTTGTAGACCAGGCTGGTCTCGAACTCACAGAGATCCACCTGCCTCTGCCTCCCGAGTGCTGGGATTAAAGGCGTGCGCCACCACCGCCCGGCTCTGTCAGATTTCTTAATGTTAGCTATTTTGTTCAGGGTAAAGTAAGTAAGGTGGTATCTCAAATCAATTCTAATTCGCCTTTATCTGATGGCTAGGGATGTTGCACACAATTAAGATATTTATTAGCTATTCATGTCTTCTTTTAAGACTGTCTGTTCATGTGATTTGTCCAGTTTTTGATTGACATTTCTTTGTAAATTCTGGATATTTGTTTCTAATCTGAGGAACAGTTGGCAAACATTGTTTCCCCATTCTGTAGACAGAATATTTGCTCTGCTGATGGTTTCTTTTGCAGGACATTAACAGTTTAACATCACCTTCTTCTGTTGACTATTGGGTCTATTTTCTGGACTACTGGACTCCTGTTCAGAAAATTCTTGCCCATTTCTGTATTTTGAAGTCTATACCCTATATTTTCTTCTAGAAGTTTCATCATCTTATCTGTTACGTTGGCTTACTATCTGCTTGTATATGAGTACCAGATTGTCTTTGTCACTATAGCTCTGTAGGATTATTTGAGGTCAGATGTTTAGATACCTCCCACTGTGTTTTCACTGACATTATTGTGGCTCTTTGTGATTTATTTGTGGTTCAGACGATGCTTCACTGATTCTTTCTTTTAGAAAGTTGAAAATACAAAAATCATATACAAATTTCCAACAAATACATTAGACAAATGAACTGTTCTGGTTTTAGAACAATAGACATATGAGTGGTTCGGGTTTAAGAACAACTAACTCCCACATTCTTCATTTTTTTACATTAGTCAGGAAACTGTAAGGATTTTGGACTCCAGTTTAGCTCATAAGTTTCTTTCATACTTATTATAACTTAATACAGACGTCTTTCAAACACTCAGGCTAGCCCACTTATAAAAATGGGATAATTCTCAATGTTTTATTCCTGTTAAACTGTATTTGTGACATAAAGAAAAACCCCTGTTTTTACCAGAGTGATAAATAGAAACTAAAAAAGCAATCTGAAGCTACTTTATGATAAGAAATGGGCCACTAAGCCCATATACATAGTAGGGCAATCAGCTTCATCAACAATAATGGGGTGATCACTGTGAGTTAAGATATTAAAGCACAGTTTGATTAAAAAAAAGAGAGAGAGGTCAAGTGAAAAGTAATGTATGTGATTAGAAAATAGAGAAAGAGAAAAGAAGGGAGAAAAGAAAGATTAGAGGAATTTTCTGAGAAAGGTAAAAAAGGAATCATGAGTGATTCATTTTATTCTTTTTATGTCTAACTTTAGCAAAAGCTGCAAAGCTATTCCAAAAACTGAGGAAAATGCCCAGAGCTTTCATGAAACATGTATACATACCTGTTATGCATCCTTATGATGCACAGATGGGAGTATGAATCAGAAGTAATCTGGTTAGCATGGATAATTCCATAGACTCTCTCGCTCATATCTTGCTCTGTGTGATTTCAAGCAGTTTCAGACAGCTTTATGTATTTATTGCTATTTTCCCATTTTTACATCATTATAATTTTAGTGTGCTTTATTCTTTTTTTTCATGGTTTATTTTTTTATATTTAAAAATTTCCATCTCCTCCCCTCCTCCTTCCCCTTCCCTCCCCTCCTCCTCCCCCTTCCCTCCCCTCCTCCTCCCCCTTCCCTCCCCTCCCGGGCTCTGTGGGAGCCTTCTCAGCTTGGTCGATCACCTTCCTGGACCTGGGGGGAGTTGGAAGGACCTTGGTCTTAACATAGTGTGCTTTATTCTGAGACTCTGCATAAATCATATGCCTTGCTTCAATCCTTTAATCTGTTCTTGCATACTTCTGTCTTTAGACACAGACAGGCAGAAGAAACGTAAACACACCGTGAAATAAAGGACAGACTTTCTAGGGGCCTGCTGATATTGCAAAGGATACCTTGGATGGCATTTAGTTCACTTAATATGGGTTAAAATAGACTTTGAACTTCCATATACCTTATTTTTGTATACTTTCCTTTCATTCTTCTACTCCGGTGCTTTATTCAAATTACCAGAACAGTTAGTGAATAATTAGTCCTGTATTAGACAGTGAGTGGCAGCAATAGACTAGACAGTTTCTGCCATGACCAGTGGAGCATCAAGATCAAATAGCGCAGGCCCACCTGAATTTGATCATTACATGTTTTAAAAACGTGTAGAATCATTATATAATTGTGTGCTATAATTAAGTGCGATTAATAGACTGAAGACTTTGTTGCAGGGGCGGAAAATAATGACTTATTGAGAAGTATCTGTGCTGGAAGTCTGCTGTGTGCTTAATAACAATGCCTCATCTATTCCATAAGGACACGATGTAGCAAAAGTTACTGTTAGCATCACGTTATGGGAGAGCAAACTTAGAGAGCTTGGACTTGAATCCAGGTTTCTGTTTCTCCCAAGCATTGACTTTTATACTTAATCACTTAGATAAGCCATGGCACCCTAGAAATCTATGTGTTATTTATTACATTTCTTTGAGGAGGAGATCAATTATAACTTCCAAAAAATCAGTTTTCAAATGAACTTTTAAAACTAGATAGAATCAGTTTGCAATTGTAAATATCATCTCTTTTTATGCTAGATGTTTCCTGTTTGGTTTCTGAGTGTCTAATAACCTTTTACCTTTGAAGATTTATTATTTAAGCTTCTGTTGCCTTACATAGCTTTCTCCATTTGACTATGTGTAAATTGCTAATATGGCTCATGCAAAATTACACATTCACACATATATATATATATATGTATACACATATGATATATATATATATATATATATATATATCACACAATCACAGCAATAGGGTTTCCATGAAGTGTGCATTCAAAACGGCTCACTAAACAGCAACTGGGTATTGGTAATGGCAAACTCACAGTTAAATGCTTCATTACTGCTAAGATCCATGCAAGTTTCAGAAAGCAGGCTCACTGTTTTCGGCAGAATCAATATTCTAAGCCAAGGTGTCCTCTGAGTGATACAGGGCTCACTCAGAGCTTTATTCAGACATAGAGATTTTACTCACAATGTGACAGATTTCATATGGATTCTATTTTCCATGAAGTGTATTAATTACTATTAGTGATTCAAATGAACATGCAGAAACAGTCAGCATCAAATTGTATGACCAACCCCTTAAGAGTAACATAAATCACACACAAAGATACAGCTTTCAAAGAGAATAAGAACTGTTGAAGCATGACTTCCAGCTTTCAGATGAAAACGCACGCATATGCAATGGTGTTCATCAAATTAACTGTGTGCTTCGATTCTAGTGTCCTACTTATAGAAAAAAATAAGACTATAAATCTTTAGTGAAACTGCAGTAATTTTTTTCCTAAGGTACTGTTTCCTCAATGCTAAATTCTTGATATCTAGAAGAGTAATGTTTGTAAAGTCCAAAGGCTTTGGCAGGAGAAATGGTTTAGGGGGTAAGTACTGACAGCAAGAAGCAAGAGGATTGGAGTTTTGATCTCCAGAACCCACATAAAAGGCAGGCCTGTATGACAACTTAGAATCCCAGTTCCCTGAAGGCAGAGGCAGGGTGTCTCCTCCACCTCCTCAGAAAGATGACTACGTAGTCCAGCTAGGATCAGTGCTCTCTAAGGCTCATTGTGAGGCCCTACCTCAGTAAATAACGTGGTGAATGACAGAACTGCATATGCCACATCAGCTTCAGGCTTATACACATATGCACACACAAAACCAGCACATATATGTTCATATATACACATACACATGTGCACACCACATGCACATGGAAAAATTTCCCAGAGTCTATACTTCAACACTTCAAAACATTGGTTATCTTGTGAAATTTTCTGCCAAATCTAATCCTCATCATACCAATGTAGAAAAAACTCAACTTCTAACCAACAGTAACACAAACAGTAATTAATCTTGAAATACTGTTATTCCATTTATTGATATTTTCAAGAGCTTTGCTACTGGTAACTTGCATGTAAACATGATTTTGTTTTAAACTGAGAGTTGTCAGTAATTTTCAGCAATAACATGGAATCCTTAAGTTCATGAGCAAGAAAGTTAAATGATCTAAGTTACAATTAGAAGTCCTGCCATGAAACATACTAGGAATGACTCCTCCACATAGATAGAAAGAACAAGTAAAATGTTCAAACATAGACAGATGTGGGAACTAAGAACTGAGAAGCAGAACACAACCCATTTAGGCATAAGTACCATCACCTTTGACCACAGAGCCCATCTTCGGCATAAGAATAGTAAGATAAAAGGAGCTGATTTAGGTGAAGCATTTATAATATGGGACTACGGGATTTTCTGCACACATATATTTCAGAATATTTTGTACCATGGTATATGCTAATCACTGTTAACATCCCTGAAATAAATGAACAAGAATAATTACACGGATTTTCGGGTTTGTTTTTGGAGCTTCTTGACAAGCCACACCCACACCCTGTGCAATATTTTCCCATTGAAATGGGCCACAGGGATATGTAGCTTTATTCCGGCTGCTTACTGTGATAGTTAATATTGAAGGTGCTTCTTTGCTGGCATAAGAATATAGTTTCTATGTAGAAAGGGATTGTGTTCTACTCATTATTCTAACCATCATCTCCAACAAACCTGCAAATTATTTCTTGTTCAGTCCTAGTATTAGTAGCACCTGGAAGAAAGGGAGACAGGAAAGAAGGAAGGAAAAAGGAAAGGAGGAAAGAAGGAAGAAAGGCAGAAGGGAAAGAGGGGTGAAGGAAGAGAGGAAGGAAGAAAGGCAGGAGGGAAGTGAGGGAGGAGAAAGGGAGGGCAGATGGAGGGAAGAGAGGAAGAAATGATAACACTTTTATACTAAGTTTATTCACAAATATGTACAAGGAGGAAAAAATCTTAAGACATAAATTTTCTTCAGTGTTTGAGACTTGTTATGTAACAATTATTTTTCTTCCAAAAGGTAAGAACAGACACCGCCTACATTTTCCTCCAGAAGTCTTTTCCCTCTCGCATGGGAAAATTACACATCAGAGCTCCCACACACAGAGCCTTGCAAAAGAGAACAAATATGATATACAAAGCATTCTGCTGATTGTAGGGGGAAAGGTGCAAAACACATAGGAGAGATAATAAATGTGTTGATGTCTATAATTTGCCGCAATGGGGTTATAATCTATTGAAGTCACAAGCTGCATTTTCCCCTAAAAGGTCAATATACTTAAATCAGAGAATTACATTTTTTAAATACTCTGACTTCCCAAGAGTGAAGCTGAGAGGAATTCATTATGTTTGTAATGCCGAAGTTTGTAAGTCAAACATCCCTGAATGATTAGTAAAATTTTGCCCATACCTGTTGAATCTAGGACAAAGAAACATAACTCAGGAAAGACATCATTGAAGTCTGGATGGGATAATTGGGGAGAGAGTTTCAGTCTACATAAAAGTTGAGGAATGAATGGGACAAAGTTCAGGGTCAACCCTAACTTGGTCTTAAACCCCCTTTTTATGAAGGTGAAAACAAACCCAAAATGGTAGGTGGCCTGCACGTCAGTAAAAGGCCACTTCAAGATTTCTAAATCCTAGAAGTAAGAATGACAAGATGTTGAGCTAGAGAAGAAACCTGAGGTCTTCGATAGCTTGCTCTGAGGCATGGGTTTATTAGAGTAAAAGATGTGTATACCAGAAATTTCCTTCCTTTTGTGCAGAGAAGGCCAGAATGGTTTACGTTAAAATTTTATTGTTTAAGTGTTTGCTTCATATATGTGATGAGGTCACACGAGAGAAAAAAGATTAACCCTTGGTGTCATTTACCCAAGAGACGGCCCAAGTTATTCAGGAGAAATTTGGTCTTTCCTTTCTAATCAAATAGTCTAATATAAAAGAAGTCTACTCTCAGAGAAAACAGTCTAACCTAAGGACTCTGATGTCTAAAGTCTAAAGGAGGCACTCTTGAACAAAGTTCACTCCCTCTGTAGGTTAAACAGTGCAGCAAATATGGTAATGAAGACGAATGAGAACCTTTGTCTTAATCCTCTTTTTCAGGAATGTCCTAAGGGAGAAAATGTCATCGGCCTTGCTGACTCAGAGCAGCAAATAAAGCTATGGTCAGCTATTGCCAATCTATACCCACATGTTTCTCCAAACCATTTGGGGAAATGTGCATTACTCTTAATGCCTTCCTGCTTCTGGTGAATGGTCTTAGACCTGGTCACAACATCTCACACATGGATACATTGTTCTGAGTCAGAGGCATGGAAGAAAGAGGCACAAAGCAAAAAATAGGGAACATGGTACAATCAAAAAGGACAGTGAGATGGACTGCAGTGTTTTTCTGAAAGGTCGGTTAGTTCTGAACAGACTGGTCCATGTCAGGGATTCTTACAGTCATGGCAAATTAGTGGTAGAAAGGAGGGCTCCAGAAACAATAAGAAAAGAAGCTGCGGAGAAACCTCTTGAGTAGGCCTGGTTTAATTAGAAACAAGTGCCTTCCGCAGGCAGCTTCTCTGGGAAAACAGGGCAGAGCCATGCATCAATATTTCTCTTTTGTTTTCTGATTTCTGTTAAATTTCAAGCCATGAGTCCAAACGTTTTAGATGTTTTTGACATGAAGAAGTATGGTCTTCTGGAGTCTTCAATCTTGGTGAACTTAACAACAGCCTTTGCACATTGATTGATTATAGAGGAAGAGACACCTTGAACCTTCTGAAGAGGCTAAGTCAGAAAAGACCCCGGCGCCTTCATTAGTTCTATCTGGGTACCTGCTTTGTTTGGGTTTTGTTTGTTTGTTTTGTTGTTGTTTTTAAACAATCTTTTTCATCATTTTACATACCCACTCCCTCCACTCCTCATTTCCCTCAACTTCCCCCACCCCACCTCACATCCACTTCTCAGAGAAGGTAAGGCTTCCCATGGGAGTCAACCTGCTTTCAGAGTGCTGGTACTTCCTGGAAAAGGCCAGTTAGCAGAGCATAGTCAGACCGTGAGAAGTTTCAGTCCCATGATGATGCTATGTCTATGATCTCAGGCCAATAGTCAGCCCCAGATTCCATACACATGAGTGATGACAGCTTAGATGACGTAAATATCTATATGTAAAGTTACTTCCAATATTTGATTCTTCCCAGCTGGGAATCCACATGTTGCACAACAGAAATATTTCTCACAATAGGCTCTGGTAAGCTATCAGATTTAAGTATTCATACTGTTCCACTGTGTGGCATAAATATATAGGATTGTCTATAGAAATCAGCTCCTACTCGAATGGTTTATTACTTTCCCTCAAGTCCAATGTCTTCTCCATTACAGACATTTTATCATTTTCAAATAATCAAGTTTTAACATTACTGTATCTAATGAGCTTGAAATGCTAATTTATAACCCTGTACTTCCAGATTATTTATTACTAAAGTTCTTTTTTATCATATGTAGACATGACATATTATAAATACATGATATGGGAGAACTACCAGGTTATAAAAATTGTACTTCCACCATCCCAGCTCTGGGCTCCATTCCCAAGGGAGTGACTATAAATACAGGACAAAGAGGACAGAAACAATAAATGGCCTCCATTCCTTACCACTTGTTTTAATGCATCCACAGTCACTACATTCCCCCAGGGGAAACAATTCCTTTACTAAAAATATAACCTCTTTTCCACAAGCTCTATGTGGCTCTTCAAAATGTCTGGCAGTAAGAAAAATGTCCCATAGCACCCCTCAAAAATCCATTTGTCTAGAATGTCAAGGGAAGACAAGACAAGGCTAACCGATAAACTTATTGCACTCTTTTCTAACCACAGTTGGAGACAGCGTGTATCAACTCCAAGCAAGAGTGTGCTGCTCTTATGCCAAAGCACAGAGGTTGACGTTCTGTTTATGACGGTCGTAACTACCTAATCTTCGGATGCAACTGTGGACGTTATTTATTTCTAACTGTATCCAATAAAGAGTCCATATATTTAGAAAACTCACACCGTTTTGACAGGAGATGCCGAGTGAACATCTGTGACTCTCTGTGAGAGAGGAAAGCTATGGGTCAGAATGAAATTACCAGATTGTCGTGCAAAGAGAACCAAAGAGAGAGGATGGTGAAGAATGATCAAATAGGTAGCACAGTGACAGAGGAAACAGAAGGAAGGAGGCATGGAAGTCCTAGCTTCACAAGGCAATTGTGAGCCTCCACTAGGGTGGTGACCTAGCTCCTCAGTAATGGGAAAGGAAAACTGTGGTGTCTGGAAGTGTGTCATGACATGGCGGAGAAATGATTCAGTCAGAAGAAATAATCTGGGATTTAATGCATTTCATTCTCAGCAAAAGTGATAGCTGGACCTGGGTGTATCTTGTATTGTTTATTACACATATTTTTCATGGTTGATAAGCCATTAGTTTGCGTGGAGGGGAACTCATTGTTTACAAAAACTGCAGTTAGTAATGCTCAAGTTTACACATAAGTATAGAATAAGAATGCATTGGATATTTAGGCATGAGTTTGTCTTAATTGTGTTAAATAAAACAACCTAAATCTGATTTGAAATTAAACAATGAAAATAATCAAGGCATTTCTTCCATATAGCTAATTTAAAATTTTATATCAAGCACACTCCACTCTCCAGAGAAAAGTGGGGCACCCTCTTTTTATAAAGCACTTAAAATTCCTGGAAGTTTATCAAATAGCAAATTAACTTGATAGGGATAATGAAACACATAAATGAAAATTTCATAAAGTCATAACTAAAAATCATAAACTGTGATTTCTTCTAATAGCTCATTAAAAAATCATAAACCCTTTCTTTTTAAATGATTTTTTTTGTATTAGATACATGTTGATTGTGTCAACAAGCACATCAAGTATTGATGAGGAAAATAAACAAGCATTCTTAGGGATGTATTCTTACCCCAGTCTGCATAGCCAACATCCAAATAAGCGCTGATGTGAATGTGAGAAAAGGGGAGATCTTGATCCATCTGGGATGAGAGGGCAAACTCAGGCAGGCATGAAGGATATTAACATGGAGAATCCTTGAAAAACCTAAACACAGATCTACCACGTGATTCTGGTGTATTTGGGTCATACACCCAAAGATAGATATCCTACTACAGAGATACTTTCTCACCCAGGTGCATTGATTCTCTAGTCACAATATCCAGGAGATGGAAACAGCCTGGATTTCCATCAAGAAATGAATGGATAAAGAAAATGTAGTATATTTACACAATGGAATAAAATTCGGATGTTTAGAAAATGAAATGATATAGTGTTATCAAGTAATTGCATGGAGCTGGAAACAATCATTATGGACTAGGTAACCAAGGTCCACAAAGGCATGTTTCCCTCTCATTTGGGGTGTTTGATTTGAATCTTTAGATATGTGCACTTCATTGGAATAACCATAAAGACCAGAAACTTAGTATGGGACTATGGGAAGTGTGGGCTTTCAAGGAAGGAGAGTTGAAATACAGTAAAATACAGAGAGAAGAATGCAAAAGGAAGGGTTAAATGGACTCGGGGGTGGGCTTAGAGAGTAGAGGATGGAAGAAGGAGATGGGTATCTATCATTAAAGATCTTCCGGAAAAGTCCCATAAAAATTCCTATAGACACTTCCTAAAATTGAAATTTATACATATATTTAAAAGTGTTTAAACAGAGCAATAATAATATTACTAGATACAACAGAGTATCAAATAAAAAGTTCAGTGCCAGAAATGGGCTACTTCTATTTGAATTGTTGGCCAATAATGTCACATAGCTCCCCCCCACACACACACAAACACACTATTACAATCTATTACCATTGATCTTGGCTGTTTTCCAAAACTCAATATTAAGGCTACTTGTCCTGCAGACATTATATCCTTGAGTCATAAAACACAGAAAACTCAAACTATTATTTACCTGGAAGTTTCATCTCTACTGGTTAGATTTGATAGAACTGCAAAGTAGTATGCAGGATACCAAAGGAGAAAAGAAATTATCAGTCTTACTCAGCTGTAATTCATGCAAGCAAAAATAGTGACTAACCTGCCAGGATTTGTCTTCTAGTGCAATAGTGACATGAATGTCATGTGAGTAACCATCCAATTTCCACATGGCTCAAAGCCCATTCCACAAGATGGACATATATCTGGTACCCTTAACAGGGTCAAGAACCTAGGACTAGACAGGTCATAGACCCTATGGGAGAATATACTACTAATCTACTAAGTGAACATAGTATTGAAGTTGTTCCTAAAGACACCACTTAATAGAAATATTACTGCATTTTTCAGTCCTCATCAGAGAAATGCCTTTGTACAGTGGGTGGTGATTAACACAGACACTCACAATGGATCAAAATCTGGAGAACACATGATTGATGAGTGGACAGCCCTAAATGGAACATCTAATTCACAGTCCCTCCTTCCAGTGCTTAGGGAACATTATGGAAGATGAGGAAGACTGTAAGAGCCAGAGATGGTAGAAGATTGCAATGAAACCGCAGGACAAAATGAGGCAGCTGCACAATGAACTCGCAGTGGCTGCAACAGCACACACACCACTTGTGTTAAGGGCAATCCAGAAAACAAAATCCCAGCATGGAAGAGAGGTAGTTATGAAGTCCCGTCTCTATCTGAGGAGCTATTGGTAACTAATTGCTGCAAGGAGAGGGAAAATTAGTTTTCTTTAAGAGTGTGAACTTGGTGGGTAAACATGTTCCAGCAGATCGCCACACATGGAACAGTATATAAACAAAAGTAATTAGACTCAATTGGTTAAGAAAAAAATAAGGAAACAACAGTTGGGTTGGTACGGAACTGGGTTTATCTGGAGTTGGGGGAGACAGAGTGAATATGATAAAAATATAATTTATGACATTCTCAAGGGCTTAACAAAATATTCTCAACATACCTAGCTAAATCCAAGGGTTGGAAACTAAGAGAAAACAGATTTAAGCTCAAATAAACATTGTCTATTTATCAGTACAGTTCCAATCAAGAAAGCAGCAGCCACAAGTAACACATCTTTATCCTCCAAGCACTGACCTTTGCTGCAAATGTTTCTGAGGATATTACACTAAGTGGTGGGTGGCCTGTGATGGATGTTAAGATTTCCTTTTATTCTGCATGTTTCTGCAGTAACCTCTAGGGATATGGTTATAGGGATAAGATGTGAAAAGGGAGCTCACCTCTGAGAATGTCCAGGGAAAGAGGAAGACGAACCTGCTTAGCTCTTTAGCACTTAAGATCACCATCGGGAGTTCTAAAAGAGAAACTGTCAACAATGTTAGCATCACATTGCATGAGTCATGGGAGGCTTAAAATGATTCATCTTGTTAAGAGGAACTTAAAAGATTTTCTTATCCAATTCTCTGAACTCATAGGAGAAAGTAAGTTCAAAAAATAATATATTGATCTAAACCCATCATTTAAGTAGCTAATGACAAAAGAAAGAATTCTATCTCAACTTTCAAATTCAATTGCCACACAGATTCTAAAACAAAATTAGGCTTATCTACTTTTCCTAATACTGTTCTTTAAGTGACATTTAAAAGTCTGAGTTCCAAAGGTCGAAAGAAATTATACTTTACCACAAGAAAATTGTATAGATATTTTTAACTTTTAGAACTTTCAAAATACAAGGTTCCTTTATTTTTCCAGTTATGAATCACACGCAGGTGGTAAGATATGGAAATCTTACAAATATGTTTAAAGTCAGGATTTAATTATCCAAGTGCTTGTGAACCATCCTCACATTAAATTCAATCGCACCCACACTAACTAATCTTATATAATTGTCATGCTTTTTGTTATAATGAAAGATAATTTTAAGACTTTTTCCTCCTGTAAATGACTGAATTTATTATAGTATTTGCATATATAGGATGCTTTAGATCTACCGTATGATAATAATATTAATCTTCATTCTCCACTAAATACCTCCAAACCATTGTTTATACAATAGAAAAGCTGATGAATGGGGAAAGTGTTTATGGGAGATGAAAATAAAACCTGTATCCATGCTATGATTTCAAGACTATAAAATAGCAACACAATTCAAGTAAAGCTTGACAACAAGAGATTCTCTTCTCCACTTGTCTTTTTCTTCACATGTTCTATAGCAATCATAGTTACATAGCAACAAAGCCTGCGATCCAAAACTGATAAGAGGACATCAAAAATCAAAACCCTATGAAAAGCTGATTTTATAAACGAAATCATCCATTTTCATTTTCACCCAAAGAGGATAAAATTCATTATCATTTGAAACAAGTGAGTATTAATATTGTTAGGTGCTACAAAGAACAGTGCTGTAAAGGGCCCTATATCTATGTCTCCTGGATAGCCTGTGAGAAATGACTAGATGTCATACCATGTTCTAAATGAACAGGAATGTGAGTGCTGGCTGCCTAAATGCCAATGTAATACCTGGCACTAAGAAACAGGATTGCCATATGTTTCCCTTCCCTCCCACCTTCCTGCACACGTATTTGAATGATGTGGAAAGTTTCTGGATCTTATTCAATCTGAGTCCAGCTGGAGATCTTCAAACTGGTTGCAATTGATAGGAACATTGTGCATACAATCATTTTTTACTTTTTGTTTTTTATTTCTTTATTTTATTTATTTATTTATTTATTTATTTATTTATTTATTTATTTATTTATTTATTTATTTATTTTGAGACAGGGTTCTCTGTAGTTTGGGAGCTGTCCTGGAACTAGTTCTGTAGACCAGGCTGGTCTCGAACTCACAGAGATCCATCTGCTCTGCCTCCCTAGTCCTGGGATAAAAGGCATGTGCCCCCACTGCTTGACCAATGTTTTCTTTATAAGACATTATAAAGATGTACTTTGTAGAGGATTTTGTACAGCCAAGTTACCTGTGGCTTTTCAAACCACAGGTAGAACCCCAGTCTACTGCTAGTTGAAACTGGTCTTTCAGATGTGATTAATTCTAAAGAAAGCTAGTACACATTAAAGGGGTTATTTTTCCTGATAATCTGATTAGAAAGCCTGATACCAGGCTGGTCAGTCCAGCATAGTCACTGCAGGAAGTGCACAAAGGAATGCTGCAGAGACCTTTAAATGCACAGCAAGAAACATGCTAACTAGGTGTGCTTGTAATGAGGGGACTGGGTACAGATTGCATATGGGAGGTTAGGACATCTGCTTATGGGCCAGGACTGGGACCTACATGTTTTACCACATACTTGGCAGTCAATAACCTAGGGAAGTTTCTCAGCACACTTAAGATTACAGAGAAAACACGTAGTTGCTCTTATGAGACAGTCAAGGTATCCTTTTTCATTGTCAAGACACGTAAAATAAGGGTGAAAGGGGATAATTTACCAAGGCTAATTTGAATGTTTGCAAACACCATCCTTCAAAGTTGGAGCCCACTCCTAAAAAGTCAACTAGGGGTCCTGGTTTGGGGGTCATCGCGGCTGAGGAAATGTCAGATGAAAGGGAGAGAGACAGAAAATACAGGATAGAATTGGGAGGTGTGTTTGGTCAAACCAGCCCAGAGTTTATTTCAGAACTTGCTTATATACAAAAGCAGAACAAAGCACAGCACAGATGGTCAGTCAGTGTCTAACCACAAGACCATTTCTGTCCTTGCATGAGCAGCCTCCTAACTAACACGTGCTTGCTGCTTGGGAGCAGCCTTGCTTTCTATCTTGATGCTCCTGAGGTTTGTCTTCGGCAGTATATTCTCTGCCAGATAGAGTGTTCTTTTCTCACGGGCTAAATCAGAAGTCTCTCGTAGCCCTCAAGGTTATTAGAAAAAGCAGAGTAGTGGCTAGAGAGATGGCTCAGAGGTTAAGAGCACCGACTGCTTTTCCAGAGGTCCTGAGTTCAATTCCCAGCAACCACATAAGATCTGGTGCCCTCTTCTGGCAGGCAAGCATACATGGAAGGAGTGTTGTATACATAATAAATAAATCTTTTAAAAAAAAAAAGAAAAAGCAGAGCAGACAAGCTTGAACTCAAATGACTTATAAGTGAGAATGGACATCCAGATGGAAACTGAGTCACATACGGGCTTCCAGACATCAAAATCAATGCCAACTGGAAACTGATCACCTGTTTCATTAATAAAACTATATTTCCGGAAATAAAAAAAGAGAGAGAAAACTTAGCTAGTTAAAAAGAACAAAAAATAGCCAGGACCAAAGAAACTTATGTAGGAAAGAGTCTAATTTGACTTACAGTTTCAGGGAGATAAGCGTTTGCCATAGAGGGGGAGGCCTAGAGGCCTGGCAACAAGCAGGAAGCAGTAGGCATGGCAGCAAGATCAGGGGCCTAATGGACACATCTCCAGCCGCAAGCTCCAAGCACAGAACACAAACTGGAAGCAGGGCGAGGCAATGCACTCTGAAGTCCTCCTCCAGTAACATGTCAAGGTTGAATCCCCTCCCTAAACAGTGCTATCAGCTGGGGACCAAAAGTTGAAATAACTGAGCTTACTGGGGACATTTCTCATTTAAACCACCACTGCTTCCCATACAGGGAGTATTAAGTGTTAGAGTCTAACTAGTAGAGGCGCTGCGGAATCTGCTGTTGACATGCTTTTGTAATCCTCCAGAAGCCTTATTGGACTTAGCAGCTGCTTAATCACCTGACTTATAAATATATGTAGGTCTCCAGACAAAAGCTTATACCCTATTTGTAAATAACGTTTGCCTATTAGTGGAAAAAATAAAATAAAATAAAATAAAAACAAACTTTACTTCCAGGAATAAATGTATATGCCATGAAAAGTCCTTTACAAAAGAAAATCCATGTGGCCCTACATGCTATACCTAGTCATTTATAGAAACATTGTCGTTGAATAGCCACAGAAATAGTATTAATCAACATTGAAAATACTGATTGAGAGGCAAAACAAACAGAGCAGCACAGATTGGTCTTGCAAGGGTCTCCAGAACGAGCGAAAATCCTGAATCCTGCTAAATCTTTCATTTCTTTCCAGATTAGACACTCTCTAATGTGATAGACTCCTACCTTCACTAAATGAATTGTCATTAGCCTCTCCCCACACATTTCTGTTGTTTTTAACATGTATGAAAAGAACATTATTCCTAGTTTTATCCTTATTCTTCTGATATAGTCTCCTCAGTTGTGGTTACATTTTGGAGCAGAAAACTTACACCACCAATCAATGGCTCTCTCTCTTGGCCATACTGTTGAGGTTTCTGTCCTGCCTGATTTCCCACAGTCATTAAGTCCCAAAGAAACACACAGAGGACTACATTAATTAATGAACTGATTTATTAGCTCAGGCTTCTTATTAACTCTTATAACTTATACTAGCCCATAATATTTGTCTGTATTAGCCACTTGGCTTGGTACCTTTTTCAGCGAGTCAGTCACATCTTGCTTGCTCTGTGTTTGGCCTCCTCTGTGTCTGGGTGATGACTGTAGACTGAAACTTCCCTCTTCCCAGAATTCTCCTTTCCCTGCCTCTGCTTGCTGCTTGGTCACCCCGTCCCACCTATACTTCCTGCCTGGCTACCGGCCAATCAGCATTTCTTTAAAATACATATGACAGGGTACAGACAATTGTCCCACAGCACCATACCATTATGTAACCCCATTCTCCTTGGTTTGATATTGGACATAGTGATTTGGGTTTTTTTGACCAGTAGTCTTGTTAGCAGACTCTGTACAGATCGTCTAGTTAGATGACATGATGTAGACAGTCTTTAAAATGCCCCATAGAGAGCAAAGCTGAAGGCTGTCTCCAACCAACAGCAACTGAACCTCTGGAGCTCTCAATTTAGAAACCAGCGAGCAAAAATACAAAATGCATCTTGTCTGTGAATTTACGATTATTGTAATGCATATTGTTAGAAAATGGATTCTGTAGCACCAAAATTAACAGCAAAAGTTGTGTTTTGCCAACAATGCAAATTCCATTCAGTAAATTAGGCCGTGGCAGTCACAAATTCAATGTCTTAGGAGAAAAGCATTTCACAGAAACTTAATAAGGTAAATCCAATGATGTCAGCAAAGTTAAAAAGGAAGGAAGAGTGGTGGACACCATGCAAAACCAGACTGACGTACGGCCCACCACAAGGACCCAGCGCAGGCAATGCCCAGATCGTCTCTGGTGCTGCTGACAAATAAGAACATAAATGTGAAGTTGTCAGTTCTTTCACTTTGTCAGGAAAATCTGGGAACTTGGGTGTTTTATAATTCCTTACTCTTCAATTAATTAAAACATATTAAATAACAATGAACAGCATGACCAAAGATCAGTTGCTGACCTAAATTATCCTTGTGTGACGTACATTCAGGCTGTAAATCTTGCCTACATTCTGTTTGTATGTTTAATAAAACTTCTTGAAAGATTTCAGAAGATCCTAAAATTCATGTTGTTAGTTTGCAAATGAAGGGCAAGTTTTATATGACTAAACATCCAAAGACATATTTCCCAGAGGCTAAACCCAATGGAAACTAATTTAAAGTAATTCAAATCTGGAGTTCAAATAACTAAAAGGTACAACTAGCTCACTTAAAGCAGGCTACATACTGACATAGAACTTTATAATCACTGATTTACTCAAAAAGAATCATTTGTCTTTTACTTAATGGATTTTTTGTTTTAGATGAACTTATCACCAATGACTGGGACAAAATTTCATTTACATTTTCCTAATATACAAAAGGTCGGTATCATTTCTACAAAGTATTACTAGCATTCTTAACTCATAAGTTTCCTTTAGGTAATTATTTTTTAAAAATGACCGAGGGTGGCGAGAGAGATCAGTAGTTAAGAGTACTTGCTCTCCCCGGGAACTTGAGTTGAATTCCAAGCCTCCAAGTCAGATTCACTGCCACCTGCACCTCCAGTTCCAGTGATTCAATACCCTTTTGTGTGATGTGGGTGCTCTACAACATGGCAATTATGTACAATTACACATGCACATAAATACATTTTTTTAAAAAATAGGTAGGAAAGAAAAGATGGAAAAAATTATAATAGCTCAAAAATAAAAGTAATTTTAAAAAAAGCAATAAATCATTGGGGCTGGCCTGTTAGTTCAGCAGGGAAGAGCACTTACCGCCAAGCCTGCTGAACTGAGTTCTACCCTTGGAATCCACATGGTGGAAGGAGAGAATCGATTTCGAATTGTCCTTTGACCGCAATTACATGTGCCGTTGTGACATGTAGGAAATATAAAATGCTCTTCCAAACACAATGAAGTTTAGAGGTGAATTTGGCATGTTAATGGCTCCTTACTGGAGTTCTCCCAACACTGTTGTTTCAGTCAGGGGGTTCACCTACCTGAGGATGACCTTGAACTACTAATAACAAAGGTAGACCTTCACCTACTAAGTGGTAGAATTACAGGCCTGTGTCGTTAGACCTGGCAAAAAGGCTTATTTAACTGAAGGTATTTTCCTAATTACAAAATGTTTTTTTTTTCCTGAGAAAATTACCTGCATGCTTACTCACTCAGACCAGCTCCATTATAATTTCATATGGAGTTAAGATAAAATTGAAGAGAAACTCTAATTTTATATGTGTTTATATCTAAATCCCTGCAATTTGATACCATCTAGGGGACTAGATAAAGACATATGGAGACCAGAAAAAAACCCAGAAGAAATTAGAGGAAGAACCACCAGGGTGTGTGTGTGTGTGTGTGTGTGTGTGTGTGTGTGTGAGAGAGAGAGAGAGAGAGAGAGAGAGAGAGAGAGAGAGAGAGAGAGAGAGAGCGAGAGAGAGAGAGAGAAAACTGTCAACGAAACAGGAGGAAAGCCAGGAATGTGTTTCCATCAGGACAATAAAAGCTTCCTCATGAAATAATCAACAAAGTCACACAGACTGTGACAAACTAAAACACTGCCCGGATTGTCCCACATGGAATCTTCTACCTATGATGATAAAGCAAGGTCAGAGAAATGCAAGTTGGACTGCTCTTACTACACCTCCAAAGAACTGCAAAAACTATTCAATTAGTGAATAACCTTCACAAAAGAAACGGACAGTAAATACTGGCCATTTTGGAACTCTAAGAATTGGGGGAAAAAAAAAAAGAAATCTACTCACAATTATACAAAACCGCAAGCATAAAATCTGTGAAGAGCTACATAAAGGCCTAAAATTTGCTAATATAAAAGACGAGCTGGAGAGAGAGGGCTGTGTTCAAGAGCCCTGGCTGCTCTACCAGAGGAAGGGCCAAACTGTAGCTAATCAGCTAATCAGCCAGAGGGATCTGATGCCCTCTGACTTCTGCAGGCACTGCACACATATGGTACACAAACAAACATTTACTAAAAACTAGACGCACAAATACATAAATCTTAAAATATATATAAACAAGTGCTGTAAGACCTCGAGCTAAAGAAACTATGGTAATTAACTCACATCCATTCACCAGACATTGAATGCCTATATCTGATGATAAACTCTTGAAGTGGATCAGCAAAGAAAGCTAGCTGCCTTGCTTTGTCCCAGCAGGATACCACTTACACATCCCAGTAAATATTAAGTGTGACTGACTAACTAGAGTCTACCATTAAAGTATCCTAGTCATATTTTCTGCTTTTCATTTCTTTTAAAATAAAGGTTAAAAAAATTTATTAAAAGTCTCAGTTTAGCTTGTGCAAAATAGCAGCCCTATTTTGAAGACTACTGTAAAACTCTCATCATTAACAAATTTTTTAAAAAACTAATAAAACATATTTAATGATTTTATTTGTATGGGTATTTTGCATGCATCTATGCACCATGGGTGAGCATATGTGGTGCCTCAGAAGTCATAAGGGGTCACTGGATCAGGACATGGAGGGCAGTAAGCCACATTTAGGTGTTTAGTGCTAGAAATGAAACCCAGGTTCTTTGGAAGGGCAGGACAAACCCTCTCTCCAACTCCCACTGAATTACCATTTAAATGACACAAAATACCAAACCATTACAGATAGTCTAATACTGTTACTAGTAATATGTAAATATATTTTCATTTTAAACATTTATTTAGAGAAAGAGACAGACACAGGAGAGGGAGAAGGATAGAGGAAGGAAGGGCTAGACACGTGTGCAGGTCAGAATACAACTTGCTAGAGGGCTCTTCGTCTGTTCAATGCCTTCTAAATATGAGCTGAAAGAATCATTTAAAATAATCACCATTACATCTAAACCTAACTCTTTCAGTAAAGAATCTGAATTCAAGGTTGAGTGATAGATTAACATAAAGAAACGTTGTTTCTCAAAAAAAAAAAAAAAAAATCAATGTGTTTAATAACTGACAGTTACAGAATCCATAAATGATTTTATTATTCCTCTGGTGAAATTTACACATCCTCAAGGTCCCGAATCAAGTCCTTTCTCCTGGCTTCCCGGCAGCTGTGTTCTGTCTTCTCTCGGTTTATTTAGAAGAAAGTCAACTATCTGCAGGAGAACATCATCATCAAAGCCCTTCACATCGTTATCTTCCACAGTCTCATACAGAGGCTTACTCTGTGTCCCCCAGCAGATGTTTTTACGAGGGTTATTTTGATCAGCCTGTACAGTCAGTGCCAAAGTATTTAACTGGTAGCAGAAAAAAGAAAAATATTTTCCGTCTGTGATCACGGCCTGGGAGACAAAAGGTCGAGTAACATCTGCTTCGCTCCAGAATCCTGCAGAAGAAAGCAATGGGGGATTGACACATGTTGATATGTTTTATCAAAACAAAACACACTGGAGGGTAGTAAAGACCCCTGAAAATCCTGACCTACCAAATCCCTGAGATCCTCAAGTTTCCCTGCTTTTGCCACTAACTCTACATTCTTTTCTGTATTAATGGCTCCTCCCTTCCAGCGTCCCAGACATAGGAAGCACTTTTTTCTACAACTTCCACCTTCCACAGCTCCCAGCATTCACTTGGCTACCTAACATGCTTTACCTACAGGAATCCTCCTGCATCTGATACTAACTTGGTGGCCTTCAGTATACTCGGAAAACTTTCCACACTGGCACCATGTAAAATCCAGTATCCATTATGACCATTTATTTCACCAAAGACAAATGCATACATAAGCTCTCACAATCTTCAGGAAGAATCTAGCTTTCTATGGTTCCAACACCATGCCCCTGGATAATCCAGTGCCTTCTGACTATTTTTAAAGAGGGTTTAATTGTTGTCACTGCCTCTATTGCCTCAGGTCATAAGGCTCCAGGATGCCTCTATACCTTACCCACTCAAGTTTTCTGTCGACTCTTGTTCTAGACTGACTGGGGTAATATTTTTAAATGCTGCCAAAGTCAGGAATCAATCTGACTTCTCCATATACATATTATTGAATCCTTAATGGAGAGATCTAACCAAGTTATTGCTCAAATGCAGGAGGTAACAGTTTTTCGTTCATGAGCATGCAGTGCCATTGGAAGGCTATCCTAAGCCCACCTCCTACCATCTTCCCTTCCTAGTAAAGAAATGGAAGCCAATAATGGAAGCATAAAATTGAAATGCATTTCTACAAATGAACAAGGAGACTCTAGTAAGAACAATCTATATTAATATTACTCCTGGGTTATTGTGCAGAATTTGTCTAGTTCATATTTCATACCTTCAGGCTTTGCAGCAGAACCCAAACACCTCACACCGGACTTGGAAGAACAGGATGAGGATTATAGCTCATGCTAGAGAATCTGCTCAGTAGATACCAGTCCTTGGTTCAAACTCCAGCCCAGGAAGAAAAAGTCCTACACGGTATAGCTTCTACCTTCTGCCTTGCCAATGCACAGCATTCTCCATTCCCTTTCTTTACCGGCCTCCAATCACCAGCCTCTCCGTTGTTCCTTAAGGGCTTCAAGTCTGTCCTTACTGCAGAGCCTTTTTGGCCTTTTTGTGATTATTCCTCTTACTTCAAAGTGTCTTCCCTAGATTCTGCATGACTAACTCGTCACCATCCAGGTCTGTGTGAAAGTTGTCTCTGGACATCTTCCCATAATAACCGTACTCACATGGATTGTGCCTCTTACCTCCCTTAGGACAGCCACACAAGCATTATACTTATGCTGCCCTACTTTTCTCAGAACATCACTACTCTAGAAAGAGTGTGTTTCCAGAAGCTCGCCACTGCATTAAAAGCTCCAGGAGAGTTAGGTCTGCCTGTTATTCAACACTGCCTCCAAAGCTAATAGTGCTGCCATAAAAAACATGCAAGGCCTGGAGAGGTGTTAGTGGGAAACGCGCTGGAGATCCAGGTTCGATTCCTGGGACCCACATAAAAGATTACTCAGTCCACAGAAAGTTGTCCTGTAACCTCCACATGCATACTGTGGCCCACAGCCTCATTGAACACACTTGCACCTCCCAAGGGAGAGCTTTTTCATCGGAATCTTGACTCCCCTACCATTTTCTTTCCTAACTAGAGAACTTTTCAAAGTGAGGATGCCTACAAGGATCTGCTGACTCACTAGTAGTTTGCAGTGTTTGTGAAAAACACTAAAAAATGTTTCTGTCTCCACAGGAAAAGTTCAACAAGAATACTCGTGTGTACCTGTACATTTTAAATGTAAAATGTATTTCATTATGGATTTTTAAATAATACATTTTATATCAATGTAAACTTTTCAAAATGTTCAGCTCCAGGTTGTGTCTTACCTACAAAAACAATCTATAACTCCATTCTCAGCAGGCTATACTTTCAAGGATGCAAACTGCCATGGCATTGGTCCTACCTTGGTACACAGCTTGAGCGCCGGTCCACGCAAAAAGACTCGCAAGAGCATTAGCTCTAAAAACAACTTCTACCTGCTCAGCTTGGTTCTGTTTTATCAGCTTCTCTCTATTTAAACGGTCAGGTAACAGATGAAACTGGGTGTGACCGTAACAGCATGGATCTGCTGTTTTTGAACCTAGAGGAAACAATAAAAACACTTGAGATGAAACGCAAGCATGCAGAAGCTGGCAGCACATGTTTCCAGCACCCCTTCTTCTTGGAACACCCTGTGTCCAGCACTCAGACGACACAAGGGGAATATGCCTGAAATACTTCCTCATTACCGACGATGGTAAAGTTACCTGAAAACAATCCTCAACTTGCTCATTATCACAGAGCTCACCAGGGCAAAAAAGAAGCCAGAAGGATACATAAGAAAGGTACTTATAATTCTCCACTATTTAATTTTGCCAACCCTTGTTAGGAACTGCTGTTGCCTCAGCATGGAAGCTTTATGAAGGTTTACACGTGAAATGCTTGCTGGGCAAGCCTAATAACTTGAGATGAATTCCTGGAGCCCACGCTGCAGAAGAATGCACTCCACAAAGTCACTCTCTGCTCCATATGTGCTCTGGGTTCTCACACCCACACTCCTATTATACACACACACTCACAATAAAAAACAACAACAAAAGGACTTCTTTACAATCAATGCAATATTTGTTCACTTAAAAAGTTTTTATACTACATTTCTAAGTAAGAAAAGTGCGTAGCTTGTTGGGCAGAGTGCTTGCCTAGCAGGCAGGGAGCTCAGCTTTGATCCTCGACACACACACAATGCTGACGGTGGCACACACCCTGCTCCAGCCTCAGCAATACGGACCCCAGGACAGGAGGACGCGCAGTTTCAAAGCCATTTGTAACTCCATAGCAAGTATTACGCTAGCCAGGAACAAAGAAAAGAAAAAAAAAGCAAGAGAGAAACAAAACCAGAGGATAAAAAAGGAGAAAAGAAAAGGAAAGGGGGACGACAGCCAAGGCAGAAAGGACTGGTGGTTCAGCTCTCATGAATACTGACGTGCTCAATTTCATTCTTAAAGAGGTTTCAAATAAATTCCCAGTCACTACTAAGACCAAGTGATTGAGAAAGGACCAATTAAATTGGCCAAGAGGACTAACATAATGCTTTCTTAAAGTCTTCCTTGGGTCATCTAGGAACTAATAAGTGTATGGAAGAGAGAAAAAATTCAAGGTGCGTTAAGGAGACATGAGGCCTACTAGTGCTTGAACTCCTGACGTATGTAAGTACCATGTGTAGAACAAGAAGGATTCTTCAATAAAATACTATACATGATCCTGAGTCAGAAAATACAAAATACAATACACCTTGCCACATAATAAAACAAAAAGCCTAGAAAGTATAACAATTTTTAAAGGTTAAATGATGCTAATTCAGCAGAGGCAACAAAACATTCAAATGAAGAGCTATAGTTCTCTCTGACTGTCATTCATGTTATTCATTCATAACTGTCATTCATAACCTTGAGGTTAGGAACGATACTGCTCATAGCCAATCAAACATCTTAGTCCTCAGAATTAAATCTGTGCTGGGTGTGGTAGTATACCTCCTACACTATGGAGGCAGAGGCTAGAGGGCTCCTGCCACAAGTTCAAGACAAGCCAGGGCCAACTGAGCTATGGAAATCCTGTTTCCATCAAAAAACAATAAAATATAACAATTTGAAATTAAATTTCCACTAAAGTTAAAACATGTTCTTACTTTACAGACTTTTTAAAATATATTTATGGATCAATATGTATGGAGAAACTTACCAGTAAATATGGAGTTTTCATATTGCCGTTTGAATAATGGAAGCTTGTCTGGTTTGCATTTCATAACAGGGATTTCTGCAGGAATGGAATAGTCCAGTGGCACAAACTTAAAGAATAAGAAAACACAGGGTGAACTCAGAAACTATCCACTGCATTACAATTATCTTAGACTTAACATTTTCCCAATGGATTGTTACTCACAAAATGGTCTGACACCGTATTCACAGAGTCTGCAGGATGAACATTCCTAATTCAAACTCTGAAATGCTCTGCATTCTGGAGTGTTTCAGATGACATTTTCAAAAGAGAAGTGCTCACCTAAACTAGTATCTACTGATGGGCCCAAAGTGGTCGCCCATGGGAAAAATTTAAAATCCCACTATAATGCAAAATCGTAAGTTGATTTTACCACATTGATGCCTTACATATTTAAAATTATCTGACCTTCATAGACCATACCATGCATAATCAGAAAGCTGAGAAAGATTTCCAGATAGGTAGCCATCATAAAACAATCATGGAAGGTAAGAGATCTACCCAACACCTCATCATACTCATCTGGTTACCTGATGCCAACAGATACAAAATCTTACCTCCCGGAGTTGCTTAGATATTCGGATCTGGTTGTGTGGCTTATCATTTATTTGATATCGTAAAGCATCAATACGACCTTTCCGATGACCAGCAGGAATGCGTTCTTCGCCTCGCTGCCAGTAAAAGTCAACAGGGCGCTTATAGTCTATCAAAAGATATTCAAAGTTTTCTTATTATTAAGAGCAAACTGGTAACTGACTAAGCCATAAACGTGTTAAGACTGGCATGTCTAAAATATATACATATAAAAATTACAGTAATTTAAGAATCTGAGGTACGTAATTTAACCATTATGTCTCAAGTGCAGCACACAAAACTTTATTATGCTAACTAGTTAATTACTTAGTTAATAAAGATTCTCGAATGAATGGCGACACTACACATCAGAACAAAGTGTGAACTGTTCTATGAAGGACTAATTTCTCTTTTACAATTACTCTAAAGGGTACATAAAATTCTCATCGCTGCCATTTTATACAAGAGCTCTGCTCTGAACAAAGCTAAGCCGCCTAAGCCGCCAATGGTGAGCAGTCGAAAGTTCCTGTGCTTTCCTAATACCACCACTTCCCTTACTAACGAGAAAGGGAAGTGCCGCCACCCCATCAGACACAAACAAAAACATCATACATTATTTTTCACGTCCACACTGCATGCACAAACAGAAGTTTCTGTTTACTGGGCCTAATCTTGATTCCAAAACCTGCCAGATATTGGGTCTTAAGACAGCAAACCTAACACGTGTCTTTTTACCTTTCATTTATAAAATGAATCCATGATATCTACTGTGTTGTGAGGATTAATTAGTGGGTATTTATAAATTTTGGAAAAAGGATAGACACAGTAATTGTTAAGAAAATGTTAGGGATTTTAGCTAATGTCTATTATTTAACCTTCACAATTCTATGACCAAACAGTATACCCTAATTAAAGTAGGCAAAGTAAGGGAGGTTGATCACTTATCTAGGGTCACCCACCTTTCCTGCGGAGGACTCAAAAGACAACCCCAAGCTGGTTCCACTCAAGAAATCTCTCAAACTATTGGCTGGGCAGAGACAAAACTGAGTCAAGGCACGGAAACGTGATTAACTTCACCTGACTCTAAACTTTAACAAGTAGTCTTGGCCGGGCAAGTCACGAGGAACTTGGGCTGCAAATGCCAACGCACGGAGTGCTACTAAACCAGCTGGGAAGCCTGGAATAGCAAGCAATCCTGCAGAGGCCAGCACCACACCGTCCCCGTCCTGGAAGGGAGGCGCAGGCTCACCTAGGGCGGCGGTGGTCAGGACAGGGTTGAGTGGGGCGAGCAGGTTCACGAGAGTCCCCACCAGCTGGTCCAGGACGGGAGAGGCGAGAGCCTGGCGGTGGTCGAAGAGCGAGCGGCGCCGGCGCCGCCGCAGGTAGACATGCTCCTGCAAGATGCAGTCGCACGCGGCGGCGCGCAGGCCCGCCAGGTCGAGCGAGGGCGGGGACGGCGCGGGCGCGGGCGGCAAGCCCGAAAGGAACACTGTCTTGGTGAAGCCCTGGTACCAGCGATCGGCGTTCAGGGCGAAGGTCTGAGGGTACACCATGTACTTCTTGAACTGCATCTTGGTGAGAATTCGGATCTTCTCGTCCACGGTCGGGGCCGCGTGCGCCGCCGCCTGCCAGCGCTGCACCCGCCGCAGCCGCGCCGCTTTGCTGTCGGCGGTCATGGAAGCCACGATCGGCGGGTACCGCGCCACGGGCGTCGCCGTGACCTCTGGGTCGCTCACCTTGGTGGCCGAGGCGGACGCCTCAGCGGCGGCGTGGAGGGACAATCCCCGGCGGGGCACCAGTTTCCAGGTCCTGGCAGCCGCCATCTTGGTCCGTGAACCCGGAACCCGAGGTCAACTTTCGGGACTTGTTCCTGTCCGCTTGCCGTAGGGACCAATCGCTTCTTGGGGGCGGACGTTCAGTGGGTTTGTGCTGCGCTGCGTCGCTTGGTTTCCAGCCAATCAGCTTGCTCCGAAAGTTTATTCCAGACTCTTAGAGTATTTCTGCACAAAAGACTGGCTTGTGTTTTTAACCTGTTACTCTGAAGAATGGAAGAATTAAGAGGAGTCACTGCGAGTAGGATGTTTAGGGACTCGCAACTTCCTCACCCTCAAACATTTAGAAATTTCCCCCAAAGAGAAACTTTAAGTCCGTACAGTTCTTAGTTTCTTCATTTGTATCTCATACCACAGCTCCGTTAGAATCAGAAAGTTATTTAAGGAAATAAATACAGCATCTTTTTAGTTATGCATGCTAACTGCCAATGAATTTTACTCTGTGCTAAACCCATTGTTCGGTATGAACTGATTCTTTACAATAAAGTTCTTGATGAAAGGATAACTTTACTTTTCAGACTTCAACAACCAGCCGGTGTTCAAAAAAAATCTTTGAAAAATAACCCAAAATCTAAGTTCATCTCAGACAACCCATTTCTGTGACTCATTAAGAGCTAGGATAAGAGTAGTTTTGACTTGCGAAAACAATCCTTGAGGATGTTCAAAACTTTTTGTCTCTTAAAGGAATACAGACATATGGTTAAGTTTCAATTGATAATGCAGTTTATGAAGTTTCAGGTCTACAAAACAGAAGTTTAGAAATGTAGCTACGTTTCAATAATACCTCATGTGAGAAGTTCCTTACAGAACTGTAATATCCTTTTAACTTTAATAACAAAAGGAGGACATAATCTCCGCCTTCATGATCATTTTCAGTGCTCAAAGAATAAAAGTGAGGTGCCTAATCACAATATAAATTGAACTACCATTTTGTGTAAAAAATATTCTGGGTACCTATTAACACAGACTGCTTATGGCATTATGAGATTTTTCTCTTAATTCTGGAGAGTGGAAGTCCAAAATAAGGGCACCACCATGGTCCAAATCTTGTGTTTCAAACAGCTTCAAACACTGTAAAGAAAGCATGCTCTATGTTTTTTTTTCTTGTATGAACCTTAATCCTATCATTACAGACCCCTATCCTCTTTTTAACTACACTTTGATTACTTCTGCAAGTTCAGTCACACTGAAGGTTAGAGCTTTGACATGAGGATTGGGGAAAGATGTGATTTCATCACTCACAACCATCATACACATATACACACACACATATTGTGGGAGGTTGAATAAACTGGAAAATAGTTAAATAATCCATAAGTGTATTATCATATTTCCAGAAATACAAGGAATGGATTACTTCTGTGTGTAATAACCTACATGTATCACCTAGAATTAGACATGAATTTTTTTTTTTTTTTTTGGTTTTTCGAGACAGGGTTTCCCTGTAGTTTCTACAGCCTGTCCTGGAACTAGGTCTTGTAGACCAGGCTGGCCTCGAACTCAGAGATCCGCCTGCCTTTGCCTCCCGAGTGCTGGGATTAAAGGCGTGCGCCACCACCGCCCGGCTTAGACATGAATTTTTTTTAAATACCCAAAGGTTACATGTTGCATTGTTTCATTGTTATAGCATTCTTGATATGTCAAAGTGACAAAACTTGTAATAATTGAAAAAGGTAATAATTGATGCGTGGCAGACATTAGGGTGGGAGGAAAGTGGTTAAGGATGTAAAAGACAATATAGCAATCATTATGGCAGCTGCATTCTCTGTTTTGATTGTATCAATGTCCCAGTGCTGTTGTTGTGGTATAGTTTTGAAAGCTGTTATCATCACAGGAAATTGGGTGAATGTGCATGAAACTGTACTATATAGTATTTTTATATTCTGTACTTAACTTCAATTTTAATTAGGAAGTCAGAGGGGCTGTTGTACTTAGAGAACTGAGCGTATAGCCCTGTGGAAAAAGTAGGTGCTTCATGCATGAGGCCTTGGGTTCAATATCCAGCAATGCACACACACACACACACACACACACAGCTGCTAACCCCGACAACATAAATTTGATCCCAAAATCCACATAGTAGAAGGAATAATCCACACCCTGCAAATTATCCTCTGACCTACATTCATGACACATACATGCAAATGGAATATATTTTAAAAGATTAAAAATTAGTAATAAACTTATGGGGAAATTGCTACTTTTTATGTAAAAGGCTTCAGAGTTACTGGACCCACAGAGGTCACAACTTCAGTGATGCTACATAAAAGGGCATTTTTCATGTTTTCTGGGTCAGTTATTCCAAAACATTTTTACATTGATTTTACATGTTTTATTTAATTACTATCCTTTGCTTTCTCCTTTGGATTCCAGTGCTGTAATATACAGGAATGCATTCTTTTAATTTTATGTGTTAGGAAAGTTGTTTCTAAAGTTTGAGTCACATTATTTTTTTTTTTACTTGTAGTGTGTGGCGGCCGCACTTACATTTCGCCATTACAAGATGGCGCCGAGGGCTAAAGTAAACAAGTATGTGGCGCGAACTTTTCGCGCCACATCTGCCTAGCAACAGGTTTCCACCAATCCTTTTCTGCCACGTCACCTAATCAGTAGACACGCCCCGTCCTCCTCTATATAAGCCGCCACCCAGCCCGGCTCGGGGCCCCCTGCTTCCAGCTCTCCCTCAACCAAGCAGCGCTTCATTAAAGTGTGATCAGAGAAGAATCCTGTGTCGGTGGTGATCTTTCCCTGCTGGTCAGGGCTCGCTCGCCGCAGCTGGTGCCGAAACCCGGGAACTTCGGCGGACACACGCGGGGGGTCGAAGAGGATTCAGAACTCTACACACGAAGCGGTCGGCGCCGGTAAGTATCCTTAGGTATGCTTCTTGGAGGAATTAGTCCTTTGTGGTTTGCACTAGCAGTGGTTGTTTTTGCTGTAGTGGTTTATGCCTTTTGCATTTTTATCCGTTGTCATAGACCAGGAGAGGAGTGTCTCTGCTGTAACATCTAAAGTGAAAGTAAATCCGTAGCAGATAAGGCGATTTTTCTGCCCTTTTGTAAGCCTCTTGTAGAAAAGTGAGCAAAGATGGGCAACGATCAGTCTGTCTCCAGTGTATGCGATTTTGTAGATCCCATACAGCGGTTACTACAGGAGAGAGGATTGAAAATCTCGAAATCCACCATAAAGGTGATTGTCGGGGATATTGATCGCATGGCTCCGTGGTTTGCGGTGTCTGGGGATCTAAATCTGCATTGCTGGAGAAAGCTAGGCAAAGATTTGGAGGCAGCAAAGGAACAGGGGCAATTAAAGAAGGGGACTTATCCTTTTTGGAGATTAGTACACTCCTGTTTGAAAGACGGAAAAAATGTAGAGGAGTTAAGAGAAGGAAGGAAAATGCTAGCAAGACACCAGGACAGCCTTTCAGAAGCAGGTTCAAAGACAGAGGAGGATACTGAAGAAAAGTGCACGGTAATAAGGAACAAAAAAGGAGAAAAGAAAGATATAAAAGAAAAAGAGGATCCTAAGATAAATAAACCTTCAGCACCTCCCCTATATCCGGTGCTGGATGAATTCGCAGCCTTGCGGCTGGCTGAAGAGGAGCTGGTAGAGGCAGAGGAGGAGAGCTTAGAGGAGGAAGATGCACGTTATGAGGAGGAGAGATATGGGCCAGCTCTAAAAGTGCCCACTAGAGAGTTTCCCCCTCCTTACGTGCAGCCCAGGAGTAGCTGCCATTTCATCGACAGGGGCACTCTTGCGCAGTTAGCTGTGCATTATCCACCTTCAGTGGTGGTATTTCCTGTTTTTGAGGATCAAAATCAACAAAGATATCATGAGCCAGTCCCTTATAAAGAGTTAAAAGATTTAGTGGAAGCAGCAAAGACTTATGGAGCTAATGCGCAGTATACCCGCACATTACTGACTCGGTTGACCACCAGAGCTATGACACCAACAGATTGGTGGGAAATTGCTAGAGCATGCCTTTCTACAGGTCAATATCTAGATTATAGATCTATAGTGGTAGAAGCTGCTCACACTCAGGCTCGAGTAAATGCGCAAACGCCAAATCGAGCTCCCTGGAATGCAGACATGTTATTAGGGCAAGGGCAATGGACGGCTAATCAAACAGCCTATCCAGTGGAGGTATATCAACAAATTAATGAAATTTACACAAGAGCATGGAAAATGATACCAAAAAGAGGTGAAGTGACGGGCAACCTTACTAAAATTATTCAAGGCCCTACTGAACCTTTTTCGGAGTTTGTGGCTCGCATGATGGAAGCCGCAGGGAAGGTGTTTGGTGAAGCCGAAGAAGCTATGCCTTTGGTTCAGCAGTTAGTGTTTGAACAGGCTACTAAAGAATGTAAGAGAGCCATCATGCCATGGAAAAATAAAGGACTGGATGCTTGGCTTAAGGCCTGCCGAGAGATAGGCGGCCCTCTAACTAATGCTGGTCTAGCGGCTGCTATGCTAGCAGTCTCCAGGGGGCAGGGAAGATTAGGTACCTGCTTTAATTGCGGGAAGCCGGGGCATATACGAAAAAATTGCCCCCAAGGTACACATAAAAAGAGCCAAGGTCAGAGACAGCCGGGCACATGCCCGCGGTGCAAAAAGGGAAAACACTGGGCGAATGAGTGTCGATCCGTAAAGGATATCAATGGACAGCCCATACCTAATGCAACATCAGCCATGTCAAAAAACGGGCAGAAGGGCCCACTACCCCAGGGCCCGAGAATTTATGGGGCAATTCAGGAGCCAAACATGAGACCACCCCAGTCATCAGAAGGGCCACCACAGGCTCCGCAGGGTTGGACCTCCGTGCCACCACCGGATTGGTACTGACTCAGAGTATGGGTGTTCAAGCTATAGACACAGATATGTCAGGACCTCTAGAGGAAGGAACAGTGGGACTAGTTTTAGGAAGATCCTCCAGTACTCTTAGAGGGTTATTAGTGCTACCTGGAGTGATCGACCCTGACTACAAAGGCATTATTAAGGTAATGTGTCATTCTCCGTTTGGCATCATTTCGATTGCACCCGGAGATCGTATTGCACAATTGTTAATTCTTCGATCAGACCATGAAAAATTTCCCTCTTATGAGAAAGAGAGGGGCAAGCGAGGGTTCAGCTCCTCTGGGGTTGAACTAGCATGCTTGTCTATAGGACTTGATGATCGCCCCATGTGTACCCTAGAAATAGAAGGAAAGCTCTTTACGGGCCTATTGGATACCGGAGCGGACAGAAGTGTGATGCGTAAACAGGATTGGCCGAAGAGATGGCCGTTACAGACGGCTGCACAAACCTTACAGGGTCTAGGATACAAAAATACTCCAGATATGAGTGCTAAGCAATTGCATTGGAGGATGGAACACAGTCAAGGCACTTTTCAGCCTTTTGTCATAGACCTTCCTTTAAATTTATGGGGAAGGGATGTACAACAACAATTAAAATTGATAATTACCAATGATTATTCTCAAGTGAGTAAAGATGTCATGAAGGCACAAGGCTTTGTACCAGGAAAAGGGCTGGGGGCTCGCCTTCAAGGACGAAGTGATCCCGTGTTGCCCACTCCCAAATCTGATCGGAAGGGCTTGGGTTTTTCCTAGGGGCCACTGATGATGCGTTACGCATCCCCTGGGGCACAGATACACCCGTTTGGGTGCCTCAGTGGCCCCTGTCTATGGAAAAGCTCCAGGCCGCACACATATTAGTTAAAGAACAACTTCAGCTTGGTCATATTGAACCTTCTGTGTCTCCTTGGAATTCCCCTATTTTCATCATAAAAAAGAAGTCAGGAAAATGGAGGCTGCTGCATGACCTTAGAGCAGTTAATGCACAAATGCAACTCATGGGATCTGTCCAAAGAGGGTTGCCTCTTTTAAGTGCTTTACCAAGAGATTGGCCTGTTTTTGCCATAGATGTTAAGGATTGCTTCTTTTCTATACCCTTGCATGTTTTAGATAAACATCGTTTTGCATTTACTGTTCCCTCTATAAATCATGAACAGCCTGATGAACGCTATCAATGGAAGGTCTTACCACAGGGTATGGCCAACAGTCCCACCATGTGCCAGCTATACGTGGATCAGGCGTTACAACCAGTGAGACGTAGTTTTCCCAAAGTTAGGCTGATCCATTACATGGATGATATCCTATTGGCAGCAAAACAAGAGCATATGCTAGAACGGGCATTAGTTGCCCTGGAGGCATCCTTAAAACAAAAGGGGCTGATTATTGCCGCCGATAAGATTCAAAAAACAAGTATTATAGAGTTTTTAGGAGCCCGTGTTACCCCAAAACAGATTTTTCCACAAAAAATTTGCATTCGTACATCACATTTACGCACTTTAAATGATTTTCAAAAGTTGCTCGGAGATATAAATTGGCTGAGAGGATATCTCCCCATTACCCGTGAAGCTTTGCAGCCGTTGTTCTCAATATTAGAAGGAAATCCTGATGTAACGTCACCTAGAGAGCTTACACCCAAGGGAAAAGAAGCATTAAAGATAGTGGAAAAGGCCATAGAACAAGCGCAGGTTCTTCGGTTTGATCCAGAACAACCATTATTGCTTTGCATTCTGCGCACTGTTGGTCATCCTACTGGAGTATTGTGGCAGACAGGCCCGATTTGGTGGATACATGGTCATACACTTGGTTCACGCACGTTAAGCTATTATCCTGATTTAGTGGCACAACAGGCATTATTGGGAGTGAGGTTCAGCTTGACCTCCTTTGGCAAAATGCCAGAGAAGTTAATATTGCCCTATACCAAAGATCAAATTGAGGTTTTGACAGGGACTACGGATGATTGGGCCGTATTGATTTCCTCATATTCAGGCGTTATTGATAATCATTATCCGTCTGATAAATTGCTGTCCTTTATGGCACAGAATGTTGTATATTTTCCAAAGATTACCAGTGCTTCTCCTTTGAATAATGGCTTGACTATTTTTACTGATGGGTCCAAAACTGGAATTGGAGCCTATATGGTATATGGCTCCCCGCCTGTTACTCTGAAATTTCGCTCTGGAGCACCCCAAGTCGTGGAGTGTCAAGTAGTGTTGGAGGTCTTTAAGGCCTTTCCCCATCAGCCTTTTAATTTGTATTCTGATTCATGCTATGTAGTTAATGCTGTAAAACATCTGGAAGTGGCTGCATATGTTAAACCTAGTAGCATGGTTGCATCTTTGTTATTACAAATTCAGAATTGTATAATTCAACGTGCTAAACCATTTTTTATCGGTCATATTAGAGCTCATTCCGGTCTTCCTGGACCTATGACTGAAGCTAATGATATGGTTGATAGGGCTACCAGGGAAATGGCTTTAGTTGCCCTGGATCCTATGCAATCGGCTGAACAATTTCATAGAAAGTTTCATGTGCCTGCAAATACCCTTCGCCTTAAGTTTAATATTACTCGCGACCAAGCGCGTGAGATAGTTAAACAATGTTCCTCCTGTGTGATTTTTCATCATCCGCCTCATATTGGGGTTAATCCACGTGGGTTAAAGCCACTTACCCTTTGGCAGATGGATGTTACTCATGTTTCAGAATTTGGTAAACAAAAATATTTGCATGTTTCCGTGGACACTTGTTCAGGTGTTATACATGCCACCCCCGTTATGTGGTGAAAAGGTCCTTAACGTAAGGACCCATTGCCTAGAAGCCTGGGCTGCTTGGGGCAAGCCTTATTCTTTAAAAACTGATAATGGCCCGGCATATGCCTCTAAAAGTTTTCAACAGTTCTGCTCTATTTTTGAAATTAATCATACTACTGGTTTGCCCTATAATCCACAAGGACAAGGCATCGTGGAAAGGGCTAACCGCACCATTAAGGAATTGCTTCAAAAACAAAAAGGGGGAATAGCCGAGGGCGCATCCCCGCGAGATAGAATATCTCTCGCTCTCTTTACATTTAATTTTTTGACCTTGGATTCCAATGGCTGTTCAGCCGCGGAAAGACATATGGATCACAGACACAGAAATACAGAATTAGTAAAATGGAAGGATGTAATTGATAACAAATGGTATGGACCGGACCCTGTGATACAGAGGTCCAGGGGAGCTGTTTGTGTCTTTCCTCAGAATCGGCCAGATCCGGTGTGGATCCCTACCAGACTGACAAGGATCGTGACAACACTGGAACAGCCTGACGAAGAGCAAGGAGATGTTGCTGCTCCTGATCCTGTTGGTGAACCTGCCGGTTCCAGTTGAATCTGAAGAATCTTATTTCTGGGCTGTGGCCCGTACATGGCCCATTCCAATTCCTGTTCACAATGAGTCCACAATATTGCCACAATTTTTTGTTGATAGTTGCCAATTGAACTTAGTTTGCAAAAAGGTGGATGCTCAGGAACAGAAATTTAATCAAACTGTAGTGCCCCTAGCAGGAACTTTATGTTTTACCACAAATCAGAGCACTTCTATCTCAGACTGCATCTTGCTAGATGCTATGAATCTTACTGTAGCTAGAGATCCATTTTTAGAAGATACCCCTAATTTTTTGAGAAAGGCCATTAGCGTAGCCCTGCCTCAGGTCAGATCTGGAGCTAAATCTGGATCTGGCTCCTATTTCGGTTCCAATGATACTGTTAATGTTACCACTTATGGGATCAGTTGCAACCTTACAACGCCCAATTGGGTACAGGTTAGCAAGGTTAATAATAGTGATTCACAGGTTGGCAATAGTAATCATACTAGTAATAATATTTTTTCTTGGTCTGTCCCTAGATGCTCTGGTAATGATTTGAGCTATCCCCCTGAATTTGTGGATTGCAGAGGACGATATGATAAGTTTTACAATAATTCTGGATGGGTTCTTAGGAATCTTAACCATTTTAAGGTTAAAAGAAAACTTATGATAAAGGTTGGATCACCCTTTACACCATGGATACTTATGAATTCCAGAGGAGCTATAACTGAGTTGTCTCCATTTGCTACATTTGTTCGCTCTGGAATAATTATGTTAAATAATTATACAGGGATTATGAATCACACTTCTAAAGAAATTAATATAACTAGTGTAGAGAAAAAACATAATACTACTCTACGGCAAACCAGAGTTTGCCTGGATCCTCCCTTTGTCTGGCTTTTGTTTAATACTACAGGGAGTTCAAATAATACTGCAGTTGATTGCAAGAAGGATAATTGCTCTCTGTCACAATGTTGGAATTTCTACCATTCAGGTGCGATTGTTATGCGCATCCCTACCTTTGTGTTTTTGCCTGTAAAAGCCAATCCTAAGAACTTCCCATTAGCCACCCTGGTTCGCCGGAAAAGGGATTTTGGCATTACAGCAACTATTGTGACGGCTATTGCAGTGTCTGCTGCTGCAGCTGTTACTGCAGGAGTAGCTATGGCCAATCAAGTTCAGACAGTTACTTTTATCAATTCCGTGGTTCAAAAAACCTCGGACGCTATGTATATACAAGAAAAGATTAACCATCAATTAATGTCAGGTATTTTATTGTTAAATAAGAGAGTTGATTTGGTGGAAAGAAATATGTTAGAAATGTTTGATATAGTTACCTTTGGTTGTGTAGATCGTACTAAGCATTTGTGTGTTACCCCCTATACTGCTACCCTTAATGAATCCCGAGCGATTTCTCAATATCTAAATGGCAATTGGACAAGGGAATTGGAACAATTGCAAGCAAATTTTAGTTTGAAGATTTTGGCATTGAATCAAACCCAGGCGACTATGGTTTCGCTGGGGGAATTTACAGATTGGCTGGTAGATACCTTTTCATATATTAAGGAATGGGCAGGGGTTGGCGTGCTAGGATTAATATTAACTTCGGGAGTGATATTGGCGTTGTTTCTGATTCTAAGGCTGATTCGGGTAAGGAAACGGGAAAAGGTGGCCATTGCTCGTGCCCTCGCAGCCTTGGAGGCCGGTAACTCCCCCCAAGCTTGGATCAGCATCTTACAGGACTCCTGACCCTAATCCCTGCTTTTGCACCCGAAGGCCATTGAGCCATTGCACTCGGAAAGAGGGATCGATGAGGTTCCCCTGAATCTGGGGATGTGTTGTCCTGGACAGGAGGTTTTGCACCTAAGAGTGCACTGAGTAGATCCACTCAGGAGATCATGACCTTATGCATATGGGTAGTCCTGCTTATTTTTCCCATCCCTGAGAAAAACGGGACATGTCTACATTTTCAGGGTAAGGTCCTCTGACCTCAGCCTTGACTGTCTTTTAAATGTCATAAAATTAAAAGGGGGAACTGTGGCGGCCGCACTTACATTTCGCCATTACAAGATGGCGCCGAGGGCTAAAGTAAACAAGTATGTGGCGCGAACTTTTCGCGCCACATCTGCCTAGCAACAGGTTTCCACCAATCCTTTTCTGCCACGTCACCTAATCAGTAGACACGCCCCGTCCTCCTCTATATAAGCCGCCACCCAGCCCGGCTCGGGGCCCCCTGCTTCCAGCTCTCCCTCAACCAAGCAGCGCTTCATTAAAGTGTGATCAGAGAAGAATCCTGTGTCGGTGGTGATCTTTCCCTGCTGGTCAGGGCTCGCTCGCCGCAGTAGTGTACACTGTGCACCCACTGGCATGAACCATCAGTTTATATCATTTAAGTTGGGAATGTTCCCCAAATACCTTTAAGGTTTAATCGACAGTCTTTGAATCTTTGGGAAAGGGATGGAACCTTTAGGATGTGGGGTTTAAAAGAAAGAAGTTAAAGTCGCTGGGTAGGTTCGTAATAAAAAGGATGTTGGGATTCTTTTTGTTCTTCTCATGTATTCTGGCCCCACCAGGAGACAGACTTTATCCATCAGTGCTTCCATCATTATGCATAGCTACAACCCAGGCCCTAAATCAATGAACCACCCTACCACAAACTAGAGATTCTGAAATTCATGAACCAAAGGACGTTTCTTCTTTTACAGTGCATGATATCAGGTATTTTGTTACAGCAATAGATAGGTAGCTAACAATTTGAGAGTAAAAACATGCTATTTATGAAATTACCTATTTCCTCCTCCTTTTCATTTTTTTCCTTTTCTTTTTTTCCTGTTTTCTTTTCACACACCCCCCCTTTACTATAAAGATTCATAGAAGGGGCAATCTGTCTTTGTTAGAAAAACAACCCTCATGGTAAGTAAGCTCTTTACCCCATACTCTTGTTTAGTCTTCTCACCAGAACACATGGAGGATGCCAGAAGCCACCAGGAGGGGAAAAGCCTTGTTCATTGAAAGAGCCATGAGTTGGAGCTACAGATGCACATGAAGGAAATATTTTATTTAAAATATGCATGCTTGTTTATATGTTTGTCTCTGTTACTACACAGGGAAAGTCAACCATAATGAGAATCACTGCAATGGTTTTACTTATCTGCAGTGTCTCTCCTCCTCTGGCTTCAGAGTAGGAGTAACTTTATATGAAACCCATAAAGCTATAGCTGTTTTATGTTTTATCTCTATTTATTCAGTGAGACTAATATATATGTGTTTGTTTATATAAAGAAACAAACAGGTTTTTTTTCTATTTGGATAATATTCCTTTGAAATAAAAATAGAATTAAACAGGCCACAATTAGTATTTTCATTTGCTGAAAACATCTAAATCACTTCTTTTGATTTCTGCACTATATTTTTTTCTGTGACTTTTCCACCTTGTATTTTCACATTCTTCTAGATGAACGTTCTTATTCTATTTTTTAAACTCATAAATATTATAAGCAATACTAAAAATATTCCAGTTTCTGGGATCTTCCTTTTTGTGGACCAATCCCTCAAGAGAGGGGTTTCAGTGTTATAAAATGTGGGCTTTTAAATTTGCATCACACTGCCAACAAATTGTGCATCTACCACAGTACATGGATGGCACACATTTGCACATTCTTAATAACAATGCTAGCAGTGTTTGGAAGGTGCAGAGTATTAGGGCTGAGGATGGAACTCAGTGTCAGACCACTGACCTGGCATTCGTAAAGCCCCAAGTCTGATCCACCATATGTACACTTTACATCTGTAGCCAAACTGAATAGATTATATGATCCTTTCATCTTTTATTTATCAGATTGTGGCCTAGACTGAATATTTATACTGTCCCATATTTGTTGGTAATTTACAATTTTTTGTTCCATTTTGTTTTTCAAGACAAGGTGTCTCTGTGAAACAGCTCTGGCTGTTCTGGAAATGATTCTGTAGACCAGTCTGGCATCAAACTCACAGAAATCAACCTGCCTCTGATTCCCAAGTGCTGGGAATAAAGGCATGCACCACCACTACCCAGATAATTAAAGATTTTTGATTATGTGAATAAACTTCACTTTTTATTGGGTCTTTGTCTTTGAAATTCTTTTCTTATTATTAATATCAATTTTATTACACTCAGATAAACACAAAGATTGCAGATACTTTTTTGATCTTCAGTTCATTTTTTTACTTATTTATGTCATTTGCTACACCAGAATTTTAGACACTCAAAATAGCTACCGTTTGGGATTTCTATCTTTCTATCTTGCAGAAGAAGGCCCACATATTTTGAAAATGAATCAGTCATCCTTGAAAAGAGAGAGGTTAAGCACGCATCAATTGATTATCTAGTACTAAATTATCAGCCCTGAAGACTTATACATACAAGTAGCATTACATAGATTGTTTAGGTTGTATTTATGTATTTAGAAATATGTCTGTGTCTCTGTGTATGTACATGTACACATATAATATGTACACACATACATAGAACAACAATTAAAGAAAAAACCATGAATTTGAAAGAGAGCAATTTGAAGTACATGAAAATATTTGAAAAGAAGAAAAGGAGGGGTAAATGATAGAATCTCAAAAAAATAATATATTTTTTTAAAAAAGAAACATTACAGAGTTCACAAAGAAATATCAGCACACAGTGATGTATGATACAATTCAGTAAAAGTACATCTATTATTGTACACCTAAAAGGATATACTAGATACTTGTCCTAAATTAACTGAGATTTGGCTTTGGATTGACAGAGGATTCTTTGCTGATGTATATGGATGCAATTAATGACTGAGAGATTAAGAATATAAGATAAAAGCAGAAGTACAGTATGGGTAAAGAATGAACATGTATTATTTTACTTAACTGTGTATAACTCAACACCAGTTATATGCAACTATTCCATAAATGTAGGTCACAATTTTGCTTTGGTATAGTTTTTGTCACGAAAATACTTCTTCTAGCTGTCTGTAATGACCACACTGCCTCTGATCAGCAGCATATGCTACTAGAACTGGTTTTGGAAGAGCAGTAAACATTTTCCTGGCTCCATTCTAAATTTTATAATTTTATACCCTAAACCAAGTCCTCCTTAGCCAATATGTTATAAGTCAATGATGTCATACTGTATAATGAGAGTCATACATATTTGCAACTCTCCTCTAGTTTAAAGGCACCCTGATCAATTGTTTTCTATGTTTAGTAATTTTCTATCTCAGTAGCTATCCCACTCACTTTTTCCCTCCTGCCTACATTCAAACACACGTGCATGTGCACACACAAACACACACACACACACACACACACACACACACACACTTTTACCTTTCTCATGAAAGTGTACCAAATGCTTATTTGGCTGAATAATTTGAAAAGCCACTGTGCCAATAAGAAATGTTCTTTTTTAATGTCCATTGTTCTATTTCTATTAACTAGTAGCAAAGGCTTTCCAATCATCTATCTATAGAATCTATAGAATAGATAGATGATGATTGTTACTGTGGTCTGAATGTAGACTGTTCCCTGCAGGCTCATAATTTCTTTCTTGCTTTCCCCAGCTAGTGGCCTTCTGTGGAAACTTGTGAAACATTTTAGATAAGGGGATAAGCTAATAGACATGGAGCTTTAGCAACAAGCCATACAAAGTCCTAGCCTACTCCAGATTCTGGTCTGAGTACTCTTCTCTCTGGTTTGCCAGGATATGAGGAAACCATACAAGCTATTGACGTTGTCTTCTTTCCCCATGAGCCTTTAAGCCCAGAACAAGTCCTTCCTGTCTTAGGTTCCTTCTTGTTTGATTACACAGATGAAAAAGTAATCTAACACCATTGAAAACTTTGAGAATTAGGTCTTTGAGGCTGAGAATACATTCAACCATTTTTCTCCTATTATTGATTTTTTTTCAAGTAGAATATGAAGAAGTAATAGTAAAATGTAGGCTAGGTAATAATTATACCAGTATTCCTATTTTCAGCTACATAATTCTGATTTCTTAGATCTTAAGTTGGTTACAGAAGATTTTTCTGAAGATTAGTGTCTTCCCTATTTTCATCTTTTTTCCTTAGCTGTGTTTAGGCATCTGCCCTCATATTTGCTCTGGAGAAGGAACGCTCTTAGGCAATTGAAACACATTACGATTAGCATGAGCTAGCAAGAGTATTCTCACCACTCCAATGACAGTCTAAATGTCAAAAATGGACATTTGACTATAATTTGGCTAAGGAAAGCTGAAAGGAAATTCTTGGGGATTTTGTAAGAGTTTTGTCCTTGATGAACAACACATCTCACTTTTTTTTTTTGCAACAGTTATTGGTGACATACATTTCCATGCTTAAAAGGCTCAAAATTGTTCCAGTAATGTAAAGTTATGAGTAGTAGAGGTATCACAGGCATACCAAGGATGAAGAATGAAGAGATGGTCATACTGAACTCTCCTCCCCCTCCTTTGGTTTTTCTGGAATCCCCCCCCCAAATTTAGTCAAGCACATCCGGTGCAGAAGGGTCAAACATACACAGGACATACACGAATTTATTGTTAATGCAAACAGAACTCATAACCTGCAAGGTATATTTTTCTTGTAGAGTGTCACACTTTATGTATATACTATGGTTTTCAATTTGAGGTTTTATGCAATTCTTGTATAGACATGGTGAGTGTTTCTGGGTCTCTAAGCATTTCTTGTAAATTTTCTTTGGCTCTTTTCCTTGTTTGATTGTTTTGTAGCATTCATTTTTCTTTGGTTTTAATTTATCTTTTTAAAAGTTTTTTTTCACTAGTAGTTTTTAGATACTGTTTTCTAAGGAGAGAGAGAAAAGGTGGATTTATCTGGAACTTGAAGTGGGGAAGAGCCAGGAGGAGTATGAAGGGAAACGTACTCCTACAGAATATATTGTATTTTTAAAAATCTATTTTCAATTAAAGAAAAGAAATTTTAAAAGAGCACAGGCTGCTCTTTCAGAAGCCCTGGATTCGAGTCCGAGCACCTACATGGTGACTCACAATCATCTATAACTCTAGTCCCAGAAGATTCAACAGTGTCAAGTGGTCTCCCCTGGAAACCGGGAACACATGAAGGCAAAATATCTACATAAAATAAAAAATTTTGGAAATCTTTTTTAAAAATAATAATTTAAAATAAAAACCCATAATAGTGCATGTTAAAGCACGATTGACTATGTCTACTCATAATGTAGTAATAGGCTCCAGGAGTCCAGGTGTATAGTCCTTCATTAAATGTTAGACAAGGGAGTCTCCCTGAACTCATGTGTTCTATGAATAATTTATATGCCTCCCTAGCAAGGCATTTTAGGGGGACCCCAATGAATTTCATATTCTCTTTTGAATAGAAGACCAGATTTTAAATGATTTAAATGTTCCCTCATCAAAGTTATTACTCTTAAAGCATCGGGTTATATATTTTTCTATTGCTCTGTCATTGAAATATTTGAGGTCTGAAATATGACTTATTTAAAATTCAGACATATATTTCCAGTGTTCCTTCAGCTTACATAACATAGTGTTTCTTGCCTCATGCACATGGCAGTAATCTGTTATATTTAGAACATATGGCTGCATTTGATATATCAAATGTCTTTGGCAAATGAAGTCATCCCAGTTTTATGGAAACGGAAACTTGTCTGCAATATGACATAGGGGAAAAACAATGATTTTCCTCTCATTATTCATTATATTTCCTTTAAGTTCACATCAATATAACTTGGCCTAAGACATGATTTTCCTAAAATAACTCAAGAAGTTAAAATAGACTCAATAAATGGGCATCAAAGTGCGATATTCACAATGGGAAAATAAATTGTTACCACCTTTTTGGCGAGAATTTTGGTGATATATTTCTGCCTTTAAAAATGTCCATTACTTCTAACCCCTAGGAAATAATTCAGAGCACAAAAGAGTGACTCAATATAATTTTTAAATTAAAAATGTATATAGACATACACTCAAGATTTATTGGTGCCATTGGGTCAACAGCTCTACCCAGTGCTCCAGAAACCCTAAGCTTTCTTCAGAGTAGGGGAGAGAGGATCAGTCTTACTGGACTGTCACCTAACAGCAGGTATGCGCCCTGCTCTCCAACTGGGAGATTACAGTGAGAACTGGTGACTATAGATGGAGACTGTGTCCTTTTAGCACTACTTAGGCCATTTCTTTCTCTCCAGCTTCCTATTTATCCACCAAGAATGACTTTTTACTCTCTCTCCACATAGAGGAATGCCCTCTTTATAGACTATATTTTTTCTCCACTTCATTTATGTTTGAGTTACATTTTACCTCTTCTTCCTCTTCTTGGGTGCCAATTTTCATACAACAATTGAGAAGAAGGAAAATATGTCACTTGGATCAGAGTTCTCAGCCTCAGAATGTTAATGTAATCTGAGGTAATAGCAAAGAGAACTGGAAAAATCTATAATCCTGTGATACTTGGCAATATCGTCCTGTCCCATTCATAATAGTAAATATCACATACCTAATGTGATATTTATATATGTATATATAAATATATATACATATGTAATGTATATGTATGCATACACACACATATAAATATGCATGCTCTGTAGGCTTTAAATATGTGGGCTTTATATAAAGTTCTACCTACATATTCAAACTAATGATAGGGACTAGTTTGATTTGAAGTACATTTGTGTTTTACATGTACTACTTACAAAGTCATTAAAATAAGTTTATGAAATAGTAAAATAATTTTGCAATATATGTATTATAGAAAAAACTAAAATACATGCTGTTAAGAAATCATGCCTATACTGGTACAGAAAAACTCAAGAAAGAGATTCAACAAATGTTAATAAAATATAAAGACAGGGAATAAGACTGTTAATATTTTTCTTTCTTGTAATTTTTAACCTGTACTTACTGCATTAAGATTACTTCTTGATACCTCAACAATACAGGTGCTCAAACAAGATCTGAACAATAACAATACCAATAGATATGCTAATATAGAAGTAGTATAGTCGGGTCCTACACCCTAGACCAATAACTACAGGCAACTAATAACTATTGAGAAAAGAAAAATTAGCTTCTCTCAGGAATGAGCTCCTTAATTGATCATCCAACACAAAGTGGTCTATCCTAAAACCATATATACACAATGAAAGAACAGACTCCACAGATTACATTTATATTTTAATGCATATATATTAATATATATATATATTAAAAAAGAAAAAAGCAGTCAATTCAAGAGAACATGAGGGAGTATGGGAGGGGTTGGATGGTTGGAGGAAATATGAGACATTCTGGAGGGAGGAAAGACGAGGTGGAAGTGATGTAATTGCATTCTAATTAAAATTCTAAGAATATTCAAACTAACCTTAGGGTAAGAAATGATGTGAAAGTAACTTATCACTAGAATCCACACAGATATTATTTTGCCTGTCAGGTGATTAAGCAGAGGATATACACAATCACATACAACTCCCAAGTAGATTTGTTTATTTTTTATTTAATATTTATTTATTTTGGAGACAGGATTTTTCTGTGTAGCTCTGGCTGTCCTGGAACTCACTGTGTAGATCAGGCTGGCCTCAAATTCAGTGATCCACCTGTCACCTGCCTCTGTCTCCTGAGTGCTAGGATTAAAGGTGTGTGTCACTACTACTATAAGAATTCTTAACTGGAATGTAATTCCTTCCAAGTCAAAGTCCCTAAGTCTGTTTACTCATGCTCAGAATTAGAAAAGATAAGTAGAAGATGAAGGGTATTTTAGTGAATGCTGTCTGTGCAGAGACTTGCGTGGCATATGCATTTTCCTATGCGCCTGCAGAACTTGGACAGACACAAAACTAGGAGAAGATAAATGGCTCCATATGAGGAACAAATTCTGCTGACAATGAAAAAAAAGCAAAATGACCCAAATGAAGACATTTAAAAGGATTTTTAGATTCTACTATTACTGTCAAGAGGAAATTGGTGAAATTGTATGAAGGAGGATATATTTAACAGATTTTGAAGATATAATCACCTGAAATTGTATTCTGAAATAAGACAAATTGATACTTCTATTTAAAAATAAATTGTCCATTCTTGAAAAACCATGTGAATAGCAGTCACTTCCTGAATGTGAAAAATACCGCATTTTGGTGGAACAAGATGATAAATCTGATTATGAATATATTATGATTGAGTTGTTAGTGGAATATCCACTGGAAGCTGCAGTACTAAATTTGTGTTAAGAAAACTGTGACAAAGGGGGTACTTTGGAATATGAGAAGAAAGTCCTTTGGAGACTCTAGACACCAGTATTTCAGGGGTTGTCAGATTTCAGTAACTTCTCCAAGGAAAAGAAAGATCCTAAGAAGTACTGGGATGACCATAAGAGAGTAATATTATAGATAGCATATTTGAGAATCTCAACTAATGTTGAGCCCTGAAGAAAATTTGAGTGAGAAGGGAAATATTAATCTAGGAACTGAGAAACTATTAAGAACACTATGAAATATAGTCGTGAGTTAAATGGATAACTGATTTGTTCTGGGTTTTACAGAGGAGCAACTTGAGGCAATGAGTTCTTCTAAAAGTTTTATTATTGAGCATAAAGTTGAATATATTTAATATTCAATATTTAATATAATTCTATTTAATCATCACAAGACAATTTTGCTAATATTTTCAAAGAAGAAGGAGAAGGAGAAGGAGAAGAAGAAAAGAGCCACAAGTTCGGCTATCAATTCAGCGGATTGAATGTTGTCAATTATTCAAGAGGGTTCACCCTCTACCATGCTATGAATCCTACACACCTCCCTCCAAAGGACAGGTAGTCAGTGTCCAAATATTTAACTTTGTCATTTGTTTGTTTGTTCTAGGTAGTTTTATCATGACTGAATATTCCTAGATATCTACCTTATTTGAATTATTCACTTAAACTTGAGTAGTGATCTTATGAGAGTTTTCAAGGTGATGCAAATTAAATGTTTGCTTGTTTCTTACTTCCTTTAAGTAAAGTCATGCTGTATAGCTTCTGCCAAGAGAGGTCTAATCATCAACTTTAATTTATGGCTTGTGTCTGTCCTGAATTTTATAACTGTAGTTTATTATTGTATTTATATCTTGCAGTAATTATGTATTATTGAAAGTTTATTTTTCAGGGTTTCAGTGGGTGCCAATCTGTAGATGGAGTGGCGGGCTGCGCCCCACCACCCGGCTAGCTTTTCCAGAAGTAATTACATGGAAACTGTATTCATTTAAACACTGCCTGGCCCATTTGTTTTAGCCTCTTATTATCTAATTCTCACATCTTGCTTTAACCCATATTTAATAATCTGTGTGGCACCACGAGGTGGTCGCTTACCAGGAGAGATCTTAACCTGCGTCCATCTCAGAGAGGAGAAGCATGGCGACTGCCTGAAACATCTGCCTCACTGCCTTCAACCCAGCATTCTGTTCTGTTTACTCCACCTACCTAATTTTCTGTCCTATTAAAGGGATGAGGCAATTTCTTTATTAACCAATGAAATTAACACATAGACACTCATCCATCAAAAATGTTAGGAGGAAAATTTCAGAATTTCACAATTCAGGTGTCTTCAATTGTGGGCTGTTCTAAATAGAGATAAAATCTCACATTATTTTAATGCATCTTGTCTGGGACATCCTTTTGTCCAGTGTACCCAGACTGAATTATATCACCTGACACTTAGAAGACACTAAGGTTTTCAGATCAAATAATGTAATATCAAAGTACTAATGTTAAATTAACCATTATTTTATTCAATAACAGGTCAAACATTCAACATAGATAGGAAGCACAAATCTTGGAAGAACAGATGATTTCTGGTTCTTTATGGCAAATGGGACATGTAGGAAAAGCATACTTAGTGGGGGGCTTGCTTCTTCCCTTTGTTTCAAGGATCCGTTGGTGTCCTCATAGTCAAATGGGAGTGTTTTGTTATATTTTCTGAGTGAACACCAATAGATGAATCCCCCTATTAATATTCTCATTTTCTCAAGTCTAACAATTTAAAACAATCTTCCTTCAACACATACTTCTCAAGAACAACGTAAGAAGTATAATGACTGCCTGACTCATCTGGACACCGATTAAGGTCAAATCAATTTTCAAATTGTGTTTCTACTTAGTGCAATTAGTCAGGCACAACACCTGATATCGGCAGCCCTTTAGGGTTTTGCTCATTTGGTATAAAATAAAAAGTTATATCTTCTGTGTTTCTAGTGCATAATTCCATTCCTACTAATGAATTAAATGTTTCAATACAATAATCTTTCTTGTTCTGCTGTTAAATGCCTATTAAAGGTTTGCTTATCTTTTAAAAATGATTTTCAAATATATTTCTTTGTGATTTTATGTTTCACCTTCTTTATTGTGTCATTCATTGAAAAGAACTTCTTCAATTTGGTCATCTTTATTCTGATCTAATTTTAAAAATTCAGTTTAAGAAGTAGTTTCCAATCCTATGTTACAGATATTATCTTCCAAATTTTTGTGAGTTTTTTCCTTTTTGCATTGTAGTTTTGTCTCCATCTGGAATTGATTTTTGTGCTTGGTGTGATGTAAGGGTTGATTTTCCTATTTTCCCTGTGACTAATAAATGATTTCATTCTGTACTGTAGGCAGCTGAGACCAATAGTCTCGAACTCTAAGTACTGCATGCCTGGATTTCTGGAAGCATACTCTAGCCATAATTTCCTGTATTAAAACTCATTTTATTCTCAAAAATTTTAGTCTGAAGTCTATTACAACATTATTGAAGAACTAGGTCACTGTACAGACTTCAATTTATATGTAGAAATAAAGACACTGCTTAATTTTTCCTTCTTTGGTGAAGTAGAAAAGACAAAAAAAAAAGATAGCATACCCTAGGAGAACACACTAAGTCAGTAGGAAACAGGTCATTAAGGTTTATAGCTGGAATTATTCCAATTCTTCACCATGGTCTAGGGTGAGTGATATGGGGAAATGTGTTATTCTTTTCACTGTACAGAGAAACACACATGTATGTAAACATGGACACAACTGTCAACATGCCTGTGTTTGGCTTCTTTAGTTATTCAAGTGTTTTTAAAGCATAAATATCTGTAAAGGTTAATTTTTTAAAAAAATCATGAATTTTAATTGTAATATATCACAGAGGAGAAAAAAAGTACCTCCGAGATCGGCCCCAAACATGGATGACAAAGATGTTCGAACATAGTGGCACCCATAGACTGTTTTTTTATGGTTTATTTTTATATTTAAAAATTTCCATCTCCTCCCCTCCTCCTCCCCTTCCCCTCCCCTCCCCTCCACCCATACCCCCCTCCCTCCCTTTCCAGGCCAAGGAGCCATCGGGGTTCCCTACTCTATGTTAAGACCAAGGTCCTCCCAACTCCCCCCAGGTCCAGGAAGGTGATCAACCAAGCTGAGAAGGTTCCCACAGAGCCCGTCCATGCAGAAGAATCAAAGCCCAGCGCCATTGTCCTTGGCTTAGTGGATAAGTAGCTACGCTAAAGACAGACCACATGCAAACTACAGTTCTGTATGACCACTTGGCCAGGCACTAGATATTTTCTGTGTACCGTTTACTCATCTTTAAGGTGGAAGTAACAATGTATCTACATGATAAGGATAATTTAAATGTAACACTAAAGCTTCACAGTGCTTGGAAGAATAGAAGACAGACAAAAAAATTATCTCAATAAAAATAGCTATTTCGATTGTTCCCAGTGACAAAGATCCCCAAGATGAAGTAATATGCAATTCCTATTTATATGAGAAATAAATACTATTTATACTGAGTCTGTTTCCACTTTTTGCTACTTCAATTTGCTACACAATTTCTAAGACCTATTTGATGGAAGATTTCTTCATTCAGGAAACTGAACATACACCACTTAACCTATGAAATAACACACTTTACGGCAGAGATACTCTAGTTCTCAGACAAGAAGCTTCAGTATCACTTGGAAAAGTGATCAAAACGTAAATTGTGGAGCCTTAGGTCTTCTACATCAGCACCTGAAAGGGTGATACCCAGCACTCTATATTTTTAAAACCCCCCCTGTGCAGTTCTTCTGCTTGTGAAAGTTTAAGAAACATTACCCTAGGGTATCATTCTAGGGATGGGTTAGAAAAGACCCTTCCCTTACATGCTTTAACTTAGCAGATTTTAATTAAGGTGTTATCTGCAGACATGTGGCCAGATTTAAGAGAACAAACAGGAATACTAAAACAACCAATAATGGGAAGCATACAGACAAGTCTACCTCGAAGAAGCAAAAAAGAAAGAAGTACTGCCAGATCCCAGAAACAGAGACACCTTACCTGCTGAAGATCCATCTGATAGAAGCTGTGGTCATGGAGAAATTCAAATTTAAAACATATGGGGCAGATAGGAGAAATGCCCAAACTTTTCTCATATCCTCGGCCAGATTCAACCAGGAATCAGTCGGAAAGGTAGAGAAACAAAATCACAAGCCTCAGCTTTTCAGAGCACAGCCAAGAAGGGAGCTTGGAGCAGAAGGGGAACACTCAGTGCACAAGCAGACCTGGAGAGAGAAATGGGAGTTTAAAGCTCCATTGGATAGGCTGCCATGTGGAAGACAAACCAGGTTCCCAGGACTGATATGATAAACCAGTTTCAGGGTAGATTTCACTCTCATTGAACAAATACAATTGAGTGCCTATCATGTGCTTTACAGAGGCATTGCAGGGTCAAAAACTGAATAAAACACAGCTTGAAACTGTTTCACAAAGACTACATGCCAACCTAGGGAGAAACAACCCATCGTGTGGTGTTTCATGTAGCATAAACTCTCTGGTGGCTAAGAATGTAGGAGAAGGAAGCAGACAGTGGCGGCAGATTGGACAATATTTTTCTGATAAGAGATATTTGAAGAGAAAACTTAAGGAAATGGAATTTAAAAATCAAATTTTTCTTTTCTTTCTATCTATTCTTATCTATTCTTCCTTCTTTTTGTAAGGAAGCCTCTGGGCAGGTAGAGAATGAAGTAGAAAGGTTCTTAGGTGCATGAGCGAAATCAACGGAGTAGAAATAGACGGAGAGAGATGAAGGATAGAGACGGAGGAAAAGGAAGTGGAGAAGGAAGAGGAAAGGGAAGAATGGCAGGCAGGGTGAAGCCTCAGACGTAAGAGCAGGGATTTACACTGTACTCCCAAGTCATAATAATTTTTTTTGCCTACCAAAAGGGAACTCATACATGTAGAATCTTGAGTTGATCACTAAAATTCATCCTCGTGAGTAAAATTTTTATAGCAACCCAAGAATCTAGAACACTTAGAAGCTAAACTTTTTTCCTCTGCTGGAACTTGGTTCTTATTCTTTGGGAAAGGGAAATTAATATAGCTCCATCAAACCTATGACGTCTGAATTGTTCGAGTTGTTTTCTCATTTAAATGCTCTGATCAAAATTTCAAAATAATGTGAGGCTACGGTCACCACTATCCATTCCCATGGAGCCTACATCAGAAAAAAAATTAAGAAGGTGCATTAGTGCATTTCTCTTAACCAAATCTCAGTTTTATGTGTCATTTAGATTTTCCACGGAGTTCTTTTTCTTTGTGGGTTTCCATCCAACATTCAATGGTGCATTTAGTTGTCACATTTCCCACTTGTAGTAGCTTTTGAGATTTTCCTCACCGTATTGGCCTTGGCATTTGTGAGGAGTAGGGGATCAGGTTCCATGGAGACCGCTTCAGGCTGAACTTGTCTGATGTTTTCTTCGTGGTTTGATTGGGATTGTTCATTTCGGGGAGGATGGTCCCAGATATGTTTCCTGTGCTTTTCTTGTCACGTCCAGGGATCATGTTGACAACATGACATAGCTTGAATGATAGCATCTGCTTACTTTGGTGGCAGTGAAAGAAGACTTGCACAGTAAATAAGCATTGTAAAATGTTTGGAAATGGAAGGAAAAATCGGATATTATTGCAATAAAACATGAAACACCTTCACTTTGCTTACATGTATGGTTTCAAAGTCAAAACTGCCCACAAGATGTCACTGTTAACTTATATATGGAAGAGAA